>NC_137795.1:8701487-9901487 GCF_963383645.1 Muscardinus avellanarius
GTGAGCCAGGGCGAAGGTGCCTGAGATGAGCTGGTAGTAGGGAGCGCTCCACGGCCCGGGAGGCCACCAGGGAGTGCTGTCTGCACCTTCTAAGCTTCACAAGGCCACCCAGTGGCTCAGGGTCAGGGCGCGTAGTGGGAGCTGTGTGTGGTTTGATGCGTTTGCATTTTGAACACAGCAGCAATAGAGGAAGGAGGAGAAGCAGAGGCCAGAAGAGTGAGAGAGGCCAGCTGGGGGTCGTTGTCTGGTCTAGATAAAGGAGGTGATGGGGTTTGTGTACGTTGGTGGGAGGAGGAAGGAAAAGATAGAGATGAGGGATGCTCGGGTTAAATGCATAGGATGTGGGGACTGTCTTTTGGGGTGACAGAGAAGAGGTGTCAGGTTAACTCAAGGAGACTTTCTACGTCTTCTATTCTTCTTTGTGTGTTTAAAGATTGTGACCTTAAAGATTAGGTGGCTTTATATTACCTATGATGTTAGCAGATGGCCTAAAGTTATCCATGGCTTTATGAATACCTTCTGGTGGCACAACACAATGAAAGTCATTCTAAAAAGAGAGTCAGGAATCCTCCCAAGCTCAGATCTGTTATGGAGAAAGGATGTGGCTGTAAGCAAGATGGAAACAGTATTTGAGTGTCTTTGAGGGTGTAAGCACCGTAAATACAATCCCTGGAACTGTGTGCCTCCTCCAGGCCTCATTAAGATTTGGGGAAATAAAATTGTTAGAATTCATTCTCAGAAAAATAATGATCTTTATTTTCATCATTATTTTTAGTTGGACTCTCTAAATGTCTGGGTTTTATAAAAAGAAATAAAGGATACATGGGCCTGCACAGCCGTTCTGGCCCAAATCACCATTTCCTTCCTTCTTACCTTACTTGACCACAGGGTTTTCCTCTGTCATAAAAACTCTCCAGCACAGAACGGGAGCCTTTAGACTGTGTGTGTATAATATAAGCGTTGGGACCCCATGACAGCACTGTCAGTTCACAGTCTAAGCCAGGTGCCCAGTTTCCATCTAGACTCCCGGCAAACTGTGTGGTCAGGATTTAGAAATCAGAAACTCGGGAAAGGCGACACTTGATGGACGCAGCCGCCCTCCGCACCCTATATGTTATCCCCATCATTTAACACGTAGTGCAGGAAATCCTGTTCTTTGCAGAAGAACTTCAGAGAACCACTCTTGTTCTCCTGAGTAACATTTGTTTGTTTTCTTGGCTAACACCAAAGTGTGGACAGATATATATTTTTCCCTCTGATAAATTGCTAGTGACAATGCATGCCTTCCTCCCATCCTCAACCTGTGTCCCACTGACCTCTGAAATTTCCAGAACCTTTGTTGAAGGATTGTACAATAAGGCCCTCTCATTGTCCTGACCTGTCACTTAGGTTGGCTGTGTACTTTTTCTTTCTTTACTGAGTTTTGAATTCCCCTTCTTCTTCTTCTTCTTCTTCTTCTTCTTCTTCTTCTTCTTCTTCTTCTTCTTCTTCTTCTTCTTCTTCTCTCCTCCTCCTCCTCCTCCTCCTCCTCCTCCTCCTCCTCCTCCTCCTCCTCTCTCTCTCTCTCTCTCTCTCTCTCTCTCTCTCTCTCTCTCTCTCTGGTTTTTGTTTTGATAGTCCCCAGGAGCATTCTACCTCTAAGCTACATCTCCATCCCTTTTAAAAATATTTTTTAAAAAAAATTTGAAATGGGGGTCACACTGAATTGCTGAAGAGCTTGCTTAACTGCCGAGGCTGGCCTCGAACCTGCGATCCTCTTGTCTTAACCTTCCATGCATGGGGTTTCTGGCTTGCACCACTGGTCTTGCCGGGTTCTGAATTTCTCTCTCTCGTTTCAGCCTCCGCGCATTGATCAGCCCTCCTCTGTCTGCTACGCACTCCCTCTTTTTGCCCCTAGTGACTTTCTTTTATACAAAGAGCTATGCTTTAATCCAGTTTAAGAGTGCATGTTTAGCTGAGTTCTGAATTTTAATCCATGCAAGTCATCACAAATAAATACAGATCTTAGGCCCCTCGAGCAGCTCGAGTGTCTCGTTTTTCCTTCACTTGATGGCTTATGTGATATGTTGTCACTGAAAGCCTACCATGCTCCAAACACCCATTGTCGCGCAGGGCTCTGAACGCGAACATTCTAGTGTGCAGTCAATCGCCGTTTTGTGTTCCGTACAGTTGTTAGAGATGGATTGATGGGAATCTAACAGAGGATTATGACTCTTACTCTTGTCCTTGGAGCCTGATGTCCTGTTGGCTATTCAAACTAGCCATCCTCATTCTACAGGTTGTTGGCTACCTGGATTATGATTTAGAAAAATAGCCGTTTCCTGGGGGGGGGGAGAAAAAGCGGGTTAGCCACTCTTATAGGACTGATAGTTAAAAAAAATAATAACCCAGTGTGCTTGTCGCTCAGGGCAGAATGCAGAACTAATTTTGCTCAATCACATGTTGTGCATTTAATGCACAAATCACTCCCAAGTGCCGCGTCCATCACGCCGACTCAGAGTGGAGTGCACTAAATGGGCCTCTCGTCAGAACGGCACAGAGGGACAAACAGACCTCAAGGCATCATGCTTTGAGACCCGCTCTGGGACTGAGTTGTTAGTTTTCATGTCCTCGTAGCTGTGAGTTCTAACAAGATAAATGGGCCCGAGGCCTGCCAGCATCCATAATTCTGTATTGAGTTGACAGGACCAGATTCCCAATTTTGGCCTTGGAGAGCTTGGGAGGAGAATGAAACATTGACTCCCTGACCTTTCTCCCCTCTCTTCTCTGGGCAGAATATCTCGATGCATAACGCAGTCAGTGGGGCCATGACGGGGCCTGGAGCTCACCAGCTGGGCAGCACCCGGATGCCCAACCACGACAGCAGCGTCGTGATTCAGCAAGCCATGCCATCGCCCCAGTCCAGCTCTGTCATCACGCAGGCACCTTCCACCAACCGCCAGATCGGGTAAGCAGATCTCCGTGCTGTCTCTGGGGCCTGGCTGGAACTCAGGGAATGTTATGGACTTCCTCTCCTGGTTTCCAGTGCTCAGAGTGCTTGGGATTTCTGGCTGGTGTATTGCTGTGAGCTCAGAGTGATACTTTGGATGAGAGAAAGGAGAAAGAATATTACTTTGGTGGAAGCTGTTTGGATCCTGGATGCTGTGGGGAGAAGCAAACCGTGCATTCTCATTTCTTCATGTAATATTTGTGAACTTTAAGATGACTGCAGGCAGAGTTGTGGGTTTGGGGTGCATTGGAGCAGAGTGCTCAGGACACATGCATACGGTGGTGGAGAGGAGTCCCCGAGAGCCCCGCGGTCTCCCCGGCACAGCACGCCCCTCTCTCCTGGAGCCTCTCAGGCGATCAGAATGCTGTGTGTTTATGTGCAGTCTTCCTCATCTCTGATCCTTTTTCCCTACTTCTCCTCCTCCTTAATACTTTCTTGTGACCTCTCCTGCTACAATGGCCCCTACTCATCCCCAAGACAGACCAAACAAAGAAAGCAAGCCCCCCCACCCTCTCTCATTCATATATAAACACAATGCTGCAGGAAAATTTGGTAGAAGTGTCTGGGCATTGAACCCCAGACTCCCCAAAGCACATGGCGGACATTGTTCTCACTTGGTATATGGGGAGCTCCAACCCTTTGTACACATGCTGTGGTCAGACCATCAGCACAAGCTTGGAAACGCAGGATCTCTGGCTCAGTTTCCTTGTCTCCAGAAGGCAGATGGAGCCCGTTGTTTTGCAGCCCCACAGGAGGAAAGATGAAATAAAAGATTTAAGAGCACTTGGGTTCTTAGGAAGGAAAGGTAATAATGTAAGCAAAGAGCTATGATAAATGTGGACTGTGGGATACTGAGGACTGGTTGCTATGTATTCCCAGGAGCGTCTGCTTCAAACAAGAGGGTGAGCTTGCTGTGTGGGGTACGAACATCAGAAATGTGTTTAAATTTGATTATTGGATGTGGTGGGTTTTTAACAAAAAATGTAGACATTGTCTCACAATTTGTCAATGTGTCTCACCTCACTTTTTATTTTTTTTGGTGGTACTGGGGTTCCTGGAAGCCCTTCTATCTCCGGACTTCACTCCCAGACCTATTTTTACATTTTTATTTGGAAACAGGGTCTCCTAAGCCAGCGCGCGCGGCTGGCTTCGAACCTGCGCGATCCTCCTGTCTCCGCCTCCCAAGCGCGGGGATGACAAGCGTGCGCCACCACGCCCGGCCACTTTTTTTTTTTTTTTAATGTAAGACTCTCAGACCAACAGTGAACACGGCACAGGGCTATCTCGTTGCTCTCAGAATGTTCTAGAGTGGCTCTCACACTTCTTAGCTGATCAGACTAGGTTGTGACATCAGAAGAAACGAGAGCCCCAGGTAATGACCCTCCCAGGAGTTTGCTGTAGGCACATTTGTTTTTCTATACAAGAAACAGAAAATGAATGTGGCCGATTTGGTTTAAAGAAGGCAGTGCAAAGTGAGGAACCATCTCTGTTCCAGGTATCTTGTGTGTGTGTGTGTGTGTGTGTGTGTGTGTGTGTGTGGTATTGGGGATGGAACCCAGGGTTATTCCACCTCTGAGCTACACCCCACCCTATTTTTTATTCTTTATTTTTGAACCAGGGTCTCACTAATGTGCAGAGGGCCTCACTAAGTAGCTGAGGCTGCCCGAGCATCACGATTCTCAGTCTCAGCCTCCTGAATGCTGGGATGACGAGCGTGCCCACCACACCCGGCCTCAAGGTCTCTTTTCTTCTCAGTGACCGTGAGAGCAAAATGTTGCCATCATCTCATGGAAGAGCCCAGACTGCACTGAGATGTCACGAAAGACAGCATCCGAATCTCCTCGGACGCCTGCACTCTGGGGGCCTGGCTCTGGGCAGACAATTCACAGCGAGGCTGGCTAATTATAATTATTGTATTTTTCTTTCAAGGGGAAAAAAACATAAAATGTGCTAAAGTTTACTAGCAATTTTATGGCATTCCTTCCCCCCTGGTGCGCTCCTGCCCGCCCCTCTGCCCTCGCCAACTGCCCTCCTGCAGGCCCCAGCGCTCCACCATTGAGAGCACAGTGTTGGTTTATGTGCAACCATCTCTGAAGGGCTGGCACTCAATTTTAAGATGAGGATTGATTGTCAATAACTTGCCCAGCTGGCTGGAGACGTGTTACCACATTGGGGTGATGTCTGCTGGCTGGGTCACTCTGCCTGGCTGAACAGGGGCGTTCTCTGCTACATGTGACCTCCTGGCTCACTCTGCCTTCTCATTTATTTCCCATCTTGGGGTGTTGTGTGTCGCTCCTGGTGTGCCCTATGAGATAATTGTCTCTTTCGGGACTGTGCCTCCTTGCCAAGCTTGAGGAGGGCTCTTTCTCTTCTCTAGATTCTTCCCTGTTGAGCTTACTGTGCTCATTCCAAACCACATTTCCTGTCATTTCCATTTTTCTCCTTGTGACCATTCAAAACCTTGTCCGGATGATCATGGGGGCCCAGCAAGAAACAGGCCAGCCCCTCTCACCAGCCGATTCGGCACGAAACTCTAGGTGGGAACATTTGGGGTCGGTTGAGTCTGTCATTTCTCTCAGCAAAGAGGAAATGAGTACTTATTTTAAAACATGAGTTCCCTCTGGAGGCTGTGTCTTTAAATGAGCATTTGAAATTGCATATAGCTTTTTTAATTCCATTCTCTCTCTCTCTCTCTCTCTCTCTCTCTCTCTCTCTCTCTCTCTCGTGTGTTTGAGGCTGCACAGAACCATATTGTAGTAATATTCTGATTTTTATCACAACCTCAAATATTTAAGTGTCAAAATCTGGCCAAGCCACCTGCAAATGTTTGCCATGGCCACTAGCCAACAAAAACAGCAAACAGCAATGAAAGTCTTCATTCAGGCTCTGTGCTTAAGCTGCATCCCGCCAGAGAGGCTGGGACCCACCTGTGCCCACGCAGGGCTCTTGTGCTGGGGCCAGCGGCTGCGTTCACGGCTGGAACTTTGTGGGAGAGGGGACTGCCTGGCTCCCGCACCCCCACTTTCCTTCCTTCCCACCAGCACTTGGCCTCTGCAACCAACGCCACTTTTGGTCTGGTTTCTGCCTCCCTCCTTTCACGCTATAAAATGGAAGCTTAGAGGTTTGAATGCATTGGGAGTGGTATTGATAGAAAGGACTGAGGAATAGAAGTGGTGCCAGATTATCAGGGACAGCTCTGGGGACAAAGGGCAAGCATCCTTGCCCGCATTTGATTTGTGTGCTTTCAGGGTGGGCACTGAGCCAGCCCAGACCAAAATGAGTGGAAATGTAAAAATCCGAAGAAGTGAGATGTTAAAAGGAGGGAGATGGGCACCATACGCCATCTCTGCTCCATTCCGTAGCGACCCATGCTACGCCCTCTGCTCGATTCTGTCAAAGTAGAGCCATTATCTCAGTAGAAACTGGAGGGAGGTATAAATATCCCAAATTGCACTGGTGTGGTTAGGCAGGCTACAAAAACACGCAGCTCTTGGGAGTGTGGGAGGCATCCACAAACTAGTGACTACTTGTGCTCAAACTGGCAGGCGCTCTGTCGAGAAGAGCGTCTTTGGCTGATTGATGGTCGAATTTAAGAAGATAAGTTTCCCAGATGGAAAGAAAAGCGAGCTGTGGGCTGTGGAGAGACAAGAGAGACAGAAAACAAGCACGTGTTTAAAATAGAGCTGAAATCGATTTAGCCTTGAACCAAATATGAGGCAGATTCCAAAACAGTATCTCTACACCAGTCGTTTTTATTAGATATCATGTAACAGGCTCATTAATTCAGGATTAAGTCGGCAAAGCCTGAGAAAAATGGTGGGTGAGCAGGTAGTAGTGGGAATTCTCTTTCTGGGTCTCCTATCGTGAGATATATTTGTAGGAGCTAATGATTAGTTGAGTAGGGGGCCGTAATCTTAATAGGTTTCAGCTTTTCTACAGAAGTCTACTTCTCCTTATGGGGAAAGTGATAGGAGATAATTTTTGCTTGGTAATTCTTCAAGAGCACTGAAGATAATGGGGAGTGCGCAGTTCTACAAGAATAAATAGCATCACAGTGTCGTGACAGGTTGTGGGAGGCACTGCCAAAATATTCTACACATTTTCGTCTTGCCTTTTGTCTGTAGGCTACTAGGCAAACACAGGCTCCTTAGATTATTGGTGGGAACTATTTGATAGTGATTGCTTATAGGGGAAGTGTTGTATGTCTGACATTAGAATTCAAATGTGGAATTTTCTGGCCAACTAACAAATTAGCTAGCTGTATCAGGAAACTTGGAAGTAGGTCCAATAGAACACATTTATGAAGTCATGTATGTATAAAATCCCTCCGTGATTTTACACCAATTCTAGCCTTGGCGTGTAAATGTCCGCGTGACATGTAGCTGTAGGACCCTTGGTCACATACCCTGTTTGTATGTTAGGCAACACAGAGCTAATACCTAGCTATAAATTTGTAGAAAATATTGCGGTCGCAAATCTTGCTTTATGTAAGAATAAAAAGGTGTTGTTAGCTAGGCGTGGTGGCACATGCCTCTAATCACAGTACTTGAGAGTCTAAGACAAGAAGTTTAAGGCTAGCCTCGGGAACTTAGCAAGGCTCTCAGCAAATTAATGAGACCCTGCTTCAAAATAAAAAATATAATGGGCTGGGGTGGGGCACAGAGGAGGCTGAGTTGTGTCCCCTTTATCGCCCCCACCCACAAAACTATTACTACTCCTCATAAATGACACCTCTTCTCCACCTATCTCTGCTTCTTTATCCCTTTTTGAACTCTCTGGAGCTGAGGAAAACAAAAAAGACAATAATGAACTAACGATAATTGAAAGTCAACATCCTGAGACATGTCGGCATCAAAAGTGGCGCTAGTCTTTCAATCAAGGAGTCCTGAAGCTGTGTCACATGAGTTGCTGCCATCGAGAAGGGAATGCCGATAGATACGAGAGGTTTGTGTTATTGTGAGTCAGAAAATAACAAATAAATAAATAAGGAGAGAGGTCAGAAAATGACACTTTCACAGAACGTCAGTGTAAAGATCTAAAATCAGAGATTCCCTACCGAGGGCGTAGGTGTATGAATCCATTCTCAAGCGTGTGTTCCCTTCAGTGCCTCCAGCCCAACCGAGCACAACGCAGGCGGTCCCTGTCCACCCAGGCTCAGGCTGGGGACGCGCCGGCCAGCCTCTTGCCTGCTGGAGGCAGTGGGGTCAGGTGGTCACTGCTCCTCAGCCTAGGCAGGACAACACGAAGCCCCCTTAGGTAATTCGCCCCAGAAGCCATTATTTCCTGCTTTGCGTTTTGCCGAATATTATGGGTATGAACATAGCTTTATTGTTAGAAAGTTGCCGGATGGTTCACGGCCCGAGGACATTTATGAGGGCCCTTCGGGGGTGCTCTCTGGGAGGGTTGCCATATGGCTCCCGTTAAATCCCATGCAGAGCCCTGAGAAATTGCCTCTGACAAGGGGGCCAGCAGCCTTCTACTCACGGGGTTTTATGTGTGGAACAAAACATTAAGTACTGATACTTGAGGAAATATAATGTTTCTTAACATTTGAAAGTCATAGCACCCCATGGTACTGTGGCCAGATGAAGGGGGCAGAGCCAGCGCTCGGGAGCACATGGCCGGGCGTCCCCAGAAGCAGAGAAGCACTGCGGCTCTAGTCTCCAAATCCGGCTCTTGCCTCGGGTTCCTCGGGCCAGTGATGTGTCCTCGTGTCCCGGCTGCTCATGTGGAAAACAGCAAGGCTGGCTGGGGAGAGAAGATGAGAGATTGCGCCCAGATGGCTCAGCCCTTTGTTAGAAAAGCCTTTGATTAGCATAGTCAATATTGAATGCCCTTCAGTATCTACTGTGTCAGGCGCTGCACTGCCTGTACATATGGTTCTTTCCTACATTCCCCATCGGTGTGGAGGGGTCGGCACTGTGTACCCCAGGGTTATTGCTCCGGGAAGAGAGGAGACTGTGCAAAGGCCCTTGGAAGCAGGGTGAGCCAGGCTCTGAATGGAATCCAACTGCTTTTTCCACACTCTTGACTACAACAATACTAGTGTTGTGGGAGACCGGAGAATCATCTCTGCGTGGGATGAGCTGGTGCCCCGTCTCCCTGGGCAGCATGTGGACAGTATTGTTCATGCATGCACCTGCAGTGTGGCCCAGACAGATGTGTCCTGAGTTCCCAGCAGCTGCTTTGACACTTCCAGAGAATGTATAGGAACTCTCTGGACCCATGTCAGGGAAAGTCTTGAGCCCATGGGGCATACAGTGAGCCTCTATCGGCAGATCTACCCCAATGTGTAAGAAAAATAAAGTCACCACAGAGAAACAACTGTTGCTGTCTCTAGCATTTGGTTGTTCTATGCCGGCTTGCAGGGAGGCCGCCATCCTGTGCCTACATGCAGGTACAGCCATCTCCAGGTTTGTTCTGGTTCCTTCAGGGATAGGTGACTTTGCCTGTGACCTTCTCCTGGAGGAAGATTTCGTTTCAGGGTCTCACAGAGTTCCTGAAGCTTCCAGAAACGTATCTCTGTGTGCATCTTGCCCCTAAGCGAGGCACTGACTGATGAGAGCCTGCTTCTAGAACAGAGAGCTCAGACCATACAGTCTGTGCCTACAGTAAGCCTAGATATTCGTTCTTCCATGCAGTGTATTGAGGTGTGTCTGGAAAGCAGGAGCTTGCTCAGAGCCAAACCTCAGCAGGTCAGAGGAGAGTCAGAGGTCATGGGTTCAAAGGTCACAGGGTTTAGACAGCTTAGGCTTTGCCATCTCAAAGGTCTTGGCTTTGGCCCCGTGCTTAGCTTCCCAGGGCCCGTTTTTCTTCATCTACACGTGAAGGGCTTGGCCAATTGACTAAGAAAGTCAGTCCCTCTAATATCCTGCTTTGATCCTTTTTTTCCGTCTCAAATTTATTTTTTCTTGATTTGTTTTCTTCCAGGAGCAGAGACTGGCTGGAGCTCTGGACTATCCGAGCTCCAGGATATGTTTGTGTATACCAGGGTGGAGGAGACTAGAACAATGTCTGGGAATGTTCGGGCCGCTCTGTGGACTACACGGCAGTAGAAGAGGGCCCTGACTTGAGCGCCAGAGAGGCCTGACTTGTCATTCAACACTTAGGCGAACTACAGTCACCTCGTTGCCAGGCGCTTTATTTATAATGTACAGTCCCCCTTATCCACTCACTAATTTAGCACACAAAATTTTTTCCTGCTATGTTGGAATGGACACATCTATTTTTGTAGCTGAGTTCAGCTGAGGCTCAGAGATTAAGTGACTCATTCCAGACCATCCTAATACTGGCCAGAGCCAGCACTGGGACCCGGACCATCTATACCGCACAGTCCGGTGGGGCCAGGTGAACCTCAGCTCCCCGTCCGTTAAATGGGGAGGCCTCACTAGAAAGCCCTCAAAGTCCTTTCTAGTCTAAAATGCTAATGATACAGAGAACTTAGCTTTGACAGTGACTTAGCGAGGTCAGCTCTTTGGGGACAGTGCTCTTGAATGACTGTGTGGTTTCCTGCTCCAACTCAGCTTTCAAGAAATTGGTCTTTTTTTCTCACTTTGCTGAAAGTGGCTTAGTTTGGGCAATCTAACTAGAAGGACCTAACTAGTCTATCGCAAGAAACTTGAATGATGCATTTGCCAGGCAGGCAGCTCCGTGGGAAATCCCAGCTCCCTGCCCTGCTTTCTAAAATTATCATTTTGGGGGTTACTTTGTGGCAGATTTGAAACATAAGGCTTTAAGTTTTATATTTATTTGGAGCTCTCCTGTAAGTAAACCTTAGATAAGGTACCAACAATGAAGCATTTTGGGGTTAAGGACATGGATTTTTCCATAATATGAAATGCAATAGTAGCTGCACTTTCTGTATCTGTCATAGTTTCTCTATCAGGATTGACTCTGCGTTTTCTGTTTGTATGAATGATCTCCTAGCAGGTCCACACAGCTCATAGTACAGTGTGTAGAGAGAGTCTCATGATGAGGTATAACCATATACCACCGAGAATGTATATTAACATGGGAAGTGGTCAGAGCGTCCGATACTCTGCCAACAGTGCTTGCTAAGGGAAATGAACTTGATAAAAAGTATGCTTTGACTTTTTGGAGGTTGAACATGTCCGTGTAACAGGGCAATGTCCCAGTGGACATTTCAGATTTGGGGGGACTTTTTATCCCATAAGGCTGTATGCCTCATAGAGTGCGAACCACACTTGTCTGAACAGATTTGCAAGTAGGTTCTCAGTTAAGAGACAAGCACCCTTCCAGGAATTGACAGACGGCCCACGCTGCCCTCTGCACGCACAGTTTATTTGTATAATTGGGCATTTGGGGATTCAAAAGATAATTCATTTGACACATTCTCTTACATGCGTTTTTAGATTATTTTAGACCAAATGTATTTTTCTTGCTATCAGTGTTATGTCCTTTTTAATGAGGCTTTTGTTAAAGATCAAATTCCATGGACATTTTACCTTTGGTTGAATAAGAATGACACATAAACATTCAATCTGGATGTCTGGGGACTTCTTGATTAAGATTCAGTTACATTCAAGGTTAGGCATGGTGGTGCATACCTATAATTCCAGCACTTGGGAGGCAGAGACAGGAGGATCACAATTCAAGGCCAGCCTCAGCAATTTAGAGAGATCCTTAGAAACTTACCAAGACCCTGTTATTTTTTTAATAAAAAAGGATTTATTTATAGTTGGACAGAATTTTATTTCAATGAAGGGATGAAAAGCCATTGCTAGAGGGATAGGAGCTCTGGCAGATGCCTCCGACTCTACTACTGACAAGTTCTCGAAATTGAAACAGATCTCTTGACCTTGCTGTGCCCTGTGTTTCTATCTTTAAAAAAAAAAAAGGATAAAACTAGACTGTCCAGTAAGTGTTCTTTTGTAGCCCAAATTCTCAGTAATTCTAAAACAAGCTCTTGGGAACCAAGTATGTTTCCTTGCTATGACTCATACTAGACAATGCTGCTTGGTCGATACAGACTAGTAAAGAGGAGATGCCATAGGAGTGTTCACGTTTAGCAGGTAATCTAGTAATCTGTTAGTCAAGTATGTTGTGCTTTCGGTAAATATCTACTTAAAGGTCCTGTCGCGTAGTAAACATTCTTAATGCTACCAGGCACGTTTAAAGGAGTTCCAGAGTTTTAGAGTTTTCTCCCTCCGGCCAAGTTCCCGTGAGCTGGTTGCTAGGCTGCTGAAGTCTACAGGGTGAGAGGGTTCTTGTGCGCATAGGGCAGAGACACCTGAAATGCGCTTGGGCTGCTCTTGCAGGCTCACAGACCTTGCAGAGAAGAAATGGCCCCACACCCCTGAGAAATGCTAGAAATGGATTCCACAATCACTATAAACCCCTCAAATCTTGGTTTCAGATATGATCATTCCCAAGCCCTTTATAGCTCACCTTCAATATATTGTTTGCCTTCTATGGAACCCCTAAGCATTTTCCACATGAATAATCGCAATGACAAATGCAATACTAAGCCCCCATCGCAGGTCACCAAGCCCCAGACACTTGGCAGACATGTAAAGTTCTTCTCAAAGTCTATAGGGGCAGAGCACAAGCATGTGGTGGACTCCTGGAGATCTTTGCATAGAGTGACGCTTTCTCTCATTTCCCCCGAAATCTTGCTCAAAATGAGTACCTTGTAAAGTACTGAGTGTAAAGAGAATAGAAATGCAATAAGGGCTGATCCCACTTCAGTGTTGTTTGGGTTGAAGGAGTGGAGCCATTTGGATGAGCCTGCAAACTCAAGGAAACTAAAGTCTGCTTCTAAACTCTTCCCACAGCCCTGTGTTGAGCCAGAGTATATTTTTAGTGACCAAACTAAACAGAAATACAACTTTATAGATGTATATTCCAAGTCACTGCTTCTCTAAAACACTGAAAGAATGAATTTAAAATAATCCAAACTAAGCCGCATACTGTTAAAGGCGACTGAGGAATTTTACAGCCCAGGTGCACCCAAATGAAAATTGTATGCGTGTGTACACACATTTCATAATATTTTGTTTTACTAGAACATAATTTAGGCCTTTTGACGTACACATAACCTTATTCAAAACACTTGAAGAATTTTTCCAGGTGTGTTCTACAGGGCATGGTTTTTCCTAGTGCCACAAGCGTCTGAGTGTAATCTTCATACATGACTGTAAACTGCATCCGGGACCTTAGAACCACTTTTAAAGAATGGCCACCGCCATGGCCAAGCCTAAGTCAAAAGGGAGAAAAATAAACTGACTCATGTGGGTTCACGTCAGCCCCTTTGCTTAGTTTTGTAAAAGTGGAAACAATTCCTAATTATCTAGAAAATGCCCATTTATTTGATGGGTTGTGTTCTTGGGAGGGCTCCTCTTTTTATTTGACATCGTGACATCATTGGCACTTGGAGTGAGATACTCAAGAGCTGACGCAGCCGACCCTGGCTGGAGCGTAGACCATGAGCTAAGGTGGCCATCCCCTTCCTGTGAGAGCAGGGCGAAGATATCATGGGAAATCAGCTGTGGCAGAAGCATGGGCTTAGGGCTTACCAAGGAGGCTTTGATATCTGCCAGGATGGCTGATTTCTCTGTGGTGGGGAGGGGGAGGACGTCCTCTCTCCTTCTCTCTCTCTCCTTTCTTTCCATCTCTCCTAGAAAGAAAGGAGGAATCTACCCAGTTCTTCACATCTGCCATTTGGCCATGATTCTGGCTGTCAGGCTGGAATTGGAGAAAGCTGAAAACATTTTACGTGAAGCAAAATGAGAATGTGTGTTTTGTGCTCACCGTGTCTCTCCCTCAATGTGTAAACACTTAATTGAGCTCTGTTGTGAGGGACTTTGTAGAAAACCAGAGGAGTGAGTTTGTCCAGATCTCTTTTTGGCGAGTGTGTGTGTGTGTGTGTGTGTGTGTGTGTGTGTGTGTGTGTGAGAGAGAGAGAGAGAGAGAGAGAGAGATATTTATAAAAAGGGTATGTGAAACTATAGCTGCCCCACCTGGAGCCACAGACAACCAACCTTGCATCGGGTCCACTGCATTCCATAATTATTATTGCCTTTAGAAATAATTATTATTTGCTCGTTGAGTTGGCAATTTGGAGCCTGCCTGAGACAGAGGCTTCTCACAGGAGCTGAGGAGCACAAAGGGCCAAGCGATCGCCCGCAAGGGCTTCGACATGTTTGGACGACGTGTTTCTCTTGGTTCACTTCATTGGCTTTCATACCCATTGAGCTTAGGATTGAATGAAAGGTTCACCGGCCCCAGTGCCCGTGTGAATGAGCTCCCGCCTGTGCAGGGAACGCTCTTTTGATTGGACGTCTGAACTCTTGGTTTTTCTAAAGTCCGGAGAGGCAAGTTAGTTCCCCTCATGCCATTTTTGTTTCTTTAATTAAAAATAGAAATACAAGTTGGACACAGGAGGATGGCAGGTTCGTGGCCAGCTTTGGAAAATTGCCGAGGCCCTCAGCAACTTAGAGAGACGCTGTTTCAAAATAAAAATAATAAAATGAGACTGGGGGGGGTATAGCTCAGAG
The DNA here is from genome assembly GCF_963383645.1 of Muscardinus avellanarius. Taxonomy (NCBI): domain Eukaryota; kingdom Metazoa; phylum Chordata; class Mammalia; order Rodentia; family Gliridae; genus Muscardinus; species Muscardinus avellanarius. The sequence goes on from NC_137795.1 coordinate 8,715,993, forward strand.
GTAGAATGCCCCTGGGTTCAATCTCCAGTGTCATTAAATAAATAAGTAAATAAATAATAATGAGAAGGGTGTTTGGGAAGAGAAGAAGCTTGAAGGGACCCGAGAAGGAAAGAGTGGGAAGACACCTAACAGAAAATCAGCCAGGAGCCTGTTTGGAGGCAAAAAATTAATCACAACCTCAATTGCATTTTTCCCCTAATTTGTTTAGCCTTTTTATCCATCAGCCCTCCAGATCGCAGATTCCATATTGTTTCCTATTCCCTTTGCTGTATCTGTTTGAAATCGCTGGGCCTCAGGTCCCAGGGTAAGTGTGGCCAGGTGTTTTCTACCCAGTGGGCTGTTCACAACAGAAGCTGCCCCCTGGCAAAGAGGCTTCCCAGCCGCTGAAGCAGAAAGAGCAGGACAAGACATTCTTGCAGACGGCGGGATTTTTTCCCAGAGTCTCCCTTGGGCCCTTGCCAAGGCCTGTACCACAGTCGCAGGCAGAGGCCTGTGGGCGCTTAAGAAGAGCGAGGCCTTAGGCGGTGGCGCCTCTCCTCCCCGGACCGCCTCCTCCTCGACAACAGCTCCTGTTTGTAGCTCAGGCAGCTGAGTCAGCCCTCCAAGTGCTTCCTAAAACCTGCTGAATCGGAAGAAGAACAAGAAGAAAGCCCAGCAATCTCCTGTTCGAAGCTCGGACGCTGCACAACTCAGTCAACGTCGGCTTTGTCTCCACAGACAGGTGCCTGTCCTCCATTCCAAAGCCGCTTCCCTGACAGCTCAGGGAGCACCCAGGGGACCTTCCCGGGAGCAAGAGAAGGTGCCATGGAATAAGAGTGCTGTCAGGCAGTCCTGAAGGAGGCAAAGAGAGTCACACGTTATCATGGATGTGGGGCCAGAGGAAGTTCTTGTCCTGATGGAGGCGTTAAAAGAGGCTTTTTTCATTATTACCCTTCATTATGTAGGTTCTGTGCTGAATGCCCCTGTGCAAATAAACAAATAAGAAGAAAATGAAAAGCCCAGTGGGGTGGCACACGCTTGTAATCCCAGGATTCGGGAGGCCGAGACAGGAGGATCACAGTTTGCAGACAGCCTCAGCTACTTAGAGAGGCCCTCTGCAACTTGGTGAGACCCTGTTTCAAAATAAAGAATAAAAAATAGTGCCAGGCGTGGTGGGGCATGCTTGTAATCCCAGCATTCGGGAAGCTGAGACTGGAGGATCACGGTTTGCAGACAGCCTCACCTACTTAGAGAGGCCCTTTTGCAACTCAGTGAGACCCTGTTTCAAAATAAAGAAAAAATAGGGCTTGTGGTGTAGCTCAGAGGTAGAAGGCACCTGGATTCCATCCCCAGTACCACAAAGAAAAAACAAAAAAAGAAGAAAATTAAAGGCCAAAGGCGCATTGTAGCAATTTCTGGGGATTTGTGGCCCTGGATGATGGACAGAGGAAAGCTGTTTAGGAGGAAAATATTACAAAGGGGCATTCCCATCTGGATATTCATAAAAACGACACGACCATGCTGTAAAGAAACAGAAAACCAGCACTTTCTCAATAGCATTAAGGTCTGTCTTCAGGTAAAATTTCATCGGAGTTTAGAGTGGCTTTTTTTTTTTTTTCATTTTTCATTTGTTCTAGGAATTTAGGGACAGGGAATGGCCAAGGGAAATGGCTCCCATCCATGTGTTTAATAAAGATACAACATTAATCTGGATTTTTTTTTGTAATACTAACCTTCTAGGAGGCCACATTTATGTGTTCATACCAGCCCTTAATAAGTTCGAATTTTAAGTGTGTGTATGTGTGTGTGTGATTAAACTCAGGGGTTCTCTGCCACTGAGCTATATCCCCTTTGTTTAATTTTAGGACAAGGTCGAGCTAAGTTGCCCAGGCTGGCCTCTAACCTTTGGGCCTCCTGCCTTAGCCTCCTGAGTTGCTAGAATTACGAGCTTGGGCTACCATGCTCAAATAATTTTGACTTTTTAAATCACAGATTCTGCTGTATCAAGTCCTTTTTAGTCTTCTGATTAAAAAGTGACTTTTTTTTAAGTGTTTCCACAGAAAGCCTTTGGTTCTTTATGTTTTCATGATGAATTTCTCTGGAAAACTGGAAGTTTTCCAAAGTCGAATTGTTATATCAGGTTTTTATGGTGATGGGTCTGATATTTCTTTTACTAAACTCCATCTCTCTGCGTTAATTGACTTAACTTTAGGCCCTTTTCTGCAGTCAAGCAAGGAAAATAGCTTGTGAGTTTAGTTAATTGTTCAGAAATTAGGTGCATGGTGAGTTTGGGAGCACAAGAAAACAGAGTTGGTTCTTGTCAGACACCCAGGGCCGGTTAGATGGTAGACCAGGAAAGGGGAGGCAGGATACAGCCCGACTCATGACAACTCTAGGAAAACCGTTGTTTTCTCAGTTGAACAGATCTTTTTTCTTTAAAAAAATTGACTTCTTATAAAAAAAAAAAAGTAAGACAGGCGTGGTGGCGCACGCTTGTAATCCCCACACTTGGGAGGCGGAGACAAGAGGATCGCACTGGTTCGAAGCCAGCCTCGCTGGCTTAAGAGACCCTGTTTCCAAATTTAAAAAAATATAAAAATAGGTCTGGGAGTGTATCCCAGAGGTAGAAGGGTTTCCAGGAACCATAGTACAACCAAAAAAATAAAAATAAAAAATAGTAGATTCCAGAGCCTACATGTGATACCTACCTTTCACAATTTAATGGTGCATTATTAGATTCTGGGCACCTTAAATCCACTAGATGGGCTCTGTAGCACTTTCTCTGGAGCTGTAGAAGGCATGGCGTTCCATGAACGACATGGAGATTGGCCAGGAAGGCAGGACACCCTATTTTCAAGGTCCCTTTTCCATCTGTTGGGGTTCTACTTAAGCATCCCTTTGAATAAAGGGTTCTCTAGCAACGGAGCAGTTTGAATGTCATCTCAGGCAATTCTCTCTTCTAACTATGATCAAGAGAAATGAGTAATATTCCCAGCTCATTTCTTGGGTTCTGAATTATTGGGTGGTGAATACACAGGGACCATCCTGAAGACTGATGTCTTGGAGAATCGGTGGCGTTGTGGCCCATTGATTCTCCAAGAATCAGTGATGCTGAACTACGTCCTTATTGTTTATGTAAGACAGTTGAGCTGGAGAAGCACGTGGTGGCTTCCCATTACAACTAAGGGAGAAAGTTCAGCTGGATGTCAGGGAAGAAAAATGCCTAGGAGTTTGGGGGGAACAGAGATTTCATGGGTATGTGTGTGCTTCAGTGTCTCAGGAAAAGGTAGAAGAACTCCAGCAATCAAGGACGCTGTATTGTTTCAGTTCCCATTCAGGTAGGCGGCACTAACACTCTGACCCAGGAGGAGGGACTTAAGAGATAGCACAGCCAGGCAAGGTGGAGGGGCCACCTTCGTGGGTTGGTTTGTGCCCCTCCCCAAAAATAAGTTGAAGTCCTAACTCCTGGCATCTGCAAGCATGATGCCTAACTTGGAAACGGGGCCCTTGGAAGATGTGGCTGACGTTAAAATTATGGTGTTGGTACTACGACACCAGTCATTGGGATACACACTAGATGCCATGTCCAGGGTCCTTACAAGAAAGCTGTAAGAAGACACAGGTACTCAGAGACACAAGGGGAGAAAGTCACATGACCTTGGAGGCGGGGCAGAGGAGAGTTAAAGAAATCCCATGGTTCCTGGCAACACTAGAACCAAGGAGAGAGGCAATTACACACCCTCTCCCAGAGGCTCCGGGAGGAACCAGCCCTGCCCCCACATCCTCGCAGGCCTCGAACCTTCTAACCGTGAAGAAGCCTCTTGTGTTGCCACCATCCCGTTTGTAATTTGTTTCTGCAGTCCTTGAATACACACGTATCTCCATGTAACGGCAGGCCTGTCCGCTTGACTGATAGAATTTCAGTTAAAAAAAAAAAAAAGGAACTGTATGTGAATAAAAACATTAAGAGAAAAAAACAATAAGAGTACAAAGAAAACTATTCTCCAGGGAGCATCAGGGACCTGTCTGATGAGGTACCCCAACTCTTCATTTGTACAGAAGGGACAGAGAAGCCACCCTCAGGAGCCACCCTTCACACCTTCTTAGGAAACATCTTAGTAGAGGCTCATCTTCCGGGGCCAACACCTCCACTGCCGTACAAGTCCACTGCGAGGTGAACAAAGACACCGGTGGGTTTTCTTTCTCCAGGCATGCTCTGCTCTGTAGAACGTGCTGGGTGCTGAACTCCATGATTTTTGTTGATTAAGCTGTGTGCCCTCTAATTTGCAAGCAGGATCAGCATAGCAAGTACGTATGGCGCTTGTAAACGCAGCCTTCTTGAGAGACCTAGCAGCTAATGTGGTTTTAGGAGCCTTGGACGACTTTACTGCATGGATAGTCAGAGAAGGGAAGCACTGAAGAAGGATAGCACAGTGTGTGTGTGTGTGTGTGTGTGTGTGTGTGTGTGTGTGTGTATTTTTTCAGACTCTGACCTTAATCCCCAAGAGATTTCTTTTAGGTGGTGCCTAATTCCTCCCAGCCCCTCAGCCCACAGGCTGGTGCTAATTTCCCTGAGCGCTCAGGGTCTGAGCCACTGTGCCCTTTATACGAGCTCTTGAAAAGGGCAGCAGCTTATGTGGCAGGCCTGTTCTTTTGATCTGTTAACTTTTCCTAATTCTTTTGGAAGCATCCTCGGCTTCCTTCTCAGACTCTGAGCGATTTAAAGGAGATATCCTTGCATTTATATGCTCTCAGATATCTAATGCTCCAAGAAATCAAATAAAGCGCCACCATCAGAATTGTGTCGGGGGCAAAGGGGGTCGGAGATGACCACCCAGCGTGGAGGCCTACGGGGAAGGCACTGAAGCATGGACCGTGCAGAAAGCGCCCCTGGAGTGGGCTTTGCAGGCAGTAGCCACCTGTTAGCCAGGTTAGTGGTGATTAGAACATGTGAAAAATAATATTTACAAGCCTGGGAATTTGGTTAGCCCTCGCTGTCCAGGCTAGGAAGAACTATTCTTGTCTCTGCATCTTCTGCAGGAGCCTTCTTTGAATGCCTGTCTCTTTAGGACTTTGCAATCCCAGTTTTCCTTCTCTTGATGAGCTCACCAAATCACCCTGTCACCTGGATTCCTATATTATTTTTTTAATGAGCCAGAAAATTGAAGCAATGCTCCCAGCCAAACCACGGAGTCAGTTTGTGGTCTTTGCCTTCAGTGTCAGAACTCTGCTTGGGTGTTTTCCAAACACACGTCTCTTGGAGTCCTGATGAAAGTCCCTGGATACGTGTAATGGTTGCTGTGGGCAGAGCAGGAAAACGGCAGAGAGTTCCCCAGATCAGCTAGGAGTGCTGAGAGGGATCCAGGATATTCTTTTAATTTTTCCTAAAATATAAATTTGCAGAATATAATAACTTTAAAGAAACCTCTTGCGGTTCAGCCTACTAGGGTAATTGTTCCTGGCCAGCCTTCGGGACAGCCCGTGCTCTCCCTAGCTGGAGTCTAGAACTGGACTCTCTGTGTGGCTCTTTCTACTCTTCTAGAGCTTTATAACTTGCTGAAGGAATGGGATTATAAGGGAGAAAAAAAAAAAAACGGGATCAGGATCAATTCAGTCATACTCAGCAGCCAGCATTTTCCTTTGGCGTGGTAAAAAGTCGGGAAGCATCATGAGGCTCAGGCTTCAAACTCATTTTAAAAATCCCTATCTAAATATAAAAAAACTCTAATAAGTTTTTTTTAAAACTGGTTTGTAAGAAAACTCCAGGAATAATCACACTCTGGCTGGTGCAACCAGTGAAAAGAATGGGATGCCCTAGCATGGCCGTGGAGCACACGTGTCCGTCCCGCAAAGCCACCCTCTGGTTTAACACGACTGTTCCTACCTGGCAGCGGCCTGGATCCAAAGGCCGCAGACTGGAATGTCCTGGCAGCATCCCACAGGGGCCTTCGATGGCAGAAAACCAGCTGCTGCCCTTCGGAGTGACTTCTTGCTCTGTGACCCACCGAGGTGACAACCCTCTACCTACAGCAACCTCCAGTGTTGCAAGAGGTGGATTATTCAGTTTGTAGGATTGATCTGTGCTTTACTTCATTCCAAAAAGGGGAGGGGGTGTCTTTGAGGAGTTTGATGGACAGATAATACCAGGAGATTAAGAACAGAACCCATCTATGGGAGAAAGCAAAGCAATGTGAGAGAATGTTAACTGAGACTGGAAAGACCGGAGATGGTTTGCTGCTGATGACACTGGTCCCTGTTGCTGTCATCTTTTAAGTGAAATGACCATTGAAGTTGCCTGGTGCAGAAAGCTCTGTGCAGGGGTCACACACACAGACACACACAGGCACTCTTAGGGAGAAACGAAGCTTGTCTGGCACTGCCTTGGATTTTGGGGGGACATGCTCAGCCGCACCTAGCAATCGAGGGTTCTGTGTTTGAAACACGTGTTAATGAGCACTGAATGTGCAGGCCAAAGGTAGCAGGATTCTTTGAGAGTTAAAAAAATAGGTTTTGTAAAACTAAGCAGGCCATTGTGGAGGTGGACCGGGGCGGGGGTGAGGGCAGGGGAGGGCGGGCTCACGTTAAAATCCTGATATAAAGTTCTAAACGACGAGTAAGAGGCTTAAATACAGAAAGAGCAAGGCTAAATTTGGACCAATTTCCTGTGAAATCTCTTGTGTAATATTTTCAATTTGTGCTTGTTTAATGTGGTTTATTTTCCTAAGGTTCACGGTATAGGTTTTAAATTCAGCCTTGACTGCACACATGTGTTGAGAGGTTATAAAACGAAAGCCAGCTCAGACCAGTCTCCAACTGCATGCCCTTCAGTGGAAAACATTACCTCCTGTTCAGAACCTAAAATGTCTTTGTGGGTGCCAATGTCGTCTTTTCCCCACCCAGTTTCCCGGTTATTGCTCTAGCACCCAGCCTTCCTGGCACACGGACAACCACAGTTAGTCACATTAATGCAGCTAGGGAAGCTATGAGGGGCTGATGGCTTTACATCAGGGGTCTGGGCTATTTTGCATCAGCCTCTTGGACCCTCTTGGAAATACCAAGTTATTGACAGCAAGGGATAATTCAGTCCACCCTTTGGGTTAAGTTGAGGACTCATTTGAGGCCCTTTTATTTTGGCCTCTAACGTCCTGGACACATCAGCTCTATGATGAGGCCATTTCCTAGAGGTGGCAATAGTGTTTCCAGTGACTTCAGTACAGTATGTAAGACTCATATTGTAAAGTCAGACCTTATAAAACTAGAGGGGACCTCTGTTGTTTGTGGTCCGTACTACAAGTTTACACCGAATTGTACAGTTAGCTGGTGTTTGCCTCTTCGTTCAGTTTCAAACTCTTAAAACAGAGGCTGTGTTTCTCACAGCACCCACATGTAACTTGATATGGAAAGGTGTGGGTGTGGGTGTGCGTACTAAGGTGGATACGCAAAGGTTGAAAAGGGACCTTGTGGATGTATGTGTGTGCATCTCCTTAACATCTCAGTCCCTTGATCTTCATCAGTACCGTTCAGCATAATATATGGCCTTCATTCGTTTATTCATTTGCAAGCATTTATGAAAGTTCTGTTTTTCCTAAGCATACAGCCTATCAAGTCTAGATTCCGAAACTAAAAAAGAACTGTGTACAGTTCAAGTGTTCGGTTCAGCTCTTCCCACTATGCAGAGCGTGGTGACGTTGAAACTTGACATCTGCCTGCCCCAGCGTATCCTCTTACCTAGTATTTTAAGTTTCTGTATCTCTTGGCACGATAATCTTTCTTGAGATTGGGAATCTGGGCTACAAATGGCTGAGGAATTATTTCTGAGCCACCATATTTCCTGAATGGGAGAACACAGTTATTGGCCCATGATAGCCTTCTTCCCAGTGACGTGGTCACTGCCCACCTTTTTACACACCTTTCTACACAAACATGTGTGGGGTCAGGAGACTAGCAGCCAAGAAATGGAGGGTTTGCATTACAGTCACTTTTTCTTTTGGAATTCTGCTATTAGAATTTTCAAACATATAAAAGCTTAAAGACTTATATATTTGCCACTTAGAGTCTACAGTGGTCATTTTGCTACACTTGCTTTGTCAGATACCTATATATCTATCCACCCATCAATTCATCTAGTGTTTTGGTGCAATTAATATTTGTGCAGACACGGTGACTTTACCTCTAACCATCTCAGTATATGCATCATAAGAGTTTAGTGTTTATTTATGGCTCTTTTGTCGCTAAAGTTTATAAAAAAAATGAAAAGCTCAAATGTTACTTGTGGCCATCTGTAAGGAGGACTTTTTTATATAGGAGGACATTTTATTTCTCGCCTTACTCACTGACCATAAGTAGCTATGAAGATGAAAACAACCCCATAATGCCCAAAGTTAGAGTATTGATGTAGTGAGAATCCATGTCCCTTTCCCCCTCCCTGGTAATATTTGCTTTTGTTGGGATGGAGGATGGATGAAGGAGAGCCAAGGTCTGTGTGAGACATCCACGTTCAAAGCCTCACCTTGCAGACAAACTGTATCAGCTTCTTTACCATTTCTGTTTGCATCTCCTTTGTCCTGTCTTGAATCTCTGGCTGCTGACACAATAAGAAAGTTGGTATACCCCCTGGTACGAGACATTTGGCATGGTATGACCCAAATTCACGTGCAAGACACATCAACTTGGCTTTTATTGCTCATTTGCTAAACTGAGGATACTATTTCCATCTCAGTTGGTGGTGCTGATTCAACAAGACAATGGGTGAATGGTACCTAGCCAGCAGCAAGCACCCTGCCACTAACCATCGTCACTGTTGCCACCTGAAGACCAGCTCAGTGTGCAGCCCAAGGTCTGTGTGCTTGTGTGTGCAGCTGGTTTAGAAAGGTGCCAACATTCTTCAGATGATCACCAAAGTCAATCTTCTGTGCAATCAATGAACACAAATTTTTGAAGAGATACTGAAAATATCTTTCCCCCACTGTTTTAATGGAATTGAGCAATGGTTAGTTGCAAATAAAATGCAGACAGGATTATGGTAGGATTCCCTCTTCATGTCTTCATCTTGTATCCCCAGAGTCATGCCTGAGCAACCCAAGAGTAGTGGCCAAAGAACTATGTGTTTCTGCCACATGGTTCCCAGGTGTCCCTTTGAGACTTGCTATCATAGAGTCAGCTTATGTATCACTCAGGTATGATCTCATTCCTAGCAGGCCAGGCTTAAAACTCAGGAATCTTTTGCTGGGCTTCTCTTCTCCATTCCCCTCCATATTAGATCAGGCCCAAGCTCATTCTCCTTCTCCTTCCTTCCTGGCCTCCAGTTTTGTGATGGTTTACCCAGTGCTTGCTTGTTATACTCAGAAAATACTTGAGGTACGCTTATGCCATACATAGACTATTTCTTAGAAACCTACGGGGAGGGGGAGTTTAGTGCTCCCTAGGAGCTAAACCACACTGATTTATTTCCACCCAACTTCAGAAATAAGGGGAGGCCAGTTTAGCAAAAGTTGGAAGGGATGGATACTGTTCCAGGAAGCGGGCTAGAGCTAACAGAGGCAGGCTGATAGCACCATCAGAAGACCAAGAAAGGGACAACCCGAGCCCAAAGCTTGCTTGTCTAGTGAGCCAGCAAAGGAAGGATATTAGGTTTAGCAGACTCTAAAGTAAAAAGAGTGGAGTTGAGCGGCGAATCTGACTATGTGCAATGCGAATATAGCATTGCGGAGGCTGTTTTAACAGTTGCCCAGCGCTCTGTGCACGCGACCCGTGGCAAGCCAGACACTTGCTAGAGCAGCAAGCGGAGGAACCCCAAGGGACCGTGCCAAGATTTCCCACTGACTTGAGTTCGTATCATCCTAGATGGGTTGGGACACGAAACCAGAACCAGTGGTCAGCCCTGGTTCTGAAACGAGAGCTGAAGCCACGCGGATTCCCCAGTCCCTTTAAGTTAGTCTTATCAGACCAGGCCATCATGGAGCAGATAGACAGGTAAGTCGCAGAGACCTCTGAACCCAATTAAAGTTATACCACAAAGAAATCAGACTCATGTGGTTTGCATTTCAGAGAGCTGCATTTGGTGGGCTGTTCCTGTTTTAATTCGGTAACCTAATGCAGACCATGTGAACATTTGAAACGCTTTTAACAGTTAAACCAGCTCACATAACACAGAACCAGAGCAGCAATAAAGAATGAATTAAAGCTGATTGCAACTGTGGCCAACATCATTTTTTTTTCCTTGCAAAGAACTTGGGGAGAATAGAACGCAGAGTCAGTGGGGGAAAGAGAGCCACAGCTCCATTTTTAACTTCGAGTCAAACAGCAGGCACTTTTACTCCTTTGATTCATAAGCAAATGTTTGAAACGGATGAACCTGAAGATGTACTCAGGTCTTGAAGGGATGTGGGGTGAGGGCGCAAAGGTGGCTGACATCCTTCAGATCTGAGAGCTTGCTGGCTAGGAGCCCGCATCGCCCTGTGCTGCCCGGGCAAGGGCACGGTGCTAAGGCAGAGGTCAGGAGTTCAATTCTGCTTCTGTCAATTAGCTTCATACTGGAGGTCGTGGAGAAGCGAAATCTGTCCGAGCGCCACAGCCTGTACTTCCCGAAGGTTTGCAAAAGGGTCACCACAGAGTGAGAAGCTGAGATGACCACAGCGAAGAGTGGACAACTTCTATGTCAAGGTCCTATTCAAGAACCACTCATTACCAGGAACATCGTCTAGCCAATTCCCTTCTCAGTTTTCTTATCTGTAAATAGTGATGCTATAATGAGTCACATTTTATAGACTTGGGCACAGAGAAGGCTGAGTGACTTGTCCAAGCTCACTTAGATAATGAGTAGTGGGACCAACATTAAAACCCAAAGTTGCCTGGACATGAACAACCTCAGCACCACCCCAGCTTCCCCTTCTAGCATCCCCAAAACTCAAATACAATCGGCTGCTGATCATGACGGATCATGGCATAAGCCTCACCCTCAGCTGCTGGTCTCTTGCCTAGAAAGAATGGCCATGCTGATGGGCGCCCTCAAACTTGTCGCCACAGCAGCGCGTGTCCAGCGGAGGAGTGGCTGGTTGCAATGAATTCTGGGCACACAGAGGACCTGCTGCCAGAGGAATGCTTGGTGGGTTTCATTCATGACTCTCATCTGAAGAGATGGTGGATGTGTTTTGCATTTATGTCTTGTAAATGTAGGCTCTTGGTGGAGAGCAGGAGGGAGGTGAGGATTAGCAGGGCCCAGCCTTTGAGCTGTGCCGCAGGTGATAAGTAACCACCAGCCACACTTCCCAGAATGTGCTGGCTTTGTCAGAGATCCAAGGAAGGAAGGGAAAAAGGACCCATTACTTTTAGATCCATTAGTGACATCAAAGCCTGCCAAGTGGGAAGGAGAGAGACTACAGAAAACTGTGCTCGCAAGCTCCTGAGAGGCTGTCCCCAGCAGCAGGGAGCTGAGTGCCCGATGGTAGGCAAAGAAGGCGCGCTGAGTCCCTGAACTCAGATTCCTTCCGGATGGAGCTGGGTGAAGCTGGCTTGTCAATCACCACTGTAGGCGATGCCAAGTTCACCTACCAGACTTTAGCTAGCCGACGAACCCTCGGCCCACCCCAGTGCATGGGAAGTCGGCCTCGTTTCTCATTGCATAGAAAACGGTTGATGTTACCCTCTAAAAGTCAGGAGCTGTAAATGAGAAGGCAGAGCTTATCGCAGGATTCTTTCTTAGCCTTGTGAATGAAGCCAAAGGGTTAAAGTACCTTAGAATCAATAACTGCTTTCCCAGAGCCTTTCTGTTATTTGGGCGAGAAGTGGATTTAAACACTTCATGAACATGAGCTCTGTTCAAATCAGGGGCAAGGAAGATCTAGTTAGCTTCCTTCTCATCCTGGTTTCGGGGTTACAGCCCACCTCACTTTTTAGGCCTGGATAAATGGAGATTGTTGCTCTCCTACACATTCCTCTTGTTGCTCGTCTAGTTGCCATTAGCTTTTTGGAAATGTTTGCAAGTCATCCTGGCTCTCCCAGGGTGACTCTGAACTCATCGTGTGGCACGCCGGGGTGCTTTAGAGCCAGTTGCCCAGCTAGACTGAGCGCAATGCAGGCCTGGAGAAACAGAGACGATACGTCAATAATTACTAAGAGTAAATGGGGGCAGGAGCAGGGCAGAGTAGGACCCTGGTAATAGTAAGGATAAAAATGCATTTTTCCTAATAAATTTTTTTTGCAGTACTGGGGATTTCACCGAGGGGCATTCTACCTCCAAGCTATACCCCTAGCCCTATTTTTTATTCTTTTTATTTTGAAATAGGATCTCTTTAAGTTTCAGAGGGGCTGATGCTGGCTGCAAACCCGGATCCTCCTGTCTCAGCCTCCCAACTACTGAAATTACAAGCATGAGCCACTGCACCCGGCTCCTAATAAATATTTTTATATCAAATAATTCTCAATATCAGCTTTCAGAGAAGGTTACCTGTGAAAGGGCTCTCTAAATATATCTATAGACATCAAAGGAATTTCCTGTGACTTCTTCCTCCTTATTTTGTTTTCTTTGTGAAAATTATAAATTTCCTCTCCAAGCTACTCCAGCTACCCATGGGGAAAAATGTTCTCTGCTTCAAGTGGTCCAGGAACATGAGTTGGCATCCTACCTTTCATCCTACCTTGGTCTCTGATCATCCTTCATGTCTGATGTTGGTCACTCAATAAATATTTCTCAAGCCACCCATTCCCAATGCCACCACAATCTGATGTCTATACTGAGGGATACGGGATCCCTCTTCAGGCTATAGAGAGCTTAATGTAGTATGGTGATACCCCCAACTCTCCCTAACCTTCTTTACCAGGTCATTTTGTGCTACTAAGTACATCTCAGAAGAGAATATGATTTTATAGATATTTTTATGAACATTCAATTGATACCCATCATAAATATCACAGACTCACGTTCCAGAAGTCAGGTGACAGGTTGGCTTTATTTCCTCCACTGTTTTCAGAGCTCAGCACATTGTCTGATATACACTAGGCCTTCATGGATATGGAGGTACATACACCATATATATGGTGCACATATGTATTTGTAATATATACACATGATGAGTGACCAATCAATGATCTATTAAAATATAGTGTTAAGGAGTTTAACATTTCTTTCTGCTTCTATCTCAATTCCAATGGTGTGCCCACTGTCTTTGGTAGATTCTGTCTATATCTCACACTTTAGATAGCAGGTATACTCAAATTGTAGATAACTGAAATTTTAGGGATAAATTTAACTTTCCCCAAAGTTTGGACAAAAAGAGGTCTTCTCCTTTTACTTTTCAATCCTTCCCACCAGCAAGCTCTTAATTTCAAAGCTGGGGACGAAGACAGAACATGGAGAAGGGTCTGGCTTATGGCTCTTTCTTTTGGCAGCAGCGACCTTGGGAATAATTTAGAGATCACATTTCAGACCCATTTTGTACACCATCAAAGCAAAGTGGATAGGAACTGATGCTTTTGAAATCAGAGGGGCCGGGCTGGTTTTCATGAAGCTCTAGCAGAAGTTCTTTGGCGTCACAAGCTCCGCAGACGGATATCATGCGCCTACCTCTGGTATGGTGTTCTGGGTTACTTGGGAAACATGATCCTCGGTCTCACTTTCATCCTGCCTACCACAGCGCTTTAGGCCAAGACCTCCTAAATCACCACATCAACCACCTCTACTCAGTGGACTTACGTGTGGGGGTTCCTTTTCTTTTCTCTTCCTACCTACCTACCTACCTTCCTTCCTTCTTTCCTTCCTTCCTTCCTTCCTTTCTTCCTTCCTTCCTTTCTCTCTTTCTCTGTCTTATCTTTCTTTCTTGGGTTTGAACCTAGGACCTTGCACATGCTGGGCATGCTCCCTACCTGTGAAGTAAATCCCCAACTGTAGAGATTTCACTCTCCCTTCCCAAATGGGCCATTTCTCTAACCAAATGATTCTTCTCCATGATGATATGGCACGATTTTTGTAAGACTTTGGGGCTGTAAGAAGCCACATAAGATGTGATGAGTATCCTCTAAATTAAACTCAAAAAGAGAGTACTCAACAAAATAATCTTTACTACTTGGGCAACCAGGCTAGCAGGGATAGATACAAAGGTATCACTTGAAAGTCAGACATGCTGTCATTCAAACAAACTACAACTTTTATTACTCTTCCTAAAGGTCAAAAGAGAATATCCAACCACCCTGGATATCTCAGAACTGAATTTCTTGTATTATATTGCATTGCATATATTAGAACAAAAGGATGATCTAAACTGCCACTTATTTCCATAACAGCACTCTGGGGTCCAGAAGGAGTGAGTCACCAATGCTGAGAAGCATCTCAATTGCTCACTTTGAACAGTTCATATTAAATTATTGAAAGAAGAACGCAGTGGAATTGTCTCTTCTTATTTTCCTATCCAAACAAAACAAGTTTCTTTTTCCATAAGCAAAGTCTTTTGTACTGGTTAAGAGCATGAACTTCTGGCCAGAGAGACCTGGGTCCAATCCCTGGTCCTGCCGATTAACTGCTATATGACCTTGGACATGCTTAACCTTCTCCATACCTCAATCCATCATCCCTAAAGTGTGGATAAGCAATCAAGTCACATAGCTGTCATCAGAAATAGATGAGGAAATACATATGCAAAGTATTTAGCATTGCATTCATGATAAGGACAGGAAAACACTAACTATTATTGTCATTACTATTGTTATTACCACCTGATGGCGATTTTCAATAGTGAGAAGGATTTCGTGCCATATGGTGTTGGTTCCAACACACACCCTTCTTCATTTGTACAGGGACCAAGCCCATGATTTGGTGGGAAACTTGAAATATGTGCTGTTCTAACCCAAAGGCCAGAGTGTGGTAAATGGATAGTTACACCTTCCAGAAACAAACTCAGAAATTGTTGGTTCCATTTGCTACTTGACAGAATAAACACTGCTTTTCTTTTCTTGGCAGAAAAATGCATGTTGACAGGACAGACCTGGAGCCCAAGGGCTGGATCAGTGTGAGCTGAAGGAGAAGCCCATTTGATCCTCTGTCTTTGCTTTCTGATGACATGTAGACATTTGTCCAGCAGGAGCAATACCAGAGAAAAGCATACCTCTTTTCAAATGGAAAGTTGATCTGGTCCTGCTTCACACGGTCATTTGTCGCTGGCCACTGGGGACTCCAGTGATTGGTCATTTCCAGTGCACTTTCCACCCATAAAATGTGATAACCATTTTCTTGAGCAATATTTGGAAGGACTTGGTCCTAGATCAGAAAAATATATGATAGAGAGTGGATCTGGAGGTGCGGGCCTAGATGCAAGCTTTTTATTTTGAAATTTTTTTTCAAATAACCCTGGGAGGCACCCAAGGTCAGTTTGGAGGTTTCTTTTAATTGGATGTTAGACTACGCTGACAGGGAGTAAGTAATTGGTCATCTTAGTCCCATCTGAGAGCCTCTACCTCACCTTAGGGCCTCCCAGTCTTCTGACTTTGGACCCAGGACGTTTACAGCATACTTGAGATCTCTGGATCCTTCTCAGGAAGGATTCCCAACCTACGTGGGCATCGAGGTGGTCTCCAAGGTGTCTACCTAAATAGTCAACAGAGAGAGTCTTCTAAAATAATGAGTTCATTTGAGAGTAGCAAAACTATGTAATGGAAATATGTGTGCCATGACAAACTATGAGCGTATTCAAGAAGGTTGGACGAGTAAAATATTTTAAAGGCAAAATGAGAATCACACAAATTTTTTTCTGAAATAGTAATTCTTGGCAACAAAGATGAACAACAGCGTGGCATCCCCCCAAGACTAGACAGGTAGTTGTTGGATATGCCTCTGCAGAAATATTCTTTGTGCAGGATGGCAGTGGCCTTCGTGCATGGCTGTGAATCTTGCAGATTCTTTGGTGACAGTTGTTATTATGGGATGCATGGGATCCTCTCTGTCATGACCTCTGGATTTATTTAGTACTTTGTTTCTGTGGTTGTAAGGGTTGACTGAAGTGACTCCATTTTCATTCTGGCAATTTCCACAAAGCTACAGGAGAACAAAACAGAGAGTAGAGAAACGACGTGTTTCACCAATCTTCTTTCTGCCAGAGATAAGAGTGTCAAGACTAGCTGACTTCACATGAATTCTGAGATAGTAGAAAAATGAATCTACGACTAGACTTCCTTGGAAAACTGTTGATTTCCTGTGGTAAGAAGGCAGAGAAAGAGTTGGAACTAAGATTGATTGATTCCTGAACTTAGCACTTGAAAGAGCTATCTTATTTAAGAGAAGATTATAGAAGGGGTGAGTGGCCACTCTGACAGCCAGGAGGGTCTTTGGTGGGGATGGTATGTTTTTAAAGCTACTGTCAGCAGCAGCCTCTGGCACTTGACTGGTGAATTATTTCTGGGATCATTAGAGTTCCTTGAAGAATTATAACAACTTCTCATGATGCATTTGGTCATCCTTGGTGCCTCAGCTTAATTAGCACTGGCCAGTCCATTAAGCTAGTGTAATATCACTCACCTCTAACCCAGAACTAGTGATTGAGCATCTTGTGGGCCAACTCCTTCTTTACTTTACTCTATCCATCATTACTTTATCCCTCTGCTGAGTTGCCCTTGAGCAATTTACATTCTGTGGGGTGACCTGATGCTGTTAAGAGGAGCCACAGAGATAGAACGGGTAGGCTTTCCCTACGGAGTGTGAAAGGGCATTTTGGTTTGAAGTAGGACAAAGTGGTTTTTATGTTCTATGGTATATTTTATATTATTTTATTGATGCATTGCAATTATGCATCGTAGCAAGGTTTAATATGTTAAAAACACACGCACATGGCTCTTTCTGTAGTTCCCTGTCTCCTCCCTACACAAGTTGGCAAGATTGGTAGTAATACCTTCACATATTGCGTAATGTTATTTAATCTGTTTCCTTCTTCACTCTTCCCTCTTTCCCTCCCTAATTTGAAAGAGCTTTCATTATTATTTTTTAATAAAAGAGAGAAGTACCTTAGCATTTTTTTGTAATCTTTTGTGATACAGAAAAGGCCAAATAAGACTCACAGCTTTTCTGACTCAATATATTCTGATAAAAAAAATTCAACTCTCCTCCTGTTTTGGTGGCTGACAGGTTTTAATGAGACTTCTCTGTAAGAAAAGGATACTTGCTTTTTGCACAGTAAGTTACACGAGATTAGAAACATTCCCTTTTCTTCAAGTTGTGTGGGCAATTCGATCTCTGGGATGTGACTGAAGTCCCAGCTTTGAACTAAAGTATTTTAGCATAAGTCTTTGTCTCTTAGAGGTCCATTTAAGTTCATTTAAAGTATATGCAGGATAAATTACACACATACACACACACACAGAGAGAGAGAGAGAGAGAGAGAGAGAGAGAGAGAGAGAGAGAGAGAGAGAGAACCTGAAGGTATTAAAGAAAACCCTAGCTCAAACCCAGTTCTCCTGCTATGAATTCTCTGCACAGATTACTTCCTGCTACAGGACATTTTCCCTGCCAGCAAGCAAGAAGTGCTAACATGTTAGATCATCTCTGATTTTATTTGAAATTTTCTCTTTCAAATAATGTTAATTATAAAAGATGTGTAAAGAAGTCCATAAATACATACTTAGGATCTATCCTTACCCCCACTGATTAGGTTTCCATCAATGACTGTCTGGAAATATGAAATGATTTTAAAAGATGATATTTGCAAGTACTTTGGTCTGATAATAATGTAGGACTGTATATGGAGTCAGGATGGAGACTAATACATACAGATGGGCCTTTACAGACATTTCATCTAGCCAAGATAGATGCCCCATTTCAGAGTCTAGCTTCTGGAAACCATGAGCCCCTATGTGAGTAATAAACACATGCAGTCGCTCAGAGCTCCTGAAAATCAGTAAAATCCAAAATCTAAATCTATTTCTGTGTGTGTGTGTGTGTGTGCGTGTGTGTGTGTGTGTGTGTGTGTGTGTGCGTGCACGCGCGCATGTGGTAGTGGGGATGGAACCGAGGGGCTTTTCTACCTCCAAGCTATACCACCAGACCTATTTTATACTTTTTTGGAAACAGGGTCTTACTAAGTTGCTGAGAACCTCTCTAAGTAGCTGAGGCTGGCTTCGAACCTGTACCATCCTCCTGTCTCAGCCTCCCAAGCCCTGGGATTATAAGCGTGTGCCACCACGCCCTGCTCCAAATTCTATTTTTACCTGATATATGAGCATCTTTGATGTGTGCATGCGCGTGTGTGCGTAGGTCTGTGTGTGTGGTATTGGGGATTGAATCAACCTCCTAGTGACACCCCTAGCCCTTGTTATTTTTTTGTTTTGAAAGAAGATACCGCTAGATTTCTGAGAGTCTCATTACATTGTGCCTGAGATCTTCCTGTCTCAGCCTCCTAAGTACTGGGACTACAGGCCTGCACCATGGTCCCCATCTAGTAATATATTTAATTCTTAAAGTACAAAACCAAGCCAGATTTTTGTTTTGTTGTATCTAGAACTTTATCCTTTGAGCATCCCATCTTTTATTGAGGGAGGGGGGAATCTGGGGATGGAACCCAGGGGCATTCTACCTCCAAGCTACACCCCCAGCCCTATTTTTTATTCTTTATTTGGAAACAGGGTCTCACTGAGTTGCGGAGGGCCTCACTAAGTAGCTGAGGCTGTCTGCGAACCGCGATCCTCCTGCCTCAGCCTCCCCAATGCTGGGATTCCAAGCGTGCGCCACCACGCCTGGCTGAGCATCACATCTTTCTCATCGGCAGCCTAACAAGTTAAGAACAGCCCACCCAGAGCTACAAATCGTTGCACCGTAATCTCTAAGATACTACTGTCCATCCTTTGGGGAAATGACGAGCCCCATAAAAATGCCACCTATGACTTTGTCTTCGCTTCTTATAAACTTCTCAGGGGGTCAGCATGGGAGTGATTAAAATGACTGTGGTCACATGGAGAGGGCGAGGTGTTGTGGCAGAGGGAGAGGGAACATGGGGGTGTAAAGAGCCACCTTCCTTATGGGGACTCCTGCCTCCCTGTGCCTGCCCTTCTGCTTACAAATCCGCACCCACCCTTCACCCCTATGTCCCCAGATCTTTCTCCCTCTGCTGTCCCGATAGTCCGTCTTCTAACATTCACCTCTCCCTGAGTTCCCTAATGTGCCTTGGTGGCTTGGAGAGAGAATGCCATTTGAAGCCAGGCCTTGCTGAACAGAGCAGAGAAAAGATGCAGAAACTGTCTGGACATCCTGCATTGTCCAGCCACATGCTGGGGACCCGACTTCGTGTTATTCAGAGCAGGCTGGCCGCAGGAAGAGCAGGGTGAACCTGATGAGCAGCCTTTTGGCATGGCTTTCCTGAGAATCCCCTTCTTGGGAAAGCTCACTGCAATGGCAAATGTCTGTGTGTGCTTAATTTAATTACGTGTCATGAAGGCAAGGAGGGAGGGGATGGGCAAGAAGGCACGGCCAGCTAATGCACAATTTATGGACCAGATTAGAGTTTTGCAGGCCAGACAGTCATCTGGAGCTTTTAGCTTGCTTCCAGGTTCTGTGTGAGGCGAAAGCAAGTTTTCAGATTATTTCTATTCTGTTACAAATGAAAGGTCAAATGAGGAAGAAGTATGTCACTCGGACTCTCCATGTGTGTCAAAGCCACAGGTCTGAGGTAACAGGGACTGGCACTATCAAACACTAGTCTAAATACATATCCTGGGGTCTTTAAATATGTGCTCATTTCTAGAGGCATCGTGGGGCTCAGCAACCACAGGGAGAAGTAAATAGCTCACCCCACATTAACTTGTTCAGCTAAGATTTGCAACAGCTCTCGCCTGTCGCCCTCCCCCAGGGTTCTGCAAAGGATTGTTTCAACCAACATGAGTGAGTTGGCCGGCCTTCTTTCCTTCCTTCCTTCCTTCCTTCCTGTCCATTTTCTAGTTGAGAGCATTCAATCCAAAATGGAAAGTAAAAGGACAAAAGGAAGGAAACACATAAAACCCCAAGGATGGGTTTTTCTCCCTCCAAACAACCCCCATGTTGGTCTCGGGTTGTAAGAACCTTGGACCTTCCTTTATTTCTCTTTTTCTTGGAGGGATGGGCTGGGGAGACTGCAGTTAAAAGTGTTTTATTTTAGTGCGAGGGTGGGGGTGGAAAAAGAACTGGACAAGAGATACAGAGGGGAAAAGAAGAAAAAAAAAAGCTGTGGAGGCAGGAGCCGTGTGGGACAAGAAGAGAGAGAGGGGAGAATGAAGCGGGAAGTAAAGCAGGCGGCTGGCATATGGGCTCGCAGGGATGTGCTTTCCCGGGGTGCCAAGCTGATGGAGTATGGAAAGGCACAGGCTGGAGATGGAGCCCTCTGGGTTTGAATCCTGAGCACAACACTTGGTAGATGAATGGCCAGAGGAAAGGTACCTTAACCCCTCTAGGTCTCAACTTCCTCCTCTGGGAAGTGGAAATAACCACACAGATTGAAAGGAAGCTTACAGTGCATAGAGAGGTTGACCCACTGAGCCCAGGGCTCACTCCTTACAGGTTTGGTGTCTCCAGAGCTTCAAATGACAGAAAAGGGAAGACACAACTTTGCACATGTACCTTCCGGTTGCAAGGGAAATACATCATTATATAAAATGACTAAAAGTTAAACAAGTCAGATAAAAATTACTCGGTAGCCTTGGAGATTGTTAGTTCAATTATTCTATCTGGGAAAAATAGATGTCCCTTATAATTCTGGGCTCTCTGGAAGCCACTGAAGCATTGCCATAGTTAAAGCACTCAATTAAGATCCAGGACAAAAAGCCATGTTTGGGAAGAAATTTTTGCTAGAGATTTTTGTAACTACACTAGAATCAGGACATATATTTAAGAACTCCGTATGGTCACCAAAAGAGAAGAGCCATAGGTGAATATCTAATGCTTTTACATTAGCAACTTGCAAATAGATTAAGGCATGGTGGATTTTCTTCTGGGAAGGGCACTTCTTTTTATTCCATACTGCTAACTTAATCTACGTCATAATTCACACATTTGGACTATTTTTAGATAAGAGAGTATTTCCAAATGACTTTCCACGGGTGAAAGTTCCACAGCCCTGCTGTACACCACCACGGAGTGCTCTTCAATGAGAAAACACAATCAACTGATACACTGATACATGACAACTTGGGCAGATCTTAGGAGAATGAAACTGAATGTAAAAAGCCTACCTCAAGAAATTACATACTTTTAGCAGGATATAAGTAGCAGGATCCTACTCACAAAATTATGGAAGTGGAGAGCGGTTTAGTGGCTGCGGGCCATTGGCGTTGGTGCAAAGCGTGGGGGTGACTATGAAGGGGGACCACGAGAAATCTTCATGCGATGGGATGGTTCTATGCCGTGATTATCGTAGCAGTGAACCAAATCTACACGTAGGACTCAAGTTCACAGAACTAAACACACGCATACACACAGGCTCTGTGGGTTGCACCGATGCCAATTTCTTGTTTTGATTTTGTGCTATGATCATGCCAGATGTCACAAGTTGGGAGAGAACTGGGTAAAAAGTACGAAGAACCTCCCTGAACATTTTAATGCAACTCCCTGTAAACCTATAATTCCTTCCAAATACAAAAGCTGAAAAAGAATTAAGGATATGTTTATTCCTAAGCTGATTTTGCACTTGTTGATTTCCACAAGGTAGCATGGTACAGTGAGGCCATCTCCTTGCAGGCTCTTCTCTCCCCATCACCGCTTGTAGGGCTGGCTGCTCTTTGAATGTAGCACCAGAGAGCAGGCATCTGTATCCTGCCTCAGGTGCATGAATGTACTGCAGCCCACAGCCACTACCACATAATATGCAAACACAGAGCCTGTGTGTAGAGTTCGATGGACTCCAAAAGGCATGCAGAATAATTTTCCCGCAGCCTGGGTGACTTAGCCAGTAAGATCCAGTGTGTTTTAATTTGATCACAGTCTATCTGTCCAGTTCTTTCGATCAACTTAAAGAAAATGTGGGCAGACAGTCATTGAAATCCTTGTTCCATGCTGTACCAGCTCCCTGTAACCTTCCTATCTCAGCCAGATGGCCAATCTGGGAGGGGCGCTCTCGGCGTGCGGCAGACTGTTGAGAACCTTGACAACCCAGCCAGGTGGGAGTCATCTCCAAGACTGGCTTTGTTGACCGTGGCAACTAATGAGTTATAACTGCGGTCGAACGTGGGTGACGTTCTGATGTGAGGGCTTCTAGCTTGCAGCATCCCTAAGACATGTGATGCTTTAAATATGATAACTGACTTGTCCAGGGTCCTCTTGTGCCCATATTTGGGATTTGGATTTTTTTTCCCCATTATGGTTCAAAATCTGGTAAGCTTTTTGCCTTACCAGATTTTGTAGGTTACAACTAGTGGTAGTTTTTGTAGGTTAAGCCAGTTAGTAGGTTACAACTAGTGGTGGTTTCAGTTTAGAAAAGTGTGTAGGTTTTGCTGTGGGTTAAGGGGTCTTTTGGTGACATAAATCTAGTCACAGAGGTAGAGCTATTGTTGCTGTGAAAAGAAATGTATCCTCAGGGGATCTGTGGCTGAGACCGAGTTGTTTCACACATTTAAAGGTAGTGCTTATGGAAGAAAATTATTAGCATGCAGTATTGAGATAGTAAGCCCAAAAGGCTACTAATTCTTCACATCTCTGAATATTTTCAAACCATTAGATGCAGTGGTTTTTGCTGTTCAAAATCCAGGTAAAGAAGGAAAAACACCACTCACCTACACACACACACACACACACACACACACACACACTCACACTCACTCACATACACACGCATTTCTTTTTATTTTTGACAAGAGGGAAAATCAAGACTAGACGACTAGACTTATTGGAAGTCAACAGAGGAATCGAGGACCAGGTTTAAATTGTAACCTCTATCTGTGTTCTCTCACCAGATCTCACCACCTCCGTACACACTCTTGATTCCAAAGAAATGTGATAAATTCTGTTTCTCTCCTGTTGCATATAGATGATTGATGCGATCTATGTTGATGGTGAAATTTGGGTTTTTTTCTGCCACACTTAGATGGATGTGAGATTAGCTTTGATAAATGTGGATGAAGGCATCCTTTTTATGGCTTTTGAGCCTTAAAGGATAGTAAGAAGGTTTATAAACCCTTTATTAAGAAGGCGTATAAACCCCTTTATCACAGAACTAGATAATATGAGGGAAGATTGCCTGATAAGTAGGTCCCGGTGCCAACCTCCCATTCAGAAAGATCAAAACTTTCTTCCTTCAAAGAGTCACTTCCACATTAGTAGTTCAATTACCCCACTCCTAGTTTCTTTGATCGGTCAGATAATCTACCCAGTCAACTACTACTTTATCTAGGGCTCCAACCCAACAGATAATTTCTTACAAAGTAATGAAATATTAAATGGTAAGTAAATAATAAGATGGTAAAAGCCAAAAGTATAACTCCTCTATTTTTTCTCTATTCACATCATGTTGGTTACTTTCTGTTTAGTGCCCTAGGTTATTTATTTAATTATTATAATATCATTAATTAAAATAACCCTATTATTGCAATCAGAATTATTTTATTTGAAGTAGAAACATCTGAGGGGCTTTAGATTTATTTTGTTTTTGTTTTTTCAGTACTGGGGATTGAACCCATGGGCATTCTACCTCTGACCTGTACCCCCAGCCTATTTTTATATTTTAATTTGCAACAGGGTCTCACTATGTTTCTGAGGGTCTTGCTAAGTTGCTGAGGCTGGCCTCGAATCTGTCATTCTTCTGCCTCATCCACCCAAGTACTGGGATTTCAGGTGTGTGCCACCACGCCTGTCTTAGAAACATGGTTAATGACAAATGTTACCTTTACATAAGTCACTTTAAACTAATTAATCCCCTTGCTGTTTTTTTTTTTTAAAAAAAAGATGTAAATTGATTTATTTCTTGTAAGAAAACTGGGAGGCAGGGAGTGATGGTTTATATAATTACTATAGATATGGGAAGATTCATGATTTTTCTCACTAAAATGAAAACAAAAGAAAAAAACTTAAATCATATAGGGAAGTATTCAAGGATATCAAAAAGAGAAGAATCTGGTCATTTTAATGAACTGAGTTCTTCTAACACTGGGATGGCTACAAAGTTAAGGCTGAGTCCATTAACGATCCTTGTGTGGTCCTACCAAGAGGAAGAAAGTGGTGGTATGTAAGGAACCCAGGAAACTTTAACTCATATGATAATTCATAAACGGGCCATGACTGTTCTTTTGTATTTTGCTGAATTCTTCTAGAGGTTAAAAGAAAGCCCAGGTCTCCCCTGATTTCGTCACCAGGTATCTGTCTTCCCTCTGTTCACTATGTGTAACATTCAGGCGTTTGTGAAAAAGCATATCCAAATATCTCCTTACTTTTTGGTTTTGGCCTTTGTGCTTGGAATTCCCTAATTCCAAAAATATCTCTTTGGGGAGACCCAAACAATGTTCTAAAATTAATACCCCAAGAGGAAATGAACTGGCCATGACCTTATTGCTTCCTTCTCATAATTTCCGGCTATTTTAACAACTTTCTCAAAAATGGCACCCATCCATCTCGGCTCTTGTTATCAGAGTTGAGGCTGCTTTCATGAGGAGGAGAGTAGGGGCAAGGGGAACCCGACTTGGAGCAAAAGAATGGCTTTGGCAAAATTATGATCAGAGAAGCCAGACACAGAGGGGAGTGTCTGGCCCGATTCTAGTTACGTGACGCTCTAGAACAGGCCAAGGGTTCTAGAGTGACTGGAGCAGCTGGGTGGAGGCCCGAGAGGGAGGCTGGCTACCAAGGCACCAGAGAGGACTTTATTTTCATATATGTTTGTGCATAAAATGAGTCCAGAGAAACAATGCGAAAACACATGCCTACATGTGGGGAGAACGAGGAAGAGACCTGCACGATGTGTCCTTCAAATGGGGCCAAGGAACACGTTCCCACGTGCAGCGTGTGCAGAGAGGCCTGCCCGGGCCCGGAAAGTGCCAGTGTGCCTCCGATTCTGCACTTATTCAAAGTGACCACCATCGAAGGAGGTTGGGTTGGATTCACTTTGCTGAATCGAGATTAACACCCAATCTGTTTGGGCATCCCTCTTATGGATCTGAAAACAATCCGCAGCGAGGTAAGATCTCAGCGTTGAAGTGAAGTCTACAGCCCAGAGATCACTGCAGGACCCAACTCTGAAGCTATAATGCATTCAAAAGAAAGTAGCTGAATTTTTTTTTTATTTTATTTTAGAAAACCACAGAATGACAAAGATCACAGATCCAACGGAAGATCAGTGCCCATCGGTTTTACTTTATCAAGGCATACTTGGAAAACATTGTTCTAATAAAATTAAAAAGCCAGACGTGGGGCTCGGCTCGTGTTCAGAGCTTGCAGCCGCAAGCTACATGGAATGTCTCCCCCCACCACCACTTCCTTTATTTCCCCCCAGACTTTGCCCTTTGAAACAAACACTGAACAGCCCAGGACAGGCTATTTCCTGGGCAGTGTCATTGGCTGTGAGCTTTGTTTATTAACCATGACATTGGGGCTCTGAGACATCTTAGAAAGCTTCCTCTTGTACCGTACAGAACACACACACACACACACACACACACACACACACACACCTTCTTTTTGGCTTGTGTCTTTGCTCACCTTTTTAGGAGAAGGCAGAACAAAGAATACCACCCCAGTGTGTGCACTCACAAGTGGCACTTCTTGTACGGTTGCCAGGCTGCCATCTTTTCTTCTCCCTTCTATTTGAGTTGGGACTTTTTTGATAGGGCTGCGTGCGTGGAGGGGCATAGATCGTAAGGAGAGGACTTCAACAGTCAAAGGCCAGAAAGGCCCTTTGGGGAATTATGCTTTGCTAAACTCGTTAGTAGTTGCCACTGCTAACGAGCCGTTGGTCCACACCAGGCAGTTGGCTGCTGGGAGGGCTGCTCTGGAAAGCGGTGCCCATCAATCCCAGAGTTCCTGCGTCTCTGCCTCCCCTTATACCAGCCTCGCCATGTAGCACACAGGACAGGCCTGGTTCTGGGTATCAGGATGTGTGGCAGTGATCACCAAATCCTTTAGACAATTGGACTTTGTTATTTATGCCTGCAGAAGTCATTACTACTTTTCTTTTTTTTTTCTTTTCCTTTTTTTTTTTTTTTGTAGTACTGGAGATTGAACTTGGGCATTCTACCTCCAAACTGTACCCTCAGCCCTTTTTCTTTTTCTTTTTTGGTTAGAGAACAAGGTCTCAGTAGGTTGTTGGGAGTCTCACTATGTGGCTGAGTGGCTGGGGCTATCCTCAAACCTGCAATCCTCCCGTTTCAAGTCCTGGGGTTACAACGTGCACCACCACATTCAGCTCATTCCTACTTTTCCTACAACCGGGACGCTGAAGTTCCTTGTGCTATGGGGCAGCTCGGTGGTCTGACATGTGTTGATATATGAGTAATCCTAAGGTCACTGAAGGCTAACGACAGGTACTGAGGGTCATATGTAAGCATTAAGTATCGCCTGACTCAAAAATGAGAAGAGTAAGATCTCAATATTTCTTCTTAAATTACCTTTATTTAACAGGGGAGTTTTATAATTATTGCCATAAATACGAATCCATTATCCATCGGTGTTCATTCAGAGTCTATAATCTACTTGTATACCATGTTATATATAGTGTAATAAGAAAGTCTCTGTGCCAAGCTGGGCATGGTGGTACATACATACCTGCAATCCCAGTACTTGGGAGGCTGAGACAGGAGGAGCAGGATCGCAAGTTCAAAACCAGCCTTAACAATTTAGTGAGACTCTCAGTGACCTACCACAACACGGTTTCAAAATAAATAAAAAAAAATAGGGCTCTGGGTATAGCTCAGAGGTATAGTGCAGGGGGTTCAACCCACAGTACCAAAAAAATTCAAATAATTCCTCTTAAAGTTTAGAGGAGGATGTCATGGGTGTGACTTATTTATTTATTTACATACTTACTTCATTGGAGATTGGACATTCTACCTCCAAGCTACATCCTCAGCCATTTTTTGTTGTTTAGAAACAGGGTCTCCGGCCGGGCGTGGTGGCGCACGCTTGTAATCCCCGCGCTTGGGAGGCAGAGACAGGAGGATCGCGCAGGTTCGAAGCCAGCCGCGCGCGGTGGTTTAGGAGACCCTGTTTCCAAAATGAAAATGTAAAAAATAGGTCTGGGAGTGTAGCCCGGAGGTAGAAGGGCTTCCAGGAACCCCAGTACCACCAAAAAAAAAAAAAAAAAAGAAAAAAGAAAAAAAGAAACAGGGTCTCACTGGGTTGCTGAGAGTTTTGCTAAGTTCCTGAGGCTGTCCTCGAACCTGTGATCCTCCTGTCTTGGCCTCTCAAGTACTGGGATTACAGGTGTGCACCACCACACCTGGCATGGGTGCAATTTCAAATGGCTTTGTAGAAATGGTGGGCCCTGTTCTAGAGCAACACTTCACAAGTGCCTGTTTAGGATGATACACCAGAAGCAGAAATCAGACAAAAGCGGTTCCTGCATAGAATAGGAAAAATTTTATTGGTGCAAAAATTTTACATCAATGGATGAAAGCAGTCCTTGCAATGGATTAGAAACATTTTTATTTAATTGTAATTGTATA
Organism: Muscardinus avellanarius; assembly: GCF_963383645.1. Lineage (NCBI taxonomy): Eukaryota > Metazoa > Chordata > Mammalia > Rodentia > Gliridae > Muscardinus > Muscardinus avellanarius. The sequence goes on from NC_137795.1 coordinate 8,743,551, forward strand.
TGGTAGCAAAATTCATAGTGACACATTCACAGATGCATATAGCATTTATTATAACATTTATTTTTTCCATTAGCCTAATGAAAGTTTTAAATTTTAAAACTTTTTAGTTTTAATTAGTTTTAAATTAGAATGATCTACTTTTTTTTTTTTTTTTTTGGTACAAAGGATTGAACCCAGGGCATTCTACCTCTAAGCTAGAAGCCCAGCCCTTTTTTTTTTTTTTTTTTTTTCATTTTTTATTTGGGAGCAGGGTCTCACTACGTTGCCGAGAGTGTTGCTGAGTGCTGATGCTGAAGCTGGTCCGGAACCTGTGATCCTCCCGACTCAGCCTCCCAAATACTGGGATTACAGGAGTGCACCACATTGCTTGGTCACATATGTCTCTTTTGATTCATGTTTGTCCTGAGGTGAGGGGAAGGAGTATGAATTTTTCTTTCCTCCAGCCATGTTTTGGTTCAGTGCCCCAGGTCGGGTGGGAGAGATTTGGTCTCCTGCGGTGATGGAGGTGCTGAGCTCAGGGGTGGTGTTATTGCTGGTGGAAGCCCCAGTTGCCGGCCTATTGACTGAGCTCTGAAACAAACCAGGGAGGGAGATGGTGGAGAGGTGGGCACTCGGGGTCATGACAGGCCAAAGAAAATGTCAATTAGCAACCAGACCCTCTGAACTACCATGGCCAGGCGGATCTCTGAGGGCTTGGAATCTGCACCAAGTGCTAGACAGTGCGACTTGAACGGCCAGATGTCAACATGGTTCTCTAAGAGTTGAGAGATTCCCAGAGCCATCTCAAAGTAGGTCTGTGGTTTCCTTTTCTTGGGCAGCTTCTTCTCGGCCTCCCCAGCTCTGTCCGGGACCTCTTGCTGCCAGGTCTCCAGGGACCTGGAGCAAATTTTTTATGGACCAGGTTTAAAGGCTCTAGCAGTCCCTCTCCCTCTCCCTCTCCCTCTCCCTCTCCCTCTCCCTCTCCCTCTCCCTCTCCCTCTCCCTCTCCCTCTCTCTCTCCCTCTCCCTCTCCCTTTCTCTCTCTTTCCAGTACTGGGGATCGAACCCGGGGTAATTGTAGCTCCAAGCTATACCCCCAGTCCTATTTTTTTGTGTGTGGGTCCAGGGATGGAACCCAGGGGCATTCAACCTCTGAGCTATACCCCCTGCCCTATTTCTTATTCTTTATTTTGAAACAGGGTCTCACAGAGTTGCGAAGGGCCTTGCTAAGTAGCTGAGGCTGTCTAGCCTTCAGGAACTGCGAGCCTCCGGTCTCTGCCTCCTGAAGGCTGGGATTACAAGCGTGCACCACCACGCCAGGCCTTAGAAGCATCTCTTGCTCTCTCTGAGGCTTATTCTGCAACCCCCTTTGCCAGCTGAGGGAAAGGCAAAGGTGACAGCTGGCAGCGAAGGAGGGGGCTGGAGGGAGGTGGTGAAAGGCGTGCTCAGAGCTATCTGGCTTTGGGTTTTTACAGAAGTTGATAGCGTTGGGCTTAGTGACCACAATTCAATTATAAGCACTGCACAGCCATCCTGAGTGACTATATTCTTGCCAAAAACTGCTGTGTAAAGGCGGCTGCATTTTTGTTAGCCAGGCCTGATGGATTTTTAAGTATATTAACCACATACATTCACACAAAGGGGGAAATTTACTACCTAAATAGAGGGCCCTAAATCCCCCAGGCTAAATAAACCCAAAGAAAACACAAGAACAGCTTTTACAGGCCTCCCGAAGATAAGAACGCAGCCTTTAAAAAGGTTTCTTCAAATGAAAAATGGATGCTTGAGCTGCTAATGGCCCAGTCACCTAGGAATTTACCTCTTCCTTATGTGTAAGGATCTCGGTTAAGTTCCAGTTTCTGCAGGGGGAGATTTGCACCCAGGCTTCTGCACGGCATGGGCCCTGAAGGTCCAGGCAGCACCCTGGAGACTGAATGCCGTCATGGCTTCAGAGTTTCTCTGTGCTCCTGGGGTGCGTGCGTGCGTGCGTGTGTGTGTGTGTGTAAGAGAGAAAGTGCTTTGTATATACATGTGGTGGTCTGTTGGGGACATGCAGGCACCAAGGTAAGCTGGGTGTCCCCAGCCTTCGCTGGCTTGCATTTGAATGTGGTTAGAGACATGCGGAACTATCTTTTCCTTACACTTGGGGTAAATGTCCTCTTACCTTGGTGGAAGAGTCAGGAAGTTAAAGCATTTACCTGTGGAACCACTCCTGATATTTCTCTGCAAAAGCAGTTTACACATTAGGGCTGTAACTTTACACATAAGGGAGTAACTTTCCACCGTAACATCCTTAATCTTCTGGCAGGATTGGCGGTGGGTCCCAAATTCTCCATACCAATAAATCCCACCACTGTATTAAGACTCAGTTATAAGGATGTTCGTGAACTGACCAATGGGTGAATTGACGCCTCTGCTGTAAATCATCTGAATATTCTTTTCTTTTTCTTTTTCTTTATTTTTGTGATCTTAGAGATTGAACTGGAGAAGGATTGGCTCTACCTCTGAGCTTAATTTATATTTTTATTTTGGAGCAAAGCCTCACTAAATTGCTGAAGCCTGCCTCAAACCTGCAATCCTCCAGTTTCAGCTTCCCAAGTACTGGGATTATGGGCATGTGCCACCATGCCCAGCTCTACATATTATTTTAAAATAAACACGATGAATGGAGAGAGAGATTAAGTACAAATGGGGGATGGAGAAATTTTTCAGGTGATGAAATCATTCTTTATCTTGGTCATAGTGGCCTATAAGACTCTGTGTCTGTCAAATATCATAGATATAGATGATGGATAGATGGATAGATAGATAGATAATAGATATGATAGATATGCATAGATATAGATTTTTTTACAGTACTGGGGATGGAGCCCAGGGGCATTCTACCTCTGAGCTACACCCCCAGCCCTATTTTTTTAATCTTTATTTTGAAATAGGGTCTCACTGAGTTGCAAAGGGCCTCGCTAAGTAGCTGAGAGGCTGTTTCTGAAACACGATCCTCCCGTCTCAGCCTCCCAAATGCTGGGATTACAAGTGTGCTGCCACCACACCGGGCTATGAACTATATATTAAAAATGATGGATTTTGCTGTATACACATTGTAGCAAACCCGACCTCCTCAGAGTCATAGAGAGGAGACAGCAAGAGAGCAAGCACAGATTACTTTTACTTGTGCCCACACTGCCTCCCCTTGGCTATTTAGCAGATGCCCCCTGTGCAAGAAAGCACCATGAAGTGATCTCCAGCCTATGAGCTCACGACGCAGGAGAGCTGTTCCACACAGCAGGCTTGGTGCGTGTTTCCTTGTGGGGCGATGACCTAAGCCTCCAGGTAGCAATGCCCTTGTATGGTGAGCACAGGTAGGGAAGTACCTAGCCGCGCGCTGACTCACCGGGGAGAAAGTCATCCTTCTGAATGAGTCAGAATCACAAATACATTCTGAGCCGTCTCAGATGTCCTGCCTGCTGACAGGCTGGGGCACCCAGCAGGGGCTTTGCTCCAAGCCCTGGCCCTCCGTGGACTCTCTGGCTACCTGTGGCTCTCTCTTATCCTGGAATGATCAGTGTTAAAATCAAGCCCTGTAGCCTAGGCCGTCATGTACCCCACTTAGAAATAGGAAAAACTTAACTTCTGGTCATACTAATGCTGTTGTTTATTAAATTATAGTAAACCCAATAATGGAAGAATAAAATGCTCTCATGTATTTCTGAACATTTGTAGAAAGAGGTGTGTGTGTGTGTGTGTGTGTGTGTGTGTGTGTGTGCGCGCGCGCAGTTAAAACAGACTTGGGCAAGGTAAAATACCACAGAAAGTAGGGTTTCCAAGGAAAACACGGAGGGACTCTGTATGAGAACCTAATGTATGCTATAGCTTTTAAACGGAAACATTAATAGTGAAACGTGCCTTCGGAGGGCAAGCTGGTAATAAATTGCGTGTCAGAAATGGCCTGTCAGTAAGATTATGTTAAATAATGTCGAATTGTTATTAGTTGGAGGGAAAAGAAGAGCTAACTTTCCCTAATGCGTTCAAAGAGCATCACATTTCATGCAAATCCCATCATTGTTTAATGGGAATTTTGTGCTTAACCCTTCTCAAAGTTGTATTGAAAAAAAATTGCCCATTTTAGTTCATTCCCCAAATGTAGCCATTTAAGAAAAGAAGCCAAATTCTTCCTAGGTGGGACTTTGGGATTAGCCAGGGGAGTAGTATATCTGATTAGATGTCCATTGTAGACAGTCCTAATGGATAAATGTAGACCCAGCCACGGGACCTAAAAGGACAATCCTTTCACTTCTGTATCTCAGTAAATCATTAATGAAATGATGCTCCCCCATTTCAACATTTTGAGCTTTTTGCTATGTTGATCAAATAACTAAAAGTAGATTTTTTACCCTTGGGGGAAAAAAATCTCATTGCAAGATATTTGTGATCAACTAAGAAGTTTTAAGGTTCACTGTATAGATTGAATCTGAAACTGATGAGAGCGGGTGGGTCAGGGTCCAGACCCCCACCCGTGTGCAGTGGGGATCGAGAATCGAGTGGAGAGAGAGTATGAAGCACAGGGAGGCTCACGTGTCGCCTAACCCACGGGCACCTGGCTGGGTCCGATCTTCTCCACAAGGGCTACTGATGACTCATACGATTCGATGATGAAGTCCCCCTGCCCAGAACGGAAGACCATTTTGACTTTCTGTGAACTGAAGTGTGTGTGTGAGAGCTGCATTTGATCTGGGTTTTTTGAAGGACAGGGTTAGAAGTAAGCTTTGGGATTCCTCCATCTTTTTTTTATTTTACTCACTGATGCCTGGTCATCACCTCCCCTGCAACTCTTTTAGAAATTGTTGTGTTTAATATTTCATGACATATGGACCAGACCTTGCCCATGAGTATCTGAACAGGCATTTGTAGAAATCTCTATTTCTTCCGGCTATCAAATCTCAATGTTAGTAAAATACCCCAGCAGGAATTTACAAATGGGCTCAGAGTGGCTCACGGTAGCAGGTATCCACCCCAAAGAGCAAGCCAGTGCTTCCTCCTAGGGGCAACTTGCCCTCCGGACAGGCTTCTTGCCGGTTAGCATGTTCAGTCAGCTTCAGGAACATTCCCACTTAGGAGTTAAGACAGTGGCATTGGAGAGCTTCCTCGGATGGCTATCCATTTGGGATTTGGCACAGATGATGTATTTTTATCTCTCTCTATTCTTGTAGTTATTGAGTGATCTTTCAATTACATTGCAAAATATGCAGTTTTAAAATGTCCTGCTATGGCCAGGCACGGTGGCGCACACTTGTAATCCCAGGACTTGGGAGACGGAGACAGGAGGATCCGGGTTCATGGCCAGCCTCGGCTACTTAGTGAGACTGTCAGTAACTCAGTGAGACCCTGTTTCAAAATAAAGAGTAAAAAATAGGACTGAGGGTGTAGCTTTGAGGTAGAATACTTCTGGGTTCAATCCCCAGCACCACAATAAAATAAAATAAAATAAAAGTCCTGTTATACATTAAAACATACAGAGCCAGGGCTGCTGTTGCCCCCAGGAAATAGCTAATTAGAACCAAACTAAATGAGATCATGCTCTTTCCTGAGACATCAACTCACCACCACTGGGATCCACGTTCTTGTCTAATCTAGCTTTATTCAAACAGATGGGATACTCTGTCAATCACTGTCAAGAGATTCTTCTTGTCCCACTTGTAAAGAGAGCCTTTCATTCCCTAAAACTTCTGACTTTCATGTGAAATTTTTTCCAAACTTTGGTTTTAAATTTTATTTTTTAACAATTTTTTAGAAGAACCTGTCTTTTGTCAAAATTGTGAGCAAAGCTTCTTGGTATTTTTGTAATGATGCTCACCCCTTATGGATGCATCCTTCCCACTCAGATGACTACCAACTCACAACCAGCCTGAGGTTCAGAGAGTTGAGGAAAGGTGCTGGGGCTCTTGAAGTCAGCACTGAAATCACCCACGGGAAGGAGTCCACGCACTCGAAAGCTGAATTTGAAATATTCCCCATGGGACTTTTCGTTTTGCCATGCGGAGTCAGCATAGAGAATATTTAACAACATCCCTGGGAGGGTAAAAGCAGTTTAGAAGAACATCTGGATAATTCTCATTAATCATTTCTACCATAATGTTGATCTCAATGTTATCTTAAAGGGAAAATATGACCAATGAACCATCCTCCTCCACTCATTCTCCAGTTCTCTTTTACCCACACAACTAAGGAATCAATCAATGCGAGTCAGAAACAAGAACCTCATTGCAGGACGGGTCCCAGATAAGAAGTGTAGACCCTGTTCCCTCACTGCTTCCTCCGATCTCCACTCTGCGTATGTGAACCTTAAGTAGTCCAGGTCGAGGAGATAATTGGGGCGGGAAAAGCAGAAAACAGGTTTCAATTCTGAAATCCACCACTGGAACCCCACTGGCTAGACAGAGGCAGCACAGAAGTTATGGCCGGGGTTCTCGCCTCTGAAACCAGGAGCAAATGGGCTTTCCTCCTTCACAGTTTCACCGGTTCCTCATCACAGAAGGTGCCACTGCTCTCCTAGCACCGAATAATTTAATCATGGGAGGTGGCGTCAGGAAGTAGCCTCAGAGAGTAGTGAGAAGAGAAAAGAGCAATGCTCCAGTTACGCAATTCATAGTCTGTCCTGGAGGCCACAGAGTTCTCGGTTCAAGTCACTTATCACCGACAAATGTTTATTTATTCACCTGATGAATATTTATCGAATGACTCCTTTGAGCACAGGCGGTCTAGGTGTCACAGTGACAGAGAGATGACAAGAAGCCGTTCCTTAGACGCTAGCCGGGCAGAGCTATTTGAAGCAATTACCTCCGGGTGGAGTGTGGAGGGACAGCTTAATAAGGAGTGTGGCATTGAACTGAACTTGGAAAATCGGGGTAGAACTCCGACCAGAGAAGCCAGCAGAGAGCGAAGCAATCAGGGCCCAGTGTGCGGAGTGAGCAGGGAGAGGGCCAGTGGTACAACTGCCCCGTTGGCATCTTCTTAGAGACCATCGGAGCCCGGTGCTCACGTACGTGCCACCGGGTGAGACCACGGGACAGCTCAGGATGCCGCTAAAAGAAAGGAGGAGATATTTTTAAAGTTTCCTGCCTTTATACCACCTGCACTGCTACTGATCCTATCGAAAATGACATGTCAGCCCAACTCTGGAAAAATCAGTTTCATCCTGGGCTTTCTTGGCCCTGAGTGAACGCATCTGTTTCCCTATCAGATGCAGGTCTGACTTTAGGACTGATGTTGCCCCAGGCTAACCTGAGCAGCCACCCACGGAGTAAATGGTTGTCCCACTTTTTGGGGCTCCGGGCTGCCTCCTGGCTCTGCCCAGGTAATCCTGCAGGACCGGTAGGGCGCTCTGATTTTAGATTTATACACGATACAGTTGCAGGTGACTGGGACACGGCTTTCATCCCAGCAAGCACTCGCTCAATGAGCCTTCCCTGGAGGTCTACAGACCTCCTCCGGGCGAACACCGTTCCTGGCTAGACAATGCTGCCTCCAATCCCTCGGTTCTCGGAGAACAGACTATCAGTGGGATGAGGCTAGATACAAACGCTTTTTTTGATTTAATAGGATGGAGGGAGTTCCTGGCAAATGCAAGCAGAGTTCCGATGCTGCCTCTTCTTTCTGAGACTACAGTGTATATTTGCTACGTGCCCGGAGAAGCCGATGACTAGTAAAGAACTCTCAAAGCCACGATCCAATTAGGTTCTTGTTAGAGGGCTTATCAGCCTCACCTTATAGATAAAGAAACAGAGGAGCTCGTTCATTAAGATAATAAAAACAGCTGTTCTCATTGGGCACGTTGCTAAGTCCTGTTTAAGCACTTTACATAACCCATTTGAGCTCTCCCAAGTCATCCAGTGAGACGGTGGCCATCATTACTGTCTCCCTTGTGCTGCTGAAGAGAACAGCCAGAGAAAGTTGTATCATTTGCTCAAAGGCCCCCAGCCAGTAAACAGCAAAGGGGGAGACTTGGACTCAGCCAAGCATAAGGCTCCAGATTACACTCAGTGGTCCACAGCTTGGGTTTGGGAAAGGGTTATTCCCACTTACTGGTCACTCTGTACAGAGGATGCCTCGCTGTCATGGGGCATGTCTCCCCATGCCGGAACAGTTCTTCTGAACAAATGTCTTGTCTCTTATTAGCCTACTGTAACTGGGGTGAATTTTGGGTGAGCTATAAATAAGAAAATTGTTGGCTGCCTGATTATTTTACACTGTCTTTCTACTTTGAGACAAACGCTACCCTCTTCAGTGAGAAAACCACACATCTTGACTTGACCCTGTTACTCCAGGCTGGAAATAAAGCAAACAAGAAGAAATAAGAGGACTTTTCCAAGTGTGGGGAAAACAGAAGAACCTGGGAAATAGCACCAAACTGGGACAGAAAGCCTCAATTTTGGTCATATGCTAAAAATGAGATCTTGGCTTAGTTATTTTATATTTCTGAACCTCATCTGTATTAAATAATGATTCTTCTGCTTCTTTCACTAAAAATATTTAAAAAAATAGTTTAAAGTACATTGCATGCCATACTTTTTGAAAGAGGTATTTGACAGGTTTGCCAACTTTTGCATAATTCAGGCATCATTTTAGTACAACAGGTTTAAGTAAGTGAAGATTCTCAACATAATAACTTTTAAAATTGTAGTCGGAACCGAGGTGTATTTAATATATATAGTTAAGAGAAGTAACTTCGGTCCTCTGCTCAGAGATCCTGCTAGAAAATTTGGGACAAGTTAAGATTTTCGGATTTTTTTATGACTTGCAAAGATTTCCGTTTGAGGATGTTGGACCTTGAAAAGTAGAAAGAATATTGCTGCGAGTGAAGAGTGTGGGCTTCGAGACGAGTGCCGGCAAAGTGAAGCCACGGGCTTGAGTTCAGTCTTCGTCAGGCGCTGCTCTGAGACCTCAGAGAAGTGCCTTAGTAGCTCTTGGCTTTGTTTCCTGTCCTGAGAAATGGGGTAATAGTAACAAGTAATTCTCCCTGTGGTTATGAGGAGTAAATGAAATACTGCATGTGAAGATTTTAGCGTGGTAAGTGGTCAAGACTTGTTAGCCTTTTCTGGAGAGAAACCGGGAAGGTCTGATTCTGATTCCAAATATAGGGAAAAAAAATGTTCCCATATAGCTGTTCACATCATTCTCATCAGTTTTTAAGATTAATGTAGTGTGAACCTTAGAGTGCCTTTTTGAATTGCATACAGCATAGGCCAAGTGGACTTTTGATAATGCTTAAGTAACAGCTTAACCACTAAGAAATAATTGGATAGAGCCAGGTGTGATGATGCCTGGCTCTTTCAATCGGGTACTTGGGAGGCTGAGGCAGGAGGATTGCAGGTTTGAGGCCAGCATATCAATAACTTAGTGAGACTCTTTCTTAAAAGAAAAAGGGCTGGGAATTTAGCTTAGAATAGAATGCCTCTGGGTTCGATCCTAAGGAAGGACAGAAAAAAATTGGCAGGAAGGTAAATAAAAGACATTAAAATGGCAAATGATTTTGATTTAGATTTACCAAGACTTATTAGTCTTACCTAATAAGACCCTGACACCTTATTAGGTGAATTTCCAAATATTATTTCTAGGATAATCTCAATAAGCCCTGTCCTGAATTCCCAGGTAGCTTTAAACTTAATCTAAATCCTAGTAAATAGCAAATAGATTCTGATATAATATAGTTTTCTCAGGTTATTGTATGCTGTAAAGAAAACTTACCTACATTAAACATAAACTGAATCAGTAAAAGAATTATAAATGAATCACCCAGTGGAGAGCCAATGTTGGGTCTCATTTTTTTCTGTTATCAAGGTGGCTGAAATAGGAGGAATCTGCCCCCTAAAAATGCCCAAAGGTAACTATTCCATAGTTGTTTATGCTGATATTATTGAGATCTTCTGTGGTGGAGGCATCCGATGAGAAAGCTGGCTTGTAAGTAATTCTTTTGATTTCTTTCATAACTAAATCCACTCGAAAGTGGTGATCCCACTTATATGGAAAATCTCAGGGTTCCCAGGGAGTTCTAATATTAAAGAAAGGATCATAGATCCCACTCTTCCCATAAAGTTTGGGACCATGCTTTGTTATCTCTATCTTCACACAGGTCTGGTGTCTTATATAAAAGATCACCATTCCCTCCAGAAAGTATTCTACCAGGAAATGATGAAGGTGCTTATAAGCTAACAATTTCTAGATACAATTAGTATTCGGCTTTAAGGAGATATTGAGAGTCATTTCTCCAGCAAGCGCCTATATCCTTCTCTTTTCCAGACCTTGCTCCAGGCTCCTCCCACTTTGATCCCCTTATTAGCCCCAAGAACCATCATTGGTGAAGGGGAAAAGGGCCATGAATGGATCCATATTCAATAATAAGCCTATCCAGCCAGCTGCTGTAAAGCCAAGTGTTTGTTATCTACACAGAGCCCCAAGTCTTCTGCCACAGCAATGCTGTCATCAAGGAGACAAACAAATGGAAAACGGGGTCAGGTTTTGTGTTTCACTTGGTACTGACGAATGAAGGAATGCTCGCTGGCATTAACATTCTGCAAAACCAAGGAGAAGTCCCTGAAGTTGATTTCACATAAGTCCTAGCCCCAAATTTGGAATTGAATGCTAATCTAAAAAGATATGTTAAATCTCAACTTCCAAAATAATTTCAGTATGACATGGACATTTCCACATGCCTTATATAGCAACGTCTCCCGAGAGCCATCAGAACTAAGTGGCCTTAGGATTCTGAGTGAGAGTAGAGCAGCCCCTAGAGATATCCAGCCTAGAATCCGTCACAGGGTCCTATCCACACTTGGCTGGCCCCGGGGGATCAGGAAAGCTCACAGGGAGTCCCATGTCCTCGGCAGGATAACATTCGTCAGGTAGCTCATAAAAAAAAAAAAAAAATTGACATGCAGGATTGCTGAAAACTGTTCAGAGCCAGAAAGTTTGGGTTATGATAGTTATGAACAAGGGAAAGAATTTACAATATCCCTTCTGCCCCAAAATAGATTTTAAACACTGTACAACCACAATGGAATGTATCCATTCATTTCTAAATGGGTCGTCTCCTATCCCCATGTTTAGGTCATAGCTATTTCTAGACTTTCATGTGATAAGACTTTCACAGACTAAATCCAGTAGCGTCAGCTTCTGAACAAAGTGGCCACGTGCACCAGGCTTTTCCCTTGTTTATCTTGCCTTGTTTTTGTTTTATTCGGCCTGTAGCACTCACGTCTAAGTCAAGGTCAGTAGATTGAATTCAACCCTGTTCGTTTAAAAGAGTGATAAATTCATGCCAGCCCATGATCTCAGCCCCTGGAGTAGCAAGATGTATCCATGGGGCGCTGTGAAGTCAGCCTCCCAGATGCAAGGTTCTGCGTGACCCTGAAGCCACATCTGATTGGCAGGGCGGTGTCGTCATATCACGCGTGCCTTCCGACTACAGCTCCCTGTATCAAGGCCAACGCGTCTGCAGAGGTGAAAGAAAGCGAACATGCCTGATTTGTTCCTCTAATTGAGGAAGAGCCTGCAATCCAAATAAACTCTGCCAACAGCAAAGACTCGCCCAAACACTGGCAGCTGATTTATTGGTGAATAAATGGTCAGGAAGTCTCAGGTGGATTCTGCTTGTACACAGATCAAGAAAGGTCTTATTACTAGGGTGGAGGTGGTCAGTTATTAACATTGTGATATGAAGTCATACTTTTGGAATGCAACTCTTTGCAGTGTGCCAGATTTGAAGTCCATGTGTAGGTGATGCAACCATGCAGCGGTCGACATGCTTGCCCACAAGGGGAGCTCATGTCAGGGGCGTGGCGATTCAGATTCCTCGATACATTGTGGATTCTAGATTCTTATGAACACTCATATTTCCTCTCTCTCTCTCTCTCTCTCTCTCTCTCTCTCTCTCTCTCTCTCTCTCTCTTATACACACACAAGCATGCACATGTGAGTACACTCAAACACACATAACACACAACATACACACCCTCCTGTCAGCTATCCCTTAAAGATGTTCATTATCTTACCCTGGTTGCTAATTCAAATCAAAACTACACTGAAATTCCATCTAACCCCAATTAGAATGGCAAATATCAGAATATAAACAAAAATAAATGCTGGTGAGGATGTGGGGAAATAGGAACTCTCATACACCGTTGTTGGGACTGCGAAATAGTATAACTATGGAGATCAGTTATGGAGGTTCTGTAAAAAAAACTAGGAATGGAACGATCATGTGCCCAGCTGAGTCTTTGGATTACTGGTGTCTTTTAAGCCAGACACTAGAGTTATACATCCACACCCATATTTATTGCAGCGCAATTCACAATGGCCAAATTATGGAAGCCGACTAGGTGTTTGTCAACAGACGCACGGATCGTGAAAACGCTGTATATACACACAGCGGAGTTATACTCAGCCGTAAAGAAGTACACAATTTGCAGGAAAACGAAGGGGAGTAGAGAAGATTATGCCAAGATCAGCCAGTCACAGAGAGTCAAGGGTTGAATTTTTTTCTCATATGCAGAAGCTAGGGAGGAAATAGGAAAAGAAAGGGACTTGATTTAATCAGGAGAGTGACCAGCAGGACAGTGGGAGGGGACAGAGGAAAGAAAGTGGGGAAGGCAGAGGAAGAACTGATGAAAGCGACAGGGATTCCCTGACCATGTGTGAAGCTGTCACGACCAGCCTCACTATTCCGTATGGAGACGGAGGGGAGCTGGTAGGATCTGAAGGGGACACACCCAAACCTGAGTGCATGTTTTTGGTATGACTTTGAACCTCACCATGACGTGTAATTACAATGCATCCGTAAAAGTATATAAAATATGCTCATATTCAGCCATGCAGGAGGGAAAGAAACCCCTTGCTAATCTGTAGATGTCAAAGTTGCTGTCTAAGGCAGCTACTGACACGACTCTAAAGGTAAGCTCTAAAAATAAGGGGACATCTGAGGTATGGAAAAGATTAAGGAGGAAATTCCACCATCTTCTAGCTACCAGGGAGAGCAGAATAGTAGCTATCTATCATTCCTTGAAGTAGTATTGTGTCTCTAGCACTTCATACGCATTATCTTATTTACGCTTCCCCTCAACCTCCTGAGGTAGGGCCTATATTTATTTCCACTTTACTGGTAAAAAAAACTGAGGCTCAGAGATGTGAAATGGCTAAATCACTATTCAGTGCAAACCAGAATATCCCCGCTACTTCTTTGTAGGAGGATGAATGGAGTGGCAGTTTTATATTCTGCATCAAATCCAGCTTCTACTGACTTACATATCAATGTGGGATTTCTATAACATGTTCCGAGAATCCACGCATAGATCCCCCATGTGTACTCCATGGCAATCTTGCTTCTTCCAAGTGTTTTGATCTTGCGATAGCCTCTAGCCACAATCTAATATTTTTAGCCAGAATAAAAATAAAGAGTCTTTATATTTCAAAATAGCCTTATAGATGGAACCCTGAACAACCCCAGATGCGTCTCTGCCTCTGAGGGTTAAATGGCTGTCTCGGGCAAGTGTTCAGTTCACATTCCAGAAATGGCCCCTGCCCCTCGGTCTGACTCACTGTGTGTATGACAGCAAAGTCACTCACAGATCAATTTATTTTTAGAATCTTAAAGAAACAGATTCTACCAAGTGTTTGTCTCTGACCACAGAGCACTGTGAGTGAAAACATATCTCGGTATAGAACTTTCTTTCCATTTGGTCCCCTGCCCCTGGCGCTGTGTCAGTGATGAGTCTTTTGCATACTTTGAATTATTTAATAGCAGGGTGGCAGGATTCTATGCCGACATTTTACACAGTGGAGGCATTTTGTGGTGTGCAAGAAAGGGAGCTTGTTTGGCTTTGAATCACATAATATATAAAAAAGATCAAGAATGGTAATATTCATAAAGGAAGGAAGATTATGTTTACTTTGCAACTTTGAGGTAGAAATTTTTCTCTAATCCCAAGATCAAGCCCCAGGGATATGATGAGAATATTGAGGAGGAGGATGGTCACAGCTATGAGATGCTTATGATGATGATGATGTCCCCCATCACCATTGGCAAGGGATTGTGGCTTCATCCCTTCAATGAATATGACATGCTGTCCTCTGGAGCTATTCATTCTAAACCAGATAGTTTCAAATTTGCACAAATACGCAAAGCATCTTCAAATATGAGTTTGATGCATGAATGCGAATCAGATTAAATACTGAGGCCAGTTAAGTCACACCTTCATACTCTGAGGGTCTCATTTTCACGAGTTCTAACATCAAAAAAGAAGGCATTTAGTAACTCATAAATTTTTTTTGCAAATGTCTGAGTGTGTGGATTTGAGGCCAATGTCAGAAGTACGAAAGAAAAACTGGGCATTTGGGAACTAGTTTTCTGTTTACACTTGACAAAGCTACTTGTTAATTGGTTTGGCTACGATCTATTGGGGTTGATAACAGATATACTGAATGGCTAATAAAATAATAAAGGGTTTGGCAGTCTCAGGTTTGCAGTTCAAAAAGGTTAAGTTTCATACTACATTTAAACAACATTTTTAGATATTATTTTTTTTTTTACAAAAAGAGAACCTGTCTCCTTTAACCTTCATTATCCCAACCAACACTACTGTTATTCTGGTGTGAAAGTCAAGTGTTTTTCTCAATTTTCTTTTTGCTCTTCTTGGTTAGGATAGAAGCCAATCAAGGAAAACCAGAGGGCAGAGTCCAAAAAAGAGATTTTTTTTAACCCATCCCTCACTCAGGTTGACTTTAGTTTGGCCTTACTGCTGATGGTCTGAAAGCCCCAGGTTCTAGTTCCCTGGGATTTTGGGAGAGAGCTCAGCAAGCGAGCACTGGACCTCAGCATCAGAGCCAGAGAACCTTGGCTCATGCCCAGACTCCTTTATTTAGATGCTGGGTGACTCTGGCATGATTATAAAATATCTCTGAGCCTCACTTTCTTATTAGAGAAAGGGCACAATAGTACCCAGCTCACAGGATTGGCATGAGGATTTCAAAACACCGTATAGGACCCTTTTGTACAATTCTCACGGCTCCTTTGTAAGGTGAGGATAATCTTTATCCCCATTTCACAGATGAGTAAATGAGGCTTAGGACGGTGAAGCGAGCTACAGGGTGTATGTAGAGCTGGATTGAAGCCAGGTTTAGTCCGTGCTGTGAGCTCTGTGTTCTTCTGCGTCTATTTTTGCACTCCATTTTTGGGGAATGAGGGGTACCAGGAATTGAACCCAAGGTGGTTCCATCTCTGAGCTACACCAAGCCCCGTTTATTTATTTATATATTTATATATTTATATATTTATATATTTATTTTTGTTTAAACATGGTCTTGCCAAGTTGCTGAAGCTGGCCTCGAGCCCACAATCCTCCTGTCTCAGCCTGCTGGGATTCTAGGCATGCACCACCACACCTGGCTCCTCTGCATACTTTTTGACAGGCAATAAAAAGAATGTCCCCCTCTACTTATTAAGTTGACGCCCTCTCCTATTATTCCTGACTCTGATACTCCCAACCACAAAAAGTACAAAGGGCCCGTCTCTCCTACTGATACTCGTGGTTCTTTGATTGACACAGGAGGAGCTAGGCAAAAACAAACAAACAAACAAATACTACTCAACTCAGTGGCTCTCCAAGTTGACTTATATAGTAAAGAAAAAGGGGAGAGGGAGGAATCTTTGTCAGTGGCTGGAGTTAAAATCCCAAGTGCAGTCAGTCAAAACCTCATCCAGATGCGAGTGTGTGGTCACTGGTCACGCATCTCTGTCTGCCGAATTCCACACGGCCGAGGCCACTGCCTTGCCTCGCTGAGGATCCACGGGGGAAACACAGCCGTGTGAGTGAGGACGGGCAAGCCTGTGAGCGAGCTTCTCCCTCGCCGGCAGGAATGTTCGACACAGCGCTGTTTATTCCATGGAAAATGGGCCATCAGTCTTTATCTGGAGAAAAGCAGCTTTCCCTTCCTCGTTTTAACAGGGTAACATGGTGTCAAGGCAGATTGTCCATGTCAGTAAAAATGGCTTTGTGAGCCAGGCATGGTGGCGCACGCTTGTAATCCCAGCACTCGGGAGGCTGAGACCTGGAGGATTGCGGACAGCCTCAGCTACTTAGTGAGGCCCTCTGCAACTCAGTGAGACCCGGTTTCAAAATAAAGAATAAAAAATTGGGCAGGTGGTATAGCTCAGAGGTCAAATGCCCCTGGGTTCCACCCTCAGACCCGCAAAAAACAAAAAACAAAATAAAACAAAATGGCTTTGTGAAATTGTAAGAAGAGGGTGCATTTTAGTAAAATAACTGTTGACGGTCTTTTGGACCTTTTGGACCGCTGTCGGACTTTCAAAAGCCCCTAGGATGTCATTCAGTAACGCGGGTTCTTTTTCTTCACCCAGTTTCTGCGCCCTCTGGGGAAGTTTGCGATGAGGGTGTCCCCCTGGATCTGTGTGTTTTTCTTTAGTGTTTACTCGTTGCCTCAGTGCAGCCTTTGCGGGGATGTCGTTTGTATTTAACATTTGTGTTACCCCTTTAACACATCACTCATCTCCATATATTCTTATCATAGATGACTTGAATAAAGCATTTGTTTCTGCCTTACAACAACTCTCCTTATCAAACCTACCACTGGCCTTACTGTTCTCATGATTTAGGTTGTCTGATTTTTTATTTTATTTTTTATTGTTGGTACCCTGGGGCATTCTACCTCCAAAGCTACAAGGTCTAAGTTGCAGAGGACCTCACTAAGTAGCTGAGGCTGGCTGCAAACCTGCAATCCTTCATGTCTCAGTCTCCCAAGTACTGGGATTAAAAGCATAAGCCATGAGCTGGCTTGTCTGATTGTGTGTGTGAGTGTGTGCGTTCGTGTGTGTGTGTGTGTGTGTGTGTGTGTGTGTGTGTGTGCGTGAGAGAGAGAGAGAGAGAGAGAGAGAGAGAGAGAGAGAGAGAGAGACTGGAAATGGAACCCAGGGGCCTTCTATCTCCAGGCTATACTTCTAGACCTATTTTAAATTTTATTTGGGCCAGGGTCTCACTAACTTACTGAGATCCTCACTAAGTAGCTTCAAACCTACGCGATCCTCCTGTCTCAGCCTCCCAAGCGCTGGGATTACAAGTATGCATCACCATACCTGGCTTGTCTGATTTTTTATATAAATTATGTAGAAAGAGCTGGGGGTAGAGACTCCTGCCTGTAATCCTAGTACTCGGAGGCTGAGACAGGAGGATCGTAGGTCGGAGAACAAACCTCAGCAACTTAGTGAGACCCTGTTTCCAAATAAAAAATAATAAAATAGGGCTGAGGGTGTGTGGAGGTAGAATGTTCAATCCCCTGTACCAAAATAAATAAATAAATAAATAAATAAATAAATAAATAAATAAATAAATATTTTTTAAAACATTAGAATGAGAATATAGAAGAGTTCAACTTCCAAATAAAAAATTCCCAGTATGAGAACAACACTGGGAGACGCTACTGACTTCCGCTGCATACCCGGCCCTGTTTCAAGCTCTGTGTCCACCCCTCGGTCCTCAGTAACCCTGTGAGGTTCAGTATTATTATTCCTGGCCGGGCAGCGAGCCAGTACTGTTTCTGGGGCTCAATTGCTAGAAATCTGTCACTTACTTGTGCTCTTTTTTTTTTTTGGCACTATTAGGAATGGAACCCAGGGGGCATTCTACCTCCAAGCTACACCCCAGCCCTATTTTTTATTCTTTATTTTGAAACAGGGTCTCACTGAGTTGAAAAAGGCCTCAGTGAGTAGCTGAGGCTGGTCGCAAACCCGGATCCTCCTGTCTCAGCCTCCCAAATGCTGGGATGACAAGCCTGCGCCACCACGCCTGGCCGCTCTGCTCATTTTTCCTGGCCCTCATGTGATAGGAGAGAAGCTGTCTTGATGCTTTTCAAGAGTATGTATATATATATATTAGTTGTTGTTGTTGTTGTTTTTGTTTGTTTGTTTGTTTTTGGTGCCAGGGATTGAATCCAGGAGTAGTCTACCTCTGAGATACACCTCAAGCCCTTCCTGTTTATTTATTTATTTTGTCTATTTGTTTTGTTTTGAAATAGGATCTTGCTAAGTGGCTGAGGTTGGATTCAAACCCGCTATCTTCCAGTGTCAGCCTCCCAAGTGCTGAGATTACAGTTGAGGGCCACGCCCAGTTGGCTGCCTCACTCTTAAACAGAGACAGAATGATTGTCCTCTTTTGCAGGGAGAGAAGGAAGAGCCTGTTCAGGAAGGGGTCTAAACAATAAGCAGGAATGTTTCTTTCTCCTGCTCTCTGGGAAGGCCTCCAGAACCCTGCAGATTGTGTCTGACTCCCCCTGGTGTTCAGGAAGGGAGCCCATTGGGGGCCTTTAATCAGATTTGGGGAAAGGAGACCAGGGAAGTCTTCATTTCCTTTCTGTACCTCAAGCTTGAGAAATGAAAAGCAGCCGCACGTGATACAGGATTTTCTTTCCTGGTCTGTTTTTGCTCTCAAGGCTTGTAATAAGTTAGAAACAATTTGGCATCCAATTGCAACCCTTGACGGTCAAAGTTATTAAAATTTCTAATTTCCTAAAATTTCTTCTGGCCCCCACCCCGATCCGTTCTGCCACACCCCTGGCCCTCTGCCAGAGCGTCTGGTTCTCCATAATTAACGTGGCGGTGCTTGTAATCATTCTTTCCCTGTCTTCTGCACTGGCTGCTGGGCATTCGCCCTAAAATGTGTGCTACGGTTTTTTTTTATCATCAGCTTGGGAGTTCCTGATAGCCAACATTTGATGGAGAAAAATCTAAGATTTTCCTGAATTTTCAAGGCAACCTGCATTCATTGTTAGCAGATAAAATGATATTTAGACCATTTGTTTGAAGAGCGGTTCAGTCTGGGCCACCTGTTGCTCTCACTTAGGGAGAAAAAAAAAAACAAAACACCATCCCCAGAAAGTCTGAATCATTTCTTCTAGGACACAGTCTAAGTATCAGTATTTTCCCCCATAAGATCATGATTGAAAAAAAAGAGGGCTAAATTAATCTTTTGGCTTAAATTTGAATACTAAAATCCTGAAAGGCCTTAGCTCAGAAATATGTCGAATCCACTTAAATGACCACTTCTGATTCCCAGGATATGTGTCTTATAATGTAGAGAGGGAATTTCTGCTAGGTAGATAGAGTTGTCCACAGATTAAAGAGAAAAGAAGTTCTGTGGATTTTTTTCTGGTCAAAGACTTCCATGGTCGAGAAGTTTCAGCTCATCTCCAACTTTAGACAAAGCAGAGCCAGGAGAAAAAACAAAAACTACTCGTGACAGTGCCTGGCACATATTGAGTATTCAAGAAGTCACAACTCAACATGGTCAAGAGCGAGGTCAAAGAGCGAGCCGGGCTAGCGTTACCATGTGGGCTTAGGGACGCACCTGGGTTTCCCATCTGTAGACTAGAGAGAGTCATTCCTGCTTTGCGAATTTGCTCACAACTGAAATGAGGCCACGTATGTCAACGTTCTTCATCTGCCTGCTGCCACAGGTTGGTGACTCCTCTCCTCTAGCCTTCTAGAAACCTCTTTGTGTGCTGGAGGGCCTCCCTTTGGCCCTAACGGGCATTCCCTTCTGGGACCATGGTGCTGGCTGGTATGATCAGCTTAGTTTTTTAATGGTGTTTCTGAGCAATGGAGCACACATTGGTCCTTCATCTATAAAAGCCTAGAGGAGCACCACTCTTTGAGACTTCTGCAGTCTGCATTTCCAGCCTGCATGGTAAAACTCTGCAGGTTTCCTGAATTTACCTCTTTTTATTTACGGAAACCCGTGACCCCCAAGGCCGCCACAGTGACTGACCTCACCTGCTTCTTGTCCGTCGCCCATCTGGTCACCTCTCATAGTTCTGAGTTGCCCCAGAAGGCTTAGCATCTGTCAATCTCCTTCATCCTCAAAACTTTGCAGAAGATGTCTCCGCACCCAAGGAAAATAAACAGGTTCCTCCAGGGCCCAGGGGACATGGCACAGGAAATCTGCCTTTTCAGAGGGCAAGAGGAGGGAACAGCTCTAAAGCAAACCAGCAGTTTTTGTCTTGTTTTGTTTTGTTTTTTGTGGACAGCCAGCAGGGCAGCAGGACTAAGGCAGAGGAAAGTGTGGACATGGGGAATTTCAGCTCCCACTGGAGGATGGCCAGTGTTGTGGAGAGCAGGGTCACAGGCGTCAGGGGTGACCCTGAGAAGCTAGAGACAGTGTGCTAAGCACGGTTGCTTTTCATATAATGATTTTCTAACTTCTCCGGGTCTGTCTCATCCCACCTTTCCTCTCCAGTGTACATACATTCACCCGCCATTGATGTCTCACTGGCCAGGCCCTGAGCTAAGAGTGGAAAAGCAGGAAGAACAGCCTTGACCCACAGAGAGAACAGTCTAAGAGTGGAGAAGATCATTAAATGAACTTGAACTTGGAAAGATTTCACTACACTAAACACAGATACAAAATTTAAAACCTTATGCCAAGCTCCCAATGCCTGTCCCCCACCAACAGCCTCTTTTTCTGCTTAACTTAGGACGATGGAAAAGAGCTCAGACTTCTAACTCAGCGGGTTTTGTTTAAACAGTGAGTTTCTCACTTACAAACCTGTATAGGTTTGGGCCAAATGGTACCTTGGTTAACTTCTTTGAAAATTGATGTCATAAATGATTACAGCAGTGTGAGTAAAAAAAAATTTTTTTCTCATGGGGTCTTGTGGGTATTAAATGAGATAATCCGTGCAGAGCCCCTTAGAGACGGGTTCAGCACAAGGCAAACAAAAAGATTCAATTGCTAGTATCCACCCACCTGAGTGTGTTGAGAAAGAGAAGCTGAGGGGGACGCACAGAGGCAGGTCCTAGAGGGGAATTCAGTTTACTAATTTATTGCCTTATCCTTCTTGCACCTCCTCCCTTCCCTTGGAGGATTGTTCTGGAATCACGTAGCCGGTGCATGGGTCAGCCAAGCTGTGCAGCTGCTGTGGGCCCCTGAATTCCTTTTTCTGGCCTTTATCAGCAGATCAGAGTGGGTCTGAGACAGCCAGCAAACAACTCTGTATTCTCCTGAGTGGACAGGCTGGCAAACAAGGAATGTCTTTGCTCCAAAAGATAGCAGGGGCAGTCAAAGAAACAGACTGTGTTGCTTTCAAAAAGCCCGCTGGCCTTCAAGGGTCAGGGAAGGCCCTTTTAATGTAGGGCCACAGCGTTCTGTTTCTGGGATAACCTTAGCTTCTTGGAAGTCATGTGTCTTATTCTCATAGCTCTGAGCCTCCTTGATTCAGGGATTCTGAACAGCTGTCTCGGCTTTGTATAAGGGGCAGTGATAATTGTAAAAGTTAATTTTTGTTTATCAGAGATATTATAAGCAAAGGCCCTTGACTACACTGAGTTTCCTCTGCCGGTCAGAGAAGCATCAGTATTACTATGCTTCTGTAAGCACAGAACCTTTGGCCAGTGATAAATGAAGAAACCGATTTGAAAGGATGAACTTCTGTGACACATTAAGACAATATGGGCTTTCAAAGTTGGAAGAAACCATGAAGATATTCTGATCCAACTTTCCCATCCAATGGGCAACTTCCAAACAGCCCTGAGAGGTGGCCCACCTCTGCCCACTGGGCACGTGGCTCCCTGAGGGCTAGTTAGAAGGTCTGGATTCCTAGAACACACTGCTTTTACGGAGCCAATGTTTGTTTGTTTGGTTTTTTTTATGTCTCCCTGTAGGCCTTATCTGCTCACTTAACATAACCCTAAATCTATTTATCCCATCTACCAAATGACAGCCGTCTTGCTGAATTTCTTTACTTTCAGGCCCAACATCCCAGTTTGGTAAGATTTTTTTTTTTTTAACTTGCCATAAGTCTATAGTACCATCCAATCTGTGAACGTAGCCAACTTCACCAGCTGATTATCTATTCCTAATAGCACCTTCAGAAACAGCAAGAAGTCTACATCTCAGTCTAGCCTGCTGGAAAATCTAAATTCTCAAATCTGTGTTTTTTGGAAACCCATGAATACTTGAAACCAAGTGGTGAAAACACATGTGTTTTTCATTTTCACCTGACATATTGCATATTACAGCATCATGCTGGGTGCGCAGCAGCTGAAAAAGTTGGAGAAAATTGTAGCTGCTCAGAACTCCAGTTGTAGGGACATGTGTTTGAAGCAGAATAGGTGATGCATAAAGTGCTCGGGTTTAAAGCTTGGGCACTGTTATCATTCTGATTAAATCAGTCTCCATAGAGAAGGACAATAGTGTGGTTAGGAGTCTCAAAAAATCCCAAATGTAGCCAAGCATAGTGGTACACGCTTGTAATCCCAGTACATGGGAGGCTGAGACAGGAGGATCGCAGGTTCAAGGACAACCTCAGAAACTTAGGCCGGTGAGAACCTGTTTCAAAACAAAACAATACATATAAAGGTCTGGCAGTATAGCTCACAGGAAGAGTGCCCCTGGATTCAATTCCTAGGACCACCATAAAAAAAATCCTAAATCTATTTTCACCCTGATCACCACCATCCTAGCTAAGGTAGTGGCTTTTTCTCACGCAGAAGAGATACGCATTCAACATTTATTTACCGAGTACCTCACTTGTGTTTGAGGCAGACGTATATTGTATCAATATTATGCATTCATATCATCCCCATGTTAAGAATGAGGAAACTTAAGAGGGTGTGGTGGCTCATGCTTGTAATCCCAGTACTTGGGACGCTGAGACAGGAGGATCCAGGTTCATAGCCAGCCTCAGCTTCTTAGGCCCTCCACAACTTAGTGAGATCTTGTTTCAAAATAAAGAATTGAAAATAGAGCTGGGGTGGAGCTCAGAGGTAGAATGCCCTTGGGTTCAGTCCCCAGTGCCACACACCAAAAAAATGAAGAAACTAGGCACAGAAATTAGTAATTTATCTGAAGTCACATAGCTAGTAAGTGATTGGACTGGGATTGGATTAGAGATCTGGCTTCAGAGACATGTTCTGCTAAGTACTAACAATGGGACCCAGAAACACGTGGAAACTGTTCAGTCTTGATACACTAGGAATGTAGCCTGGGCAGGACCATTGGTCCTTCTTTTTTGTGGAAAATATTTCATAAATGTTCTTAAGCATCATCTAATTTATTTTTATTTTACTTTTATTTTTATTTTTTTGCAGTACTGGGAATTAAACCCAGGGACATTCTACCTCCAAGCTACACCCCCAGCCCTATTTTTTTATTCTTTATTTTGAAACGGTCTCACTGAGTTGCAAAGGGCCTCACTAAGTAGCTGAGCCTGTCTGTCCTCTAACCATGATCCTCCTGTCTCAGCCTCCTAAATGCTGAGATTGCAAGCGTGCACCACCACACCCGGCTTCATCTACTTTATTTAGTCTGCCTCTCATTGGAATACCTGGAAACCCTATGTCTCTCTGTCCCACCCACTTTGTTTATTTGTTTAACACCGGACCTTGAACCCAGGCGCATTCTACTTCTAAGCTATACCTCCAGCCATTTATTTAATTTTTTTTTTTTGAGCCAGGGACCCTTGCTCTGTCGCCATCTTTATGACCCTGAACAAAACACTTGATCTTTTGAGATTCCTTTTCTGCATTTGAACAAATGTCCACCTTCCAGGCTGCGGTGTGGATTCTGTGATGCTCAAGTGTTGAGCATCGAGCACATGCCAAGCCCTTGGCTTAGCCCTGGGGACGTGTTGGTAGGCAGAGTCACAGCGGCTGTGACTCTTTTATTTTATCTTCTGTGGAACCTGCAGTCAAGTAAGGAAGCTGCATAAACAGAAATGTGAGCACATAAATAATTACAAGCTGGGAAAAGGGCTCTGAAGACAACGGAGTTATCTCAGCTCTGGGGAACAGGGTTGTAGGAGAAACTGCATAGACACGGGGGCTAGAGGTGGTTTCTCTGAGATAGAGGTGGTTTCTCTGAGAAGAAAGTGTCTAAGAGATGAGTTGACATCTAGCAGGAGACATGCGGGGAGCACTTGAGGCCAGCAGTGGTGTCTTCAAAGGCTCTGAGCTGGGTGACCAAAGGAAATGGAAGTCTCCAGTGTCTGTGCATTCGGACGCTCTGCACTGCAATGGCTAACCCACATGAGAAGCCTGTAGCCACTCACAGTAGCAGAGGACAGTGCAGACCACGTTCCTCCCGTCAGAGTCAAGACGAGCATTCCCACCCTGGGAAGTGTGTTCCATTTCCACCAGATAACAGCCTTTATCCCCCGCACCAAAATGGTAGGTGCCCGGACTGAACAAACAGAGCCACGGTATTGTCTCTGATCCCAGCCTCTCCCCAGGAGCAGGACTTCCTCCCGCTCTCCCTTTTCCATTTCCTCTTCCTCCTGTCCTTGCAGATTGGGCAACAGTTTGTAAAGTTTCCTGAAGTTGACTGATGACCGGACACGAGTGTCTGGCGTCTGGGCTCTGGCGGGGGCGGACAGGGGTGTGCGACCCCAGCACACGCTTTCTGGTTCTTGTCCCCTCCCTCCTGTCGCTGCCTTCGTGTGGCAGGACCATCCACAGGGACAAGCTCCTATTTTTTATTTTAATGCTTTCTGGTCTCTAGATATTGTTTTTTCACTACCCTTAAAAATAGCTCTGGTGAAGCCAGATGCGGTGGCAGGCACACTTGAAATCCCAGTATTTGGGGAGGATGAGACAGGAGGATCACAGGTTTGAGAACAGCCTCAGCAACCCTGATTTAAAATTTAAAAAGATAAAATGGGGTTGGGGATCTAGCCCAGAGGTAGAGCCTGCCCCCCCCTCTCTCTCTCTCACACACACACACACACACACACACACACACACACACACACACTAGCTCCAGTGTGTAAAGAAAGCGTGTAGTGCCAAAACAGGAAAGACCTAAAGACCTAGTGTCACGGATTCTCAGAGGATGATGAGTGCCATGGCGCGCTTCTGCTTAGTGTTCCACACAGAGGAGACAGAATTCAGGTCTGAGCTCTGGTGCCTCGAGCCAGCGTCTCAGTCCACCCTCTAGATTGCCATCCCTGAATTTCAGTCCCCTCTGTGGACCCCGCTGCCATCTTCCTCGCAACATCAACAGTTATCTGAAATGATAACTGTATTGAGTTTTTGCTTATTCTCTACCCCACGACTGCACAGGTGCTGTAGCTAACGGTGTTCATCGGTCCTGTCCTCTCTGTGGCCTCAGTGGGTGGGAGACTGTCTGGCGTATGATGGGGTCTCAATGGCCGACTGAGGAATCTTGCCGTGTAGACAATTATAACTAGAGCTAAAGCTTCCAGAGCGCCCATCCTGTTCCAGCTACTCCTCCAAGCACGCTCAACTTAGCAATTCATTTAATCCTTAGGATGAGCACACAGGCAGGCACCCGCCCGTGCGATTTCTGTTGGCAGGTCATTAACAGAGGCACAGAGAAGTGGAATAACTTGCCCAGTACCACACAGAAAAATTGCCAAGCTCCAGAATTAGGATCCAAACTCACTCAGGCTGGCTGGCTCTCGGTTCTGTGCGGTCAGCCTTCCACCTGGACACTCCACAGGGTGTGTGTCTATCCCCAAGGAAATGTTGATACCAAAGCAAAGCAAACAGGACTCTTTTAGGGTAAATGATTCCCCACAAATAGGAAGCTTGGTACATTTAACCCCAAGATTTAGTCTCTTGCACACATGTGTGTATAAATGTGGAAAATCAGTCAGTATGAATAGTCTCCTATCCTGAGATCTTGGATTCTAGAGTGTTACCTCTGCTTCTGCCCACATCTCATACCCAGAAAAATACTGTTGAGGACACCTAGACGGAAAGAAAAGAGCGCAATCCTTCTGTCTCAAAAAAAAAAAAAAAAAAAAAAGCTGCTTCTATGCAGGGCACAGTGGGCCATACTTGGGATCCCAACTATTATGGAGGCTGAGATAGGAGGATCGCAAATATAAGGCCAGCCTGAGCACCTTGGGAGATCCTGTCTCAAAATAAAAAATAGAAAGGGCTGGGGATAGGCCGGGCGTGGTGGCGCACGCTTGTCATCCCCGCGCTTGGGAGGCTGAGACAGGAGGATCGCGCAGGTTCCAAGCCAGCCTCAGCTACTGAGTGAGGCTCTCAGCAACTTAGTGAGACCCTGTTTCCAAATAAAATATAAAATGGGTCTCCCAAGTAACACACACACACACACACACACACACACACACACACACACGCCTTGTGCACAGTAGTTAACAGGCTGAGGATGACAGAGCTCTCTGGCCATCCTTTATCCTTTCTGCTTGCTGCCTACTTTGCATACGGCCAACTCTGAAGCTAGCAGGGATAGCAGCGAAGGTGGGATTAATGTCGGTCAAACAGGGAGGTAAGACCATGAACGCAAGGGCCTCATGAGCTTCTCCAAAGCAATCAAAGATGGCCCTGCCTCCCTCCTAGAGTTCCCTTAGCCATACATCTTCCAATCTAAAAGATAACGATCTCGCCTGTCTAGCGTAGTTGGGCAGCACAAATTCTGCGCTGCCCATAAAATGAGACCAAATCTCTAAATCACTGCTGTCTGTAGCCAGGAGTCTGCCTCTTAAACAAGAGTGAAAAGAAAATCAATGAGTCTGAAGCTTTAGCCTGTCTTCCTGACTATCTGATCAGTCAAGATTCCCAGAATAATGAAGGTAATTGATAACCATTCGGAGCCTCATCCTTTTCTCAGAGGTTGTCAGTGTTTTATACATGTGATTTTGATCTCTCCCATTATAGCTTTGTAGAATGGCAGACAGATTTCCACACAAATGTCATTTAAGCTTTAATCTACCCACCCAGCCTGTCTCTGAACAGTGACCAGCATCTCTTATGTTGAAAAGATATTTCTTTAAATTTTTTTTCTATCAAAGCTGTAATCATGTTATTCCCCTTTCAAACAGTTCGCCAGATAAAGGCGTACTCAGAAATTAAGCTACTGTCCTTTCATGGGAAGGGCAAAAGCTGCCCATGCATCCTTACCCTGTACTTCACTCTTAGAGAAGTATTTTAAACCATCATTCTACCGTTTTGACAATTTTTGTCTAAAAATGATTATGAGCTACACACAGTGAAACTCCATTTTCATCCTATTTATGGCCCCAAAGCTCAGATGGCCCCAGTATCCCAGTGCCTGGTTTCTGCAGGGTTGGCAGGCTCACACCTGTGTATCTCACTTCACGCCTGGGTTGCCAAGCTGGTTCTCTTCCGTCCCTCACCTGTCTGGCATCAAAAACGTACATGGTTCTCCTTTATTCTATAGATTGAAATCATACCAACTTAGCCTCCAGATTCTCCTTTATTGTCTGCTTTTCTAGCACTGGTCCATTTTCATTTCAGAACCTTAATCTGTGTCTCTATATTCTTACACTTTATATTTTCATTTTTTAGTGTGTTTCATACATATCATCATTGCCTTTTCCAGTAGACACAAGGAGCTCCAGGGCTGAGCACTATTATCAATTAGGAATGAATTTTGCCTGCAAACACTAAAACAAAACAAAACACAACATAAGTTTATGGCTTTACATTTTAAGAAATTTCGAGGTGGACAGCCAGGGGCTGGCGGACCCAAGTGAATTATAAAGATTTACTTAAAGCTATTTGTTCTGGGGACTTGCACTGTTTCACTTGTTGAAACAAGTCCACTGGCCATTTCTAGTTAGCAGAGAAACTAGAATATCAAGGGATTCATCCTGTATCCTATAGGGGGAAGGATCCAGAGATGAGTTAGCCTACCCAGAGCATCAAGCACAGAACCATTAGCATTGCAGATATTTATTTTACTTTTGCAGATTTTTATAATTGAGGTGTAATGCCCATTACATAGGTTTTCTCTCTTTATTGTATATTTTAATGTCATTTTATTTTGAGTTACATAGATGGCAAGGAGACGATAGCTTTTCCAAATCCAGCCCAGCCAGCAGGCTGGTCACATGAAAACACCTGGAGAGGGAGCAGTCCCGGGGGCAGAGATCCAGGCAGTCTTATATTGAGTGATTGTCATGGAAAGTACGATTAACATTAATAATTTTTGACCCATAAGATTTTTGATCTAGTATATTATTTCTCTACTGAACCTTACTCATTTATTCCACCATTTCATGCTTTCTTCTCTGTTTAAAAAAATACATCCTGCCCAGGCATGGCGGCATATACCTGTAATCCCAGCATTCAGGAGGCTGAGAGAGGAGGATGGTGGTTCATGACCAGCCTCAGCTACTTAGTGAGGCCCTCTGCAACTTAGTAAGACCCTGTTTCAGAATAAAGAATAAAAAGCAGGGCTGGAGGATGTAGCTTGGAGGTAGAATTCCCCCTTGGGTTCCATCCCCAGAATTGCAAAAATAAACAAACAAACAAACAAATAAATAAGATACATCTCTACCCTCTTTCTGAAGGAGAAAGGTAGTAATACTAGAAATAACTAACATTTGTTGGCCACTTTTAATACATGTCAAGTCCTTGATAGGAACACAAATAGTAGACCAATCTTTTGTTTGTTTTTTTGTGTGTGTGAGTCTGGGGATGGAACCCAGCAGCATTCTACCTCCAAGCTACACCCCCTGCCCCTATTTTTTTTTTATTCTTTATTTTAAAACAGGGTCTCACTAAGTTGCGGAGGGCCTCAGTAAGTAGCTGAGGCTGTCTGCGAACCGCGAGCCTCCAGTCTCAGCCTCCCAAATGCTGGGATTACAAGCGTGCAGCACCATGCCTGGCTAGTAGATCAATCTTGACAATCCCTGTCTTTTTCATCATCCCCCAAAAAAGGTTACTAAAATATTGGCCTTAGCTAACAAGCCACAGGAGCAAGAGATATTAGCTATTTTAAAACTATAAACTCTCCACTTCAATGGACAATATTTTTCTTCATATTTCCTATGTGATTCTTTCTCTATCTGTCATATCATACATCCATATTTATTTTGGCTTAGGGTGTGTTTTTAGACCTGCCTACTTCAGTTTTCTGCTCCACAGGATCTTTGTTGATTTTTGTATTCATTCATTTGTATTGCTTTCTGGGCCCAGTCACATTCCAAATTGGCACCCGCCAGTTGACTCGGTGCCTCCCAAACTCTTGGCAGCCCACCTGGCGATGCCGAGCCACTCCCGAGCCATGCTGCTGCTGCACGCAGCTCAGACCTGTGAGCCAAGCGCGCTGAAGGGATGATCACGGCATGTCCAGCAGCCCGTCAGCCGAGCACGCCAAGGGAATCCAGCAAAACCAACAAATGGCTATTGAGGGACGAGAGATCACAGGGCCGCCAAACTGGATGAAACCTCAGACACTGTCTCTTCCAATTTCCTCTTCTGGTTTTTAAAGTTTAACATGCCGTTCTTTTATTTTAATATTTTTTTTAAATATACTTTTATTGGTGCCTTGTAGTCACACATCATAATGAAGCTCAGCGCGGTAAGGACTTAGTACACACAGCCCGTGGTGACCTTCCCCCGGCTCCCACCTACCCGCGCCCCTTCCCATACAAGACACTGAGATCAGCACTGAGAGTTTTGTACACATACTCTTAAATAAGAGCATCTATGAAGTGTTTTCTTCATCAAGTCTCCCTCCACTACTCCCCTGGGGTTTCTCCACCTTTATTTCTCTTATCTTCTGATTTCTCCCTAACTTCCATGGATAAGAGAAAATATATGGCCCTTCACTTTCTTTGACTAGCTGTTCTCACTCAACGTAATGGTTTCTAGTTCCATCCATTTGCCTGCAAATGACATAATTTTGTTCTTCATGGCTGAGTAGAATTCCACTGTGTGTACATCTCATAATTTCATGAGCCATTCATCTGTAGATGTGCAGCTAGGCTAGCTCCATGACTTTGGCTCTTGTCAATTGTGCCGCTGTAAACATGGACATTCGTGGGTCACCATAATAGTCTTATTTCAGTTCTTTTGGAAAGATACCCAGGAGTGGCAAAGCTAGATCAGATGGTGGTTTATTTCCAGCTTTCCTGAGGAACCTCCACACTGATCTCTATAGCAGCCGCAATAATTTGCAATCCCACCAACAGTGTATCAGAGTTTCTATTTCCCGGCATTCTTGCCGGCCTTTATCATTGTTTATATTCTGATGATCGCCATTCTAATTTGGTTTAGATGGAAACCCAGGGTAGTTTTGATGTGCATCTCCTCGACTGCTAATGATGTTGAACCTTGTTTTCATATATTTATCGGCCATTTATATGTCTTCGTTTGTGAAGTGTCCATTAGTTCAACTTAATATTTTGTTTTTTTTTTAAATAAGTAAATGTATTCATGTAATACCCATCACTCGATGAGAGGAAAATGCAGGGCAAGGTGATGTGGCTGGTGGTCAGGGGCCACGTGTGGGCTGCTGGCGCTTGTCCTCCCCTGAGGCCCCAGGTGGAAGGCTCTCTGTGGGGTGGGGGGGACACAGCAGAGGGAGAGCAGCGACTTTCATGTCTGGAGTGTGTTCTGAGCATCTGCGCAGGTGATTTATTATCACATACAATAGGGCTGGTGAGAATGCTCAGTACCTGGTCACATTATTTTCTTGTCCTTCCTTGCCTTCTGTGTCCTCTGCCTCAGAAAAGGGACCACCACACACTGGACATTTTTTCCCGCATAGCCCTTACTTCTACTATAATAAAATAATTTGTTTACCTAATTATTTGTTTAATGCCCCTCTTCTAGACTATAAATTCCATGATAACAGGCATTATATTTGCCTGTTATATGAGCTATTTGTTGGGTGGATACATAACCATAGCAATCCATGAATTTCCCCTTCAATTATTACTCATGAGCTGGTGGTCGGCGTTCTACACATGAGTGACCTGCTGGGAGAGGCTCATATTTGTACTTTCACCTTCCTCTCTGGCATCCCTGCCGGAGCTCATCCTTTCTCTGGTCTCCTAAACTGTCTTTCCTCATTTCTGCAGCTAGGGCTGTCTTTCTCAGTCCATGTTTGATTGGGTGCTTCTTGCTAGTTCAGAGCCTCTCGAGTAATCTCTTCAGTGGAATCCTAGAGTGTACATGTTCTCATTCATGCATCACACAGGAGACCATTCTAAAGAGGCTAGCATTTGCTAGGCTCTCTGTTTAGAGGTCATCATAAGACTTTGATCTCCAGATGCTTACAGACGAGGGGAAGGCTGATGACCAACAAGGATGAATACTCCCGGCTGTAATTACAATGTGTGACGAGTGTCAGTGTCAAGGAGACAAGGAAGATGCTGCAATGGAGACTGGGGAAGGGCAAATAAAGTGGGCGAGAGCGGTGACTCAGATGGAGTAAGGCTTACCTGAAAGTGACATTTCAGATGAGACGCCAAGAATCAGAAAGAGACATCCATATAAAGATGTAGAGATCACATTTGCACGGAAGGAACAATGGGCAAAGCCTCTTTGGTGAGACTTTGTTTAGACCATGAATTGAGGTCTTTGCTAGAGATGATATATGAGTCCTTCTAATGCTACAGGCCAACTGATTAAGAATCCATGTTAAATGTAGAGACCTGAGTGACTTGCAATTTGTATTTCTGCTGGGTCACTATGCTTTTCCAACACTTGGTGAATAGTTTAACCAGAGAAGATTAGCAGATCCTAGATCTGGAAAAATAAAGGAACTCGGATGGCTCGAGATTCATACTACATCACACTGTAGTTAGACATCTCCTTCAGCAACTCAGTATGCACCATTTAAAACCATCATTATAAGCCAGGCGTGGTGGCGCATGCTTGTGATCCCAGCATTTGGGAGGCTGAGACGGGAGATATCAGTTCATGGACAGTGTCAGTTACTTAGTGAGGTCCTTTGCCACTCAGTGATGCTGTTTCAAAATAAAGAATAGAAAATAGGTCTGGGGTGTAGCTTGAAGGTAGAATGCCCCTGGGTTCCATCCTCAGTACTGTAATAATAATAATAATAATAATAATAATAATAATAATAATAAAAAATATCATTATTAGATGGTCATGGTGGTGCATGCCTGGAAGATGAAAAGTTTAAGGCTAGCGTGGGCAATATAGAGAGACCCTGTCTCAAATAAGAAACAAACAAAATCAGTGGTATCTCCTCAGTACTTCAAAATAAATAAATAAATAAAATCTTCTTTTAGCCTCATTTTCCACAAGGACTCCTTACATGGATGACAAATTTATGATCTTTAATTAACTTTTTTTCTGGATTTTTCTAATGTTTATCAAATTTCTGGGCTTAAGGATGCTGAATGCAAGAGTTATAAGATATAATAGCAAAAGTATGGTACTAAAAACATAATACATATTAATCACTATAGTGCTGGTCAAGAACTTCTTGGTTCCTGTCTTTATTCAAATTACTGTCTTAGAGAAAGAGACTCCCCCCCCACACACACAGATAGAGTTCCTAAGAGGGCATACATACTCTTAATCATAAACAAGAAAGAACGCACCAATGGGTTGATATTGTTATAACTTCCACACTTGATGAGAATGTATTCCACATAGCCTTTAGAAGTTAGTCCATATGATATATGAGAAACCTAAGACTGAAAATCCAAAGATGAATTTTTCAATTTACATTGCGAATCAGAAAACAAAACCTGACATTTTTTCTTGGTGTGGTGGTACATGGCTATAATTCCAGCTACTCAGGAGGTTGAGGCTGGAGGATCACTCGAGCCCAGGAGTTCATGACCAGCCTGGACAACATATTAAGACTCTATTTTTTCAAATGTTTTTAATAAAATATATTATGCTGGGGAGGTATAGTACCTACATTTGGCCCCGGTACCGTGCTTTACTCTAAGGTTCATGAACTTCTTAGCATCAATTTCTCTGAACTAGTTGAATAATTATGGCTCAGCACAGTGATTCCCATTTTTTCTGTTACTCAAGGAGGGTACAATATGTTTCTTGGCCTTAGTACTGTTTGGCCCTTATCATTTTCCAGACTAAATCAACATTTCTGATTAAAAAAAATTGGAATTTCTAAACAAATTGGAATACAAGAAAACACAATGTCTTAAAACAAATATGCGGCACTAAAATATCAATACACATTCCCTAGTTGTAGAAAGGGAATGAAGTATTTTAGTAGGCTTAACTTTTGCGTCCCAAGAGATATTAAATGAAGAAACAGAAATGCGGGCTTTGTTAATATTTATTGCATTCTATCTCAACTACACATGTTTTTGTTTTTTGTTTTTGGTTTTTTTTTTTTTCAAAAAATGAGCAATGGAAAACATATTCAAATCCAATAAAGGAATCTACATTTCAGTTTTTCATAGCACCTGAGTGAACTCACCCATCCCTCTTAACTTCTTGGCTTCTTTCTGGAACTTACGTCATGCAGACTGCGATAGACCCACAGAACTACAGCGCTTTAGCTGACAATCACCAAGAACAGACCGCAAAAAGAATCTTACGCTGGGTCTTATTTGCTATGTAGGTAGAAACAGTTCCCCACAAAAGCTGAACTGAAACGGGCCAGAGTTTGTAATAAACAAGTTTCCTTTGACACCTAAAACCATTTCAACCTGAGTCTCGAGTGGGGCTTGGAGTCCAAATAGATGCCACTAAGTCCTTATTGTGGCCACAGGAATTCACAGCGAGTAGTGTCTGCGGTTTTCCATGAACCCACTCTTGCAAAACATAATGGTGCACGCACACGCCTGTGTGCACACGCACAAACACACACACACCAAGAATACATTGCACATCAAAGATGACTATTCCATCAATGTGTGAGGAATCTAGATCCTCTGTAGTCCCATGCTCCTTGTGCTGGGTCTGCAGACTGGGAGGAGTTTGGTGGAAGGTTGCCCTTAAGCGGGCGCACCTCCTCTCTCCTTTCCATTCTCTGTGCTCCTGGATCAGCCCCACATGGTCAAGTTCTAGATAGTAAATGAAGAGCCTGAGTCCCAGATCCTAACCCACCGCCCACACTGCTCACCCAAGAAAAATGCGGTGAGCAATCGTCACTGCACTGACGTTACGCGGAGGTTTTTTATTTTGACCTCTTGAACTCGGTGACGGCAACTCTGTAGTATTTTCACTTCGGTCACGGGCTCGGAGAGTGCCAAGACACTGCGATGGTGGTGAAAAGCTCACCACATGGCTTTCCAACACAACAACACGGGAAAGACATGCTTCAAAAATGATACTGCAGAAGTAATCTCAACAGCAGCTCATCCAGACTACGGATACTTGGCTTTTCATTTTACCATTTGGATAAAATGCTTCCCTTTATTATTTCTTTTAAATGTCCACTGGTGACAAAATGAGATTAAAAAACATTAGATCCAGCTGGATGTGGTGGCCCGTACCTGTAATCCCAGTACTTGGGAGGCTGAGACAGGAGAATCAGAGGTTTCAGATCAGCATCTTCAATTTAGCAAGACTCTCAGCCAGATCCTGTTTCCAAAAAAAGTATTTTTTTTTTTTTTTGCACAATACTGGGGATGGAACCCATGGGCATTCTACCTCCCAGCTACACCCCCAGCTCTATTTTCTATTCTTTATTTTGAAACGGAGTCTCACTGAGTTGCAAAGGGCTAAGTAGCTGAGGCTGTCCATGAACCATGATCCTCCTGTCTCAGCCTCCCAAATGCTGGGTGTACAATCATGTGCCACCATGCCGAGCTAAAGCAATAAGTTTTAAAAGTGTTGGGGGTACATTTCAAAAGCAAAATACCTCTGTGTGCAATCCCTAGTGCCAAAAAAAAAAGAAAAAGAAAGAGGGAGAATGGGACAGAAGGAAAGATATCAAAGATGGAAGGAAGGAAAGAAGGAAGGAAGGAAGGAAAGGAGGGTAAGAGAAGGAAGGAAGAAAAAAAGAAGATTGGCATTTTTGGGGGGGGGGTACTGGGGATTGAACTCAGGGGCATTCTGCCACCAACATACACCCCCAGCTCTATTTTTTATTCTTTATTTTTGAAACAGTCTCCCTAAGTAGTTGAGGCTGGCTGTGAACTTGCTGTCTCCTGTCTCAGTCTCTCAAGTACTGGGATTACAAGTGTAAGCCACTACAGCAGGCACCTTTTTTGTATTTTATAGTGACCATGAGAATGGATTATGTAAAGTATATAGTTTCCATACATTAAGTTTCATAATTAGAATTTGTTATATGTCGAATGAGTATGGGGTGCATCCCTGGAGTACGGTACTTGGGAGGCTGAGACAGGAGGATCGCTGGTTCCAGGACACCCTCAGAAATGTAGCAAGACGCTCAGCAACCTTGCAGGCCCTGTTTCAAACCAAAGAAACAAAACTGAAAAGGACTGGAGGGATAGCTCCAAAGTAGAATGCCCCTGGGTTCAGTCTCCAGTAACACAGTAACACGCATGCATTCACACACACACACACACACACACACACACACACACACACACACACACACAAGAATTGATTATAAAATGAGCTGACCACACACTAGAAGAAA
Source organism: Muscardinus avellanarius (assembly GCF_963383645.1). Classification (NCBI taxonomy): domain Eukaryota; kingdom Metazoa; phylum Chordata; class Mammalia; order Rodentia; family Gliridae; genus Muscardinus; species Muscardinus avellanarius. Next base: position 8,778,890 of record NC_137795.1, read on the forward strand.
TTAGGAGTGTATCAGGGCAGTGTCTTAAAACTACACCTCCTGCAAATGCAGGACCCGCCTATCTTTCCCTTCTGCAGGCTGGTGATTCTTACCTGGCTCCCCAGAGCAAATCCCCTTCCCTGGCGCACCGAGAGAAAATTGTTTCCTCGCCTTTGGTTCATCGGTCATTGTAGCAACAAAGCCCTGAGAAGGAGTTTTAATATCTAGTTTGTTTTCCCTAAGAGACTCGTTGGCAATCCTTTCAAATTGCATCCCGGTCCCAAACACTTTTTGCTGCTTGCCCCGATTCCAAACCCTTGGCACAGCTGGGGTTCCCTTCAGGATGTTGGCTTCTCCAGCACGTGGTAGATCAGTGTTGTCTTGAAAGACATCGCTCCAAGCCGCCCCTTCGTCTCTGTACCAATTTAGAGAGTCCATTATCTTCCTTCTAATCTGAAGACTCAGCAGTGGAGATGCGGTATTCTTGGGAGCCAACAACCTCCAGTTAATGTTAACTAATACTCTGGAGCAGATTCACTGTCCTGGGCGAATCTCATGGCACTCAGGACCTGATGGTCGATACTTTCTAAGGAAAGGTGCAGAAACTGAGTTATGCAGAAGGCTACGGTAAGTGAGCCTCTATCCGGTGATGTCTGGAGGGACGGCGTTTGGATTATGGAAGATGAGGCTGTAATTCTTTTTTTTTAATTTATTTTTATTGGTGCATTGTAATCATACATCACATTGGAATACAAGACTTGAGAGGATATACAAGCACACATCATCCAATTAGCCCTCATCCAGCCCCCATCCCATTCCCTCCTCCTCCCTCCATCCCATGCTTGTTTGGTGATTAACTTTGATACATATGTTTATGTACCTCCTGCTTTTTAAAGAGGCTCCATCCTCCCCTATTCCATACCCTCTGATTGGTCACCTTAATTGCTTCACTATAGGGTCCTTTCTATAGCTCGACCACTTCCTGTTGCCCCTTTCCTCCTAGTTATTGCTGATTAGGGGAAGCATCTGGTTTTAATTTTCTGCGATATTTCTCTGTGCATGCCATGTTGCAAATACTGATCCCACTCTTGACAGCCCCAGTAGTGGCCTGGCTACCCGGTGGACTGATCCAGACCTCGCTGGCTCAAGCAGCAGCCTTGCCTCGTGGGAGGCCCCGATTCTGGTCTCGCTGGCCCCGACACTGGCCTAACCCCTCAGCTGGCTCTGATCCCGGCCTCGGAGGCTCCTGCACTGGCCTTCCTCACGGCAGGCTCCGATGCTAGCCGATGGCCCCAGCATCGGCCTAACCCCTCGGCAGGCTCCGATCCAGGCCTCGGAGGCCTCAGTAGCAGCCTTGCTTCACAGAAGGCTCCGATGCCGGCCGCTGGCCCCGGCACTGGCCTAACCCGTCGGCAGGCTTCGATCCCAGCCTCAGAGGCCTAAATAGCAGCCTTGCCTCACAGAAGACTCTGATGCCAGCCAGTGGCCCCAAAACCAGCCTAACCCCTCAGCAGGCTCTGATCCCGACCTCGGAGGCCCCAGCACCAGCCTTGCCTCGTGGCAGGCTCCGATCCCGGCCTCGCTGGCCCCAGCACCGGCCTAACCCCTCGGCAGGCTCTGATCCCAGCCTCAGAGGCCTCAATAACGGATTTGCCTCACGGAAGGCTCCAATGCCGGCCACTGGTCCCTGCACTGGCCTAACCCCTTGGCAGACTCCAATCCTGGCCTCGGAGGCCCCGGTACCGGCTTTGCCTCGCGGCAGGCTCCAATACAGGCCAATGGTCCCGGCACCAGCCTAACCCCTCAGCAGGCTCCGATCCCGGCCTTGGAGGCCCCAGCACTGGCCTTGTCTCACGGCAGGCCCCAATGCCGGCCTCACTAGCTCCAGCACCGGCCTAATCCCTCGGCAGGCTCCGATCCCGGCCTCGGAGGCCTCAATAGTGGCCTTGCCTCACAGAAGGCTTGATGCCGGCCGTTGGCCCCGGCACTGGCCTAACCCCTCAGCAGGCTCTGGTCTCGGCCTTGGAGGCCCCAGCACCGGCCTTGTCTCATGGCAGGCTCCGATCCCGGCCATGCTGGCCCTGGCACCAGCCTGACCCCTCAGCAGGCTCCGATCCTGGCCTCAGAGGCCTCAATAGCGGCCTTGCCTCACGGAAGGCTCTGATGTCAGCCAGTGGCTCCGGCACTGGCCTAACCCCTCAGCAGGCTCTGATCCCGGCCTCGCTGGCCCCAGCACCGGCCTAACCCCTCGGCAGGCTCCGATCCCGGCCTCAGAGGCCTCAATAGCGGCCTTGCCTTACGGAAGGCTCCGATGCCAGTCGTTGGCCCCGGCACCGCCCTAACCCCTCAGCAGTCTCTGATCCTGGCCTCGGAGGCCCGAGTAGCGGTCTTGCCTCACAGCTGGCTCTGATGCCGGCCATTGGCCCTGGTACCGGCCTAACCCCTCGGCAGGTTCCGATCCTGGCCTCGGAGGCCCCAGCACCAGCCTTGCCTCACGACAGGCTCCAATCCCAGCTTTGCTGTGTCTGTCGCCGGCCTCACCCCTCGGCAGGCACTAATCGGAGCACCCTCTTCGCCCAACCATTTGTCCCACGTTCTCGAGGGTGTGTGGTGGTAGCATTCTTCCTCTGGGGTCATTACTTCAAAGGTTCCAGGTGTAATTCATCAGATCTCTGCCTCCCCTGAGTACTGGCCACTGCCATTGCCACTGCCTCCACCATTTCAAATCTTTCCCAAGCTCTTTTTCCACTCTGAATGTTGTCCAGTGTTCCTAAGCATGCGCGATGGTAGCATTCAACCTTTGGTGTCATTTCTCAAAAAAAAATAATAAAATAAAGTTGATAGGCTCCAATTTCTGCTTATCCTGAATACAAGTCTCCACCGCCAACGCTGAGACCGCTTTCAGCACCGCCTTTCTCTTTGGTCTCCACTAAAGACTCTCTCCTTACAGGTGATGTCCAAGATTCTTAACAATGTAGAGAAGAAGCAATCCTCCTTAGCGGGGAATTTTTCCAATAATTCCAGTTCATTTGGATAAGTTTTGTCTGCATCTCCATTATCCTGGCATCCGCCACCTCCTTGACCCCTCTCCGATATTTTCCTTTTTTCTTTTTCTTTTCCTTTTTTACAGGGTCCTTCCGGGTGGAAAGGGGTTCGCCTAGGGGTGCCCCACCAATGCCTGCCCACCCACCCAGGGTCAGGCCAGGGGCCCGGACCACAGGGTCCTTCCGGGTGGAGAAGGGGTCGCCGAAGGGTGCCCCGCCAGTGCCTGCCCACCCGCCCAGGGTTGGGGCCAGGGGCCCGGACCACAGGGTCCTTCCGGGTGGAGAGGGGGTCGCCGAAGGGTGCCCCGCCAGTGCCTGCCCACCCGCCCAGGGTCGGGGCCAGGGGCCCGGACCACAGGGCCCTTCCGGGTGGGGAGGGGGCTGTAATTCTAAAGAAGAAATCAAGAAGTACTGGACCTGTGTTGGGGGTGCAGCCTAGTGGTAAAGCATGGGCGTGTCATGCACAAGGCCCTGGGTCCCAAGGACAGAAGAAAAGGAGAGAGGGAGGAGGGAAAGAAAGAATGAAAGAAAGAAGGAAGGAAGGGAACGGGGGAGAGAGCGAAGAACTTTACCTGATGATCCCCATGGAAACTCCATTGCTAGATAAAGAAATTGGACCCAAAGGACTTTAGTGACCTGCCGACAGATAATTTTTGATGGGCCACAGGCAAATTTGATTCAAAGGAGTTTGGTGACCTGCCAACAGCCCCCTTTTGGTGGGCCACAAACAACACAAATTTCCCCTGACTTCCAACTTACACTCTTTCTACCCTGCCAGAAGAGACTTGCTTTCGGGCATGGTGAAGGTGGAGCAGTGCCAGCATTTAAAAAATCTCAAAACCTCCAATTGTGCTTTGAGAGTCTCTCTCTCTCTCTCTCTCTCTCTCTCTCTCTCTCTCTCTCTCTCTCTCTCTCTCTCTCCTTCTCTCTCCTCTCTCTCTCTCTCTCCCCATCATTTTTTCTGAGAGAGAGGAAATGGCGAGTCAAACTAAAATAAGAAAAGATTTTATTGATCCAGCTCAACGAACAGCGTTGTCACCTCCTCACTCTAAACACAGATGATATATCCTAATTCCTTCAGGATTTCTTCCTCGTTCATTGCTTTCTGCTCTTCTGACCTCCAGTCTCTCTCCCATTCGTTTTTATGGCTGGATCATGAAAACCAGAAATACACACACAACCAACATATCTGCTCACTGGGTAAAAAGAAAAGCATGTGTGCTCATGTGCACATATGTGTTCCAGAGTGTGCATGCCATCATGGGAAGCGAGTCACAGGAGTGACAAAATTAAGGGGTTCTCCTACAAATAATTGGGTGCAAGATGGCATGTCTTCCACCCAGCAATTGTGCTGGAACCCCAAATTAAAGCCTTCGTTGTTCTTTGTTGCTTTTGTTTTAAGTTCAACATGAACTCTTTTTTTTTTTTGCTATAAAAATAAATCTGAAAACAATAAGTCTTGTTCATTGACATAAACCGGCTGTCGGTTTCTTGTGGGACCCATGCTGATAAAAACCAGGGAAAAACTATTTTATTTGCAATGCAAAGAATTTTCGCCTGTGGAGATTTTTTTTTCATGTCTTTTTTAGTTCAACAGCAGTAAAGGTAGGGACAGTAACCAAATAAGCTGTTAAAATCTATACACCCCGCCCCAGCCCTTCTCCACGTCCCAGGAGACATAATTAAAACGCCAGAAGGCAAGCGGCTGCTGGGAATACTAACACAAGTATTCGTTCAACAGAATCATGCATTTACCAATTTCATTTTACTCCACTTTTTAAAAATAGTTCAAGCTATTTCACATACTAAGGCCTTTTCTGCATGGAAGTGCTTTAATATGGTTTGCTAATCAGCCTGGTAATATTAGTCTAGGAATTAGCTCGTGGGCCAGCCATGCGGAAGTACTTAGGAGGACTCCTGCACCCAGTCAGGTGTGAACTTCCCTCCTGCCCCAGAAATTGTCCCCACCAGTGGTCCAATGGCTCACATGTTAGCCTCAACCCAATTCTGTTAAAAAAGAGTTGTTGTCCTACGTGACTAAACATTCCTTTGTGAGGTTTGGATAGAATTAGAATAAAGATGGGGCAGGCATTACTGTGCATATGTAATAGCTACCATTTTTGTTGAGACGGATAGAAACAAAGACACTAAACCTTGGCTCAGAGTATATATGGAGCTGTCCAAGTTCCACAAAGGGACTGGAAGCAGTAGATATTAATTCTTATTTTTCATGTTGACACACTAGTGTCTGGGGGTCACTTCCTGCCTTCCTACACACACACACACACACACACACACACACACACACACACACACACACGAAAGTACTTGGAAAGAGAGCTTAGGCAAAAGCCTATGTCCTCAAGGTCAGATTGTCAGTTTTCTGATTCTGAAAGTTTGCAGTGACACCCGCATCACACTTCTAGACTTCATAATTTTTTCTCCCTCTCAATTTCTGTAACACCACAATGTGAGTATATCTAAGAATCCATCAACAGAATAATAGATTTCTCCCCCTGGAACTAGCTTCTTGGGAAATTGCAAAGTCCCAAAGTGACTCTTCCTGCTAATTTTAGGACATATTTGGCCAAGGTCACTGAAAGGATGAAGTGTGTGGGTCAGGACTGAGGGGTTGGGGGCCTCTTCTACCCCAGCTGGTTAAAGGAGCCTTTCATTTTTCATTCACATTTACTGTCGACACCATTCCCATAGTGACGTGCGGTCATCCTCCCTCCCCAGCCCTGCCCCCCCAGACACTTTCAACATAGTTGACTCAAACTGTATGGCCTTAAAAAGATGATTTAAGTCCTTAGTATCTGTTCACTCATCTATAATGGGAAAATAATAGAAGTTCCTACTTCAACAACTTGTGAGATAATACCAGTAATCAGGGTAGAAAGTCCCCAGCACGTGAAAGACTTCAAGTGGCTAATTTTACCAGCTCTCCATCACTGCTTTGAGTTAGAGGCAAATTTATTTTTTTCTCCTTTTTTCTTTTCTTTCTTCTTCCTTCCTTCCTTCCTTTTCTTTTTTTTTTTTTTTTTGGTACTGAGAATTGGACCCAGGAGCACTCTACCTCTCAGCTACATTCCCAGACTTTAAAAAATATATATTTTGTTTTTTAAAAATACTTTTATTTTATTCATACAGTTACTATTCCCTTTATCCATGAAGATAATAATAATAATTTTTTTTTGTGGGTCTGGGGTTGGAACCCAGAGGCATTCGACCTCCAAGCTATACCCCCTGCCCTATTTTTTATTCTTTATTTTTGTTTTATTTTATTTATTTATTTATTTTTGCAGGTCTGGGGGTGGAACCCAGGGGCATAAAAACTCTGAGCTACACCTCCTGCCCTGTTTTTTATCCTTTATTTTGAAACCGGGTCTCACTGAGTTGCGGAGGGCCTCACTAAGTAGCTGAGGCTGTCCGCGAACCGCGATCCTCCGGTCTCAGCCTCCCGAATGCTGGGATTACAAGCCTGCGCCACCACGCCCGGCTAAAAGTTTTTTATTTTGAATCAGGATCTTGCCAAGTTGCTGAGGTTGGCCTCAAACCTGGGATTCTCCTGTCTTGGCCTCCCAAGTACTGGGATTACAGACCTGTATCATGATGTCTGGCTGGGAGGCAAATCCCTCTGAGAAGCAGCGGAGGGTCTCAGGATGAAGGACAGTGGAGGATGTGTGTCATGTACGTCCTTGAGTTCCATGGTGGCTCGGCATCTCCTCCCACCAGAAACCCTTCCATGAATGGCTTTTCTTCAGGCTTTCCAGAGCAGTGCCAGACAAAATGTTTCTGGCTTTCCAATAGGAATTTCGGGTTATTCCCATGTGAAACCATTTCATCAATAAAATCGATTCCCCTTATGGCAAAAATACAACTCTGGAAACACAATCCTTTCTCAGGCTCCCAGCATCCTACCCCATTGCAACCCAGGAAACAAAGGATGCCATCTGTAGATAAACTTAGAAGAGAGGGTGAGGGTCAAGGAATTAAAAAACTATATGTGTTCTGACTTGAAACTTTATTGGCAGATATTACTAGTGGTTAAAAGGAAAAGATAAATAAAGGCCAGAAAAATTCTAGTGCATGTGATTACATCTAAATTTGTCATTGGTTAAAATTGAGTGTCTGCTGGGCATGGCTTCACACATGTGTTATCCCAGTACTTGGGAGGCTGAGACAGGAGGGTCGCAGGTTTGAGGTCAAGCGCATGTAACTTAGTAAGACACTGTTTCAAAATAAAAATATAAAAAGGGCTATGAGTGTGGATTAAGGTAGAATGCCCTCTGGGTTCAATTCCTGGTACCACATATACAAGTTGAGTTCCTAGTGACCCTCCATATTAGTTTCAAGGATTTTTTGTTTTTGTTTTTCTTCTTTTTTTGTTTTTTTTCCTCCCCCAAAGCTAGCTTTATCATCCCATTCATACCATCTTTCTACCAGTTTTTTTTAATTTCTCTTAGCACAGAAAATCCAGCGGATGTTTATGCTGATTATAGCAAACACGTGTCAAGAGAGTGGATGGCAGCTCTTTCAGCCTTCTGTAGCCAACTCTTTGTTTTCAGATGAAAGGTCTCCAGTGTCATTTTCAAGACAGGACCATCCAGTCGAAGTTCTTTCACGCCAATCGCCGCCCCACTCGAATCCCAGGTCTAGGTTTTGGCCCAGCCCTCATATGTATAATAAAGAATCAGCTATGGAAAAATGAGTGGGTTTAAGAATAATTTTCTCCTCTTAGCCTACAAACTTTCAGTCCCTTGATATTATAATTACTACTCTGATAAAAACCTAATTACCTTTGAGTCTTTGTAAAAGAGGAGATTTCAGACTGGAAATGCCATTTCCCTGGGTACGAGCGTGAAACTGTTCTGTTGGTGATTTGACCTGCCTTCTGAAAGGCCAGCCACAGTGTCTTCTGTGCTCGTGGGCTTGGGATTGAGCCGAGTGCTAAGGTAATATAACACTGCGCTCCACCGACGTGATCTTTCTGATTCCAGAATCTGTGTGAAGGATACACAGAACTCTTGCAAGTGCCTGATTTTATGTAGATTGTGAAATAGAGAAATATGCACAAAGAGAAAGAATATTAATTCATATGTTAAAATTCCTTGCCTGCCTGCCTGCCTGCCTGCCTGCCTGTCTTCCTTCCTTCCTTCCTTCCTTCCTTCCACTAGGGATTGGACCAAGGGTTTCACACATGATAGGCAAGTGCTTCACCACTAAGCCACATCCCCATTCCTTTTTATTTTGTTCTGAGACGAGGTCTCACTAAGATGCTGAAGCTAGCCTCAGTTTTCAGCTCCTCCTGCCTCAGCCTCCTGAGATGCTGGGATTACCCAGATACCCCCACCGCATTCAAGGTCGAGATGTTTTTCATAGTGGCACAGGAAGGAGGAAGATGACTCTGATCAGTGTTTCTACAACAGTGGAGAGAACAGGACATCAAGTGAGGCTTCTTCTCCTAAGATCTGGAGAAAAATCTTTGCCTCCCTGAAAGTTAAGTTAATGTGTCAGTCTGACTGGGGTAAGGTAGACCCAGATACCTGGGTTGGTAAAGCACTGTTTCTGGAAGAAACTAGCATTGAGTTGGTAAACCAAGTAAAGATTACTCTCAACAGTGGGGATAGGCTTTATTCAATCTGTTGAAGACCTGAAGGGAACACAAGGTGGAGGAAGGGTGACTTTGTCTCTGTTTCAACTGAGATAGACATCTTCTGCTCGGGGACATCATCGTTCTTGGATCTTGAGCCTTTGGTCTTAGATTGAGACTTATACCCTTGGCCTTCTTGATTCTCTGCCTTCAGGTTGGGACAAGAACTATACCCCTAGCTCTCATGGGCTTCCAGCTTACAGAGGGAAGACTGTGAGACTCCTTAGCCTTCCTCCTCTTGCAAGCCAATGCTTTTATTAAATCTTTCCATGGAATGTTCCTGGGTTCAATACCCAGTACTAACCACACGTATGTGTGTGTGTGGAGGGGTATATGTATGTATGTGTATATATGAAATATGTATATGTGTAGTGTATATGTTTATATATTGTTATTTTTTGAGAATTGGCTAAACTCACCAGGAAACTAGAAAAACTTGAACTTCACTGTTTAATGAAAAATCCTCCCAACCTTGTTCTTTTATGAGAACTTTTCTGATCCATAATTACCAAGAAAGCCAAGAAGAAGCAGAACAGAGAAGCCTTAGTCATACCGTTTATGAAGGCCCACCATTATCACCTCCTTAAATATTGTGAAGGACCCATCTGAGATGATACAACGTTATCTGTCAAAGCCATCCCCACTGGTAACAGTTCTGCCCTGACTGTGTTAATACAGCAAAAGGCCATTCCCCGAGTGCCTCGGATCAGGATTAGTTCCTATGTTTTGACGAGAGATAGTTCCAGTTACCATGATATCATTAACCAGGGATAACAGAAAACAGAGCTTTTAAATTCAGAAGAAAGAAATCTTCTAGATTTCTTCTAGGCAAGAATGTTTTTGATGCAGAAACCCAAAGGGCAAGTGAGAAATGCCACTAAATATTTGAAAGAAATATTTTCTCTCTTTTTGTTCTCCCATCTTTGTCTGTGGGTCAAAATAATTATTTTATTTTTGCAAGTGAGATTGTTTTTGTCGTGTGGCTACCATTCTTTTGCAACCGAGAGCAATTGGCCTTTTCTAGAAAGTCACCCCCTTGAACAACAGCAATGGAAATAATAATGTCCTTTTCATCTGGGAGTTTTTCCTGGGGCAAAAATTATATGAACCTGTAAACGTTGTTTATAGATTGTGAAAATGACATAGGAGATAACTGTGGAAGTTTTCATGAATCAAAGGAAAATCTCATTCTTATCATCTTGAGTAGAAAATATTCAAAGGACGTTTTTGGTTCCCAGAAGTAGCCAGAGGCTGGAAAGGATCTACTCCATAATATGGGCAGAAATTAGAGTCACTCCAGATGGCCTAGAAAGTTTGCAGCAGACTTGCTCTGGCCAAGGGCCTTGGCTGCTGCCACTGGGCACTGCCCACCATTGAAACTCGACACCATCACAACCTGGCCCCACGTGGCTCACTCTGCCTTTCCTTGACCTCGCTAACCCCAGCATCCTAGACAAGGACGGCATGTGTAACTGGCTGGGACGCTTCACAGCTTTATTTAGACCTTATTCAAAGGGAATCTTTCCCCCAAAGAGAAAGGTAAGGTGGATGCTGGACACCTCCTAATGTGGCCTATGAAGCGAAGTGATTAAAATCACTTTATTAATATTTCTTGTTCAAAACACAAGAGATCAAAGGCTTAGAAAGGGAGCTTCCATCTCAATTCACAATCGAGAGCTCTGGTGTGAGGCCACATTGCCCTCAAAGCCAGAGCTCTGGGATAAGAGGACAGTGAGATGTCAGCTTGAGACGGGCTATTCAGTATTTGTTATTAACAACTACTGACAATTACCGTGCCTTTTCATAATATACTTGAGGATGCTGTTATTTTAAAAGCAAACCAAGGGCCTCTTGACAACTAATGAGACAATGAGACCCTGTTTCAAAACAAATCAAACCAAAAAGGAAATCAAAAGAGGAAATGCATGCTTTTCTGAAGTCCTCTTTTTCTTGTGTTCTCTCTCTTTCTTTCCCTCCCTCTCTCTCTCTCTCTCTCTCTCTCTCTCTCTCTCTCTCTCTCTCTCTCTCTCTCTCTCTTTCTCTCTCTCTCTCTCCTCCCTCCCTTTCTCCGTCTCTGTCTCATGGTACCGAGGAGTAAATCCAAGGGCATTCTATCTCTGAGCCACACCCTCAGCCTCTTTGTTTTTTTTTTTTTTTTTACCTATATATTTATTCTTATTTTGAAGCAGTGTCTTGCCGAGGGCCTCACTAAGTTGTTGCGACTGCCCTCAAACCTGCAATCCTCCTACTCAGCCTCCCAAGTACTAGGATTACAGGTGTGAGCACCACACCTGGACTTTTGCTCTCTTTCTAATTAAAGCTGTGCCTTAAAATACTTTTGGCAAACCAATAAAGTTTTTGTGCTTTTGAATGTAAATAGAATTTTGCTGGACAACAAGGCAAAGTCAGGCAGTTGCAGTACAACACAGGGGAATGGTCTGGTGGCCAGCAGGGGGGGCAGAGAGCCTTGGGTGCTTATCCAGGAGCACAGTGTAAGAGGGGTGCCACGCGCATGGCAAAGATGCATGGTAGACAATGCGGGCAGTTGAAATCCCTGTGCTTCCTAGAAAAACCAACAAGATTTTTCCACTGAAAGGGAAGCATTGGAAGGCTTTAGCCTAGGATGGGGTTGGTGGCCCATGGCCTGTGGGCTATACAGTCAGCCCACCACCTGTTTTAGAATGGCCCACCACCTAAGCATACTTTTTACAGTTTTAAATAACTCACCGGGTGTGGTGGTGCACGCTTGTAATCCCCGTGCTTGGGAGGCTGAAACAGGAAGATCACGCTGGTTCGAAGCCAGCCTCAGCTACTGAGTGAGGCTCTCAGCAACTTAGTGAGACCCTGTTTCCAAATAAAATATAAAATAGGTCTGGGAGTATAACCCAGAGGTAGAAAGACCCTGGGTTCCATCCCCAGTACCACAAAAAAAGAAAAAAATAATAAATAACTGGTGAGGGAGTGGGGATCAAAAGCAAAATTGCACTTCATGGCATGTAAAACTTCCATGAATCAAACTTCAGAGTTCCAAGTTTTATCATTTCATGGGACCACAGCCATGCCCCTTGTTGACAGGTTATCGATGGTACAAGATTGGGAAGTGGTTGTAATACAGAACATATGGCCTGCAAAGATGAAAACATTTACCACGGGGCACTTTATATATACATATATATATATAAACATCGCCAACCCTTGACCTTAGAGATGTAGAGGGGACAGGTATAAAGTACCAGTTATCCTTCGAGCCACTAGAGAACCTAGGAGCCGTGGGAGTATATTTCACCCAGCCTTAGGAAAGGGTGGCTTTGCCTTTTCAATTAATTGAGATGTTTCTTCACCTTGCTCCACCAAAGCATGATCTCTCTGAGGTATCTCTTGTATCCTCTATAATGCTCTATTAATAGAATTTCACCAACAATGATTTGAGTGGATGGTTAATTGAATGAGTAAATGAAAACATGTTTGGGAACAAAACATTTTCATTCTTGCCTCATGTGAAGTACCGGAATGATAATATTGTCATGAAGTAATGAGCTCATTTATTAGCCAGCTAATTGCTAGAAAACACCCAGGCAATATAAAAATAAGCACAGTGTTAGAGAGGAAGCTCTCCCATCAAAACCCACCGAGCCGGGCGTGGTGGGCACGCTTGTCATCACAGCATGCGGGAGGCTGAGACAGGAGGATCGCGGTTCTAGGAGAGCCTCGGCTGCTTAGTGAGGCCCTTGGCAACTTAGTGAGACCCTGTTTCAAAATAAAGAATAAAAAATAGGGCTGGGGGTGTAGCTCGGAGGTCGAATGCCTCTGGGTTCCATCCCCAGTACTGAAAAACCAAAACCAAAGCCAAAGCAAAAATGCTGAGCCATCCTCTTGAAAACGTGTAGATAGATGACACATTGCTGGGAATATGTGAAGCCTGCAGGTAGCTCTTTGGCTCCTGTTCACATCTGCTCCAAACTTTTGAGCTATCCCCATGCCAGCAGTCCTGATATCTATGTAGGCTGGTTGTACGGAATACTGAAAATGTATCACTCAAATATTTGAAAATTTTCATGACCAGGATAAAGCAGAACATCTAACATTTATTAAATCCCCTCTCCGTGCCAGGGGCTGACTTGGGCGTTTCATGGGCACCTAGAAATCCAGGCTTTCTAGAAGCAGGTCTTTAAATTGTATCTCCTTGCAGCCACGGAGAGGGACCGTAGCCCAGCCCGTCTGCTCGTTTCTCTGCCGTCTTCATAAGCGGCATTGATTGCCTCGCTCCCATCGATCCTGGGGCCACGTCCATTTCCACATCATTTTGCAGCCTGAACTGATTGTTCCTGCCAGGACACAGCCATGCCGTTTCAATCATGGAGACCCGGATAGTCTAAACTCCTCCAAGTGGAACGCTAGGCCATCAAAACACCAGGCTACTAAGAATTAGCCCGGCTCATTCTTCCCTTAGAGGGAAGTAATGTTAAGATTAATAGGAAACAAGCCGTCAGGAGGTGTTCTGTTCAGGGATGTCAAATAAATCAGAAATTTTGGAAACACGTAGTTCTTAATAACAGAGAAAAACGGCATTGCCAATTGCCTTCCAAAGTTAAGATGCGCCCACCTATACTATTAGGCACGTTTAGTAGCAGATGGCTCTTTAGCTCTCAAATCCAATTATCTTGTTTTAAAATGAGGAAAACAAATGAGGATTTTAATGATTCTCAATTATTGGATGTTGGCCCAGTGGACCGGGGCTTCCTGGTACGTTCCCTTGGTTCACGTAAAGATGGCAAGGGTCTGTGCCTTAGGGGAGCACTGTACCATGATTAGCGGTACAAACCCTTCTTTACAGGTTATTTTTCAGGAATGGCAGCAATCCAAACTCGGCGGTGGTGGTAAAAGGGAGAAAGGTAGTATAAAGACAGCTCATGGCTGGAGGACATGACTCTGTTTTTACTGGTCCCCCTCCCCCTCAATTAGGAGGGAAAAAAGTAGGTGGTACCTTCTTGCAAATTCCTGTAAAACAAACATACTTGCTAACAAATACATTTTAGTATGTGCCAGGTAATTTTTATTGAAAAATCACAAGAGTGACTAGAGGTCAGTTTCGAGGAAGAAGAACATTCTACCTCCAGGCTACGTGCTTTGTTACTGCCACAACAGCACGTGTGTAGAGCATAAAGACTAAACAACACAGAGAATAAACTTTCAGCGCACTTGAGACACAGGCTCAAGAAGGACATTCGGGTCTTTATCTTTCTGTTTCAATCTTTTGCATCCTCTTTCATCCACCAAGGACTTAGTACCAATGTCTGTCAGATGCAAAATTTTGCTTAATTTTTAGCCGGGCTTGGTAGACACACCTGTAACCCCAGTACTTGGGAGGCTGAGACAGGAGGATCATGGTTTAAGGCCAGTCTCAGCAATGTAGCAAGGCCCTTAGCAACTTAGTGAGACCCTGTTTGAAAATAAAAATTAAATTAAATTAAAAGGCCTGGAGTGTAGCTTGGATGTAAAATGCCCCTGAGTTCAATCCCCAGTATCACCACAGGGAAGAAATAAATTGAAACAGGATTTTGCTTGATTCTCTTTCCTCTCATCAAGTGTCTTGATTCAAGATGCTGTTTGTAATGTTCATTGTGCATATTACATCTTGAGCCAGAATTCTTCATTCTTCTACCTGAAGCACCATTGTCTTGTATTTTCACTATTTCTTGGTACTGAGGATTGAACCTCGGGGCATTCTACCGCTGAGCTCTACCGTTTTTATTTTATTTATTTATTTATTTTGTGTGTGTGTGTGCAGTACTGGGGTTCCTGGAAGCCCTTCTACCTCCGGGCTACACTCACAGACCTATTTTTTACATTTTTATTTGGAAACAGGGTCTCCTAAGCCAGCGCGCGCGGCTGGCTTCGAACCTGCGTGATCCTCCTGCCTCTGCCTCCCAAGCGCGGGGATTACAAGCGTGCGCCACCACGCCCGGTGAGCTCTACCATTTTTAAATTATTTACTTACTTATTTATTTGCAGCAATAGGGATGGAACACAGTACCTCATGTACAGTTTAGCTACTGAATAAATTGCTACTGCATAATGCTCTAGTCGTGCACCTTGGAATGAATTAGGCATAGATGCCTGTTACTAAGGGGTTGACTACAGGGGTTTCCTATGATACTCCCCAAATATGTAATTTCATTGCAGGCTTGTGAGTTAAATATAAGAAAACCACAATTCAACAGAGGATGACTGATATTCAGCTGCCTTTGCAACACATGTCCAAAGGTGGAAAACCTGCTGATTTTGCGTACTTGTCCAGGTTCAATCATGTCTCTTCTGCTCATGGAAATCTTTAGATTTGGTATAGCCTTGAGCTCTATATCCTAAGACGTGACTGAAGCTAAAATTAGGAAGAAAGTGAAATTAGGAAAATGAGTAACAAGTTGTGTTTGATTTGGCAGGGAATTGGCATGATTATCTTGGATGATTTCCAGGTAAAATGTTAACATCAAATAGAAAAAAATTCCTTTTCATCCAAAGATGTGGAGGCACCACTTTAACAATTAGTCTTATTCTGGAAGAGCCTTTCGTAGTAATTCAACTATAGTTACCATTTGAAAAACAGAACCCGATGTATCTTTGCAACAGTCTGTACATGAGCGTGTGCTCTGTCTCCTCTGGAGGGAGTGGAGGTGACGGGGTTTGGAGCTGCAGTGTTTTCTTGGGAACAGAAGTAATTCTGTAACTTGTCAGTACGCTGGCATAGGATGCCCTTTCCGATTTCCAGCATGAAGGCAACTCATGTTTTATTGAGTCTGACTGAGAGTGGGTGAAAACACTCATTATACATTTACTTTAGTTCTTTAGAAGTAGCTGTTTTTCATGCTTGCCGTCTCCCATGTTACACTTTGGGAAAATGTGAGTTTCCCTTTTGATCCGGGAGAAAATGCTAGACATCACCTCATGTTATTTACCTGTTGGGGACAATAAAACTTCTTCATTCAGCTATCTACAGTGAATCCCTAGACTGCTCAAAAGACTCTTTTTACAGTTCAGAAAAGAAATTAGATGCAAATATGATCTGTACCACCCCAAGGCTCCATGGATGCTGTGGAGGTTGCTAAACCAGCTGGAGAGAGGGGCTGGCCTGTAGAACTCACCCATTTCCATGGTGTAAATGGTCCAACTATGGTCCATTTCAAACTGCCAACATTTTTAAGAATGTTTGCATGCGTCAGGGAGTAGAGCTGTGTGTGGAGCATGTGCTTAGCATGGGTGAAGCTCTGAGGTCAACCCTTAGATTAATAATAATAGTAATAATAATAATAATAATAATAATAATAATAACAACAACAACAACAACAACAGAACAACCTTCTTGCAAGTTTCTTGAATCTGCAACGATTGGCTCTCCCAGTGTGGGAGCAGATGGTTCTATCAAACCACTGCCTGCAGAACCAGTTTTAAAATCTCAGGCTCCGACCACTTGATTTTCTTTCGGACGCAAAGACTTCGGAATGAAATGGACAGGTGCTCGTCACTGGAGACAGCGCACAGGCGTGTGGCTATGTTTTCCCATTTACTTGCTTTTACTGCATTGTTTAAAGCTGTCTTTCATTTCTAGTAGTCAATAGATCTTAAACCTGTGAAGTGTCAGAAACAACAGGCCTCTAATGTGAACACTGAATTACCCAAATAAATGATTCTTGATTTGAATCGTCAAAGACTAAGACGTACTATAGCACATACCCCTCCCTCACAATCAGCCTGAGCGAGCTGCTGCGAGGAGCCAGGAACCCCCGCCTTCAGCTCTCAACTGACTGAGTTTTGCTGACACCACAGCTCATGACTCTTCATTGAGCTACTTCTGCCTGTCGGGGCTGAAGAAGTGATTCGACTCCTTTATGTATGTAACACAGTACAGCACTTTGAGGCTGGCAAATGGCACTGTTTAAATCAATACGGAATGATTTATTACATATTGTGGAGTGCTTATAAATATATTATGAAGCACTAGATCCCAACAACATCACATCGTGGGCTCATGGTAGGTCCCAGTGACATCCCTCCGCAGTTTTCTTCTGTATCCTGCAATGGAGATGCCCTGTGGCCCTGGGTAATGTACTTTGTTTTGTGATTTTGCAGGCTGGGGTTACCAGCGATGAGTTTGCAAATGGTTTGGAGCTATGAGGTGGTGGGTAAGCAATATTCTTTCAAACTCAAGTGTTATTTTATTATGTCCCACACAAACGAGCAATACAGCTGATACCAATGAGGCACCTTGATGTGAAAGTGAGAGGTTCAAATACACCTGTGTGCTACAAGCCTAAGTATGATCATCACCACTTCCGGTGTAGTGACACATGCCTGTAATTCCAGTACTTAAGAGGCTGAGACAGGAGGATTGCAGGCTCAAGGCCAGACTCATCAATTTAGTAAGGCCCTGTTTCAAAATAAAAAGTAAAATAGGGCTGGCGTGTACCTCAGAGGTAGAAAGCTCCAGGGTTCAGTCCCCAGCATCACACACACAGGGAATGATAATCACAAATTCAAGATACAGTTGAGCATGGGGGGTGCGGTTCTGTGATCCCAGTATTTGGGAGACTGAGAAAGGAGGATCACAGGTTCGAAGCCAGACTTGTCAACTTAGTAAGGCTCTCAAGCAATCTAGTGAGACCCTGTTTCCAAATAAGAAATAAAACTGGGGTGGGGGATGTAGCTCAGAGGCATAATGCCTTTGGGTTCAATCCCCAGTACCACCATCACCACCACCACCACCACCACAACAGAAGAATCAAGATAGGCCAGGCATGGTGCTATCTCCCAAGTACCCGAGTACTTGGGAGGCTGAGACAGGAGGACTGAAAGTTCAGGGCCAGCCTCAGCTACTTAGTGAGGCCTTCTGCAACTTAGTGAGACTGTTTCAAAATAAGGGATAAAAAAATAGGACTGGGGTTGTAGCACTAGCACAGAGGTAGAATGCCCCTGGGTTCAATCCCCCGTACCAGAAAAAAAAAAAAAACAAGATGCTAGAGACCTGGGTTGCTGGGAGGAGGGGAATGACTGAGGCCTGGGAAGGGTTCACAGGTTAAAATTTGATCCTTTTTATTATGTTTTATCTCTTGGTTTGAGTGGGGGTTGCATATAGGTTTTTTTTGTTGTTGTTCTTTTGTTTTTTGTTTTTTGGTGGTACTGGGGTTTCTGGAAGCCCTTCTAACCACCTCCGGACTACATTGCCAGACCCATTTTTTAAAAATATTTTTATTTAAAAACAGGGTCTCTTAATTCAGCGTGGCTGGCTTCAAACCTGCGCCATCCTCCTGTCTCCACCTCCCAAGCACGGGGATTACAAGCGTGCCCACCACGACTGGCGCACATAGGTTTCTTAGTGTATTGATCTTTAAACTTGTGTGCCTATCTAAAATGTCACACCACAGAGTTTTAAAGCAAAATTTAAAAAATAAAAATAAATAAGATGATAAATTTTGTTATACATTTTTTAATCCATTGAAAAGTTTCAGTTAATTAGAAAGTGTGTGTATGTGCGTGCGTGTGTGTGTGCGTGTGTGTGTGTGCGTGTGTGCGCGCGTGTGTGTGCGTGTGTGTGCGCGCGTGTGTATGCGTGTGTGTGCGTGTGTGCGTGTGTGTGCGTGTGCGTGTGCGTGTGTGTGTGTGTGTGTGTGTGTGTGGTTAGCTTTCATAGTGGAATCTGATTCACAAGAAGAAACCTAGGAGTTTTTGTTTTCTCTTTGTTTTACACGTCAATGAAGTCCTTTGTCAACCGAGCCTTGTGCAAAATCATAAAAGAAGTAACGGCCGGTTTTAAACGGTTCCCCACTAGAGCCAACAGTTTATTAACTCATTCTAAGACACTTTTAAGATGTAAGAAATTGAGCCAATTGAATAATATTTTAATAATCGAGAAGGAGAAATGGGGATGCGTTTAGATACTTGTCTAAAATTCAGCCCAGCTCTGCACCTGTGTGTGCTGGCGCCTCGACTGTCATAACACTTACTCCGACAATAGCCAGAAAGGCACTACTTAACCCGGTTTCTAATTGGACTTACATTTATCTTTTTAAAAGTTAGTTACGCTAAAGCTAAAAACAACAAAGAAAACACTTAGATGAGATCGGGAGAGGGTTTTGCTCGAGATAATCATTACACTTAAAATAACTAAATATACTGCCCTGGGCATGGCGCTCCTCATTCCCAGAGTCAAAGGGAAGGCAGTGTTTAGCCTCTTGCATGATACCACTGTGTGCAACTTTATTAAAGAAAATATTCTCATTCATTTGCACCTAATCATTTCCTCACCTGCCGTAGTCCTGAATTAAAATCACATAATTTTCACAGCAAAAATGGTCAGTAAATGATCAAAAGTATAAAAATGGGAAGTGATGTCCCAGCAAGGCGAGGGGCACTGCCTTGTGTGGGCGCCAGGGTCGTTGTCAGTCCAGCTCCCAATCAGCTCTCCTGGGGGGACCAGAGGCTAGGTGACCCCAGGGACGTGGCTGAGAAGGTGCTTCTACACTCCAGCCGCACTCTGGCTCCTCTTGGGAATTCATGGCGTTCATTCCATGACATGTTATTGGTAATGCATTTCTCCTTGATTCTAACAAATCAATTTTCTGACCTCATATATCCTTATCTGAGAAGATTCTAACTTCTCTTTTACTTCTCTCTTTTTTTTTTTTCTTTTTCCGGAAAATATTTGTCAGGAGCCAGATGGAATGGTACACTGGGATCTGTAATCCCAGTACTTGGGAAGCTGAGACAGGAGGATTGCAGTTTTGAGGCCAGCTTTAGCAATTGAGTGAGGGCCCTCAGCAACTTAGCGAAATCTAACTTTAAAATAAAAACTAAAATAGGGCTGGAGGTGCATCTTAGAGGTCAACTGCCTCTGGGTTTAACCTCCTGTACCAAAAGAGATTTCAGGACAGTCAACTTAAAGGATTATCTGTAAGACTATCGTGGATTAAAAAAAAAAAAAAAGGAAGGAAAAAGATGGGCTTTTGCAGGGAACTTCAAATGATGGAATTCTTTTCTGTGCAGACAGGATCCCAAGCACACATAATCCCATCTGAAAACACACTTATCCCATCCCTAAGCACCAGCCTTATCACCCACACCTGCTGGACACAAAGGGCCTCTGCTGTGTGGTGGGTGTCATGGTTAAAAAAAAAAAAAGTTTCATGCCATCTACTAGAAATTTGGGGGAACAGTTCAAAATTCTACAGGGGTGTCTGTGGACAATTGGTGTTCAAATGTAACCTGTCAGATCGGTGGGGGTTCAGGCATCAAGCCAGAGCCTGCTGGAGCTGAGAGGACCCTCAACCCTCTCCTCTCTGCAGCCCCCCAACCCCACCCCTTGGCCTTCACTTTCAAAAAGAAAGGGCTCCGACGCTCTCTATTCTAGTCATCGTGTCTCCCTCGTGAGTAGTGGAACCAATCGGCCATCCTAAGCCAGCTGCTTATATACATCCCGCATGGCTCATTAGAGGTAGTCATACGCCATTCACAGAGATATTCCCAAGGATGCTTTTATGGCTTTTGCATAAGTAAATCTCTTTGCACACGGAGAACACTGCTTGAACAAAATGACAAACTGCCGCTTCCATTTCTTGCTTGCTCCCTGGACAAGCACATTGTAGTCCTTCCACTCACACGCCCTGTGTGAACACTATGTCTAGGGCCATCGTCATCATTTAGTTTGTACCTTTGACCTTTTTTTGGTTTGTTTTTCTGATACTAGAGCTTGAATCCAGGGGTACTCTACCATTGAGCTAGACCTCCAACATTATTTTTTTAATAGTGCATTTTGCCGTGTGTGTGTGTGTGTGTGTGTGTGTGTGTGTGTGTGTGTGGTACCCGAGCATAGAACCCAGGGGCTTTTCTACCTCCGGGCTACACCCCCAGCTCTATTTTATAATTTATTTAGGAACAGGATCTCACTAAGTGGCTGAGAGCCGCACTAAGTAGCTGAGGCTGGCTTCGAACCTGTGCGATCCTCCTGTCTCAGCCTCCCAAGCGCGGGGATTACAAGCGTGTGCCACCACGCCCGGCCTTATTTATTTATGTATTTATTTACTTCTACATTTCTGCATCTATGTATATATGTATTTATTTTGAATAGCACCTTGCTGGGTCACTGAGAGTTTCACTAAGTTGCTGAAGCTGGTCTCGAACCTGGAATCCTCCTGTCTCAGTCTCCCAATGACTAGGATTACAGGCGGGTGCTACCACCACACCCGGATACCTTTAGCACACACTATAAACAAATGCACGGATAAGGGTGGAAGGTGGCTTACACATCAGTAATTATGGCCTCAGACAAATGACAGGTTGAGTTTTAAATTGCCTTTTGAAGCCACTTTTTCATACATGTCCCAGTCTTTTGGTTTTTCAGTGAATAAGGGTAAAATTTCCAAAGTCAGAGGGTAAAACTCATTTCATGACTATCTCCATGGTAGTGGAAAACCAGAAAGAAACAGACTACCTGGTCAAAACAATAGCTTCCATCTTTCTCTGCCCATGGACTGGCCCGAGTACATGTTTGGCTATTTTAAAAGCTCCTTTTGTTCAGTGGATTTTATTTGGAGTTTCAGGCAGGCTGGAGATGCTTAACGGTGGTGCAGGAGGCAAGAGTTTCTGTTCTGTACATGCGGCAATTATCTTCATTGCAAGAGAAGCCAGGCCTTACAGCCACACCAGGCAGCTCAGGCATCCCGGAGCGAAGCACGCCTGCACTCAGGCACACAGAAACGTGAGAGACGCTATCAAATAGACGGCCCACAGAGGTCTGGCCCACCAGCAGTTCATGGCGGTCCCAGGAGGATGCAGCCTGGCTTTCTCAGACTCCGAGCTGATTAAAGCCAGGGGTGATGGGAAGGCCATGTTGAGTCTCTCGTTTGGGGAGGGGGAGAAGGAAGGGGCTGACAGCTGCCGCACAACTGGTAGAAAACACGGGTAGACCGCAGCCTCCTGTTGGAAGGGAAATACCAGCAGCAGAGATATGCAATTGACGATTTGCAATAGATGCGTGCTTTCTCAACAGGCCCTTTATTGGCCAGGTCTCGAATCTTTAAATCAGAGCCCTAAAGATGATATATATGTCATAATTTATCATGGGTCTTCCTGTTGAGATATCTGAAAAATGAGAATGAGCAGTTTATTTGGTCCTCTGGCTCAGCACAGTGACCTACTGACTCATTCCTTTCACAGATGCGGAAGAGAATCAATGTTTTAAACAACCTATTCAATAAGTGTACCGGGAGGATGGGATTTTTCCTGTTTATTCGGCACGCCTGGGTAAAGTCTGTGCAGGCGATTATTAATATCTGGAAAGTCCCCCTCAGCAGCTGGAATCCGTTCCTGTGATGTTTCAGAAGATGGAAGTGGTGTTCCGAGCTACATGCCTAATAGGATGTTGGATATTTTGAAGCAAAAGCGGGTAAACCGAGCTTCAAAGAGACAGTGAAGCACTTTTTTCACTAATGAGGTAAAGTTTTGGTGCTGAACACTCTTTCTAAACCCATTTCAGACACTTTTCTGGTCTTCCTCCATTATACTGGGACAGTGTTGCACACCCAGACACGGCTTGCATGCAAAGAACTCAAACCCTCAAGCAACATTTTATTGTCAATTCTCATGATATCCTTTGGCAGAGGAGCTAGAAACTAAGTTATATAAATACACATTTTTGTGACAATATATTTTGCAATTATTTTTAGTTTTTACGCTGCCTGCTAATTTAAACACATAAATCCTTTTCAATATGGATTAGATTAAGTATAATTAAATTTCAGTATGATTTTTTAGATTTCAAATGAATGATGAGTTTTAAAACACAAAAATGTTCACACATGATGTCATATGCCAGTAACCCCAGTACTTGGGAGGCTGAGACAGGTGGATTGCAGGTTCAAAGCCAGCCACAGCAACTTAGTGAGGATCTCGGCAACTTAGTGAGACGCTGTTTACAAATAAAAAATAAAATATGGTTGGGGTGTAGCTTAGAGGTGTAGCATGGTAGCCCCTGGGTTCAATCCTCAACACCACAAAATTAATTAATTAATTAATATAATTAAATAAAAATCCAAATATAGTGGTTCAAGAGTGCAAGCCAAGTCTATATACCAAATTCTCTTCTTAACCTCCCTTTTATACAGAGGAATATATCTAATATTACTAATATATATATTAGTAGATCTGAAATTTTGAGAACTTTCTAAAGACATTATTAGAACAGAGGAAAAATCATGGGGGAAAAAACTGTTGCCCAAGACACCAGGAGCAAGTGGGTGTTTTTCAAGTTCCTTGGCCATACTAAAACCACAGGTCAGTTCCAAAGAATAGAAGTGGCCTTGGGACAAAAAAATTTATTAAAGAATTGAATTTAAATGAGTTGAAGTTATTGCTACTCTTCCCTTCTCCTGGTAAATGATTTTACCTCTTTTTTTTTTTAATCCTGGTGATAATGCCAAAATATGTTGTGCATAGAATAGCTTAATTTCTTCTTCTCCTTTTATGCCTTCCACTTCCTTTTTTTCCCCAATCTTATTCTCATACTAATATTTCTGGAACTTCTATACCCTACAGTCTACTCTGTGCAGTGCTGGGTTACGGAGGAAAAAGCCACGTCTCTGGCATGGCCTACAAAGCTTTTCGCAGTGGGACCAGGCTTAATTTTTCCATTTTCTCTCTCCATAAACCTTGCCTTTAGCTGGTCCCCATTGCTTACCAGGCCTTCAACTCCCCAACCACTTTGGCCACTCCTGGTCTTGCTTTTCAATACTCATTCACCAGGCACCTACTGGGTTTTGTTTCTAGGTGTAGGAAGGGGGAGGAGAGATGGAAGCATGGCCCTTATGTCAAGGGTCCTCCTATGTCCTACGGTAATTTTCTCCCTGGCCCTCAAACCCTAGATTGGGTGTTACTTCCTTGGTAAGACTTCTTTCGCTGTTTCCTTCTTCCTTATCCCCACTCCTGGTTGCCTTTCCCCTGATTCAGCCTACTCTCACGGCATTGATTATATCATAACTATTTATGACTTAGGGGTATTGCTCTTGCCGGGTGCTCCGTGTTTTTTATATTTATGTACTGAATGAGGATATAGATTCCCACATCAACATTCTCTCTTTCTTCCCCCATCTTGGCCTCTCCACCTTCTGACTTCTGTGGATCCCAGTTTCTAGGACCACAGATCAAGAGGGAAACTGCTTCTCTCTTTTTCTGCACAAAAACAAGCATTTTTTCAACACAATCATCTATTTTTCTCCGGGCTCTTGGCGTGTCTGCTGGCACACACCACTCTTACTCGCTGGGTTTAGAAACTGAACTTCCAAAATAAAACTCCCTGTGTTAATGGAGCGGAGTCATAACATTCAGGAAAGTGCTAGTATTTTCTGAATTTCATTTGTCTCTCATGGAAGACACAGTTGCTTTTCAGGTTTGTTCTGGCTTTTCAGAAGGTTTACGGCACATTAATTCACTTGCCTGTGCAGAGGGAATCCTTTCTTTGTACTTGCAAAAAGTTTGAAATCCAATACATTATATTTTTTTAAAGGGGACGATAACATGGGTTAGAAGCTGCAGAAAATTATAAACGTTGTGAATGACAACTGCTTTTCCTGTAACAGCAGGCAAACACCCCAGCTGTGAAGGAAACTGACATGCTGTACTCGGGCAGAAACATCATGTAAAGGGAAACAGGCTTCCTTGTTTGGACCTGTTTCCTCTGAGTGCATTTCATATTAGGTCTGTGTGTGCCAGCCCCGGGGGACAAGGTGGCTGTCCCCAAGTGAACAGCAGGGATTTACGCTGCTCTTCCAAGCTGCCTAGATCTGAGCATCAGAGAAGTTTGTTTAAAATAAAAAAAATCACTACAAGAGGAAAAAAGGATCAAGTAGAAGAAAGCCAGGCCATTTCTTTGATCTTCCAGGGCGTTTAAATGTACCTGATCGCTCAGAGTCAGCCACAACCTTGATTTAAAAATGCAAAGGGAAAAAAATAAGAGAGAGGGATTTGTACAAGATATTTAAGGGGCCCCGGCTTTTAGGAGGCAGAGACCTGGGGTACCTAAAAAGAATAATGGTAGGTGACCTCACCAGGTGGCGAGGTATGGCAGGCTGCCTCCAGGACTCGCAAAGGCAATGCCGGTGTGGGTTAAGTTCGCTCTCGTGGTCCCTGGCAGGAAATGGCGGTGGTTAAACTTGGCCAGCTCAAACCTGTGCAG
This sequence comes from Muscardinus avellanarius, assembly GCF_963383645.1. Lineage (NCBI taxonomy): Eukaryota > Metazoa > Chordata > Mammalia > Rodentia > Gliridae > Muscardinus > Muscardinus avellanarius. The sequence continues at coordinate 8,803,782 of NC_137795.1, forward strand.
TGCGAAGTTGTTGATTTTTGCTCTCCACAGTAAGTCTTTAGGGGTCAAGCCATAAAGCTGGCTTGTCATCTCTCTCTGAAAGGTTTGATTTAAGCCCTTACCTGCAGACGATGGTCTCTCCTCCGCTCTCCGGCCTGTCCATCACTGTGAATGTCCCCTGCCAAGTGAGGAAAATCTTCCTGGACAAGCCCTGGCTCTGTCTCTCCTAAGAAGGGTAATGAAGGAGCAAGGAGGCCTTTGGTCTATGAGTTGACCAGTGTGCTTAGCTATCAGGTTTAGTACCTAATACTTACTAGTTGCTGGGGAGGAAGAGCACCCTACCTTCAAACTACACCCCACAACCCTTTTTATTTGAGACAGGGTCTTATTAATTTTCTGGGCTGGCCTCAAACCTGCGATCATCCTGTCTCAGCCTCCCAACTACTGGGATTACAGATGTGGACCACCTCCCCTAGCATGCAGAAAAATCACCTGGAAAACAATTATACAGATTCCTGCCCTGCTCCCAAGATAGCCTGACTTGTGAGTCTGGAGTGGGGGCCATGGACATGTCTGTCTAACAAGTTCTCAAGTGATGCTACTATTGCTGGTGGTTATAAGACCTTGATTAAGAGCTGTTCCTTAGAACCTTGATAAAGAGACCATGGGGACCAGGGATGTAGCTCAGGGGTACAGCACTTGCCTAACATGCTCAAGACCCTGGATTCTATCTCTAGTACTAATGTTAAAAAAACAAGAACAAAGTTGTACCACCCTAGAAGCCCATTACTCAAGACTTCTCTCATTTCTACTTAACTTTTTGCTACCTTTCCTTCTGAGAACAACCGACTTAGTCATGAAAAACAAACTTTACCTAGAGGTAGCCTTCACATTCTTGTCCCACCTATGTACCGAATCAAAGAACACTGAGCTAACTGCACCTTTTTCAGAAAACTTGCTATTTCAGATCATGAGTCTTTTCCAGGCTCAATTTCTTATAGGACTTTTAATACAGTGTTTCTCTAAGGAGAGAGAAGAATACTCCATGTCCTTTTTTCCTTCCCTCTCTCCCTTTCTCTCCTCTTTCCTTCTGTTCCCTTCTCCATGAATGAGAGCTAAAGTAAGATGAATTTTCCTCTTGTTTTTTCTGGCTTCTCTTGTGTCTACCATTTTTCATCACAGTCCTTGGGTTCCTAGGGAAAGAAGAACAATGGGATTGGAAGACTGGGTGTGGATGTCTCTTGCATTTTCTCCAGTGTGGTGACTGGTGACTTTCCTGAGATATGTCATGGAGGACCGTTGCAGCCCACAGTTTATCTTTATGTTCCAAAAATTCACCAAGGGTCATAGAGACTAGGAGAAAAACTGGAGCCTCCTGTATTCATGCATTTCCACAACAAAATGGGTAATTCCTACTATGATGAGGCCAAAATGGAGGAAAAGGGAGCTGTCAGGATGGAGCGTGTTCTCCTGGAAGTCACAGAAAGGTACCAAGGAGGAGGGTCCTGCGTGGAGGACAGACCTAGCTAAGAAGTCTGTGATCCCGGGCTCTTACGTATTACTCCGCTCTTTCTGGCTGCCATAATTCAAAACCACAGTGACATTGTGGGAGCTGTGAGCCAAGAGGTAATCATGCCTTTTCCCCAAAGACCGAGAAGACAAGAGCTGAGAGCATGCTGGGTAGAGAGCAGGAGGTTATCTAGTTTTCCCATGGAAGTTACAGGCAGTGCCCAGCTCGACCTCCACTGCTGGATAATGAGTTTCAATGAGGGACAGTGGGGGAGGGGAAGGAAGGAGGCCAGGCAGGGAGGAAGAGAAGGCTATCTCCTAGATCCTACATCACCATCTCGCAGATCTTCTGTAGCCTGACTGCGAGAGCTGGGTACATTTGAATTAAACCTGATTGGAAAACTCTGCTTAATACATTAAAGAAACAAGTTGCAGAAATATCCACCTCCCTTCCTTCCTCCCCCCAAACAGTAATGAGTCCAAATTGCTAATAAAACATAAAAATTCAAAGATGTCGTACATGGGCCATTTTTCCGAGCTTTTTTTTTTTATGTCAGATTTCCCACAGCTGTGAGCATGTTGTAACTATCAGCTTACCAAATACCCCAGTTTAAATGAAACTTAAAAGAATGTGTTTAGAAGTTTTATGAAGAAGGTGGGGGAGAAAGAAAAAACAGACAAGCATGTTTCTCTCTCTCTCTCTCTCTCTCTCTCTCTCTCTCTCTCTCTCTAAAAAAAAAGAGGAATCGGGGGGAGTGACTTGAACAAAAAAGTTTGAGCAAATAGTGATTAAAGTAATATATTTATTCATCTTCTTGCAAAACCATTATGCACAGATCACATTTAGCAGTGGTATTGACTGGAAAACCCTGCACAGCACTGTGGCTGAAATCAATCTTTTGAGGTTAATAGGCGAATGTAAGCTGGGCGTGGTGGCACATGATTGGAATTCCAGTACTTGGAAGGCTAAGACAGGAGGATCACAGGTTTGAGACCAGCCGCAGCAATTTGGTGAGACTTTTAGCAACCTGGTGAGACCCTGTTTCAAACGAAAAATTAATGAAAGGACGAGGAGTACAGCTCACAGGTAGACTGCCCCTGAGCTCCATCCCTAGTAACACACATGCATGTACATGCATGCAGTCACATGTGCACACGCAAGGCAAATAGAAGGCAGAGGAAAGAACAAAAAGTGTTTCTTTAAGCATGCAAAAATCCGGTAGAAAGGTCATTCCACCTACGATGGATCAAATGTTCTAAACATTTAAAACATTAGGGAAACCAGTAATAGAATCAACATTGTACTATATTCTTTTTCTTATTTCCATCTAAAAAAAAATAAAAGAAATTTAGTGAACATTCTTATTTGGAAATTTGTGAGCATTGAGCTCCAAGGAATGATTACTAAAACTTTAGAAAATAAACAAGAAATAGGGGTTGTGAAGATAAAACTTGAATGTTATACCCAGAATCAGAAGTCACTTTATGGCTCTAAGCTACAAAACACCTTCGGGAAATCTCATGTTCTGAGTCCACCCCGATCCCCGGGAGTAATCCAGCTGGTGGTCCCGCCACCTTGGGCTGAGCGCTCATCGGCGGCCCAGGCTTGGGCTCAGGCTGTGCTCTTATGGAGACCTCCAACGGAACCCGGGCCATATCCCCGAGGATTCATTGGATAGCTCTCTACCCCAACACAGCCTCCAAACACTTTACTTTCCTGGTATTAATGGGATCTTTATATACACAGGTGCAGTTTTTTTTTTTTTTTTAAATTCAGTCCTAGCCGGGCATGGTGGCACATGCTTGTAATCCCCACGCTTGGGAGGCGGAGACAGGAGGATTGCGCAATTCAAAGCCAGCCAGCCACGCTGGCTTAAGAGACTGTTTCCGAATTAAAAAATATATATATATAAAATAAGTCTGGGAGAGTAGCCTGGAGGTAGAAGGGTTTCCAGGAACCCCAGTACCGCCAAAAAAAAAAAAAAAAAATCAGTCCAAAGCCTGTTCACTTAAAAAAATAATGTAACATAAAAGTCAGGGTGGGGTAAACCCAAAAGAAGGAAAGAGGAGAGGAGAGGGAGCTATAGAAACAGAGTCGTGAGCCATGACAGGACAAATCCCATTTCAACAAATGCAAAAAGCAACTCCCTTGATTATTATATGGGGCTTGCTTGTTATGAATTTGGCTTGGACAAGGTGAGCTATGGGTGACAAGACTTAGGATCTGTGTTTTTGTAGAGTGGAACCAGGAATGATGATATTGGCGTAGCAGAGAAAATTCCAAACAAATCGGGAAGGTGTGCCCCTGCAGAAAGTTCCCAGATGTGTGTCCCTGCGTGAGCCCCTTCAATCCCGCTGGGAGGGCATGCCGGTCAGAGTCATCAAGGATCTGTCTCCTAGAGTAAGTGTGTTCTGATGTGGTTGCTTGCTAGCTTTGCAGTACTGGGGATTGAACCCAGGAGCACTCCATCACTGACTACCCCCCAGCCCTTTCTGTTTTGAGAAAGGATCTTGCTAAGGTGCTGAGGCTGGCCTGGAGCCTGCAATCCGCCCGCCCCGGCCTCCGCAGTAGCTGGGAGTATAAGCGTACCCGCTTGTGCTCTTGTAAGCCCTTATCCTTCCTTATCCAGTTGCTTGGAACTGCCTTCAGGTTTGGTTGTTGACAATTTAAAAGCTACTGTGACTTGTTAGAGAGTTGCTGTTTGGGGAAGATTCAAATTCTTAAAGAAAATGTTTTGAGATTTTGCAATAAGAAGTACTTGTTAATATGTAAGAAGAACTGTGGATGTATTTTCTATCTTCAATGAAATATACCTGGCCTGCTTATGCTCTCATTTAGGGATATGAATAAACCTACCTGGATATTTTGGGGGGAATTCATTTTCTATGTTCCTTCCATAGGATGGATGGTATTTTAAAAAAATGGAAGAAAAGAAAAAACTGGAATAGTTCAGAAAAATACCTTATTCACATAGGAGAAGGATCTGCTCTGTTGATCTGTAAACTTGCAAGATATTTCTACATTTATAAATGTAATAAACATTTTTCCATAAAGTGGCTTTGAAGTCATAGATAGCCTGTCTACCTAAAACAGCAAAGCCTAAGAAACAGTAAATATCAGTTCCATGGGCTTAAACTTAGTCTACATCTATATTTATTTATTTATTTATTTATTTTATTTTTTTTATTTATTTTTGCAGTACTGGGAATGGAACCCAGGGTCATTCTACCTCAGGCTACACCCTCAGCCCTATTCCTTAAATTCTTTATCACTCTTTTGAGACAGGGTCTCACTGAGTTGCAAAGAGCCTCACTAAGTACCTGAGGCTGTCCACGAATCGATCCCCCTGTCTCAGCCTCCCAAATGCTGGGATTATAAGCGTGCACCACCACGCCTGGATCACATTTACATTTTCATTTGAGGGCTGTTTTTTACTTTTTTTTAAAACTACAAGTGGTAAATATTTGGTTCTTAGTAACAAGTTAAAAAAGGTTTTTTTTGCCCTTAGTAAGGTGATTACTGACATGATATAAAGGTATAAAAAAGACACGTATGGCTGGGTACGGTGGCGCACACCTGCAGTCCCAGATATTTAGATTTAGGTCTTATCCCAAGGACATCATTATTGAAATGCTCGAAAATCTTAAATATTTATAATGTTCAGTTTTTATTCAATTTCTTTGCTAACTCATGGTCAAAGATAAGTAAGAAAATAAGAAAAAAGATATCACATTTTTTTTCAACCTAAGACTAAAAGCATGAGACCTCTACGTTCCATTACGATGAGTCAACTGCTGGTTTGCATTGTCTGGGCTTCCTAAACATCTCTGGATAAACTTTTCTATTTTAGTAATGATATTTATTATGCACAACTATATAGAATTCTATCCTTATTATGCACACATGAATATTAATAATTACAAAAGAATTGCCGTTATAAATAAGATCTTTTTCCTCGAAAGTTTATGCTACGAAAAGTTTATGCTACAAAAAGTGTATGCTATAAAAAGGTTTATGCTACAAAAAATTACTGACCAATTATTTAATCTAGTAAAGAAATGAGAAAAAGTTCAAAATCAGAATAAAATAAGTTTAAAAAAGATTTTTCTATGAATAGAGATTAGATGTTTTACTCCAGTTAACATAATGTAGTATTATAGTTAAGAGATACAGTGATGGGCTCTTTTTTTTATACGGTGTGAGCACACGTAATCTGAAAATCCAAAATTTAAAATGCTTAAAAGTTTAAAACTTTTGAGTACTGATGTGAAGACACAAGAACAGAATTCCATGCCAGAAATCTTTGTTTTACACCCAAAATTTTAGTAAAAACACTGTATAAAATTACCTTCATCCTATGTGTATAAGATGTCTATCAAACATACATAAATTTTGTGTTTAGATTTAGGTCTTATACCAAGGAATCATTATGCAAATACTCGAAAATCTTAAAAACAACAATCAGAAATCTGAAACATTCTGATCTCAAGCATTTTGGAATAGTCAGACCATATTGCTTTCAGTATGATCTGACTTTAATTTCAGTGTATCATAGAATTAGAGCCGGGTGTGGTAGCTCACGCTTGTAATCCCAGCATTCAGAGGCTGAGACAGGAGGATCGCGGTTCACAGACAGCCTCAGCTACTTAGTGAGGCCCTCCGCAACTCAGTGAGACCCTGTTTCAAACTAAAGAATAAAAAACAGGGCAGGTGGTGTAGCTCGGAGGTTGAATTTGCCTGGGTTGGGTTCCATCCCCAGACCCGCAAAAATAATAATAATAATAATTATAATTAGTTTTATTATTGTGATTTTCATTGAATTCTAGAATTAGTTATATTGATATGGCTCAAGCATTCTTTGTCACTGTTTTAGACCAATAGGTGTGAGTATGAAGTTTCTTTTCAAATTCTCTGCATTGCCAATATTCAGAGACACGGGCTTCCTCCCACTTTCAGAGGCCAGAGGCCAGGGCCCCGTTGCTGACCCCCAGTGCCCAAGCCTCGCACTTTCGCCTCCCGTAGTAGCTCTAATTCCCCATGAGGTGATATCCTTCCTATCTGTGCATTTTTTTTTCAGAAAAAAAATGCACAGATAACTGTGCACCAGAGACTCTTTAGCAAAAAAGTATACAGTCATCTTAAGGGACCAAGAATGCTTTCTTGAAATAGAAGCACCTGCCGGGCGTGGTGGCGCACGCTTGTAATCCCTGTGCTTAGGAGGCAGAGACGGGAGGATCGTGCAGGTTCGAAGCCAGCCGCACTGGCATAAGAGACCCTGTTTCCAAAAATAAAATAGATCTGGGAGTGTAGCCCAGAGGTAGAAGGGCTTCCAGGAACCCCAGTACCACCAAAAAAAGAAATGAAGGAAGGAAGGAAGAAGGAAGGAAGGAAGGAAGGAAGGAAGGAAGGAAGGAAGGAGAGAGAGAGAGAGAGAGAGAGAGAGAAAGAAAGAAAGAAAGAAAGAAAGAAAGAAAGAAAGAAAGAAAGAAAGAAAGAAAGAGAAAGAGAAGCATCTGGTAGGAGCCCCAAAGAAGGGTTCCAACCAGGAACCCTGAAAGATGTTTCAAGTGGAGAGAGGACCACGAGCTACGTGGATGCGGGGAAGATGGGGATGTAATGGGAGAAATCAAACGTGCCCAGTTTGGCTCCAGAGCCAAACTATATAGGGTACGTCGTGAATAGTGACAACTGGCTCTAAGAATGTCGGATGCGACCGTGTCCCTAAACAGCATTCACTCTGGTTAACACTTGAAGAGCTGGCTTTTGAGTAAAGTAATAAAATGACTAAAACCCCATTCTGTTTGTGTTCCTGGAAAAGAAAAGAAATTAATGGGGAGAAAAAGATGAAATCAAGTAAAGTCTAAGGTTCAGGTAATGGAGTTAGCCAAAACAGCCTCGTATTTCTTAGCTTTGGTAAATGTACCAGAGTTCAATTGGATGTTAGCGCTGGGGACGCAGGCAGGAGGCGTATAAGAACACTGTGCCGTCTTTGCGACTCTTCTGAAAATTGAAAAGGATTTCAAAATGAAAAGGAAGAATCATATGTCTCTATGGGACTCTGTCTCCAACACAGATGGTCACGTCAGGGGCATCAGGGGGCAGTTTGGCCTCGGGGTTTTTACAATTGCTGATGCAAGCGCACAGGTGAAGCGTTTGTTGTTTTACGGTGCCTCCGGAAGCCTGTTTCCTGTGTCTGAATCCTCGTTTCTGCAGCCCACCTGCTCCTGGGGGCTGCTTCCTCCCGTGCCCCCCGGAGGATGCAATGCCCAGCTCCAGGGCGCTCCGGGAGCAGAGGCACAGGGTCCGCGGGGCCCTGGCCACCACGGTCTTCCTTCCTTGTGCTTTGCCCCGCGTTTCTTTCCTGCCCTCCCCTCTGACAGTATTCTGAACATTCTCAGACACATGCAGGAGGCTTGTGAGACCAGGGGAGCACACGCGCTGAGCAGTGGATATTTGAGCTCTCTCCCTTTTCCTAGGTGACAGCGAGTATCTAGCGACTCCATAAAGAGCATTTGCCTGAATTCTGGTGTCTATGCAATGTCGTCTACAGTCCTGACTGCAGTATAAAAGAAGCTGAAAGTTTACCAAATATAACACAAACACATTTCATTTGTGAATACTTGTACACAAAGATTCAGAAAAAGATGAATTCTATCAGATAATTGTCCAAGTTTTTTTTTATGATGTTGCTGTTGTTACTGGAGGTTAAACCCAGAGGCATTCTTCCTCTGAGCTATACCCCCAACCCTATTTTCTCTTTTTAATTTTTGAAACTGTGTCTCACTAAGTTGCTGAGGCTGACCTCAAACCTGGGATCCTCCTTTCTCAGCCTCCCAAGTATATAATTTAACATCTATTCGATGTGCCATTCAAGAAGCCTGGGATTCCAAATCAGTACAAGTGCAGCAAAAGTCCACTAATACAAAAATATGACACAGGTGCCTGTTTACATGGTGTGTGCATTTTACTAGTCTATGCAGACTCTTTGTAAATGAAATTACATATTCTACAGGAACCAAAAAGTGTGTGCGAGGTTGATTATGTCATCCTGCGGCATTTATTGTGAAATGAATTAAAATACTTCCCGTGTAGATATATGTTTCCTGTTGTCCAGGAGCTCTTCTCAGAAAGCTGATTCTCTTATGATTTGCTTTTGCACGAGCCTGGTTTTATGTACTTTAGGCTAGTTTCAGACATTACCAGCTTCAACTAGAAGAGAAAGATTCTAATTTCTCAGACTGTCTAGGGGGGAAGCGATTGACATTTGACCCTTGCCCTTTCTCAGTGGCCTCTTCTACAATTCTGCTGCGCCTTTGGTTGCTGACTTGTCCATCAGACAGATTAAAATCAGACAGAGAAAAAGGAAAAAAATATGAAACAGATTCAAAATAAAGAATAACAGAACTAGACAGAGAAACCAAGAAAGAAGAATCAGCCTTTCAGGTTTTTTTTTATTTGCTTAGTGACTACAAGGAAAAGCAAGAAGGTGTGGGGCATTAGCGTGCGAACACATCAGCCAGATGCCAGCGTTGGTGATGTGACTGTGGAACCTTCCAGCTGTGGGATGTTGGGCAAGCTGCTTAACCTCTCTGAACATTCTTTCCTCGTGTCTGTAAGAATGGCAGCCCATTGACTTTTAGAATTGAGTGGCTGTTGCAGCTTAGCTCTCGGCATCTGGCTTAACAGGTAATAAGGACTTACTAATTCGTTTTTGTTTTTACCATAATTATTATTATGCTGTTTGTTATATAGTATAAATATAATAAATACAATATATTTATTGTATATAATTATTATTTTTAATAATTATTGTATCATTATTATTGTGCTGTTTTATTCTTTTCTACTCTTAATGTCACTGAAATGTATGCTTAAAAGATTAAAATGTTAAATAGTATGTTATGTGTATATTTTACTAGAGGATTTTGTTGGAGATCAGTGATAGAGCCCTTGCCTACATTTGCTAGGCCTTGGGTTTAATTTATAGTCCTCCTCTCTCTCTCTCTCTCTCTCTCTCTCTCTCTCTCTCTCTCTCTCCCTCTCTCTCTCTCTCTCTCTCTCACACACACACACACACACACACACACACACACACACATAAACACAAATATTTGCATAATTTCCCATAACAAATAAAAAAAGTTCCAATTGCCCCAACCAAGTAAATACAAAAACCACTTCCCAGAACAAAACAGGGCGCCAGACTAAAAGAGAAACTGTATTATATAAAAAATAGATTTGATGTCAAAAGACAAGGGATCTAATTAATAACTCTGTTCTTGACCAAGTGGGCCCACCTTTCTGACCTCAGCTGTCACCCTACGACCAGGTTGTGCAGCCTTGAAGGAGGCACCAACTTGCTTTGCAATTCTAGGCCTGCACCACCATGCCTGTCTTTCTTGCCCACTTAGAAAGCAGCTCTAAGAACCTTCAGGCAGCTCACATTCCCCAAACCACCCTGGGACCATCTTCAAATGAGTAATGTCATAAAAGTACTAAAATCATACACATTCAGAAAGCTTATTGTTTTAAAACATGACTCATAATTTTCTTTTTAATCTTACCTCCTGACCATAGAGACCAAAGAAGGTCCTATCTAATGCCCAGGAGTCATTTTAATTTTATCATTCTGCCAGACCTCAAGGTGGTAAAGAATAAAGCAGAACCCTGTTGACATGAAGTATATCTCTTGCTAATAAAAACTACATATCTTTATTTAGGTGTCGGAGCAGGATTTTAACTGCCCCCAGAACAGTGATTGCAAAATGCATCCAGGCAGTAGAGGATCTAAAAGCTTATGGCTCTGAGTAGAATTTTTTTTAAAGCTCCTTATCTTTTGGAGCGCTCAAATAAGATCTTCCCATTTTCTGCGCTTAGAAATTTCTTTTTTGATGCTTTTAGCAGTGGAAATAGGGTGCGGTGGTTGATGGAAGGACCTGAGCATGCCCAGGCATTTCATCTTTTTTCCCAAAATGGACCAAAGCCACGTGAGCCTGGATCCTTGTTTTCTAACACGTGTGTACTTCTGGTCACTGGAAGTGCCTGTGATGCCCGCACTGGTTCTCAGGACTCTCTCCTGGCCCCACCTCCTTGTCCAGCTCTCTTTGTCCACCTCTTACTGGAAGAGCATCCTGCGTGACTCATGCTGAGACTCGCCCAGTTGATGGCGTTCAAGACAGTCCATCAGAATTGATTCCCGATGGATGTCTTCAGCCCTGACAGACCGCCCTGCTGAGCTCAGAAGTTCCTACCCGTCTGCCTTCCTGATTTCTCCATCTATATGTCTAATAAACATCTCAAATTTAATATGCCCACAGCACAACTCCTGACCCTCCCATCTCATCAGTAATGCCCGTCTCCTTCATCATCGCTGTTACTAATAGCTTATGCACCCTGTGAGAACGAAGCAGTCATCCTGGGTCCGCCTCTCCTCGCTCTTCAGTGTAGCTGTCATCGCTGTCACAGTCGACCCTGGCTCTGTCCTCAGCCACCTATTCTTCCACTGGCCTCACGCAAGCCTCCAACACTTCTGTTGCACACTCCTGCAAAATCTCTCACCTGTTCCACAAACTCCAACTCTTTCTCTGTGACAACCCAGTCCCTGCCCAGGAGTTAATGCAAAACCCTTCAGAGGAAAATCAGATCGTGCCAGTCCCTTCTACATCTAATGATGTAGCGCTGCAAGAACCTGCCTGGCTCTCCCGAGTCGTCTTTCTCTTCCTTCCTCCTGCACCTTTTTCCTTTTCATCCCTGGAACACCCCAAGAGCCTTCTTGCCCATTTATCCATCCAGGTTGCTGTCTTTGCACACCTCTTCTGACACTGGATCCTTCTCACTATGGGATTCTCGGGGAAGTGATATCTCATTGAAGAAGACTTCCCTGAGCCCCTTATCTAAAAGACTTCTCCCCAGCAGGACATGGTGGTGCCCACCTGTAATCTCAGTACTTGGGAGGCTGAGACAGGAGGATCGCAGGTTGGAGATCACCCTCAGCTACTTAGAAGACTTCCAGCAACTCAGTGGCCAAACTCTTTTATGAGATGACCCGAAGCCAGTTAAGAACAAAACGTGTCAGGAATTGTAGAGCGGGGCAGTTAGGGGAGATAAGAGAGAAAGAAAAGGATCCTCATGTTGCCAGGGTTGGGCCAGGCGGAGAGATACCCAGTGATACCAAATGCCTTTGCTAAAATACCAGAAACTTCCACATGAGAGGAAACATAAGCCCCTTGACTTTCTGAGACTGACTATTCTTACTCATATGACATTCTCCAGCTCCATCTATTTTCCTCCAAATGAAATAGTTTTGATATTCTTTATGGCTTAGTAAAATCCCATTGTGTTTTCTTTATCCAGGGGGACAGTTCAAATAATGTTATGTCCCTATATGAAAGTGTCTATCAATCTCAACACGTGAGGGGAGGGAGGAGGGCAGAGTGGGGTGGGGTTCAGAGGGAAACGCACCGAGTACCGTGTGCATGTGTGAATCACTATGATGCATACTTACAGTACACCAACAAGAGTTTAAAACAAATACCAGAGACGTTGGTGAATTAAAATGGAGCAACCTCAGAGTGAGTTAAGGGGTCTTCTAGGCCTAAAGCTACTTAGACTTGCAATAATGTCCTATCTTAGCCAGCCAGGCATCATGGGTTCTATTTTGGGATGGGTGCACACACACTCAGCGGCAACTCACATTTAAGACAGGAAACGCTCTGGGTTTGCCCAGAGAAGTCAACCCCAGGGACGGTTTTTCCATCAGTTGAAAAAGGTGACTTGCTGGCAATTAGATATTATTTATTTCTGAAGGTACACAGGACTTTAAAAACGATTGCCTCCCAAACTGTTCCAGAGATGTGTGTAATTAATAATCATCAATTGCCCGGGCATGGTGGCAAACACCTGTAATCCCAATAGTTGGGAGGTTGAGGAAAGAGGATCACCGGTTCAAGGCCAGCCTTGGCAACTTGGCAAGCCTCTCAGCAACCTAGTGAGATTCTGTTTCAAAATAAAAATTAGAAGGACTGGAAGTGTAGCTCGGAGGTATAATAATAATGATGATGATGATGATGACGACCACGACCAACATCTATGCATTCCCAAGTCTCAGAGCCAGGCCTCTTCTGTCAACACAAGGCTTCTCTGGGTTAAAAAGATGTCAAAATCTTCACAATGGAAGGGGCTTGGTGGCCCTAAGCTTGAAGGAGTCTAAAATGACCACGGAAAGGCTTACCAGATCTCTTTGATTTTGTCAAAACCATCACCGTCTTCCTTATTCACTATGTGTTTGTGGCTTAAATCCTTGCTGCCCAGTGCTGTCTGCACAGTTCTTCCCCCAGGCCTGCGTGTAGATTATTCCATCAGCAGCAGCATCATCATTATTGTTGATATTTTTTAGGACACTCGGCACCTAGCGAGCTTGGTCACTGTCTGTAACCGGCACTTGTGTCTGGTGTCCCTGTCCATAGTTGTCCCTGTGGTTCTGTGACAATAGCGATTTGACACTGAGGGGGCCAAACAGAATCCTACACGGAGGGTCATTGTAATGCAGACGCTCAGTTCCCACTCAGCAGGAGACTGAGACGGCCCTGATGACTCACAGGTGCCAAGCCTCATTCCCCTTCGTCCTCCTGGGTCACTCTCCTTTTGGGGTGTGGAGGATAGTCTGACACTTTCTTCTATGCTTCGACTACATTAATAATTTAAAATTTCACAGAATTTGTGTAACGTCCCTTGCAGCAGCAATGGGTTAAGGACCCAGGAGAAAGGAGCCCTGTGCAGGACCCTGGGGCATTCATTAGGACCCAGAACCACAACCACTACTGATGTTCACCTGAAGTTCAAGGAAACAAGGAAACCATGCTGAGGCCTGTGGACCAGCGCCACAGTGGACTCTTCCTCACTAATAGTCTCCTCTCCCCCTCCCCGTGCCAACTTCCCTGTGACTGACACCTTAGGAGACTCAGAATATTGCAAAATAAACATCTGGAAGCATTGATAGTAAACAGAAGAGAAATGCTTACCAAACTAGCACAGGTCAGGAAACCCTAATCTTATCAGGGTCCTGGAGACCACGATTCCATAAACCACGCAGCTGGGTGTTAGGTTACTGTGAACAGACATGTTTTCTTTCCATCCACTATGGGCATCCTGTTTTGGAAAAGTCACCATAGCCCATTTTTAAAGGCTCATTCGTTTTAGATCGTTCTCTATTTTTCTTTTACCTTAAGAAATAGGAAGGATGGATAGTCATAGCTCCTTTAAAGTATGAACAGCACAGAAAATTCACACTTGTATTTGCCTTCTTTTAGGCATTCAGTTCGATTTATTGATTTACAAAATGCCCTTTCCTTTTTCTCCCCTCTGCAGTGCTGGGGATGAAAGCAAAGGCTTCATGGATGTTGGACAAGTACTGTGCTGCTGAACTATACCCCAGCCCCTACTTAAACATCTCCATGATGCTGGCATAGAATTCAGTCTTTCATGTTGTGTGGTCTATAGATCAGGAACACCAAAAGCTCTGGAGAGTTTTGCTTTAGAAAAGAAAAGCCTTCACCTATTCAGTGCTATCTGAGAAAATATCTGGGGGTCTGTATTTGTAATCTGCTGCCCAGAGACTCTCGGGCACACAAAATCGGAGAGCCACTAAGCTAGATAAGGGCAAACGTGTAGCTGCAACTCGGAGTGCCAGGCCAGGGTCAGTCCACCTGCAAGCCAGCGAGATTCATTTCTACCCGCCTGCTCTTCTTTCCCTGCAAAAGAGTTTCATTTATACTTTTTAATACTCTAAAAGAAAAATGAAGCGAATTAGGCATCAGGTCTGGCCCAGATGGTCCAAATCTTGCTTTTCTCCTTATTTCTACTAATGTCAGAGGAATTCTCCAGTAAGCAAAGAGTGAGAAATTTGGACTGGTTTACTCTCAAGCCTACAGAACCCCGTGGACATCATCCTATCTCTTTCTCCTCTCATAGGAGTGGAGAGGAAAAAACTAAACTATTTATAAATCAGTGTGACACTTCTAGAAGAAACATACAACCAATGCAGACCAGAGTCACTACAATTGTTTTATCAAAGCTTAGAGGTGGATTTCAGTGTAAGGCAGGATTGACTGCACCTTTTGGGCCAGGAGCCTGGTGTAAATACAGAAACCGCAGTCACGCAGGGCCCTGAGAGGGACAGTAGAGTGTGGAAGTGGCTTTGGAAACCAAAATATTATGTCAGCAGTTTTCTCTTGCATTTATTCCCCCTTATCAAAACCAACTTTTTAACTCAGGGGCCTAGTTAATAAAAACATAGATAATTTCATTTGGAAGGCCCAAGAGTTTTATGTTCAGGGTTAAAAAAAAAATTTCTCCTCTTTCAGGCAAAAATGTTGCAGGATGAGTTTTCCTTGCAGAAACCCTCTTAATGAATCAGTGCTGTGGATTCTCTGCTCAGTGTAAGGGAAGGTCAGTTATTAAATACAGAGCCCTGCAGCTGGAACCCTCGTGAAAATAAAGGAAACCACAAATATGATTCCACAATTTAAGCCTTCCTTTTTATTTCTAATACCCTCAAAACCCTTTTCAAACTCATTCTTACTTTTGTAGACTTTTTTTCATGTAAAAATACTTAACAATGAAAACAGCCACCATAGTGTATTTTCAGGGTATGCGTTTAGATATATAAGTACAGTGTATGAGAGGATGTGCCTAGGCTATATGCAAATGCTATTTTATATAAAGAACATGAGCATCCTTGGACTTTGGATGGGGGTATCCCGGAAGCAATCCCTCAATGGCACCAAGGGACAATTATAATCTTTGTTGGAAGGCCTATGTATGCAATTGCAAAGCCTTTGGGAGAGTTGGGGGCAGAAAAAAGATAGTCCAGCATTTTAAATGTATAATTTGTGGAGAGATGGCATTTTCCACTTATTTTATTCCCTTTTTTTGGTACTGGGGATGGAACCCAGGGACATTCTACCTCCGAGCTACATCCCCAGCCCAACTTTTTATTCTTTATTTTGAAAGAGGGTCTCACTGAGTTGCAGAGGGCCTCACTAAGTAGCAGAGGCTGTCCGCAAACCATGATCCTCCTGTCTCAGCCTCCTGAACGCTGGGATTACAAGCGTGTGCCACCACGCCCGGCCTCCTTTTCCATTGATTTTGAAAGTCTTCCCAGATTGCTTTCCCAGACAAAAATTCTCAGCAGATGCTGGCCGGGCTTTGATAGCAAAGCTTTCCCCTTTGCATAAAGTGGGGAGACCCAGTGAGGAAGGAGGAGATTTCATTTTGCAGGCTGATTCACAATGTAGCCTTGATGGACTCTCCAGGTACGAAGGAAGGTGGCCAGAGCCAGGCAGGTGCCATGAGGTCCACTTGCTGGAGAGAAGCAACCTTCTTCATTTCTTACTTTGTGTGTGTGTATCTGGTGCTAGGGGTCAAATTCATGTCTTGTGAGCCGAGTGTGGTGGTGCACTCCAGTACTTGGGAGGCTGAGACAAGAGGATTGTGCAGGTTCGAAGCCAGCCTCGGCTACTTAGTGAGGCTCTCAGCAACTTAGTGAGACCCTGTTTCCAAATAAAGTATAAAATAGGTCTGGGAGTATAGCCCGGAGGTAGAAAAGCCCCTGGGTTCCACCCCGAGTACCACAAAATAAATAAATAAACAAACAAATAAATAAATAAAAATAAAAGGACTAAGCCAGGTGAGGTGGTGCACACTTGTAATCCCAGTACTTGGGAGGCTGAGACAGGAGGATCGCGCAGGTTTGAAGCCAGCCTCAGTTACTTAGTGAGGCCCTCTGCAACTCAGTGAGACCTTGTTTCCAAATAAAATGTAAAATAGGTCTGGGAGTATAGCCTGGAGGCAGAAAGCCCATGGGTTTTATCCCCAGTAACATAAAAAAAAAAATCACGTCTCACGCATGCTAGGCAGGAACTGTCCACCAGCTCAGCTCTGCATCTTTTACATTTTAATGTTATGTTATGCAACATCAAAAAAGGAAAGACTCCATTCCTTTTTGACATACTCCAATTCCCTTGGAATAATTCTCTGCTAAGAATCATAATGCCCATAAGGTTCCCTTCTTCACACATCCTCCATCCTGCATGCTGGGCCAAGAACTCTGGTTGCATCCGGACACACAGATGAACCCAGATCCGGAGTTAGACTTGGGTTATAAAAGCGGCGATTGCATGGATCCGAGCAGTGACGACAATCACATTCTGCCTTGGGTATCAGACAACTTTTAATTCAAGTCTAAGGTCATACTGACTGATTACCATGGCACGCACATCCGATGGTACAAACAAATGATCGCTTCCCACAAGTTCTCACAGCCAGAACTAGAGAAGGTCATAATGTTGATGTTCTGCACAGACATAGTAGAAAGAAATGGGATGGAAATGTGAAGTCTAGAGGATTGATAAGAAGGCAAGATGGTGACAGAGAGTGCTGCCAAGGAGAAGTCCATCTGGTGGCATTGCTGCTCCCTCCCCCAGCTGGCCCAGAGGTTTGCCTGGTGTTATGTGTCTAAGCCTACCAGTGTTCATGAGCACCTGGACGGTGGTAGAGTCATTGCCAACCAAGGCCTGGGGTGCTGGGGGCCAGTGAGGACTCTAGAGGTCCACAGCGAATGGGGAGCTAACTCTCAGGGCTCACTCTTCTTACTCAGCGCTTGCTTCTTGCAACCCGGGCTGACCGCCCCTGTGTTTGGTGGGAGAAGATAACTAGTAGAACATCTCCCTCAAGCAGGGGCCCTGCCCTCGAGGCCCTTCTCTTGTTCCATCAGCTGCCCACATCTCCCAAGCATGATGGCTCTGAACTGGTCCTGGGTCAACTACTGTGGCCGATCTTGGCCGCACTCAATGCTAAAATGGGAATTCAATACAGGTTGACATTAGCCGGCTCTGACATCTACCTGCAAAAGTTGGGATTTCCTGTTCTTTGCGTGTGTGTGTGTGTGTGTGTGTGTGTGTGTGTGTGTGTGAGAGTAGGAGTAGTACTAAGAATTGAACTCAGGGGCATTTTACCTCTGAGCTAAAATCCCAGCCCTATTTTATGTTTTATATTAGGGTCTCACTAAGTTGTTGAGGAATTGTGCAAAGTTGCTGAGGCTGGCCTTGAACCTACAACCTTCCTGTCTCAGCCTCCCAAGTACTGGAATTACAGGCGTGCTAATTTTGGAGTTCTTCCAGGAGTCCCAGCCTAGGTATTAGGATTGCTTTAGTTAGAACTGATTCAGCATGAGCAGGTGAATCCCTTTCCCTCGTGCCTCACCAGCCACGCAGGGAGTGCCAACCGGAGGCTCAGCTCTGGTTCCATTTTCCCAGGATGCACACGCAGGAAACTGGTGACAGAAGTGTAGTGTCACCTGTTCGGATGTAGCCTCAGGATGCTCCTGCATCCTTGCCCTGTGGATCCAGGAGAAAGAGAGGAAGAAGAAACCGAAACCCGCCAAGGAGAAAGGACCCAGCGCGTGCATGGACAGAGGACCAGCGTCTTCCCTGGGTCTCTATCACCCCAGGCTGGCCAGATGCTCCAGATCTTAAGGGATATATAGAAAAAGCCTGGGCAAGAATGCCCGGGGCACAAAGACCCTCAGCAGGGAAAATATCCAGGGAAAGCTGAGCAGCCCGAGCTGTTTCACCTGCGTGCGCTCAGTCACCTGTCTTGGGAACCGAGTGTGTGTGAGCCAGGCTTCAAGTGCCAGGGGACGCAAAAGTGGCTGAGCACAGGCTCTGTCCTGAGGATCCAGTGGCTGCTGGGAAGATGACTCTGGAACCAGTGCTCTCCAAACCCGGCTGCCTGATGGGATAGGATCTGGTCCAGGATGCCCCAGACGGGCGTTCCTACCCCAGCTGGGACCCAGCAAAGAGATCACTGGAAAAATAATACGGGGCTAAGGAGTGTGTTTATTCATTCGCCCCCTTCGTTTATTCAATGACTATTCTATGAGCGACAACTGTCTTTTAGACACTGATGGGTTTGAATGATAGAGTGAAATCTGTTATTTTTTATTGTAATTTTTCCTTTTATTGGTGCATTATGGTCTCACATCTTGATACGGTTCATAGTGGTAATGGCCTACATTCACACGTATTTTAAGGATGGAGTAGAAGTTGGGAGGGTGATTATGAGTCGGCTGGATCAAGGATGATATTTTAGGGCTAATCAAAGGGCCCTCGTAACTTCCTCTTAGGCACTGCTAAGGCTCCTGGATGCTTCTGTCCTTAGAGATGTGTTCCTTTTCAGAAACCCGTTCAGCACTGCCTCTTCTGTGCATTACAGAGGAGTCAAACCTGTGGTTGCCTGAGGGTAGGAGATGCAGTAAGTAGGAGACAGGAGTCAGGAAGCACCACTCTCTCTGGGTGCATCGGGGCTGGCTTCAGCAGGCTGCTGATCTCAGCCAGCTACTCCTGCTGCAGAGTTCGGGATGCCTGGGGCAGACCGCCCCTCAGCCTCTGTCCACGTGAAAGTGCGGACACCCAAGTTGAAGGGGTGTTGAATGACACCACCACGTGGGTGTGCAGTGGTCTGTGACCGGAAGGTTCGCTGGAAGCAATTTGCGAAAGAGGCCTTGGAAAACCACCTGGATGGTCCTTGTAAATTAAAAAAGGAAGAGATGCCACTTTTTTTTCCTGAATAATTTTTAATACTAGGTTTATGGCTGGGTCCATGTGATAGTCATTACAGCTTATTTAACTCCGAAATTATCTGGCCCCTCAAACTCCCCTGAGCCTGAAGGAATCATGGGTTAAATTTTAAAAACAATGTCTGAGAAAAGATGATATGCATTTCTTTTGAGGAGAATAAATGCAAACCTAAAAGGAGGAAGAAAGCACCCCAATCTCTTCACGTTGGTCACAGCTACCATAACGTGTTGGACTCAGACATTCACCCAGGCTCCACGTGTACATCGGTCGGCTATTACGCCCTTCAGGCCCTGCAGCTCGGGTCCTGCTGGAGAGACTCCAAAAACATTTCGAACTCGGAGCTCAAACCTCAGACGATTCCATTTCTTCAGAGCCGAATGTGTCATCGGGGGGCCGGGGGTCTGCGCGTGAGTTACACCGAACAGCTGCGCAGTCCCACCACCCTCTCCCCAAGGATGACAGCCCTGAGAGGAGGGCGTTGTGCACATTCCTGAGCGAGCCAGCTAATCCTGAGGCCCAGCCTGCTGGCCAGGCTACTTCTCAGAAGGCTCCCACCGGGCTTGCAACATTGTCCGGACTCTCATGTGCTATGCGCCCCTTTCTTCAGAAGGACAATTTGGGCCTAAGAGGGGTGGGGTACGGGAGGGTAGACAGTGCTACCTACCCCGGGGCCATGTGGATTAAAAAAGGAAGTCAGAGGCGAATTTCCTTTGGGGAACAGGATATTCTGTATCAGTAGCTGCTCACAGCCAGAGAATGGGAAATCAGGGTTTCTTTCCATGTGGGGAGACACCGGGCAGTGGGCGTAAATGGAAATACTCAGACTCTCTTGGGCTTGGACAAGAATTTCAGATTCGGCTAGGTCTGTGAAGAAGCATCTTGGGGCATCGATGTGTCCTGGCACATTGATGGCTTGGTGGAATCTTTGCCATCAGGCACAGTTAGGCCTTTTCTGGTCCTTACAGTTTGGCTTCTAGAAGAATGGAACCCACTAGATGCCTGACTCCTTGCTCAGAGGATCCCTGCTTCCCTCTGCATCTCCTGTCCCCTTCCTCTTCCTGACGGAAGCCATGACACTAAAGCAGCTGGTCAGAGGCTGTGCCTGGCTTTGGCCAAAGCCCTGGTTTCCTTTGCTATTTTCGAAGGAAGCCCCAGGATGGCAGTTTCCTTGGTATCGTGTGTGTGTGTGTGTGTGTGTGTGTGTGTGTGTGTGTGTGTGTTACTGGGGGTGGAACCCAGGGGCTTTCTACCTCTGGGCTATACCCCCAGACCTTTTTTATATTTTATTTGGAAACAGAGTCTCACTAAGTTGCTGAGAGCCTCACTAAGTAGCTGAGGCTGGCCTCGAACCTGTGCGATCCTCCTGTCTCCGCCTCCCAAGAGCGTGGATTATAAGCGTGCGCCACCACGCTCGGCCTTCCCTGGTCTAATCTTTACCCAGCACAGGATCCCGTCTATCTCCTTAACTAAAAACCACCAGGACCTTTTACCTGGCAGCCTAACAGCCTTTGTGATGTGGTTTGAGAGTCCTCCACAGAGCATTTTCCCACTGGCTTTATAGGAAGATCAGAATTTGGACAATTCCATGACATATACATTTTAATATACCAAAATAATAGCATAACAATGCTTAAATATGACAACAAAGAGGACAGAAGGATATTTGGAGGAAGGTGACACAGAGAAAATGAAAGTTCTTATGCCAACCGACATGGTCCACAGCTCTTTCAGAAAGGAGAAAGTCAGCCAGGCATAGAGGTGCATGCCTATAATCCTAGTATTTGAGAGACTGAGAAAGGAGGGTCGTGGGTTCGAGGCCAGCCTCAGCAATTTTAGTAAAGCAACTTAGGGAGAACCTATTTCAAAATTAAATAAATAGATAAATAAGTAGGGCTAGAGGTGGGTCACAGAGGTAGAACACCCCTGGGTTCAATACTCTATACCCACTCCCCTGAAAAAAAAAAAAAAAGGAGAAAGTTGTTTACACAAACCCTTGTCACCTGCCTTGAAGTGTAAAGGCTTATAGGAGCTATTAAATTTTTTGTTTTATTTATTCCCTCCTGCAGCAGGAGAAAAATCAATGGCGGTTCAGCGAGTCAGACGTAAATGAGTTATACAGGCCGCTGACATGGCGGACCAAACTTTATAACAACCACATTTGCCGCTGTCAGGCCACAGGCTTCCGTGGCGCCAGCTGTAATTACGGCTGATCACCTCTAATTCAGAGCTGCCAGCCTTGATAAAGGTGTCGCTGGAAGCCACTGTGGCTTCAGCAACGATTGAGGATGTCATACCAGAGGGCAGCCTGCTGGAGAAAGCTCCTCCCGCCTGGGCCCCGGGGTCAGGCCGGCTCCTGGGCAAGTATCGCTTTTTTAACTCTCCATCCTGAGTCCAGTGAGAGGCTCCGGAAGCTGTGGTTTCAATGCCAAAGGATTCAGATTAACAGCCCTGACCCCCCAGGCAGTAGAGATCTTTAATAAGACAAGTGATTTCTCTAAAACCAGAATTGAGAAGTCCAGATCCTCCCTGCTTTGCAAGATGCACAGAGACACATGTTTGTCTTGCTTACCTGATGCCCTGACCACAAACCAATGAGAGGCGAAGTGGGTGCGGTGGCCCACACCTGTAACCTCAGCACTTGGGAGGCTGAGCCAGGAGGATCGCAGGTTCGAAGCCAGCCTCAGCAACTTAGCAAGACCCTCAACAATTTAACAAGACTCTGTTTCAAAATAGGGAATGAAAAGGGCTTACTGGGGGACGTAGCTGAAGGTAGGATGCCCTGGGGTCCAATCTCCAGTACCCAAAACTGAAACAGAACAAAAGACATGTGATCATGTTTGAAAAACAAAATTGTAGCCTCCTGTCTTTCTTCTGCTTTTGTGGTATTAAAAAAAGAAATCCTAGTAAACTTCCCATTCTCAAAACTTACATTTTTTTTTTTGAAAGAGGGAAATTAGAAAGCTGAGTTGGGTTAAAGAGACACACTAACCAAGCCGCTCAGGGTCCAGGGATCCAGGTCCAGTCCTGTGGAGGCCGGTGTGAAGGCTGGGCACAGACTTCAGCAATTCAAAGGCTTCATTTCATTCCTGAAGGGTAATGTCTGACCCTCTCTACCACTCCCAGGCTGTTTTTCTTCACTCTGTAATTAAAAAGAGACACACATAGTATTTGTTCTTCCTGCATCCTCTTTAAACACAGACAACCCCACCTGCGCCCGCAGGTCCCTGCAGCGAGTTGAGGAAGGGGTGCAGGCCCCTCATTGGGAAGGGGACTGGATTTATTCCCTCTGTGGACAGTACCCCCGAGAGAGGGGACTGTGGGTCCCAGAAAGGCCAGGCTGGGCTTTGCTGCAAGGGGCCTCCGGCTTCGGCAGGTCCGAGGGCCACCAGCCCGGGCCGGCCGAGAAGGGACTGCAGTGTCGGTTCTTGATGGCTCCAGACACCAGGCACGTGTTTGGACCAGAAGTGGCTTTGCCCTGGCTGACAGGGAGGGCAGAGGCGAGAACTCCGGAGGAGAGGTAGTTGGCATTCTGCAGTAGAAAATCGCATCCAGCTCCAGGAAAGAAGGGTCCTGGGCGATGGGAACCCTGTCGCCTGGTTTCTGGTCTCCATACTTCCCACCTGTTCCGTTTCTCCTCCTCTACACACCAACTCCCTTGTTATTTTCCTTTCTTTAAAGGCAGGGGCACTTTTTAAAAAATGGAATAAAAAAAAAATCAGAACCCGGGAACCCCAGGCCACAGCCCTCCGGGTCCCCCTCTGAGCGGTGGCAGCTGTGGCGGACCCCAGGAGCACTGTTTCCCCCTCTGTTTACCCGTTTCTAAGGGCGATTGTACCGCCAAGGCTCCCCGAGCCTGGAACTTAGCCTGGGGCTGTTTTGGTTACATTCAAGTTTTTGCTTCAGTTCTGCCAGTTTTAAATGGTGACTTCACCAGCACTGAGCTAAAAAGGAGAAGGGGGAGGAGGGCGAGCCCAGGAGAAAGAGCAGGGCGAGCCGGAGGGAGAGAGCCTGAGCTAGGCGCTAAAGCCGGCCAGCGCATTACATCATCTCTTGGCCTGGAATCAGATGGGAAGGATATGAGTCACTGGGGCTAGTTAAGCTTTGGCTCAAATTCTACACACACTCATTCCAGAGCGCTCAATGTTCTGCACCTCAGGAGGGGATTCAGCCTCAGTGATGTCCATGAGGTTTGTTTTAAACTTTATTTTCTTTTCCTTGATTTTAGAGAAAAATTTTTTTTTGCCCCCACTGCTTTCTGCCCCTGAGGTTTCCTCTTCCTCCTCCTCTTCTTTTTCTACCTCTTCTCGCCTTTCTGCCCGGCTTTGTTTCTCCTCTCCTCCCTTCTCCTCTTTCCCCAGCCCTCTGGCTCCTCTTCTCACCCAAAGAGGCATTTCTTTTCACTTTGATCAGAGTTTTTGTTGTTGTTGTTTTAGTACAGAGGCCCCTGAATGGGTTGAGTAAAGGCTGGGGTTGGGCAAAAGAAAAGAAAAGAAAAGAAAAAGAAAGAAAAGGCTACGTAAACCAAAGGCACAGGAGCAAAAAAGCCACAAATCAAACGCAAAGGGAGAAAGCACAAACTCGGACCAACTTTCTTTTGCTGCGGCTGCTGCTGCTGCTGCTGCTGCTGCTGCCGCTGCCGCTGTTGCTGCGGTGTCGCTTCTAATCATCGGAGGAGACAGGGAGAGAGTTAAAATCCAGGGACCAATCGCTTGAATGGTGATGTAATGTAAGGACCGCAGGGTAGTTAAGTAATGCTAGAGCAGGGGGTCAGGGTTGCAAAGCATTTACCTGCTCTCAAGGGGTTTTCAGTTTATTATCAATTGCAAGGACTGTAACTGGCTTCAGACTGCAATCTCTAATTATTCACAGACGCCCCTGTTTTATCTTTTATTATTAAAAGTAAAACTATATTATGGTATTTAAAAAAACCATGATATTATCACAGCTGTGGATTATTTTCCACCAGGATTCATTCTCTCTCTCTCTCTCTCTCTCTTCTCTCTCTCTCTCTCTCTCTCTCTCTCTCTCTCTCTCTTAAATGGCTCAAAAAGATTGTCTTTTCATAAAAGGTGGTGGGTGGGTGTGAGGGGGCTTCTGGAGTATAAGTCGTGAATTGTAAATGGGGGGAGGCTCTTTGCTGTGCTGTGCTGGGATGAAGTGTTCGTGGTTGTCTGGTTCCCTGCATTATTAAGTATGTACTGTTTAGGTTTTTGAAGTAATATAGAATGACCCTCAAAACCAGTATCTCACCTACTCTATCAGCCAAGGTTAGCAGCTTTTTTTTTTTTTTGCTTTTGCCTCCTGAGAATGTTAACTTTCTGCTGTCCCAAGAGACAGTGAACTCACTCCAGGGCTGTCTTAAAGACTTTCATGCTCTTGAACTAATTTTAAGATGGTACACTAGAGCAGCCGGAGGCACGATGTAAGCTTATCAATTGATTCGTCTGAGGTGTAGCTAGTTAATATTTGAGAGTAAGGAATTTAAATACATGGAGAGAATGGTAAGAGATTGTGTTTCTAATGCTTTAAGGATCTTAGAAAAAGAGGGAGAGTTTTCTGTTTTGAAAATGACTTCCACATTTCTGTTTCATGAAATAGATTTAGTTATCGAGATACACTGTCTGGGCTTTGTGCTTTTTTGAACAATCCAGCCTCATGACATACAATCTGAAGTTCTCTAGAAAGGAGGGAGCAAGCCCGGCCGCCCTGCCTCCGCGTGCTCCAGAGGTCTCCAGAGCTCCCCTAGTCTGAATCACCATGCAGCTGGATGCTAATCGGGGCCCAGGGTGCATCCCAGAAAGGTGTCTACATTTTTTATTTAATACATATTTTGGGTGTGACGGATTCCTTAGGGTTCTTCTCCCCTAACCTCCTGTTTTGAACAGAGGTGGAAGGATAGAAGTAATTTTTGAAGGGAACAGAACAATGTGATAGAGGGTGAGCTTCCAGAATGCAAATCCCAACCAAACAAATCCTCCGCACATGGCTCAGGACCAGGGCTCTGTTTTAAAATGGGGGTGACTGACAGCAAGGTGGTCGGCGAGCCCCTCCCCCAGGAGTGCCCCCCCCCGCAGGGTTTCTGAAGTTACTTCTCACTTGAAACTTCTGTGTCCGTGTCCATGTCCTAGAAGCAATTTTTCTAAAAGGCACTTGGCATAGCTTTTCAGAGAAATGTACAATAAATTGGATATGAGTTAGTCTCCGAAAAGATGCTTTCTTTTTCAACTTCGAAGGTGACTTTGTTTTGATTGTCGTTTTTTGGCACGAAGATTGTGTAGCTAGTGAAATTCTGAGTTTTCAGAGGCTCCCTGTGAAGACCTCAGTGGGACATGGTTACCTGAGCCAGGATGTGGAGGGTGGTAGGAGAAAGAAGGAGGGTTTACCTGCCCAGTAAACTTTCTAAAAAGTCCCATTGTTCTCCAGACTTATAAGATGGTGCTAAGAACACAGGCGGTGTGTTATTTTGTTGCTCATATAGAGAAGAGCAGTATTTATAGTGAAATTATTCCCTTGGAAAAGAGCATCACAACTTTATATATATATATATATATATATATATATATATATATATATATATATAATTAGTAATGGGGATTGAACCCAGGGGCATTCCACCTCTGAGCTACAACCCCAGCCCTATTTTTTTTTTTTTTTTTTTGTTTTGAAACAGGGTCTCGCTAAGTTACTGAGGCTGGCCTCGAACTGGAGATCCACCTGTGTTAGCCTCCCAAGTATTGGGTTTACGGGCATGTGCCACCATGCCCAGCTTGTTTTTATAATTTTAACCTAGGATCAAGTTTTGGTTTGGGTTTTTGTTTTGTTTCGAGCTGCTTGGGGATCAAACTCAGGGCCTCATGCAAGTTAGGCAAGCGCTCTCCTATAGAGGTACCTTCCCTGACTCCAAAGAATTCAATGTCAACTTTCTAAAAGACGTTTAAAACTAAAACGTTTTTTTAAGGCTAAAAGTTTGAAAGATCATGTAAGTCAACACTGTACATACTTGTTAGATAATTTTTCCACACACTACTTATATTCTTGTAGCCTTTTTATAAAGTATGTACAAATACACACACACACACACACACACACACACACACACACACACACACACCCCTGGGGTAGTATCCTTGTTGTAAAGCATGTGTTTATGTATTCATGGACTCAGCTTAATTGTGCAGAGGGAAGGACCATGACTGTGCTGAGCTCTGGGGTGAAGCCGAAACGAAACCCGTGCTGAAAGTTATTAGTCATTGTGCATAGTCTGCAGGGTGCCAAGTATATGCTCAGGACTCTTTAGGAATAAAGAGGACACAATTGCATTTCCTTAGCGCGTTACAATTTATGTCGACTTGGCTGAGAGTGGTTCACCCATAATCAGAGGTGCGTTGCTCGGGACTGACAGACGGGTGAGGCGCTCCTGTCCTGCTGGATTCCCTCTGTGTCACCTGAGGTTCCAGGGAGCACATCTGTTGTCTGGATTCCTCGGGATTACTGATGGCAGCCCAGGGGGTCAGCCATTCTTTCTACCATTCGATGGCTGATTTCTTTGGTTTGAGGGGTTTTGTCCTGTTGTTTGATTGGAAACTTGATTTAGATACTTGTAGATTCACATGTCATTGTAAGAAATAATGTAGCGAGAGCCATGAACCAGTTTCCCCCACTGGTAATGTGTCTTGCAAAACTGTAGAATACACATGCCTGTGGTACTTAGGAGGTTGAGATAGTAGGATCACAGTTTCAAGGCCACCCATTTAGTGAGACCCTCAGTAACTCGCTGAGACCTTGTTTCAAAAGAAAAAGGGCTGGTGGTATAGCCCAGAAGCAGAATGCCGCAGGGTTCAGTCCCCAGTAAGTGCAATTCCACCACCAAGATAGAGATGTTGGGATGATCCACCGACCAGGTTCTCTGCATCATTAGTGTGGACCATTTTCATTGACATGCAAACTGAGGGTCCGACTTGCTGATCCATTCTAGGTTTCCCTGACACACTTCACCACCCTCAAGATGACATAAAGGAAGGGCCTATATGGAATTACACATCTGTAATTCCAAGACTTTGGAGGCCAAGACAGGACGAACACAGGTTCAAGGCCAGCTTCAGCAATTTACCAAAACTCCCTGCAACTTAGTGAGACCCTGTTTCCAAATAAAAAATAAAACTGGACTGAGGGAGTAGCTTGGAGGTAAAATGCCCCCAGGTTCAGTCCCTCGCATGGGCCTGGTGATGCGCAGAAGAGGCACAGGTCTCTTCCCTGAGTCTGCAGCTCGTGAAGTAGAGCTATACCAACTGTCTATGGCTGAGCACAGCCCTAGGTGAATGTTGAGCCCAGTATCCTTCTTCCTGCCCTCCCAGGCTTCCCTGGTTGGAAATAGCTGTGGTCAAAAGAAAGGGGGTGGAAATCAGGGAGGCAGGCATCTATTGATCAGAGAAGCAGGGTGGGGTCTCTCGGAAAGAGATCCATCCCCCAAAAGAAAGACCTGAGTTCAAATTCTCCTTCTACTTTCTAGCTGTGTGACTTTGACCATCCACTGAGCCTCCCTGTGCCATGGATTCTATCTTCTCTGTAAAAGGAGGCTAACCAGACCTACCTGGTGGCGCGGTAGAGGGTGAAGGTAACATTTTAAGGCCTATAGTGAGATAGATCAGACAGATCACAGATAATGAGATCTCAAGGAAGAAGACTTAACTGTGGCTGGCACTGAGGAAGGCGGCGTGGGGTCCTCCCTGCACCAGCCCTGCTGCAGGTGTAGCTCCCCTGCCCCAGACTCTAACCAGCATCTTACTCTGAGCATCAGTGAGAGTTCTGCTTCCTCCAGCCTCTCCTCTGTGATACGTGTGTGTGTGTGTGTGTGTGTGTGTGTGTGTGTGTGACTAGGGATTAAACCCAGGGTCACGTTACCACTGATCTCCAGCTCCTTTTACTTTTTATTTTTATTTTGAGGCAGACTTTCACCAAGTTTCCCAGGCTGGTCTTGAACCTATGACCTTTCCTGCCTCAGCCTCTCAACTACTGGGATTACAGGCATGTGCCACTGTGCCCATCTTAAGAATGGTGCCTTCTTTTCATTCTGAAAAACAAGCAGCTCTGAGATCACATCAGGCTCTAGAAATGAGGAGGAAGAGAACAATTCTGGCTAGAGGGAGGTGGGTACTAATACCGATCAAACCTGTCAAATGCCCCGTGGCCTGGTGGAGGGGTGATACAGGACAGGACAGTTTAGGGGAAGGATGCTCATGCCCCACATGCTCAGTGGGGCTTTGTGAATGAAAAAGTGGGGTGGAAGGAAGCAGGTGAATCCGACCATGAGAACTGGGTCTCTCCCTGGCTCTACTGAAGGAGGATTGCCTTTGCAATAGCCAATGTGTGTGATGGGGATTTCTAGTCTGGGGAGGCACCTTTTAAACATTTTTTGTGTGTGTATGTGTATGTGTGGTACTGGGAGTATAACCTAAAGGTATTCTACCTCTGGGCTACACCCCTGCCCTATTTTTTTTTTTTTTTTTTTGAGAAACAGGGTCTCACTAGCTTGATGAGAGTCTCAAAGTTTGCTGAGGCTGTCCTTGAACCTGAGATCCTCCTGTGTCAGCCTCTCAAGTACTGGGATTACATTCCTGTGCCACCATGCCCAGCTTCCTTTTAAGTGTTTAACTGCCTTCTTCTCACTTATCTTTGCTGGTGGCAAAAACGGTGTTCTTGGAGACGAAAGAGCAGGGGGGCTTCCAAAGGGGCGAGTGAACAAGAGCTAAGATGGCACAGTTGGTGGAATGACCGGACGTCTCTCCAGCCCCAGCGCACCTTTGAGCTGAGATGCCCCACACTCTACTGGAGATGCCCCAGGTGGCTCTAGATGAACAGTAAAGCATTGTATCAGATTTTACTTAATGATTGGTCATAGCTCAGGGGTAGAGAGCAGGCTTTGCTAGGAGCCAGATTCTGGGTTCAATTTCCAGCACCCTCCAAATTTTTTCATTTTTCTTCTTTTTTTTTTTTTTCTTAACCTAATAAGCATTGGTCAGGAAGGCCAGGTCAGTATTAAGCAGCAGAAGTTAGCGCAGTCATGAGGATGAACTTTTCCTGCTGTGTCTGGCAGAAACCAGGGCAGGCACATCTCAACTTGTACTTAAAGCAGTAGGAACCTTGAAAGCTATAAATGAAACCGCTGGTTTTTCTTTCTTTCCCCTTCTTATTTGGGTTCTGAGCCTCAAAGCAGACCCTCTTTGCATTGGGTTAAACAAAGATATGTGTGACAGTGCCTGATTGAGGAGTCATAGAGCAGAGATGTAGGGAATGGTCACAAAGAAAAAGAAAACTGGGTATCGTTGACAAATGCGGACCAGGCCAATGAAAATTCTGCAGCCCCAATTTCAGTTTGTGAATTTTATGCAGACTTTGCGAGTCTGTAGAAATGTATGCAGTAAGATCAGGTACTTCCCAAGGTATGTGTTTTGTGAATTTTGCTTCCAAAAGTATGTTGCTTTCTTGAAAAGGACAACTGAAATTGACCCGACTTAGCACTCCAAAGTCCACTCTGGAAAATAGAAACACTTTAAACAAGGCCATACATCTTTTTTTTCCCCAGTACCTTCATGGGCAGGAGAACTTGTTTAATGATTGATGAGGTAAAACCGCAACTAAGAAGAATTAATCAATAGCTTTCTATCATTATGGAGTGTGGCACAGTAGTTTTACAGTGGCCCTGATCCATCTAGCTAGTAACAAAATCTTCCCTTCTTTCCACATGAGACTCAAAACATCATTCTACCTGATAATTTATTTTCCTTTCTATCTGAATGGCAGAAATAGAACTGGGTGTGTCCAAAAAGGCAAAGCCTGGAAAAGCAATTATATAGCACCAAATGCATACCAAGGTCTCCATCCTTGCGTACAATCCATCGATCCATCGCTCTCCTTAATGAAGTAGGGCCGAGACTGTGTTGTGTGATCTGGGATGAGTTCCTGTGTTTCAGAGCCCACGAACATTCTGTTTTTTAAATCAAAGGTCTTTAGAGAGTGGAAGTCGTGTTGACAGTAGAACGTGTCCACAGGGCAGGGAAACCAGCTAGCACCCTTGCAGAGGTTTGAGCACTTGGTCCTGCCTTTCTGCCCTCCCCGGCCCTGTGTCACCGCTAAAGGAAAGCCTAGAATAAGTTCTTTCTGATGAAGCAGGTGGGACAGGAGTGTTGGAAGTGACATCCATCGGTGGGCTGAACAGAACTGGGATTCGCGAGTAGTTGGAATCTCTCCACTCTAGTGTTCTTAGGCCAAATTTCCACCTTTGTTTCAGAAGTGTACCGCATGCACTAAAGATGTTAAAACATGCTGGTGTGGTGGCACATACCTATCAGTAACCCCAGTACTTGGGAGCTGAGGCAAGAAGATGGCAGGTTTCAGGGAAGCTTTAGCAATGTAGGGAGACTCAGCAATCTAGTGAGACTCTGGTTCAAAACAAACAGATATCAAGGGCTGGGGGTATATCTCAGAAGGAGGATGCCCCTGGGTTCAACCCCCAGGTCCACACACACAAAGAAATAATAAAACACGACTTGAGATTCTCTCTCTCCCTCTCTTACAAAGAAGTCGTCTGTCCATGATCACTCTGGCTTGATGTGACTGCCCTGAGCGTGGTTTCAGAGTCAGACAGATCTGGGTTCCAGCTCTGGCTTCGCGATTTGCTAGCTCTGTGGGTTCTGACAGACTTTTGTAACTTTTGTAGCTTCTGTTGTTTAATGTATGAAATGAATCTATCGGAAAATGACTATAATCCCCCTGAGCATGGTAACTCCTTGGTAAATGTTTCTTAATAATGAAACCAGTTGGCTTTTGCTTTGCTGGAGGCCTGGGTGATTACATATTTTGGACATCAATAATGTAGACAGAAATACACTCACTTATCAGTTCCTTCCCAGGAAGGTAAACTGAGTCACGGAATGCAGGTGAGACTATGAGCGGGTAGAGTGGGCAAGAGAAAACCATACCACTGACTGTAGACTAGGTGACCTTCTCTTCATTGACCAAAAGATGAAATTGGATATCTCACTTAAAATCATTTATCTCAGCACCAAGAAACGCTAGGCCTTTTTCTCCCCAGCCTTTGTAGTTCGGTAGTAAATTTCTTTTTCGCAGGGCATACAGTCATTTTTATTTTGCATCTACCCCTTCTTGACCTTATTTGTCATAACACTTCAGTCCTCTCAGCAACACTTTGCAGTAAAGGGCTGATCCCATCGAATTTCTCCGGAATTAATCATAATGACAGCAATTATAATAAACGCATTTTGCAGGAACGTAGATGTAAATCGCTCTCAAGTTGCGTCTCCTCCCCTAGTTTTGCTCCCACCAGCACCCACCCTAATACGGATCATGCAGCGGTCTCCCTCTATCTGGATTATTTTTTCTGCACTCGGATCTTGCCCTAGCTCAGCCCATGCCTGCTTTCTGCCATTTCCTTCCTCCAAAAGCAAGAGGAAGCCCCTGTGTCCAGGTCACACACAGCAGCGTCCTTTGATTCCGATTCCCTCTCGCCACCTGGGACTTCCTTAGCAGTAGAAAAAAATGATCTTATAATTCTAAATGCATTGATGAGGTGGGAACCCTCGAGATCACTCAGCCCAATTCACTCAATTGCAGATTCAGAAGCAAAGTCGCCTGGAATCATCTGGTATCATTAACCACTGCAGCGAGACTGGGACTCGGCGCTCAGGCTGTGGGAAACACATTTCCGCACTGCCTGGTCAGTCTGCTTCCAGTGCCAGGAACTTCGTCTTTTTGAGCTCAGGCCTATTTGAGTCCTAGTTCATAGAGATGGGGAGCCAGGGAGGGTTCCAAGAAAAGCTTAGATGCTCAGGGGCACAGAGGAGTGACCAGCAGGGTCCCCAGGTGAACAGGGATTCCAGAAGCTGGAGTCAGCCCCAGCTGTGTAGACTCTGCCCTCTGGTGCCCGAGGAGGAGCTGGAAGAAGAGGGGATAACTGCTTTGGGCCACAAGCTCCCTGGGGGCTAGTGAGTGGGTGGAGCATTGTCCCAGAGCCCATAAGTCCTGGGCCATAAATGAGATGGGGAAAGCATCCCAGATCTGGGCTTTCTTGGCTTTCCAGCACCCTCTTCTTCCCTCCCTCTCTCTGGTGAGCCCGGGCTGCACCGAGAGCATGTCCGATGAGGACAGAGCTTGGAAGCCGCCCCAGAACCAGCACCCACCCACCTGCAGGATGTGACCTCCAGCTTCCTCCCTCTGCCTCCCCACCTAGGGAACCACGTGAGACCACGATTCCCAAACAGCCCCACTGCGCACTTCAGTACCGAAGAGACTCCCACACTTGGAGACCACAGAAAATTTGTCACTTCATGTAGATTCGGGGTGGGGAGAGAGCAAAGGGTAATACAGAGTTGTTGCTTTTGTTTTGTCTTTTAATGACGTTGCATCCTTTCCCCTAGTGGTAGCTCCGTCCTTCGGGCACAAAGGAGCCTGCCCCACTGTGACCAGGGACAGCACATTAGAGACTGGCGTTTTTCCTAAAGCTATATCACGAGACTCTGCAGAACCAGATAATCCTATTAATCTCTCTTTATTTTTATGGTTGTACTGGAGGTGAAACCCAGGGGCCTTCTACCTCCAGGCTATACCCCCAGTCCTGTTTTATTTTTTATTTGGAAACAGGGCTTTACTGATTTCCCGAGAGCCTCACTAAGTTGCTGAGGCTGTTTCGAACCTGTGATCCTCCTGTCTTAGCCTCCCAAGTACTGGAATTAGAGAGGTGTGCCACTATGCCCTGTCTATTCTAATTAATCTTTCCCTAGCCACTTCCCAGGTGCCACAGTATCCTGCTTGCCAGGAATCTCCAAGGCTTCATGGTGTGGGGCTAAATTATTGTGCCGCTGACATTGGATAGACACTTCTAACTACTAAGTGATGGTTATGTGCTTGGAAAGTGCTTGCTGTTTGTAAGTCATAAAACAACGAATGATCCTTTACTTTACTATTTAGTTGCCTGGGAGATCTGCTCCTGGGTGCTGGGTGCTGGTGATGGGAGTCCCAGCCATGTGATCCTTCATGAGGCCAACTGAAAGGTGCCACTGGCTGATTTGCCAGAAATGAAACATGGTTTTCTGTGTGGCAAAGTGATTTTGAAACTTTTTTTTTTTGATACCGGGGGTTGAACCCAGGTACATTCTACCTCTGAGCTACACCCCTTGCCCTTCTTATTTATTTATTTACTTATCTATTTATTATTTTTGTGGTACTAGGGGTGGAACCCAGGAGCTTTTCTACCTCCAGGCTATACTCCCAGACCTATTTTATACTTTATTTGGAAACAGGGTCTCACTAAGTTGCCGAGAGCCTCGCTAAGTAGCCGAGGCTGGCTTCGAACCTGCGCGATCCTCCTGTCTCAGCCTCCCAAGCGCGGGGATGACAAGCGTGCGCTGCCACGCCCGTTTTTTTTTTTTTAATTTTTGAAACAGAGGCTGTCTTGGAAGCTGGTATCCTCCCGTCTTGGCCTCCCGAGTACTGGGACTACAGGTATACATCACCACACCCAGCTTGAAACATTTTGGTGTGAACAACAGTAGTTAAACACTTTTTTATATCACAGCCCAATATACTGATGTGTATATTTACACATGTGCATGCACTCCACTCAGGTTCTGTATCTGTGAGTTCTGCAGTCTTGGATTCATTCAACCTTGGCACAAAGATATTTGTGGAAAATCTTCTATATTGAACATGCACAGACTTTTTTCTTGTAATTATTATCTGTGATATTGTATTAGGTATTATACATCATCTAGAAATTATTTACAGTGTACAAGAAGATGTACACAGGTTATAGGCAAATGCTATACTATCTTATGCAAGGGACTTGAGCGTCCTTGGATTTGGGCATGGGGGAGGGATTCCTGGAAAAATTCCCTGGCTAGGGACAACTATATACAGGTGCAAATATATGCATATACACACATACATATACATATATAATGTTTATAACTTTGTGCACACTTAGTCTTTACTGTGCATAATGTTTCCTGGATATCTTACAATCTGTTCATTTTTTGTAAATGTCAGTGATGTCAGATTAACTGGTTTCACTAATTTCTCACATATTTGCCCATTGATAAATTGCACCCAGACTTTAAAAGCCCTGATAGAATGAAAAAGGTGACTGCAAGTTCAGGGCAGCGGTCAGAAGATCTGAGCTGTATGCCCAGCTCAGTCCCAACTCCGAGATTTCTTCCGTAGACCTTCGGTTTCTCTTCTAAAGTCAAGATGTTTGTCTTCAAGCTGAGTGTACCATCACTGTACTTTTGTGTAGAACCCTCTTGTGTGGAAGCCCAGTATGGAAATCAGCTCCTGTTGCTCCAGAGATCCTCCTGTAACTTACTCCACGCCCACCCAGAGCATCCAATGATTGTTTTATTTATCCACTCGATGTATCTAATGAGATGCAACAGGTCCTATTTTCATTGACGGTGATGTGGTTATTTCTATTGCAAACTTCTAGAATGAAGGGGAGTTCTTGCCATAGGAAAGGTGTTCTTTCCTGCTTCGGCTGCACAGCCGGCCCGCGGGCTCAGTGCACAGGCCTCTCCAGGACCAAATGAGTGGCAAGGTCTTGCACAGACGTGTGAGCAGGCCTCCGGGCAAGGATGTGTGTTTGTGTGCCCGTATCTGCCGTTTCCTTTCCTCCTGAATTGAGACGGGTCTGCGATTTGAAACACTACTCAAATCATTTGGCTTACAGCTGGTAAAATACAATTTTCTCGTTCTCAGGAAGAAAAGCTTTTCAAACTTATAAAAAGAGAGAAGCCCATAAGACTCCTTGAACATCAAATAGCTCTTACAAAACACCATTTTGATGAGTTAAGTGTAAATGAATCAGAAACATACGGATTAAATTTCCCTTGAAAGACACATGGGTTGAAAAATTAAGGGGGAAAAGTGCTTGGCAAGATGGGTTTCAGGTTCGTGCCAAACCTCAAAATGTTTGAAAAATGGTTTGAGACATTTTTTACTGAACGCCAAATGCCAGGGGGTTCCCTCGTGCCCAGACATAATAGTGAATCTTTTTGACAACAATTATATGACAAGAAGAAAGGCCTGTGAGTCTTAGCCACTTTCTCAGTTCTCCTTTAAAGCCCCCCCCCCCAACCCTGCCCCAACACACACAGCTAAAAGAAACCATTTACAGGGCTAAAAGAACTATCTGATTGACAAACGAAAGTTTCCAGTCAGGCAATTACCAGAAAATAACCCCACAACTCAAAAATACTTGAATCCCCCCAGCCATACCATCCAACGTCAATCATACCATTTTCTATACGGAATAATAGACTCCAGGGATGTGCATTTTGGAGTATATTTTATGCACTGGTGTCTAGAGCCGTGCTCCATTGTTCTGGCCATTTGTCTGATGTCACAGTGACAATACCAGCTTCTTTGGAGAAGGAGAAAAAATCCAATGGAAGCCAATCGGAGGAAAATGCCCACTGGTATCTTAAAACAGCGGCAGTGTAGACATGCTATCTATTATAGAGGCAGGGCACGGGATGAGGTTTTCACGTTGCTGGGAATGGCCTTGCAAACTTGAACGCTGTTATAGCTTCTCTATTTAATAAGCCACACTATAACTTCTCCACATGTCAGATCTTCCTGGCACGGGGGAAGCTCAGGAGCGACGTATTAAGGATCCCTGGAGTAATCATCGTATGCGTGTTGTGTATCTCCTATGTATTAAATGGCCTCCAATTATTTTTTACTAGCAATTCCTGACAAAAGCAGGCAGACACTTTTACAGCCTCATTTTTTATATGCAAAAGCACAGAACAAGTGGGTTTTGCCCCAGCTGTGCGCCCTGACAAGGGAGAGAGCCCGCTCGGGAGGGCTGCCCTGCGCCCTGGGCTTTGTAAGGCTACCTTGGCTTTCAGCTTCGTTTCACTTTCGTAGTTAAGCCAGAATGACCAAGGTTTGTTGCTTCCTTCCTTCCTTCCTTCCTTCCTTCCTTCCTTCCTTCCTTCCTTCCTTTCTTCCTTCCTTCCTTCCTTTCCCTTTGAAAGAAAGGGTACATTCAGTGGCTGCCAATGTCACCTTAAAGACTAGGAATCAACAATGTACTTTATCAAAAGTTTTCAAGTCCATGTCGAGCCCCCCCCCCCAAAAAAAAGCTACCTTTCAATCTCTATATTTAAACTCTATGCTGGAATCTGAGAGAAAATTGGTTTATTATTTTGTCAGGGCAGCATATCACATAGCACCTTGTTCTCATGAACCAAAATTAATTTGTTGCAAGAGAAGTACCCAGAAGGGACAGTAAAAGTTGCACCATGCGTAGAAAATGACTTTAACTACTTCCAATGAAAACAGAGCATAGAGTGATTGTTAAAACCGACCCCCGGCCCCCACCACTTTATGCCTATGTAGAGTTACCGAGCCCCAAATGAGCAGTGAGTGGAAACCAGAAATAGAAGGAGTAGAGTGAGGAATCAGTTACGCCAACTTCCTGGCTTGGAAAAGGCTTCAGAACCAGAAAAAATTGGTCCGAATTCTGGCTCTGCCTTTGCCTTTTGTAAAGCAGCTCAATATAGATGGTTAGGCTAAGAAGAAGGGCTCCTCTGGGTCTGAGGAAAGCCATCCTCTGCCCAGCTGCTCTGGACCTCCCCACTCATACCCTAGATCCCTTTCTCTCTCTCTCTCTCTCTCTCTCTCTCTCTCTCTCTCTCTCTCTCTCTCTCTGTTATTCCATGGCTCTCTGATTCAAAAAGGGTCACAGGAGATGGACGTGGCGGCATGCATTTTTAATCCCAGCATTCGGAAGGCTGAGACAGGAGGATCAGTTTGCAGACAGCCTCAGCTACTTAGTGAGGCCCTCCACAACTCAGTGAGACCCTGTTTCAAAATAAAGAATAAAATAGAGGGCTGGGGCTAGAGCTCGAAGGTAGAATGCCCCTGGGTTCCATCCCCAGTACCACTTAAAAGAAAAAAAAAAGGATCACAGACATTCAGCTCAATTCCATTGAATAATTCTCTTAATTTGTAG
The DNA here is from genome assembly GCF_963383645.1 of Muscardinus avellanarius. Lineage (NCBI taxonomy): Eukaryota > Metazoa > Chordata > Mammalia > Rodentia > Gliridae > Muscardinus > Muscardinus avellanarius. Next base: position 8,840,935 of record NC_137795.1, read on the forward strand.
CTCAGCCACCTACCCGAAATATTGAAAAATCGGTTGTTTTTAAAAGCCTAAAGGTATATAGTTTCCAATTTGGCACGTGGAAGGGGTCCACGTGGAGGGTTTGCATGCATGCCACTCACATAGTTTAAACTTCCAGATGGGGCTAGCATCCAAAGAGTGTTTTCATCCATGATGCACTGTGCGTGATAGTAGGTATTTGATATCTTCTCCGCCTCAGTGGCCATGCCATACTGACCTGCTTTGCAGGGACAGTTTCCCATGCTTGGAGCCTCAGCACCAACACCCTCATTAATCCCCCATGTGCACACACACGTGCAAGTACGAGGACACACACACGTGATGCAAGGGTAGCTTCTCTTCTGTCCTAGAGTAAACTGTGTGTGTGCTCTCCTGGGGTCTGTGCCCAAGAGCCCCAGGGATTCGATATCACGTTGCGGATCATCTCCTGTTATATCCTGCGCTGCTCCCGGGCCCTGTCTATTTCCCTTAGTGGGTGATGGATATTTTTTTTCAGGACAAGAATGATCTTTTATTCATGCTAGACTCTCAGCACAGTTCCTGAAACATAGCAGAAGCTAAGTAAATGTTTAGGAAAAATGACTTTAGAAATAGATATGACTTATATATTAAAATATGTAATTTTTTTGCAGTATTGAGGATTGAACCCAGGGGCATTCTACCTCTGAGCTATACCCTCAGCCCCATTTTTCATTCCTTATTTTGAAATAAGGTCTCACTGAGTTACAAAGGGTCTCACTAAGTAGCTGAGGCTGGATCCTCCTATCTCGGCCTCCCGAATGCTGGCATTACAAGCATGCGCCACCACGCCTGGCTATTTTTATTTTTTTGTAAGTTGGGCGCAGTGATCTCAGTACTTGGAGAGCTAAGTCTGAGGGATCACAGGTTTGATACCAGCCTTTGTCATTTAGTAAGACCTTATTTCAAAAAAAATTTAAAGGCTAAGGATATATATAGTTCAGAGGTAGAAAGCCCCTGGGTTCCATCCCCAGCATCCCTCTGTGTGTGTGTGTGTGTGTGCATATATGTATGCATGTATGTATGTTTTGGCCATGTGTCTGATGGATTAAATTTTTATTGAAGCCAGGGACAAAAAGTAGGGACCTCAAATTGCCTCCCTGCGGGCTCTGGGCTACAACCCTTGTAGAAACTGTCAAGAGTAAGAAGCAGGAAAGTCTGTGCTCAGATGACGAGCTCCTCCTTTAGCCTCCACTTTCTCCTCTAACCTATGTTTATCTGGATGGTTTTATTTATATCTATTTCCTCTGATAAAAATAGTAGCTTAAAAAAGTGACTTTACCGCACGCGGCTGGAAGGACACTTTTAACTCCAAGCTTGCTCCACGATGGAGCTAAGACACGGCCCCGCCTGTGGGTATCCAGCGAGATGCTCATATTCTGAGTCATCTGACTTCTGCATTTTCACTTTTTTAAAGAGTATAATTAGGATAGGTTCCCAGGGATTAAAAACAAATGACTCTGTGAGTAAGGCAGACAGTCTATAGGTTGAGGTCCATATAAGGGGATCTGTGGGCACCTGTCCAAAGGCAGAGAAGTATTAAGAGTTATTCAAACCCCACTGAAATGTCAACACACTTTTGAAAGGGGGCCATTAAGGATGCAAATGTGTGGCTCCTGATTATGATAAGCACTAGAAAGAAAACAGTGAAACCCATTAGGAGGTTTTGGGAACTGGGTTTTGAAGGGTGAGGAAGATGTCTAGTTTCTGCTAGGGCCTGGCTTCATTTCCTTAGGCCCTCCTCTAACTTCTGATTTGAAAATTCGAAAGATTTAAGGGGCCCTAATAACTCCTTCTATTTTGGAGAAAGCCAAACATGCTCATCTGTAAAAGGGTCAGTTTTGAAATTCCATCCATGTCACATACAATTCGTTTTAATAAGACCCATTCTCTGGGTTACAAACCATAACTTGCTTCTGTAAAGGACGTATAGACGTTCCTGTCAAGCTTTTGATGCGTTTTGATATGTTCAGGTGATGGGTTTTCTCGTAAAAGTTTGATTCTAACTTAAAAATCTGTCATTCTTACTACTCAGACTTCCACAAGTTGACTCCCACGGGAGGCTGCCTTAATAATAATTCAGGGATTTTATGTGAAACTTTATCTAATCAGAAAGACAATTTCCTTTTCACCTATGATGTCAAATGATTTTTATGGCAATGGGTAAATTGGAGCATAACTTTTGTATAATCACTCTAAGTGTAAAAATAAGTGGTAATTTTTTCAGTTTTCTTGATCTGGAGGGAATTTTATCAATTTTGAGAATGTCATAAAAACAAAATATTTAAAGTATGTTTCAAATAAAAAAAAAACAACTTAATAAAGATGTGGAATTCATTTGTGAAGACAAATGCTGGCTATGGCCCACTATGCCAAAGAATCTGCCAGAAGTTTGCAGTAGGCAGTTGTCTTCAAATCACCATTCTGCTCTGTCAACCTAAGTCCCCTCCATATTAAGAAAATGAATTCTCTCTGCCATACCGGACCTTAAAATTATTGTTTTTGTTTGGCTTGTTTTGAGTAAAAAATATTTTTTCCAGTTTTCTTATTTATAGGGAAGATGGTCCCTGGCACAATTCTAGTTATTACTGCTTTATTAATTAAAGAGGTTTACATGGCATATGTGTCTGATGCACCTTGACATAGAAGATATGGGTTTTGACCCTCTGGAGAGCTTTGGCATTTGAAACCATTGGCCAAAATGGGGGGGGGAACCCATCTAACTATTATAAGAACAGTGGGATGTTCTCATGTTTCAGCATTAGCCTAAAAAAAAAAAATCATACGCCCTAGTATGAACATTCATTTAGGCATTTTTCTCTTTTGTACTTGTTGAGAGGCAGAGAGACCGACTACCACCTGCATGGGTGCAAACCCTCTGCCATTCACTGCATTCATTGAGTGTTCATTTATCTCTTAACTTTTAGAGACCTTTCCAGGTAGGTTATGATTCTCTCCTCTCTCCTTCTGCATCCAGATGGAGTAGCATACTCCAGAAAACAAGCATAAATTTTCCCAATGGTCAAAAGAAGTCAGAATGACTTTATCTCTAGCAGTCCAAAGATACCGGTCATCTCAGGAAGTCAAAGGACCAACGCTGAAGCCAGGCATGGTGGTGCACACCTGTAATCTTAGTACTTGGGAGGCTGAGATTGGAAGGTGGAAGGTTTGAAGCCAGCTTCAGGAATTTAGTGAGACCCTATTTCCAAATAAAAAATAAAATAGGGCTGGGGATATAGCTCGGAAGTAGAATGCCCCTAAATTCAATTCCCAGTACCACCAACAAAACAAAAGAATAAACAAAAACAAAAAAACCTGAACACATCATCACATCTATAAACACATTACAGAAATTGCATAAAGGATCAGCACAGGAGCCGTGACCCTTTAAATAGAGACATTAACTTGAGAGTCACAGAAAAGTGTAAGAAAGTAATATTTAAGTGGAAGTCCATCTAAAGGATGGATAAGAGTCGGTTAACAAAAGAGCAGATAGCTGAGCATTCTGGGAAAAGACTATAGAATGGAGCAAGGCCCTGGGGTAAGAAGGAGCTTGGCACACTGTAGGAAGTGAATGAAAGCCAGGGTTGGTGGGATACATCAAGCCAGGTGAAAAGAGGCATGACAGGCACCCAAGAGGCTTAACTCTTAAAGGATGCTGTCTAAAACCAAACACACAAAGCCCTAGATGCTAAAGAAAGCTATGGACCATCGACACATGGGGAGCAGCTTAATGTCATGACCAGATTCTAAGTCCATGAAGATCTTTCTGGCTGCAATGCTGGGCTTGGATTGGAGAGGAGCTAAACTAGAGGCAGAAATTGTTGAAAGAAACCAAGTGGGAGAAGACAGAGTTTGGGATGTTAGCTGGGAGGTCAGAGCCAATTGGATGGATTCCAGGTCTATTTTGGGGATGGAGTTGATAGACTTTTAGAATGGTTGGAAGTCATGATCAGCATGTCAAAGTTAATGCCTACACTCTACTAGTTCACTCCTATCATATATACCCGAGGAGATACAGGACACTCTTTCTGGAAAAGAATCTAAAGATGGAATACTATATTAGCCAGAATTCTCCAGAGAAAGAACTAATAGAAAAGAAATAGATCAATCTATTGATAGATAGATAGATACTCCCCTGAGTACAATGGTTTATGATTTTCTTTACTTTATGATGGTATGAGAGCCTACCTATACAAACATTCTGGTTTTCACTTTTAGTGCAGTATTCAATAAATTACATGAGATATTCAGCATTTTATTATGACCTAGGTTTTGTGTTAAATTATTTTCCCAATTGTGGGCTCATGTAAGTGTTTTGAGCATGTTAAAAGTAGGCTAGGAGCCCGACGTGGTGGCACACACTTGTAATCCCAGCATTTGGGAAGCTGAGACAGGAGGATCACAGTTTGTGGACAGCCTCAGCTACTTGGTGAGGCCCTTTGCAACTCAGTGAGACCCTCTTTCAAAACAAAGAATACAAAACAGGGCTGGGAGTATAGCTTGGAGGTAGAATGCCCCTGGATTCCATCTCCAGTAGTGCAAAAAAAAAAAAAAATAGGCTAGGCCAGACCGTGATGTTTAAGAAGTTATGAGTGTTATATATATATGCATTTGCCTTAGAATACTTACAGCTTACAATGAATGACCCCACTGTGATCAGAGGTTTTGGGACAGCCTCAGTAATTTAGCAAGGCTCTCAGTATTTTAGTGAGACCCTGCTTCAATACAATAAAGAAAAATAGAAATAAAACAGCTCAGAGGTACAACATCCCTGGATTCAATCTCCCACACACTAAAATAAAATAAAATAAAATAATCACCAACAGTATTAGTCCCAGACCAAGGGCAAAAGAAGACAAATGTCCCAGCTCAGTCAGTCGGGCAGAGAAGCTTGTACCTTCTCTTTACCTGGTTTTCCTGCTCAGGCCCTTGGTATCCTGCTACAGTGGTCCAGCTAATCGAGGGCAGGCAGAGTGCTTTACTCAGTCCACCAACTCAAAAGCAAATCTTATCCAGAAACATCCTTGGAGACACATCCCCAAAGAAGGTTTAGACAGATCTCTGGGAAACCTGTGGCCCAGTGAAGCTGACACATAAGATGAATGATCAGAGGCGCCTGCAACCAGATGGGGCCCCGCAGGATTCAGCAGGGGCACCGGGGGAATGTTAGTTTAGCTTCCTAGCAGGTAGGACCACGTAGCCTGGAGGACTCAGGGCAGAAAGGGTTTTTTTCTGGCAGCTCACAGACATGGAGAATTCCTGTCATCCTCAAAGTGCCCAGCACAGACCCAATCTCAAGGGGCATGATGCCACCACATGGAAAAGACACAGCCGTTTATAGGGAGACCTGTCCCACCCCTCCTAAAAGAGGCCATTCCTCTTGATAACGGATGACTTACTCTAGTGCACAAAAGTGTGAAAGCTTTACTTCACCAGCCCTGAAAGAATGATTGCTCCTCTGGGACAAGAAACCATCCTCTCCCTCCCCTCAGGATTTTGGGTCCCTGCCCTACTGGCTAAATGTTACCTGCGCTCAGGGGCCACAGGAGCCTTTCTTTTGTTCAAGCAAAAGTAATGTTCCAGAGTGGCCAATGAGGAATTACTTACTGCTCATTCCCAGCTCGCAGGAAAAGCAGTTCATGGCTGGCCTGCCGCATCTGTGTCCCGGAGTAAATACTTTGGTGTATCTCCCTCTAAGTCCAGTTGCCCACACTAGAGCATACAGAACCCTAAACTCACTTGCGTTCAGGGCTGAAAAGGTCCTTGAGGATTGTTGGCTCAGACACTTTTGTGTGAAGAAGCAGAAACTCAGACGCTAAGAGAATACAGCCCAGGATCTCCAGGCGTGAGCGGCAGGCCGAACAGTGTACTGTTAGTCAGCTTCTAATTCTATTAGCGTCTCCTTGTCTATAGCTAACATTGACATTTACTCTGCCCAATAACCCTACCGCAGATTAAAATCAGGCCCCAAGTCCCTCCGGGGAAGATGTTTATTAAGCTGTAGGAAGACATCTGAAATGATACCAAACTGCATTTTAAACTCGAAACCCCAAATACCACATTTGTTTGAGGGTAGGAAGAGAGACCGTCTGGGGAATAGTTTGGGGAATGGAGCCAGTCACCCTCTTTGGTGAAATGTGAGGCCACCAGTGTAGACAGAGTGCCTTAGAAGGGACACTTCAGTATCCCCACACATGGACATAGTGTCCACAGAGGCGTTTCCTTCATTAATTCCAGCCCCACCTCTCCTAGACCACCTCCCTCGCTCTGCCAGGGAAAGTTGATGCATGTGTGCCACTCTAGCTGTGAACCACATTGTGATTTGATACTAAAGTGTAAAAAAAAAGAAATTATAGAATCATCTAAAAAGGGGAGGGGCACTTTCTATGTAAATTCCTGCATAGCTTTTAAATAGTCATTAAAACCTAAAGAATTTTGCTTTCAGAATGAACTTTTAAAAAAAACTATCTTTAAAACTTCATGCCTTTAAGGAACAGACTTGGGCAAGCCAAGCATGGTAGCACAAGTTTGTAATCCCAGTATTTGGGAGGCTGAGACAGGAGGATCGAAGGTTCCCAGCCAGCCTCAGCTACTTAGTGAGGCTCTTGCAACTTAAGGAGACACTGTTTCAAAATAAAGAATGAAAAATAGGGCTGAGGCTATAGCTCGGTGGTAGAATGCCCCTGGGTTCAATCCCCAGCAGCACAAACACACAAAAAAGAATAAACATAGACATTTCTATTGTACTTATGAACACCCCAAGAAGAAAGTTGGGAGAAATATCAAAATTAGACAAGTAGAGATAAAAATATAACTGCAGGGTCCGAGCATTTGACCCAGACAATACAGGTGAAAATGTGTTTGGACCTAAAGTATTTTTCTATGTAGATGGCGGTGGGTGTTTGTGAGTAGCAGGTGTGTTTATGCACATAGTGTGGCCACAACTTCCACCTCCCAGGCTAGTGACGAGCCAAGACTGTCCCCAGCAAGCCACACACAGTGGCTTGTTTGCTTTGTGTCCATCTGTCCTGGAGTAGCTTGGAAAGTAGCCGAGCCGGGTTGCAAAGCCCTTTGGGATCCTTGGATGCAGAATGCAAAGTTAGTGCCAGGTGTCATTATTGCAAACTTTATTGCTATTATTTTGCTAAGTGTTTCAGATTAATATCAATTTAGCTTTGTGATAAGTGTTCTTGCAAAGTGGGAGAACTTGAAAGGGAGCTAGGTTGCACAAGGGACAGTACAGTTTCCTAGAAACTCCACCCTTCCCCCAGCTCCCATCCCCCTAGCTCCAGCCAAAGCTAAGCTGACACCCCTGGAAATCAGGATAGTGTTTCAAGTTACCATGCCCTTTGAAAGGCTCCCTCATGGGGCTGGGGGTGGGGCTCAGTGGAGAACGCTTGCCTAGCAACACACACACACACACACACACACACACACACACACACACACACCCTACCTTGGATATGTCATAGGGATACAGCTGCCAGGAAATGAGAGACTGTGTAAGATGAGGTAACCTCATTAAGTCATTTAACAAACCTCTGTGGGGCTTCAGTGCTCTCCCTTGGGTCTAGAGGAGAGACACACCCATGCTGTGAAAATGGAGAATAGGGTACCAGTGTGTCCGGAGAGCTCAGAACAGAGTTACTAGAGAAAATGGTAGCGAGTACTCTGGGCCTCACAGTCACGGAAGAGACACTTATGTCCCTAGGAGGGGCCTACATGTTTATGGATCTTTTCTCCAAACACTTCACCCGCAAATCGAGAACAAGATAATACTACCTGCCGGGCGTGGTGGCACACACTTTTAATCCCAGCATTCAGGAGGCTGAGACAGGAGGCTCGCAGTTCAAGGACAACCTCAGCTCCTTAGTGAGGCCCTCTGCAACTCAGTGAGACCCTGGCTCCAAATAAAGAATAAAAAATAGGGCCGGGGGTGCAGCTCAGAGGTAAAATGCCCTTATAGTTGAATCCTCGGTACCATACACACACACAAAAAGAAAGGATAACATTACCCTGTATTTCAGAGGATACTAGTGGTTATTTTATCTCCTAAAGCGGATGAGTCATTTCTTGACTAGAATATGCACCCATCGATCAGTGCCCAACAAACAAACATACTCAAAACACATCCTACAATCACCCTCTGCTTCACATGTGACATAGGTCAGTCAACTCTGCCTGTCTAGAATCCAGGCCAGACTGGCCGAATCTAGGTTCTCAAAGCCTAATAAAGCACATCCCAAACCTCAGTTGACCCTTTCATCATTTTATGCTATTTGGGCCTGGGAGACTCTTCTTTCTAACTTGAATCCCCTGTGCTACTGATTTGTTATTGTTTTTATTATGCTTGGGTTGGGTTTCAAAATCACTGGTAACCATTCTCGGAAGCTAGGCCTTTGGAAACTTGAAGGTCATGGTTGTCGTCTCTTAGCCTTCTCTCTTGTCTTTTTATTGGCTAAAAAAACAGTTGTTGTTTTGATACAGAGGATTGAATCTAGGGGCATTCTACCTCTGAGCTACAACCCCAGCCCTTTTTATTTTTTGTTTTGAAACAGGGTGTCACGAGGTTGATGAGAGTCTCACTACTTGCTGAGGTTTGCCTCGAACCTGTGATTCTTCTGTCTCAGCCTTCCAACTATTGGGATTAATGGCATGAGCCACCATACGTGGCATGGCTTAAAAAAAATCAATTTCTGGAGATTGAACCCAGGGGCATTCTACCTCCACAATTCGTTTTATTTATTTCTCTTTAAATTTCAAATAAGGGTCTCGCTATGTTGCTGAGAGTGTCACTAAGTTGCTCAGGCTGGCCTCAAACCGGTGATCCTCCTGCCTGAGTCTCTCAAGCACTGGGATCACAGGCATGCACCACCACAGTCAGCTAAATTCTTCAGTCTCTTTTCCTTTTCCCCTTAAGTCTTCTGGTTTGTTCATATTTTTCTGTGCTTCTCTGAAATCTTCTCTAAGTGCTCCAAACTTCCCTCTCCCTCCTACCGCAGCTGACAAGGATTTCTTTAGCAACTCTCACTGTGGATTCAGGGGGACTCTAGAGGGTTGTAGGCCCTAGGAAGGCACTCCCTACGCCTGGCCAGGCAAGCTCTCTCTCCTGGTCTCTGTTTCTTTGGAGAACAAGAGAATCCTCTCTGCATTGTTCCTTTACCATTAAGAGTGGAACTTGGGAAATCGAGCTTTTAGCAGCCTCAGGTCCTTTGTAGAGTCTTAGCTGCCCAAAGCCATTCCCTCTCCTCCCTGGATACATCCCTTCTCCTGACAGTGTATTAGTAGAGCTCATAAATTTCAGCGCCACCTTCTAAAGAGCTGAAATAATCCAGGCAAGTGGCTGGGAGGAGGAGCCATAAATCTGATCTCCTAGCACAGGTACTAAAGCAATCTTGTGATTGGAGCTTAGAGACGGCCATTCGTGAGGACAACACCATGCTGGGGAGCCTGTGGAAGCGCACAGGCTGGGCAGCCTTTGTCTGGGCATCCGATAGGTCTTTTCCAGAGTTGAGCTTTGCAGAAGCCCTTGCAGCTGGGCCTGTCATTGAGCTGCAAGTTTCAGTCGTCAGGTCAGTTTGGAATGCAGGTATTGAGGGATCCAGTGAAGGATTCTGCCACAGAGTACTCAATTAAAAGCTAACCAGCCAGCTGGGCGTGGTGACACACACTTGTCATCCCAGCATTTGGGAGGCTGAGAAAGGATGATCGCGGTTCTCTGACAGCCTCAGCTACTTAGTGAGGTTCTTTGCAACTCAGTGAGACCCTGTTTCAAAATAAAGAATAAAGCCAGGCATGGTGGTGCACGCTTGTAATCCCAGCATTTTGGAGGCTGAGACTGGAGGATCGCAGTCCACGGACATACTCAGCTACTACTTAGTGAGGCCCTCTTCAACTCAGTGAGACCCTGTTTCAAAATAAAGAATGAAAAACAGGGCTGTGGGTGTTGCTCAAAGGTAAAATCCCCTGGGCTCCATCCCCGGTACCACAAAAAAAAAAAAAAAAAATTAAAAAATTAGGGCTGGGACTTGAACGGAATTGCTGACTTAGAGTCTAGGCTGGGGGTGAGCAGGCTCCCGCGCTGTCCTGAGCTCTGGGAGCTCTGTGCATCTCCAGAAAATCCAGGCCAGTAGGGCAGCGCTTGTTTTCATGAATTATTCATTTATGGTGCATGAATGTAGCAGCAATCTCATGGAAAGGACAAGGCTCCTATCAGAGGGCTACTCATTTGTCCTTATGAAGCAGGGAAAAGGCTTGTTAACAATGCACAGCAGGAAGAAATTTTACTTAGAGTATGCCTCTATAAAGATTGTGTGTGTGTGTGTGTGTGTGTGTGTGTGTGTGTGTGTGTGTGTGTAGTCCCAGCTGGTCAGATGTGCATCATTTGTTTGAGCCACATTCAAAATCATCTTTTATTTATTCCTTTTGATCTGCATTTCCTTGCCTTTGCTAAGCATACATTTATGAATAATTGGGGCAATGGAGAAGTCATTGGCTGGTTGAAACCCGTCTCTTCATGCCTGCACATCTGATCCAGGGCTAAAGCCAAACTGTTCAGACATTTAGGGTCTTTTATTTTTATTTTTATTTTTTTTTTTAAAAAGGCTTTAGCTCTTTACAAGGAAAAACTATCAGATTTAGAAAAAAACTTTTTTTTTTTTTCAAACAAGAGTACATCAGAAACCAATCCAGCCATGTTTTGGGTTAACTAAATGAATCAGGCTGACTGCATGACTAATTCAGATTAATGGTGCAGAAATCAGTCATTAAAGAAACCAAGAGGGGAAAAAAAAAGATTGATTTAATAGTCTTGAACACAATGACCATAAATTCGGATCTCCCCTCTTATTACTACTCTCTCTGCTTAAAATACTTGAAAGCACCAGTCAACAGCTCCTCCGCCTGCAGAGATGCAGGGATAGACCATAAAAGCACGCAGAGGCTCCAGCAGGATGTAGATCTGTTGGCTGGATCGTGTTTTATTACCACCATTGGCCTTCTCACAGCCAGGCTTTCATTTAAAGAAAAAGTTATGATTTCCAAGACATCAAATACTACATCTATAAAAGAAAGGAATCAGCAGTACAAAATTGATTTTTTTTTCTTTAAAGAAAGGAGGCCCGCATTTACCTCATGTGGTATATTTAATTTCAGATACCTCAGATGATGATGATTTCTAACGTAATATTGATATTCTTGTCAACATCAATAAGTCAATATCAGCACAGAAACAAGATGTTGGGTTGGCCGTGGTGCAGGTGTGATTTGGTAGCTTGGAGCGAAGGTTTCTGAGCATTAAAAGTGGAGCCTTATTACAGTACATGGAACCGACTTCTAGAATATTATATAGATTGCAGACAGATAAGTGGTCCAAAGTTACTCTCTGTCTTCTCTTATGAAATGCTAATAAAATAATTAAAGTATAAACTATAATATAAATAATTAGTGTTAATATTATAATATTTTAACATATTATTAAAATATAATTTCAAATGGGAATTAACTTAAGTGATGTTAAAAACAAATAGGGCTGGGGGTATAGCTAGGGGGTAGAATGCCCCTGGGTTCTATTCCCAGTACTGCAATAAATAAATAAATAAATAAATAAAAGAATAGGGCTGAGGGTGTCACTCAGTGGTTGAATGCCCCTGGGTTCCATCCCCAGTACCACAAATAAATAAATAAATAAATAAATAAATAAATAAATAAATGCCTGACATGGTGGCGCACGCTTGTAATCTCAGCATTTGGGAGACTGAGACAGGAGGATCACAGTTTTGCAGCCAGCCTCAGCTACTTAATGAGGCCCTCTGCAACTCAGTGAGACCCTGTTTCAAAATAAAGAATAAAAAATAGGGCTGGGGGTGTAGCTCAGAGGTAGAGTGCCCCTGGGTTCCATCCCAAGTACCAATAAATAAATAAAATAAATAAATAAATGAACAAATAAATAAATAAAATTAGTACACCAATTAATGTGTGCCCACGTGCTTATATCATTTTGAATTCACTATGATGTATAATTACATGGTACCAGTAAAAGTATATTCAAAAGAATAAAAGAAGGGAAAAAGAGTTGTCTGAGGCTCAGACAACTCATTGCATGCACCACATCATGTGGCATATTTAATTTCAGACCCCTCTGGTGATGATGATTTCCAAAGTGCCCTTGTCAGTGCCAGCAAGTCAGTATCAATGCAGAAACAGGACGCTGAGTTGCTGCGGTGCAGGTGTCCTGTGGTACCTCGGAGCGAAGGTATAAAGTTGACCTTAGAGTCAACTGGAACTTCACTTAAGACTTGAAAAGTAATTCAAGTTCTTATTAGTTGGTGGAGATAATTTGTTAATTTGTTGAATACTGTTCCTTGTCCATTGCTAGTGGGCAATATTCTTTCTATGTTTTCATTAATTTAAGTATTATTTATGAAGAACCTACTAGGTTCCATGCATTTTCTTAAGTTTCAAAAGAATCTGCTGTGGTAGACGAGGTAGACACAATCTCATGACTTAAGAAGTTTATTATCTAATTGGTGAGGAGAGGCATTTTTTAAAAAATCACTCATGGTAACCTCTCAGAGACAGCAGCACATACTTAATATTTTTATTGTTCCATTCTTTCCAATTAGACACTTGAAAAAGAATTATTATGGATGCCGAGCCATGGTGCATTCGAGAGGCAGGAGGATGGAGGTTCGTGGACAGCCTCAGCTACTTAGCGAGGCCCTTCTCAGTGAGATCCTGTTTAAAAAAAATAAAAATAAAAAGACTAAAAAATAGGGCTGGGGGTATCACTGGGAAATGCTCTTGGATTCCATCCCTGGTACCGGAAAAAAAAAATAAAATAAAAATAAAAAAAATAAATAAATACTAAAAAACAGGGCTGGGGTGTAGCTCAGAGGTGCAATGTCCCTGGGTTCCATCCAAGGTACCACAAAAAAGTATATATTATGCAAATGACCTCAATAGTCAAATCAGTTTTCCCCTCTAAAATGGTAACATACAGTCTGCAAATACTAGGTGCTTGATTGATCTTCGATGATTGATTGATTGATTGTTGTTTGAATTAATAATAGTGATCAATGTTATAGGGTGCATTGAGAGCCCTTCACAAGAGGCCCCAACCTGATGTAGTCGCCTGGAGGAGGTGGTGAGGGAAACTTGGGCCAAGGGTCTGTAGCAGGAGGAAAGACAGTGCTTCCTGGAAGCTGGAAGAGGGTCGGGATTGAAGGTGTGTGCGCCCAGGCCCTGGCAGAGGCCAGTGATGTGAGGCCCTGAAGCTTGGTCAGATTCCAGCCCAGAGAGATGGGCTTTCTACCCTCCTTCACCCAGAACGCCATGCTGCTGTGCTTGTATTTCAGAATAGCATGGGTCTAAGGGTGAGGCGGAAAATGGAATATAGATACAAAGATAGATTCCTCCTCCTGAGCATCTAAATGTTTGTGTCCTCAAAAAGAAAAAAAAAACCAAAACAAAAAAGAAGCACCCAGGGAACATTTCTTGCAGGAAGTGTCAACTCTTCAACCACGGGACCTCTGTTGTACTGAGTCTAAGCAAGTGTGGAGAAAGAGAATAAATATTTCTCAATTTTAGTTATTTTTATGACTTTTCTGGTACTAGAGATTGAAGCCAGGCCTCAGACATACTTGAAAAGTACTTTGCCACCAAGGATGACCCCCACCTTTTTTACTTTTTATTTTTATTATTTTCAGCCCTATTTTATTCTTTATTTTTTATTTTCTTTTTTACAAATTTTTTATTGAACATAAATGGTATACATTTAAACTATACTTGGTGCCCTCTCCCCCTTGCCCCCATTTTCCCTTCACCCCTCCCACCAGTGGTTGTCCAAGGTAACCATGCCATATTCATAATTTTACACATATTCAGATGTAGACCCTCATTAATCAAGTTCAGCCTTCCTCCTCTCCTATCTTTCCATTCAAACTTTGCTGATATTTCCCTCCATTATCTGGAGTCCCACTGGTATCCTCTGTGTTTCCTAGTTTGGGCATTTTAGAGAAAACATATGTCCCTTCTCCTTCTGTGCTTGGCTGATCTCACTTAACAAAATGCTCTCCAGGGCTTTCCATCTTCTTGCAAATGATATGATTTTGTTCTTCTTTATGGCTGAATAGAATTCCATTGTGTGTATTTCCCAAAGTTTTGCAATCCATTCATCAGTTGATGGAGGCCTGGGTTGATTCCATATTTTGGCTATTACAAATTGTGCTGCTATGAACATGGGTATGCATATGTTGCTGTAGTTCTCTGAATTCAGCCCCTTTGGAAAGATACCCAGGAGTGGTAGAGCTGGATCATATGTTGGATCTATTCCCACCTTTCTAAGGAATCTCCACACAGATCTCCATAGTGGTTGAACTAGTTTGCATTCCCACCAACAGTGTAAAAGAGTTCCTCTTTCCCCACATCCTTACCAGCATTTGTTGTTGTTTGATTTCTTTATGCTTGCCACTCTGACTGGGGTTAGATGGAATCTCAGTGTAGTTTTGATTTGCATCTCCCTGATGGCCAGTGATGTTGAACATCTTTTCATGTATCTATTGGCCCTTTGCATCTCTTCTTTGTGAAGTGTCTATTCAGTTCATTTGCCCATTTCTTGATTGGGTTGTTTGTTTTGCTAGTGTAGAGTCTTTTGAGCTCTTTATATATTCTGGATATTAGCCCCCTATCAGAGTGGTGGCTGGTAAAGATCCTTTCCCATTCTATAGGCTTCCTCTTTAGGTTATTGGTGGTTTCCTTTGATGAGAAGAAACTTTTTAGTTTGATGCTATCCCACTTGTTAATTCTTGCTTTAATTTCCCAAGCTTTGGAGGTTTTGTTGAGAAAGTTACTGCCTGTGCCAATATGTTGTAGAGTTGAGCCTATGCTTTCCTCTACTAACTTCACAGTGTCTGGTCTGATTTCTAAGTCTTTGATCCATCTCGAGTTGATTCCTGTGCATGGTGAGATATAGGGGTTTAGTTCCATCTATCTACAAATGGATAGCCAGTTCTCCCAGCACCACTTGTTGAAAAGGCTGTCTTTTCTCCAGCGTATGAGTTTGGCCCCTTTGTCAAAGAATAATTGACTAAAGATGTGTGGGTTTGTTTCTGTATCTTCTATTCTAATCCACTGGTCAGTATATCTGTTATTGTGCCAGTACCATGCTGTTTTGACTACTATTGCTCTATAGTATAGTTTGAAGTCTGGGATTGTGATGCCACCTGCATGTTTCTTATTGCTGAGAATTGCTTTGGCTATTCTGGGTCTTTTCTTTTTCCATATAAAGTTCATGATTTACTTTTTATTTTGAGACAAGGTCTTGCTAAGTTGCCCGGGCTGGCCTCTCTCTGCACGCCGCCTCCTGCCTCAGCCTTCCAAGTAGCTGGAACGACAGATCTGTATCACTGTGCTCAGCAAGAGTACACCTTTAAATTGGAGCTGATGGTAAATTGAAGCTACCTGATTTGGGGCTAAGTCTAAGTATTTCAACTTTTTTGTCTCACTTGCTAAAAGGGGAAATTATAGTTGCTGTCTACCCGTAGAAGTTTGGTGGTGAGACCTGGTACAGTGTATGAGGTCACTCATAAAAGATACAGACAATAGGGAAATAATAAAGTAATTTTTTCCTCTTTTGAATTCTTTTTAATCGACACAATAATTATACGATGTCTTTTTAAATATGGGTCAGACAGCTTTCTTGTTGTCCCAGTCATTACTTTGGCTAGATATATGTCACTGTTTTCAGGAAATACAGACTTGAAAACTGGTCTCTGGGGAACTAGTTTGGTTCCATTTTGAGGAAATATTTCAAGGGCCCTTTCTGAGAAATGATTTTGAATGAGGTCATTTTACAATTCCCTAAAACTGCGGGTGAGAGGAGTCCATTTGTTTCTGTAGAAGGGTCTAGGACTCTAAAACTGATGAATTTTTAAAGAAATACATAAAGAGTGTCGACTATTTTTATATCGGTCAAATTGTAGTTCCTTAAATAAAGCTAAGGATTAATACTTTGTTAAGTCTGGGGCTTAAGCCACAGATTCTCCACTAAAATACAGTGCTTCATATGTCTGTTCAGCCGGGCGTGGTGGCGCACACTTGTAATCCCAGCGCTTGGGAGGCTGAGACAGGAAGATCGCACGGGTTCGAAGCCAGCCTCGGCTACTTAGTGAGGCTCTCAGCAACTCAGTGTTACTGTTTACAAAAGGTCTGAGAGTATAGCCCAGAGGTAGAAAGCCTCTGGCTTCCACCCCCAGTACCACACACACACACACAAATTTTTTCAGCATTTCAGAATTTCATTAAGCATATTCTATACATTTAGCATATAGTAGCACAGTTAATACCATGAGGTAAATACCACTGTCGCCTCCATTTTACAGTGGAGGAAATTGAGGTGCAAAGGCAACGTGATTTGGTCAGATCACACAGCAAGTGCGTGGCAGAGCTCAGACTCCAACCTACAAGGCTGGCTCCCGAGCCCCTGGTCTTCACCACTCACTTTACCATGCACTTATTGCCTGCGGGAGAAATGAATATATTGCCTTTCCAGTTCACAATCTATTTGATTTTCTTGACAATTTCCTTTCTTTCCGAAAAATAGAGGTTTTTAAAATTGTTTTAAAACTCTTCCACAACCCTCCAGTCTCCTTTTCCCAGACCAAAACCAGTTTGTCAAAGTAGTCTGCAAGACTTCATTTAAGAAGATTCAAAGCCAGACAGACATGGTGGTTACGCACCTGTAATCCCAGTACTTGGGAGGCTGAGATAGGAGGATCACAGGTTCAAAGCCAGCCTCAGCAACTTAGTGAGACCTTCAGCAACCTAGCAAAACCCTGTTTTCAAATAGAAAAAAAATAGAGCTTGCAGTGTAGCCCCAAAATAGAATAGCCCTGGATTCAATCCCTAGTATGAGAAAGAAGGAAAGAAGGAAAGAAAGGAGAAAGAAAGAAAGAAAGAAAGAGAGAAAGAAAGAAAGAAAGAAAGAAAGAAAGAAAGAAAGGGAGAAAGAAAGGGAGAAAGAGAAGAGAAGGGGGGGGTGAAGAAGAAGACCTAGAGCAAGCACACAGTTTTTTTCATAGGCAAATAAAAATACTTTTTTTTTTCTCATTTGGGTGTGAGATGATGTTACTCTTAAGTTAGAAGGAAGTGTGGAGCTGGTAAAATATAAGATCCTTTGAGGAAAGTCTTCCATCCAGGGGCTAGTCATGTTTCCAATGTAGTCTTGACGCGAAGAATTAAATTCTGAGCTGGCTGAATGCCATTAAATATAGACACTGAGTGCCTACTATGCACCAGGTGTTGGGTAAAGCACTGTGCAGACCCTTATTATAAAGGAACGTAGAGACTTGATAGAGTAAATACATCTAACTTTTATGTCAAGTCCTAGAATCAGACTTGTAGACTCTCAAGGAGTTGTTTTTTTGTTTTTTTTTTTTTTAGTTGTTGTTGTTTTGTTTGTTTGTTTGTTTTCGCGGCACTGGGGATAGAACCCAGGGACATTCTACTTCTGAGCTACACCCCCAGCCCCATTTTTTATTCTTTATTTTGAAACAGGGTCTCACTGAGTTGCAAAGGGCCTCACTAAGTAGCTGAGGCTGGCCGCGATCCGCCATCCTCCTGTTTCAGCCTCCCGAATGCTGGGATTACAAGCGTGCGCCACCACGCCTGGCTTCTCAAGGAGTTTTGCGATAGTGCATAGCGCGTGGACAGATGATACGGTGGGGTGTAAGGCTCAGAAGACCTCATCCAACGCGACACCTGAATCTCTGATTTCCTCCCAGCATTCTTTTCATTTGCTTTCTCTGAAGCATTTTTAAAAATTGCCTCTTGCATTCTTATGTTATTATTTCTTTATCTGTTTGTGGCTTCTTTGATATCTGCAGCCTGCTTTCCTTGCTAATATTGATCCTGCAGTTTTCTTTTTCTTTGTCTATTTGTTAGTTTGTTGGTACTGGGGACTGAACTAAGGAGTATTTTAGCTTCAAGCTCTGCCCTCAGTCCTCCCTTTTAAAATTTATTTATTTCTTCTTTATTTTGAAACAGGGTCTCGATGAGTTGCTGGGGCTGACCTCGAACCTTTGATCCTTCTGTCTCGATCTCCCAAGTACTGGAATTACAGGCGTGTGCCATCAAGCCCAGCTTGATCTTGCAATTCTCTTTTTTTTTTTCAGTACTAAGAATTGAACCTGGGAGCATTCTACTTCTGAGCTACAACCCCAGCCTTACTGTATTCTTTTTTTCTTTTCTGCAACCGAGTTTCACTAAGTTTCTGAGGCTGGCCTCGAACTTGCAATCTTGTCTCAGTTGTCCATGTTCTGAGATTCAGGTGATGAGGGCTCACCCATCTTGATCTTAAAATTTTCTAAGCTAATATTCTTTATCATTCTCTTTCTTTGGCTGAGCATATGGCTGGCAGATCTGTCTCTCCTGATAGATTAATAGGCAATCCCAGGGTGCTGGGAAGCCTTCAAAGACCTGGGAAAGAGAGCATCCTACGGAGATCCCCCTTGGGTCTTCCAAACCCACACACCGGCCCTTCACTCCTCAGTGATAGCCAGGCTTGCCTGGCAGCAAGGGAGACTGTAGACACAGTCCTGAATTTTCAGACACCCCCAGACTGGAAAATATCCTTTTAGGGGTGGGGGGAAATGAGGACATGAAATCACTTGCTGTGGTACCTATCATTCTGCTCAGGACAGTCAAAACACAGTCTGTCATACTTGACATTTTAATTGAAAGAAAAGCTTACATAGATCTCAGCCGTAAGCAGTGTGTTTATACAAGTGTATAAAGACGAATAATCTGTCAAGTTGGAAAAGTCTTAATGCTGCGGGACCTCAGCTCAGCAACTGAACAATCCAGCGTGAGCTCACACACCTTACCTTGTTCCATGCCTCAATAATTTTTTAGTAGAAATACTTTACCTAGAGGCATATGGTTATTAAAAAGGAGGCTTGGCTTGCTCAAAGTCTGGAATTATTAGCTCATGGCAGTAAGCCTGCACTGGAGGAAAGACTGTTGGGTCTGTTTTCCAACTTGACTGCTATTTTGCCGTCTTATTTGCAGAATTAAATTGATGTGTTATTTGGGACGGTTTTTTTGTTTACCTCTTTTTTTTTTCCCCCAAAGAAAATAGAAATTTCTTGGATCAGCAGTATGCCAGTATTTTACTAGTCCATGCAAAGTTTAGACAACATACTGAATATCAAAGGAAATGGACCATGAATTGACTTTAGCATTAAAAAATCAATAATAGCTTAGTTACGGGAGCCATCCAGGTGTGATGGGGGAACTTTATGTCACAACCTGAGTCCTGCTCCATTTCAAGACCTGGGCGACCTTGGGAACATTTAAATGTATCTGAATTTGGTTTATTTCTAAGTAAAATGGGGAAAAGATGATCTACTTACAATTCTCGAGTGCCTTGTCTCAAGCCCAAGGATCAGGGATATGAAAATGCTTTGACAAATGTGAGCACTGTTCATGCGCCGCGTAAAAAGTTTTATGCAAGTATACTACTTTAAAGAACACGAATTCTGATCTCAGTATACACAAAGAGAATTAGATTTCAGCATACACAAAGGAAATAATTAGTTAATGCAATTATTTCAATACCTCGGCTATCTCAATGATATGAATATTCTGGATAAATGAATGTTTTCATGGGCCTACTTACATAGATAATTCCTCAACTAATTTCTTTAACTAATTAACCATATAATTTAATTTTATTTTTTTATGCTGAGGACAGAACCCAGGGCCTCCCACATATTAGGCTAGTGTGCTATCATTGAACTATACCCCCAGCCCTAGCCATATATATATATATATATATATATATATATATATATTCATCCCTAGGGATGAGTGCTCACAAATTTTATTTAAGTTTTTATAGTTGTAAAAGCTCAAGTAAGAAGACTAGAAAACTGTACTCATTTGAAGAGTGGGAATTGGAGAAATAATTTGTAGAATCTTGGTAAAATAATAACCTCCAAATTATTCAGAATTCAGGCACACGAGGATCTCCAATAATCATTTTTTCTTCCAACTGTACATTGTTAATTGGTCTGATTGATGTCATTTGGAAACTATTACTGTAATCTCAAGGGAGCCCAGGACTCTGAAAAGTTTCTTAATTAATAAGGAAATACTTGATATTTTAAAATTTAGTAGATCTAGGCATGGTGTGGAAAGAACTGATCTAATCAGAACATTGAATTAAATGAAGCCCACCAGTCAGTCCCTGACTGTTCTATATAACTGGGAGCTTTCATCATTTGGGGGGGGGGGTGAAAGCTCATTTTAAATTTAATTACTTTTGCATTTCCATTCCCATCACCATGGAGTTGTCCAATTTATTTCTTTTTAAAAGGACCATGTCAATAAAAACCAATGACCAGGATTATTTTTAACATGTCATGTTGGAAACAGAATGTAAATGATGATAATATTCTCTTTGCCCGTGAGGGTCACACTGCAAAGCAATATAATTCAAAGAAATATCTTGGATTTTCTTTCCTATAATAATTGTTGTTTATAATTGTTTACATTTGAAGCCTTCCCCTAGTGAATTATATATGCTAAAAGGCTGTATGTATGTATGTATGTATATATAGATGTGTGTTTATACACACACATGTACCCGTCTATTTAGATGCATATATTGATGAAAGGATAGTTGAGTAATTAGCTTCAAGCAGGGATGCTCTTAATGAATCTTGCTTATTATGAAGCTAGGGAGTCCATATTATTAATTCTTTATTTAGAGGAACTGTGTATTTTTCCCTTCTCCCCTCCCAATAGAGAGTGTCCAGGTTAACCATATTATGTTTATACTATTACACATATTCGTACGTAGCTCCTCCATTGAACAACCTCAGCTTTCTTCCTCTCCTATCCTTCTATTCAAGCTTTGCTGAGGTTTCCCCTCCATCATCTGGAGTCCCTCTGGTATTACCACTACTCCCTAGCTTGGGCATATTAGAGAAAACATATGTCCCTTCTCCTTCTGTGCTTGACTAATCTCACTTAACATAATGTTCTCCAGTTCCTTCCATCTTCTTGCAAATGCTATTATTTTATTCTTCTTTATAGCTGAATAGGATTCCGTTGTGTGTATTTCCCATAATTTTGCAATCCATTCATCTGTTGATGGAGGTCTAGGTTGGTTCCATTTTTTGGCTATTACAAATTGTGCTGCTATGAACATGGGTATGCATATGTTAACGTAGTTCTCTGATTTCAACCCCTTTGGAAAGATACCCAGGAGTGGTAGAGCCGGATCAAATGGTGGATCTATTCCCAGTTTTCTAAGGAATCTCCACACTGATCTCCATAGTGGCTGAACTACTCTGCACTCCCACCAACAGTGTAAAACAGTTCTAGAGGAACTGACTATGTTTGAACATTACATGCCTTGATATGTCATTATTTCCTTTTCAATCAAGTCCCCAAACACAATGTTCAGACTGGGGCTATAAACCCAGTGCTGCAGACTGAGTCACACCCTATGCCTGCCTGACTCCCGCTATTGACCTCTAAGTGAGACGGACTTTGAGACTGGGTGAAGTCATGGCTTGTGACGTGATTCTGGAGCAACTGGAACCAGGACCCCGGCAGCCTCACCCCGTCTTAGTCCCTACTGTCAGTCCTTGCTCCGAGATCCACGGGCACGTGTCAAGAAACGCCCTTCGTCCTTCACTCTGGTCTGAAGGCACTTACTTCTTTGTTATAAGCTTCTTACAGTACCCTCGCTACGTGTCTCCTCATGCGCACTTTCTGTCAACAGAATTGGATGTAGTTTCTGTCCGCGAACACAACCTCTGTGAACCGGCTTGGCGTATCTTTTATTATTTTCATATATACACCTTCCTAAGCATAGACATCTTGACTGACGTATGACTGGCCATTCTAAGATGTCTGCAACCTTGAGAGTTAGCTGTATTTCTTTTTTTTTTTTTGAGATTTTTTCCTTTTACTTATTTATTTTCTTAGGTTGATCATATTGAAAATGGCCTACATTCAGACTGCTTGGTACCCTGTCCTCCCCCACTTCCCCTTCCCCTCTTCCTAACAATGAGTGTCCAGGTTGACCATGCTGAATTCATTCTTTTTCACATATGCCAATGTAGCTCCTCCATTAACCAACCTCAGCTATATTTCTATGAGAATTAACTCATGTGCAAAAAGACTGGGAAACTTTATCTTCTTTGGAGTTTTAGCATCGATGCCAAGGAAGAGCCCTGCTCAACCTCCCACTGGTCCAGAACTCACCCAGGGGAGACAGACGGAAACCCAGATATTAGCTTCTCCACCGCTCAGATGGGGCTGTCGACAGGGCTGCAGCTCCCCGAAGCTCGGGGAGGCCTGTGCCTCCGCAGGATATCTCTGGCTGCAGCCCCATCCAATTCTTAGCATGCAAGGGAGGGAGGAGCTTTTCTTTCTTTCAAAAATGCACGAATTCTGGAAGTATATGCTTCTAGCATGATGTACAGAACAAAGTTATTTAACATGCATGACCCAGAGGCCCTAAGAGGTTAGTGTTTGCTTGTTCATTTTATTTTATTTGTTTGTTGTTAAGAGTTCAATTTAATGGCTCAACATGTCTACAGCTCCCCAGAGCAAAAGCACCAGGAGTTTGAGAATTCAGCGAAGGAGGTCACTTGTTTGCTATCTTTATAATATAAATGCAAATAATTCTCTTTTCCTCTTACTTTCTCATTCTCTGGCTCGTTACATCAGCGTAAGGCCCTTAAAAGTTATTTTTTTTCTTTTTCCTTTTCCATGAAAGTTGAAGCAATAGCTCCAGCTATGTACTCCCCTGGGGTAGGCTTACCCAAGTCCTGCAGGTCAAGCCCAAATCAGTTTCTGTCAAACAGCCTAACACATCGAGTTGTTATGAAACGAGAAATTGGCAGCGCAGGACTGAGCCCGAGAAAGGCCACCGTGGTGCTGTGGCCGCAGGCTGGCTGCTTTGGTCTGGGTCCTGACTTTGATTTTTTTTCCACTGAAAGAAAGTAAAAACAGATTTCTGTTGGGAATTTATGACTGGAGTTTGTTCTGTAAAATCAGAGAATGAAAGGGTATCCTGAGCAAAGCCAGGCGGGCTTCCAGGAGGAGGCAGGAGAGTGGGTGCATTAAACACACGTAGCAAGATCTCCAGCTCTAAGTTATTTCAAAGGTCACCCTAAAGTCCCTTCCTTTGGAAGCAGGGACTTGTAGAAAATTAACTGGCTCCTTTCTATTGAGCATCAGTTAGATAACAGGGGTCAGGAAATGAAGTGGAATTTGATGTATTGACTGGGAAGCAGCAAAGGAAACCAGGCTTGTATTTTATTTGTTATTATTTCCCTAATATCCTCAATTATATGGCTTTCTCATCAGTGGCCCTGGTCTGCTATGCCTGTGGCCGTGGTGTGCCCTCCGGTTCTGGACACTGGCGAAGCTGGCCCAGGCCAGCAGCAATAATGTCTGCTTGTTTTGTTTTGTTTTCAGGCCTGTCCCAGGCTCTCTATCTTCTCTGCTACATCTACACAACAGACAGAGACAGCCCATGCCAGCCTCCATGCCCGGGACTCTGCCCAACCCCACCATGCCCGGATCGTCTGCCGTCCTGATGCCAGTAAGAGTTTCTGAGGGTTGCTTCCGAGCTTTCTCGCTTGCTGAGGCTTGCCACTCCTTAAGGAGGAAGGAAGGGCTGAGGTCTCAGCTGACAGTGAAGAAGGCAGCTGCCTCTCTGTGCCGACTTGAGCGAGTGTCTGGTCTGCCTTGTGGGTCCAGTTGCCCACGCCCAGGGGGCTTGCTGGCTCTCCTGTCCTTCAGTGCCTTGTTGAGAGGCAGGGGCCCATTTCCTGCTGGTGAAGAGTGGGCTTGCAAAGCCCAGGGAATGGGATTTGTTCAGGGAGACAACGTTTGATAACCACAGTGACGGTCTCAGTGGGTTCCAGGTTTGTGATTTAATCACTGCGGATTGAAAATATTTTCTAAAAGTCCCACCTGCACCTAACATGTGCCGACTCTTTGGTACGTCATTATATCCTAGACAATCTCGAGCAGTGGCTATTTGCATGGCTTTTGGCATTAGAAGCCATCTAGAGATGGTTTAAAGTGTACAGGAGGTGTGCATAGGTTATATGCAAACACTGTGCCACCTTGTACAAGGCTTGAGCGTCTGCAGCTTGGGTGTCAAAGGGGGAGGGGTGCTCTGGAACCCATCCCCCCTCTGCAGATACGGATGAATGGCTGCCCTCCCCGCCCCCCCCACCTTGAGTTGTATGCAGTGTCCTTAACTTGCCAGTGAGTGGTCTAGCCAGACACGAGAGTAACAATTATAGTAACGACAACAGTAATGACCATACATCACAGCTGCTAATACGTGTTTGTGCATATCGTGCTCTGCAAATCATGCCAGCTGCATTTATTGAGAGCTTCCCACAGGCTGCCACTTTCCAAG
The DNA here is from genome assembly GCF_963383645.1 of Muscardinus avellanarius. Classification (NCBI taxonomy): domain Eukaryota; kingdom Metazoa; phylum Chordata; class Mammalia; order Rodentia; family Gliridae; genus Muscardinus; species Muscardinus avellanarius. The sequence goes on from NC_137795.1 coordinate 8,865,428, forward strand.
CTCTTTGTCAACATAGCCCTGTGAGGTGGGTCTGTTAGTACCCCCGTCTCTGGAATAAAGAAAGTAAGGCGAGACGCAGAACCCAGGAATTCCAGCTCCTAAATCCACTACTGCACCTATGTACATGATATTTACGTTCCCGCCCTCTACCTTCATAGGAAACCGATGAGGTAGGTGCTGCTATCAGACTGATCTCACAGAGGAGGGAGTGGAGGCACTGACAGCTGAGTGACTGGGCTAAGGTCACGGCTAGCAGGCCATGGAGTCAGGATTCAAAGCCAAGAGGGCAGACTCCTGAGTCTCTGGTAGCAAGCCTTCCATTGTAATGACCCCTTCTGGGAACAACAAATATAAAGGAGAGATCCCATCTTTTTCAGAGGAAGCCTTGCTCTCCTTCCATGGGACTCTCTGAAGCTCGCTCCTCCTCCTCCTCCTCCTCCTCCTCCTCCTCCTCTTCCTCCTCTCCCTCCTCCTCCTCTTCCTCCTCTCCCTCCTCCTCTTCTTCCTCCTCCTCTTCTTCCTTTTCCTCTCCTCCTCCCCCCTCCTCTTCCTCCTCCCCCTCCTCCTCCTCTTCCTCCTCCTCTTCCTCCTCCTCCTCCTCCTCTTCCTCCTCTCCCTCCTCCTCTTCTTCCTCCTCCTCTTCTTCCTTTTCCTCTCCTCCTCCCCCCTCCTCTTTCTCCTCCCCCTCCTCCTCCTCTTCTTCCTCCTCCCCCTCCTCCTCCTCCTTCTCCCCCTCCTCCTCCCCCTCCTTCTCCTCTTCCTGTCTGGCACTGTGCTTTGGGGAACACATTAGTGTCATTATTTACAGGGCCACAGGAATTTTCAAAAGCCCTGAAGGTGGTGTAGCAGTTCAATTAATCTTCCCCTGCAACAGATTAACAACTACTTGCAAATTATTTTAGCCTCAAAGCAACTGTTGACATTGTTACACCTCTTATTCTTCCAGCAATCCTATGGGGCTGCAGTAGCTACAATTTGCAATATACCTATTTTTCAGATAATCAGGCGAGGAGGAAGAAGTGGAAGGAGGGTGTGTTCTAATGCCACACAGGTTAAGAGTGAAGAGTTGACTGGGACCCACATCTCAGCTCACTCTGAGTAGCGCAGATCACCTTTTCTTGGCAATTTTCTCATTTATCGAAGAGTGGGAGGAGAATGGGAGAAGGACTTGTGAGTGGATTCAGTTCAGAGAAATGTCCCTGCCCACTGTAAGGACTGGGCAGTCCAGGCTAGGAGCAGTCTTTGCCCACCTTGAACTCCAGGGGAGACTGATTGGCTGATTGGCCTCACTGCGGTGCTCTCCTTAGACTTTCATAGAGGAAGCAAAAAGCATCCTGCGGCCATGATTGCAAGTTTTATCTAAGTCAGCCACAGAGCAGGAAGCTCTGCTGCAATTGTCTTCAGTTAGGCCTCAAATCCTTTTGTCCGAGATTAGTTTTCTTTCAGAACTTTTAATTCCTTGTTCAAGGGGGGGGGGAAGCCACTACAGAAATCTTTTTTTAACCCCCCTTTTGTGCTGAGCTGAGTACATTCCCAGGGACAAAGGAGGGACACTGAGCCGACAGCCCTGGAAAGGTGTCTGGAACTGACTTCCGTGTCATCTCGCCATATGGCTTGACCTCCTATTGATGCTTCAGGATAGAAGCAAAGATTCAGGTGTCCGCATGGACAAAGTCTCAGTGATGCTGCAGTCTCCAAAGCCTTGCCTGTGTTATGTACGGTTACCATGGCAACAGGTGCCAGCCTGGGGCGCAGATTCTCAACTGGGGTCGATGTGTTGCCCAGGGGACATTTGTCAATAAACGGATACACCACAGGTTGGCAAAACTGGAATGGGGTGGGCAATACTGGCATCTAGTGGGGGGAGGCCAGGGGTGCTGTTAGCATCTTACAAGAGGCAGGCAGCACGACCGCCAAGGCTTACTGGACCTGAACTGTTCATGATGCTAAGCTCGGGACGCTCTGGTCTTGAGCAGCACTGATTTTACTAGAGAAACTCAATGTAAAAATCTCTCAAAAGTATATCCTAGAGTTCCAGGCCCTAGAAATCCCAGCCTTTTCTCCCTTCTTATCATGTTGCTGGCCCCTGGGCTATCACTTGGGCATTCTAAGCAGGAACAGAGGGCAGCTTTTTCCCCTAGAGTTTCTGCCCTGGGAAACGACGATTCTCCAGGCATAAAGTTGACACTGCATCTTTAGGCGAAGGTGAGGTTCATAGCCAATTTGTAATGCCTGTAGCAGGCTGCACATTTCACAAAGCCTAGATCTGAAAGAAAGTGTTGTATTCATTCATTCCACACACAAAAATTTTTTTTTCTGTACTGGGGATGGAACCCAGGGGCATTCTACCTCCAAGCTATACCCCAAGCCCTACTTTTTATTCTTTGTTTCGAAACAGGGTCTCACGGAGTTGCAAAGGGCCTCACTAAGTAGCTGAGGCTGTCCTCAAACTGTGATCCTTCCATCTCAGCCTCCCAAATGCTGGGATTACAAGTGTGCACCACCACGCCCAGCTTCAATTCCACAAACCTTTGAGAGCACCCTCTATGTATAATTACCGTGCTAGATGCACAGGGACAAACAAGGCAGGTGTTGGATCAAGGCCTTCTCCTGGTTGAGATTATTTTGAAACTCAAATGCCTTAATAATATGAGAACATGCATTGCCTAGTTTTCATTACAAAAGCTCTTCAACAGCGAAGCCCTTGTGTACAAGGAGGGATGTTTTACTTGGGTGTTATTGGGTGCTGGGGATTGAACCAGGGCCTTGGGCCTGCTAGGCTAGCACTCTACCACTGAGCTACACCTCCAGCTCCTGCCTGGACATCTTATTGGCAGTGCTAATTATTGCCCTATTGTCCGGCTTTGAGCAAAGCTACTTCAGCTGCAGGGCTCCTAATCCCATTGTGCTCATTCGAGTTGAGTTGGTGGTGCAGACAAGGCCTTGCTGGCATTAAGCAATCAACCTTTGTTTTGGAGAAGCACTTGGTGACACCATGTCTCTATGACAATGATCAGTAAGATGCAAAATACATTTTTTTTATAGGTAGAAAAATTAAGCCAATTTGAAACCAGTATTTGTGAGTCACAGGGGAGAAACAGTCACAGTTGAAAACTTTTCCAAAAAAAGTGGGGAGGAGTGCTGACCCTGGATCCAGAAGCCACAGACACTTGCCTCTTGGTGTAGCTAGCAGCCCGGAAGATTCTGAACAATCATTTGGACTTCTGAAAAATCCTTCTTTGGAAAACTGAAAGCAAAAGTTTGTTTGGACCTGGGTTTCCCTCTTAAAGAGGGCAGCCCATGCAATAAGGGGTCCGATGCTATTCTGACTCTCTTATCCCCAGTCTCTGGGTGCAAAAGTTGTAAGTAATACACATTTTTTTAGAGCAGTGAAACTCATTAATTCCTCATGAATTAACAATTAGAGTCCATAAATGTGCCTAATGGTACTGATCTCAATGCACTAATGGCACTTAACACTGGGTTGAAATGGTAAATTTTATGTTAAGTGTTTTTTACCACAATTTAAAAATAATAATTATATTAACAATATTAATAATTATTAAATAATAATAAATATAAATATAATAAATAATAAATATAATATAATAAATATAAAATATATTGAATAATATAAATAATATAAATAAATAATATAAATAAATAGATATAAAATATAATAAATAAATATAAAATAATAAATAAATATAATAAATAAAAATATAAATAATACTTATTATTATTATTATTATTATTATTATTATTATTATTATTATTGTGGTACCAGGGATGGAATCCCAGGGGCATTCTACCACCAAGCTACACCCTCAGCCCTAATTTTTATTCTTTATTTTGAAACAGGGTCTTAGTGAGTTGCAAAGGGCCTCACTAAGTAGCTGAGCCTGTCCACAAACTGTGATCCTCCAGTCTTAGCCTCCCAATTTGGGATTATTTGAGACAACAGTCCTAGATTTTTTTTGTGTGGTACTAGGGATGGAACCCAGGGGCATTTGACCTCCAAGTTACACCCCCAGCCCTATTTTTTATTCTTTATTTTGAAACAGAGTCTCACTGAGTTAAACAGGGCCTCACTAAGTAGCTGAGCCTGTCTTCAAACCGTGATCCTCCTGTCTCAGCCTCCCAAATGCTGGGATTATAAGCATGCACCACCATGCCAAGCTTAAAAAATTATTTTAAAAAAAGTATAGGCTGTCTGGAGACTTAGGTGATACGTGGGAGAGAACATTTCATTTTACTATATTGGAAAAGTTTCCAAATGTTTTACTGAAGAGCTCTAGAATACATAGAAACTTTGCCTTCATTAGTGCCTCTTAAAATAGTCTCCCACATCCATACCTTGCCAGATAACTGACCAGCTAATGTAGGCCAAGGTCAGGCTGAATATTCACCCATCAAACAGGAGAAAGCTTTTGGCTAGGACCTCTATAAGACATAGTCTAACATCATGACCATACCCCTGCCCCTGGGGCAGACGCTAAAGAAATCACAGTCCTACAATCCCAGTGATGGAGGGAGCATTCGGGTGTCTCCCCAGCTTCTCTTCTTGGTGAGATTTCTATCCCCCATGCTTTGACCCTCCACTGATAAGAAATTTCCCATAGATCCTCAGACTCCCCAGGCTAATGTAAAGCAAACACCTGTTTCCCCCAAATCTCCAACAATTGTTTTCCCCTCTGATAAATGGAAACATGTTTGTACTGAAGATTCTATCCCCCCCCCTAAAGAAAGTCTAGCTATTTTCTGCAGGATATGAACATTAAGGGAACTTGCTCCAGCTCCTTGTATGAACAGTGTTCATATTTTAACAAACAGAAAATATTCTTGATCAGACATACCCTTTCTGGACTGAAATAGAAATTTTACTGACTGCGTTGAGCATCCCGAATCTGCAAATTCAAAATATAACACCTCTTTGAATGCCAACATCTTACCTCCAGTGAAGAATTCCACCTCTGACCTCATATGACCAGGGGCAGCCAGAATGCAGGGTCACCAAAAATATCATATAAAATTACCTTCAGGCTGTGCATATGAGGCATATATGACACACAAATTAGTTTCGTGTTTAGACTTGGGTCCCATCCTAGGCTGTCTTATTGTTATATGCAAATATTTCAAACCAAATGAAGTAAATACCAAATACTTGGATATGAAAATATCCAAAACACTTCTGGTCTCATTCTTGTCCCACACTTGTCAGATAAGAGATACTCAATTTGAATTTGCCTTTTTTTTTTTTTTTTTTTTTTTTGGTGTTGCTTGGGATTGAGCCCAAAGGCATTCTACTTCCAGGCTATACCCACAGCTCTATTTTTTTTTTTTTTTTGAAAACAAGTTCTCTCCAGGCGTGGTGGCACATGCTTCTAATCCTAGTACTTGGGAGGCTGAGACAGAAGTATCACAGGTTCACGGCCAGCCTCAGCTACTTAGTGAGACCCTCTGAAATTTAGTGAGACCCTGTTTCAAAATTAAGAATAAAGCCGGGCGTGGTGGCACACACTTGTAATCCCCGCGTTTGGGAGGCAGAGACAGGAGGATCGTGTAGGTTTGAAGCCAGCCGCGCTGGCTTAAGAGACCTTGTTTCCAAATAAAAATATAAAATAGGTCTGGGAGTTTAGCCCAGAGGTAGAAGGGCTTCCAGGAACCCCAGTACCACACACACAAAAAAGCAAAATATAAACATAGGTCTGGGAGTGTAGCCCAGAGATAGAAGGGTTTCCAGGAACCCCAATACTACCGAAAGAAAGAAAGAAAGAAAGAAAGAAAGAAAGAAAGAAAGAAAGAAAGAAAGAAAGAAGAAAGAAATAGAAAGAAAGAAAGAAAGAAAGAAAGAAAGAAAGAAAGAAAGAAAGAAAGAAAAAAAAAACAGGACTGTGGTATAGCTTGGAGGTAGAATGCCCCTGGGTTCAATCCCCAATACTGCAAAAACAAAAAACCAAAAACAACAACAACAACAACAAAAACCAGGGTCTCACTAGGTTGCTGAGAACCTCACTAGGTTGCTGAAGCTGACCTCAAACCTGTGGTCCTCCTGTCTCCCCCTCTTAAGTACTAGGATCACAGGCATGGGCCACTAGGCCAGACAGCATTTACTTCTTAATAGGAACACTCTGAAGACACAATAGCCAGAACTCATTTTAGGTATTCAAAGGGTTTTAATTCTAGACATATGGAAGGCTCGCAGAGGACGGTGTGAGGGCCGTCCCTCTTGTGTGCTCCAAAACCTATGGCTGCTTCCCTTGAATACCCCAAGGCCAGCCCTGTGGTGAGCCCTGGACCGTGGCTGTATGGTCTTGACTTGGTTAAGAAAAAGGGGAATCTGCCCCAGGGCCAGTGCATCAGATACCTACTGCATCAGAGTTATAAGATAACACCCCACATTAGAAAACATTGCTTTTGCCTGGCATGGTGGCGCACGCTTGTAATCCCCGCACTTGGGAGGCTGAGACAGGAGGATCATGCAGGTTCGAAGCCAGCCGCGCACGCTGGCTTAGGAGACCCTGTTTCCAAATAAAAATGTAAAAATAGGTCTGGGAGTGTAGCCCGGAGGTAGAAGGGCTTCCAGGAACCCCAGTACCACCAAAAAACAAAACAACAACAAAAAAAGAAAACATTGCTTTTAAAATTGCAAAGTTTATTTCTTTTATTATCCCCCAAATTCATATTTACTATATACCTAGAGGGGTATAAAATGCGAACAATAGCCTGAAATAACTATTTGGTGAATACACACACACACACATACACACACACACACACACACACACACACACACACACACACACACACACACATTCTTTTAGCACTTTCCTATACATAGAGCAGTCCTTACAGCCATAAAATAAGCATGATTAGTGGCAATTGGAGTGTGTGTAAAAGGAGAAGCATTCAGTTATGTTCCACAGGGATCACCCAGTTCTCTCTGGGAATCTTTGTAGAAGGCACAGGTTTGGGCGACTCCTTGATCTACCTAGTTGGGTTGAAAGCTCAGGAGCGCGTTGTTTACCTTACACCAACCCTGGGGCTTTCTCTGGAGTTCTTCAAAGCAATGTTTAAGGATCTGCTGGAAAGAGAAACACAGCTTTGTCTCTGGCCTTGACTGCAGCGCTCCAACTTCTAATCCTGTTACTTTCCTTTCTCTCAGATGGAGAGACAGATGTCAGTGAACTCCAGCGTCATGGGGATGCCAGGCCCAAGTCTCAGTAACCCCTGTGCTTCTCCACAAGTCCAGCCTATGCACTCAGAAGCCAAAATGGTAAACAACTAATCACAAAAATGTGATTATTCTTTAATAATTCTGGGACTTTTTCTGCTGATTTCTGCTCTGGTTTCAAATTGTCCATAAAAGTAGAGGGCTCTGTCTTTGTTTCTCTGGAACGGCCAAGTTCGAGATTGGCTTTCTCTTTGAGAATACTCTTTACAGATCATTAGTATCAGATAATCGTGTCCTCAGTATCGGCTTGGCATGCAGTAGTAATGAAAGGAACATTTAGAAGTTTTGGGGAGCTTCACAAAAGTTGGGGTGGAATCTAGCTAAGTGTGTAGATATTTGTATCATTTGAAATAGCAAAAATAATCCAGAGTTCAATTCCAAACTGTCTTCAAGGTAGTTACAGCTTCCATGCTATCACTCCTGTTCCTATGTTGTTAAAACGGACCTTTAATTCTTAAGCTACGGGCAGAACTCACATTTTTTCTTGTTGTTATAATTGCCAGATGTGGCCGGGCGTGGTGGCGCACGCTTGTAATCCCCCCGCTTGGGAGGCAGAGACAGGAGGATCGCGCAGGTTCGAAGCTAGCCACGCGCGCTGGCTTAGGAGACCCTGTTTCCAAATAAAAATGTAAAAATAGGTCTGGGAGTGTAGCCCAGAGATAGAAGGGCTTCCAGGAACCCCAGTACCACCAAAAAAAAAAAAAAAAAAAAATAATTGCCAGATATGACATTGATTTGAAGGGATGAGTGAGAGCCTGAATTTTCTTGCAAACTGTACTGCAAAGCAGAAGTGTAAACGGCAAGGCCAATGACTTGTAACATATATGTTACTTGGGTCAGTCTTTCCAACCTTAATGACAGATTCATGCCTCTAGATTCTACTAAATAGTAACAAGAGCAATTCATGTCTGTCTTAACGTAGGTCATTTGGTTTCTGTAAGTTAAATTCTGGCACGCACCACAATTTGCAAGGAATCTGATGTCTGTAAAATACAGCACAGCACGTATTTTAGTACCTGGTATTGGGCGAGGATGGCATTTCGTTTGCTATAATATGGAGATTTGTCTGATCCACTGACAGCCTTAGAAACTCTGCGAGATGGTTGCTACGAAGAGGCTCTCTGCAGTTCTGAGAGTCAGCGGCAACTCCGGCACTGGGGTGGAGTCACAGCCAGGGACTTCCTTTCCAGAATTAGCAGGAGATATTTTGACGCCTGCCTTGGTCGCTTTCTCTTGAAAACTCACTCTTTTGACGTGCAGCGTCTTGTCCCGAGAAATCAGCTGAACTCCCAATGTTGGCTACTTTGGGCAAATCAAATTTGTGGTCCAGAGAGCTCTCTCTGCTGCCACAGTCCCTGGGACGTGCCAAATGGCACCAGCATCTGCAGCAAAGCTCGTTAAATCTTTTTGGAATTGGCAAATATTTTTTTCAACTCAGGCCCTTCAGAGCCAAAGCAAATACTTGCTGGCAGCAAAAAGTTCAAACTGGCAGCATCTGTTTTGGAGACCCAAAGTCATGCCATCTACCTTTTTTTTTTTCAAGGGAAATTAAAAAAAAAAAACTCTGAAGGTACTTAAGAACAAACAAAACTGAGTTCTTCATGAGCTTAGGCTGGGCTTGGGTCTGAAACTTCTGACCCCAGCTGGAAGATTCCTGAACTTGTGAATATGCTTCTGCGTCTTATATCCCTTTTGAGGGATCTTCTAGGCCAGTTGTAGATGGACTCTAAAACATCATTCCAAACCATCTCTCTCTGCCAGTTGATTTTCTCTGGATCTTATACCACCACTTAACTCAGGAATGTCCTACCTCTTCTTGCTGGCAAGGAAGGAAAAAGCTTTCAAAGTCATACAGGTTCATAATTATTTACGTGTATGAAGTAAATCGTGCGATATGGCAAATTAATAGTGAATGATGTTAGCGGAGACAAAAGAAAATTGGTCTGTGCTTGTAAAAATAGTGTTACCCACGAATGTTTGTGGAGTTGAATTCTCTGAGCGAGCCCGCTGATTCATGTTCTAAGTGGATAAATATTTCCAGGCCCGTGTTCAGGGAGCCCAGTCGTCTCTGTACTCCCAGCCTCTACTACCCTTGTTTTTACCCATACATTAATGCAAAGGGGCAAATGGTAGTATTGACCATGTATGTGTGGAAAAAGAGCATTTACTTAATAGCTCAGAAAAAGGTCAAGTAAATGAATTTAAGCATGTCACTCAGCTTGTCTTTTCTTCTTCTGCCCGCCTGCTTCACTGGAGAAACCAGTCAGTGCTATATAGTATTTTCTAGCAGCTTTGGGGCTGCTCAGATGAAAAGCTTTTTATGAAATCCAAAGTAGTGAGAAGAAAAAAAAAAAAACTTGCACAATTTTGATGTCAGCCAGAGCCTCCCCAGGTTTCTGTGAACTATGGGCTGTGTTGTTCTATGCCTAATTTTCTTCCTGTGTAAGACTGGAATGGATTCCAGATTTCAGCCTAGACTCTCTCTTTTGACTGTTGTCAAGGTCTTCTCCTCGGGTCACACATGGGCTATTGTGATGAATACTCTCCACAGGGCAGGGTGTGATCTCAGGGCACAGGGGTAACTGAGCTACCCCAGGGATCAGGGGGTGTCACCCACCCTGCACCACTGCTGGCCTCTCTCCTGGGACAAGGGGTCCCAGGTTCATTCCAAACTGCCCTTTGGCCCTTGAACAGAGCCACCTTCCTGAATTTCTGGTGAGACTCGGAGGTGCACAGAAGCCTAAGACAGGATTGCTTTCAAAGCACAGCTCTTAACGGAGGCCCTTGGACTAGGGAGTCCCAGCAGAACCTATCTGTTTTCCTTTCTCCAAATCAGTGATTTCCATTTCAGGAGAGAATAACATGAGTGTCCTGGACAAGCTCTCCACTATGTTACTCTGGGATCGCCTAAATCAAGAAGCACACATGCTAATCTTTTAATCCAGTGTCCACTAGTATCAGTGGACCATCCACACTACTCCTATCGTTATTCTGACTAATCATAATTAATTTTATGAATTGCTTCCTCTCTGCAGAATTAAGCCAATAGAAACCTGACTTTCACAATTACACCAGTGCATCTGTTCATACCGGGTTTCACTGGGGCAGAGTAGACTCAAAGCCCCAAGAGCCTTCTCTTTTTCTAACCATGCCAAATAATATATTCTCCTTTGCAGATGCTAGGGTGTCTATGGTGAAAATAAGATCTTCTAGAGAAGCCAAGTATGTTGGCGCACGCTTGTAATCCCAGCATTTGGGAGGCTGAGACAGGAGGATCGTGGTTCGAGGACAGCCTCAGCTACTTAGTGAGGCCCTCTGCAACTCACTAGACCTTGCTTCAAAATAAAGAATAAAAAATAGGACCGGGGGTGTTGCTCAGAGGTAGAATACACCTGGCTTCCATCCCCAGTCCCACACAAAAAAGAAAATCTGCTAGAGAGAAATTCTCAGATTAGCTGATATACATTTCTAATATTCAAAGGGGAAAGGGAAGGAAGGAGGGGGGTCCACAGGGAGAAATAGGAGAGAAAAGGAAGGAGGAGACGGAGCGGGTAAGAAAGGTGGGAACCATGTTTTATCCCTGTGATGCACAGGTGATTTTACAGTGATGTGATTACGGCCTTCTGAGTTACTGAGATGCATGTCCGTTTCTGTTCATGGGAAATAGACCACTCACTCTTCTCTAGCTTTGAGAGAGGCTTTTGTTTTTAAGAATTCGGTCATAAGTTTGGAAATTAAATAAGCATAAGGTAGTTGGGCGGTTTGTCTATATACTTGTGCCTCATTACCGATGGAAACTGACCGAAATGAAAGGTGGCATACATAAAGTGCATCTTCCTGGGGGCCCTGGCTGTCCTGCCCACGCTCACCTCCGGCTGGCACAGGGTAAGTGAAGGCTAGCGGGCGTTGATAGGAGGAGGAAGTGGCCTAATCGTGTTGTCTGACTGCACTGTAACAAAACCCTCTCCCCACCTGGCCTCCCAGGCCACCAAGGCTCTGAGCGGCGGAGAGCCTAGCTGTGGGACGCAGCGCTTAGCAAAGGCTAAAGCTCAGACTCCGGTGACAACGCTCCTGGGTCACAGCGTCAATCTTTTAGATCCAAATATCATACGGCGACCAGTTGTCAGTAACTATGAGTTTAAGCCAAATGCTTTGGGGCCTATTTAGATTTACATATACACAGATGATCAGAATGGCGAGGGTGCTTTAGACCTCCAGATGATCTGGAGAAGATGGAGAGAGGCTGGTGGTATTGAACTTCCCCTTGGTTTAACTGGAGCACTGTGGCCTCACCAACTGGTCCAGTTCCATTGCCTCCCAACCAGACACACCATTGTCTTGACTCCTTATTTTATTATTTTATAATAAATAAGCCTTACTTATTAAATTATCCTTATTTTATTATGGATGTCTCCCCACCGGATTGACTAGAATCTCCTTGGAGAAAACCCTTGCATCATACAGCTTCCCCCATGCCCCGAGCTGTACAAGGTCTCATCAATGAAGATTGGGTTTCATGGGGTTGAGTTGAATTGAAATAATGGAGACCCAAACCCTAGTAAGAAGAGAGAAGGGGATAGGGAGAAGGATAAGGATGAGGAGAGGAAAAAAAATTAGATAAATTCCAAGCAAAGTAATGACCCTGTAAAGAGTAGCTGATTACATTTGATTTCTCTGAAAGTATCTGCAAACAACATCAGTCATAGTAATTTTTTCTCTGAGAAAAAAGCAATATATGTGTTCCTTAGAAAAGTTGGAATATCATTGCCCTCCTAGGAACTGAATGTGATCACTACGTAACGCTATTGCTTCCATTGTGATGGACGGGCCATGCTGTATTTTGGTCATTGATTGGTCAACACCTCATCTATAACTGGATTTGTGGGGTTTTTTAAAAATTTTTTAATTTTTAATTTTTTATTGGTGCAATGTATTCATACATCATAATGGTATAAATAAAATACTTTTGTAGACATACATGCACACATCGCCCAGTTAGCCCCTACCCGATCCCCACCCCGTTCCCTCCCCATCCCTCCTTCCCATGCTTGGCTTAGTGGTTGACATCTAGTTTTATAGCAATTTATCCAATATTAACGATGATAATCTCACAAAACAGTTTCATTTGTCTGGATTTGTGGTTAATTGAATAAATGCATAAATATATGCATGAATGAATGAATGATGAATGAATGAAACAAAAAAGACTGAGGAGTCAGGAGCTTTTAGAGGTGGAGAGTAGGTAGAGAAGGATTTGTTGAAGACTCTCTTTTCACAAATAAGGACCTCATGGCCCTTATGACTTAAGGGGATCACACCATTATTTAAACACAAACCCAGACTTGGGCCTTCACCTTTCTGTACAGGATTGTGCTTTTCCAGTTAACTGTACGGATAAGTTACCAGCAGTGCTTCTGTTGGAACTTGGTTTCCCCCTCTTGGACTAGCGGACATGAACAAGGGTGGCAGGAAGAGCGATCTGTGGCTAAATATCCACTTTGTTTTGAATGTCAGCTGGGTGTGTTTGGGTTTGCCTTGCTCCTCCCTAATTATTGAGCTGGGTGGTTGTTCGCCTACGGTGCCCCTTGGCCACACACCATCCAGCAGATAAATCACAGAAGAGCCCGACTCCCTGGGGAGCTGCCTGGAAAGTTCATTCATGTGGAAAGACAGACAGCCTCCAGGTAACATCTCGCTGGATGTTCTCCTCTTGAGAAATGCGGTTCTTGGATTTGTCTGGTTTGTTTTAATCATCTTCAACTTCATTTCCTCAAGGTACAGGGGTAAAAAGAAGTGAATGAACAGGCTGTCTGCTTCGCGGCAGCTTTGCAGCCAGGCAGGAAGCTCTCATTAAGTTTCGAATCACACTAGCAACCAAGTGTCCCCGTACCTCGTAAGCAAAACACGAGGATGGTCTGAACCAAGGTGACCACTTTCCTCAGAATCTACTTGCCTTGTTGCTATGGAAACCATTTGTCCATGGACAGATGGCTAGGACTCAGGTAAGAGTAAGCAATAATAATCTACACTTTCATGAGTATGTATGACATGTCTCTTTTTATTGGCTACTTGCCTTCTTAAAGCATCATGGTAGAAAATAGTAATTGTCAACATCAGTTAAGCACTTAGGCGTGTGGTAGGAGCTATGTTAAGCATTTTGCAATATATTTCCATTTAATCCTGGCAACTATCCGATGAAAGAGTTAAAATTCTTCACCTCGTTTTCTAAAGAATACACAGAGAACTTGGGGAACTTTCAGGAGCATGCACAGCTGGTAAAAATATGGTGCTGGTGTGTGAATCCAAGCACTGGGCCCTTGGTCCTGGCCCTGAATCCTGCTTTGCCATCAGTAGGAATGGCTATCCTGTAAGTTTATGTTATTAGAGCACTCTGAAAATTGCAGCACATCATCAATATGTACTGTCTCATTGGAGCCTCATAGAGACTCTGAAGGGTTGGCAGGAAATATTATTATCCTTATTTTATAGAAACAGAAAGATTGCGTGACTTATTCAGCACCAACCGGTAGCAACACCAGGCTCTGAGCTCAAGTCTTCTTCGAAGTTTGTTTTATTTTATTACGTCATCCTTCGAGTCCCCACGGTAAAACTTACTCTGAGTAAGTACAGGCCTTTATAAAAAATAAAGTTTAGTAGTATAAAATGAGACGTGGTTCAGGCCCAGCCACCTCTTCCTTTATGTCTATCGAAGTATTGACGAAATACTGGATGGAAGTCTTTGCTCTCTTCCTGTATGGCCAGCCCAGATGCTGAGTTTGGGCTCAGCGATAACTTTTGCTATTAAAGAATTAAAGGCAGCCACCCTTTGAGAGCTAATAGAGGCCGCGGTTTCTCTCTGTTGGCTGAAAGCGTGATCGTTCCTCTGCCATCCCCGTTTGCCAGTTTTTCTATAGAGAATTTCATGTGCGGATATATCATGTCACTTTAAAAGTAAAGTGTAAAAGTTTAGATGATGGAGTTTTTCCCTCTCGGGACCCCCCTCCCCTTTTGGGGAGCTTTTTTTCTTCTCTCTCTTGCAGGTCGCATTAGCCTTGAGAGAAGGCAGAGTGCAATTGAAGGCATTCGGCCCGGGAAGCTCTCGGGTAGTGACCTGAAGGCCTCTGATGGACATCAAGGCCGACCAGGGCCCTTAGGGGCGACCTGCATTTTTCTGGCAGATTGTGTGGACCCTGGAAGAAAGTAGTTTGCAATTGATGGCACTTGGCTCGGGCAACACTCGGGTAGTGACCTAAAGGCAGCTACCGGACCCCAAAGTTCTGACAGCCCCTTTGGGGTGTTTGGCCACTTTTCCCTATTACCTGCTGCTTCCAATAAACCATTTACTCCCCTTCAAAAAAATAAAAAATAAAAAAGCTTAGATGATGGGATTGTTGATCACAGAAAAGCTAGCAATCTTTATTTATATTTGCACAGAACAAAGTTCCCATAGGACTTATATTCTGTGTGCTGGTCAGGAATCCAAACGTGGGAGGATCCTTTGTCTTGAAATCAAGAATTCAGAGATTATCAATTGCCTATCAGTTACCAAATTCCAATGTAAGAAAAAGAGGTTCGGGGATTATTTTAGCAAAACTTTTCCCTTGAGAAACAAAAGCCTGAAGTTCGGGCTAATAAGTTGTCTCGGGCCACAAGCTAATTAGCAGAAGGAAACTAGAACCCAGATTCCTGCTTCTCAGGTTTATTGTTCCTCATCCTCCGTGTGACCATCAGGAACTGACTGGGAAATCCATCGGCCGGGTGTACTTTTGAAGAGCCTGTTTCCTGAAGCATTTTCTGCAGGATTTGATTAGTGAAGCAAAGTCCACAGAGGAGCAGGGAGAAGGGTCAGACTGCGTTTACCTTTAATTTCAACTGGAAATTAAGAAATGGGCTCGATTCTCGAGTCTCTTCCTGAGACTCTGTGGTTCTGATAGGCGACCACAGAACTCTTCTTGTCAACCCGCACGGGAATTCATGGTGAGCGTTTCACCTCTTGGCGTCTGGAACAATTCGCCTTGATTTTGCCTGCCACCAACCGACATGCCCCCACCCGTCTCTGTTTTCTCCTGGCTTGCCCTTGGGCATTCAGAGCCCTGTACTGTGCCAAGGGAGACCTCTGCTCGCCCAGGCGGGCACGCAGGGACGCTGGCCACAGCTCAGCCAAATCTGACCCTTCCCTGGGCTCTCGACTCATTGTCTTCCCCGTTTTCTTTCTTTCTCTTTCTGCCAGTATTCACCCTGTTTTGGTCACCATGGCAACAGGTGAAATACAATCTCAGCATTTGCTCACTGCCTCTGTCAAACAGCCCTGCACGCGCGCACTGCCGGGTCTTGTTTTTGTGTTTGCTTAACGTTCTCAAGCTGAATTCAGACGCTTCTAGACGAGGAAACGGCACACAGTCTGGCTGGGAACACCCTCTCTCCAAGTTTTCAGGCGCGTCTTCCCCGTGTATTTGTGTACGTGCGCGCCTGTGTCCCTGTCTGCTTTGGAACAGTGTGCAAATAAGTTCATCTTGGGTCAGAAAAGCCAGGCGGAGAAAAGACAATTTAACAAATCTTGTTTACAGGGAAGCTCTTCTCTGTAGAGATATATTTTGGTTTATTTCTCAGAATGTATATAGCTTCCACTTTCTAAGATTTTCCCCAGCACAATAATAAGGAAAGTTTGCTCTGCACTTTAGGGTGATGGCTCTGCCTGGATTTTGCTGGTGTTTATTTTGTTTTAGGCATAAATACTGAAGATCTGTCAGAAAATTCTGCCTCTGAGGGGGATAGAGGCTGTGATACGGGAGGAGAGAGGAGGCAAAGTTTTCTTTAAGGTTTGGGAATTTATTTTCTTAAAAGACAAAAGGGAGAATGAATCTTCAAGTCTAAAAATAGCAGAGAGGTACATTTTCTCTCTTTCAAAATTCCCTTCTTATCCTATTAGTTTGAAAAGCTAGCTGGAGAGTATTACGTGACTGTTTTATTTGCCATAGAGTGAATTAGAGGACTCGCTAGATTCTCAAGCACGCCAGCTGAGATTCAAAACTGCATGTATCATCGCTGGAAGAAAGCATGCTTCAGGAAGACGGGATTCCCACCCAACTGTGGCCTCCTGTTGCAGCGATTAAAGTTGCAGCCAGGCACGTAAATCAGTACGCTGATTACAGTATAGAGCTGGGATCTGAGGTGAAGGGTGTTAAGTCTACACTTGGGTAGAATTTCCGAGTTGACAGTGCGTTTCACTTTGTATCCTTTTCTGGAACATTCTGCTCCCTTCTGGGGGCACCCTGTAGAGGAAGGTGTCGCACCTGTGTTTCCAGGGCCTGAGAGGCTTTGGTCTGGCTGCTCGTGCCTTCCAGGTCCCCCACGCAGCTCTGCACACGAGGAGCCCTCTCGGAGGCCCCTCCATGGAGCCTGGCCCCTTCCTGCTCTCTCGGGGTGCCTCGTCCGTCCTCCCCTATCTCCTCCCCTGTGTAGCTGCCACCCTGCTTAGGACTCATCTCAGAGGCACCTGCCCAGCGCTGTCTCCACCTCCTGCTGGTGGGTAGAGCCTCCCACCAGGGCTGACTTCACTTGCACCTGATCCTCGTCCTTCATCTCTTCCTCCTGGAGTTGGTGGTGCTGTCCCGTCTGCAGGTGCGCCTTCCTGCCAGGCTGCAAACCCCTGGAGAGCAGAGGCCTGGCATTCAGCCCGCACCACCAGCTTGGCCTCTCCTGCTCACGCGAGGTGTCCACTAAGTGCTTCTCCAGAGTCTAGAAGCCAGTCTAGGCGGCCGTGTCACTGTGATGTAAGACGTCACCCTACACGGGGCTATTTGTTTTGTTTATAACTTTCAGGGAAAAGGTAGGATTTAATTTTTTTTTATTTTTATGTGGATCATATTGAGAATGGCACACATTCAGACTGTGCTTGGTGCCCTCCCCCGCTTCTCTTTCCCCCTCCCAACAATGAGTGTCCAGGCTGACCATGCTACATACATACTTTTACACATATTCCAATGGAGCTCCTCCATTAATCATCCTCAGCCTTCTTCCTCTCCTACCCTTCCTTTCTAGCTTTGCTGAGGTTTCCCCTCCATTACCTGGAGTCCGTCTGGCATTCCTAATACCCCCTAGTTTGGGCATATTAGAGAAAACACATGTCCCTTCCCTTTCTGTGCTTGGCTGATCTCACTTAACATAATGTTCTCCAGATCTTTCCCTCTTCTTGGGAATGACATGATTTTGTTCTTCTTTATTGCTGAGTAGAATTCCATTGTGTGTATTTCCCATAATTTTGCAATCCATTCATCTGTTGGTGGAGACCTAGGTTGGTTCTATATTTTGGCTATTACAAATTGTGCTGCTATGAACATGGATATGCATATGTTAACATAGTTCTCTGGTTTCAACTCCTTTGGAAAGATACCCAGGAGTGATATAGCCAGATCATATGGTAGATCCATTTCCAGTTTTCTAAGGAATCTCCACACTTATCTCCATAGTGGCTGAACTAATCTGCACTCCCACCTTTCCCCACATCCTCGCCAGTATTTGTTGTTCTTTGATTTCTTTATGCTTGCCACTCTGATTGGGGTTAGATGGAATCTCATCGTAGTTTTGATTTGCATCTCTCTGATGGCTAATGATGTGGAACATCTTTTTCATGTATCTATTGAGAAGGCAGGATTTTTAACTCAAATGACTGATTCATGCCAGTAAAGTTTTAGGACCCATGGTAAGTGGTACGAGAGATGTCTGAGCAGGGGAGAATCCTTCCCATCACTCAGACCTGGGGGCTCTGCCAGCCACAGGCTCCTGCCACTCTGAGACAAGCTCTGTAGGAGACCTCTGAGGCTCAGCATGTGGCACCAACTAAAGGTGAGGGAGCCTCTCACCAAGTGCGTTGACAATGCGCCATTGAAATATCATCGAGGCAATCTCAAGAATTTAGAACTTTTTAAAGAGGAAATGAATAAATCCATTGTAATTTGGTTTATAGCACATAGCAGCAAACTTTGGGAGCTATGTTAAGATGAAATTTTTCTTTTGTCTTTTCTCCTACTTACATGTGGAATATATATATATATATATATATATATATATATATATATATATATATAGTGGGTTCACAGTCAATGTACCGTTTATACCCTGTGTTCATATCATGAGAATTTTCTCCTGTCATTAAACAGCTTTCTAAAACATTTTAATAATTATATAGTATATAGTTTATCTATGGATATCACATAAAAATTAACAATTTTATTATTTCCATTTCTGGATAATGTAGCAAGACCCTGTTCCAAAACAAATAATAGATTAAAAGGCTGGTGGTACAGCTCAATAGTAGAACACCCCTGGGTTTCATTCCTAGTAATACACACACACACACACACACACACACACACACACACACACACGACTATATATATTGTCGAAGTTCTTCAAATTCATTCTAATTTTATTTCTTCTTATAATATGGAAGGAGGTCCTCTCTGATAGCGTTTTCAGAAATAGCTATCTTTATTTATTTATTTATTTATTTATTTATTTATTTATTATTTTGGTGGTACTGGAGTTCCTGGAAACCCTTCTACCCCTGGACTACACTCCCAGACCCATTTTTATATTTTTATTTGGAAACAGGGTCTCTTAAGCCAAAGAAGCTGGCTTCAAACCAGCACAATCCTCCTGTCTCCACCTCCCAAGTGCAGGGTTTACAAGTGTGCACCACCACGCCTGGCGAGCATTCTTATTTTTAACAAAAATTTTGCCAGTTTTTGTTTGCATTTCTTTCTTTCTTTTTCTTTTCTCTTTTTCTTTCTTTCTTTCTTTTTTTTTTGGTACTGGGAATGGACCCCATTAACATTCTACCTCTGAGCTACACCCCCCAGCCCTATTTTTATTCTTATTTTGAAACAGAGTCTCACTAAGTTGTAAAGGGCCTCACTAAGTAGCTGAGGCTGTCTGCGAACTGCGGTCCTTCTGTCTCTGTCTCAGCCTCCCAAATGCTGGGATTACAAGCATGAGCCACCACACCCGGCTGTATATATATATATATATATATATATATATATATATATATATATATATTTTTTTTTGCAGGAACCCAGGGGCATTTGACCTCCGAGCTACACCCCCTGACCTATTTTTTGTTCTTTACTTTAAAACCGGGTCTCACTGAGTTGCAGAGGGCCTCACTAAGTAGCTGAGGCTGTCCGCGAACCGTGATCCTCTGGTCTCAGCCTCCCAAATGCTGGGATTACAAGCGTGCGCCACCACGCCCGGCTTGCATTTCTTATATTATGGATGATGTTGACCATCATTTTATATATTGACCACTCAAGTCCTCTACAACTGAACTGCATTCCCCGCCCCATTCTCTGTACTTGAAGGCAGTTTTTCAGTTTTTCTTTTTCTTTCTTGTTTTTCATTCCTTCCTTCCTTCCTTATGTCCTTCTTCCTTCTCTCCCTCCCTTCTTCCTTCCTTCCTCCTTATTTCTATTACTGGGTGTTACCATGTTGCCTTGTCTGGTCTCAATTCTTGGGCTCAAGTGTTCTTCCCACCTCAGCCTCTTGAGTTACCCAAGGCAATTTTTCTTACTTGAGGTTCGGACTAGAATCCTGGGAACTAATGACAGAGCAGGCTGTCCTCCCGTTACTCATTTTGCAAATTTTATTAATTAACCAGCTTTATCACATCTTACAATATGCTTGGTTATTTATTTGGGGGTGGAATTGTTTTATATCACTTTTTTGCTTGGAAGCAGTTTTGTGTTTTTTTTAATCTCCTAAACTTTCTGATTTTATAGTTATTATTGCAGTTATTGGCTTCCTTAGAAGTATTAATGTGGCTTCTGCAAGTGTTCTGCATTTACCCAGACCTCTGTTTATTTAAATATTTACCCAAATATCTCCAACCAACCAAAGATATGTGTGTTTGTCATTCACAATGGCCTGAAGTAGGAGCACATGGATCCTGTGCTTACCTTTTTGCATCAAATCAAACTCTACTTTTGTTACTCACCATGCAAGTTTATGAATCTATACTGGTTCAACGTTATCATCATTCCTAGGGGGTTGGATGTTGCTGACTCTGTTTTCAAGGAAGAAAGGTCATCAGGAAATATAAGTAATTGAAGTCCCATGAGGTGATAGTAGTTAGTACTTTAAAGTTGAGTAAGTCCTCTCTTAACCAGATTATAACCCCCAACTAGCACCTGGCTCCGTGAGGGGAAGGATCTGAATACGACGCACATAGTTGGCACAAAATAGCTATTTGTAAAATGAATGAATATGAGTAATTACTTATGTAATAATATAAAACATGTGTTGGGTGCTGGTCATGGGCCAGCTTCCCACGTGCTTCCCACGTGGTAAGGATTCAGCAAGCAGTTACCCAGAAAGCACTTAGACTCGACTTGCACTCAGAATCTTTTTTATTCCTCCAAGGTATCTACTCCCATCTTTCCAGTCAGATGAACTCAGGCCCAGAGGACAACACGTAAGATCACTCAGCCACCAAATGGTAGACCAAAGAGTTGAACCCAGACCTGGCCTGAATGCTTAGTAACTTTAAGGAAGATGTGATCCTTCCATGCTGGGCTCTGCTTTGGCAACCTAAAAAAAAAAAAAAAAACATGACCAAGAAGATTTCAGTAGGAGTAGATGCAGCTATAGTGACAATTACTCAGCAAATATTTATCATCAGCATCAATGAAGCAATGTGACCTTCTTGGGCTGGCTCTTCTCCTCCTCCTCCTTCTACTTCTCCTCCTCCTCCTCCTCCTCCTCCTCCTCCTCCTCCTCCTCCTCTTCTTCTTCTTCTTCTTCCTCCTCCTCCTCCTCCTCCTCCTCCTCCTCTTCTTCTTCTTCTTCTTCTTCTTCTTCTTCTTCTTCCTCCTCCTCCTCCTCCTCTTCCTCCTCCTCCTCCTCCTCCTCCTCCTCCTCTTCCTCCTCTTCCTCCTCCTCCTCTTCCTCCTCCTTCTTCTTCTTCTTCTTCTTCTTCTTCTTCTTCTTCTTCTTCCTCCTCCTCCTCCTCCTCCTCCTCCTCTTCCTCTTCTTCTTCTTCTTCTTCTTCCTCCTCCTCCTCCTCCTCCTCCACTTCTTCTTCTACTTCTTCTTCTTCTTCTTCTTCTTCTTCTTCTTCTTCTTCTTCCTCTTCTTCTTCCTCTCTCTCTCTCTCTCTCTCCCTCTCCCTCTCCCCCCCCCTTCTCTCTCCCTCTCCCTCTCCCTCTCCCTCTCCCTCTCCCTCTCTCTCATAGTTTTCTGACATTCCTAAGGGTTTTTCCTAGCACCATCATGAATCCCCAGACCCATGCATGTAGCTCATCATTTCCAAGCACTCAGAAAAAAAAGGAAGAGGAAACCACATAGAGATCCTGACTCTGCCAAACAGACTGAGCTCTCCCCACCCAGCGATGAGCAGAAGATACAGGGCAGGAAGGTCAGTTGACTACAAGTCATGGAGCTTGATGGTGTTTCTTTAATATTTGAGATGGTTCATGGGACCAAGTTGGAGAACACCAAATCCTTGTGTCTCGAATAATTTGAAGAATGACTGCAAGCTTGTGTTGAAAGATCTAGGGAATGTTTCACATCTTTTACGTGTCCTACTAAGCTAGACTCTTATGGGGACCACTGCGCTCAGGGAAATCAGAAGAGTCAGGTGAGCTGGTTTTTGTTTCTTTCTTTGAGAAGAGGAATTAAAAAAAAAAAAGGAAACAAAGAATTAGACTGCTTGCTTTAGATTCTAGCTACTTGACCTGGTTGCTTCACTTCCTCCTCATTTTTCCATCTATAAAATGAGAATAATAATAGTGTTCTTAGTCATTTTGGAGATTAAATAAGGCAGTACAGGGAAATCATTTAATACAGGATTTCTTCTTTCTTTTTCCAACTTCAAATGATACTTTCATTAATTCAGTTATTGATTTAAGGCATGATATTGAAAACATACTAAGACCTAAGACCTACAATCTTAGAAAAAAACATAAACTAAGATTAAATAACTTACTTTTGATCATTCAGCAAAGATATGGCAAAAATCAAAAAATCTGGAAATCAACGCCTAGGTTTTTTTGGTTTTGTTTTTGTTTTGGTGCTACTGGGAGTGAAACCCAGAGGCTTTTCTACCTCTGGGCTATACTCCCAGACCTATTGTATACTTTATTTGGAAACAGGGTCTCACTAAGTTGCTGAGAGCCTCACTCAGTAGCTGAGGCTGGCTTTGAACCTGTGCGATCCTTCTGTCTCCGCCTCCCGGGTGCTCGGATGACAGGCGTGGTTATCATACCCAGCCCAATGCCTAGTTTTTGATTAATGCACTTAGTTACCGTGACCTTTCTAGAGATGTGGATATAGAAACCCATGAGTGCAATACAGCTGTTACTTTGAAATTGCCAACTAACTGAGGTGTGTGAAAGTAAAGATGACTCTAAAATCTTTTTGAAATAGCTAAAGATTTATTTTAGAAAACACAGTTCAGTGCAGAGCACTTTTAAATTTCAAATACATGTTATGGTTTATGGTTTGTTATTTCACAAACACAAAACTATAAAAACATTTTATGCCATTAAATAATTTAATGTTAAAATATCAGAAATAAATAATATTGCACAGAAGACCAAAGACTTACCAAAAACATATATATTTAATATTCATGTACCTTTTATATATACATATATAAAATGCCATTGTTTAAAATAAACTGTTACTGTGCCTATTTGCTTTAAATTATGCAAATATTTGGAATATGGCTAGCCCCTAGATTCAACTACGGGCCCTAAAATGACATGCATAATTCCAAAGCCAACTTGGGCATTTATGTTTTTCCAAACTACCTAGGGTCCTTATGGGTTGGAATGAGAGCTTCCCTTATGCTCTGCAAGGGAGTTGGAAAGAAATGTTAACCACGGGTTTGGAGCCCCCGGTTCCTTACATGGAAGTGGTTGTTGGGTCTCTGGGACATGGTTATGAAGGCACTCTGCCAACAAGCCTTTTGGAACAACCGTACCCATGATAACAGGGTGTGAAAACGAGATTATTTTCAAGCCTGATGAATGAGTCCAGCTGTTCCGGAGACCAGTATGGGGTATGTGAGAGCATGGTGTCACAGCACAAAGCATGTTTATCTCACTCCATCACTGCAGTGAACCTTGTCTCTAGGGAGTTTTCTTGGAGAATAAGTCTGGGCAGAGTCGTAGCTTAATGACTAGGGCTCTCCCAGAGCACTGTTCTAAATTCCAGTTGCACAAGACAGTGTGAGTTTGTAACGGGAGATAAGCCAAAGAGCTGAGCTTGCTTCTTAGATGGAGACAATCTGTAACATCGTCGCCATTCATCTTTTAGTTTCCCGTGCACTTTGCTCCAGGAGATCTGTTCTGTAGATTTACGGTAAAGAAATGTTCCTCCTCGTCCACTCGGAAATCAGCTCATTTATTCGCTCGTTTACTCAAAGAATCTTTATTGAGCACCTTCAAAATGCCCATTTATAGCTAGTTCTTATAAGTACCCTGTGCATGAAACATAACTCAGGCTCTCCAAGAAGGGAATCAGGTAAATAAGTAAGTAGGTGACTGAGTGTGTTTTGATACATGTTATAGGAAGGTAAAGTACAAAAGAAGAACTTCCTTCACCTTCATGTTGAGGGCGCTGAGCTCTCCCCAGTGAGTCTTCAAATGGAGACTTCTCAGAAGAGTTGAGGCCGTGGGCTCTCCATAGTACCCACTAGCCACATTTTAAATTTATATTGAAAATATAAATTCACTAGAATACAACACAATTGTGTGTGTGTGTGTGTGTGTGTGTGTGTGTGTGTGTGTGGTACTGGGGGTGGAACCCAGGGTCTTTTCTACCTCCGGGCTATACTCCCAGACCTATTTTATTCTTTATTTGGAAACAAGGTCTCACTAAGTTGCTGAGAGCCTCACTAAGTAGCTGAGGCTGGCTTTGAACCTGTGCGATCCTCCTGTCTCAGCCTCCCAAGGGCAGGGATTACAAGCGTGCGCCACCACGCCCGGCTCTAATACAATACAATTTAAAATTCAGTTCCGAGTCCCATGAGCCCAATTTCAAGTAGACCATGGGCACATGCTGATGGCTGCCATATTGGACAATGTAGATGGGAACATGGCCACCATCATAAAATTTGTCTGCGATAGCGCTAGTTCAAGCCGATCTGATGGGTGGCAGTGGTTGCTTTTCCAGGGAGAATAAACAGACTGAGCTGAATCCTGGAGATGTGTGTGTGTGGTGGTAGTGGGGAAACAGCATCAAATTGGTAGCTTAAAAAGTTACTTTTTAAAGGCAATTTTTCCAATAAATATTTATTACTCATGCTACAGCCTGTCTTAAGCTATGGGCTTTACAAAGATGCACAGAATCTACACGCAGCCTTTAAATAACATACATTAATCACTCTCACAAGGTATGGGTTATAAAAACATTACTAAAAACTATACTGGAATTCAGAGGAGGGACTGATTACTTAGAAGATAAGAAAGTGGGTATGGGAAAGGAGACTGGAGGTTCAGGCCAGTCTTCAGTCTTGGTAAAGCTGCCGCTTGTGATCTGGGTCTCAAAGACCTAATAAAAATCCTAATAAGGATTCAGGTGAGGAGGCAAAGTAAAACCCCTTACCTTGGGTAAGAAAACAAAGTTTCACAGAGTTCTTCCACGGAGCACCAGCATCTGGCAGGCAACTGAAAAGCTGCGGCTCTGCCCACTGGCATATTCATTAATGTCTTTCTACTAAGCAGGCTGTCCATTCAATAGGGAGCTTATTGGGCTGTGCCAGCTTACACGGAAGAGTCTCCCTTCTAAATGGTGTTAGCGTGGATTAGTTCAGGAAAGCTGGAGCCAGATCTCCTTTGCATTAGGGGCTGAAAAAAGGGTTAGGAGAGGGGAGGGGGAAAGGATTATGCAAATCACTGGCAGATATGTAGGATGAAAGCCAGAGAAGTCCATAAAAGCAGTTTTAATGCACAAATAGGTGAGAGATCTAGCTAGCAGATCTCTAGGTGAATTATAGCGTAGATCACTTGGTCAGATTTAGTGAAAATGTCAATAAACAACTGTGAACATATGTACATTTTGTCCTCTGACTTATATAATTCAGATCTCACAAAACCGATTCCTGGCCATTTACTCTGAACTTATTAGCAGATTGCTTGGTGGCAGAATCCGTTCAACGCCTCCTTCCCATTCTGTTTGACATTTCTCCTCTGCTGGGAGTGTTTGCAGTAGAGGTGCTACTTATCACAAAAGCCACTTGATCTTCATTTCTCAGATTATGATCTTCCTTGTTGGACAACACCAGTCACAGAAATCCTTTTGAAGGATTCTTCCCAGTTCAGAAAGAGAAGGATGAGAGAGACTGAGAGAGAAAGATCTCCTTAACAACAACAATAAGAACACAATGTGAAGTACACTGAGATCCAGGTTGACAACAGCTATTTAGAAGTCATGTACAAATTATAATTAAAATATGGGGGAAAAGCCATTTTCCAGAGCAGTAGTTAAAATCTCCTTTAAGACAATTGAGACTTGCTTCCTCACCCTTCTCTACTAGAATATATATATATATATATATATATATATATATATATATATATATATCTTTGGAAAATAAAAAAGCAATGAAAAAGATTGAATGAATGTTTGGGGAGAAGGGGAAATTTTACTTTTCCATTGTGACTTGACATGCAGTTTCTAAAGTTTGGTTCAGTGTAGCTTGATATTTATTCAGGTAAAAGAATTTCAGCAGGACAGTGCTGTCTCTGGATCTCATGTTCTGAGCTTCTCAGCACCAAGCCCACATTATGAACAGATTCCCTGTCACACAGGGATTTTCCACATGTTCTTTTTAATCAACTGATTTTTTTCTTCACTAGGGGTTGTTGTGTTACCAAAGATGCTGAGGAATTGAGCTCATAAAAAAAAAAGAAAAGGAAAGAAAGAAAAAAAATATTTACAGTGTTACTCTAAAACTTCAAGGTGGTTCGAGGGCAAACAGCTCCTGGGAAGGCAGGCCCCGACTCTCACATGTGGGTGGTGTTCCCCAAGCGGGTTTAAAAGTCAGTCATTCAGAACTCAAAACACAGTTTCCTCACAGGACATGTCCGAGATGGTTACTTTCCCAGGGCTACCCACAAAAGCCCTTTATTCCATACTGTATCTGGGAACCCCTGCCTCATGCTGATAGACGACCGGTGGGGTGAGGCAAGATTCCCTCCCAACACCCAGAGGAGAAGCCTTTTTTATTTGCTCTTGGAGCCCGCCACCTGACTTCAGGAAGAGGAAAGAAAACACATTTCTCTCTGACAGGATTCTGCCTCTGAACCTTGCGGGGTACAGCCTTTCGGAGCACAGACATTTTATCAGTCAAGGTGCGCTACTTAATTGTAAGACAGCTCAATATCTCTGGTATTAAGTACACCTTGAACTTTCTCTTCTTTTATTACTGTCAGCTTCACTATGGCAGCTCTGCACCATTACTGTATTTAGAAGCCAGAGGATCAAGGATCATAAAACAACAGAAATCAATGTCCCTGGGATTGGTGGTTAGCAAGAGCACGCATCTCCTACCGCTTAAGATATTGACATTTTCATGGCCCTTAAAAATAGCCCAGTGCGCTGTTCTCACATTCGATTGATGTATTTTGACTTTTTGATGCCGGAGCAATTGATTGATTCTTTTTAGCATCAAAACCAGCGATAGGAGTGATGGAGGTGAACTGCAGAAAGATGAAACCTACCCCCCTCCTCGCATGGACAGAACCAATCGAGGTCATTCTCCCTACTAGCTTCATGTCAGAACGAGAGCGATCTTCTCTGCTTTCATTGTTAATAGTGCCCATACAGTTGTCTCACGTTTTTGTCCACCTAGAGACTGTAGTTACAATTTCTTAAAACCCAAGTTATTACCCCACATTCACCTCTCTCTTGCTACACTTTGGAATGTTCCAACAAGTATGACAGACTGTTGCTTTGTCTTGCCTTGCTTTCATTACAGAGGAATTGAGATGTGGGGGACAGTAAAGAAACCATAGATTTCCAAACTTACTGACTTGCCACCTTTTTTTTATTTTTTCAGAAAAATAATTATACAGTGACCTTCCCCCCCCACTTCTACCAATTGCACTTGAGGTCACCACCACCCCCACTATCATTCCAGTGTGTCCACCCCAGAGGGGCTGTTTCCTTCAACTTCGGGAACCTGTAGATGTAGATCCTAACCTGCCATGGCTCATTGTCAGCGTGAGTCTTGAAAAAAACAAGAAATAATAAAAACCCAGGAAGCTTCGGAAACAATTTTTTCCTGGCTTGGCTAGTCAGAGCCACCATGAAAATGTTTCCCAAGCTGGGTGGCTGTCAACAGGATTTTACTGACTCTGGCATCTGGAAGTTCAAGATGGAAGCCTTAGTGGGGCTGGTTTCTTTGAAGGACTAAGAGAGACAGGGTCTGTTCCGGGCCTTTCTTCTGGACTTGGAGATAGCTCGCTTCTCTGGTGTCTTTACCTGTACATACCTGGGTCCTAGTCCCCTCGTCTTATACAGGACACAAGTCATATTGTATTAGGGTCTACCCTAGGGGTCTCATAAAGACCCAGCCCCCAAACACAACCACATTCTGAGCTCCTGAGAATTAGGACTTTAATATGTAAATGTGGGTAGTGGGCCAGAGTGGATAGAAAGAACCCCAAAACACAAAGCCCAGTTGTTATAGTTTCCACAAACAAATCTTAAACAAAAATCTAACCTCAATTCTATAATTTATCTTTGCAAAATCAAATATAAAATTCCACCAGGTTGCATGAGACTGTAAAGCCTGGCCGTGCAGGCTTTCCTTTCCACTAAAGAGCTGTCTCTTGTTAAATATAGTGGCTTGCACACTAGCGTGTTCCTGAAGCTCAGAAGCAGGCTACACATTTAAGAAAGCCTTTGAACACCAGGTGTGGTGGCTCACGCCTATAATCCCAGCATTCGTGAGCCTGAGACAAGAGGATCGGGGTTCATGGACAGCCTCGGCTACTTAGTGAGGCCCTTTGCAACTCAGTGAAACCCTGATTCAAAATAAAGAATAAACAATAGGGCTGGGGATATAGCTTGGAGGTAGAATGCCCCTGGGCCCTGGGTTCCACCCCCAGTACCACAAAAAAGAAAAGAAAAGAAGAAAGCAAGCCTTTGAGCTCTGGAGTGTGTACATGTGGAGTTGTAGTCGGTGTCGCAGGACTCTGAGAAGGAATGTCACTTCCAGTCTGCAGCCCTGGGATCCTCTTTGGCCTCCCAGGTCCCAGCTCTTCTGTAGAAGAATAAAAATATCGATGTGTCAGAGTTGATATCACTCCATCAGCCACATGTTGGCAAGTAGCTAGTGTGTAAGTATTCTCAGAGGTGACTGGACTTGTGAGTCAGGAGGAAATATGGGTCCTGCAGCTCCACGTCACCTTATTTAATGACAACTGCTCGAACAAGGATAGGTTTTTCTTTTTAAAACTTTTTGTGATACGGGATTGAAGCCAAGGGTGTTCTACAACTGAGCTACACCCCAGCTCTTTTTATCTTTTATTTAGAAACAGGATCTTGCTAAGTTGATGAGGCTGTCCTCAGACCTGTGATCCTCCTGTCTTAGCCTTTCAAGTACTGGGATCATGGGGGTGCGCCATCGTGCCTGGCACAAGACTAGCTTTTGTCTTTATATTTCCAACCCAGTAGGATGGTCACTTTTATCTGGCCGTATTCTCAGCCTTGGTACTAGAGGACAGCCAGGGGCCAGGATCAGAACATGCTGAGGTCTTTGGTCCATACCATGGTCCTATTAGTCATGTCCAGCTGCATGTAGAGAATGAGGCAGACACAGATGCACCTCTTCTCTGTCAGTGGCTATTGAACTGCTGTGGGCCTCAAAAACTGCCCC
Source organism: Muscardinus avellanarius (assembly GCF_963383645.1). NCBI lineage: Eukaryota > Metazoa > Chordata > Mammalia > Rodentia > Gliridae > Muscardinus > Muscardinus avellanarius. The sequence goes on from NC_137795.1 coordinate 8,894,548, forward strand.
TTGTGCCATGGCGGGGCCCAGCCCCTGGCCAGAGCAGATGGTTCACCCCTCCACAGCCACCTGCACCCGCAGAGGGCTGGAGCTCTCTAGACAGCAGAGGGCTCTCCCTCCTACTCCCTGCAGTGCGGGCAGCCCGCTGAAGTAAGGCTGTTTTCCTTCACCAAGTGGTAAAGGTGGCTGTTTTCTAAGACACTAGCAGGGAGAGCTAAGCCAAAAGCTCTCAGGATTAACACTTCCTGGCTACACGAGAGAGACCCCCCCCCCCCCGGCCGATGAACATGTGCTTTCTCCCAGAGCCTGCCAGAACCCTCCTGTTTTAAGTACCTTAATCTGCATCTGAGCCAAAGTATTTCCCTACTCTGCAGGGAAAATGAAAGCAGCTGCTACCCTTCCACCTGAATCCTCAAAATGGAAACACTTTCATTGATGTCATGTACATATATAAAATTATCAATACTAATCTCAGTATTATAGGGGGAGGGGAGGAAGTGGAGAGTGAGCTGGATGAAGCTCCCCAGTACCATCACGACCACTCTGAACTGCATCATGATGGAGACTACAATGCACCAATGAAGGTATATTAAAGAAAAAGAAGTTGGTCTCTAAGAGGAAATTAATGCAGTGATACGAGGTCCAGATGGAGAGGAGAACAACCTTCAGTGCTCTTAGCACAGCAGGATAACTATGGTTAAAAACAATTCATTGATTAGTTCAAAATCTCTAGTAGAGAGGACCCTTGAATGTTGACAGCATTCAAACCTTCAGCCAAGAAATGACGCCCACAGGAGATGCTACATACACCAATTAGCCTGATCTAGAAATCACACATTGCCTGCAAGTGTAGAAAGGCCACACCGTACTCTAAAAACATACACAACTTCTGTGTGCCGATTAAAAATAAAAATATATTTTTAAAAAAGAAGTTGGTCTCCAAGGAGATCCAGAGCTAATTTTACAGTCAGCCACCCTTATATAGAAATTTTTGAACCTGAGAAGACCTTGGCCCAATACAGGAATATTTGAGTTATCTTCTCTATCCAAATGCTGATAATTACATTTCACAGTCGTTAGAGGAAATGGCTCCTTCCAATCCAGTCCTTTGGTAGATGGTCCCTGGCTTATCTATTCTGTTTGATATCCCTTCGGCTTCTAATGAAGCTTAATTGATTAGCTCTATTTGTGAAAAGCTCCAGCCCTAATAAGCACACTCCCACTGGGGACACAACTAAATAGTTTATGAGGTAATTCGTATTTTAATGTCTTTCCTAATGAGCCCTTTCAGTAATGAATTCCCCCTGAGAAAACATTATTGGTTCACAGACGTTTCTTAGGATCCTAGGGCAGAATGGCTGATGGGGGTAGAAGCTTTAGGCTGTAGTATTAGTACAGAAAGTAGTTTTCAGATGAAAACAAGCCAGTCTTTTTTACTCAAAACAAAAAAAGTTCAAATAGGACTCTATACATCTAATTTCCTATGTCACCGTCTTCACAATCATTTTCCGCATTGGAAACAAAAGTTTCTTTTCTGAGGCAATTCTAGAACCCCCTATCGCTGCAGTAACTACAAAACACGCAGGTTGCCAGTATCTATAATCTTACATAAAAAAGAGAGAGGACCAAGGAGACACAAGTGCGCATGTGCATGTGCACACCTACGCATGCGCAGACGCAGGTAACCTGCTGGGGGAACTCGGAGTTCTTTCAGTCTCTCTTTTAAATTTCAGCAGCAGCCCTTCTGCAATGGTTGGTGAGTGCCTCAGTCACTCCTTATGAAGGCTAGAGCCAAAACAAATCCTATGATGAGAAGGAAGCCCTCAGAACTGCAAAGTGCAATTCTCTGCCGCGTGGCAGACTCTGTCCAAAGGGAGTTAGGACTAATTTCCTCTCAGTAAGGGAGGGAACAGTGACCTCGGGTTTGCTGGCAGCTGTCTGGAATCTGTAGGGATGAAGGGACTCATCTTTGTGTACCCAGGGCTGAGCATGGACAAGATACACCTATTCTGGAATCTTAACTTGGAGCCAGACCCTGGGGCGAGGATGACCAGTCCCAACCTGTTTTCTCTGGATTCTAGTGGAAGGAAATCTCCCCGACACCCAGGCCGGGCTGGCCAGGCTGACTCGCTGCTTGTAGCTTGACCCCATTTTGCATGACACAAAGATCATAACTTTGTGGGTGTATTCATTTCGAGTCACCCCTCCATGCCAGACTGGTATGGAGCTGTACCTATCCTCTGTATTTCTATCTTTTAATAAACTTCTTTCAGTCTTCAAAAAAGAAAAGATCATAACCTCGCTGCATGTTCTAAATGCTGCGAAACAACCTCGGTCTGTCATGTTTGTTCTTTAATTTGACTGTAGCACCCTTTCCCTGAAGGAAAGCTTTCTCAGGCATCTACTGGAGATGGAGCTTGCGGTGAATACTGAAGGTGTCCTGGTTGGGCCCCTACAATCCGTGTTCATGGCAGTGTCTTAGCTCTTCGAGGAGAAAAGCCACTAGAGTCTGTCAGGCCGATGAATAGACTCCAGTTGGCCGGTGACCATGTGATTCGGCTTCAGATTAGAGTTGGTTACCTGATGGCTGGATTAGCAGGATAAAAAATAATTACTTAATAGGATGTGAATTTTAATAACCTGTCTGTAGGACACTAGGAACAAGGACAGGACAGAGCAGGTGGAGGATTCTGTTTCATTTTCTTAACAAGCAAGGTCTGGGTTGCCTTCACAGTACTGTATGCAAGTCTGTGTCTCCACAAGCCACATTAGTGGCAAATCCTTTGCTCTGTGGTCCTCTTAGGCTTTTTTGAATTAGACAGCCAAATAGATGTGTAGGTCTTCTTTGAAACCCAAGTTATAACTCAAGCTGCCATGGGAAAGAACGTGACAGGCAGGGAGAAGCTCTTTATGCAAAGGCAGGGTCATTGATCTTGAGGACAGAGAGCACATTCTGAATGCCACCCTGTTGAAACTGGAGAGGATGAGGACGGGTTGCTAGAGCTCAGGATAGCACAGGAAGGACAAGTGCAGAGGTGTGGAGGGGACTCTCTGCTTGTCCCGGGAGGGCCTTGCGCAGGTGCCTGTGTCCTGGAGAGCGAGACCTCGGTATCCATGGAACAAATGGTGCTGGAGCTCGGCACTGGAGGATGGAGATGGGCAAGCACACCTCTGCTCAAACAAGCCTCAGCTCCTGTCACTTGCCAGTGAGAAAAAGCAACCTGCAAAGGACCCGGCGTGGGACTGGGAGTTTAGGAGCGTTTGTAGCCCTTGGCCCTTGAAGTAGTGAGTTTCGGCCTCTGGAAGGAACTCAGCAAAAGAGGGAAGCGCTATCTCCAGCAGTTTTTATTCCAGTGTGCTCTACAGCATAGCAGCTGCTTCTTGAGGTGACAAGGAAAGCGGCCAAAAGAGTGAGTGCCCGTGATTTATTTATTTGTTTCATTGAACATTCACTGGGCATGCAATGCCCTTGAAAGTTCAGAATGCTACTGAAGCAAACTTGAACCAATTGCGACTTTCTTTGTGGAAGAAATCCGGGGGAGAGGGGTTCATAAGCAGACTCCAAGCCCGGTCTCTTCAATGGCCCACGCTGTGGCCTCTCGCTTTCTGAGTGTTTTGGCATCCATGAAAGCACAGGCTTCCTCAAACCGGAGCGGTAATTTCAACAACTTCTCCAAACAACCTTCTGGGTGAGACAAGTCAGCTCCTTCCCATTTACTTATGAGTTAATTGGCATTTAAATGCAAGTCTTTAGGCCAGTGATTTATTTTAATAATATGTTAGCCCCATGGCAGGCCCATGACTTCATGACTGCAGCGCTAGAGAAAGGGCACACCGCCCTGATGGATGTCTCCGTGCTCCCGCGGCTGATTTACAAGGTGCACCTCCTCTGAGTCACTCTCGCCCCCTCCCTGCTAGCCCCCTTGAGTGGGGCCCAGCTGCCGGGGCATCCACCTGCTCGAAGCAGCAGTGATAGGAGTGGTGGGTAGAACACAAATAATGGAGTAAAGTTATTCCTCAACAAAATAATCCCTGAATACTGCAGAATTTGAGGAGATGGTATATTGGCCCCATCTGATCCATTTTCCTATGTTCTCTGTATATTTCTTTGATTGAAACAAAAGACTGTACATGCCGGTATTAAGGGACTTGGAATGATTGTTTTAAGTGCTATCAAATATCATCTGCGTTTTATGGGTCTCGTGATGCTAGTGTCCGCAATGCTGGCATCAGCTGACTTTTCAAGACCATCTCTGAGGCTGTGTTGTGTTTGCTAGGTTGCTAGGGGTACCTAATACATTAGTATGAATAGAAGAAGTGTTAAATCAGTTGCCAGATTTTTGTGCAAGATAAATAGTTTTTACATGTCTCAGAAGTAGAATCCAATTGGCCAAGAAGTTGGCCAAGAGCTGAAATTTGACATCATTCTTGGCGACCAGTAGATTTTCTTAAATGTGCACAATATACAAATTATACTATATATTTTCTATGTTTAATATTAGACTGAAAATAAAACTTTTGATAATGAATCACCATATGTAAATGATAAAATATACATTAATCCTCCTTTCTATTGTGGAGCATACAGCCCAAGACCCAGAATGGATGGTCAAAGCCACAGAGAGTTCTGACCCCTATAATTCAGTGCCTTTTACAGCTTAACTAAGCATTTGTCACACCCTGTGGCCAGAACTTTGGCAGTTTGAGGTGTGGCACCAAAACTATCACAGATTTCTTGTTCTGTCTTCTTCACAATTTCACAGGCAAAATATTTATAATTATCTTAGATCATAGCAACCTCAGCATATGATATTTTTTCTTTACAGAGAATGTTCACTTCTGTTTTTGTTTTATTTTTTTGGTGGTACTGGGGATGGAACTCTTCTACCTCCGAGCTACACTCCCAGACCTATTTTATATTTTATTTGGAAACAGGGTCTCTTAAGCCTGCTGAGGCTGGCTTCGAGCCTGCACGATCCTCCTGTCTCAGCCTCCCAAGCGTGGGGATTACAAGCATGAGCCACTATGCCTGGCTCACCTTTCATTTCAATGAAGCATTTTACATCTTTTCTCTGACATATCTAAATCAGCATCACTTCTCCTGCACTCTGGGGCCATTTTAATTAAAACAGGGGTTACTTGAACATAACTACGGTGATACTGAGACAGTTGATCCAAGAGAGTATCTAATGTGCTGGTAGCATATATTGTGCGGAAACACTGGACAGAGTGATGATTCACTCCTCCGGTGGGATGGAGCAAAATAGTGAAAGATTTTTATAATGTCTTTTTTAATAAAAACTTGACACGTAAGAATTGCTTATTTCTGAAAGTTTCTTTCAGATCATGATTGACCATGAGTAACTGAAATGTCAGAAGGCAAAACCACAGACAGGAAGACTACTGGGTTTTCTAACTTTGGTCACAGTGATGTATAGATGCATAGCATTGAAATTGGAAGTATTTTCTGTGGCATTTTTCAAAGAAGCGTATATGGAGCGCTTAGGTATGTCATAAAAACACAATAAAAATACTCAGCTTCTAACTGTTGAGGTCTCTGCATTCTTTCCTCCTGCCTCCCTCTTGACGGACTTTGTGTTTCTCGTGCCTTAGCACTTATAAAATAGTTTTGTCATAGGTGTATGCATTTAAAAAATTTATTATTAAAAATGTTAAGGTTTCTGTGAAAAGCTATATAGTGTGGAGCTGACTGGGCTTGCTTTTTAACTCAACATTACAAATCTCCAAATTACAATTTTAGAAAATTTGTGAATTGTATTTAAAATAAAGGGTGACTACAAATCGTGTCCAGAGTTTACCATAAATATTTGATATATAAGAAGTGTATCTTGAGGCTTAATGTCAGATAAATGTTTCTATTTCATTACAGTTAGAGATGATTACGGTTTTCCATACTTTTCATATTTTAATTAGCGAGGGGTGACTAAATCATATAAGTTATTTTGATGCTCCTGAAAGGTGGTAATTAAATCCAAAGAAGCTGTATTTTCTGTGAATGTTCACACCTAATTTGAATATAATTGTCAAATTAAATATATATTAAATTCTCATTTTAGCTGGGCGTGGTGGCACATACTTGTAATCCCAGTACTTGGGAGGCGGAGACAGGAGGATCGCGCAGGTTCGAAGCCAGCCGCGCTGGCTTAAGAGACCTTGTTTCCAAATAAAAAGTATAAAATAGGTCTGGGAGTGCAGCCCAAGGTACAAGGGCTTCCAGAAACCCCAGTATCACACAAAATAAAGAGGGCTAGGGGTTTAGCTCGGAGGTAGAATGCTCCTGGGTTCAATCCCCAGTACCAAAAAAATTAAAAAAAATATATATATATATATATATATTTACATATGTAATTGAAGTGTCATGAAATGAAATTTGATTTTTGTGGAATAAATTTATCAGGTAATGAAACTTCAGGTTTCCATCAGCTTTCAGAACTGTGCTAAACATAAGCCTAACTATCCCTATGGAATCTTTGAATTATCTGTCCAGTTAAGTACAGATTTCTGAAAACGTTTAAGATTAGAAATGAAGTTCCTGATTACCTTATCAAGAATTAAATGACGTATCCTTTCTTGGGCAAAAAAAAAAAAAAAGTTTTTGTTTAGAGTCCCCAGTCTCCTTCCAAACAAATATCAAGGCAATTTTCTTCCCTTTCTCACCAGCCAGGAAACAGTTTGGATGCCAGCAGCCCCAGAGGCTTCAGCTGACACAGGCCAGCTGCCGCTGCGGTGGGGACAGCAGAGAGGGCCGGCTCTCCTTCTCCATGTATCTCTATTAGCTCAGCTGCCATCCCCAGCATTCCGAAAAAGCCCCAGCTCTGCTCCAAGGGCTGCTACCTTTTATCATTTTTTTCCAGAAAAGGAAAACTGACACATTTAAAATTTGCATGCTAATCTTGTGGAACTCCAGAAGATTTCATGTTCTCAAATTTCAGCAAAGACCCATAGAGGGTGGCTTTCTGCTCTGTCATGGAGTTGCTTGCAGTTTGCAAATATCCAGGAGGATCCAGTGCCTGCCAGGCAGGACTGACTTTCTGTACTGTGTGAAATGTATCATAAGGTGTATCTGGCTTTTTCTTTTCATTATGAGTGTTGTGGCTGATTTTTAACTTTTATTTTAAAATAATTTTAGACATACAGAAAAGTTACAAAAGTAGTACAAGCAGTTCTTAGGGTTCCCCTAATGTTACCATCGCGCGGTGTGTGTGTGTGTGTGTGTGTGTGTGTGTGTGTGTGTGTGTGTGTTACTTCCTCCCAGCTGCATCCCCAGCCCTATTTTTTATTCTTTATTTTGAAGCAGGGTCTCACTGAGTTTTAAAGGGCCTCACTAAGTAGCCAAAGCTGTCAGCACACCCAATCCTCCTGTCTCTAATGTTACCATCTTGAATGACTACAATGTAATTATCAAAAGGAGAAAATTAACATTGGTGTGATGCTATGAACTAAACTGCAGACTTTACTTAATTTCCACATTTTTCCACAAATGTCTTTTTTTTCTGTCCCAGCATCCAGAATCAATGCATTTAGTTTGTTGTCTTCAAACTAAACTCTTCCTCCTCCTCCTCCTCCTCCTCCTCCTCCTCCTCCTCCTCCTCCTCCTCCTCCTCCTCCTCCTCCTCCTCCTTCTCTTCTCCATAATGGAGATTGATCCTAGGTTGCTTTACCAGCCTTTCAATTTTTAAATTTTGAGACAAGGTCTCACTATGTTGCCCAGGGCTTGCCTCAAATTCTCAACCCTCCTGCTTCAGCCTCCTGAGTAGCTGCGATGACAAGCAAGTGCTACCGAGCCGCTCGTTTTTACGTCGTCTTTGTCTCATCCGACCTATGACTGTCTCCCAGTCTTCCCTTTTATGTCTTGGCACTTTGTGTGTGTGTGTGGTACTGGGGATGGAACCCAAGGGCATTCTACCTCTGAGCTACACCCCAGCCCTATTTTTTATTCTTTATTATGGAACAGGGTCTCACTGAGTTGCAAAGGGCCTCACTAAGTAGCGGAGGCTGTCTGGGAACCGGGATCCTCCTGTCCCAGCCTCCTGAACGCTGGGATTACAAGCGCAGGCCACCATGCCCGGCTCGTCTTGGCATTTCTTAAGTGTGCTGTTCAGTTATTTTGCAGAATGTCCTCCAATTTGTATCTTTTCATGATTAGAATGAGTTTCTGAGTGTTTCAGAAGGATATTCCAGAAGTGATACTGTATTATTTCACGCAAAGAGTGCCTGATAATGAAAACTTATTATGAGTGATATCAGCCCCACAGCTGTAGAGTTATTATTACTATCTTGACTTATTACTAGTGATAAACAGTCAACAGCTGTAAAGTTATTTTTCCCTCATAAATAACATACATTTCGGAAAAATACTTTCAGAGGAAGGAACACCTATTCTTAAGGAAACTCTTCACATACAAATATGAACTTATAAAACAAATGTTTGTATAGTTTCCTGCATTAACAAAGAAAATCTTCACTTTTACAAAGGGCTTACCACTGATTTCAGTTTAAATGATAATCTCAGTTGTAATGTATTTAAAAGATGGCTTGGCTAATAAATGTAGATAGTTATACGACTATTTAAACCGTGTCTACTACAGTGTCCTCTTTCAGGATACTGTCTGTCTTCTCAAATGATGTGTAAACATATTCTTATCTTCTCAGTAGAAATTAAGTGCCATTTCTCATACCTGGCAGGTTGCTAAAAGAAGAAACTAGAGCTTATCTTCTGTCTTCTACTCCTTATCCTTTTCTAAAGGGTTTATTTCTCTTTTTTTTTTTTCACTCTCAGAAATAGAAAGTCGAGAAAGTACAGACTTTTGGTAGAAGGAAATATTTTAGAAGATCCTAAGTGTGTTCCATAACACACGTAACACTTTTATTGACCAAAGCCGATGTGCTAAGAGGATATTAATTCTATGCCACAGCTGATTAACTTCCTGGAGAACAACTCAGCAATAAGTACCTTGAGAGTGCTAGCCCGGAAGATGCTGCACCCTTCAGTACTGCCTTAAAACAATCTGTCCTAAAAGGTAACCAGAGATCTGAGCAGAGGTGGGTGTTCAAGGATATACACTGTGATGCTATCATAATTATTATAGGAGTGATCTGAAAAGTTAGAGATTATCTAAATGCCTAATAATAAGGAAAAGGAGAAGTGTGCTTCCACAGTTAAACTCGTGTTTATTAAAAAAAAAAAAAAAGGGATTCTAGCTTGGCGTGGTGGCGCACGCTTGTAATCCCCGCGCTTGGGAGGCAGAAACAGGAGGATCGCGCTGGTTCGAAGCCAGCCGCGTGCGCTGGCTTAGGAGACCCTGTTTCCAAATAAAAAAAGTATAAAAAATAGGTCTGGGAGTGTAGCCCGGAGGTAGAAGGGCTTCCAGGAACCCCAGTACCACCAAAAAAAAAAAAAAAAAGGGATTCTGAGTCAACACTCAGGTGATTCTCATAATATGTTCTGTGAAAATACAATACTGTCTATACAATATGTCCATAATCAATCAATCAATATCTCTCTCTGACACATTTGAGCCACTGCCCGCCTTATTTTCCTCTTTATGCTTATTGCTTTTTCTAATTCTTCTATGAGATATCTTATTAACTAGAAAAAGATATTTGGGGAAAATTCAAATTAATACTAATTCCCAGGTGCCTTGCAGGCAGATGGAGTCTTTGAAGCCTCTTGCCAATTATCCTTTTCAACTCTGTGTTGGGACTTTAAAAAGTAACTACGTGGCTTGCACTTTAAGAATCTGTTCCTACTACTTAGGGTCTGGGTAGGCACATACATTCACAGAAAGCCATACTGAACTGCTTGGTTAAATAAAATACATAAAATCTGATCTTTAGTTAAAGACTCAATATCGAGTTTTTCCGTGGTTGGCTTTCTAGAGGTAAATAGAAAATCTAGACTACCTAAAGACCATAAGAAAAGATGAGAAAAAACTAACCCTTCCGGGGAAGACAACTTTTCAGAAAAAAAGTGAGGACCTACTTTTTCTATTATCTGATTCAAGACTTTAAACTTTTAAAAAACAAACGGACTCCCCTCAACCCCATCAAGTTGCAAAAAGCCAACTATCTAGGTTTCATTTTTAATCAAACAGGCTAAATATTCATGTTTACGCGCCTAAATGAAACTCTTGTACGCCGCGTTCCGCCCGGTCTCATGAATAGTGGTATTGTGGCGGGTGAGGTCACCGCAGAAGGCAGAGTGACGTAAGGTCGCAGCTGAAGCTACAGGCTTTTCTGCCGTGGTGCACCGGCTCTTTCTTAAAGCCACAGAACTGCCATTATCACAGCAAAGGCCCTGGGTTTGTTTGTGCCGAGCCGCAGTCCTGCTTGCCTGTGCGTCAGTCGAGATGGCACCGCGTATCATGAATAATTCAAGCGTCCCAAGAGAGCCAGAGTCCTAGGGAAGTGTGCTTCCAGGAGCAGGGTGGGTATAGTTTCTATTCCTTTAAACATCCGCATTGGCCACCTGCTCTCAAAGGAGAGGACAGAACCTTCCCTTTCCCACAGCTCTGTCCTACGATCCAGGAGGATCTTTGCTGTGGTTAGGGGACTCTACCCAGACGCCTTTCCCTACCCACCGTGCGGTGGCTGGCTAAACCACCCGCAGATGAGTTAAAGATGTCCATCAGGTCATACGCTACCTACGCTTCCGACCGACCTAGAGGGATGAGTCAGTTGCCAAGGGCGTGCCGGTGCGTAGCCCCTAGCCAAGACCATTCTTCTCAGGGCTGTGAGAACAGGGGGAGCTTCACACCCCCAGCCCCCAACAAGCGCTCCCAGCTCGTCATCTCCTGCTTTCAGTGCAGAAGCATCTTTTACTTTCCCACTCAGCATGGAACAGCTTCTGATGCAGGTAACAAGCTAGTTTCACCTTGACTTCGATTCCATGGTACCAGGAATTGCAGCAGCCTTTAAAAGCTCTCCTAGAAAACTCTTACCCCTGAGCCCTGAGCATATACACCTCCATTACAGAAAAAATAGCTTGCCCTGAACGTCATCTGCAGGACTGGCTGAGGCTGGTTCCTTAAACCCACTGAATCCTATAGATGGGGTCAGGCAGTATGGGGGTTATATGAGCCATCTGCAAAGCATATTACCTCAATGAATTGTGGGAGCAGAAAGTTAATACAAAGCAGCTCACAGTCATTGTGCTGCATGGGTGATAGAAAGAGGAAGTCCTGCGGACCCTCGGGGGCAAAACATGAACTGGGCTTGGTGGGCTTGGAGGGAGACTTGGGAAAGCGAGCCAGAAGTACACAGAGCCTGAAGGAGGGGCAGGCTCCGACTTCACAGCTGAGGAAGACATCGTGAGCAGAGGGCTGGCGTCGCCTTATTTCTAACAGCTGCTCAAGACACGGATTCTCAGGAGGATGCAGCCCTCGCCAGATGACCAGCTCTCTGTCCAGGGATCAGCCATGGACCTGCGGCACCGAAAGATGGAGAGAGCGGAGGTCCAGTTGGCAAGGCACACTGGGTTCCGGCCAGACCACGGAGGCTCTGAAATGCCAGCCTGGGGACATGGTCATTATGGCGTAGGCAACTGTGAGTCACTGGAGGACTAGAAGGGAGGGTCATGATGTGTTTCTGGAAGATGAATCTGGGAGTGATGTTCAGAAGTACATATCAGCTAACAGTAATAATAATAATAATAATAATAATAATAATAATGAAATCTCACTGAGCCAGGAATATCACAAGCTGCACTTTGGGCAGTGTTAAACTAGGATGGGACGACAAATAAATGCTGCTGGCCTCTGCTGTGGCTGGGGAACATGGAGCCTGGCCGCTACTCACTGTGAAAAGAACCCAATGAAAGCCGTCAGCCAGAGACCCACCTTGCCCAGGTGACCCCTCAACTGGATGTGCAGAGGCCACAGGCATTCCTCAGGTGCTTCAGAGATCAAGTGCCCTACATCACTGATTCACCTAGCAAATATTTGTTTATACCTACTGGGAACTGGGCACCATGATAGTCTGGGGGGAGCAAACAACAAAATATATCTTCTCAAGGAACTTTTATGTAAGGGCTGTAGTTTTTTTTTGTTTGTTTGTTTGTGTTTTGGGTTTTTTTTTTTTTTCTACAGAACAGAGGAAGACACAGAAACCCACTCAATGTATGGTATATATAGTTCCTATGTATGCAAAGCCTCCTAACACTGAAGGAATTATTTACCTTTTAGAACTCACTCACTGGCCCCGCTCGGGGTAGTGACTCTATTACCCTGCAAACGGGAGGCAAATGATATAGAAGGCACGTGGCCGCCAGAGAAAGCGCCCACTAGCCCCTGTGCTCACGCAGTAAGATTTAATGGTGTCTAAGAAGCCCTTGCATTTTCATGGTATGGAGGCCTGTTTATTTAGCACTGAGAAATCCTTTCTGGAACTTTGAATCGAGGCCACCCTCCCTTCTGTAACCACCGTGACGACAGCTGGTGGCCCCCAAACTGGCCTTCGTCTTGAGTATCGCATCGGTCTTCAAGTCAGCCATAGCCTTATGCCTGGGCAAAGGCTTCAGTTGACGCTTAGAGGTATCTGTTGGGAGTCGACCACAGTTTTCAGACAGAGTCAAAGACAGAGGCAGAGATCAATTGGCCATCTTGGCTTGCTGTTTAAATTGCTGGATACAGCAGCTCAGTGGTTTCATGGATAATTGGTCCAGGCATGTACCTTTCTCAGATTGTATAATCAGCAGTTAATAAATGAGTTTTGACAGTCTGCAACATGCTGTTTACAGGTGCCCAGTTAAACACAGTTACTGCCCATCCTGTTGCATTATGGCAGGGATCAGTCAACCACACTGATCTTTTTAGCAGACTATTACAGTGTTGTCTCAGAGCCAAGCACTCTTCTAAATGCTTTATAAATCTTAACACACTACATTCCTACAACAATCTTATGGGGAATTTACTAATGCCACCCTTATGCTATTGAGGAGGAAATGGGGGCATTGAATGGTTAACTAATTTGCCCAAAGTCACCCAGTTAGTAAGTGGTAGGGCTGAAATTTTAACCCAGATGTCTTACTCCTGGAGTTCACGCTTGAGCTTCTGTGCCACCCTAGGGATGTGAGAAAAGGGATCTATCATATCAGGTGGCAGTGTTGACTCTGGTAGGACCAGTGGTGATCTGGTTGTAGCCACCGGGTAGTGGACCTGTAGTAGTAGTTTTGCAAGAGTGGTGACATAGGAGTAATGTTAGTAACAGTGGATGAGGGTGGGGGTCGTGATGTTATTGGAGGGATACCTAGATCTAGCGTCAGAGCAGTCCAGGCAGCACTCTCTGTCCCTGATACCTTTGTCATTGTCCTCTACTTTCAGACGTGAAGCTGTTGTGGCTTAAAGAGGCCTGGTAACTAGCAAAAGGCAGAACACAATTTGTGCTCCGCTGAATCTGAGTCCTCGCTTGCTCTCAGGATGGACACGATTTCCTGAACTAGCTCAGCTATTTCTGTATCCTGCAGAGACCCTGCGTAGGTGCTTGGGCCGTTGGTTCAGCAGTGCTCCTATCATCTGTAACGTGTCTGGCTGTACAAACCCGTGTGGTGTGTAGGGGTGGTTGTTTATCCTTGGTAGAGTCTCTGTCTTGTTCAAACCACCGGTTTGCTGGAGTGTCGCTAGGAAGCCTAGGGCCAGTATGTGACTTATTTGGCAGGCCTATGGGGAGAAATTGGTCATATTAGTTGTGACTGAACTACCCTGTCAATTCAGCGAGATGATCAAGCCGCGGTCTCATGTAGACGGCGCTGGGGTCTGTGACATGAGCCGACAGGTCACCGAGTCCTGCCCTTGTGAAATCCCCCACTCACTTAGGGGGCAGTAAAGACTGATTACACATGTTTATATGTAATTCGAAAATGGTTCTTTCAGGAAACGTGTGGTTCTTTAAAGTCACTTTAAAATGTGTGATTTTACTTTAGTTTATTTATGTTCTAGCCAACGAGAGCCCAGAGTCGAGCCCAAAGCCCCATGATGTATGGGGTCCTCCAGGAGAATTGTCAGAGCTGGTTTATATATTTTTAACTCTATCAATATGGCCTTTCACAGTTCCTAATTAGTTTTGTTAGTTGACTTACAGAAAAGTGTATTTAAAGTGAGACGTCAGGAATTCCACTGAGAGAACCGCCTTAATGAAAAGCACACAGTGTCCGGAGGCCAGGGGACAAGCAAATGGCTCCGTCCTGAGCCCCCTCATTTGCACTGGGGTGATTAACTTCCTCCATTAGAATACACTACAGCGGCCGTCTACGGAGAGGATACCAGCAATGGGTTTCTGTGTTTGTGCGTACGTACGAGCACAGGCATGCACATGCATATTTATTTAAAAGATTTGGAATACCTACTCAATGTACTTTGGTTGATTTTATGTGTGTGTGTGTGTGTGTGTGTGTGTGTGTGTGTGTGTATAATGATTATATTATACTGGAAACTCAACTGAGCTTGAGCTAAGCATCTTGCCAAGTACGAAGAAAATAGCTTCGAAATAGCAGTAAAATATAAACTTACCCAATTTCGACATTTACTTTTGCCAGATACATGGAGCCCGGCTTTGGTTGTTTATTCTTACAAGGGATTTCTTAGAAAAATGTATCTGAAGAGCCCTATCTCAGAATTTCAGTAGCCAGAGCAGATGTGCCGGGCGCTTTGTGGCTCTTACAGTACATATGTGCAGTCTACCAGAAATTGTCGATGCGCAATTAGATTTGTACAATGTACACATTCATGCAGATCAAACCATGTTCCTTAAATGAGGCCTTCGTTTTCTTTATTTCCTGCTGAGTTTACCAAGTGGACAGAGCAGTGCCTGCCAGCGTTTCTAGCGAAGTACACTTGCTGCAAAACAGTTCCCATTCATTTGTGCTCAGGCAAGGATTCACTTGCCTTTGTGTAGAGAATGCAGAACAGGAGGGTCTTGTGTCCTCACTCCAGTGTGCCCCTGCTCTGTCTAGAGCTTATGTACCACACAGTTTTTCCCAACATGTGAGGAGCTCAGGTGCATGTTTGTCTGTGGTCTGCTGTGGTTGTTTATGATGTGGAAGGAGAGGTAAGCTTGCCAATCCACTTCGCTAATGCGTGTTTGACTAATAACATCAGCAGTAAACTAGAACTTAGCTTCTAACCACATGCAAATAGGTCTCGGCTGCCGGTTATGCCATGATGTCAGCTCCGATACCCCCTTCATTAGCCGATGTGCTTTTGCGGGTAGATGCCAAGAGAAAGAATTTGGTATTGTTTTCCTAATGCACAAAATATGTTTGGAACAATAGAAATACTTCTCTATCAACAGTTCTCTGGCTTGATGATTTCCCAACTCTGTTAATTACCCCCTCTGAGTCTGTATTTCCAGGTCTTTATTAGAGCGCAACATTACCTACAGGAGAGTTGATTTCTAAATCAGATTGTGTCTCCGCGTACACCTCTCTTCTCTCCCTGGAGACTTCCCTGGGTGTCTTCATGTGGCAGCAAAACCAGACCAGCCGAATTATTCTGCAGTTCTGATGCACAACGGCAGGTTAAGACAGTAGCCTACCTGGTGGGGAAAGGTGTTTACAAGTCCCGCTGGTGATACCACCACGAAGCTCCCAGGGCGTGAGTCAGACCTGCCACAGGTTCCCTTCAGCTGCCTCTGCATGTTCTCCTCATCTGATGGGCTGCCTTACCCTAACTTACAGAGGGCACAGGTTATCATTTGCGGCTGTCTCTTTATGAATCAGCACTTGCCTTGTTTGTAGACTTTTTGGCCATGCACAAAAATGTATTTGTTAAAAAGCATCTCGCCCAGGTTCTGTGAGTGTGGGTCAGTGATAGAGGTCCTGCTTAGAATACATGATGCCCTCAGAACAATCCCCAGCATCTAAAAAATAAAGCATTTTGGGCCCAAATACAAAAGATAGCACTCACTTATAAATAGGTGGTGTTCCTGCCAGAGCTACATCTAGAGACAAGAAAAAGCGATACGAGACAGAAACAGAAGAGAAAGAAAGAGAAGAACCTCTATGACTGGCTCCCATATTCATGCTATTTTCTTGGCACAGAAGCAAATACAGATGAAATTGTTGCTGAACATATGAGAGAAATTTAATTAGGTGTAATAATAGCGCTTTTCATTTTCAAAGCACGTTGAAAATGTTAACTAATTAACCTCCCATTGTATTTCCAAGTGGTAGGAAAATATACCCTTTTGCTTGTACCAGGAGTAGCTCACAGGAAGACCGGGGGTACCGTGTCTACGTGTACTTTCTGCTGCCCACACTTTGAAGCCAAAGCCAGTGTTGTCAAGTGAGAACGATGTGGTAGCCCAATGACAGTCACAGGGTGAGAAGAGAGACCAAGGAAGGGAAGGGGGTCAGACACCCAGAAACACCACATAAATCAAAATATGCCCGGCGATCTCAAATTCAAAGGGAACATAAATTCAGGTGGACAGAAGTCTGTTTTGTATAGACAGTTGTTTACTTAGGTGTGAAATGTATGCCTTGACACAGAGAAGAGCTTGGATGAGACCTTGCGTGGCCTTCCACATCAGCTTTAGCCAGCGGTGGGAGCTGGCACAAGTTGCTAACTGTCTGAACATCCGTTTCCTCACCAATAAATCGTGGATGTTGGATCGGAGGTCCCTGCAGTCCCTTTCGTTCTGAAATTCATAGTTGTATTGTATTTCTGTGTGTGTATGTATGTGTGGTACTGGGGATTGAACCCAGGGACATTCTTTCTGTGAACTACATCCCTCAAACCTGTGATCTTCTAATCTTAGCCTCTCCGGTACTGAGGTTGCTGGTGTACACCACCACACCCAGCTGAGAGTCAGAGGTTTCTGCCCGAGGCAGATGGCGAAGGAGAGGGCACAACTCCATTCCTGAGAAGGGTAAATGTGGAAAGTACTCTGAGTGGGTAGCTCTTTAGCTACTGAACAGGGGCATGGCATGAACCTGGACACTGTGCATCCGTCCGATTAGATCTAAACCCCAGCCTTAAGGATCCCCCTCAGGGCATTCTACCGACACACAGATGCCAATAGAGCAGGGGTTTTTCAGTTGGAGTAAATCATACAGCTGGCAACTCCTGTGCGTAGGAGACAGTCCAAATTCTTTACAATGGGTAGTTACTTTCAAAGTCGTGTGTGTGTGTGTGTGTGTGTGTGTGTGTGTGTGTGTGAGAGAGAGAGAGAGAGAGAGAGAGAGAGAGAGAGAGAGAGAGATTTGTTTTATGGAAGTATTTATGTGTATGTGATAATATGAAATTTCAGGCAGTTAAGCCAATATATATGACAAGATTTGAGAAAATTTCTGTGATCTCTTAAATACGTAAATAACTTAAAAATAGTGCAATCTTAGCCAGGCCTGGTGGTGTACCCTTATAATCCCAGTATGTGGGAGGCTGAGACAGGGAGATTGCGTAGTTTTGAAGCTAGCCTCAGCTACTTAGTAAGGCTCTCAGCAACTTAGTGAAACCCTGTTTCCAAATAAAAAAATATAAAATAGGTAGGGGGTGTAGCCCAGAGGTGGAGCTCCTGGGTTCTGTCCCCAGTATCACACACACAAAAAATATAGTGCAACGGAAAGCTATTTTTGGCAGTGAATTTGTGATGTAAAATAAAATAGTGTAGCTGAGCATGGTGATACATGCTTGTAATCCCAGCATTCAGGAGGCTGAGACAGGAGGATCGCAGTTCACAGACAGCCTCAGCTACTTAGTGAGGCCCTCTGCAACTCAGTGAGACTCAGTTTCAAAAATAAAGAATTAAAAAAAAAATAGGGCAGGGGGTGTAGCTCAGAGGTCAAATGCCCCTGGGTTCCATCCCCATACCTGCAATAAATAAATAAATAAATAAATAAATAAATAAATAAAGTGGTGTGAAACATTTGAATCTGAACTGTAACATACTAATAGGGGACAAAATTGATCTCAGTCTCCAACTTCGAGAGGAAGAAAGGTAGTAGAGAGAAGAGAAACGTAAACTTGCTAGCAAAGGCATATAAATTAAAGTGGTAGAGATTTTCCCAAATATGCACATAGCATCACGATACCACATTCATATTTATTTGTTTTTTAATCTTGGCCATTACATTTGTAATAAGCTATCTATTATTTTAGTCATCAATGGGTGAACTAACTTAAAAACTCCAGTATTTCAAAACTAAGCTCAAGATATAAAGAATTATTCTACTAAGCCAAACATTGTATGAATGCAAATTCTGAGGTTTAGATGTCTAAATAATGTGCTCACATTTGCAGGCAGGCCTTGTAGGGCACATCACTTTTTTAAAGAATTTTCAGCATTATTATGTTTGGTGATTTGAATTTTCTGGCAAACATTTATTAAATAACTACTCTCTGTTGTTGTTATTATCATCATTGCTAATATTGACAAGGACTTGAATTTGTAAGCAGAGCATTATGCCTGGGAATCTTGCCAGGACGACTAATTCTATGGAATTAAGGCAAAATACTGTTGTGATAAACTTCTAGGGACCATTTCATAGTTGTCTGGATTTCCATATTGCCAGGCACCCAGAACCTTCTGCGCCTGGAACCTTCTTTCCTACCCAACCCAAAAGAAAATAAACATCTCATAAACCTAAGTGTATTTATTTTTTCTTTAGGAAAATAGTTATTTGTTCTAAATTTACGCTCTTGGGTTTCTTCTGCTGCTTTTAGACTCTTCGATGGTTTCTACCATCTGAAGCTGAGAGTTCCTTTCTTCCCATTCATCTATTTCATCTCACTGCTCTGTCTCGTTCAGCTGAGATATGTAACTAATTCATTTAAGAAGGTTCAATTTAATCATTGGTTGTTACAAGTATAGGGTCCCAAATATCTTATTTGGGATACTTATTAAGGTCAAATTTTTCACCTTCGGTGTGGACATTGATTCTGACCTCCTCAGTTTACTCAGAAAGACACAGATCATCAGAAGCTTTAAAAATTGGAAATGTGACAAAAATTGGCCTAAAATTGCTTAAAACGTAACTCACATATCTTTGTCTGTCTCTGTCGGTCCTGGAGCTTTTTAAGCAGGATCGGATTGGAAGTTTTCTTATCTTTCCCATGAACCCTCTACTCCACTTGAATGCAAAATCCTGCCTACCATCGTAACCATGGAAACCCGCCCCCTTGCCTCCGCCACTGTAGTCACTATGAGCAGGTATAAGGTGTGTGCACATCCACATCGGACCACATACCTCTTTCTTTTAGGGTGTTATATTGGAATTTCAAAGGGGTTCTTCTTTCTGTCATTTGCTTTTCAAGGCAGCTATTTCTTAGGGGCTTTTAATGGGGATGGGTTTACAGTCTTTAGGAATAGGAAAGCCTTGGGATTTTTGCTTTAATAGCCTCAAGCATCTATAAAGTTCCCCACCCAGTTAAATGCCCTCTACTATCAACCTTCAATTACCCTTCCATGCTTTAACCTTTAAAAACCAGTCCTGTTCAATTCTCCACGTTTCCTTTCTGCGTTGCTTCTTATAAACCTGAACATATGAAGGGCCATGGATTATATTTGTAGTGATTCTCAGTACACTTTTTAGAATAAACTTACCCTGCTCTTATTTAAGGGTTTTGATTACTTAGAGCAGGTATTTTTCCATTAGAAATCTTTCCTGAATTTTTTCTTGTTCGTGAGATTTGAGAGTGTGATGCAATCAGGGGTGTGGGAATATTATTGACGATAGTGTAGTACTCACATTCCTGGAACTGAAGAAGTTTTCTTTGGTGACCACCCATTGGAAAAAAAAAAAATTGGCCTGAATGCATCCTTAAGTTTTCTAAAATGCTCTTGTTTACTATTTTAAAACTTTTAAACCAAAGTATAAATTATATAATATTAACATTATAATAGATTGCAGGGGAGGTGAAATGTTAAATAGAGCTGACATGCACGGAGGGCCCTGATTCTCTGGTAAAAAGCTCACAGAGAAGTTTGCATTTTTTAATCTTTGAAAGTGGCCTTTTGGGTTTTGGATGGCAAACACGACACTTTGCCAAGCTGTAAAAGTGATATGTTTAAGAGAAAGATCAAAACTAAAACGAGAGAGTTTATATGTACAAATATTTGCTTAGGGCAAATATTCCTGCTGGATGGTCTCAGACTCTTTGATTCCAGCGGGTTAGAAGAAAGTCTGGACTGTAATTTATTGGTTTTCTATTTTCATATTATGCTTTTCCACTTCTTAAAGCTCTATGCAAATATTATCGATTTGTAAAGCTACACTTTCTCTTCCCGTGAGAAATGAATGTCCCTCTCTGTGTCCTGACTAGTAGGGTTTTTTCTTAATTTTTATTTTTGACTTGGGTCAGTTTTATATGTCATGAGAGGTAATTGAGGATTTAGTTCTTTTCCCTAGAGTCTAAATATAAATGTCGATGGTAATTTCTGTTTCTGTTGTTGTCAAGAATTTATTTCTGAGGATAATGAGATTTATAAGGGTCACTTATGTTGTGTTGGTGTCTCGTGAATCATCTTTAGTCATGTGGGTGTCTAACTGACCGGTTTGCCTTCACAGTCTTTTAGGGATGGGCATATTATGGAGTTTGAAGTCAACTTTTCTGCTTATACAACTATGAAATATCTAGAATATCAGTCATTGACATGGTGACAAAGATGGCTGATTATCTCACTGTTATTTATGTGAGAGACATTTTTATTACTCTGAATTATAAAATATGGATGGTCTCAAAGTAGACTTCATTCCAAATTAGCCTTTGGATATTTCATCTATGACCATTACCCGTGTCATGATAGAAACTGGATACAGGGTGGAGGTAATGGTGGACCGATTGCCTTGCCTGCAGTCCGCGAACGTTCTCTCCAACACAATCTAAGTTTTTGTTAAAGATCAGAATTATTTGAGTCTGTATTTGGCAGGTGTTTGTACTCTTATACAAACCTAATGTGTGTGTGTGTGTGTGTGTGTGTGTGTGTGTGTGTGTGTAACACCCAGGGACTACACCCCCAGCCCTCTTTTATTTTTATTTTTAAATTTTAAAGCAGGGACTTGTTAGGTTGCCGAGGCTGTCCTCAAACCTAGGATCCCCTTGTCTTAGCCTCTCAAGTACTAGGATTGTAGGTGTGCACCGCTGAGCCCGGCCAAACCTAGCACTTTATAATGTGAAAATACTCATTCACCAGTATTGACCAACATTTTATTCATGAAGCATGAATTATGTTTTGGGTGTACGATGAAGCATTCCATTGTTGTCTTCCTTCTTTGGGTGTTACACGGAGCAAATGCCACTAAGTCACGTTTGCCTGGTCCATATCTTTGGGTCTATATTTCTCTCTCTCTCTCTCTCTCTCTCTCTCTCTCTCTCTCTCTCTCTCTCTCTTTCATAGAGCCATGCCATCGGTAGACAGAAAGAAGAAAGAAAAACTGGAGAGGGTTAGCTCTAGCAGTAAAGAGAAGAAAACATTAGTGGAGTCAAGAATAACTGCAGGGAAGGAACTTTTCCTTTGCTTGTTGGTATCTGCAGCGATTCTCAGAGATTGCACAGGATCCCAAATTTAGCAGTACTTTATGACAGATACAAAATAATGTGTCCTGAGCGGGTAGGAGGGACCACAAGGACACTTTCAAATGCAGGCCACCAGCATGGTTCCAAGCCCCTCTTGGCACCCAGAGGGGCTGAGTCTGCGGCCTGTGTGCAGGACAGTATAGGAATCAACTTCAAATCTCACTCACTAAATTCAAAAGATTTTTGGTAGGGGATAAAACAAAGGCTTTGAACCCAGACACGGGCATGTTTAACCCCTTGGAAAGCTCCAGTCTTCCAGAGTGAAAAATAGAGTCCTAATACACACCAGATAAAAGTAAATATTTGTCTAGTGCGTTATAATGACACATTAAATGTCATCCATTAGTTTAGCTGCAACACTTACTTTTTTATGTCTTACACCATCTCTTTAAAGTTACTTAAAAATAATTGGGCTAAATAAATGAGCAATAAAAAATCTGGTGAAAGAACAAAAATGATGCTTCATGTCTCAGGATTCTTGTTCAGGTTCCCCTTTGGTCCACAGTCGTAGATGTACACAATCCTAACAAACCACATTTTACTTTTTCCTAGCTTCCACCAGAATGCACAGGAGAAGCTGAACCTGGCAGGGCACAGCAAAACTTTGGGCAGTCAGGGTAGAAATGTCAAGCTTTCAAGACTGAAGACTGCTTTTCAGACCCTAGCTGATTAGATATTAAAATGGAGTTGAGCATGGCCGGAGTGGCCAGATTAGCCTCTACCCACTGTAATTCCAGTACTTGGGAAGCTGATACAGGAGAATCACAAGTTCAAGGCTAGCCTCAGCCACTTAGTGAGACCCTGTTTAAAAAAAATAGATCTGAAGGTGTAGCTCAGAGGTAGAATGCTCCTGGATTCAATCTCCAAAAATAGATATAGATAGATAGATGATATATCTATATCTATAGATATATCTATATCTATGATGTATCTATATCTATGATGTATCTATATCTATGATATATCTATAGATAGATAGATAGATAGATAGATAGATAGATAGATAGATAGATAGAGATAGATAAAGAGTCCTTCAAGATCCAAGTAGGCCAGATTTGGTAAAGTTTCCTAAATTTATAATCCTTTACCTACTAGCTCCTCCTGGAAAACATAGAGATGATCATTTCTCCTCAGCAAGGAGAGGGTTCTTTTTAACAACATAACTCTTAAAAACAGGTTATTTCATACTTTGAACCTCTATAAAGTTAGTATACATCGTCGCTGTCCAGTTCAAACACAGAACTGGAAAACAAAACGTTGTTTTTGTGCTGACCTATACGTCCGCATCTTTGGCCTGTGTGTTTGTTATAACAAGAGGAATGCACCCTTAGTTTAAAATTGCATCCTAGGAGACAGATTCTAAAAGGGGAATCACTTGGGACTCTTTGTTTTGTCTTCATGTCATGACTTAATTTTTACAAAGTCAAAATGACTTCATCCACGATTTATGGATCCAAATAACCTAGCCCTTTTTAAAATTCATGCTGCCCTGCTCTGTGTGTGAATTTATTTTTATTTTTATTTATTCTCATTGTGATTATGTCTACCCAAATGGGCTATGGGCAGTAGGTCACTGACAAGCTAGAGAGTATATCTTAGAGAGAAGGAATGGGAATTCTGAGATGGGTTACCAGCCTATCTCATTTTGATATGGCCTGACATTGTTTTCTTTGTTTGAGCTTTGCTCTGTCCTTTCATGGATCTTTATGGGTTTATTTTAAACTTTGTAGTAGTTTCGATTATAAATATTACAGAACATTCAACTCAACATGGCCTTAAGACTCTAAGATCCTGGAGATATTGGCATATTTGGAGATATCATGGGAGATACTGGCATAGGCTGATAAGCATTTTTGTTTATAAACTTTGAACTGGAATGAACAGCTTGAGAGCGCCCTGAAAATTGGCATATACCCTATGTACCTTCTTGAATTTTATTTCTGATTTCCTCCATATAAAAGAAAGTTACTTTCACAAGTACTGAAGTTTCAAACATATCTATATGCCTCTAGCCCTGCTTCAAAGTGACCAAAGAGACAAAAGCAGCCCATTTTGCCCAAATCTCCTGCCACCTAAAGTGCTTTCCTCAGGAGCAGTCCCTCTCATGGCCTAACTAAAATGCAATCCCCGATTAGGGGATTTTGTATGCGTTTGGGTGGCCTGCATATACAGTGGAGTTTAATTGCATTGTAAGAAGGAAAAATAATTAAAATTTGAAGAAAAGGCTTTTCAGAAGTCCTTAAAAGTATTTGAAAACTTATCAAATTGAAAAAGATCCCAAAAGAGGAAAGACAGTAATCCTGGTGTTTAAAATCTTGGGATTATGCACACTTATGACTCTTTTGGTTAAAAATGCAGGACTGAATCTGGGCTGGATAGATCATAAAGAAAGGATGGGGATGGGGTGGGGATGGGGAGGAAGATTCCGAGGGGTGCATGTTCTGAGATGTGGAGGGACACGCAGCGCCACAGGGAGGGACCTTCAGAAGTAAAAATGGACAGGCCAGTGAAGAAAAAGACTCCTGTGGGAAGTGACAGGGCTTGGCGTTAGAGAATATTCCAGGAGGTGACAATGGCCACTGGAGGCACTTACCTACAATGTCTTAGTCTTCTTGTGATCATAGAAGTGAGGGAAAAAAATTGAAAACCATATTGCATAAAGAGGGGGTGAGGGAACCCCAATATCTAATCTGAAATCGAACGATCATCCTCATGTATTAGAAAACTGCAGTGGAATTTCAGAAAGACATCTTCTCTTGGGGCAGAATGAGCTGCTTTATATTTGATGAGCAACTCTTTTTGGGTCAGAGGACACAAGAGCGACCTTCTGAGGATGCTGTGGGTGAGTGTGTTTGGGACAGGAATGCCTGCCAAGCTCTAGTCGCATGAAGAAGTCAAGGTTCTAGGGATTCACTTCCTGTTGAGGGTCAAGGAGGTCCCGCAAACACTGAAATTTGGTGTCGCGTCAAATTGAGTCCCACCATTTATGATGCCACAGAGAGAGGTTCCTCCCACCCGGGTGAGCTGATCTTGCTAGCCATTCTCCCAGATGGAGGTCCTTTCAAGCAGTTGATAAGATCTGAATTGAGTAGCTCTCCCTGTGGGGAGCCGAGCATCAGTCTCACTTCTTCCTCAACAGCTGCTTGAGCAAAGCAAGACCTTTCTTATTCTTCCAGAATAATCCAGAACACTCCATCCTAGAAACAAAAGCTCTGGCTTTTATTGGTTCTCAGTGCCTCCAAGTTCTTCTCTTGAAGCCAGAACTTATGACCCACTAGGCTGAAGCGGAGGCCATACTGTACCAACCGAGAGCATTCTATGAAACTGTCGTCTGTCCACAGGTCCTTGGGTGTAAACTCAGTCCTCTGGCACCCTAAAAAAAAAAAAAAACCATTTATCTTTTGTCCGACTGATAAAGCCTTAATGTAGAGAGAGTAAAAAGATGACATTTGTCTTTTTTTTTCCTTTCGCCTCACTGAAACTCAGTTGGGTGAATCAGTCCTGTTTTGACCAGGTGTTCCGCTGCAGCCTTATCCAGGAGAACCCTGATTGGCTTATGAGCCTTCCATTCATGTAAACCACGTGTCCAGGATCCCCAAAGTACATGTCTTGTTGAAGCTCTGAAATAGTTTAGGAAAATGCACATTCAAGTGGATAGAATCGGGCTTCGAGTTAACTCCTTATTGAGGAGTTAAGTACCTGACTGAAATGTGATTTGCCCGTAGGGGCAACTGGAAATGATTGTGGCCCACATAAGGAGTTCTATTATTTGGCTTCAATAGGACAATCTGGGCAGCTGGAAATTGGATCAAATTTAAAAGATGGGTAGGATCATTGAGGCATATTCTTCAGCCTTGAGATCAGATGTTTCTATTACCACAAAAAAGGGTGCTAGCTGAGTGTGGTGGCACACACCTGGAATTCCAGTACTTGGGAGGCTGAGACAGGAGGATCACAGGTTCAAGGACAGCCTCAGCAATTAGTGAGACTCTCATCAACCCAGCAAGACCCTGTTTCAAAATAAAAATTTAAAAACTAGGGCTGAGGGTATAGTTCGGAGGTAGAATACCCCTGGGTTCAATCCCCAGTGTCTGTCTGTCTGTCCCCCCCCCACACACACACGGGTCCACTGACCATGGTGATGAAGTATGAGAGGAAGAAAGAATGGAACGTTGTTTATGTTGTTGTTGTTGTGTTGTTTTGTTTTTAATGAATAGCTACATTTTGGCTCATTCATCAAAGTCCATTTTTTTCATGACTAGAAAAATAACTAAAGAAAAGGGGAAAACCTCAGTTACAATAAAGGCTGACACATGAATGATGATAGGTTAATTGACCATCACTGATGGGTCCTGACCTTGGAGGAAAGGCGGGTGGTCCTTAAATTTTGAGTCACAAAATTAATACTCCTGTTTCCCACTAACTGGATAGTCCCTCTTGTGTTAAAAGAAGGGGGAAATCATTGGTGGCTTAGAAAGAGGGGAACAGGAAGAAATAAGAGATGTAGGTCAAATGGCACGAGCTTTCAGTTATAAGATACGCACATTCAGAGGAGGTAATATAGTACAGCATGGTCACTACGGTTAACAATACCAAACTGTACACTCGACATTTGCATAATTGACTTCCGGGAAGATGGCGACCGAGAAAAGCGGGGCTTAAGAGTCCCGCTAACAACCAATCTCCATTACCACAAAAAGAGCGCCTTTCATAGCCAGAAAACACCATCACCAGAAAAACAAAAAAAAACACCAGGCTCCAGAGAGAAAGCGGACTGAGAACAGAGCTCAGGGCCACAGAGGAGACACACGCGCCCGAGGACGCGGCAGCAGCGCCATACTGCCAGCAGCGGCGGCGAACTCAACGGACGGCTACAGCAAGCCAGGTGAGCCGCTGCGGAACAGCCAGGCGGGATCTTTCGGCGCAGACAGCATTTAAAGCTCCCAGTGGCTGAGCTCAGCACACGCTGCAGGGATTCAGAGTGGAAATCAAAACCAGAGAAGAAAAAATACGCCAGCCTCATGGCCGAGGGCGTGGCAGAGGCGCCATATTGCCACCGGCAACGGCAGCAGCAGTGAATTCACCGAGTCCAGTACAGCTACATCTGCGTACTCAAGAACAGTGAGTCAAATTGCGGGCCACAGAGGAGAAATCGCAGTATTGGGCCTCCTAGGACTTGACCCAGTGAGGGGGTGGTGGTGGCAGAGATATCACACCATAGGAGAACGTGCAACCTGGCACCCCCCATAGTTTAAAGCAGCCTCTATCGACTCCCTGGGTCGGAGACTCTGTGATACAACCCAGTAAAGGAGTAGTGGGGTCTGAGATAATACAGACTCGAGATCCAGAGCACCTTAAGTGAAGCCATAGTGACCCAAGGGAAGAACCCAGAGAAGGCACAAACCTCCGAAATCATGGGAAAGAGGAATAACACTGGAGTAATGAATGTGCACAACCCCACAACATCAGAACCTGATAAAACAGAAAATCAGAGATTTCTAGAAGATCAAATCAGGAAAATAACTGTAGAAATAATAGAGGTGCTTCGAAAAGAACTCAGAGAGAGCCAAAAAGAGATAAAGGATGCAATTAATGAAGTAAAGGCCTCAATTCAAAGCACAAACAACCGATTAGACCACATGGAGAACAGAATCTCGCTCTTAGAAGATGAGCAATCCAAAAATGAATGCATAGTTTCTAATCTAGAAAAAAATATCCAACAGCAGGAATCTGACATTGAAGAAATATGGGCCCATCTTAAGAGAGCTAACCTAAGAATAATTGGAATAGAGGAGGGAAAAGAAAGTGATACCAAAGGGATCAACAATCTCTTCAAGGAAGTAATAGCAGAAAATTTTCCAAATATAGAGCAAGAGGTTGATACACAGATCCAGGAAACTTATAGAACTCCCTTTAGACAGGATCGGAGAAGAGGATCCCCACGCCATATAATTGTCAAAATGACCAATGTGGAAGCCAAGCAGAGAATCTTAAAGGCAACAAAAACAAAGGGCCAAGTGACATTCAGAGGCAAACCAATTAGAATCACTCCAGACTTCCCAAACCAAGTCATGAGAGCCAGAAGGGCTTGGAGTAACATATTCCAAACTCTGAAAGAAAACAACTTCCAGCCAAAAATTTCCTATCCAGCAAAACTTTCTATCAAATTAGATGGAGAAATAAGAAGCTTCCATGACAAACAGAAACTGAAGGAATTTATGTCTTCAAAACCAGCGCTAGAGAAAATACTCAAAGAGATTAACTACAAAGAAGAAATAGGTAACACTCACCAGAACCAGAGAAACAAGAGTTTCCATCCAACAGACAACTAAGATTGGTTATCTGTGGAGATTCATTATTTATGTTAGTCTTTTACCTATCTCTAAGTTGTATTGTTTGCCTTTATTGTTGTTAGTTTTTAGGATTTCTAGTTGGAATATTAATATACCTTCAGATATAGCATTTGGAAATATTTTATCCAATTCTATTAGTAACTTTTAACTCTGTTTACATTGTCTTTGGATATACAATATTTTCTTTTATTTTTTAGGGAGTTTGTATATTCTTCTGTTGCCTGTGCCATTGAAATCATATCCAAGAAATCACTGCCAATTTCAATGTTGTGAGGTTTTATGACCCAGATTTTCTCCTAAAAGTTTATAGTCTTAAGATTTATATTTAGGTCTTTTATCTATTTTGAGTTAATACTTGTATATGGGATTAGGTAAAGGTCCAATTTTATTCTTTTCCATGTAATTATTATTTTTCAACAATATTTAGTTAAAAGATTATTATTTCCACCACCAAATGTTCGTGGAAACCTTGTCAAAAATAACTTGACAATATAGGGAAGAATTTAGCTCTAGGCTTGTATTTAACTCCAATGGTCTATATATCTGCCTTTAGAACAGTACTACACTGTTTCAATTATTGTAGCTTTATATGGTTTGAAATCAGAAAATATATATCTGCTAGCTTTGTTCTTTTTCAAGATCGTTTTGGGTATCTAGAATTCATATTCCATATTAGGATAGATTTTTTTCTGAAAAATAAATATATAAATATATGATAGTTTAACCTAAAAAAACAGAAAAAAATATGCTCTAGTAAGAAAGAAAGCAAAAAGAAATATTGAAATGCTATCTTTAAATCATCAAACGCTTGGTATCAGACAAATGAAACTGTTATGTGAGATTATCATTTTTAATTTTGGATAAATTGCTATAATACTAGATGTCAACCACTAAGCCAAGCATGGGAAGGAGGGATGGGGAGAGAATGGGGTGGGGATCGGGTGGGGGCTGACTGGGCGATGTGTGCATGTATGTCTACAAAAGTTTGTATCCCACTATGATGTATGAATACAGTGCACCAATAAAATAAAATTTAAAAAAAAAAAAAAAAAAAAAAAAAAAAAAAAATGTTATTACCACAAACAAAGCAAAGGGCAACCGGATGAGAAGTTAACTAAGTGCATTGAGGTAAACGGCGCGTCACAGAATAGATGCATATCACATTATCACATCTATGGCTTAAGATTGTACAATTTTGTTTATCTAAGACACAGCAATAAAACTAGGTGTGTGTGTCACTGGGGACTGAGCCTAGGGGCATTCTACCTCTGAGCTACACCCCTAGGGTCTTGCCAGGTTGAAACGGGATCTCACTAAGTTGCTGAAGCTGGTCCTGAACCTATGATTTATTTATTTTTTTGTCTCAGCCTCCCACGTACTAGGATTATAGGCATTAACCATCATTCCTGGCTAAAATATATTTTTTGAAGTTTGGAATTATAGTAGTGTCAAAAGAATTTTGCTACTGATTAGTTTCCATTTTTGGATAAATCACACTACATTTCAATGCCCCAATACCCTCCTTTGTTCTCTGAGATGGTCTGGGTAAACTAGTTTCCGAGGCCTCAGTGGTTCTATAAACAGAAAGAAAAAAAAAACATATTTTTAAACAGTTTCTTTCTTTAGGGGAGAAACCAAGATTTTTTTAATACTAGGGATTGAATACCACTGGCATTCTACTTTCAGGCTTCACTCCCCAATCCTATTTTATTTTTTATTTGGAACAAGGTCTCACTTAGTTGCTGAGGCTGTCCTCAAACCTGTGATCCTCCTGTCTCAACCTCCAAAGTCCTGAGATTACAGGTGTGCACCTCCATGCCTGGCTTTCTCCGGGATTTTCCAAGAGAAAATTTTTCAGTGACAGTTTGACAGTTTCTATTCCCTTTCTAAGGAAGCCAGGCTAGTTAGAAGGAAGGGTTTTATCCGTTATACTTTGTGCCTGGTCGGGGGTCTCGGGCTCCCTAGTGACCCTGGGACTTAAAGCACCTCTTCATCTTTAATGACAACTACCTTGAAAAGTGCTGTGAGTATGTGAAATGATCCTCATTGGGCTCCTAGTCCACAGGAGGAGCCGAGCGTCCCTTCTCCTACCCTGCCCTCTTTGTACGGCCCTTTCGCCTATAGCCCTACCCTTTCCAGAAACGTCTAAGCTTCTTTTAAAATGGAATGAGTTGAAAACAGAAAAGAATCTGACCTGAGGCCCAGACCTTGCACTTCGTACTGTAGGAAGCGTCCTCGGCCACCGATTTGCTGGGTGGACTATCTAATGTATGGTTCCTGTAGGTGCCTGGCAGGGTGGGGCCCAATCTCTAGAAGAGATTTTCTACTTTGTGGCTGTTTTTCTCTGGCTGCTTAAGAAAAGGCTTAGTAAATGTGCTCCATGGAGCCCGAGGGCTCCCGGCCCTCCAGTGCTGGGGTGATGTGAGAGTCTCTTTCAGTCTCTGTTCAACCCAGCAATACATTTCCCATGAAGGAAAAGTCGCCTTATTCTTTTTGGTCTGGTTAAAAAAAAACAAACAAACAAAAAAAAACAAAAACAAAAACACACACACACACAAAGCAGCAAGGGGCAGTTGTCATTCTCTGAAACTCACCCGCTTTCTTGGGCAGCCTCTTAGCTGGGCTGCCAGGCCCAGACTTTTAAGGGACACAGGACAGTTTCACTTGTAAAAGCCACTTCCTCAGAGAGCAGACGTTGATGGCGTTTCCTGAATTGGGCAGAAAGCTCTCTTTAGAGAGACTGTACTTCAGACGGCTAGACGTTTGGAACCCGTTGGCTCAGGTTTTTAAAAAATGCTCAGGTTAACAGCCAGAAAGTGTTGGAAGCCGAGATAAGTAAGCAAACGGGGCCGCAGTGCCACCCGCAGACTGAAGGGGGCACCCTGGAGGGCCAGGACCAGGTGCCGCCCATTCCAACCACAGAGGCTGTAGCTCGGGTCTTCCACAGAGTGGGTCTTCCACAGAGCTCAGCCCGCAGGAGACTCTCCATTCTGCCTAACACTTAAAAGAAAGGAGGATAGTCTCACTAAGGTACAGAGGCTGGCTTTGAACCTGCAATCCTCAGTCTCAGCCTCCCAAGTACTGGGATTACAAGTATGCGCCACCACGTCTGGCTGCAGATTCTCTTCTAAAGACATTTTAAAGCGGGGCATGGTGGCAAATGCCTGTGATTCCATTATTTTGAGACAGAAGGATTGTAGGTTCAAGGTCAACCTCAGCCAGTAGCAAGACTCGGCAACCTAGCCAGACCTTGTTTCAAAATTAAAATAATTTTATAATTTTTACACCTATACTGGGTGTATAGGTCAGAGGTAGAGCACCCCTGAGTTCAATCCCCAGTATAAAACAGAGACATTTTAAAGCTAAATATAGTAAAATTTCAAGTACAATTTCATACAAGAAAGCAGTAACGGCTTTATAGAACACTAGCAGTCATTTTTTTTTTTCTTTTAAAGACTAGTTCAGGACTTGGGAGGCTGAGACGGGAAGGTTGCAGGTTCACGGGCAGCCTCTGCGACTGTGCAGCCCTCTGCAACTTAGACCCTGTTTCAAAATAAAGAACAAAATTGGGCTGAGTATGGCTTGTAGAATGCCTCTGGGTTCAAAACAAAACACACACACACACACACACACACACACACACCTACTAAGCTCAGCTTTTCTAAGCAAGTCCTCCTTCTCCTATTCCCTACGTGGGGACAGGGTGGAGTGTGGAAAAAGTGTTTGCATTTGAAGATGATTCCTGGCCCTGGCCCTGGTCTACGGTGTTGTCAGGCAGCACTCATAGGGGGCGCCACTAACTTCGTTAATCTCCATTCCGTTGTTATAAAATGGACAGCACAATATCCAACATTTGAATTATTGTGGGGATGGAATGAGTTACCACCAGGCAGTGTTTTAAAGAGCTTTGAATTTGTTATTGGTATTATCAAACATGCAAATTTTTCCTTCAAGCCCCCATCCAGCATTTCTAGTTATTTATTTATTTATTTATTTATTTATTTATTTATTTATCTGTGTATGGTACTGGGAATTGAACCCAGGATTATTCTACTTCCAAGCTACAACACCAGCCCCTTTTATTTTTTATTTTGAAACAGGGGCTCATGAAATTGCTGAGGCTGGCCTTGAACCTGCAATCCTCCTTTCTCAGCCTCCCAAGTACTGGGATTACAGGCCTGTGCCTCCACACTCAGCCCAACATTTCTTTTTTAGTGCCTTTTTTTTAAGTTAAAACTTTCTTAAATAGCTTGGTTTTTAGAAAGACATCACCTTAAGATTTTCCTATCTTCTATCAGCTTCTACTGCCAGGACTTTTTCTGCAGAGGAAAAAAAAAAAAAAAAAACAGGTCCCAGTTTCAAATATTATAGTGTAGTAATATAGTGTAAATGTATATAATATACATTTACTTCAAATGAGGAAAGTAAAATAACCATAAAGAATCCAGGGAAATTGTTTTTCTGATAATTACCTACAGATTGTACCTAGTTAGATAGCCTTATAAATTATTTTCAAATGTTTAGCAACTGAAGCTATTCCAGATAAATGGTATGTTAAAACGGAAGAGCAAACATTTTTCTGAAAAGGGCTGGATTATCCATATTTTAGGCTTGGCCCAGCATGGCTCCATGACCTCTACATTTGAGCCCAGCCTGAGCAACATAGCAAGCTCTTGTCTCAACAAAATTTAAAACTACCTTAGACTTATGAGCCATCCGGTGTCCTGTAACAGTAACTGAAGCTTACCATTGTATCTCTGCAGCAGTACCTGAGTGATCAGGCTCCATACGTTACAATAAAACTTTATTACACAGACAGCTGATTAGACTTGGCCCAAAGGCCCCACTTGGCAGCCTTGTCAAAAAGAACCCCCTGTATCTTTCTCTCTGGATTCCCTTTGTGGAGTGATTTTCCTTGTTTTCCCTGTCCCCAGAGTTCACACAATTTCAGGCAAGCCCTTAGTATGGCTCAACCCGGAAAAGAGCCCAGGGGACTTGGGGAGCAGGTAAGTTGGGGGCTGACGCTGAAGGAGGAAGTTGGCCAGTGGGAGCCTAAGCTTTCCCTAGCATCTCTTAGCGTGGGTCCCATGCCAGGGCTTTGCAAGGCGGAGGCCCATGGAGGGAGGTTTTCCCACCTGCGGAGTTAAACTGGAGCATCGCCAGCTCATTTTTCTTCTATTTCCCTCCACTTAGATCGAGGTTGTTTATTAACTGACAGACTCACAGAGGAGGAGAGTTTCATATTCTTGACCACCGAGGGATTCTTTCATCCTTCTTACTCTATTAAACAGAAAGGTCACCAAGTCAGCGCAGGCCGCCAAGTTATTTCTTCTGGGGACTTAGTTCTTATTTCAAGTCGTAGTGACAGCTCACGGTGCTCTTTTTTATCAGTATTACCTTGGCTTCTCTAGAATTTGAACTGGTGGGTCAAACCAACGGCTGCTGGCTGTAAAAGTCTAGACTGAGCAGAAACAATAAATAACTGGAGTTTCGCCCCATTTTTTCGCATTCATTTGTCAGGGCCACATCACTGTACTCGTTTCTTGGGCTGGAACCGGTATTATCGAAGGGCAGATGTCATTCACAAAGTTGTGTCCGAATCCCTTTGAAAGGCCAGCCTTTCCTCAGCATCTCTCCAAAGCCCCTGCATGTTCCTTCCAGAGTTCTACATTTACAGTTGGGATACTTGTTATTCTGAGACTTGCGGTTGCCATATGGTATTACATAATTATTTTCCCTTTAGGTATAATTACGGCAGGGCCAGCCCTCCGCCTGTTTTGCATTATTTCACACATATTTTCTAGTTTTGATTTAGGTTCCCGCATGGCGTGCCATAAATCAGCAGAGCCAGGGTGGGTAACGAAAGGACATCAAAACAGCCCCCACTGCTCTAGAATTTTCCTCAAGTGACAGTCCATAATTCAAAGGCTGCAAACCACGGGGTAGCCGGAGCAGGGCCCTGCAACAGGACGAGTTGTTTTTGTTAATAGAGATGAAATTATGGGTGTAACTGGCTGGCAGTCCTCAAACAGACTTCAGCAAACTGTTTATTCAGCTGTCCTCAGGCAACAACTTAATACTTGTGGATAAAATCATTCTCCCACCATCTCCCAAGTGGTCGATTCCAGGGATCCCAATTTGTTCTCACTATTAAAAGGGAACAAGTTTGCAACCCTCCAAACCCCCATCGAAATTCTGGATATGTTTGGTTTTCAATGCATCAAGCTTTCCACACCGTGATTCATGAAAATCTCCTTGTCCTTTGTGTTCTGCATTGGGAAAACCTGTCGGGAGCTGACACCTAAAACGCTGAGTGTGACTTGAAGAAAACTCGAGGTCCCTAATACTAGAACCTCATGGTCCTGTCTTTGCTCACACTCTCCCCTTCACCCACCACACCTTTCCCTTCCTCTCTGCCTGTTAAAACCTTGAGTCTTGTAAGCCCAATACAGATGTCGCCTTCTAGAAATCGTGCCTTACCTTACAGTCTCACCCAACAGAAAAGAGGTTTTCTCTAATCCATTTTTAAAAATTAACGAGGCGGCTGGGTGCGGTGGTGCACGATTGTGGTGCCAGTACTTAGGAGGCCGAGGCTGGAGGATGGCAAGTTCCAGGGCAGCTCGCCAATTTAGTGAGACCCTGTTTCCCAATAAAAAATAAAAAGGGCTGAAGGAGGAGCTTTGAATGTTCCTGGGTTCAGCCCCAGTACCCAAAAAAAAAAAAAAAAAAAAGATGCAGTGCAGTGTTTAACACACATAAAACTGTACAATAATAACCCAATAAACACCAATCTGCTCACTGTTTGGTCTGCTGAGGACTAAAGATGCTATCTGATTTCACTATTTATTATTCCCATGAATATTCACTCAATACATTATATCATCTATATATCCTGTGGTATTTGAGCTTTCTACCACTGGCTTTATGCTGTGTGTATTCCTATGAACCATTTTTTGTTTTTATTCCCAATTATGTTTATCAAATTTATCATCTAGATGATCAGAGCTCATCCATTTCCACTCTAACATGATCTGCCATCATCAAAATTTGATTGTTCTTCTGGCGCACATTAAAATATTTTCATTTGATCCCATACACTTTTAAAATTACTATATTATCGTTACTGCATTGAAATATAAATAGGTTGTTTGCGCACATCATATACACATGTAGACATATGTGTGTGCATATATATATATATATGTATGTATATGTATATCTGTGTGTGTGCTTAAATGATTGGACCCTGGAGGCATTCTATCACTGAGCTGCACCCCAAGTCCTATTTATTTTTTACTTTTTATTTTGAAATAGAGTCTCACTAAGTTACCGCAAGCTCATCACAGACCTCCAGGCCTCTTGTAATCCCAACTACTGGGATTACAGGTATTAGGATTATACCTGGCTTGCTTATCTATTTTTTACCTTCTACCTACTACTGTCTGGTGATCCCAGTAGGTGCATACATACATTTTTCTTTTTCATTAAAGTCCTACCAGACAGCCAGCAAGCATCATCTCATTTTTACAAAGAGGGAAGGGATGCTGACATGATATAACCATCCCCTGAACATAGCAAATCAATGTCAACCACATTACTCAAGGTGTGATAATCCTGGGTTTCTCTTGGCTAGGAATTTAATCAGTATCCTCTTGAAAACCAGTCTAATTGTTAGGGCAAACCAGATTTTTTTTCTTCTCTTAATCTCTGTGTTTCTATCTAAATGTATTCATAAAACTGAACTTCTTTTAGTCCAGACCTTGAAACTTCTTTGAAGTAATTGAAAAATACACATTATCTCAGCTTTTCCTTTGGAGGAACTGCACCTTGTAATATGAAGGATATAGCAGAATTTTTTTAAAAAAAAAAGGTTTTTAAACTGAGCTTTAATTTATTTTATTTTATTTTATTATTTTATTTTTGCAGTACTAGGGATTGAACTCAGGGGCATTCTACCTCTAAGCTACACCCCCAGCCCTATTTCTTATTCTTTATTTTGAAACAGGGTCTCACTGAGTTGCAAGGGGCCTCACTAAGTAGCTGAGGCTGTCTTCGAACCATGATCCTCCTGTCTCAGCCTCCCGAATGCTGGGATGACAAGTGTGCGCCACCACGCCCGTCTATGAGCTGTCAT
The DNA here is from genome assembly GCF_963383645.1 of Muscardinus avellanarius. NCBI lineage: Eukaryota > Metazoa > Chordata > Mammalia > Rodentia > Gliridae > Muscardinus > Muscardinus avellanarius. Next base: position 8,930,556 of record NC_137795.1, read on the forward strand.
TTAAATACTACAAAATTCACCCTTTTAAAGCGGACGGTTCCGTGTGTTTCGTAGATTTTCAAAGTTGTGTCAACAGTATCTAATTTCAGAACATTTTCATCATCCCTAAAAGAAAGCCCTTCTCCCAACAGCTACTCATGTACTTTTTGTCTCCATGGATATTTTCATGTAAATGGGATCATTTCACATACGGCCTGTTGTGATTATCTCGTATCACTTCTGTCAGGTCTTCATAGTATGTATCAAGACTTCATTCCTTTTATTGGCAAATAATATTCCACTGTGTGACTAGGCCTTGTGTCATGCTCATCCGTTCGTCCATTGCACATATGACTTGTTTACACTTTTTGACCATAATGAACAATACTGACTCAAGCCCTCATGCACAAGTTTCTGTGTGGACAGATGTTTTCAGTTGTCTTGGGTGTATTCAGTTCTCTTGGAGAAAATGCTGGGTCCTACAGTACCTCTGTGTTTAGTTTTCTAAGGTCCCACCAAGCCGTTTCCAAAGTGGAGACACATTAGTACAACACATAGCACATTATTGTAAAGAATTCAACACTTGGGTGCCATTCCTAACTTAATCGCCACCATTGTGGTCCCCAGTGTAATGCTGTGCCCTTTAAAACAATGTCTGAACTCACTAAATTACTCCTGATGTGCCGCTATACTTACATTTCCCTTACGATTCGTATTTTCTCTTCCATTCTGTGAATGGAATCCTCTTATTCTAGGTTGCATTATACATTAACCTCACTTCAATAGTTTCATCAACATACTTACAGCAGTTTCCATCCCAGGCTTATTTTATCTATCTGCATGGCTCTGGTCTAAAAAGATTTCTTTGCGAAATCTCACCCAGTGTTCAAAACACAGAACTTCTTTGTAACTACATTTCATTAACAAGGTGGGTAGCTCAAACATGAATGGAAAGAAAACACACGGGGAGAGTGGGAAGCCCTGCAAACTTCTCCAAAAAACAATCGGAACAAGAGCAAATTAGTCTGCTGGCCAGATGTTCACGCATTGAAAGTTCTGGGACTTGTGAATCATCAGTTTTGGAAGCTCTTTTTTATGGCAAAATATAAATCTTCACAGTGTTTCTTGTGAACTTTTCGGTGCTTGGTGATTTCTTAAGCTTATGCTTTTAAAATGGGATGATGTCTATTAATTGCAAAAATAATGTTTAGAAAATGCAAAAAAGAAAGAGATTGAAAAAATAAAAATAAATAAGTAACTGCAACCCGACTGCTCAAAGATGACTACCGAATATTTCCTTTCGGGCTTTTGTCTGTGCATAAATATTCTTTGGAAACATGATTTCTTTGGTTGAATGATATGTCATCATCTGAGTGTGCTGTGATTTATGGGACCATCCCCTTGATGGAGGACTGTTTGTTGATCCTTATCATTAGTGTCTATTTCCATTCAGAATTGTGAATACCTTTAATATGTGTTTGCACAGATGCACAGAACCCACCTAACCTTCCCATGAAAAGAACAGGGAGCAACACAATTTTACAGGAAAATTCCAAGGACTTAAAAAACATCTTCATGTAAACAGTTTTTAAATCGTACCTTGCACACTACTGTTCAATTAATAAAACACTGTGAAATATTTAGGTCCACTAGTAAAAGATAACAATTTTTTAGTTAAAAGCAGTGGCTCTGCCCTGGGTTCGATTGCCAGCAACACACACACACGCACGCACGCACACACATGCACACACAGGAGAATCAGTTGTTCATAGAAAAAGACTGAGTAATACTTTAAGGACTTGTGGTACATTAGTTATGGAGAAATGTGAAATTACCCTTACCTCCTTTTGGTGCTATAACTACCAATGATCACTAGAAACCATTATTGTTATAAATCTGTGATCCCCAGTCATATTGGAAATATGATTACATTATTATATTAGTTAGATTTAATATGAAGCTTTGTGTTTCTTTGCAAGAATTCCATTTACAGATGCAAAGACTTTTTCCATGAACATATAAGTAAGAAATACAAGTATGAAGTGGATTCAGATGACTTTTATTACTATCATTTTTGGAAACCTCTTAAGGAATTAGGAAACATCCGAGTTAAGCCAGGAACAACCAAAAATGGCCGGGAAGAGAGGACGAAGATCACTCTTCTCATTAATTAATATGACGCAGAATGTTAAATATAAGGGGGACATCTAAATAAAACTGAAGAAGAAAGTTAACAAAATAAACATTTTAAAATGGTGACGTTAGCCCCCCCCCATTTTATCTCCTCAAGAGTCAGATATGCCAACTGTATTTGTATTATATGTTTGAATTTAATGGCCCATTCATTCTGAGAAATATCGGTCACCCTAAAACGGATTTCTTCTTTGCCGATGTATTTGCAATCTTATAAAGAGTTCCTGGTGACTCAGAAAAACCTATGCATCAATTTTCCAAATTGGATTTTTATGTGATTAAAAATAAATTTAAATCAAACAGAGGCTTTGGTGTGCTTTTGAAAATTCCCATGTTGGGAGCTGGCGGGTGTCAGCTGTGCGTAGGCGTGTGTGTGCTCATTGACGCTGAATGAGCAGTTAGGGCCTTATTTGAAGAGTTCTTTCCTGGAAGAAGAGTAAAGGGTACTGCTCTGGAACCCAGCCTGCCGTATCCAGCACCACCCCAAAGGGATGGGAAGGAGGCCGTGCTGCGAGCCACAGAGGCGGTCCACAGCTTAAAAATCAAAAGACTCATAGGACTTGGTTGTCCTGGGATATTTATTAGCTGGAATCTTTATTTTTGAATAGCCCTTCTTAGACCAAAGAGAAGGGAGTCAAGTGAGTATTCTTAGGGCATAAATTATACATTTATATAAATGATGCTGGCTCCCTGGTCCAAGCCAGCATGCTCTAATTGTCACCAGTTGGTGGCAAGGACCATGTTCTTCCTTTTACAGATGGGCTGATCAAGCAGAGTACGATCCATTTTAAGTTAAAGGAGTCAAGTTTATGATCATTACTTACCCTGAGTGACTCTCGAGGTAAATTTTGAGTCTTGGCTGTGAACAGAGGAAGACACTCTTAGCATATCTCGCCCAGGTGTCTGAGTCTTGTGAGAATGAGCTCCCTTCCAACGCTCCTGAGAAACCAGCTGAAAACCACATGGCTCTGGCTTCCCGGCCACCAGGCGCTGTCAGGTTCGGTCTCCTGTGGCCGCCACTTTCTGGCCCTTCTAAGACCTTGGCATTGGTGGCACTCTGACTGCTACCCTGTGGTGTATATGCTTTTTATTTCTTCAACCAGATGGTCCAGTTTTTGAAGGTAGGAGCCAGACCTCCATTCTCCACACAGTAGCCATCCTTTTCATCAGTTCCTATAACTTAGGCGGGAAAATTGCAGAGATACTAAGGAATACATGTTGTCCCCATAGTAACGAGACAAAGAAGTTGAATGCCAAGGAACCACCCAGACAAATACTCACCTGCCCAGGTTGGCATGCACTGCACTGGAGGAAAGACAACCTTTCTGCTCTTTTTGGTACTAGGGATTGAACTCAGAGGTATTCTATCCCCAAGTTACACGTCCTAGCTCTTTTTACATTTTAATTTTGAAACAAACCTCCCTAAGTTGCTAAGGCTGTCCTTGATCCTGTGATCCTCCTGTTTCACTCTCCCAACTACTGGGATTACAGATGTGTTTCAGCACATCTGGCTTCTCATTCTTAATGGAGAAAATTGCTTCTAACAGTGTAATAGAAAAGGCATTCCACAATTCAGAGCATAATTGATGGTATGTTAAAATTATTAAAAATCAAGCCTGTTGAGATCACCTGCACTTTGATTCTAGTGGTACTTTCGACTTTTCTTTAGATACTTATATACTAAAGCACACACCTGCACTGAAGACAACACTTTTATTCATTTGATAATTGGGAGCTGCGTCCCATTTCTCCCTTCTACACTGTAGTTTTTGTCTGTGACAGCAGCAGAGTCAAACATATTCAGATTGTCTTGGCCCAAACGGTGCTAGATACTGAATAAATATTCAGTTGGAGGAATAGAATCATGCTGTTTCTGCAACACTGAGTGAGGGAGGGTGGAAAGATTCATTCTTATAAGCGCTTCTCCAAGCACTCCACATCTTAAAGGTGGTGTGGCTGGAGATGGGTTTATTTTTCCAAGTCTAAGAGCTCAGGGTGTGATGGAGTTGACCCTCTGAGGGGCAGCTGCTTTGGAGGACCTGGGCTAGTCATGAAGGAAGCCATGGAAGAGAGAAGAGCCCTCTGGCCATCTTGCACTCAACAAGGCAGATGGGTTCCTATTCTCCAGGGAAAATATGGAGAGATATCCAGAAAATTCCTAATGTGCCTGTATCACCAGGTTTTCAGTAGGCTATGGCGAGCACTTAAGAATGGCTAATAAGTTGGTATGTGTGTTTGAGAAATTATGAATGAAAGTATTTGGCAATGTTTCCATTTCCAAAAACAAAAACAAAAAACTCAGGCTTGAAAAGATAAAATTGGTGTTCAGTCCTAAGAACCTTCTGGAAGCAAACGTCAAAAGTCAAGCTGAGAGATACTTACAGGGAAGGTCAAGCAATGTTCACGGGGGAATTTTCCACAGCATTCCAAGCATGAGGAGCTGAACCTGCAGGTGAACCCAAGTGATAAAGAATATCTCCTCACTTTTAAAAAATAACGTCTCGTTTAAAATAAATCGAGAAACTGGACAAGATAGTTGCATAGAGAAGCTATGATTTTTTCCGTGAAATTTTCTGTCATTTGGGAAATATTATACAGAGTGCTTATACTGTCCTGGGAAGAAGGTCTGGATTTTTCCACAATTTTAAGAAACTGAAAATGAACATGAGAAACTGAACTTTTACTGGCGATGTTGCTGAATCCAAAAATACATTAGACTTCAGTGATGCGAATTTAAAATTGACTTCTCAACCCAAAATAAATCCACTTGGTTACATGAATTTCTGCCTGTAATTTGATTGGAAATATAGTAAGAGGTATTTTTAAGATATAAATGATAACTAACTGAAAGGATGGTCATCGTGTTGGCTTTACTAACTCCAGACATAATTATCTTAGAAAAATTTTAAAGTCCTAGGTTGATATAGTATCAATAGCAGAAACTAATACGCCACACTCAACCAGAAAACTTAAACACATAAGAAAATTAGGAGAAGGCCTAAACAGAGGCAAAATGTGCCAATTTAAAAAAAAACTTCTTTTGGTTAAGTTGATCTGAAAATTAAAAGAAGAAATGAAAGAAATACTAGGGCATTGCCGCCCAAAACTTCCTTCTCGTTTTTGAAAACAGAAGCTCCCAAAACAGAGCTTGCTGCAAAGCAGGCTATTAGCAAACCTTTTGTGAATTCTCCTTAATAAGTCAGTTACTGAATATCTGAGTTTTTTCCGATCCTGCACAGGCTGCCGATCCGTCAGCAGCCTTGTGTATAAATTACCACCAACAACAAATAAAATACCCCAAGCAACCACCAAAATGAATGAGTGAGGATGCAATCTTGTGTGTGAACGTGGCCCCTGCAAGGGTGACAAACAGTAATGGCTGTCATCACTCCGGCGACTTTGTCCTGTTTTGAGTATTTCATTACAATTTATGGGCCTTTTTAGGCGCGCAGGGGAAACACAGCTACCCAGACACTTCACATCTTGGGGCTGAGAGTGTGTGCCTCCGCTGGCCTGCAGGGCCCGTGGGCGGCAGTTTGACACGGCCATCTTCTGCCCCGCTTGACATACCGCCCCTGCGAACCCAGGCCTGATAAATAAGCCAGCTAATTGAATTAATAAACAACTCTTTTTTATTTTGTTCTTCTAGCCAGCTGGCGTGCCATCAAAATGTGTAATGAATTATCTGTCACTGCTTTAACCGCAGCAGGGGGAGTGGAAAACTTCGCCACCTCAGCCCTGGTGGGCTCCCGCCCTCCTCTTCAGCTTGCTTGGCTGTAGGATTTTCCTCGTCCCTGTTGTCACTCTGGCTCAGGTTCAGAACAGAGTGGCTCTAAAGGGGAAAATGTATTTGGCTGCCCCGACGGTGGGTCCCGCAGCCCCGGTTCTGTGGTGGGAAGTTGGCATTCCACACCCGTCGGTGGGAACGCAAGGTTCGTAACCGGCAGCCAAGGTTAGGATATGAGCCTGTGGTTTAAGGCCACGAGATTCTCGTTAAGGGAGGGGGTGTGATGTTGTTCAGGAGTGAAGGGTTAGGACACCTGCTTTGTCTGGCTCCCCCTCTGAGGGCAAACAGCTTTCTTTGGAGCCTTTTGCAAAAGGATCTGGACTCCTCCGAATGGAAGCAGCGCCCCATGCACTCTGCACCATTTCTACCCCTCAGCAACCTGCTTCAGTTTCTGCTTTCATGCCCTTATCTGCTAAGATCATATCACAAGTCACTAGCATTGAAGGTGTTGATTTTCACAAGCGATTCTTTAGGATGGCTCAGCAGAACCGTGCCATCCGTAAACAATCTGTACAACTAAGACTCCTCTTAATGAACAATTCTGTACAACTAAGACTCCTCTTAATGCATCCTTTTATCCAAGGGTCCCCAGTGAAGTGGCTCGAAGTTAGAAAAATGAACGGTCCCTGTGAGGCCAACCCCACGTGTAGGCAGCAATAGGACCCTGAGCGGTCTTGCTCCGCGGTGTGGAGACCTCCCTGGTGCACCCACCATGGGAAGCAACTGGATTGTCTGTTCTCGTTCAACACTAATTCTCTTCGAGGTGCTTCATGTAATAATGCACAGATCATGGGCAGGGAAACTTCTAGAACTGGCACCAGATGTCAGCTGGGTGAAGGCAGGGTTCTTGATCACGTTGATTCCTGGACTCCCAAACACTCACACTGCAAAGAAGGGGCTTTTTTCCAGAGCATAGAGCTTCTCTGCCTAGATGGCTCAGATAGGAGCTGTTCCCTCAGCAGAGCCTTGATTCATTCCCCTTAAATGGGGCTGCTTTGAGTTGCAATAAAAGAAATATCTTTCTTAAAAAAAAAAAAGAGGAAAATAGATCTTCTTAGAGAAACTTCCTATAAAAGCTAAAGTTAATCCAGGGTGGTGGCACACATCTGTAATCCTAGTACTTGGAAGGCTGAGACAGGACAATTGCACCTTTGAGGCCAGCTTCAGCAACACAGCAAGGCCCTCAGTAACCTAGAGAGACCCTGTTTCAAAACAAAAATTAATTAATTAATTAATTAATTAATTTAAAAGGGCTGGAGGTATAGCTTGGAGGCAGAATGCCACTGGGTTCAATCCCCAGTAGAAGAAGGAAGGAAGGAAGGAAGGAAGGAAGGAAGGAAGGAAGGAAGGAACAAACGAAGGAACGAAGGCAGGCAGGCAGGCAGGCCAGCCAGGCACACATAAGAATAGCTAAAGTCAGAACTTGAACACTGTCAAGGCAAAAGTGGGGACCAAACACCTTATTAGTGTCCATTCTCACTACAATGTCTTCTACAGCTTCTGTTCACTCTTTGGCATTTTCGGTCCTGGCTGTTTTAGGCCATTCTGCAGATCCAACAGCTCTTTAATGGCTGGGCTGGGGGGCGGGGTGATGGAGAGAGAAATTAAAGTTATCCTGAACCAACAATGTGAAGCATTGTGCCCGTGAAACTCCAGGACATTCACACCTCTGTGGAACTGTAACTGGCTGCCTTGAAGAATGTGCTTGAACCCGATGGGATAGAATCCAAAAAATGCAACAAGGATTCTGGTTAAAGAGCCGGAGGAAAACCTCAGAGGAGACTTCACATTACTTCTAGCGCCTGGTCATGCCCCATTGTACTCTCCCCTCGCCCCTTCCTTCTGTGCCTGGGCGTGCATGTGTGCGCACACACACATATATATTATATATGCTCTTACACACACGTGTGTGGGCACGGTGCCTGCACACCGTGCTCCATTTCCTTGGTCGCGTGGCAATAATTCTCACTGTGTCAGGGAGACAGACGGTGGTCATGTCTAGGAGAATATTAGCAATAGGGTCAGAATCCTAAAAGAGAGGAAGGCTAAGTAATGTTCAGCGTGGTGACCACCCTTTTACACATTTCTGCCCCAAACCTTTTAAAGAAAATGAGCAACATGTAAGAAATTAAAGTTCAGAGTTTGTTTGGGCATACTTTACATTTAACAGAAGATCTGAGAGGAGAAAGGAAACAAGTTGCGTGGTAGAGACTTTGGTGTAGTGGAAGGGAGTCTCCCTCCCCACCTACTGAATAGGTAGGTGTTGAGTCTCTCTACATCTGTGAGGCCTATGAGGGTGTCGCTAATATCTCTAGCTAATTATTCTGAAAGTCAAAGAAGTGTTAAATTCTCCACCTAATTCACAGCCCACAGTTCACTGTTTTTTCTGCAGAAGAACAGAGAAGATTCTTCTTCTCCGACCCTGCAAGGAGAAGTCCATATGCAAATCACAAAGAAGAGAACGTCAGGGCAGAAGATCCAGGTGATTGCCTTCCAAGACCTCCACAGGGCTGGAATTTCTTAAAATATAACAAAATACAATCCAATATGGCTTTAGGACATTAAAAGGAAACAGACGCAAGAAGGGCCCCAGCTGTCCTTGGCAGGGGAGATGCAGAGGCTCTTCCTAAGGCTCCTGGGCAGAGGGGATCCGCCCCTGCCTCCTGAGCAGAGGAGAGAAGGCGGCACATCCCGGGAGAACACCTGTCCCCAGCTGCCAAGGAGCTAAGCAGACTCTGCCCCTCTGGCCCCCGTGACACAGTGGCTCTCGGCAGCTCCCCAGCTCCTGAAGAGAAGCAGCCCAGCCTCAAAACACATGGAGCCGCTGCCACTGGAAAAACACAGCACATGGCCGTTAGCATTTTCATATGTCACCTCTGTTTCATATTTACTATTTGAGATGCAGCTGAGTGCCAGACCAGTCCGCAGGCTCGGAGAGGGAGCCTGGACCAGCAGTCAGGAGGTATCTGGGTTCTCATGTCCTTCAACTTTAAGTCTGTCTCGGAATTGAGTGGCATTTAATCTTATGCATCCCCGGTTTTCCAGTCTTGGCCCAGATAGCTCCAAAACTCTTCCAGTTACTAGAGCCTATAGTTAAGAAAAACTCAATTCTTGACATCACTAGCTATCATGAGCCATTGCAAGCCACGGAGCAGACTGCGGAGCCTTGTAAGGACATGTCACCAAGAAAATATCTTATGAATTAGTTGAATTTTGATACCAGCCAATTTTCATACCTCTATGATGTCCTCTTCAAAGAAATGAAATAAATAACACATTCATAGTTTGGTTAGCCCAGCTGTCAGGTTAAGGCAGGGATTTTCAGCTCCTGCGTTATTGAAATTTGGAGCTGACTAACTCTGTTGTGGGACTGTCCTGCAGATGGTAGGATGTTTATCAGCTTTCCTGGCCTTCCCTCTGGATGCTAGCAGCACCTCCTCCAGTTGTGACAGCCCCAAATATCACCCAATACTGCCAGGTGTTTCTTAGGGGGCAAACTTGCCTTCGGTTCCAAAACACTAAGTTAAGCCATCTTTAAAATCTCTAGTTCAGGCTCCATTTAACTACATATATTTGGTATGCTGTGATATAAATATGCTAGCCTCCAAATGCCTGCAATCCATATGTAACTCAGGTTAGAGCAATATAAATTTGATCTGCATTCTCGAAAGAAGAAAAACTATTTAATATGTAATATCATAGCACTTCCTAAGCATTGGGATCTATATTTACAGTCACTCAGAAATATGGGGATTATCATCTTCACCTGTTATTTTTATGGTGCACTGGGTAAATACTCAGTAAATGTGTATCGAAAGAATGAATAACTTCCCCCAAAGGCTAGGGCAGTGGACAGTGAGCAGCTGCCCCACTCAGCCTGTCCTTCTGCACCATCCTTACAGTACCAGAGGAAATGAAGCAAGTACTTGCCAGTTGGAAGGGTAAAAGGAATCTTTGGGAGGGAGGCTGCCATTAGTCCAGCTGTAGTGGAGCCAGATAAAAACCATCTTCTGGTTAAAAAAAAAAGCATGGAACATACAGGGTCTGGCCTCAGAACTACAGAGTCCAAGCTGTCTGTCACCTGCCTTTATCTAGAGCCCATGAGCATGAAAGGACGGAGCATTAGATCTTTTCTGTATTCCTAGATTGGCATATGTCTTGGTGGCACCAAATTATGGAAATCTGACATGTCAATCTTTTTAAAATGGTAGTCTCACTCCCTTTCCTCATTACTTCAAGAGTATGGCTTTAAATTGCATTTGAAATGTTTCGCTTAGTTGTCCTGACAACCTTTTTTTCTCCAAATAAACAGAATCCACCTATATTTGTCACTCTAGACACTACTGCCACATGAAGTTTGTTTTCACACTGGATATTTTATAGGTGTCCTTGGAACCAGGCTTGAGACTCAGAAGAATATTAAATCTAAATTCATGAATCATTCAATGCGATCATTAGGTCTGACTCATGAGATTTGTGGGTTTCATGTCATATTATTTTGTAGCCATTAAGTTCTGAAATGATCACAGTTGATTTAACAAGAGGGTGTTCACTTTCTACTTGGGGCTCATTCAGGAGAAAATCACCCAAATTAACACCGCCGAGCATCTTCTAGTCCCCTTGAACATCCTGGTCAGCCTCCCCAACAGGCCCGTTCGTTGAGTTCGTATGGCAGGTACTTTGGAACCATCCTGCCTTTCAGCCCTGGGGAGAGGTTCTCTGTTGTGGTATACCTCTGATGATATACAGATGTTCCCGTCTAACAGTGGTTCAGCTTGGTGTCTTTCAAATTACAAAGACACTATGCATTTAGTAGAAATTGTACTTGGTTAATGATAGGTGGCACGGGATTCTCTTGCGATGCTGGCCTGGGCCTCTGCAGCAGGGAGCCCCGGCTCCCAGCCATCCAGGCAGGCAGGAGGGAAACACCTATGCTCTGTGGCATGCTGTGTTGCTAAGCTGTGATTTTCAGCACATTAAGTGCATTCAATGCATTTTCTACTTAGGATATTTTTAACTTTATCAGGAAGTGTCCCCTATTGTCAGAGGAGGGGCAGCTCTACTTAATTTAGCTGATGTTATCGGTATCTGAATTTTATCTGAGGTCAAACTTAAGCAAAGAGCAGTGGAATGGCATGAGATCCCATTCAGAGGGTCCGCCATCTCTGCACAGGCGACCAAACGACTCAAAGAGAAGTGTAACTCTTCTTTTAGAAGGTAGATGAAGATGATAGGAAATATTGGCGACATTAGCCTGGATCATGCATACACACGCCTACGCTGCCAAATTCTTACCTGTGATACACACACTACCTTTAAATGAAACACCGCAAAAATAATAGCTTAAAGGACAGAGACTTTAAAAAATGAGGACATTCTTCTGCTTTCATATTCCCCTCTCTGTCTTTCTAATCTTCTATTCAAGAGCATGCAGGGAAGCAATGGTGGGCACCCAGACTGAATTTAAGATTGTTGACTAGAATGGACAAATGCACTTAGATGTAATTTTCTCCCGTTGAATTCTAATTTGAAATTTTTAACTTAGGGGAAACACTAGCAGTTGGTTGCAGAAGAGTGTGGTTTTTTTTTCATTGTTCATTTACAGATTGAACTTTAGTACATATCCCTCCTACTTCCAGAAAGGACTTTAAACTACAAAATAATACAAGTCAACCGAGCTCATCATACAGGTAGTCCTGCTCAGAGACAATGCTCTCTAACCATAGTAAGTCATGCCCTTGACTACCGAGAGTTGACCTCCTTGAGGAAGCATGCAAGATGGGGTGACCGAAGACACTAGACAATGATATGCGTCCCATAGAGAATGGGTTTTGGAAAGAAATCAAAAGACACTTTTGAGGGAAAAAGGGGGGTAGAGATAGCAGGCACTGAAATAGTACTGAGATTTTAAAAAAAAATCTCTTTAATTTTGTTTGTTTGTTTTGGTTTTGGTTTTTGGTACTGGGGATTAAACTCAGGGGCATTCTACCTCTGCGCCTCACCTCATACCTTTAAAACAAACAACAACAAAAAAATGTTTTTGAAGCCAGGCACACATTTGTAATTCCAGTATATGGGAGGCAGAGATAGGAAGGATCACGGGTTCATGTCCAGCCTCAGTACTTAGTAAATCCTCCACAACTTAATGAGACCCTGTTTTAAAATAAAGAATAGTAAAAAAAAAAAAAAAAATAGGACTTGGGATATATCTCGGGGCTAGAATGCCCCTGGATTCAATGCCCAGTTCCAAGAAAAAGGTTTTGAAACAAGGTCTTGCTAAGTTGCTGAGGCTGGCCTTAAACCTGTGATTATCCTGTCTCAGCCTCCCAAATACTGGATTATAGGCATGCACCACCACGCCTGATTGCCATCATCTATTTTAAAAAAGATTCCCACTCAGATAAGCATGATCCCATTAGCACACAAGCAAGTGGTAAGCTCACGTCACATGAACATGTTGGAGAAAATGTTTCCAACCCATCTCCAGGGTAGGAATGTCTGCCTTGCAGGAGAAGCAGCCCTTAAATATGGAAGGCCTTCCCCTAGTCATCTGAGCTTCCCTCGTGTCGGCTCTAAAGACCTGAGCATGCTTTTTAAGCATGGTGCCATGCTCAAAGTCAGGCTGGTTGCTGGCTGGCTGTTGGTTGGAATGTACCGCAGAAATACAGAGCTACCATGGCTGTTTTTACTTGGCTCAGTGGTTACCCATTTTGTTAGCCTCTGTTTAAATGTGCATGATTTGAAAACCTTACAGAAGTGGGAAAATTTCTAAATATAATGTTATTCCTTTAAAAACCACCCTACAGGATATAATTCCTAACTTATTTGCCACAACCAATCAGACTGTCTTGCTGATATATGGCAAAAAGCAACCAATCAGATTCTGTCTTACTGGTGTATGGTGAAAAAAGCAACCCATCAGATTCTGCCTTACTATGGTTAAAAAACAAATTAGCCAGATAGTAGCAGGCTTGTAATTCCAATACTTGGGAAGCTGAGACAGAAAGATTGTGCAGGTTCGAAGCCAGCCTCAGCTACTTGGTGAGGCTCTCAGCAACTTGGTGAGACCCTGTTTCCAAATAAAATAGAAAATAGGTCTGGGAGTGTAGCCCGAAGGTAGGAAGCTTGTGGGTTCCCTCCCCAACAACACACACACACACACACACACACACACACACACACACACAGAGTAATTAATCAGATTCTGTCTTGCTTTTATATGTGAAAGAGTGAAAGAAAGAAATCTGATAATACCCCTTTGCTGGTTCATTTATCTAGAAACTAAGGTGGAGTGGAACATTTTCCAAAAGAGGGAATGGGGCTTGAGTTTGGACTATTTTGACTTAATCTTGTATTCACTGCTGTTTTACAATGGCTCTACCTTATCATTATAAGTCAAAAAATTACCAGGACTGCCTGGGGTGGTGGCCCAAGCCTGTAATCCCAGTCCTGGGAGGCTGAAACAGGTGGACTGCAAGTTTAAGGTCAGTCTCTGAGGACCTCAGCAACCTAGTAAGAGACCCTGTTTTACAACAAGAAACAAGATGTAGCTGGGAATGTAGCTCAGAGGCAGAACATCCCCAGGTTTGGTCCCCAGCGCCACAAAGCCAATCAAAGCAGAACCCTTAAGTGGAGCCGTTTCCCACCTAGAAGAGAGCCAACTTGCTTCCACTCCGCCCTTATCCCACGTCATCCTGTCCTTCCTTTCCTTTGTCCTTGCTTCTTTTCTCCTTCTTACCTTCTCCATCATCTTGTTGATCCATCATTTTTCACCTAACCAGAAAACTGCCGCGCCAACAAGGCCGGTGCTCCAAGAACAACTGTAAGGTTCAGATTCCTCTGCTCATCACAGCAGATCACCTCACATTTCTTTACAGGAATTTTCTACATCTCCAAAAGGTGAAGGAAGGTTGGTCTGTATCGCCTACTTGATAGGCCGAAAATGTGCCAAGAGCTTTGTCGTTTCTGGCTCGGGGCAAGCTGCCCCTTCCTGCCAGAAGTTGCTTAAGCAAAATGTGGAGTCAGAAAAGATTTCACTTGAGCTAGAAATGAAGACAGATAGTGAAAATGATATCTTCAGCTTGTTAATAGAGGTTCTTTGAGAGGCCATTTTCAATTAATAAATCAACCAGAAAGCTTTCTACTTGGCATTTTTAGAATGGTGCTCGGTTGTGATAATGTGATTTAAAGAGATGGTTTCGTGCTCCGCACCCCACCACTCCTGTTACATGTGTTGTAGGCAGTAAAATGGGAGGTTTAGATCTCTGGCTTACACGATGCAGAAAATAGAAACAGAGAGGTAAAAAGATAGCTGAGCAAGGGGCTGTGATTCCACTGTTAAAAATATGCCAAGTGCCAAGTAAGTAGTTAACATATTCTGTTCATGATACCACCTGAAAAACAAGCAAACACAAAAAGAACGCTTTTGCAAAAACTCCAAAACTAGCCGAGCGAGGTGATGCCTGCCTGTAATCCCAGTGTTTTGAAGGCTGAGACGGGAGGATCACAGGTTCGAGGACAGCTTCAATCACATAGTGAGACTCTCAACAATCTAATGAAGCTCTCTGCCAAAAAATAAAAAGGGTAGGGAGTACAGCTTGGAAATAGAATGTACCTGGGATTGATCTCCAGAAACACACACACACACACACACACCAGTAACAACAACAACGCTCTACCTTTGTAGGAATTTTTGTAGTTTTTTTTTTGTAGGTCAGAGTTAGTGATTCCAATAAAGACTAGAATACTCAATATTTTACTATATTCGGGTATTAATAAAATTTTTAAAGTGCAGGTGAGAACCAACATGATTTTGATGCATTTTCTTGGGTGTAATTCAGAAACTCTGTCTTCTTAATCATAGCATTCTGCTCCACACATGCAAAGTAAGTGGGTTCTTGCTAAACTATCGGTAGCTCCTCTTTGCTTTAAATGAAGACACGTGAGGAAGGAGCTTCCTTACACAAAGCTCTGTTCTCCCTAGAGTGGTTTGCCTAACACAGGAAGATTTGCTGTGCCAGGTGTCCTTGTTGATAATGATGGACCGTGGTCCTGAGGCTCTCAGAGGTTTCTACGGGCCCTCCTCTCAGGGAGACCAAGCAGCTCACAAGTGGCATGGTGGACTCCCAGAGAGCTCGGAGCCCAGGCACTGATGAGATAAATGTGCTGTTATGCTGTCAGTGGCTGCTGGACTAAGTACCATATACTCCAGCTGGGGCACAGCGACTCTTCTTTAGCAGGGCGGTGGGATTATCACAGCATGTTGGTTTGGCTATTGGTCTAGTGACCTTGTTTGTACTGCTGAGTCTGACAAAGTCCCCAAAGTAAGTTAAGCAGGTGCTTTAGAAGCAGTCAACTCTCTCTTCCCATCTCCATGGCAACTAGTGGCACACGCAGGACTGGACCCAACCTATATAAAGCTTGTTAGACAGGCTCAGATGTGGACACCGAGGGACAAGACAACCACATTTCCCCACCATCATGGGCCCCATCATCAGAGAGAAACACCTCTTACTGCACTTGGCCAGAACCCCTAATGTCTCCAACAGGAGCCTCGTGGCTCACAAGAGCCAGGAGGAACCCACAGATGATGGTATGGAGCAGCTGTCTTGGGTAGCCCTCCCAACGGCTCGGCAGGTGTGTCCAGAGACAGCACTCTTCCCAGGGCTCTGCACCTTTTAGTCAAATGCCGGGATTCAGAAGTTTGGGCACCAGAGTTATTGAGGTGCCCTTTAAGGATGAAACTAGACCCGCACCCACTGAATGCGGTCACTTTCACGGGGCCATATGGAAGGACCCACTGGAGAACTAACTGGGTGAGGGGGTGGTGACTGGGTGCCCCCCAAGCGGCACTCCGCCCCTGCAGCTCCAGCGCCAGGCAGTATAGTGAGATTGTTGTCATGTCAATCACTGAGCACATACCCAAGCACCACAGTGCTTTAAGAAGGGACCATCTGGCCGGACATGGTGGCGCAAGCTTGTAATCCCTGCATTTTGGGAGATAGGATCACGGTTCTCGAACAGCCTCAGCTACCTAGTAAGGCCCTTTGCTACTCAGTGAGACCCTGTTTCAAAGTTAAGAATAAAAAATAGGGCTGGGGGTGTAGCTTGGAGGTAGAATTCCCCTTGGTTTCATCCCCAATACCGTAAAAATTAAAAAAAAATAAAAATAAAAGAAGGGACCGTCTGTGTAGCTAAAGTTGCTCTCTGACCATCTTGCTTGGGGTGATGGGAACTGGGGCAATGAGGAGAAATCCTTCCATTACTCTTCACTGTACCACCTTTTGCCAAATAATGAGGTCATGCGCCCAAGAAAGGCTCTGGGATGCGTATATGGAATGAAGTTTGCTGTGGGAACTTGAACTCTGAATTTCCTGACTTCTGTGCAATTAAAATCCTAAACTCGGTGGTGCATTAGCAGGGATTTTCCATACTGAGTTATAAATGCAAAGTTCTATGTTTCAAATGTATTTTTATAACATATGTTACTGCCTATGTTTCTGATTAAATGTGCTTCCAAAATAAAATAACAAGGGATTACTTTCTTTTTAATAGCATTCTCTTTTTCTATAAAAGTTGGAAATAAGCCCTCACCTAAAGTTACCCAGGTTTGCAGGTGCTGGGCTTCAGAGGTGAGTAGCATGTGCCAGAAAGACAAAGGGCATTATTCTCCCTCAGTCGCCACCAGAAAGGGTTCTTTCTGCAGGGAAAATTGCACTCCAGTGCTTCAAAGACATTACATGATTAGGTGCCCGTCTAGGAGACTTTGAGGCAGCAGGCAAGCAATCAACAAATATTTATTCTAAACCCACTGTAGCCTCAGCACCTTTAAAATTCCCAGAGAAACCAACCTATGGTATTTTCTAGAAACAAAGTAGTACCCAAGGTCTCAGAAGCTTGAAAGAAACAGATTCACTGGGTGTGGTGGCACACAGCTTTAGTCCTGGTACTTGGGAGGCTGAGACAGAAGGATCACAGGTTTGAGGACAGCCTCAGCAATGTAGCAAGACCCTTAACAACCTAGCAAGACTGTGTTTCAAAACCAAAAAATAAAAAAGAGTTGGGGGTGTAGCTCAGAGGTAAAATGTCCTTGGATTTAATAAAAAAAAAAAAACAGGAAGGAAGGAATCTACCTCACCTAGATATGGACCTATTGATAGACCAAAAAGTGAGGTTCAAAAAAAGGCTCTTTAAAGCCCTGACTTGTCAGTGCCCCTGTATCTCCCCTTTATACCCCATAATAGCTCCTAGTCCCTATGCACATCAAATACATGCAGTTATCACTATCAGTGCCATCAATGTCCAGAAATCAAACCCACTGGATGGATTAATTCATCAGCTTAAAAAATAAAATCATGGACACTTTTAAAAAATAAACATACCTGCCCTTTTGGCTCTCCCAGCGGTACCATGGCGGTCGGCAAGAACAAGCGCCTTACTAAAGGCAGCAAGAAGGGAGCCAAGAAGAAAGTGGTTGATCCATTTTCTAAGAAAGACTGGTATGATGTGAAAGCCCTGGCCATGTTCAATATAAGAAATATTGGGAAAACACTAGTCACGAGGACTCAAGGAACTAAAATTGCATCTGATGGCCTCAAGGGTCGTGTGTTTGAAGTGAGCCTTGCTGATCTGCAGAATGATGAAGTTGCATTTAGGAAAGTCAAGCTAATCGCTGAGGACGTTCAGGGTAAGAACTGCCTGACTAACTTCCATGGCTTGGATCTTAGGCGGGACAAGATGTGTTCCATGGTCAAAAAATGGCAGACTATGACTGAAGCTCATGTTGATGTCAAGACTACCGATGGTTATTTGTTGCGTCTCTTCTGTGTTGGTTTTACTAAAAAACGCAACAATCAGATACGGAAGACCTCTTATGCTCAGCACCAACAGGTCCGCCAAATCCGGAAGAAGATGATGGAAATCATGACCCGGGAGGTGCAGACAAATGACTTAAAAGAAGTAGTCAATAAGTTGATTACAGATAGCATTGGGAAGGACATAGAAAAGGCTTGCCAGTCTATTTATCCTCTTCATGACGTCTTCGTTAGAAAAGTAAAAATGCTGAAGAAACCCAAGTTTGAATTGGGAAAACTAATGGAGCTTCATGGTGAAGGTAGCAGTTCTGGAAAAGCTACTGGGGATGAGACAGGCGCTAAAGTCGAGCGAGCTGATGGATATGAACCAACAGTCCAAGAATCTGTTTAAAAGTCCAGATTTTTAATAGTGACAAATAAAAGGTCCTATTTGTGAAATAAATAAATAAATAAATAAATAAATAAAAATAAACATACCTGCCAAGATGTATGCGTAGTGCAAGGAGGATCATCGCCCAGAGAAACCCAACAGCCATGAGACATGACGTTGAGGTCTTTGGTGGGGACAGGCAGCGAGGGGATGCGGGCTTGCGCAGAGAACTGGTTTCATGCTTTCTTGCTTTAAGCTCTCAAATCTAGTTTTAGAGATGCAGCTGAGAAACCATGTCAGCTGCTGGGAAGACTGCATTGTGTGATGGTGCTTTACAAAGCTAAACTGAATCCCCACATCCCTCTGATGTATGTATGCAGTCTGTACGTGTCTATGTGCTGGTACCAAGCTAGATCTTTCTTGAGCTGTGTGGACAGGAGCTACTTTTATTGTTCTGTTTCTGTTAACCAACTATAAGATGCTACACTGACACCTGTCAGCTTCCCTTGGTAGCCAGAATCGTGCAGATGCTGGTTCCTGTGAATTTACTGAGTATCCTCTGACACTGTGTCGCCTACAATCATGGCTACAGCTTCTGCATTTTTCTCTTAGTTTTTTCCTGGTTTTATGGATGCATTGTAACTCTACATCATTGTGATACTCAAAGTGATACGAATGCACACACATACATCATTGGGTATATTTCTGTCTGCACCCTCTTCCCCCTCCCTCTATATTTCACGGGATTGGTAGTGACACCTTCATATATGGAAATGACATTGTTTGAACTGTTTCCTCTTCAATTTTTTTTTCTCTCTGCCTCTCCTTCCTTCAGTCCCCTTCTTCCACTCTTCTACTGGTCTCTTTCTTTATTTATCTGAAGTCCCTTTTCCCTCTTTTTTTCTCCAGCTTCCGAACAAGAGAACACAAACATACTTAAAAGCCAGCTTAGAACCTGATGAGGACCTCAGAGAAAAGGAGGGTACCAGTATATGGAGAGGAGACAGAGTCCTAGAGACAAATAGTAAAGCCCAGTTTTCGACTATGGTCTCTCCATAGCAAAGTACCTTTATGGCCCTTATTGTTTCTTACTATGGTATTTCACTTAGGATGACATCGTAATAGATATTAATAATCTCAGATAACGTTAAGAGTTTCTATAACTGCCCTACTAGAAGAAAAGGGAATCTTCCTTTGCTCAATTTTTTTAAGTTTGAGGGCTGCTGAGGATGGACACCGGGTATTGCACAAGCCAAACAAGCACTTTGCCTCTGATCTACACCCCCAGTGTTTGCTTTATATTTTTAAATGGAGGTAAAATGCGTCTAATATGAAAATAGCAATTTTAAAGCATCCATTTCCGCAGCACTTAAGCCATTCGGCGTGTTGTCTAACCAATCACCTCTCACTAGTTCGAAATATTTTCATCACCTCGAAAGGAAACCATGTGACCACGAAGAAGTCAGCCCCCCACCCCACCCCTGGCAAGCACTGATCTGTTTTCCATCTGTGTGGCTTTACCTAGCGCAGATATTTCATGTAAATGGAATCACATGAAGTGTGACCTTTGGGGTCTGGCTTCTTTCATTTACCATAATGCTTTCAAACTTCATGCATGTTGTAGCATTTAATGAATGAATAATAGCCCACTGGGCTTTATTCTGAATTCTAAAACAAATCTACAGTCAAAGCAAAGATACTTGAATACTCTGAAGAAAAGGATTTTTAATTTCTTCTTTTCTTATTTCTCATCCATAGCTGGGACTCACCCCACTCATCCCACCCTCTCTCCACACGACCGCCCTGCCCTGTCCCCCTGGCATTCTGTGTATCCCGTGGTTGGCGCAGTTTCTTGTCTCATTCCGCCTCCCCATTTCTTGGAGGAGGATTTGAAGCTGAAGGTGGCTGCCCAGGCCGTGGAGCCAGGCTTCACGACCAAGACTGCTCATTCCAGGCCATCTGCCTTCTTTCCCCAAAGTTCTCTGCCACGGTGACTTTTCCTTCCTCCTTTTACCTATTCGTGCAACTCTCTTCTTCAGCAGGCTCCTAACTTAGCAAGTGTCAACTCCGGTTCTTCCTGCGATGGCTGAGGGAGCTGAGCAACCGGCCCTGCTGTGTCAGGTGGATGAAGGCACAGGATACGTGGTTTACACGACTTGGGACTTGCAACTATCTCGTCGCAGAGCTAAAGACCAGCGCTGGCTCTCAGATCAGCCGTTTGTCCCAAAACTCTCTAAAATAGCCCTGCAAATGCTCATGTTCCTGATTAATTAGAAAAGACAGTCACTGAGTCCCAGAGACACGGAGAAGGGATGATCTGAAAGGAAACAACCCACAAATGAGCGTTTGTTAATGTCTTTATTTAACAAGAATCAGTTGAAAGTTCCATTCCTGCAGAACTACAATTAAGATATGATTTCAATATTAATATGAAAAAGGCTGGCAGGGAAATGGCTGAGATTTGTCTCTGGAGTTTGTTTGGCTTTTTGATCATCACAGGGGTGCTGTACAACCTAGAGCTTAGGTCTGTTGAACACCCAGTTCTTACCCTCGCTTATTCTAGAACCGCCGGCATCCTACTACTTTTCTCAGATGTCGTTAATTGTGGGCTAGTTCTCTTTCTTTTATTCCTTCCTTCCTTCCTTCCTTCCTTCCGTCTTTCTTTTTTGTACTGGGGACTGAATGCATAGGGGAATTCTACTTCCAAGCTACACCCCTAGACTTTTTTTTTTAATATAATTTTGACATTATTTCACTGAATTGCTAAGGCTCTTGCAAAGTTGCTGAGGCTGACCTTGAAACTGCAATTCTTCTGTCTCAGCCTCCCAATTATTGTAATTATAAGCGTGCAACATCGTGCCTGGGGTGTGAGATCTTTTAGAGCCATTACCTAATGAGCTAACATTGACTTCAATAAAAATCTTTGTGTTTTTTACTGATTACATAATTTCTTTTTCTTTTTTTCTTTTTTTTTTTTTCTTGTGGTAGTGGGGATGGAACTCAGGAGCATTCTACCTCTGAGCTACACCCTAGCCTATTTTATTCTTTATTTTGAAACAGCATCTCACTAAGTTTCGGAGGGCCTCACTAAGTAGCTGAGGCTGGCTGTGAACCTGTGATCCTCCTGTCTCAACCTCCCAAGTACTGGGATTACAGCGTGCGCCACCACGCCCAGATCTTTCCTATCTTTAATTGTCAAGTTTGGAAGGATGTACTTTGGAATCCAAACTTGCCATTTATAGTTATTAAATTCAGTGGATAAATATTAGTATTTTGGTTTCTTTCTCACTGACTCAGAAACTTAAGTTCAGAAACCCTGGGTCCTTAGCACAAGTTCAGAGTAATGGTTATTCAAGGCACACATCACCTGAAGGTGAAGATCTGCCAGTTGACCTTCTGGGCCTTTCAAAATCCCGTGTTGACTGACTCGCTTCTTGTGATCAGCCAATTTGAGGGGTCAGGGAGGAAGAAATTAACATTTTACCGCAAGATAGGAGGGGGATGTTGATGATTGTTGTTTTGCTTTAGAAAAAAAAATAATACAGCTGGGTATACTGGTAGATGCCTGTAATCCCAGTACTTGGGAGGCTGGAATAGAAGAAACTCAAGTTTGAGGCCAGCCTCAGCAACTTAGTGAGACTTTGTCTCAAAATAACAAAAGTAAGGCTGGACATTATGCCCACACTTGTAATCCTAGTCTAAGCCTCCTTGGGAGGCTTGGACAGGAGGATTGCAGGTTCACAGCCAGCCTCAGCAACCGATTGAGGCCCTCCCTGTTTCAAAATAAAAAAATATAAAATAGGGCTGGGGTTGTGGCTTAGAGGTACGATGCACCTGGGTCCAATCCCCACTACTACAAAAAGAAATTAATTAATTAATTAAACTAAAAAAAAATAGGGCTGTAAATATAACTCGGAGGTAGAATGACCAGTAACAAAAAAGGAAGGAGGGAAGGACAGACAGAAGGAAAAAAAGAAGGAAAGAAAGGAAGGAAAGATATGCACATACAGGTTTCCAGAATATTTGTGTGTAGACAGCATCTTCCTTGTAATTAACCCAGGAACCATACGTTTCAATATTACATGCTCGTCTGGCACAAGACCCAACAGCCGTTTATAATTGAAATCTTTCTAGAAAGATTGCTGCCACCTTCCCCACCCCCTACTCAACTGACTTTCAAGCAAGGTTTAATAATTTGGTTTGGCCTTCGGAGTCTATAAAGCACAAGCAATCCGCCTTGCTGAAGATGGAGAAGAAACGTTTATACGGTCCCACAAATGTTTCTAATTGGCATGAGTGAGTTGTTAATGAGAGCAAAGTCGCCCGGGGTTGGGCGTGGGTGGGTGTGTTGTGTGTGTGTCCGCGGGAACACACACAGGCATGGTGGCTGCCTGGGCTTCACAGACCTGTTGTGATACAAACTGAGCTCCGTAGGTAATGAGGCAGGGACTGGGATCCAGCCATCCTGGCAGTGGCTACACTGGGAAATGCACAGCTGGCTTCTAGTGTGTGTGTGTGTGTGTGGTACTAGGGACTGAATCCAGAGGCATTCTACCTCGGAGCTATACCCCCAGTTATTATTATATTTTGTTTTGAAACAGGGTCTCACTAGGTTGCAGAGAGTCTCCCTACATTGCCGAGGCTGGCCTCAACCCACAGTCCTCCTGCCTTAGCCTCCCAAGTACTGGGATTGCAGGCATGCACCACCACGTCCAACTGAAAGCGGCTTCTTACTAGGATCCAGATCCGGAGCAGCAGCCTAGCCTCCCACGGGAAACAGTGAACAAAAGCTGGCCAAACGCAGGGGCCTGGTCATCTTGACCCTATCTATCTACTGGAACTAGCCGTGGCTCCCAGCGCCTCTCCCGATTTGCTCACTTAAATACACGCACATGCTAGAAAACAACAAAGTCAACAGACTGGTTTTTTCCTTGCTGCCGTCCCACCGCAGTCACAGCGCTGGTCCGGAGAGCTGCAAATTAACCTGTTTGTTTGCTTGTTCATTTCCCTCCCTCCTTTGCCTTTTCTTGACAGTAAGCAGAATATTATCTAAAACAAGACGCGGTTCAGCTTCAGAAAGAAAAATCATTTTGCAAAAATACAGCTGGGACTCGTCTTCTGGTCATTGGTCATCCCTCTGAGAGCAGGGTACAAGTATCTATACTTGGTATATTTTAATGATTTACCGTGCGGTCGCTCTTGTCGGCACCAGAATACAGAGCAGCGGAAGGCTCCTTGGGAGTCTGAGAAGTGTCCCAAACTGTTCTGAAATGGCATGGAGGAGATTAAATGTGGCCTCTGCAGAGCAGCTCCATAATCATTTATCTCTACTGCTTTTTTTCAAATGCAACAGAGGCCATTGCTTGGAGGGCAACTCCACCCAGAGGCCCAAGGTTTGCTGACCACGTCTAGATTTTCTCTTTCAACTCCCAGCATGCCTGTTTGCTATTTCTCCAGTGCTTTCAAAGGCTTTGGCTCTATGCACCTTTCATTGCTTCAGACGGTGGGCAGACCACAGTGCGCCTAGCACAGTGCCTGGCAGAGCGTCAAAGCCCAATAAATATTTGTTGGGTGAATAAATAGTTAAGCAGAAGGTTGCGCACATCGCCGGCGCTCTTGTCTTGGCCTGAAACGTGCAAGAAGAGACTTGAGGCGATCAAGTCATTTCCCCTCACAGTACGAGCTAATTATTTGGGAGATGAAGATCTGGTGTGCGGTATCACTTGTCAGCCTCCATTTGCTCCTAATTAAAGGTGGAAAAGTTGTTTGTGGCGTCGAGAGATGACTGGATGGCCCGCTCTTCAATCCTCCACGCCTCGTTTTCAGGAAAAACAGATCAGGATGAAGTTGATGAGCATTCCCGCTGTGTATTTGTGTTTTCTTTACTCTGTTATCGCTTTCTAGAGGGTGGGCTGGGTGTGGAGGGGAGAACTCTTGACAAAGTGTCTACGGCTGGCCTGCTTCCGGGCCTCCTATGGTTGATTCCGCTAAAACCATCCTCCCATGCAAACACCACGTGCAGTGACCCAGGCGGAAAGGGCTGTGGCTTCATCAAAAGTCTCATTCATTCATTCCTTTATTCATTCATTCACTGTTTGGCTCAGCCAGTCATTCCAGAAACACCGATTCCGTTTCTAACATGCATCAGGCTTTGTGCTAAAGATGCAGCAGGAACACCGAGCCAAGTCCCACCTGGCCCCTGTCCTCAGGAAACTTAGGGTCTAGGGTGATTGGTGCATAGCCGTGGGATAATTGCGCTACAACCGTGGAAGTGCAAACTGAAGTCGAAAAGAGAGGAAAAGGGTTCTCCTAGGAGCATAACCATCAGGAACTGAGTTAGAGCAGGAGTTGATATTCGACTTATTGATTTAGACACAAAAGCCTTGTGCCTGGAGGGGATGCCATGCTCCCTCTGGGGAGAGCAGGGGATGATGGGAAGGCAGCCCAGCCCCACAGGAACTCCACAGAGGCCAGATTGAGGGCTTGGCCCTTCATCTCTGGTCATCACCAAGACGTTCATTTCTAGCCCCCAAGGTAGAGAAAGTAAGGTACAAGGGAAATAGGGACCTCAAAACATCTGCGTTTTAGAATGGGATGGAATGGAAAGATTAATTCCTCACAAATGCAAGGAAGCAAAGATGCTGAGCTGAATGGTTCCTTGCTGCAGGAAGGAACCTGCATTTATTTATTGGTGAACTTTCCTGGGCATTCTTTCTATCTACCTTCCCCGCCACCAGACCCCAGACAGAGTGTGCCTGGATCTCCAGTTGTTCACTAAATAACAGGCACACCCCATAATAACAGGCTGGACCCTATAGCCAAACCTTCTGTTTTTCCAACATTCTTATCCTAGTTTTTAAGTGTGTGTGTGTGCGTGTGTGTGTTACTCATGGTTAAATTCAAGAATGTTCTACCTCTAAGCTATACCCCCAATCCTATTTTATTCTTTATTTTTGAAACAAGGTCATGCTAAGTTGCTGAGGCTGCGATCTTCCCGTCTCAGCCTCCTAAGTACTGGGGTCATTGGTACACCACCACCCCAAGCCTCTACCCTTCCTTTTGATGATGGGTGGTGGTAGAAGACAGTTTATTCATGTTTTCTGGTGGAGGGTGAATTGCATGTCTCCCTGTACCTTCTCTCCTGTGCAAAGAACAGACTTTGATGGGAGTAGACGTCTATCTCACTAGCCGCTGAGTTTGGGCATGTGGCTTTCCCGCTCATTTTACCCTGCAAGGTTGCTTCTAGGATTAGGGACTTCATATTTATAAAATATAGAATGAGGTCAGACACATAGTGAGTGCCCATCAATGCCGGTCGTTATTGTTAGCTATTTTTGCTGATAAAGATGTTAGAGTCATTGTTCAAGTGACAAAAAGCAGGAGACACAGCCGCCTGTCGTGAAAGGCATTTGCACAAACATATCCTTAGAAACGCTAAGCAGAGGTCTGAAAGGAGATTACCTGTGAGGAGTGGGACTGGGGCTTGGGGAGAGAGGCTAGACTGTGGCTTATTATTATTATTATCATCATTATTGTTATTATTATTGTGCCATTATGTACTTATATGATAATAAAATCATAAAAATAGAAAGTTCACTAATACTATAAAATACATAAAAATACATAAAAACAGAAAGTTCACCAATAAATCTAATTTAGCCGGGCGTGGTGGCGCACGCTTATAATCCCCGCGCTTGGGAGGCGGAGACAGGAGGATCGCTCAGGTTCGAAGCCAGCCTCGCTAGCTTAAGAGACCCTGTTTCCAAATAAAAATATTAAAAAAAAAAAAAAACAGGTGTCTGGGAGTGTAGCCCGGAGGTAGAAGGATTTCAGGGAACCCCAGTACCACCAAAATAAATAAATCTATTTTAAAAATTTGTAATTTCAGCATAATCTTTTTCACACCGTTTTTCACTCTTAAGCTTGAAAATATCGTTCCAAATCTCTTCTTGGGGTAAAGAGATAGGCACCCCAAACCCAGCAATTCGATCGATGTTTGCCTCTCTGCTACGCCTAAGTTTTTAAAACTTAGGATGAATCCCCTGTTATAAAAGTAGCCCGCTTGCTCCTCTACCTGTGTGTATAGAGTTGTCTGGAATGCCGTTTGTCCACCAGTATAAACAACATGTATTGCTCCCGCGTGGCTGACTTCATCGCACTCTTTACATTGCTTACATTTTTTATAATGAGCATTTTTATAAAAACAATGAAATCATTTCCGGAGCTTGGAAGCACCTTGCCGTTTAGTAGTTAGCACAGTGCCAGGCACCCACTCTTTCCCGGGGTGGAGGAAGCTCGCCTCCCCCGGAGCATCCTCACGCAGTCAGTGCCGTCTTCCGGGAGCTGCCGTTGCTCATGAGCCAAGAGCGAGAAAGATGAAGTGGCTTCTGGATCAGGATGTGGAAAATGCTTTCAGTGGCTCTCTGTGTGAGCACAGAGCATGCCTCCCACCCCCCTTTTTTAAAACTAGTGCAGGTTTTTTGTGTTTAAAGATCCTGACGAATTGAGTAGGTCTTTCTGATGGTCTAACGGTTGAGAATCGTTAATGTCATGGAAGCTACGGTGTGGTGGTTTCCATCATTACTTATATGCAGCTCTCCTTTGTCTCCGTGACTACACACCACCATCCCCAGCAGATAGGAGCCCAAATCTGGAGGGAACTTGAGTCCCCTTGTGAATTCTTCATGAGGCCCCTGTGAGCCTGCCAGAGAGACCGTCATCCTGGGGTAGAATGCGTTTCCCAGGAGTAACTCCAGCACTCAGTACTTAGCACAGTGCTCCCCAGGGGAGCAGGATGATGATTGCCTGTGTAGAGGAAAAAGAATTTTGAAGAAACCTGGATGAAGCTGATTACTCACTGCTAGTGCAGAATAGGATTAGAAACTATGGTCCATGGGCTGAATCTAGGCAAGGGGCTTCAGATTTTATTTTATTTTATTGAGTGTGTGTGTGTGTGTGTGTTTTACTGGAGATTATTCTACCTTTGAGCTACATTCCTGGCCTTTTTATGTATTATGTATGTATGTATGTATGTATGTATTGCGATACTGGGGAGGGAACCCAGGGGCATTCTACCTCCGAGCTCTACCCCCAGCCCTATATTTTACTCTCTTTATTTTGAAACAGGGTCTTACTAAGTTGGGGAGAGCCTCACTAAGTAGCTTAGGCTGTCTGAGGACCACCATCCTCCTGTTTCAGCCTCCCAAGTACTGGGATGGGATTACAAGTGTGCACCACTATGCCAGGCTAACTTTTTTTAAAACAGGGTCTCTAGGTTGTTGAGCATCTAAGTTGCTGGTTGTTGAGCATCTAAGTTGCTGGTTGTCGAGCATCTATGTTGCTGGTTGTTGAGCATCTATGTTGCTGAGGCTGGTCCTGACCCTTCAGTCCTCCTCTGTCAACCTCCTAAGTACTGAGATTATAAGTATGTGCCGCCTTGCCCAGCTCTCTTTCAGATTTCCCATGACTGAGGGGAAGAAAATCAAAAGTAGAATAATATTTATGACATGCGGAAATGATATGAAATTCAGACTTGCTGCCCATAGTAAAGTTGGGAGGAAAACCTGCTCATTCGTTACCCACAGTCCACAGTTGTTTTTGCACAATGATCGGGTAGAGATTTGGTGACAGACCAGGAGGGACACAATGGTGTGACCATGTGCTGTATGGCTCTTTGTAGAAAACTATGGCTGACCCCTGCACCCAATCCAGGGAGAAGTTACCTCTGGTTTATTTTCTTGTTAGTGAATAGGAATTGTGTGTTAGAAGCCTAGCCTGCCTTCAAACCATCATACAAAGTGTACTAGGCTCACACTGTATACCATACCATTTCCCTTACTTCCTTCTCAAAGGCGGAAAAAAGTTATTGTGAGAAAAATTAGATCATCAGGAGAGGCCACGAGAACATGAGGGTAACAAGCGAAAAAGACCTAGAGTTTGCCTCCACACGTCACGGATTCCTGATGCTCATTTGAAGCCCAGACATAGCATTAGTGATCTTTCTGCATTCTAAAATCAGAAGTTATTTCTTCCATGCATCTGAGAAAGCTTTGGAGCGGCCAAATCTTTTATTCATTGGGTCTTTAAAGAACACCATGTCTAAGCAAGACAGGAGCCCTCTGTTCGGGGCATTGCTACATTGAATGGTTGGTTTGCACTTACATCTGGCTCTCAGGGGGATATGACAAGCCAGATGTGGTGGTGTACACCTGTCATTTTAGTACCTGGGAGACGGAGACAGGAGGATGGCAGATTCGGGTTTGAGGATATAGCTCGGAGGTAGAATGCCCCTGGATTCAACCCCGGTACATACATTCACATACTAAGGGTATGACAAAGGTTTCTATAGTAGGATATACCTTTTGCTTGAATATCTACATTTTGATAGGCCATCCTGTGCCATTGCTGATGCTCTTAATAATTAACAGTTAAGGTCCACATTGCCCCCACAGCTCCCTACCCCATGGGAGAACATATAAAATTAGTATAAAAGCTCTCCCGCTATTAGGAGCGAAGGTTAACTTAGTGAAATTTGGAAACAGGAGTCATTTTGCTGCAAAACTCCTACTGTGTGCTCCAGTGACCTCAGCTGTGCCCTCTCGTCTTCTTCTGTTTCAGAGGCTGAAGGCTGCCTTGACGCATCACCCCGCGGCCATGTCCAACGGGAACATGAACCCCATGAGCCATATGATGGACATGCTGGGCTCCCGGCAGGACCCAGCGCAGCACCACCACCTGCACTCGCACCCGCACCAGCACCAGACGCTGCCGGCACACCACCCCTACCCGCACCAGCACCCGGCACACCACCCTCACGCCCAGCCCCATCACCAGCAGAACCACCCGCACCACCACTCCCACCTCCACGCACACCCGGCACACCACCAGAGCTCGCCGCACCCGCCCCTGCACACCGGCAGCCAAGCCCAGGTATGCCTTTCCCGCCGTCTCTTTCCTTTCTTCTCTCTTGTCCTTCTGGTTAAAGAGCGCAAGTTCAGCGGCCTGCACACTTGTAATCCCAGGACTCGGGAGGCTGAGACCGGAGGATTGCAGGTTCAAGGCCAGCCTATGCAGTTCAGTGTGAGCCTCAGCATCTTAGCAAGACCTTGTTTCAAAATATAAAATTCAAAGAGCTGGGAGTAGCCGGGCATAGTGGCGCACGCTTGTAATCTCAGCATTTGGGAGGCTGAGACAGGAGGATCGCGGTTCGTGGACAGCCTCAGCTACTTAGTGAGGCCCTTTGCAACTCAGTGGGACCCTGTTTCAAAATAAAGATTATAAAATAGGGCTGGAAGGATAGCTCGGAGGTAGAATGCCCCTGGGTTCCATCCCCAGTACCTCAAAAAAAAAAAAAAAAAAAAAGCTGGGAATGTAGCCCAGAGATGGAATGACACTGGGTTGAATCCCCAGCACCAGACACACATGTACACACACACACACACACACACACACACACACACACACACACAAAGAGCAAGCAAAATTTTAACACTGGTATCATCTCATGTATAGCAACCTTGCTTGCCAGGTGCTCTGTCTGACATTCTGGGAAACTGGCCGTTTTCTACAAGGCATGGTAACCCATAAGATACTGTCATAATTTCTATACATCATATAGCAAATGCCAGGTCCATTTTTTAGGGGTGACCGTAAACTTTAAGTTCTCCATAATCTAATTTCACATGTTGCAAAGTTACTCCTAAAAACAATAAATAATGATGGGAGGATTTGAAGGAATTTAAGCTCCTGATAAAAGATCTGAGTAAATGATAAGAAAAAGAGCTGGGTGTGGGAGTGCACACCTGTACCCCCAGTACTTTGGAGGCTGAGACAAAAGGATCTCAGGTTTGAGGCCAGCCTCAGCACTTAGACCCTGTTCCAACATAAAAAAAAAAAAAGAGGACTTGGGGGCTGAAGGTAGAATACCCCTGGGTTCAATCTGAAAGGAGGAAGAAAGGGGGGAGGGAGCGAAAGAGGGAAATATGGAAAAAGGAAGGAAGTTGGTTAATTCTAACCTGCTTCTAGCTGCAATACTTCAAAACGCCATGTAACCAGGTGTGGTGGCGCACACTTGTAATCCCAGTATTCTGGAGGCTGAGACCGGAGGATCGCGGTTCACGGCCAGCCTCAGCTACTTAGTGAGACCCTTTGAAACTCAGTGAGACCCTGTTTCAAAATAAAGAATAAAAAATGGGACTTTGGGTGTAGCTCAGAGGTAGAATGCCCCTGGGTTTCATCCCCAGTACCACACACACACACACAAAAAATAGATAGATAGATAGACAGACAGACAGATAAAGTTTTGTCACCTGAGAAATGGAAGTTAAATACAATGGGCAATCCTCTTAAGTAACAGTGAATATTAAAAATCAAAAGAGTAACGACTCAGGCAGACAAAGCTGCTTGGCCATGGATGCCGGGGCGTAAGGCGCTGGGTGAATGGTGAGGAGAGGTGACTCGTCCCACCCAACGCGAAGTGCGTTGGAGGAAGCGGAGCAGCGGAGAACGAGCCGAGCACTGTGGCTGATCAGACCAGAGAAAGGCCCAGTCCCAGGGGCGGAGAGTCAGTAGGAGCGGCCAGAAAGAAAGTAGCATTTAGACAAAGCCAAAGGAGAGTTGGGGGGCCAGGCAGACGTTATGTCACCCAGGCCCAGAAGAGCGGCGAGGCCATGTGTACAGGAGTAGGTTTGGTAAGTCCAAGAACAGGGCTAGCCCCAGACACTGGATCCTCAAGTGCATGACCGGCCTCAGTCCCCTCCACCCATTCCACACTGCCAGATCCCAGCCAGCTGGGTCGGAACTGTGACCAAAGCTGGGGATCGCCAAGAAGCCCTTTTTCAGTCTCCACCATCGTGCACCTCTAGAGACAAGGCCCCACACCAGCAGCATTTGGAGCCCTTAAATGCTTCCCGCTGACACATGCCAAGCCCAGACAGCTAGCTAGCCACAAAAGGGGCCAGCCACTAGCAACTTTCTGTTCTAGTCATCAGATGAACGTCCGTAAAGGTGTTCTAAATAGCGAATACTTGTTGAGGGTCGGTGTGAGAGAGCAAAATTTTCCATCTCATTTACCACACAGACAGAGAATGAGACCAGCCTCCTTAAACTTTAGTATTTTCAAAGTAAGAATAATAATAGACTAAGCTCATTGGCTCTTTCAGTTGCTAGATAAGAGAATCTCTTTAAAAGTTTTCAAAATATGTTAGCCACGATTAATTCCAAGCTATAATAATTTGATAAAAGTGTAGCAAGGAGCTTAGCAATAAAAGACCATCCAGAGGACCTTTTTAGTCACATTTTTAGGTAAGTTTTATACTGGGACATATATTAAAAACAGGGAACGAAAACTACCAGGTCAAAAATAGGCAAATCAGAGCCAGGCGCGGTGGCGCACGCTTGTAATCCCAGTACTTGGGAGGCTGAGACAGGAGGATCACAGGTTCAAAGCCAGCTTCAGATACTGAGTGAGGCTCTCAGCAACTTAGACCCTGTTTAAAACACACACACACACACACACACACAAAAAAAAAAAAAAAATAGGTCTGGGAGTATAAACCAAAAGTTGAAAGCTCCTGGGTTTCACTCCCAGTACCACACACACACACACCAAAAAAAATTAAATTAAAAAATATGCAAATCAACTCACATGCATACTTATTTTTTAAGGAAAAGGAGAACGCCGTGATTTGGTTGTCTTCATGGGCAAGTTATTTCACAGACAAGTTTAGCAGTTCTTTACGTAAAAAGCTACTCATTAGCTAAGTACCAATTACCCAATTGCCCTGTTTCAAATCATTAAGTGTCCAATTGTATATGCTATTAGTTAATTGCTATTATAATTAGCTACACCCACAGTTGCCTTTTTATCTTATACTAAACAGAGGGAATCCAGGCTGGTCTTGCTAAAACTTGAACAAGATCATTTAGACTGGATTTTAAAATACTGCTCTTGAATTTTATCAACTTGGATGGTTATGGAGATCCTGTCGTGCTGCTTCATTGTATGATTACCTGAAGAGGAGGAATAGAGATTTCTCAAGATCCCTCGACCTCTGAGATTCTAAGATGATTTTGAATAAAATGTCTCTTTTTAAAAATCATAATCAATTATTTTGATCAAAATTTTCAGAGCATCTGTGCCAAGAGAATTCCATTTCAGGTATAAAATGATACATAATAATAAATACCAGGGACACAAATTCTGGTCTTAGGGTTGCAGGTGCAGTTTTCCTTGATGTCATGTGTTTACTCTGAATATGATAGAAGTTTGGGTCTGGTATCACTTCATGGCCACCAAGAATGACTCTTAACCAGTCCCCCATTCCCTTAAGCCCCAAATCTATACTGCCCCAAAAACCACCCCACCTCACTTACCCCTTAGAGCTAAGGCACAGAAAAAGTGTCACTGGTTAAAGGTTGACTGAAGTGTGCTGAGGTCAAATATATATTTGGTGGTACTGGGGATGGAACTCTTCTAACTCTGGGCTAACTCCCAGATCTATTTTATATTTTTATTTGGAAACAGGGTCTCTTAAGCCAGAGAGGCTGGCTTCGAACCTGCGCCATCCTCCTATCTCCGCCTCTCAAGCGCGGGGATGACAAGCGTGTGCCGCCACGCCTGGCTAGTCAACGATATATTAAAAAAAAAAAAAGAGGTCCCTGCAATAGAGATTGCAGACCAGTTTTGCATATTGAAAGTTTATCTAGGGCTGGCATTTTTTAAGAGATCATTAATTCTCACACACACACATACACGCGCGCGCGCGCGCATGCGCGCGCACTGGTAAAGGTAAAATAGTGGCTCAGTTAGCACAATTGCTTCTACTCCCTGGTTTGCAGGAATCAGCTCAGGAGTAGTCCTCTGCAATGACAAGCTCTACATCTTTGCCAATAATAAGGATTATGTCACCATCAGTGACTGGCGAGTGAGACCTGAGACAATTAATTAATTTTGTTATTCCTCTGTGATCCAGAGAACAGAAATCACCAATAAGGAGTTTTGGGAAAATGTCTTTGCTTTAGATAAAATTACTGAGGTGCAGTCTGACCTCCCTCCAGGGCCCAATTCTTTTCCAGTTAGTCATAGAAGGTTTGATAGAGTTAAGGGCTGAAATATATCACAGCCAGTGGGCTGAAGTCGACCCATAGCCATTATTAGTGACTGTAACAGTCATTCTGATTGACTTCAACCACAGATTTGGAATGTGGTATGAAAGGCTGTTGGGCTTCATTTTTAAAACTTTTTGCCTGTTATTTCTGTAGGTTAAATGTCTCTTGTAAAACAACTTTATAGGTATTACAGCCATAAACCTGAGTGACTGAGAGAGGGGGGGGGAAAGTGCCCTTTATTGAGAAGGAGGAAGAAGTAAATGCATTAAGGAAAGCATTAGGTGTGCAGACATATAAAGAACCAGTCGTAGAAATTTCACAAGGTGCTGTGTGTCTACCTCGTGGAGGGAAATGAATGTTTGGGGGTCTCTGGCCCTTCATGTTGCTGAGCCCCATGAAGACCTTACAAAAAGTCTCTAAGCACAGTAAAATGTTTTTAATAAATTGCTTTGTACTCCCAGGATTTCTTTAGGCCTGAGCGTATGACAGTGCACTGCTACCCCGCACAATCTCACAGGGTAACTTGGGCATCAACTGCTTTTGAAGATCCTGCCTTCCGGTCATCTAGAAAGGCCTCCTGAGCCCCCTCCACCTGAGTCCCAGCTGTACAGGCCCTAGACCCACCTGCAGCCTGCAGGTCCAGCCTGTCCTGTGTTTGGTTTATGGAACTGTGAAATAATGAATATGGTCTGTCTGTGGCTTCCCAGCTAGATAGGATTCTTTCCTTAGGAGTCACAGTGGTGACAATGTCCCTTGGCTGTATTTTAGAGGTGCCGTCATTTGAGTAAAGAGAACCATGACCTTCCAGAGGTTGGACCAATAGAAATAGTCAATATCGTGATGATAATCCATACCTCCCTGTTTTCGCCTTCTAGCCATCCGCTGGCTACTTTGAAGTATTTTTTTTTAAGCACCTCAGATAAAAACATTTCTAACACCCGAAGGAAAGGGAAAAAAGTTCTCTCCACCATGACTTGGCTAAATGCCCGTCAAGGAAAAATCCACCCAATGACCTCTTTGCGTGAGTCATCCTGTATCCGGCCAGAGCATCATCGACTACAGCTCAGTGATTGCTTTTCTTTTCTTTCACGAGTGGGATTTCATTCATAGGAAACGGGCTCAGTGTGAGGAATAGAGAACTCGGCTTTTGTACCTTGCGTCACCCCAGCGTGGGTGTCTCCTCCCACACCTCCTTCCTCTGTGTGCCCACAGGTCTCCCCAGCCTCTCAACAGATGCAGCCAACCCAGACGATACAGCCGCCCCAGCCCACAGGGGGGCGCCGGCGAAGGGTGGTAGACGAGGACCCCGATGAAAGGCGGAGGAAATTTCTGGAACGGAACCGGGCAGCTGCCACCCGCTGCAGACAGAAGAGGAAGGTCTGGGTGATGTCACTGGAAAAGAAAGCAGAAGAGCTCACCCAGACAAACATGCAACTTCAGGTGCAGGCCAGCTCCTCTCTCTTCCCCCAGGGCATTTCCCGCCCCCTGGGCTCTTGTTGACCTACAGGGGGACCACACACCTTGCTCACAGAGGAGTTACATTCAGTGAACTCAGAGAAAACCAAATAATTCAACCACTACCCTACACTGGGACCTGGGGAGGAGACAAGCAGCTAAATCTCCAGTGCAGAAGGTCATCGGAAAGTGGTTCAGGCCGGGCATGGTGGCACACTCTTGTAATCCCAGCACTTGGGAGGCTGAGACGGGAGGATTGCAGGTTTGTGGCCAGCCTCGGATACTTAGTGAGGCCTTCCAAAACTTAATGAGACCCTGTTTCAAAATAAAACATAAAGTAGGGCTGGGGATGTAGCTTGGAGGTAAAATGCTCCTGACTTTCATCCCCAGTACTGCAAATAAAATAAAGAAAATATCACACCGATCCCTCTGTAGTCCAACTTGTATGCCACACAGACATTGGCACTGTGACTTTCCCCCCCTTTCCCCAACATCTACTCCCGGTTTCTAGTATAGTGCTCGTACTCTGGAGCTGTGTGTGGATCGGTAGATGGGTCCCTCATCTCTGGAGTGTCCAATAATTGGCTGTGTGACCACCTGCCAAGGCTATGATTGCAGGGAGCCGACCGACAGAGGGAGGGCTCAACCTAACCCCCGTGAAGGCCACCTCCAGAGTCTGGCAGGCTCAGTGACCTGCCAGAAACTTCAAGGCAGAACATAGATAATCATTTGCATATTGATAATCACATTTTTATTTTGATGCTTTTGATAAATGTACTTAAAACACCAGACCTCAAATTTCACAGATATCATTGGCAAGGGCAAGGCCAAATCAATTCAAGATGAATTCATTCAGACAGACAGGTTAAGCCAATAAACATACGGACCTCTGTGGACCTAGCAAATATTGCAGCAAAGACTCTACGAGGATCCAAGTAGAAGATCCCAAGAATTTGCTACCATGCTGAGGTCTGCAGGCAGATGTAATAATGTGCTGTGTTCTCAACCCTAGCACTCTTGACTTTTAAAGCCCAACATTGTCATGCCCTGCACATTACAGGGTTTTTACCAGCATCTTTGCCTTTGCCCAGATAATGCCAACATGTGCCCTGGGGCAGGATCGTGGTGATGGTGTAAAATCAGCTGTGGTTGAGAACTACACCTTAGATGAGCAGCCAGGCTGACACAGAGCAGATGCCAAAAGTCTTTAAATCCATGTTAACAAAAATGGGTCCTGGTGGAGTTACACCAGGGTGTTGACTCTGACCCTGGAGCATGAAACACAAGAAGTTATCACAGAAAGCCTGTACAGCAAAGGTGCAGGCTGGGTTGGAGGTCAGATGAGTTCTCAAGTTGCTTTGTACAGATTATGTTTGCTTCTGCAAAACACACACGGTAAATTTACCTGTTATTAGACACTAATCCACTGATATTTTTGTTATTTGTTTTGGTGCTGGGTATTGAACCCAGGAATATTTTACCTGTGAGCTAAACCCCAGCTCTTTTATTTATTTATTTATTTATTTATTTATTTATTTTCGGTACTGAGGATGGAGCCCAGGTACATGCTACCTCTGAGCTACACCCCTAGTCCTATTCTTGTCTTCATTTTGAAACAAGGTCTACTAAATTGCAGAGGGCCTCACTAAGTAGCTGAGGCTGTCTGCGAACCTGCGATCCTCGTGTCTTAGCTTCCCAAGTACTAGGATTACAAGCGTGCACCACCACGCCCAGCTCTCTTTTGATTTGTTTGAAGCAGCGTTTCAATAAGTTAAATTTGTGATCCTCCTGTCTCAACCTCTTAAATACTGGGATTGCAGGCATGCACCACCATATCTAGCTTTTTGTTTGTTTGTTTGCGTTTCTTTAGGGAAAAACAAAATGGCTAAGGAAAAAAAGATATTAGAACTCTAGCTCCTGAAAACTAGAGTAGAAAGTTCCACTGAGTCCATGCACCAGGGACTGATTTCTTTTGGTTCTCAACACAGTCCCCAGGGAAGGGGAAAATCTCTAAAAAGACCACATTGTTGATGTTTTCCAACCACTGCCTTGCATCAGAAGGACAGAAGCCACAAGTGTCTGGTGTTTTCTCTGGTGTTGAGTGTTCTGCGGGGCTCCTGTGATACTGGACAGGACATTACAGATTCTGCCACCTTCAAGTGACCCTTCCCCTCTCACTGGACCTTTGTCAAAAGAAAAAGGTCTCTCTCTTGAGGTTGGTGCAGTGAGCCAAACTTTAAGTAAACAAAAATGGAAGGTGCTAAGCAAACAAACCCTAGCCAAACTGAACATCCAACGTCTGGACCAGGGGCCGCAACCTCTGAGTTCTCCAGTATAGAACCTTCTAGTTAGTCTGCAGAGTTTCAAAAACCAGACTTACAAAAACAAAGTTGGAACCCCAGACTCCACTTCTTAGTCTCTCGGCACCTCTGCCTGAGAGGCACAGGTACAGAAATCAGGGGGGGAAACAGAAGCCGCCCAATCTGACATTTTACTGAGGTTCCGGGAAGTGAGGAATCTTCTGGAATGGCACACCATCCATCAGCAGCAAAGTAAGGACCAGGCAAGCCTTCCATTGTCCCAACCACTGTGTTATGATCTTTCATTCCAGAAAGTTCTTAAAGGAAAGGAACCCGCGCCCTTCCTTCTGACACAGCGTGTCTAAGATGACTGCTGATGTGGTCCTCAGTGAGCCATTTGTGCTCAGTAGATGATAGGGAAATCTTCTGCACTTCATGGGTGGATGGAAGTAATTGCTTTTCCTTTCTAGCGCAAAGACACATGGTCTAAGTTGCTGCTGAAATCTTAGACACACGAGCCCAGGTCGGGGACTTGGCAAGAGAACAGGCCAGATGGGATCTATTGCTTGACAAATTGAGAGAGTCCTTTGTTACAGAGCAGACCAGCCCAGGTCTCAGCTAATCTACCAAAAAAAAAAAAAAAAAAAAAAAAAGAGGGATACACGGAGGGCCCATTTCAATAATTATTTTTTTGGCACACATCACTGCTTACATACACACACACACACAAAAAATTCTGGATTTTTTTTCATGTAGCAAAATGACTTATTCCAATCCCCAAACTCTAATTGTCACTGTTAGAGACTTCTTTATGGTCGTATTGAATATCCCTATAGAGGGTGCTAATTCATCCCCAGGAACACTTAAAGGTTTAAAAAGAGATCACCCCAGTGGGATCTGCCCTCTTCCATTCTCTATTTAAATGGCTAACTGCTTTAAAGTAGCAAACCCAAATTAGTTTTTAAAAAGGAGTTGATTTCAACAAGAGAATCCATACTTATTTCTAATTTGCTTTTACAAAGTGTTTTTATATTAACATCTGAAACTAAGCCAGGAATGGTGTACACACCTGTAATCACAGTACTTGGGAGACTGGGACAGGAGGACCCAAGGTTTGAGGACAGCCTCTGCAACTTAACAAGGCCCTCGGCAACCTGGTGAAACCCTGTTTCAAATTTAAAAAAATCAAATGGGGATGGGGATATAGCTCAGAGGTAGACTATCCCTGGGAGCTGGATCCCTTGTGAAATACACACACACACACACACACACACACACACACACACACACATTCACACTACCCTAAAATGACTATTACAACCTACATATGGGAATTTAAAAAAAATAGTGATTTTCCCCAATTCATAAAGTAAGGTAATTTAGAGTAAAAAAAAAAAAAATGCCTCCGGAAGTTCTGGCTTTTATTTCCCTCCTGGACTTGGAGGCCGCATTTGATTTCTTTCATGCACTTGGAAACATTTGCTATTTGGTTGTTCTCTTCTGAAATGAATTCAAGGTGACTATACATAGGTTACTTTGAAAAGAACTTTTATGTAAAAGATAGTCTAGTGTTTCTCCGCTTTCTGCATCAATCACTTCTCCAATGTGGAATCTTTAAGCTGGCTCTGCTTGAGCACAAGACAAGTAAGTTCACCCAACTCCAGGACGGTGACTCTTGACTCTTCTTAAGCCAAAGGTCCCTACAGAATCTGATGAAGGTTCTATAGACACACAGTTGGGCACACACAATTTTGCTCTAAAATAAAATTAGAAATGTTGTTTTGGAATCTGCCTTGATAGAATCTGAAAGCACACGAGGGTCTATAAAGTCCATGAAGTAAAAATAAATATATCTGAAAATATTAAAATTAGTAAACTAATAAAAACCAGTGAGTTAAAATCAAGAGTGAAACCTTGTAATTGATCATTAGATATTAGCTTTCTTAATAGAAGACAATATGGATAATAGAATAAGAAGCAACTTTTTCTAGGAAAAAATTTAGAGAACTAGTTCAACTATTTTGTTTTATACTCAGCAACTTAGACTTAATACTTAAATTCCAGGATTCTTCCTCTCCCCCACACACATCTGTCACTGAATACATCCCAGCCCTAAAACTTTATTCTCAACCCCTGCCTGAGAGTTCTTTTCCTGGATCAGTGCTGCCCATGAATTTCTGTGGTATTTAGGCCTATGCTTAGTTCTCATGCTGAATGGTCATGAAGGGTCTGTCTCAATGAAAGGCTGATTCTCTTCTATAGAAGATACTACTTGGCATTCATTTTTCACCCATAACATGGCTACATAACATAATGACCAGCATGTTACGTTAAGAAATATATCCATACTCACATAGATCTTAAAGTGATAACCAGTATTTATAGGACTCTGGGTTACCACATTTTACAGACACTCACAACTCTCTGGGCCTTCATCTCTATACTTACAATTTTTTGTGTAGTAATAATGTATTTCGTTACCCATAGACAGAATTCAACTAAAGCCATGTGTTTTGTATGGGGCAAAATGATAGGCCACAGATGCTGTTCCAAGTTGTAACGGGTGCTGTTTTACAAAAAGCAGCTTTTTGAGAAAAAAAAAAAGTGTTTATTGTAAAACAGTTTGGGGTATAGTCCTTGCAAGTGCAGAAACCCAGCACATGGAATTCAAGGTGTGTGTGTGTGTGTGTGTGTGTGTGTGTGTGTGTGTGTGTTTAATAAAGAAGCAATGAACTCTTTCTGCCTGGAGTCAAATTGCTGCCTACTGAAGGCTTACCTGCCCAAGACACAGTGGGGAAGGAATGGAGCCCAATCTTACCCTCTCCAAGACCAAGAGGGGAACAAGCAGAACTTTTCCTTTCTTTTCTTTTCTTTTTTTTTTTTTTTTTTCCCAAAGGACAAGAAGGCAAGAGAACCCAGTTAAGGTTTAATACTTCCTGGGTTCATTGTTTTCTAGGTCACAGTAGAAAAGAGTCAGTTTACCAAAAATCAGAACTTGGTTCCATTTTCTAAGAACCATTACCTGGATTATCTACTACTCAGGGGCAGGTGTCTGGGGATGGAGATCTCAGAATATGTTATTTCTGTAGCCCAAATGCAGATTATTCTAAGGGCCAGAGAGGGGTTCCTTTTTCTGTTTTTTGTTTGTTTGTTTTCTTTTTAACAAGAGATTGTTCCTACAAAGGTCTAAAAGCGACTTTGTTTTGTAAATACTATTTAAGTAGAGGGGGTACTGGGGAAAATAAAGAAGACAGTCTGGATTTAGGCGTGATTTTAGAGAGGAGAGAGTTTGTGTTTAAGGCTAACGTAATTTGTTCCATAAATCAAGTTGTCCTACCTGCCCTTGACTTGCCAAGGGTCAGTGTGGGCTGTGACGGGGCCTCTTATCCATTACACTCATCAAAAGGTGGGGTGCACTTTGCCTTTGTGAATGTCTTCAGATTTAAGAGCAATTTTACTTAAAAATTAAGTGATGTATTCACCATTAGGCTAACTTGAAAGTTCATGAGGCTTTGAGTTTCTATCCTCTGGTCTTAACTTGGTTTTAATATGGCTCTTTCCAGAATGAAGTGTCCGTGTTGAAAAATGAGGTGACCCAGCTGAAACAGTTGTTGCTAACACATAAAGACTGCCCGATAACAGCCATGCAGAAAGAATCACAAGGATATTTAAGTAAGTATCAGGGTTGTTCTGCTTTCCTTTTTATGTTCAGTTCTTGCCACCAATTTTGCACTGAGTTTTCCTGAGAAAGCAGAAGTAAAGTATAGATTGTACTCTTACTAAAGTGTTTAGATCTATTGGAATTCTTTGATGACTGCCAAACTAGTCTACTAGAGAAAATCCCGCTTTCTGGACCCCTATCCACTGCCATATATACCACCTTCTTATAATTTGGGCTATGCTTTCTATGGGATTTCACATTGCAAAATCTTACCAGATTCCAATTTTGTAGCCACTAGATAAAATAGTCTGCTAGAGGCCAATTACCTAGCGCTATCCTTGAAAACATCTGTGGACTAAGAAGCGGACATTGGGCTTCTTGACTTTCAATGCCTCGGGATACACTTGCATGATATGTTGTTAAATGCTAGTTGAGCTGGGTATGAAAGCATATGTATGCCTGTAATCCCAGTACTTGGGTGGCTGAGACAGGAGAATCACAGCTTTGAGGCCAGCCTTTTCGACTTAGGGAGACCCTCAACAATTTGATGAGACCCTGTTTCAAAATAAAAAATAAAATAGGGGTTGGGGGCATAGCTCAGAGGTAAAAATGACCCTGGATTCAGCCTCTGATACCACAAAAAAAGCAAGAGAAAAAATGCTAGTTGAGTAGGGGATGGTGGGAGGAGCAGTGATTCATGGCTGAAGGTCAATTTATTTTCAAATAATTTTTTAGATTGAGCAACACAGATTCTCCCTCCACATGTGAGTATTTTTCCACATTTGATATATGGATGTCTATCTGAAAACACAAGATGGGGAAGTTCACATACCAAGACTTAAACACATGAAATCGTTTCGCTGATATAGGAAGCATGGCTTTGCTCATAGCTAAACTTGGAAGGCATAGCTTTGGAACTACAGTTTAAAATGAAGTTTTTGAAATCAACTTGGAGAAGAAAATGTGTGCAACTCTTCTATGTCAAGTAAATGTCTAGCTTTTTGTTTTGCTTTGTTTTCCGAGGAGTTCACAAGTCCATGCAAGAAAGAGCTCTATTGGTGTGTGCATGTATGTTGTTTTTTTTTTTTTTTCTCCCCTTAGGTCCAGAGAGCAGTCCTCCTGCCAGCCCTGTCCCAGCTTGCTCCCAGCAGCAAGTCATCCAGCATAACACCATCACTACTTCCTCGTCCGTCAGTGAGGTGGTGGGAAGCTCCACCCTCAGTCAGCTCACCACTCACCGAACAGACCTGAACCCCATCCTCTAAAATGCACGGGTCAGACCTGGCCTCCAAGAAGAGCTGTAGCATACCATGCAAACTTCCTCATAAGGGCATTTTTAGAATTCACTCCGAGCTGGAAGACTCCTCAGCCCTTCAAAGACTGGCTTTCGTTTTTATAGTTATTATGGAAATGTTGTCTTTTATACTTAGTTATATAAGAAAAAAGGGAGTTATGCAATTAATATCTATCAGCGTGGGAAATGCTTTGGTGCTTTTCTCCGATTTTCTGGTACCAGTTACTTGTTTATAAACGGAACCTTTTCTGTATATAGCCATGGTTTCCTTCTTATTGACCCAACCCTTTGCCTGAAGCAACGAATCTCGTTCAAACACAGCTTTTAGCCAAAATGAGGCATGCCTAGATGTCAAGTGGGACGGATCCAAGGTAACTGGGGAGGAAATCTGATGACATCATAACTCATGTTGAGTTTATGCTATGATGTCACCAGAGTCCCAGATAAACACATCGCCTTTCCCACAGCTTTTTTTTTTTTCCTCTTACAAGAAAAAAAATTATAAGATCCTTTGATGGCCTAACAAAACCACCGAGCTCCTCTCCTCTTCCTCCTGGTCCACTTGCTGAAATGCCCATTTTCTTCTTCATCTCCACTTTATCCTGGGCTCCTTGTTACCTCTTCATTTTAACTTGTTCCTATCTTCTTTCCCCTTTAACACTGCACGTGAAGGAGAAAATAACACTCAAAGAAAAGAAACAGCAAATCTCAAAAATGTGGACCTAGCCATGCTTTGCTGGCTTGTAACCCACAGCTGGAGTCCATTCAATTCTCACCTTCCACAAAATAGTAACCAGGAGATGTTTAATGTGCCTGATTTAATGTTTTTAATAATCAGAGCAAATAAAAGGTGGTTTAGTTATAGGTGAAGCACTGTTGAATGCCAGCTGTGGGCACTAGGGAAGGGAGCTTTGTAAGCCCCGATTGTGAAAGCCCAAATTATGATGGAGGGCCATAACATCACACCCTTGAATTACAACTGGCTTTATATGGCTTGTCTATAATGTTGAAAATCCATGTACTATATAATAATTCAGAAGGGCTCTATTCACTACACAGATTACATCGTTCAATCATCAGCCGCTAATAGCCTAAGATTTATTCTTTTTTTTTTTTTTTCCCTAAACCTACAGAACCAGCTCTGCTGTTCTGGTGGGTGAAGGCAAACTGACTACTGGAGAAACAAAGAGAATGCAAAACACAATCCCAGTGTTTGCATCAAGGTGTGCTTGGCCTCCCAGAACTGTCACAGTGCGCTTTGACTGCTGACGGACTCTCCAGGACGTGGCGCAGGTTCCTCCTTTCTTCTGAATAATTCTGATTTATATTTTGAACAACTCACATGGACTTTCCCATTATATAAAGCAGATAGAACCCAAACCACAGTCGTGCCTCCTTGAAACAAGCCATTCTGCTGCGCCAGTGTTTAAATATCACATTTCACACATAATAGGGGCTAGTGTTTCTCGAGTAGTCTGAGCAGGTGCTGGTGTTCATCTCTATTTGAATGCTTGGACCCCCTAAAGTGTGTGTGTGTGTGTGTGTGTGTGTGTGTGTGTGGTGTATGAGTTTTAAAGAACAGTATTTTGTGAAAGGTGTCACTTTTATAAAAGGATAAAAATGGCAGGATGCGGATTTTTTTTCTTTCACTATAGTGTAAGAATCTATTTTGGAGGGATAAAAAGGAAATATAAGGGCCATGAAACACAATTGCTTTTTATAACTAGTTTCAGTTATATCTAATAAACTACTTTTTAGATCAATATTTATCAACAATCTTTCCACGTATACAGTGATTATGGAAGATGGTTGGAGTGTTCAGTAAAACTTAGGACCTGGATAGATGATCTAAGAATCAAAATAAATGCAGAAAAAAACAAAAAAAATGAAAGAAAAGAGAAAAATAAATGCATATGAAAAGGTTTTTTCTATTATATTTTAAACAAACACATCACTTTCAAGTATTTTAAATACTGAATTCATAGGTGTTTTTTTTTTATTCCAGAAGTAACAGAATGGTTTAACCGACTAACTTCCTAAGAAATGTTTGAGATTAGCTTTAAAGATAAGCTAACATTTGTATCCCTACTTTGAAATAAAAAAAAAAAATAAGGATTCCTTCTTGGGACCATTTATATGTCCTCTTTCCCAAAAGAGGAAAAAGAGTGGATTGAAATGATTGTTTGGTTTTTACATTTTTAAATTTTTGCTTTATGTTTTTTAAGTAAACAAAAATGCTTTTTCTTTACTTTCTTTACTTCTTTCTTTACATAGCACTTAATAAAATGGATTTTTAAAAAATCCACTAGTCATACCAGAATGCCCAGGGAGTGACCTATTGCTAAAACTGTGTTTTAGCTTACATCTGTTCCATCTCTTGACTGAACTATTTAGTTGTTAAACTGAAAACCTTTGCAGTTAAGAACTTGCCTGATTTTCTTAATTCAGCAGCTTGTTTGATGGATGTCCATTATTTATAGCGCAATTATGTCTGTTTTTTATGCTAAGTAGGCAAGCCAACACATTAGCAAACCCACCTCAACATATAATTAGAGTGAACTGCCTTCTTGTTACACGTGGGGCCTTTAGGTGTGTCCATCCACAGTGTAGAGATGCAAGGGTCAGAAGGAAGGTGTCCTGCTTCCTGAAATTCCAAACAAACAGTCCCTGGTCAGATCTAGCACTTGGCATACCAGTACTAAGGATTTTACCTAAAGTCCACCAGATCACAGACTCTGCCTGAACTCCT
This sequence comes from Muscardinus avellanarius, assembly GCF_963383645.1. NCBI lineage: Eukaryota > Metazoa > Chordata > Mammalia > Rodentia > Gliridae > Muscardinus > Muscardinus avellanarius. The sequence continues at coordinate 8,975,265 of NC_137795.1, forward strand.
CTCCTATGCTTCTTGCCCATCTAGGAGAACATCTCCTTAACCTTATTCCCCTCTCCCAGCGCTGTATACTTTTGCAAATCAGCGGTAATGGCCTTGAGCATGCCTACCCCAGGGACAGAAGCTCCCTGCTTGGCTGTCTCTCCTCATTCATGTGTGACCTTCTTCTTCAGTCAGATCTGCCTCCGAAGCCACTGCCAGTCTACTGGAAACTTCTACAGTGCCTCCCCTGCCTAGCGGGCTAACGACGTAGTCCATCCCAGAGCATTTTACCAGGTGAATCCTTACCTAAAGGGAGGCATCCCCATCCTCATGGTTTCTCTTTGACACATTTCCCAATCTGTTTTGTCAAGACAGATAGGGTGGAAACCCCAGCCAGGGATGAATGCACTAATTTCAAGGCCAGGTGAAGTCTGAAGTTCTCTATTCACACACACACCCCCCACACCAGGTAGTGGAGCCAAGTCACCGTCTGAACAGAACCCATGAATAAGCAGCTTGTACGTGGTCAAGGTGTATGTTACAATAACTAGGGTGACCGAGAGCAAATGCGCCTTGGAATTTGCTAGTCAATGAAACAGAGAGAGAGAGAGAGAGAGAGAGAGAGAGAGAGAGAGAGAGAGAGAGAGAGAGAGAGAGATCGGTGGTGAATGCCCAAGTAGTTGTTGCCTGTTGCTTAAGCAAAATTTAGAGGGTGAGTTGAGTTTGTCAGTAGAATCATAAACCAGCTAGAGTAAAAGACCAGCCTTTGGCTGGGGCGTTTTAAGCATCCATAACTGCTATAAAACTAGCCATCCTTTTAGGATAGAATGTGCTTCTTTCTGATTGGTAGAAACCATCTAAGAAAATATATATGTATGTATGTGTGTATACAATGGAATTCAAGGACCAAAGCAAAATTTGAACAGGAATCTATTAATTTAGAATTTTATAAGATATTTATTAATAAATGTTATTTTTAAACATTCCATTTGAACAGTATTCTTCTGTAGGATCTACTTGTTTTAAAAGTGTTAGTCCATAATAAACTACACTAGTTGTATGTATTTTCATTTTTCAGGCTTACAAATGGCCGTTGACCGTCATCTTGTGGAAATGTTTGCTTAGATCTCTGTGCGTAGACATTTCGGGAATTTGTATTGCTTCGCGAGTTATTTTTAATCTACATTCTGAACAGTGTTTGTTTTTAACACTCCTTTCTTCTTTCTTTACATGTTTTAAAGTAAACCTCTTTCACTTCAGAAGCAGAGTTTAGCTGAAGGGAATCAGTAACTATAACTGGAAAACGCTTTCTTATAAAAGCGGACAAACAAACCTGTCTCTGCTTCTCTCTGCCCACCCCGGTTTCCCAGAAGGCCTTGCACTGTTAGCTTCTTTAGAGCTTCTCGCCCTTCCCAAAAGAGAAGAGATGTCGTAGCTTTAAGCCACTGGAGCTCCACTGCGCAGCATATCTGAGAAGGGAAAGGAAATAACCCATTTAACTTTAAATAAAACTGTGCCTATGCGGAAGGTAGCAACTTAGAATCTCTTTTCTGCTTTTAAAGTAATTTATATTTTAAAATTGCACTTTAGCGTTGTTGATCCCTTTCCTTTCCTCTTGTCCTCCTTCTAACCACTTCCCTGTCCTGCAAACTGCCTTCATTTCCCCCTTTACATTTCCTCCCCCTCCCTCCAAGGCTCTGAGCTGCAGAGTTTAAAATACTTTACAGAATATTTGTACCAGGTACATTGCGTGCATTCATTAGTAGCGTAGCTAAGACGTATTTCTCACACCAGCTACAAGAATGCAAAAAGAGCCAGTATGCTATAGGGTTTATACTCTTTATCCCCTTATTCATAGCATGTTTGTTTTTTATTAAAAAAAAAAAGTTATGTCAGGCAGCATCTAAGCTCCACTTAGGAATTTCCTATCTCATCCTCTAAACCAAAGTGTCCTGAGTAAGCAGGAGACTTCGTATTAGTGCTTCACGGTGCACTCGTGACTTGTCTCAGCCATAGTCTCTCTGAGGTTGCTGAAGTAGCAGTGGCCCCATCGGTTTCATTCCTAGGTCTCCAAAAATACTACGTTGCCTTGTGACACGATAAGGGACAGCACCTCTGTTCCACAACTAGAGTCCAAGGAAGGATAAGAAGATGCCAGAGCAATAAACATACAAGGACCACCCAGTACCGAAACAAACACACAAAGAAATTTCAAAACACAAAACACCTAGCTCATTGATTGTGAAATGAAAAAGCATACGTCCACCCAAATATTTTACTATTTCTTGTGGAGTTTTTCAGCGATGTAATGCTTATAGCTAAATTGCTTAAAAGAGTGTTTATATATTTTTTTCCTTAAAAAAAAGTCGTCTATTTTTGGAAAAGAAAAAAACTATTTAACCACAAGCTAAAGGATTAAGTGGCATGCTAATACTTTTCCAAGCTTATCATCAGAAAGGAATCAATAATTACCAACTGCTCTATTTAAAGAAACTTATAATATCCAGTTCACTAGAAGCCAGGATCTAGAAAAGGTCTTCCTAAGCCATTTAAGGGTTTCTTACACTGAGCTTTATATTACAGACCTCTACAGGATTGTTTCTTTTTAATAAAATCATTTAGCCTCAGGACTGAGAATGTGGGACCTGAATAAATTAGCTTTAAATACATCGTTAAAATCTTCTGCACAATAAACATATTAGATTCCAGCTGGCTCCTTTGAAACGCCACAGCTCTGGCCACTAGAGGAACAATGTCAGGTATCAGGTTGCTCAAGTACAGGGTGGCTATAGGAAAGGATCCTTCCAACCAGTCAGCTCTCCTTCTAAGCTCCACTCACCCCATCTGCCTCCCAGAACGAGGAGCCCTGACTTTGAATATTGTTTGGGGGAAAAGATAAGCTTGAAATGTCCTTTCTGAAAAGGACATAGGGTTGGAGAATATTCTAAAGAGGCCCAGAAATAAAAATCTAAAAAGGGCTTTGTTCCAACACAATGTTCTAGGACAATTAGAATAGAAGTATTGTCCAAAAATATAAAGAAAAAATATTTAGCACTGTGTAAAGTAAGTGTTGACTAACCCTCCCACCAAAAAAAAAAAAAAAAAAAAGGTGCTGTCACTTTAAGCTCTGGACTTGGGGTTGTTTATCATTGTAAACAATGTGTTTGTCTGTCTATTTGTAAAGCAACCACCTTCCTATTGGAAGGAGAAAAAATGGGGTACATCCATGTAAATACTTGCTGCAGCATTTAATATGTTTCATTTTATGTTAAGCTTTCTTGTTGCATTGTGAACACAATGTTGTTGCCAATGGACAGTGAGTTCCTTAAGACTGTTCGATTAGGTCAGATTTTTACCTCTCTTTCTAGCAAGAAGAGACAAGATTTTGTGCATTTGTACAAATGTTAATATCACTGCAATTCCAATATAATAAAGCACTCAAATGCAAATGATAGAGGTCATCTTTGTATGATGATATTGGGGGTTGAGGATAAGCACATCTACTCCTCAGCCAGTCTCATTCATGATTTTTACACCAAGGTTGCCCCTCCTACAGTCCCCATAACCTCAGGACAAAAGAGGTGCGATTTGCTCCTTTCCAGACCATCACTACGCTCCTCCCTCTTCTACCCAAATTCCCAGTGTAACACATCCACGCTGGGTTAGCCTCACAACTTCACACTAGGGGAATTCGGAACCAGCAGCTCTCCACAGTCAAAAAGTACAGCCAGCGGCGGATCGGGATCCAGTCACAGTCGAGAATTACATGTGGGCTACTCAGGTAATCAAATCCTGGAATTTCTTGCTTAGCCTTCAGAGAAGCCCTCAGGGTGGTAACAGACCCTTGCTGAGTTCTTCCTGGCATCTCCCTCCTTTCCTTTAAGGTTTGTTTTGCTTTTTAAGTCAGCCTTCTTTTTTCTCTTACTCTAACTATCTGGTCCATCGGCAAGATCAGAATCCAGCTATCATTTAGCACCAGTTTTACTGTTATGACCTGTCCAAGTCATTAACATCTCTCACCTGGATTATTATAAAACTCTCCTAACTGATAGCTGGAGGGAGCCTTTGATAACAGGAGTCCAAATAACCGCTCAAAACTTGAGGATGACTTCTCTCATAGAGAGCAAAGGTAAAAATTCTTACCACCACCCAGTCTAATGTCCTGCCATTATTCCCCTTCTATCTCTGCAACTCCACTGATTTCTTTGAAGTGCCTCAGATATCCCAGGCACCATCCACCTGAGAAGTTTTTTAAAGCTGTTCCTGTCTCTGATCCACGTGCCAGCACAGCTCGCTTCCACAAGTGATTCTCTGTCCATGAAGGGACTACACGGTACAAAATGACATCGCCTACACTTGCCATTCTCATGCACCTCGTCAGACTCTTTTGATGGTGTTTACCATGACCTAACATAATTCATATTTAGTTGCTATTTTCATGGTCTGACTCACCAAAATAAAATAAGTTCCGTAAGACCAAAGGCATTTTCAATTTTGTTCACCTTTGCAACCTAAGCTCTTGGACACATCGTGGCTGGCCTCAAACCTACCATCCTCCTATCTTAGCCTCCCAGGTAATGATTACATTTATGCACCCCAATGCACTGCCAGAGAAGCCAAATCTTACAACCGTACCAGGGCTTGTCATCAGACATACAGCCTGAAAGGTGGACAAACTATTCAAAATCGGAATAAAAACCACAATTTGAAGGAAATGAATGGTGTTCTAATGGCAATCCCATCTGCTACATTTGCATTTAGACCACTCAGTATTCTCCTAGTGCCCAAGAGACTCTTTCTAATATCTACGCCACGCTTATTTGCAGTTTCAAAAGCCATTACTATTGGTTTAAAACTTGTTATGATCCCACATTTATACTCTGAGTGTAGACAAGCCTGATCCATCCTACCGTTCATTGCCGTGTGTCTCTGGAGCTTCATAATATTCTTTTATCTTACACTTGCTCTTTGTGGTTGGTTATATTGGTTGGTTACTGGAACACGTTTTAATTTTGCATTACACATTTCCTTCTCCAGTGAAAGTACTTTTTTAAAAAAATCAAGCCAAACTGTTTTGTGCTTCAGGACCTATGTACAATCGCACACCATTTCACAATATTTTGCCCAACAATGGACCACCTACATGATGGTGGCCCCACAAGAAGTTGTTGACGGTGATATTGTAACCATCTTAATTTGTGTAAGGACACTCTATAGCATTCATCCAGCAATGAAATTACCTAGTGACATGGTTGTCAAAACACATACCCATCATTAAACCACACAATTGTATGTTCATTATGAGATCATAATTTGGAGACTATTTAGAGACTACTTCCTTTTGGCAGCTGTAGATAATTTTTTGAAATGGCTAAAAGAATGGCTAATATCTGAAAAAAAATAGTTGTCTGTTAGCTAGTGGCATAGTAAACCAAATTATTATTGAAAATTGTTATATTTGAACCTGGAAATAACCACTACTAGCTCTGGTAACCGGAGTTTCCTCCTGTATGCTGTTTATTACTGTCGTCATTCATACCACAATTTCCTTGGATCCATTGGAGGTTGAATGATAGCACCGCCAACAATCATCCATGAATCTCCTGATACCCATGTTACTACATCATAGGCCCAATTGTCCATGAAAAGGTCTCCCATAAGACATATGCCTTGTACTTTCTCAGAAGGACAGCTGCTTACACGCTCCTTTAAATGAATCAAATAGGAAGGCTCTAGTCCATTCATAACATTCTAATTTCTCCATCCTCGTCTACCAAGAAAACTCCTCTGACCCTTTAAAATTGGCTCATGTGACATTTAGACCGCCTACTAAGATTACATCTGAGTTATCTTAAATGGAGCATTCTCTACTGAAATCTGGGTCACCAACTTTTATCTTGATTGATTAACCTTCTAGACAACATGGTTTTGCTTAAAGAAAGAGGAACCTTGTCAAGCAGTAAAAGATTTCTTATGCACACATAAAAGGTAGCTTGTGGGGGGCCTCTGGAAAGTCATTCATTAACTGGCTCTTCTTTGGCTCTCTTTCTCCGAGTCAACATGAGCTCTCATTCTGCTTGTCTGTGTGTGTGAACTGGTTTGAACACTCACTCAGTTGCTTCTGTAGGAGCTCATCACTTTTGCCCCAAATTGATAGCCTCACCCACCAGCATATCTATGACCTTCCAGTTCAAGCTCCCAATACCAATTCATGATATCTCCATCTTTTAATCCCAGTATCCCAGGAGAGAGAATCTGATTGACCATAGCAAGCCAGGTATCTCCCCTCCTTATTGCCATCAACTCTGTCTGGAGAAGAAGGTTATGTGTGTTTAAAGCTCCTTTTGAAGATAGAACAGGATTCCCAAAAAGGAAGAGAGGAGACAATGATCACTAAAGAGAAATGGTTGGTATTGCTAAAATTACCTGGTAGAAATCTAGTCAAATTAGAGCATACCGACAGAACAAAGTATGGTCAATAAACTAGCCCAAAGGCAGGCATATAGCAGATGTTTATAAATGTTTATTGAACGAATGAATGGCTGACCAAAACAGAACAGGAATAGAAGGAAATATTCATTAAAAATTAAATAAAAGTAATTTCATAGGTCCAAATTTTTTTTCTGGGTATGTCTCAGCTTGTAGATTTTCATATTCAAAATTTAAGAATTAACCATCAGCAAAGCGTGACTTCTTTTTTTAACCAAGTTTTAAAATGATTTTCCATTCTACGGATTTAAACTGATTTTACACACGTGCTTTCCAAGGAGGATCATTGCTACATTTTCTTACAATCTCATAGGTGATGCCAAAGCCTTTGAGTGTGTAAGGAAATTAGAATAATATCTCTTCAGGGCAAGGTTAAGAAATACTCTTATTCCTAAACTCTCTCCAGATGAGAGCTGTCTGCAGACGTCTCTGTGACGAGGAAAGAGGTCTCAACAACCCTGCAAGAGAGCAGTGGAATTGCTGCAGACGGGAGCGGGAAGGGAGCAGAGAGAAGACTGCAATCACCAAGGGGACCCTCGGTGCCGAGTATGCCCAGCGCTCAGAAAGTCCTAGTTTCATCCTTAGCACAAAAATAAAAAAATAAAAAACCTGTAACAACCTGGAATAAGAATTAACATTCTGCATTTTAATGCCAAATTGTCCATTGATTTCCTATGCCCTTAAGCTAACACCGATCTCTATTCTTTGCTTCGTGGCCAGTAAAAACACACTCCGGCGTGCAGTGAGAATTGCTTCTGCCCAAACCACTACCACATCCTTCTCTGGAGAATTTCCCTTCCCAACTCCATCCATTTGTCTCCTGGAAGACATCCCATGACCCTCCACCAGCCACAGGTTCGTATCTAATAGTCTGCCCTTAGCTCACAATGGAACACTTAGTCCCAGCAACTGCCTCTTGGGACCAGGAATCTAGAGAGTTCCTAGAATTCCTTCTTTAACTCAGCCTAAAAGACATAAAATTCAGAGCTAGTAGGAATTTTGTTTCTGCAAAGGGAAGGACTTCAGTCTGTGGCTAGAGACAGAAACAAAATCAACATCAGGAGAGGAGGAGTAAGAGTGAGCCCTCCTCACTGCCATGCCGGCTCACTTCAGGGCACAGTTTTACCATGAGATAGCCAGGGTCCTTTTGATAAATGTCTTCCTTTGCTAATAGTATTTCAAACAGGTCTCTGTCACTTGGAAGTCATAGGAGGTCTAACCAATACTCTCTTCCAGAAGCTTTCAAAAAAAGACTTTCTTGGGCCCTGAGTCTATGCCACGCTGGTATTGGAAAGGAGGTGTGGCTTGCTGAGCATTCCAGGGCCTCACCACGCTGCAAAGAAGGTGTGGGAGAGGTGCTCCCTGGACGGACAAGAACAGCCTCATCTGCTTCACTATGAGCCAATTTAAGTTATCCTGCTTAAAGACAGTTTGCAAAACTATTATTATGCCTACCCAGGAATGGAAATGCAAGGATATGGTTTAGTAGATAAAGGAGCCTAATTTAATGTCTTTCGTTCCTTATGTGCCCCTAGATATATAGTAAAACAAGTGCAGAATATGCTCAAATGCAAATAACAGACAAGTCCATATCCACTGGCTTCAACAAATAGGGCATTATTTTTTTCTTAAAGAATAAGGAATCTGGAGTCCTTGGCACTGATCCAGAAACTCAGTGATCTCAGCTCCAACAGCTTTGTGGTACTCTTGCCTTCTTCCCCATGCTTGTACCTTCTGGTCACAATATAGCTGCTGAAGCTTTACAGCACCACCCAGGTGGGGCAGAAGGGAGAAGGAAGAATTATAGTCCAGGAAATACATCTGGGTTTCACTGTTTAGATCTGGGTCATTTGACCTAGCTTACTTTTAAAAGAGGCTGAAATAGTGGGGGGAAGACTCATCAAGGCTTGCTTAGACCCAAGTTTCCCAGCCACTGTACTGCACTGGGTGTGGTTAGCCTTGTGCCATATAACACGGACAACCTATTTGTTCGTCTGGCTGGTCGTTTATGGTGATAGCATACTCTTCTAGAACTCCTTGGCAGGTGACCTTAGTAGAGTCTAGTTCCTGAGTTCCTTAGGTAGTGAACACAGGAAGAAACATCTAGCACTTGCTGGCAACCCAGGAGCAGGCTCCAGCCAGCCTGTAGTGGTGCCAGGAGGGTGGGCTGCAGAGTTCCCCCATGTAAGGGGCTTGGGTGTGCTCATGAGCGGCTGGGGAGCAGGGAGGTTAAATGGGGGCTCCTGATGGGTCCAGCTGTAGATGGTTGAACATCCCTAATTTCCGGTGTTATCCACATCTAGTGCATATCCCTGAGCAACTAATGTGCCATTGTGATAATATCCAACCTACCTGCAGGCTGACTACACGATCCAGAAATTGGAGCTTCGCCATGACTTGATATGAAAATTATACTTGTTAAAGAAACGTCAGGTTTTTGTTTTGTGTGGTACTAAGGATTGAACCCACGGCCACTCTGCTACTGCTGAACTATGCCCACAGCCCTTTATATTTTTATTTTGAGACAAGGTCTCAAAATAAAAATATAAAGCCGCCCAGACTGGCTTTGAACTTTCAATCCTCCTGCTTTACCTTCCTCAGTAGCTGAAATTATACAGGCATGTGCCACTATGGCCAGTTTAAGACATTATTTTTACTCTCTAGATACTTATCTAGGCTTGGCGGCACATGCTTATAATTCCAGCCTTTGGGAGGTGGAACCCAGAGGATCGCGGTTCATGAACAGTCTCAGCTACTTATCAAGGCCCTTCGCAACGCAGTGACAAAAAATAAAAAGTCTAAATAATAGGGCTGGGGACGTAGCTCGGAGATACAATGCCCCTGGGTTGCATCCCCAATACCTCAAAAAAATAGATATTTTACATTTACATTGCATATAAACATATTAGTTTACCTTTATATTACATATAAGCATATTTTGCATGCACACCCACAAGCACACATAATGTTCTCCACTAGAATTAATATCCATAAGAAAAGAAAAAAAGTCTGCCATGCTCCAGTGGAAGCCATAGCATTTGACGAACAGTAGCTGCTCGGGAATATTTTGTCTAATGAATGAACTGTGGAAGAGACTGTGGTGTGCATTCAGCAAGCCTTTTCATTTTTCTCCCAGGCAATCACACAAAGATCTTCCCTAGGACCACTATCTAGGTGGGACCAATTAGCATGGTGCAGCCAATGGAATGTGTTCTGGCCCCAAATGCCTCTGGGAGACCTTCCAGGCACTCCTTGTTCCCATGATAATGCTCTTGCTGAGTATTCGCAACCCCTGGAGTTAGACAAAGGAACACCTGGTGAAAGGTACCTGGTCCCCAAGTCAATGCACCTGGGAAAGTGCCCAGAAGACCTGACTGACCATACAGCCAGGCTGGAGTCTGAATAAGCAGGGAGAGCATTTCCATCTGGTTAACCCACAGAGTTGGTTGTTTGGGTTTTTTATTTTGTGTTGTTCTTTCATTGCAGTTAACCTAGTTGGACAACTTCAGAAGACAAGAAGGCAGGGACATGGACCTTTCATGCTTTTGTTGAAAAGGACTAGCCATAAGAAGAAAGCAGCGCTTAAGGCTATAAGTGACCTCCAGAGACAGTGGCCAGTTCCCGTTTCTCATTCGACAGCAAGCACATAGTAGAAATCTGAAGCCCAAGGTCATGAAATGACTCACTCAAGGTCACACAACAGACACTGGACACCGGGCCTCCTGATTTCCTGACCAGTGTTTTGTTTTGTTTTGTTTTGTTTTGTTTCTACTGGCCCCAGAAATAAAATTTATTATTGTCATCCCAACGAGTCTACTAGAACAATAAAATAAGAAAATTCCTTTAAAAAAAATAAAGCAAGATCCAGAGAAAAGAGGACATTTAGCTAAACCTCAGAGATAGGTTAAAACCGGTTACACACTGATATTTTAGTTCATTCAGATGAAACTCTCCCAACATTGGCCCAGTTACAAAGACCTAATTTCTGTGTTTGGGTGAACAGCTGCCTGCCTCTTGGATCACAGAAACTTTGCACTGGGAGATCTAGTTACTACAACAATAGTCTCCAAATCTAAACACTGTGCTTCAATTATTAATGATGGAATGATGATACATACGCTATTGTGCCTGGGCCACTTCTTAACTAAATCAAAATAGCATTAAGTAATAAGAGGTTAAAATACTTCAATTCACATCCAGGAGTTTTCAAAACCAATTCCCAAATCCTCTTAGTCTTTAAACAATTTTCAAGTTCTTCTGAATAGTAAAGGACAACAGAAACAACATGTTAGGAGAAATAAAAGTTAAAAAATGCAAACAAGCAATACATTAATAAAAAAAAAACAGCCTTTCTTTCTTTTTTCTTTCTTTTTTTTTTTTTTTGTGTGTGTGTGTAGTACTGGAAATGGAACCCAGGGGCCTTCTACCTAAGGGCTATACCACCAGACCTATTTTATTTTTTATCTGGAAACAGGGTCTCACTAAGTTGCTGGGAGCCTCACTAAGTTGCTGAGGCTGGCTTCGAACCTGCGACCCTCCTATCTCAGCCTCCCAAGTACTGGAATTACAAGCGTGCACCACCACGCCCAGCTAACAGTCTTCTTCTCCTTCTTTTTATTCTTCTTTTTGGCAGTACTGAAGATGGAACCCAGGGGCATTCTACCTCTCAGCTACACCCACAGTCCTATTTTTTATTCTTTATTTTGAAACAGGGTCTCACTGAGTTGCAAAGGGCCTCACTAAATAGTAGCTGAGACTGTCCATGAACTGTGATCCTCCTGTCTCAGCCCCCCGAATACTGGGATTACAAGCGTGCGCCACCATGCCTGGCTAAAAGCCTTCTTTTAAGTGAACAAATTTTGTGAGTAGGTAGACAGTCCCACGACAGGCCTGAATGCTGGCAAGCCAACCTCCAGGGTCCCATTCACTGCACCTGTAAAATCAGGACAACACACGCCACCTGATAGGACATCACATGAACGCTAAATACACAGCACTAAAATATTGCTTTCGTAAAAGTGAGGAGGAAAAGCATACAGACTAGAAAAGTAGTCTTCCTCCACATTGGCTACAGAATATAATTGCTGAGAACTGAGTGCTGACTGTAGGACAAGCTACACTTCCACAGAAGTAGGCAGATGTGTCTTTGGTTGGCATGGATGCTGAAAACCGAGTTGAGATGATTCTAAAAGGATCAGAGGAAGCCAGGTGTGATGGTGCACACCTGTTATCTCAGTACTTGGGAGGCTGAGACAGGAGGCTCACAGACTTGAGACCAGCCTTGGCAACTTAGCAGCTTGGTGAGGCCCTGTTTCAGAATTTTAAAAATGTAAAAAAGGGCTGGGGCTGGAGCTCAGAAATGGAATCCCGTGGATTCAATCCTCAGTAACACACACACACACACACACACACACACACACACACACAACAGAAGAAACCTAAGTTGGCTATCCCAATTGCTACAGGGACCTTGTCTCCGTTTCATTCCATTCTTCCTGTCCATTAGCACTGGATCTCTGCGTAGAAAAACATGTATTTCGGTCTTTACCTTAATGAATTCCTCTTTTGTCCAAGTTTTTCTCCTGGGTTCTGATCAACTTACAAACCTAGACCTAGACTGGTATTCTCACGAGTGCTTTAACGACACAAGGTGCTCAATAAAAATTTATTGAACTGCACTGACCAGCATGTCACTGGGTCAAGTACACATCAGGCCTTGAAAGGGACCAGAAGTATGGAATGAAGGAAGCTGCTATGTTGACATTGAAAATAATCAGCAGATTTTTCCTGGGCTGGGAACTGTCTGTGCCCAGAGCACTAGGGGCTCAAAGGCTGCCATGGGGTCGCTGCCCACTTTGCCCTACTCATCTCTATGCCAAGAAACAAAGAGAAGGGCCAGAAAACTCCAACTGACTTCGAAACCCAAGAACCAAGGTAGGCGACTCATTTGGAAAATGGAGACAAGACTGGCCCCTTAGTGCAGGAGAAAGATGCCTGTCTCAGAGAGAGGTTGGAAACAGCTAAGTGGAGCATTAGTTGCTAAATAATCTCAAAATATGAATGACAGCTTCAGGATCATTTAGGTCAAGGCTTTGTCTGTGGCCACACTGCAAAATGTCCACCAGACATTTGGTGGAATAGCTGTAAAGTAAGATGGAACCATGATTGGTCAGAAGAAGGCAGTGCTGGTATGTTAGGGCTTGCCTGGCCCTCGGACTGCCCTGGTGCATGCCTGCACCGTGGGCTCTGATGATGGATGGCAGACCAGCCACATTGACATCACCAGGGAGCTGGTAAGAAATGCCAAATCTCAGGCCCTCCCCAGACCTAGTGACCCAGAACCTACATTTTAACAAGAATCCTCAGGTCGTTAATGAGCTATTGCATTTTGAAAAACAGTTCTTTACTCAGAGCCTTTCCGTTTGGTGGCATTGATGTAGAAACCTTAGCCGTGCAAAAGAAGAAGTAGAAATAGACCCAGAGGGTCTGAGAAGATCACAGACCCTTGTTGGTGCAGGCACAGGTTTTATTTATTTGCAAACACACTCCTCCATGCCTTATTTCTACTTCAGCTCTTTTCTGCTCCTTATCAGCCCCATCCCAAAGTTTTCCTAGACTTTCCTTCCATCCACTCACACTGCTCACTCCTCACTCTGACCTCCTGTCTCCATCACGGGAAAAATGATCTATGTTGAGCTGTCTACTTCAAATCTTTCATAGAGTAGCAACTTATTCTGCTGACAAAACAAAACTTAGATATTTCAATAGTCAATTTGCACTTTTCTTGGGAATAGAATTCCACATTTAAAGTCACATTACTAAGTTGCTGAGGCTGGCCTGGACCCTGCAATTTTTCTGTCCCAACTTCCCAAGCATTGGGATTACCATGCACCACCAGACCCAGACACGCCTTTCTTAAATCTAAAAGGGACCACAAGCAAGTGATCTAAGGGGTTTCCAATATAGGAGCACTGTGGGTTTTGCTTCGGTTCTCTGGGACAGTGTATGTGAATTGGGGGAAAGTCTTTTCTTCTTTCACCACCCAGCCTGATGTACTTGTGCTCTTCACGCTAGCGCACACTGGTAATCCCGATACTTGGGAGGCTAGGGCAGAAGGACTGCGGGTTCTAGGCCAGCCTCAGCAACTTAGTGAGACCCTTAGCAACTTAGGGAAACCATGTTTGAAAATTTTAAAAGGCTGGGGGTGTAGACGGGAGATAGAATGCACCTTGGTTCAATCCCCCATTACCCCATTCCTCCCTTCCAAAAAGAATGCAGTGTCTGGCCACGAAGGAGGCAATCTATGGTCAGGGTTCTCCAGTACCCAACGGGGAGAGGATAAATTTTGCCATCTTGTCAGTTTCTTTTGGTTGTTAGGTTTTTGTTTGTTTGCTTGCTTACTTTTTGGTTGGTCAGTTATCACAAGAGAAAAGCTTTGGTTAAGTTCATTAAGTCATTTATAGCAGCTAAGGTACCTTAGAAATCACTGAAGTCTTGACATAGAGTGGTCACAAAAGTGTAAGTCATAGCCAGAAAAAAAAATGGAGACTACCTAGAGGAAATGTTAAATAATTTTAGTGTCTCTGCACTATATAGCTCAAATTTGAAATATATTGATTTCATAAAAGAATAGGTTGAAACATCAAGAAGCCAGATTGGTAAAAGGGAGATGAGGAACTTTCACAGGAAAAAAAATCAAGAAGACACTCAAGTGTTTCCAGCTAGGATCGTGACTCTCATCTCCAAGACAGACAGCTCAGTCAAAGGCAAAACTTGAGAAATTGTTTAACTATTAATGTAGAGGGTTGTGTGTGTGTGTGTGTGTGTGTGTGTGTGTATGTGTGTACGTGCGCATGTGTGTACAACATTTGCTCTGTATTTCTCTGGTCTTGAAATCCATCCCTGCTGTTAAAAAAAAACTTCAGATAGAAAAAAACTTCCTAGTGTGATTCTAATTGGTAGGAAATATTTACTTATATGATAACATTTTCAAATTTCTAAAAGCATCCTGGAAATTTCTCTGAATATCCACAGTGGTGTTTCTTCTCTGATGTTAAAGTTATTTTTTTAATGTTCTGTCCCTGGGTCATGTCATTTTATTATTGTTAACATCCAGTTTCAGATTACCAAACACTTAATAATCAAGTAGAGCGGTTCTCTTATATCCTATGGTGCATTCTGCTCTTTCCACTGATGGGTACAATTCCACTCTCCTTCTAGGCATTCGCTTAAAGGATTCAAGCTCCCTTCTGGTATGTAAACAGCCGAATCATCCACTTACACTGTGCCCAGTTCTCCAGAACAAGACGGCAGAATTGACACAGGTCAGGAGTGAGAGGCTATGTCCAGGAGTCCATTAAACCAGCTCGGGGAGCTGCAATAAATAAAGTACAGTATCCTATAATAACTGTCTTTATGATGCAGGGGAAACCAGCATGCAGTACCTTCCTGCAGTCTGATTATCAGGTGAATCGAATTTTTAATATCAGAATGTTTATGGAGATTCTATCACTTGGTACAGGCCAGGACCACTCGATGCCATGTGATGAAAACTACCCTTTAAACCTGATGAAATATTAAGGATGTGTCCTGATAGGGTTCTGTAAGCAAATACAAAGAAAAGTCCAGCCATTAATGAGCCCACTGGGCCAGTCTCCGAGGAATGGGGGGGAAAAAACAGGTTTAATGAAAATCTAAAGCTAAAATAATCCAGGTTCAAGGGGGTGAACTTCACTTAAGAAAGATTATGGATTTGTACCTATAGCGTTGACATCACAGGGAGAAGCAAAGAGTTGATGACCTTGCAGGGAAACAACGCTTTGCTGCACTTGACATATATTGCAGGCACCAAAGAGCTTGCATGTATGTATGTGTATACCCACACATGAACACATACCACATACCATGCATCACACACACACACACACACACACACTCACACACACACACACACACACACACACACACACACACACCATCTCTTGCATCTCTCTTTAATAGGAAGAAACCAAGAAACAATTGCTCTTTTTCTTTTATTTATTTATTTTTTTTATTGGTGCACTGTATTCATACATCATAGTGGGATACAAAAAAAAACTTTTGTAGACATACATGCACACATCGCCAGTCAACCCCCCCCAATTCCCCCCCATTCCCTCCCCATCCCTCCTTCCCATGCTTGGCTTAGTGGTTGACATCTAGTATTATAGTAATTTATCCAAAATTAAAAATGATAATCTCACATAACAGTTTCACTTGTCTGATACCAAGCTTTTGATAACTTAAAGATAACATTTCAATATTTCTTTTTGCTTTCTTTCTTACCGGAGAATATTTTTTCTTTTCTTTTTTTAGGTGAAACTATCAAATATTTATATATTTATTTTTCAGAAAAAAAATCTATCCTAATATGGAATATGGACTCTAGATACCCAAAACGATCTCAAAAAAGAACAAAGTTAGAAGATGTATATTTTCTGATTTCAAACCATATAAAGCTACAATAATTGAAACAGTGTAGTACTGTTCTAAAGGCAGATATATAAACTATTGGAGCCGAATAAGAGCCTAGAGCTAACAATTGCTCTTTTTCTTAATGCTCTTTTCTGAGCAGAAACTATGATATCAAACTAATTGAAACCTTGACGGTGGGAGTATCACATAATTTTATGGGAACTTCTTACCACAAGTGTGCATATTTTTTATTTTTATTTTTTTGAAGATTGAACCCAGGGGCATTCTGCCTCTATGCTACACCCCCAGCCCTTTTTATTTTTTATTTGGAAATAGGGTCTCACTATCTTACTGAGGCTGGCCTTGAACCTGTGATCCCCTTGTCTCCGTCTCCCAATTCCTGGGATTAGAGGCATGCAGTCATGCCTGGCTCAAATATCCTCTTTGATGAGCCATTCTGTCCTCTCCACTTACCCATCACTTCTAGAAGAACAACTCCCACCTCCTTAACTTGGAACCAAATTACTCTCATGATTTCCTGACCAAATTCCCCAGTGCCACTGGGACACCGTATCTGCCTCACATCGCTCTTGATCCCAGTCCTTAGTTCAATGTTTATATGAGTTAATGAGTGGCTGCATGGGTGTGTGAACTCTTGTCCCCTATCTCAGGCATGGCAAGAGCACCCGGATGCAGCAGCATCTCTGTCCACGTTTCCCACACCTTCACCCCACCTCTGACCTCTAGTTTTAATTAGTCAGCAAGCCCCAGCAATTTCATTTTCATCAAAAAGCTTGAGTCTGCCTCCTCCTTACCATGGCTACTTTATTTCTGATTCTCATTAGCTCCAAACTGGGTGACGCCATGCCCAGCTCCCCACTGCCTTCCTGTACCTGTCTGCCAGCCTGCAGAGTGCCAACTGAAAGACAGGTCTCCTCTGCCTCTCTCTCCCTCCCTTCTTTCCCTCTTTCTGTGACATGAATACCAATACACACAACGTACAAAATAGACATATGCGTGTTTGCATACACAGCATCACATACTCATGTGTAGACTCACTCAGACTCTTGCCCAAAACCCCACACCTTCAATGGCTCTTCACTGTGTACCAAGCAAAACCTGGATTCTGCAACTTGGTGCACCCAGATATAGGCTCACCGCACACTACCATGTGTATTCACATCATTCCTTCTAGATCTTTCTTCCTGCCCTCATTCTCTGTTCCCACCATTCTAGGGATGCCGTTCCACACGCCAGGCCGGGCCATCTCCCTGGACGGGCTTGCTCTTGCAGTCCCGTCTGCCAGGAAACGTCCCGACTCCTCTGCCCTGCTGCCCAGGCCCACCATCCCTTATTGCACCCAGCCTTTCTGAGATATTGCCAGCTGGGATGCTCCCAGCCATCTAGCCTCACGGAGCGCCAATCACATCTTCAGTGTAGCACCATCACAATATGCTCATATCAATATTTATGCCTGTTTCTCTCTCCCACTGCACTGTGGCATCTGTGGGGTTGGGGTTGGAGCTTACTCATTTCTGTAATCCCATATGGCATCTTGTTCTCAGCCTGGCACCAAGAAAGGACTCGGAACAGTGTTTAAGCATATATCATAATTTAAAAATAATGTCAGATATATATATATATATATATATATATATATATATATATTCATCTCTTCCTATCATAGATTCCCAAATTTATTGCCTTACTTACCTCTTTTCAGAAAAAAAATTACTCGGTGTCCCCCTAGGTACTTTCAAGCCCCCCTTAGTTTTATTCAATGCCTCCTAACTGTACATGAGGCTTCTACCGCCCCTAAGGGTCCAGTGCCATCCCCCCATGGTGACATTGGTAATCTATCATACACACACACACACACACACACACACACACACACACACACAATTGGCCCCAACACAAATGCTACTTAAGGGCCTTGATACTCACCTGCAAGAATATTTTCTCTACTGATACAAAGGCAGCACCCTCACTTTCTTATATAACTCCCTCAGCTCAATAGTGGTGAGATGAACACGTAACTCCTGAAAAGCACACGTGGCCTGTGCTGATCCCAACCATTTCCTGCACTGAAATCCCCAACTCTGTCCTACAAGAGCCATTGGTCCCAGGGTCCAGCAGAGGTCTCCACCCTGCACCCACATACGGGTGCTCCTTCAGGCAGTCACCTGGGCACACTGGCTTACCTCCAGTCCTAATGAGGCCACCGTCCCTTTGATTCGGTGGGTCTCCAAGATCAGCCAAATGGCCTGACCTCACACCTAATAGAGAGCCCCGTTGCTAATAATTTTTATCATCCACACATGTTAAATGTTGCTGAAGTTGGGAGGAGTTTTCTAAGTCTCCTATGGGATTAGATCTCTCTTTTAATCTTTTTTTAATATACTTTTATTGGTCACTGTAGTCACATATCATAATGAGGTTCAGCATGGTAGAAACACCTACGCACAAAGCACTTGGTGTGTTTCTCTCTGGATCCCGCCTGGCTCTCTCCCCATCTCCGTATATGCTATTGGGATTAGTGATGATAACTTCATATATGTACATAACAGAATTTGAACTTGATATCCCACAGTTCCTAGCTGCGGGGCCTTCTGCTCAGAGTGGATCACCAACTTACCCTGACTGTCAGGGCTTTCTGATATGTTTATCAGGGAGGCAAGCACAAGATTTTGTCTATGTTATCCTCAGCGTTGCAAATGTATTCTTCATTCTAGACAGCAGGTAAATCTTGAAGGTGATAAACTGAAGAAAGGTGATTAATGCATATGAGACCTACATTAAAATCTGAGTAAAAGTGGAATTTAGTGTCAAGAAACAAATTTGATGCTGAAGAGCTAAGACATTTTAAAATTGCCCATGGGTTCCATCCCCAGTACTACAAATAATAATAATAGTAACAGTAATAATAATAATAATAATAATAATAACCAGCATCATCATCAACTCCTAGAAAGCCAGGTGTGGTGGTTCACACCTCTAATTCTAGTACTTGGGAGTCTGAGGCAGGAGGATCGTATGTTCGAGGGTAGCCTCTGCAACTTAGCAAGGCCCTCAGCAACTTGGTCAGACTCTGTTTCAAAATAAAAAATAAAAAGAGCTGGGGATGTAGCTCAGAGGCAGAACGCCTCTGGGTTCAATCCCTATCACCTAAAGAAGAAAAACAAAAATCTCCCAGGAAGCAATGTTTTGTCTCACTGCTGTTTTTGAAAGCGCAGTTCCAGCTAGAATCCCTTGTTGTGGGACTATGTTTTTTCATCTGTGCTAGAAAAGCAGTAGGTAACTTGAAATTGACAGAGGAAGACGGGGTTCAGGCAAACGGTGCTATAGTCATCCTCCCACCCCAAACTGAAGTGTCCCCAAGTTCCAGACCGCAATGAACTGACCAATACATTCCGAAGCACAGAATTACGCCACACAGTTCAGTCTTATTTCTTCTTCCCTGGCCATGCACCCCCCCACACACACACACACACCGTGCCCAGCCCAGGCTGAGCCCAGGATTCATGGACTCTGACTTCATGCCACTTGGAAACTAGCAAATGGCGAGACTGACCAAGAAACTTGTCATCGGGCAGGGCTTTTGTGAAATGGCTGTCTAATTAGCCATTTCATATTTTTGTTATTTCTTTTGCGATTCACGTTAGAAATATGTTCCACGGGTACCAGCCCACTAGGGCGCAAGGAGCCCTCGTCACTCAGCAGCGATTCGGTGAAATAATAAATATTTTGCTCCGGCGGCCCCGGCTCCCACCTCCGTTCTTCGCCCGCACGCCCCTGCGGCCATGTGGCTGGGCCCCCACGCTGGGGCCCCTATTCTCAGGGGCACGGAGCAGAGGGAGTTTGCCCACCCAAGGGTCTCCATTCTGAAAATGTTTCCTTGAGCTGTCTCTGTGTCCCCCATGTCTGAGGTCACCCAAGGCCGGACCATGAAAGGCGATGCTTGCCAACACACTGTTATCTCCTGAGTGGGATTTCAGCCCCTAAGCCACATCAGCTGCGTCTGGGAGGCACCCGCTCACATCTGTGGAACAGCTTGGGCCAGGACCGTGTGTTCTGTCAGCCATTAGGTGGGGCCCACGCCAGGCCTTGGCGCAGGTTTCAGCTGGGTCCTCCCTGAGCATCTTAGGAAAGAAGCAGTAATTTCCCCTAAGAGGCTCACCCTTCCTCATCTGTGTTAGAAAAAACAGCAGGCAATTATCAAAATACGACAGAGGAAGGTGGTGTTCAGAGCAACTGGGACTGTAGGCGTCGCTTCGTGAGAGCATGCGGAGGGCGGCCTTACTTACCGAGTGGGTTGTTGGCGGAGACCATGGCAGAAAGAAACCAGCGAAGAGCTAGGTTTTCTCCCCCACCCCACGGCCAGGCTGGCTTTGCATGTGGGACCAAGGATTTTAATCCAGCCTATACCAGGAGATTGCAAAGAAATGAGGGAATCTCATTGCAGGACACTGCATTCAGGATACTCGAGAGCACTACTATGCTTTCTAGAACTTTCGTGCTTCCCCCAAAGTGGGTCTATGTGGTTTTACATCACAGAATTCTAGAAAATGTCAGTCCCCTGATCTAACAGCGGTAGGGAAATGACAGTGGAGACTGCCACTGAAGACGTCACATCTGTGACAGAAAATGAGCAGAAAAGGTCGAACTGAAGCAAGCTGTTTTATTCTTCCTTAAGGCCATGTGGGATGAGGTAAAGATTAAAGGAGTTGGTGACATATTTAAAACATTTTTCCCTTTTTTAGGCAATAGTTTTATGAATTCAACATCTACAAAATACTAATCATTTTTAAAGTCCCTTATTTTGGTCACCTATCATTTCTAAACAAGTAATTGGCGTATTTACAAACGGGTTTTCTGAAACATTGTCAGGCCTGAGTAACAAGGTCACCGATTTTAGAAACTGGCTTTTCTTGCAGCAAAAATGAAACTTCATTGATATGTTAGAGGCAGTTAGCACTTCCCGGTCCTTCCGTGGAACTTTAAAGAGTGGCAGGCTCTTTCTGCGTTGCAGAATTTCCTATTCCCAAACTCAAAAGGAATACAAGAACCTAAATGTCTTGTGATTTCTTCTTTTTCTTTTTCTTTTTGGTGGTACTGGGGTTCCTGAAAGCCCTTCTACCTCCGGGCTACACTCCCAGCTCTATTTTACATTTTTGAAGCAGGGTCTCTTAAGCCAGCGCGGCTGGCTTCGAACCTGCGCGATCCTCCTGTCTCCGCCTCCCAAGCGCGGGGATTACAAGCGTGCGCCACCACGCCCGGCGTGTTTTGTGATTTCTTTTTCTGACACTCCCAACACTAGCTAAGGAAACCACATTTACTACAAAATTATGCATCTTCAGGAGACGCTTGGAACTATCTAGCAAAGCAGAACAGCGCTGTGATAACATTGATTATTTGAGTGAGTTTTTTTTTTTAAACTGGTTCTCGCTGGAGAGAGACACATACTTTCTGTCACTGCCTTAAATTTTGATTTTATTTCAATACAAAATAACATACCCCTTAAAAACAACATAATTGGTTAGCTACCGAATGTTGATTAGTTTTGACATACATAAATGGGGCAGTGTTCTAAAACCTTTTGCGATATCAGGTGACGAAGTTTTGTATTTAGCGATATTAAAATATGCCCTGGATATGTTAAATGGAAGAGTAGGTTGTCTAGTGTAAATACAGATTTTGGTTTATAGAGGGTACATGAACTTCCAAAGAAAAATGTCTGGAAAAATATGTCAAAATGATAGTGATTGTTTTTGAATATTGTTAGAACTCCGAGGGATACTTATTTATACTTTACTTTCTGATATAACTTTAATTCCAATTTAACACTCATTACTCTGAATTAAAAGAATTAGTTTGTAATGAAAATGTTTTTTAAATATAAATTTTTCATACATTTCTAAAACATGTTAGCTCACTTTTTCATTCAACACCGGAGATATTGGGATGGATAAACAGTCCTTGGTCCCCAAAGACAATATTCCAGAAGAAGAAAATGCAAAAAATAATTGGCGTGGCTGATAAAGATGTGTTCGAGTTACAGAGCGGAATAATGGAGCCTAAATGGACCATGTATCCAGATGCTTTAGAATTCTTGACCAAACCAGTTTTTGAAGATGCTGTAGAAACATCTTATTAACTCAAACTCCACAAAATCGGAATTTATATTTTTTTGGAGCTGAGCAGAAGTTATCTTTCGAAAATTAGTAATGAAGATGAATTTGTTCAGAACCAAGTCAACTAAATTTCACAGTGATGGGGCTGTGCCTTCTGGGGGCGCATACTGAGTGCTCTTTATCCTCTGTGGAAACCCACTGTATGCAGTTCCAGGCACCTCGCAGGCACTTCATAAAAGGGGTTTATTATTATTATTATTATTATTATTACGAATGGCATAATAGTAAATGGCTGATATACAAATGAAGCTACTTCTTACAAATGGAAATTATGATAGTGATTCTATCCAGCTTACTTGAGAATAACGCTGGAAAAATTATTCTCTTTATACCCCAAAGTAATTCAACTGCATCCTATTCAGGTTCTCAACTATATTTTTATTTTCCTTGATTAACCTGCAAGATTAACATGTTATACAACTTTAGATTTAATTAACAAAATTTGCACTGGTATCAAAATGTTAGGTGACTAATAATCAAGTATATCTCATCTGGAAATTGAGATTCTTTTACATAGTCTTTGCTTCTTTGGCCTGCTTACTCTTTGATATGAATACAAACATTTTCTTTTCACCACAATTAAATCAAAGAAATCTAACACACAATGTCACTGCAACACAATCTCCTGGTCTAGCAGGCAGCTCCTTCAAAGCATCGTAACAAGTACTGTTTGCCCCGTCCTTGAGTTACACTGGTTACTACAGGCATTAATTATTCAAAGGCAGAATGCTGAGAAGCAACCAAAAATGAGACGCTCTTTACATTTTCTTTGTCAGCCAACAGGACAGATTTCAAAGAGAGAGAGCGAGTGTGCTCCCAAGTTTCTCCTGGAACTTCTTTTAGTTTTCAATCTCTGATTACACAGAGCCAGCCATACGTTACAGACTTCACATCGTCCATACGTGGCCTCTGAGCAGAAATGGTACAGAACAGTTTCCTATAATGGTCAACAACTGGGACAAAGGAGGAGGATTTCTTTCCCTATCTAGCGATCTTCTTTAAATGGAAGACAGAAAAGGAGAAGCTGTTACATTAGCTGTTTATCTTCAGAAGCAAAGACTTTCTGTGCATCCTCCCTGCCTTCCTCCTACTGCTGTGTTTATGTTCCCTCTCTCTCTCTCTCTCTCTCTCTCTCTCTCTCTCTCTCTCTCTCTCTCTCTCCCTCCCTCCCTCCCTCCCTCCCTCCCTCTCTCTCTCTCTCTCTCTCTCTCTCTCTCATACACACACACACACACACACACACACACAGCGTTACAGTCGATAGGAACTGTCCAAAGCACAATGTAATAAACATGAAGATATTTATTACACTTAATTGTTTGAATTGCTTGAAATTACGTGCTAGAAAAATCTAGCTTCGCACCAGTAATGAAGTTTTTTCATGTGTCATGTGAAAGCCAGAGGTCTGGATCATGGATGAGACACAGAACCCTGACGTGGTGCTTATGAAATAGGTGAGGGTTCAATAGCCAGGGATACATGTCTTCGAATCCTAATTCCATATAAAAGTGTATACTTAAGGACTAGGATTTCAGAGCTGGGGAATTTTAAGTAGGTAAAAGGAACCAAAGTCCGAACAAATCTCCATCTTATTATTTTTTCTTTTTCTGTTAACACATAAGTCCAAAATGATGGGTAAATACTGAATGACTATTAATCAAAAAATTCTGAGAATTGGAGTCTTATATTTTAATTTTGCTTAAAAGTATGAACACTCTTTCTTCCCTTTGTTCTTTTCTTTTGGCAAATGTGGCATAAACTAACATTCCATTCAAGGAAAAAAAAACCTTTCTTCCTAAAGATCACTTTTTTTCTTGATGCAGGAGAAAGGATGAGTCCCCCCCAAACATCATCTGTCACACTTTCATGAAGTTTTCTTCTTTGCCTACGTTGGAGAGGTCTTCTAAACCTTTCCACACCTAAGAGTTCACCTTTCCAGCCCCTGGGCACATATTCATCAAGGTTGGGACCTTTTTAAAAATTATTACTTAAAGTCTTCATTCCAGTTACTTCCTCTGAAACACACCACCTCTTTCATTAGGAGTATTTATGGGAAATAATATATTTGTACAGTTGAAAGCATCACCTGTTTTGGTAAGTCAGCTCTTGTCTGATTGCAAAGACGCTGTCCGGGGGTCTATTCAGCAACACTTGTTAATGGAAAGTACTAATCAAAACTTTTCTACAGCAGTAAATTTTTATATTTCTTAACCACTGGATTCCAATTAAATGTATTCAATATAGCAAGCTTTGATTAAACAAATTTAAAAAAAGATTATGTGTACAGCCTTGTGGAAAACAAGACAGGTTAGGTATGCAGGCTCTTATATATTCTTAATAGATATCTTTACCTGAAGGTAAAACCCAATAAAATGTAGCCCATAATGTGCCTTGGACTCTGTTGATTTACCTGTGTTACCTCGTCAGCAGAAATCAACTTTACCAGGTACACACCACGCTTATATACTTAATGCATATAAAAATGCATATAAAAGATTTTTTTTTCTTTTTATAAAGAATTACTGAATTTCATGAGGGCATATTTTTCTCTAAAAAGTTCTTTGTTAGACGTGAGACATACTGATTGCAAATAAAGGAAGTTACTACACTGTGCCCGTGTTTATAAAAGAGGAGAAAATCCTTAATGTGGGCCTCCAGCTTCCATGAAGGAGAAGGCATTAGAAATACAAAGTTTGGCTTCTCTGTAATATACATTAGCAAGATCTTTAAAAAAAATCTTGTTTTCACTGATATATAAATATTTTCCCAAATGACTCAAAAAAAGATATTTTGTTATTTATTTGAAGTCTATGAGAAGAGGTCCGGGAATAGATGGCTGAAAAACATTTCGGATTTTTGTTAAAAAAAAAAAAAGCCATTTTACTCAAAGGGGCCATTTAAATACATCATTCCACATTTCCAGTAAAAATTTCTAAAATCTCTCATCTGTAAGACTTTTCCTCCATATTCGAATTTCAGGATTACTCGCAGCCTTAGAAAAACATGTAATTCTCTTTGCTCTGTGACATGGCATAATGAATCCAGGTTAAGTTTCTTTCAGAAATAAAAGAAGACTCCTGACAACTGAAACGTCTCTCAGACACCTTCCTGTCAGCATTTTCTAACACCACACATAAGCCTAGCCCACAGAGGTGCCCATCTTACACAAAAAAATAAGGGTGTGCCTGATGCGGCTCCCCCCCTGGGTCTGCTGCTTGCATTAGAGTGGGAAGTGCATTTATTGCCCAGTCTCTGAGTGTTTAAGTGTCCTTATTATGCAAAATTTTGAGCATTTGGAGTAGAGATTATGAGTACAGAAACCATTATTTATCATTTCTCTCTGATATACTCAATTTCTTTACCATGCACCTTTAAGAATTGCGAAAAATCTGTGCCAAGTTTTTAATTTTTTTTTTTTTTTGTGGTACTGGGGTTCCTGGAAACCCTTCTACCTCTGGGCTACCCTCCCAGACACCTATTTTTTATAATTTTATTTGGAAACAGGGTCTCTTAATCCAGCGTGTCTGGCTTCGAACCTGCGCGATCTTCCTGTCTCCACCTCCCAAGTGCAGGGATTACAAGCGTGCCCCACCACACCCCGCTCAGTGCCAAGTTTTTAAATAATTCCATTAACTGGTTATGATGGTGCATGTCTGTAGTCCCAGTGCTTGGGCAGCTAAGACAGGAGAAGCAAGGGTTCAAGACCAGCCTCA
The DNA here is from genome assembly GCF_963383645.1 of Muscardinus avellanarius. Classification (NCBI taxonomy): domain Eukaryota; kingdom Metazoa; phylum Chordata; class Mammalia; order Rodentia; family Gliridae; genus Muscardinus; species Muscardinus avellanarius. Next base: position 9,001,093 of record NC_137795.1, read on the forward strand.
GCAACTTGGTGAGATTCTCAGCCTAGCAAGACCCTGTTTCAAACAAACAAACAGAAACAAATAAAAGAGGATTCGGGGTATATAATGTCCCTGAGTTCAATCCCCAGTACCACAAAAGTAAAAAATAAAATAATGCCAATTGCATTTAAACCTCGGATGAAGTCCTCTAGTGACCTTTCTCCCCCTCGAAATTTACATTGCTTTTAGCCAGGCATGGTGATGCACACTTGTAACCCCAGCATTTGGGAGGCTATGTCGGGAGGATAAATGTTTGCAAACAGCCTCAGCTACTTAGTGAGGCCCTTGCAACACAGTGAGACTTTGTCTCAAAATAAAGAATAAATAGGGCTGGGGTTATAGCTCGGAGGTAGAATGCCCCTGGGTGTGATCCCTAGTAACACACACACACACACACACACACACACACACACACACACACACAAATTACATTGCTTTTTAACAACATTCCATGAAGATTCCCCACATTTAAAGGAGAGAGGGTACTGGGGATGGAGTCCAGGGGTCTTCTACCTTCGAGCTACACCTCCAGCCCTATTTTTGTTCCTTATTTTGAAACAGGGTCTCACTAAGGTGCAGAGGGCCTCACTAAGTAGCTGAGGCTGGCCGTGAACCTGCGATCTTCCTGTGTCAGCCTCCCAAGTACTGGGATTACAAGCTTGCGCCACCACGCCCGGCTGCAAACATCCTTTTTTTTTTTTTTTTTTTTTTTTAATTACAAGACTGAGAAAACAAAAACTACAGAAAACACTTTCTTCTTCGCCCGGGGCCCCTGGCATTCTGGGGAGACTCGCTCACTGCGCATGCTCTGAGTGGAGCCCTTACACCAGAGGGAATCTCACATCTGTGCTGCCACCGGGATGTGCAGTTTGGACCACAAACCAGTTTGGGTGGGATTGAGGATGGCGGCCAGAGGATGTGTGCACGCTGTGTCCCTACCACCTGACAGCGGAATTTCCAAACACCAAGCGCAGAGAAAAGTTGCCTAAGAGGTTCAATAGTAAGAGGGAGGGCGCATGGCAGAGCCAGACGTCTCCTCCTGCGCCCCAGGACTGCCATCACCTTCCAGACGCCAACCCCTCCCACCCTTAGGAAGGAAGCAGCCAGCGGAACAGCCTTTTGCAAACGGGTCTCCGTCTGCCGGACTCTGAACAGGCCAACCGCAGCCTTGGGCGTCCTGGGGGACCGAGGGTCACGGCGTCTGAGGGGCCGGAGTCCCTGTCCCAGACCCCGCGTCCGCACCTGCTGGGCTCCGCCGCGTTGTCCGCAGCTCGGGCGCCCTCTGGCGCCGCGATGAAGAAATTCACTCAGCCCCGGAAGCCAAGCAGAAAAATAGAACAGCCCTGTCTCTCTCCTGGGCTGGGCTCTGCCAGGGGATGTGGCTCTTACCTCAGCGTGCCAAGGTTGCTTAGCTCCTGATCATCTTCCTGGGCCAATGTGTCGCACACCGATCACTTTCCTGGACAGAGTTATGGGTCCTCAGATTTCAAAGGGAGATCAGGAGGGCCCGAGGGCTTCCAGCGTCTATACACACAACACACACACACACACACACACACACACACACACACACACACATACTCACACACACGTTTATTTTTTTGTCTATACGCAGAGTCTAACACATTCTTCTTAGCCCCACATGACAGCCTATATGTCAGGTAAACCTGACTAAGTTAAAGTTGTCAGAAGCAGACCTAGAGGATACCATCAGGGGGTTTGCTGATGTCACTGAAGTCGCTAATTGGTTGATTTAAAGAAAGAAGGATTAAGCCGGATAAAGTTGTAGGCCTGAATTAATCCACAGGGAACCTTCAAAGCAGGGCAGACGTTTTCAGAGAGACAGGGAAGAGATTCCACACAGGACCACAGCTTCGGGCATGCCCCCGGGAGTTCCACTCTGCTTCCGACCTTCCCATCCCAACTGCCAGCCTGAGAGTTTTCGGATCTGGTCGGCCCATTTCAGGGGTAGTACAAGCCAATTCCTTACAATAAATCTCTTAATATCCACATTGGTCCTGTGTCTCTGGCTGAACTTTTGGTGACACAGCCCACACAGCCCAAATCAGAAAAAGCTTTGTGGAACTACAGAGCAGCAGGGATCCCACCCCAGCCCTCCCAGCCACCAGTGGGTACTGTTGGGATGTCCATCCGCGGTGGGCAAGTGGCACCATACCCAGGAGCTGGAACTAAGGTCTCGGCAGACTGGGTTACTTCCCCCGTTTGGGCTTCAGTACCTGTTACTAAGTTAGAGAACAAGAATTAGGTAAAGAGAGGCAATAGCAGTTCTGATCTGTGGAATGCACACACAAAGCTCTGTAAGGCAACCTTGCAGTTTTCAAACCTGGACTCAAAGTCGGCTTTAATTAATGGTTTGTTGTGGGTACCAGTGGCATGCTTGGAGCTATGCAAAAACACAGTAGGAGGAAGACGCCAATGAGAGAAGCAGACAGCAGTCTCTGCCTGGAGGGCCCTCAGTCTATCACCACTGAAGGTAAAACGCCTGTTTACCCCACCGTCAAACCTCCTGAGTCATCCACCCACACAGGCTTCCTTTGCACTTACTGTTTCTATATATGGCAAAGGGTGACACTCGCTGATTATGGATCCGAGTGTAGAAATCGGCAAAAGCAAACTGGACCAGGCTGGGAAAGGGGAGCTCATCCCTGGAGTGGTCAACAAGACCACTGGTCCCAGGCCAATGAAAGACCTCATCCCTTCTCCAGCATCTCCTGCCCCTGCCCCAAGGCTCAACGCCTGGCCCATGACTGCAGAGACCCAGTACATTTCAATCCCCAAAAAACACTGAACCAGTACTAGCAATGCTGTAAGTCTGCTCTCTCCTACAGCTGGGTATCCTGAATTCATTTATGTGTCCTCTGTTATCTGCAAACAAATTGCTATATTCAGTGAGAACTAACTGCCATGGGCATCTAGTTGGCGTCTCCATGGGTTTTTTTGTCTTTTCACTTTGGGGGCTATTTTCTTTTTGAGAGCCACACCTTTCCTTTAGGCTCTGTCATATCTCTTTTTCTCTTTTCACCTCCTTCTGTTAGTCTGCTTCCTTTCAAGCATCCTAGAAAGATTTTCCCCTTACTCGGGCTCCATGATTTGAGGCAAGGGGTAAAAGGGGTTGAACCTAGGGGCAGTCTACTTTTGAGTTACACCCCAACCCTTTTTAATTATTATTTTGAAAGAGGCTTTTGCTAAGTTGCTGAAGGTCTGACCAAATTGCTGAGGCTGGCCTTGAAACTGAGACCTTCCTATCACAGCCTCCCAAGTACTGGGATTATAGAGGTGTGCACGCCAAGCCAGCCAGCCTCCATGATTTCAAAGCAGATGCGTTCAAAGGCTTCTGTGTCGGCCACTGTTCTTACTGAATCTATTTTCTGTCTTTAGGAAATGAACAGTCCTCTTGTCACGGGCTGATAATCTCTCCTAGAAATAAATTGTTATAGGGCAGTTATTTATTCCTAGAATCTTGCTTCTTCCAAGAGAAACATTTCAAGTGGAAGGCACAAATAGAGATGCTTAGACTTAGGGAAGCAGTTTCAGAGAAGACCTAACTGCTTTTCCAGAGTGATAACAGCGTAAACAACCAAGGTGCCTTCTAGAGAAAGGTCTGCAATGGGCCCCTTTTGGAGTGGAAGGATAGCACGAGCTTTCCACGTGGTGAGCTTTATTCAGCCTGGAAAACTGGCCCCACAAACATATATATTTCCGGAGATCACACTCTTTTTTTCACCACAACTGAATGCATCTGAGTGTTTCCAGCTTGTTGGACACCTTCCCTTGGTGCCTAAGTGAACCCTGGAAAAGCGTCTCTGAAATGGCGATTGCAGTGGACGTGGAATCTTTAGCTCTTTTCATGAGGGCTGGCCGGATACTTTGCCCCATTCCTTCCCTGCTCTGCTGACCCCTTATCTATATCTCTGGCACAGACTTCTGTCTTGAATCCATGTATTCTCTTGCTGCAGACACTTGGTTGAACCATGAGCATCCCCAGCAAAACACAGCACCAAAAGGATTCATCATACTCTGTCCCTGGCTTCTTACCTGCTGTCCCTTCAGAAAGCCCTGGCTGAATTACTGACACCAGAAACTGTGTTCTCTCGTGATACCATGCCAAGAACTCTAAAGATGCCCTCATTTGCTCTTACCTCCACGTCTGACTGGTACCCAAGGCCCGTGTGCTCACTGGCGAGGGTCTCTTGTCTTTGATCCTGCTGGGATGCCCTCAAACACTTAGGTTTTCACCAATCTCACCTCAAGGGCAAATAAATGGTCTTCTAATGATGTCCCCGTTTCTACGTCTCTGTTCTCTCCCTTCATTTGCCTCGGACACAGATTCTTTATGCTACTTCTCTACTTAAAAGTGTCAGTAGCAGGGTAATTTCCTCCTTTTTTTTTTTTTTTTTTTGGTGGTACTGGGGGTGGAACCCAGAGGCTTTCTACCTCCGGGCTGTACTCCCAGACCCATTTTATATTTTATTTGGAAACAGGGTCTCACTAAGTTGCTGAGAGCCTCACTAAGTAGCTGAGGCTGGCTTCGAACCTGCGCGATCCTCCTGTCTCAGCCTCCTAAGCGCGGGGATGACAAGCGTGCGCCACCACGCCCGGCTTCCTCCTTTCTTTAAGGTTGGAAATATTCCATTGCTCTGTATACCACATTTCCTGTCACTTACAACAACATCGGTGAATCTAGAGGACATTATACTAAGTGAAATTAGCCAACCACAAAAAGCCAAAACAAAACAAAAACCATGATTTCAATTATATACAGAACCTAGAAGACTTAAACTGGCCGGGCATGATGGAGCATGCCTATCATCCTAGCACCTGGGGGACCGAGACAGGAAGTTAACAGGTGTGAGGCGAGGCCAGTCCCGGCAACTTAGGAAGACCCTCATCAACTTAGCAACCCTGTTTCAAAATTAAAAAAAAAATTAAAGCTGGAAGTGTAGCTTGGAGGCAGAATGCCCCGGGTTTAATTTCCATTTGCAAAAATAAAATAGAAAAGAGTTGAACTTATAGAAGTAAAGAGTAGAATGGTGGTCACCAGGGGCTGTACATGGGTGTGGTCAGAAAAATTAAATGTTGGTCAAAGGAGACAAAGTTTAGGAAGACAGGAAGACAGGTTCTGCTGATCACAGCACAGTGACTATAGTTCATTAATAAGTTGTGTGTGTTTCAAAATTACTAAAAGAGTAGATTTTAAATGTTCTCACCACAAAGACACGATAAGTATGTGAGGTGATGGATATGTTAATTAACATGATTCAAATATCCCATAATGTAGACATGCATGATAAAATCACATTATACCCCATAAATATTTACAATTATAATTCGCTAATTAAAACTAGGTAGCAACTTTTTTTTTTTTGGCAGTACTGGGAATGGAACTCAGGGGCATTCTACCTCTGAGCCACACCCCCAGCCCTCTTTTATATTCTTTATTTTGAAACAGCATCTCACTGAGTAGCAAAGGGCCTCACTAAGTAGCTGAGGCTGTCCGCGAACCGCGATCCTCCTGTCTCAGCCTCCCAAATGCTGGGATTACAAGCATGTGCCGCCACGCCTGGCTAGGTAGCGACTCTTTAAAAGTGTCAGTGATTTCTTGAAAGCTTTCCTTGACCCTCTTACCAACCTTCCTGCATCCTTCCTGCGCTAGCTGACAGGTGGCTCCGTTCTGATCCCATTTTATTATAAGCTCCCCCCCATAACATTTTACACAATATAGCATACTCATTTTTAATAAAATGCTTCAAACATACCAAAAGGTCCAACAACAAAAGACTACTTGACACCTAAACTGGACAATTAATGTATTCGATTCCAGTGTCTACTTTTAAGGGGAATGGGCCATGGTAGCAATAGCCGAAACCTCGTGGTGACCCATCTGTCACTGAAGCCGGCGTTATTCAAGGCTGTGGACGGTTTTCCCAGGTACCCCTGCACTTGACCTCTACCTTGTAATGGTGGACCTGCTTCCGACCCTGACGGCTAACAGAGGGCCTGCATCAGAGCTGACATTTTTTTCCCTTCTCCCCTGCTAACAAATAACTTGTTCTTATGCATTTGTTGACGGACAGAGACCTGGAACCTGTGGATCTGAATAAGAACGGACTCAAGAAAGAAAGCATAAATCTCCCCTCTGCTGATAAGACACCAGCATGACCCTGAAGAACTGATTCTTAAAAGAGTCTCGAATCCTTTGTTTAGGGAGCATCCAGGGCGTGTTCCTGAACTCTTAAATTCACTGGTTTCTCTAATACGCTAGCAAATTGCTAAATTTCTTTTTCATTCTTCCCAAAGGCTTGTCCCAGTGATCTGATTAGGCAAATTGGGGCAAGTAGCAGGCTGCAGTAACAATCTCTCAAAAAATAGCTGCTGTCTCACGTTCAGTTCTAAATTCCAAGAACTTTCGAGGGCTCCTGGCACCTAAAGGGACTGAGTGGGCACTGGTTGAACTAACGCGTAAGTGAAGAAATTCACACCTGCTCTTCCCTGGACCATTCTCCACCACATTAGAATGCAGTATCTTCAAATTTTGCCTCATGAGTGCGTAATGTGCTTTTGGAGGCATTGAATTCTAGTAAGTTTGCAAAACTGTTACCTTCAACAGTAGTTTTCTACTTTGACTGCACATTGGAATCAACCAGGGAGATACCCCAATGCTAATATCTGAATATCACCCCCAGGAAATTCCGATCATGGGTGAGGTGCCTCCTGGGCGCTGGGCTGTTATAAGCAGCCCAGGTGATGACCATGTGTGGCCCAGGCTGGGCCTCCACTCCCTCCAGCCTGGCACCAGCAGCGTCATTACCAACACCAGCAACTGACAAGCATCACTATTTGCTACTTATGCACATTATCGTATTTATTCCTTACCACAAGCAGAGTATTTTTATTATCCCTTTTTATAGATGAAGAAAATGACCCCCAGAGCAATTAAGAAACTTGCTCCATGTCAAATCACTAATTAGATGAGAGAGGGAGGAGCCCAACATTTTCTCCAACCCCCAGGAGTGTCGGCCTTCTTAAGCCACCTCAACCCCCCCTGGAGAAGCATTTTCCTTGCACAGTGCTCTGAGAATCTTGGTTCCCAAGGCAGAACTTCATTGTCTAAGATTCTCAGAGCACCACCAGCTGGTAGTGCACTGGTGATCCCACCTCAGCCTTGGCTGCCACTCTTGCAAGACTGGGCAAATAGAAATTACACACCCCTAGAGAGAGGAGTCAAAACCTGGCATTACTAGGGCTCTCCAAGACCCTGGGCTTCAACTGCTAACACCCTTTTTTAAAATTTTAATCGTTTGCTGAAACTGTCCCTCAACTACTTGGCAGAGCAGCTGCTCAGGAAGGTGATGGCTCTTGACTTCACCCACCACACCCTCTGACTGTAGGAATTATTTCTTGCAATTACATTCTTCAGCAGTTTTCCTCCCACCCTTCCACGATGTCTGTTTTTTCCATTAATCTCTGGATCTCTTCTTTTACTGGAATTCCATGGTTCATGACACCAAAATGTAGAAGATTTACAACCACAGGTTCACACAAAGGTGTGTGTGTATGTGTGTGTGTGTGTGTGTGTGTGTGTGTGTGTGCACGTGTGTGTGTGGTGTTGTTTTTGTTGTTAGGGATTGAACCTGGGTGCATTATTCCTTCGAGATACACCCCAAGACCCATTTTATTTTTTATGGAAACGGTCTCACTCAGTGCTGAGGGCCTCACTAAGTTGCTGAGACCTTGAACCTTCTTGAACCTTCAAGCCTTCTGTCTCAGCCTCCCAAGTAGTGAGATTACAGGCATACATCATCATGCCCCCTTCTGCCTCTTCTTGTTTGTGTAAATAATCTACTTTCAAAATATATTTGTATATATTTGTATAGTTATGCTAAGGACAAAGGCTGGGAGTACACATCAAATTTAACAATAGTTATTTCTTGTGTGTGTGTGTGTGTGTGTGTGTGTGTGTGTGTGGTACTGGGGTTCCTGGAAGCCCTTCTACCTCCGGGCTACACTTCCAGATCTATTTTATATTTTTTTATTTGGAAACAGGGTCTCTTCCAGCACGATCCTCCTGTCTCCACCTCCTGAGCACGGGAATTACAAGCGTGTGCTACCACGCCCGGCAACAATAGTTATTTGTAGGTGGTAACATTAGGCGTGATTTATCTCAGTTTGTGCTCTCATATATTTCCACCACTGCCTCTTTTAGTTCCTTCTGCTTTTTTTTTTTTTTTTAATGTGGTACTGGAGATTGAACTCAGATGAATTCTGCCTCTGAGTTACACCCTCATCTCTTTTTATTTTGAAACAGGGTCTTGCTAATTTGCTGAGGTGGGTCTTGAACCTGAGATCCTCTTGTCTCAGCCTCCCAAGTACCACCCACCTATTGTTAACTTTTGGAGAAATGGTTCTCATGGTCTTTACTCTATTGCCTGCCGGTATAAGGAGGTGTTAATGGAGGAGTCGGCAGGGCCACGAACCTGCAGCTCCAGGGAAGAGGTTGCTGTAGACTATTGTCATAGGAGAAGGAAGAAAGCTTGAGGAAGAAATTGCTGGTTTTCCAAGCAGAAAAGAAAGGAAATACATTCCAGATCTAATGAAGTTGGTCAAGGGACTACTTCTTGATTCCTAAGTACTGGGAAAAGATTTCAGAAATAAAAAGCCAAAGGAACTCAGGACAGAAATCAGTAATAGTATTTCACCCAATACAGTCTTTCTGTTCATCAAAAAATTCAGGGCAAATCTTCCAAAAAGAAGTAGTCTTTTCCCCAAGGCAAACAGCATAAGTAAGTGGGCCATTGAGAGCCGGAGAATAAACATTAGATCATGCTTCTAAAAGAACGATGGTGGGCAAGAGTATTGGTTTGTGCAATTCACAGAAAGATTGATGAGAAAACTGAGGTTGGGTAAGAAACTATTTGAGACTTAAACTGGCCCTGACCGCCAATAATTTTTACAAGGAGGAGAAAGTTTAAGAAAGCCTTGCAACTTCTGGAGGACACCTTCCTGATATGCACTTTATATTTGACTAAAGAAAACAATGAAATAGGAAGAAACTTCTAGATGGGGGGAAACTAGAAGAAACTTCTAGAAGGCTTTCTTCTTCAGAGGAACGTGGATCTAGTTACTGACCAAACACTGTTCTGCTTCTTGCAATCTTCTCTTGTCCGAAGGGTGTTTGTGTCTGCCCTGCTCCTGCACACTCTGTACCTGCGGGTGTGTGGAGGGGAAGGCCACATGTCCTTTCAGATCTCCAGATTGTGAGGAGCCTGCCCTTAGCTAATGGAGACACTGGGTGTAGCACATCACCTGTACACCCTGTGCTTTGAGCTAGATGCATTGACTGGACAGAACTCTAGATTATAGGCTTGGAGGAGGGTTGGTAGTTAAACCATGGGTAAACAGGGGTGGACTGTTGCAGAGATATTTTCTGCTCACCAAATATTTATTCCCCCATATTGAGAGTACAGTCAGGATGTGGTAGCTAGTTCTGGTCAGTGGGCTGTGATCAGCGTTGGAAGCACCTGGAGCTCGGCCACCTCCCTTTTATCCTGGGGTGAAACAGGAGGACAGCATCGTAGCAAAAAAAGTCTCCATTGTCACGGTGCCACAGGGAGAAAAGGGGTCCTCGAGAGTGACCCAGTGGCCCTGGAGTCTGTGTGAGTGAAAAGCCACTAAGGTCTTGAGCGTAGTTGTTACTGCAGCTTTGCCTAGCCTATCCTAGCTAGCCCAATGGCTTTGACTTCTGGTGTGTCATTCTGTTACCTGTGTGGCTATGAGGCCCAGAGAGCTGTGGCTAACTGCTATGTCTCACCAGACACACAGGTCCAATAACCAGCTGACCCTGCAGTGCCACGAAGAAATCATTAAATAGTAGAAAGGCATTTCCACTTCTACAGGGCCCAGCGTGTAAGTATTAGTAGGTGAGCCCTCCACAACATTGAACTTCTACCTTAAGCCAAACACAGGCGCTAGAGATAAGACACCCAACTGAGACCAGATCCCAGGTCTCCTGGAGCTGATATCCTAGTGGGGTAACCAAGAAGACAAAAGGAACAAGTAAGGTAATGTCAGAGAGTGGAGAAGTGTTGCTAAGAAGACACTCAGGGCAACATAGAAGAAGGTGAGCGGGCAGTCGGGGAAGGTCTCTAGAAGGGGAAGGTAGGTCGAGACCCTCATGGCCGGCACCAGCCAAGCAAAGACGTGAAGGTGCGACCTCAAGGTGAAGGGGCAAGTGAGGGCTGATTTAGTGGCATGGCATTTTCCCTCTGGCAGAACTCAGCAAAGCTCATATGTTGAGAATGAAGTCAGAGAAGTAAATAGTCTTCTTAGCCATCACAAGGTAGCTAGGCTTTATTTTAAAGGCAAAAGGAAGCATTTTGGTGATTTTTATTTTTATTATGTATTCATTTTTGGAACTGGAAATTGAATCCAGGGACATCCTACCTCTGAGCTCTATTTCCAGTTCTTTTTCAGTTTATTTTGAAACAAGGTCTCACTAAATTGCTGAGGCTGACCTTGAACCAGCCTGTCTCCGGTCTCAGCCTCCTAAGTACTGGGATTGTAGGAATGTGCCATCACGCCTGGCTCCGTTCGATGATTTTTAGGGGGAGAAGTTACAAGATCTGATGAGAACGAATTGGCTGGCCACTGTAGAAGCAGCCCAGGTGGGAAAGGATGGAGCTCAGAGGCAGGAGGTGACCAGTGATGGATTCTGGAGAAATGGCGCTTGCAGATGGTTTGATGGTACAAGTGAGAACGAGAGAAAGGAGTCAAGAACTACTTCTAAGATTTCACCTCGAGGAACCAAATGGTAAATGTGCCGTTTACTGGAATGACAAAGTCAAGAATTCTAAGTTTCACAATTTATCGTGAATCTCAACATAACGAAAAGAAAGGAGTTTAAAGGTTCCCAACACAAAGAAGTATGAATTACAATCCATCATGCATTGTACATGTGTATTGAATTATCACATGGCACCCTGTCAATACAGGCAACTCTGTGTCAATTCAAAATAAAAAAAAAATTTAAATAGAACTCTAAGTTTGAGTGCCTCCATCCCCACGGCTCCGGGAAGCAGGTGGACATTCACAGCAAGGTTAGGCCTAGAGATATAAATTTGGGGCCCATCAGTTTGTAAAGGTTATTTAAAGCTGCAGAATGGAATGAGATCACCGAGGGGGAGGGTGTAAATACAGAAGAGGTCCCAGAACTGGGGTCGTCGATCCATTATCGATCTGAGGTCAGTGCTAGGAAGAGAGGCTCTTCTAGAACAGCGAGACCTTTTCTACTCCAAAGGCTGTTTGCTTCTTAAAACATGTCTAAAGACACATAGATTTACCCACATATCTTAGTAATGAATGTTACGGCAGCGTCTCCTGTGAGTTTTAAGTCACACGTGTCTGTGAGGGAGCAGCTGTGGTCGAGTGAAATGTGAGCGGCCAGGGCTCGGGAAACCCTGGGAGCTTGGAGCCTCCACACTCGCTGAGGGTGCGCCCCACGTACGTCGCAGCCTCTGGAACTCAGAAGCTGCAATTCCTCCTCACAGAGTTGGCATCAGAAGCTACAGAAAGCCATGGAGCCGGGCTTTGTGGCACCTGCCTGGAATCCCAGTACTTGAAAGGTTGAAACAGGAGGATCCCAAGTTCAAGGCCAGCCTCAGCAACTTAATAAGGCCCTCAGCAACTAGATGAGACTGTGCCTCAAAATAAAAAATGAAAAGTATTGGGGGTCTAACTTGGAGGTAGAATGCCCCTGGTTCAGCCCCCAATCTATCTAACACACACACACACACACACACACACACACACAAACACACACAGAATTAGAGAGGGTTAAGGATGTGAATGTGTTTTGTGCACTGTCCATGTAGCAGCCACATGTAACTATCAACATTAAAATTAAAGATCTGACTGGGCGTGGTGGCGCACGCTTGTAATACCTGCACTTGGGAGGCGGAGACAGGAGGATCGCGCTGGTTCGAAGCCAGCTGTGCTGACTTAAGAGACCCTGTTTCAAAAAAAAAAAAGTATAAAATAGGTCTGGGAGTGTAGCCACTTCCAGGAACCCCAATACCACCAAAAAAAAATTAAATATCTGACCAACATTAAGGAATATGGTGACTCAGTGCACTGTGGGCCCCTGCACTGGACTGGAGAACAGAAAAAGACGTAGTGCCCAAACTGGCGAAACCTGAGTACAGGCTGTAGGCTGTGCCAGGGTATGGTGCCAGGCCAATTTCTTGCTTAGTTGCTCTGTTAGATGTTCACACTAGGAAAGCTGGTTGAAGGGTAGAGAGAACACTGAACTTTCAAAGTAAAAAGTGATAGGAAATTCAGATTCTCAGTCACTCTCAGCAACATAGCAAGACTGTTTCAAAAATAAATACATAAAAATAAAAGGACTGGAGGTATAGCAAATAAATACAAAAAATAAATACATAAAATAAAAGGACTTGGAGGCAAAATTCCCTGGGTTCAATCTCCAGTACCATAAACAAAAGAGAAAAAAAGATGAGAAAGAGAGAGAGAGAGAGAGAGAGAGAGAGAGAGAGAGAGAGAGAGAGAAGGAAAGCAAGCCTTTCTTTGAGGTTGTTAATTGGAATTACCTGGTATCTTTGAAATGAAGCTTCTGGAAGGCTGACACGCAAGCCTACCAGACAACACCTGGCTGAGGATTGTAGGTGACCAACTAGCCCAGGATGACTCTGCCCCAGGAATTTAACAAAGTCTGAGGGCGGCTCTGAAAGAGGGGCCAGTGTGGCTGCAGAAGCAGGCAGGACCAGATCGTGAAGGGGCTCCAAAGCTGGTGCTTTCAGCAGCCATTCTGAGCTCCGTAGCAGCACAGAACCCACTGGAGGGTTTTAGTGAGTATGTGGAGCAGAGAGAGAGGGTGTGTAAGAAACAAACGGGACTCCACTGGGTGGAGATTCAAGCTGGTCCAGGTTAGACACCGGGATCAGTCCTTAGGAATGACCGACGATCTCCATTCTCAGTGACCTTAATCCAGAATGCCCAACTTGCTAGCTGAAAGGAACGTTGCCAGGCACCAATGTCAGTGATTCCTGGGGTAAAAGCTCATCCACAAAACAGCTTCATTGTTCTTTTTCTGACCTTGATCTGTAGCAGAGTCCCAGATGATCCTAAAATAACCTGTTAGAATCTTCCACTCCCAATTAGTAACATTTTCTTTCTTTTTAACTTTGCCCTTTATTTTATTTTATTTTATTTTATTTTATTTTATTTTCTATTGGTGAATTACAGTCTCACATCATAATGTAGATCATGTTGACAAGGGCATATATTCATATCCACACAGTACTCGGTGCCTGCTGCCACCCCATTTCTCTCCTTCCCAATACCAGGTGTCCAGGTTAACAATGTTATATTCACATGTACGCACAAGGTAGGGCAGAAATGAGGCTGAGGATTATTGACAGAAATCTATCTCCTATTTTGAAACAGAATCTCGCTAAGTTTCTGAGAGCCTCACTGCATCGCTGACGCTAGCCTCAAGCCTGAGATCCTTCTGCCTCGGCCACCCAAACACTGGGGTTATAGGTGTGAGCCAGTCTACCTTCTCTTAGTAATTTTTTTATTCTAATATTGCCAGTGGGCAACTCATCTGCCTTCTGCCTCTGACACATGTCAGCTCTGCTTTATGAGGTTTTATAGTGAAAGTCTCTGGGTTTGCTTTATCTAGACAAGCCCACTGGCCAAGCTCCTTGTTAGCATTGACAATAATAAATGAAACCATCCATTTTAATACAGAAGCACGGGCACTTAGCACCTTCGGTGTGAGCAATGCTATTTCTCGCTGAAACAGCTTGAGAAAATAAAAGATGTGATTTTGCATCAGACTCATTCAGTGTGCATTTATGTATTTGAACAGAGCTATTTAAAGGATAAAAGAGTTCATCCTGAAGTTTCCTTTAACACTGGTGGAACATTGGGAAATAAATCTGAAAGAGACAACGTGCAGGGAAACAGGAGGCAGAATTAAGCCATGAAAGAAGAGAAGGGCCTGTGGTTCTTCTAAAATCTGGTTCCTTCTTGCATGCACAGAACTGCCTAGAGTTTATGCCCCTATTGGTTTATTTCTTCTGGAAAAAATAAAATAAAAACCAAGGGAACCTGACCTGACCATTGAGTTTCAAAACAGCAGAGAAAGGGAGACAAGATAAGTATTTCCCCCAACCTCTCCCTCCCCTCTCTCCCCTTCTCTCCCTCTCTCTCTCCCTCTCTCCCTCCCTCCCTCCCCCTCTCCCTCTCTCTCCCTCTCTCCTCTCTCTCTCCCTCCCCTCTCTCCCCCTCTCTCTCCCTCTCTCTCTCCCTTCCCTCTATCTCTCTCCCTCCCTCCTACCCCCCCTCTCTTTCTGCCCCTAAAGTTCTCTACCCAAACTGAAGACAAAGCATAAAAACTAGATAGAATGCCCAGTGTGTGTTGTGTTTCCTATGAGATTTGCCTTCATTTTAGTTAGGATTTAGTATCTCCCTAATCTGTACAGCCTTTCATCTGACATCCTGGACCATTTCCCAATATTTCCACTATTATTTTTCCCCACTAATGATGTTTCTGGAACAGAGGCATGCGCTTGCAATGGACTTTCTTCATTAACCGAGGGGAACAGAGGGTTTGATTTATCAGCAAACCCCCTGGGATGACTTTTGTGCTTAGATGTCAAAGAATTTCTCCATCTCCTTCTAACCCATTAATTTTATCATTATGGAAATAGCTTCCATAATGGATAAAACATTGTCAACTGAGTTTGACAGACTATTAAAACACTTCTGAAGATTTGTAAGCGCAGGCTCCTGCCTCTCGGGACTTACTTAAAACACGCACACCCATATTTATATTCTCTCTTAAATGTCAATGGGAAAAGTCTTCGTGATAAGATGGTTGGAGTTTGCACCGACAGTGATCAAGAATCATTTCTCTCTAGTCCTGGCCAAGTCATGCCATTATTCATGTAACGGGGTTAGCCATTCATCTTTTCCCACTCGCTGAGAAAGCTGAGTCTCCGCCATAAATAGGGAGAGGACCACCCTGTAAACGGCATGGCTTGTCGTGAAATCTCGAGTAACCATTTTTTTAATTAAACTTTTTTTTAAATCTAGAGACGAGAGTAGATTCACAAGCAGTTGTAAGAAACAGTAGAGACTCCAGGTGCTCTATTCCTAGCAGCCCCCAGTGGTACCATTTTGCAAGAACCACAGAGTGATACCTCACCCAGAGTATTGACATTGATACGCAGCTTCGGTCTCATCGAGATTCCCCACTTATTTGTACTCATTTGTGTGTGCATGCGTGTGTCTGTGTGCACGCGCACGCACCATGCAACTTATCACACGTAGATTTGTGTGTCTACCACACAGTCAAAACATTGAATGGTTTCACTACCAGGGGGATCCCTCTTGTTGGACTGTTATAACCACACCTGCCTCCCTTTTCCCAAGGGCTATTTATTTATGTGTATGTTTGCCGGGAGCTGTTTTTCAACTTTGATCCATAAAAAGGAAAAATAGAATTGTTATCAGTATTTGTCCCCAGTGAATCCATTTGAAAAGGGTTTGTAAAAAGATGCCAAGGAAATCTCTCCCCTGGTGGTGGATACCGCCCAGTGGAGGATGCACGCAGAGCCTGATTTCTGAACACAGATTAGATTCCAGTTCTCATCCGTCTCCCTCTTCGGAACATGGTCCCCACAATGTCTTTCCATCAGGTGAGAAGCAGCACACTGCATGTTAGAAAATTGACTCCTTGGAAAATCCAGTTGATAAGATTCCATTAAAATTATTTTTTTTTCAGATAAATCAAGAAGTGATTGCTTTCAAACCCCAAGGGTTTCTTGGTAAGTTGTGAGTGTCAACATCAAAATAAAAGAGTTGCTTCTGGATGCGACTTGGATGGCAGCATCCTCTAGAATAACCACTTTTATACTTAGGCAAATATGGACCAGGAGGACACCCAAAATGATTCTTAAAAGAAACATAGTGAGTTATCTCCAGTTCCTGTCCTTTATGACAAGCTGAGATTTAAAAAAAAAAAAAAAAAAAAAAGTGAACTCCCGGAGTAACGCTAGCCCTCTGCGACTGTAGGCATTTTTGCCTATCTGATATAAAATGCTAGCAAGTAAGTTTTCAAAGCCGGCCCAATGGCTCAATAAAATATGGTCTTCTTGTCACCCTTAGTGCTTAAATCATTTGCTGTCAAACTGGGTGGCTTTCAGGGTTGACATTTACTGCTGTTTTCTGCAGCAGAGATTACAGTCTCAAGGAGAGGGCCAGAACTGTCATTAGCACTGCCTGCTATGAGGACAAAGGCCTTGGTTAATTTTTCCTGACTCTGCCGCTGCCCTGTGGTTCTTAAGACAGATGGTTCTTAAGGATGAATTTCCAACGAGACACTCATTAGGTGCCTGTCCAGTGGTCCCAAGAGCTTCCTGCACATACAGACACTCAAACCCACCCAAACAAAGTAGCCTTAAAAGACCCTTTACTTCCCTTTCCAAGCCCCCATCTTATTTTTTTTTTCTTTTTCACTTATTTTCTCTCCCAAGTCTCTAGATTTGAGACAACATGGATAGGTCTTCTGTGCATGAGGAATTCTTATCCGTAGTAGGAATGAATTTTACAAAGCTTGCAACGATTCGATTCAGCAAATAAGTATCCCACATCATGTATGTTTCTGGCAGTGTGACAATGACTTGGGGAACACCAAAGGACTTTCTTCCCCTAAAAAGGAGGAAACGCATATCTACCAAGCACTTCCACAAGCCAAGCCTTCTGCAGTTGTCGTTTTCTGCCATTCTGGTGATGAGTCTGAAGCAGGGGTGATTTTTACATCAGGAAACAGAAGCCCACCCTGAGTAAGGGCTCTCTCAGGCACACATAACTAATAAGAGGTCAAGCTGAGAGTCACACCAGCTGAATCTGAGTCTGAACTCCATTCCACATCCTTGAAAGAACTCACAAAGAAATGGACAATGAAATTATGGAAACAGGGAGACACCAGTATGTACAAAGCTGTAATACAAAGCAGATTTTAGTAAGCTGTGTAAAAATATTCGTTTGAGGGATTCAACCTACAGTTGAACAGCTCATCCACTTTCAGTGAAGGGCTTGCCCCAGTTGCCCGGAGCGCCGGTGACACACCACCTTCCGCTGGCGGCTCTCTCAGAAGCTCGTCCCATCTCCAGAGAGCTACCTTGGCGAAGGTCATGCTTCTTTCCAAGAAGCCCACATCCACTGACTGATACAAGAGGGAAAGGCCTGACCACCTCAGCTCACTGAGGGTGCTCATTAAGGACCGCTCTGCCTCCAGATTTCCCGTTTGGGCTGAATCTGTTGTTCATTGAAGTTTCCACTCTCTTCTCTTTTTTCCACAAGTGTTGACCCCAAAGACTCCTTAATCCACTTGTGTGTTAAACTCCAGCCCAGATATTGCTGCCCGGAAAACCTGACCCGAGACGGCTGGGTAGATCTTTAAATTCACCCCATAAAAGCCGGTGTATACGGCAAGTCTTAGGTAACAAGTAGAATTTCAGCAGGGCAGCCAGGTAAGAATTGTTGGAAGAGCAACTGCCAACTCTTGTGTGAAAGATCTTGAAGACTAGGTGATTACTGAGCCAGGTAGTGGAAAACCATCACAGACTTTGAGCAGAGACTTCACAGGGAGCAGGTTGTGACTCGGGACAATGGTGTGGCCGTATTACGAGGCTTAACACTGAGGATGGAAACAAGCAAAAAAACTGGTGGCCATTGAAGAGATAGCCCTTCAGATAACGTCCATGGGCCCCGTGTTAGGTTTTCTGGCAGAAAAGTTAGTGCCCCGATGTGGGCACTGTGAGGTCTGGCAATGTATGAGGTCATGCCAGAGGAAGACCATAAACAAATGAACAAAGAAAGAGAAATGCGCCTGACCATTGCCCTGCCCCAGGATGACCTGGCCACTAGCGCACCAACTAGCGGCTACATGATTTACTCCTGTAACCCCCTTCCTTGTCCCATAAAAAGCCCCTAGCCTGTAAGGGGGCAGGCTCCTGACTCTCGTGGGCTCTCTTCCTAGTCAGATGCCTCCTTCCAGGTTCTATTCCTAAATAAAGCCTGTACCCTGCTGCCGGGCCCTGTTTTCTCTACTCTCATTCATGCCAACGCTCACCCAGGGCTTTCCTATGTAGGTGCTGAGGTCATCCTGTGTAGGTGCTGAGGTCATCCTATGTAGGTGATGAGGCCATCCTATGTAGGTGATGAGGCCATCCTATGTAGGTGATGAGGTCATCCTATGTAGGTGATGAGGCCATCCTATGTAGGTGATGAGGTCATCCTATGTAGGTGATGAGGCCATCCTATGTAGGTGATGAGGTCATCCTATGTAGGTGATGAGGCCATCCTATGTAGGTGATGAGGTCATCCTATGTAGGTGATGAGGTCATCCTATGAAGGTGATGAGGTCATCCTGTGTAGGTGATGAGGCCATCCTATGTAGGTGATGAGGTCATCCTATGTAGGTGATGAGGTCATCCTGTGTAGGTGATGAGGTCATCCTATGTAGGTGATGAGGTCATCCTATGTAGGTGATGAGGCCATCCTATGTAGGTGATGAGGTCATCCTATGTAGGTGATGAGGTCATCCTATGAAGGTGATGAGGCCATCCTATGTAGGTGATGAGGTCATCCTATGTAGGTGATGAGGCCATCCTATGAAGGTGATGAGGTCATCCTATGTAGGTGATGAGGTCATCCTATGTAGGTGATGAGGTCATCCTATGAAGGTGATGAGGCCATCCTATGTAGGTGATGAGGTCATCCTATGAAGGTGATGAGGTCATCCTATGTAGGTGATGAGGTCATCCTATGAAGGTGATGAGGTCATCCTATGTAGGTGATGAGGCCATCCTATGTAGGTGATGAGGCCATCCTATGAAGGTGATGAGGCCATCCTATGAAGGTGATGAGGTCATCCTGGCCTCATCACCTACACAGGAACTTTGGGGAATCACTTCATCACTTCATCCCTTCAAATCTCAATTTCTTCTTCTGTCAATTTTTTATACATAAAGTTTTATTGGAACTCAGCCATGTACATTTATCTAGATGTTGCCTTTGGCTATTTTCAGTCTACAAGGGTGAAGAGGAGTCGTTTCTATAAGGACCACGTGGCACCCCAAAGCCTGAAGTACCTACCATCTGGCTCTTTCCATAGGAAGTTTTCAGTCCCTGGCCTGGAGTACAATCATGGAAGTAAAGACATGACTATTACAAAGAAAAGGTCAAGAACCAAAATATATAAGGCCCAGCAACCAGTTGGGCTTGTAAGATTAAAGTGACAAGAAAAAGAACCAAATCCTAAGATTTCTTGCAGAGGTCCTGGTGAGAGCAGTATTATTAATTGCGCTAACGAACTAAGAAAGACCCAGGCATGGTGGTGCGTGCTGATGAAAATCCCAGTACTTGGGATGCTGGGACAGGAGGATTTCAAGTTCGAGGTCAGCCTCAGCAATTTGGGATACCCTGTTTCAGTGTCTGAGGGTATAGCTCAGAGGTAGAATGTCCCTGGGGTCAGCCTCTAGTAACAAAAAAAAGGAAATGAAAAAGGACGGAAGGAAGGAAGGGAGGAAGAAAGGAAAAAAGAACAAAAGAAAGAGAAAAAGAAAAGAAAATAGGATCATTTTACTTAACGATTGTTTTAATTTTGGACATTTTGAGTTTCAGGTGCTCATAAAAATGTTCATCAGAAGACTGAAAATGCAAATCTTGTACATTTTGTACCAGATCTAAAATAATTTTTTTGGTGTACTGGGGGTGGAACCCAGGGGCTCTTCTACCTCCGGGCTACACTCTCGAACCTATTTTAAATTTTATTTTGAAACAGGGTCTCACCAAGTTGCTGAGAGCCTCACTAAGTAGCTGAGGCTGGCTTCGAACCCGTGCGATCTTCCTGTTTCAGCCTCCCAAGCTCGGGGATTACAAGCGTGCGCCACCACATCCGGCTTAAGAAAATTTTTGGTTGTTTGGAACAGTGTTAAAAGAGGTAAAAAATTTTAAGACAACTTGGTGCTTCTGGGGCATTATAATTTTGACTTTAATCTCCCACTCTTAAATGGATCAAGTTCTATCTTATATTGGAGAGCTGTCCAAAAGCTTAATTCTTAAAATTGGAAGATTAAAGTAAGACTTTGCTGATTATTATGATATTAAGTAGAAAATGAGATAAAGGCAGTAAAATTTTACTGTTTCTAGAAAGGAAATATTTTAAAAGCTGGCCAAGATCCCATAATACAGCACATCTGACTCTTTTGCTGACCGCTAGGTGCCATCCACCAGCAATGCGGATCCCATGAGTTATAAATAAAAGGATTTGAAAGTTAAGTCATTTTGGAGAAAACTATATTAAAGAAATTTAAAACTTTCTGTATTGTTGAACTTCTCAGTGGCTTTGATATGTTAGTAAGTACTGGGACCCTCCCCCCAAGAAGTAAACATAGAAAGTAAACATAGAAAGTAAACATAGAAAGAGCTAGCATCAACTTCAGAAGCTCTGAACAATACATCAGCTGATAATTGTAATGCTGAAGGACAATGATGATAGTGGTGGTGTTGGTGGTGGTGGTGGTGATGGTGGTGATGGTGATGATGTGGTCATGCAAACTGTCATTATAGGCAAGCAGTCCCTTGGTATCTTTTCAAGGAACATATCCCCTGATGGGAGGGAGAGGGAATGGGGCGGGAATTGGGTAAGGGCTAATTGGGTGGTGTGTGCATGTGTGTAAGAAAAAATATGAATAATAGAAAAAGAAAAAGAAAAACTAATAAACTAATTCTTAGGCCTGTGCATCAGTCACCTGGTGTCAAAATATCACCATGCCAATCACCAAAAACTCAGTGGTCTGTAATACCAAGCATTGATTCTATGAGTGCGTCCACAGGGTGGCTGGCGTAGCTTTACTGATGGCATTTGGGTCTGGCGCAGGTTCCAGTTTCGATCTCTGAATCGAAAGGTTCTGAATCGCAGGTTCCAGTGTGCTCTCTGAAGCTCTCTTCTTTCTGGGATGAGCGGGAGGGCACAGTCCTCTCATGGTAGAGGCAGAATGGTTTCCATTTTGTATTACATCTGCTCATTCCCATTGACCAAAAAAGTCACATATCTGAACCCAAGTCAAGGGGCAACAGAAATGTCCATTCCACATCTAGTGGGGGGGTGCAGAGTCATAGAGCAAAACCTGTGGATACAGGGAAGGATGAAGAAATAGAACCAATTGATAAAGTATTCAATTTATCATGACTAGTGCGGAAAATGGTATGGAAGCATGTAATTAAAAATTTAATCTTTTTTGTTTAAACAGTTCACAGAAAAGAACACCGGCACCATGAATTCCAGTTCAGTCAATGCTATGTATGGAAAAAAAAAATTACATTAGTCTCACCACTGAGCTAGGTGTCGTGACACATGCATTTAAACCCAGTACTTGGGAGACTGAGACAGGAGGATCATAAGTTTGAGCCTAGCCTCAGCAATTTAGTGAGACAGTGTCTCAAAATTTAAAAAAAAAGGAAAAGAGTTGGGGATGAGGCTCAGTGGTAGAGCGCCTCTGAGTTTGTGGTACTAGTTCCCTAGTACTACAAAAAAAATATTAATGAATGATAAAAATAAAATCCAATCCCTACATACTCAGAATGTGCCCGAGTTTGGGCTTTTTATGAGGCTTTTGTGGCCTGGATCTTGAAAGGAGAGGGGAATTGAGAGAGACCTCATGCGCGACATCTCTGAGATTTTTTTATGATGATGATGATAGTGATAAATTATTTGATAAGATGGAAAGAAGATAGACAGCATATATAAATTTTGAAACATAATTATAAAGTGACTCTTTTAACTGTACCACCCAATGTGCAAAACAGTGGATTATACCATCTACTATCATTTCTCCTTCCTATGAGAAACCAATGTAAGAACTTTGCATTTATCATTTTTTCCTCTATCATTTTTTGTAGTCTTTAAAAAATATTGGTAGCCTGTATGTACAGATCCGTGAACAACGTATTGCTTAGTTTTCCTTGTATTTGAGTTTTATTTTTAAAAATTGGTATCCCGTTATATATAATCTCCTGTGTCTTGTAATCGTCATGTTCCCCCAAAGTCTATCATGATTTGAGAGCTACTATTTCATTTGGAGAACTAGTATTTCGTTCATTTTCACCACTGCACAGGAAGCTTTATTAAGAATAGACCATAAACATTTAGCCTGTTCTGTTTTTGCCATCATGAGCAACCCTGCTCTGAGTGAACTTGTCTGTCACCAGGAATCTGCGTGTAAGTGTTTCTTTGGACTTTGTAATTCTGTGTGAACTTTCTGGGTTATAAAATTTTTAAATACTGTTTGAACCTTTATTTGAGAGTAGTTGGGCAAGTTTATAAAGCCACTAGCAAAGAATGAGAGTTTTTGTTGAACCACAATTTCATCAACACTGTATATTATTAGACTGGTGAATCTTTGCCGAGCAAGCAGATATAAAACACATCCCATTAATTTGTATTTCCCTGATTGGCAATGAGAGTGAACACTTTTTTTGCAGTTTAATAGACCATATGTGTTTCCCTGATTGTGAAATACATTTTTGTTTCTGTTGCTTCTTATTTTTTCCAGTTTCTTTCTTATTGACTTGCTGTAGTTCTTTATAGACGCTGAGTGCTGGCCTCTTTCCAATTATGTGAGTGAACATATTTTTTTCCCATTGTTTGACAGTTATTTTCACTCTTTTATGGCGACTTTGCAGAATCAGAAAGTCCCAGCTTTAAGGCAGTCAAATGAATCAACTTTTCCTTGGTGTTTCTTTTTATGAGATATATCCATTCCCCAGGTGTATAAGGGCATCTTCTTCATTGTCTTCTAAGAGTCTTAACGTTTTGCTTTGTGCCTTTAAATTATTAGTCTGTGGGGATTTATGTTGACTGTGGTGTGAGGTAGGGATCCGATTTAATTTTCCCCATGTTCATAAGCCATTATTTCACATATTTAATGATGGTGAGACCCTCCACCCAACCACCTTCTTAGTCATCAGGAATAACCCCTCTTTAAACTATCAAGCAGTCTCATGTAATGGGATATTGCTGGACTCTCTGTCTTGTTGCACTGGTCATAACTTTTTTCTCTGTGCCCAAAGCATATTGTCTCATTTACTCTGACTTTCCAGTAAATCTTAGTATCTAATTATAACCAGATTACTATTCGATTTTAAAGGAAGGAACAAAAGTTTCAACCATTTTTAAATAAGAGAAAAGATGTCAGAGATTTGGATCCACTATTTATTTGCAAATTCTGTTATTGGGCCTCTGCTTCCGAGACTGATCTAAGGTGGTATCGTTGGCCAGACTTGTTAGCTACTCCACCTTCTCCGTAGATTCCAGTATCCGGTCATGGGACTGTTGCTTTAAAAACAAATAATTCAGACTTCTTAGTGACTCCGTGGAAGGCAGTGAAATTTGACTTCTCTGTTTCAAGACATTAACGACAGCTATGGGTGCATTAGAACGCAAGGCCACATTAGAATGTCCCTTTTGTGCCTGGTCTGAAGGAGCTCTAATACTGCACATTTGTACATCTCAGCGGCGTTATTTACACAGGGCCTCGTGTTTATAAAGCTGCGCCGAGGTGACTGGATGATCTGGGAGGTCTCCCGGGGGGTCTCAGGGCCTCTGCTGTACACTCTCCTGGCTCTCAGCGGACCACACATTTTACAACTCATTCTGAATAAACACCACAAATCTTCCGAGCATTTTTCATTCAATGACTGTTGAATGAATTCTCTTCGGTGGTGACACTGACTCCTTAGGCTGTTTATTTGGACTTTCTCGGTGGAGATAGACTCACAGAAGCCAAGCAATCTTTTAAATGTGGTGCCCGAGATCTGTAGTAAGTCATGTTTATAAACGCAGTCTTATATTTTCTATGAAGGTACAGAAAGGGAGGAAACGGAGTATCCATGGGACTCATAGTTTATCCAGTGTCTTGTCAATTGCGTAAAAGGTAGCCCTGGGCGTTAGAAAAATGTATTTCTATAGATACACATTTTAAAGAACTTTACAAATTTAGCTAAAAGAGAAATAATAAAGTTACAAAGAATTGGCAATCTATACTTCAATATCACTTTAGACATATTTGAATTTAAGCATCCCTTTGGAAAAATGAAGATAGCGGTTCCTGGTTCAAGTGAGAGAATCAATTGCTTAATAGAGATAACATGGACAGAAACAAGAAAAATGGAGATGCAGGCAAGAAATATATTTAGGCAAGATAAATTATGGAATGAAAATAAAACAGATTTGAAACCAGTAATCAAGAAGTCTTAAAATGGCAGACGATGATTGTTCAGTCATTTTGACTTTAGCAGGAAAGAGTCTGTCTTTAGAGAACCACACATTCAGTGTGTGCTGAAGTAGAACAGGCATAGTTAATGAGAAAAGCCATAAGAAGATTTTTGATGTTTGCAATGGTTGTGGATGAGGAGTAGCTCAAAATCCGCTCTCGGATGCTTGTTTAGATTGCTCCCGGCTTCCCGGGTCCCTCTAGAAAGCTCACCGTCTTCAGTGCCAAACCTCCTTTCAAGACATGCCTCTCTTGGTGTCTG
Source organism: Muscardinus avellanarius (assembly GCF_963383645.1). Lineage (NCBI taxonomy): Eukaryota > Metazoa > Chordata > Mammalia > Rodentia > Gliridae > Muscardinus > Muscardinus avellanarius. The sequence continues at coordinate 9,025,756 of NC_137795.1, forward strand.
CAAACCAGAAAGATCTCTGTCCTCAACAGTCTGCCATCAACATAAGCTCTGCATCTAGGCCACACTGGCCACAACCCATTAGAAGGACATTTTTCTACATGCAGGAAAAAAATAAATGTAATTCTAAAAATGTGTGTATATACATAAATATGTACATATGCATTTATATATACACATATCAATTCAACGAAAGTCACAATGGATAAATGCCAATGATGTTATAATCAAAATTATTCAATTCATTCATAATTCTTATATTAATAGAGTTGCAAAGGTTTTTTTGGTATCTAACGCAACGTAAATGCCATGTATATAGTTGTTATACTATATTGTTTAGGGAATAATGACTTTTAAAAGTCAGTACATATCCAGTACAGATGCTTTTCTAAGAGCATTTGTGTTTTGCTGAGTGTGGTGGGCACGCTTGTAATCCCTGCGCTTGGGAAGCTGAGACAGGAGGATCGCGCAGGTTCGAAGTCAGCCTCAGCTGGCTTAAGAGACCCCGTTTCCAAATAAAAAATATAAAATAGGTCTGGGAGTGTAGCCCCGGAGGTAGAAGGCCCCTGGGTTCCATCCCCAGTGCCACCAAAAAAAAAAAAAAAGGCATTTTTGTTCCATGCTTGGTTGAAGCCTGCAGGTACAAAAGCTGGCTACATATGAAGAACTGGTCCCTGCTCTCTCTCAAGTTGGCCCCAGGCCGTGCTTTGATTGGACCTGTCCCTAAGAGTCCTGGTCTACCTTCTGCTCGACGTGATGGACCAAGGAGAAAACAGCGTGGGCGTTTAGCTGCCATGACTGTAGGTGGTGGCATGGCAAAGGGAACTCTGGAAATACAAACCCCTCACAGTTAGACCTTGGAGAAAAGTCTCCACTCTGTTGCTCCTGGCTCGTTTCCGAAGTGTACAAGAGAGGTGCGTGCCTGAGGGGTGACCTCTGCAGGAGCGTAAAGTTCACAAAAGCCTTGCCAAAGGCTGGACGGGCTGGAGATGAGGTGTGATTCTGGCGTCACTGGCCCCCGCACCGACTTCCTCTGGGTGTGTCGCACATCTGCAGAGGGCCCGTGGACAAGTTTTATGGCCTCCCTGGAGGAGCATAAGCCAGCCTCTCTGTAAACCACTATGTGACTTTTCTTTCTTTTTCTATCTCTCCTGTTTCTGCCTTCTCTCCCCTTCCTTCCTTCTTGCTCACCTCTTCAGTCCCTAGGTCCTAACCTGGATTTCTGACCTAATTAAGTCTAATGCTGACCTAATTAGCATTAGAGTTTCAAACCGGGCTCCTCCTTGGCTCGTGGCAGAGAGGATAAACGTGGTTTCCCCCCTGGACAGTTTTCTATTCTGACACTTTGGGGGTGATCCTCTGGGGCTACTCTCTCTTTTCCAGACTGATGTGGTTCTAGTTACCATCTGGCCGGGTGTCTTCCCATTGGCATTCCCCTGCCTGGGGTGGTTTTTCCTCCTCTGTGTGCATCCAGAAAACTGAGCGAAATATAGTCAAAGTCACCCAGCTGATTGATTGATTTTTGGTAGTAGTGGAGACTGAACCCAAGATTGTCTCTGAGCTACACTTTTAGCCCATTTACTAATTTACTTATTAATTTATTTTGTAACAGGATCTTGCTAAGTTCCTACATGCTGGCCATGAAGTCGGGATCCTCCTCAGCCTCCCAAGTACAAAACAGCTGATTGTTTTATTAAATTCTCAGTGCTTGCTTTATACTAGCTGAAGAAAAATCTTAACATTCTTTGGCTGGATTGCAAACTGTTATAAGTTAAAGTATATTGATTATAGAGATGAAGTTTTGAATGGAAAGATATTCTAATTGGATATCAGCAGGAATGATTAAAAACATTTTAGCCAGGGTAGTGGCGCACACTTGTAATCCCCGCGCTTGGGAGGCGGAGACAGGAGGATCTAAGCCAGCCTCAGCTACTGGGTGAAGCTCTCAGCAACTTAGTGAAAGATCAGGAGCAGAAAGCCTGTCGTTTGGGCTCTAGCAATGGTGTCAGTGTGATGATGCCACCGGGAAGTTACAGCCTTGGCAGTGCACAGCACTGGATCTTTAGCATCCACTGAAGAGACCTCGATCCCTTCACACCATATCCGAGTCAACGCCATCTCACTCATTCTGAAAATAAATGCAGAGAAACAAAGCTAGAATCCAGGAGGTAATATGAAATATATCCTTACGACCCTGTGAGTAGACAAAAAATGTTAACCGAGACTCCAAAAGCACCAAGCAAACAGAAAAGATTGGTAAAGTGGACATCATCAAAATTAAAAACTCTGATCAGCTCTAGACCTAAGCAGCAAGAGAGGGAAACGCACGCACAAGTCACTGGGGAAAACAGAATACAAAAGTGTGCACAAAAAAGAGAATGTCAAAATGGTCCATAAGTGCCTGATATATAACTAACTCCTCAGTTTGATGCATGATTTTTATTTTATTTATGATATTACATAGTTTTTTGTTTTGCTTTTTTTTAGAGATCAGAGCCTCCTTATCTTATTACATCGGCAAACTTTTTAATACAGTGTTGAATTATACAGTGATGATAAACATCATTTTCTTTTTTGTATATTAATAGGAATACTAGCAGTTTATTACTCAGTATGATATTTGTTCTTGTTTTCTGCTAGATAATACTAAAAAGCTAAGCAACATTTTATCTCCATAGCATACTAAAGGCTCAGGTTTTGTTGTTTATCTTAGTTGTTCCTTCGTTCTTTATTTCTTTCTGTACTAGGGATTGATCCCAGAAGCATCCTACCTCTGCACTACTCCCTCAACCCTTTTTACTTTAAAATTTCTTTTGTTGTTTTGTAGAGATATAATTTGATCCTAGTTGAGTTTGACATTTTTCCTACTACTGACTTTCAATTTAATTAAGCTTTAAATTTTTCCAAACCCTGATAAGAAGTCTATGGAAGAGAGAGTTGGGAGACACTGACGTTTCTTTTCAATCACATTTTCTTTTTTCAGTTTTATTCTCAACAAATGACCTACAGGAGAGACATGATCTTAGTTAGCTTTTGCCTTGCTGCGACCCAAAGCCCTGACATCAGCAACTGAGAAGAGGAAAGGGTTATGTGGTTCACAGTTACAGAGATGCAGTTTATGGGTTAGTTCAGTTCAAGGCAGACACTCGTGGCAGTCAGATGTGGAGGAGGAAAGGTGTTCGGCCCATGCCAGCTGAACACAGAGAGTGAGACCAGGGACAGCTGTAGTTGAAGGCCACACCTCCCGGCGCCAACATCCTCTAGTTACAGCTTACCTGGCTACAGTTACTGTCTAGTAAATACATTCACATTATTATTTGGGAACTAGAGATTGGACTCAGGGGCATTCTACCTTTGCTCAACATCCCTCAGCCTTTTTATTTTTTATTTTTGAAGCAGGCTCTTGCTAAGTTTCTGAGGGGATGAGGCTGGCCGTCAACCTTCCCTCTTCCTATCTCAACCTCCCAAGCACTAGGGTCACCACTGTTTGCCACCAGCCCCGGGGATACACTCCAATTATCTCAATGGACCAAACCACTGCAGAGGTTAGAGTCCTCACTCGATGACTTCGCCTCTGGATATTGTCGCATTGCCAAAACACGGGCTCTTCCGGGGAACATTTCACATCCAGACCCTACCAGACATAGAATTTATAGCGAAGACGTGTTTTATAAATACGGCATTCCATACAGCCTGAAAACTAAACGACAGCATTGTAAAGAGTGCTTATTTAGACGTCCAGCATTTTATATGCCTTTGCTGGTGCATTGCAGTCTCATACAATACAGTTCACAATGCTGGAGACACGCATGCACATAGCACTTGGCGGACCTCCCCCGGCTCCCTCCCCACATCCCCTTCCCCATACAGGGCCCTTAGGTGGCATTGGCATCCGCATATGTACACAAAGCCAGTGGTAGTAATTCCTTCCCTGATTCTCACTCTCCCCCCTCCTTCCCTTAGACCACCTCCTTGGCGCCACTAAAGTTTCTCCCATGTTATCAGAAGCCCTTCACATCCTAATTACTCCCTAGCATCTCTATTTTAGAGAAAACATATGGCCATCTACTTTCTGTGACTGGCTACTATCACTTAACCTAACGTTCTCCAGGTCCTTCCATTTTCTCGCAAAGCACATCATCTTGTTCTTCTTTATTCCGAAATAGAGTTCCACGGTGTGGATAGCCCATGTTTTTGCAATCCATTCATCTGCTGATGGACACCTAGGTTGGTTCCAGAGTTTGGCTACTGTGAATTGTGCTGCCATGAACATGGGTAAGCGTGTGTTACTGTCGTTCTCTGAGTTCAGGCCCTTTGGAAATATCCCCAGGAGTGGTACGGCTGGATCATATAGCAGACCCAGTCCCAGTTTTCTGAGGACTCTCAGACCTCCAGCATTCTTCACGCTGTGGACCAAAGCACTCCTCTCTGCTTTCTCCCTCCATCCTCAGCACCTCCACTCACCCACTGCCTCTTGGCTCTTTGGGGGGCACCTCAGACGCCCTACATTTAATGTAAGATTGCCTTTTCTCACACCGCAAGGGAAAGCCCAGACCGAGGAGACTTCAGTAGTCAGCTGGGAACACCGGCGATACGGAAAAGCATGTGCGATTACTGAGTGCCTTTCGGTCCTGGCGGGGTTCAGAGTCCTGAGGAACCAGCAGTGATGAGACGCAGAGCGCACCGGACGGCGTGAGAATCAGTGGGCTCGTGCGGATTGGTTATGTTTCCCTTCAGACTTGGTGTAGCTCCTTGGTCATGCCTGGGGAAGGCCAGCTCACACTTAATTGCAAATAATTCTGGAGCTTCTTGGCAATGCAGAACTAGCTGAAATGAGAGAAAAGCGGGTGTATTTATATGATGAATAATATTAGGACCCAGGGGGTTTTTAGAAGATGAAAAAAAAGAGTGGGTTAATTTTGAACCATTTTCAATTTCCATACCAGTCATTACCCGCATTAGAGGATTTATTATGTTCTTTTTCTTTCCCTAATAAGAGCCTTGTAAAATTCAGCATATCATCAAGCAACCTAATAATTACTGTATTTAGGGGCAAATGTTAGATCCAACACAGAGACCATTTATTATGACCCATTCCCTAAAGTTTGACTGAATGGCCATTTTTCTGCTTCCTCATTAATAATCATAATAAGTAAACTGCAAGAAAGAGGAGGAAAGAGCTCAGCAAATCAAAACTTAGAAAACTGGAAAGGTCAGGGCAATAAAGCACCCTGCCATTACTCACCGACTGGTGAGATATTAGAATTATGATTCTTCGTTTTCACGACCAAAATTTTAAAGGAAACACACACATACACACACACACACACACACACACACACACAGAAAAAATGGCACCAAATGAATTCGCTCAATTACTGTGAAAACTCGGATGAAAAAAAGCAAAATAAATAACTCCCTGAATCTGCCTTTTGTCAGCTGGAGCCCCGAATCTGAGGCTTCCCCAGGGACTACAGACCACAAAACATAAGCTTAATGTGACCCATAATTGTTAAGTGTTTGCAAACCCTTTGTCTTTTAAGCTCCATGGAACAACCAGAAAAGCATTTTGTGATGGAGGTGCATTGGTCCAAGGGGGTACTTATTCATGGCATCAGACTTCCCATAACCCCCGCTCCGGCTTTAAGCTGCAGAAACCAACACACCCCAAGACCCCTTTCTGTTTAGAAATCGCTTTTGTTTCTTTGGGTTGCACTCACGTGCTTTTCTTGACTATTTTCCACAACACATTCTTCATTTACCAAGTTTATCCCTTGTGTCTCATAAATAGCATTACATTTACCTAAATACGAATACAATTACATATCAAGGAAATACACATGCCCTTTTTTGGTACTGGGGATTGATTCCGGGGGCATTCGACCTCCAAGTTCCACCCCCAGCCCATTCTATTGTTTTTATTCTGAAGCAGGGTCTTGCTAAGTTGCTGAGGCTGGCCTCAAAGTTTGATCCTGTTGTCTCAACCTCCCAAGTACTCAGATTACAGGTGTGCACTACTGAACCCAGCTTTAAGAGCAACCGGTAACAAGCTATCCAAGGCTTGGCTTCAATTTGCAAATGCTTTCTGCGCAAACAGGAAAGTCTGCTCCGGAAGATTCTGTATTTTTTTTTTTTCCTGCCTTTCTATTTTCTTATCCCAAAGTGAAACCAATAGCTTTTTTTTTCTATTATGGTTTTCTTTCCTCTTGCTAAGTAAGGGCACTTTAAGGGTGTGTTCAGAGACACCTTCCTTAAGCAAGCATTCCCTAAGGCCACAAGAACTCATATTCTCTCTCTCTCTCTCTCTCTCTCTCTCTCTCTCTCTCTCTCTCTCTCTCTATCTCTATCTCTATCTCTATCTCTATCTCTCTCTCTCAGTGGTTTGTTGTTTTTTGTTTTTTGTTTTTTTCAAATTTAGAACAGTTGGAAACGTTTGAACAGCCACTTAATGCCAAAGCTGCCCTTGATCTTGTCTTTACAGTACAAGGGGACTTACACTTCGGGAGCCAGACTCCATCCCAGGGGGCCTCTGCTGGAAACCTCAGGAAGACACACCCTCCCTCCAGGAATATACTCCTCTGCAGGGAGTATATTCTGGCCAGAATGCATTGAGAACAGTTCCCAGGGAGTCGGCTGAGGGGAAGATAATCCATTACCCTCCAGGAACTTGGCTTTGATGGAAGGACTGGGGAGCCCCGCCCCCAAGGATACAAATAAGTCAGAGTTGAAAATCTCCCAAGAGGCAGGTCCTGGAATACAGTCCATCTTCCCCACAGTTTATGCATTTCTCAGAAAGCAACATAAGAGAGACAGAGAACCAAAATGTAAATCATGACCTTTAAGAAAATATATAAATCAAGGGGATGGATAATGTGCATTCTATTTACGCAGCCTCTCTGAAGAATCGCATTCTCAAGATCAAGAGAAAGCCAGGCTTCCCAGCTTCATAAACCCTGCCCACACTGGCCAGATAAAATCAGCCAAGGACCCGCAACGTTAATGCTTCAGAGTGAAGCACAGAATTATTTTCATCATTATCACAGTATCCAGAGAAAGCCAGTGAAGACCAGGACGAGAGTTAATGCCTTCTCAGCAACCGAGAGCTGGGCTCTCACAGGACGTCCTAAAGGGAGGGACGGCAGCAAGGCCTTCAGAGCTGAAGGCACAAATTGAACTCCATTTTGTAAAAGACAGACCTTGTGTATTTTTTTTTAAAAGCCCAGAGCCACAGCAGCGAAAGGGTAATAAAACTCCTATGGGAAAAGCATCATAGTGGTTTAGAGTGTTCTAAAGAACCCCTGATCCAGGATTTGGTGCATATCTATATAAACACACGACTCCACCCTCAGCTAGTGGAAATGTTAAAAATGCAGAGAGAGAGAGAGACCAGCAATCTGATCGGAAAAATGGGTGCATCTGAAAGTACATAGCTCACAGAAAATGAAATATGAATGCAAGACAGACAGGAAGAGATGCTCATATGCCGGTCCTGGGAAATGGCCTCAAAATATTTGAAAATAGCTTTGGTATTAATATATTGAAAAATGAATTTGGCATGTGGTATCAACGTATTGGAAATTAGTGTCAAAATGTAAGAAGCAGTCAGGCCTGGTTACTGCCAAGCACTCAGGCAGCTGTTATGATGCAGGGGCCTTCATATTCTAAAAACAGGTTTACATAATGAATAACTTCTAGCAGATAGGCTAGCATCCCCCAAGAATGTGGGAGGAGGCTACAGGCCTCTGTCAAGAGGGGGCAGATACCTCTTGACCCTCGACTTTGTTGATCAGTCTGGTCCTAACAAAGACCTGGGCCTACACCTGCATTGAGGCGGGAAGACTTTGGGGCCGAGCAAGAAATCCCCATAATCGGAATCCCCATAATCATAAAAAGGGCCTGCAGGGAGTTAATGGGCAGGCTCACACCTAGGTCAAAAGATTATTGGTTGAATAAGATGAAGGATAATGTATCTTTATAAAAACTGTCCTGTATCCAAAAGCTTTAGTAAATTATTTTCAAGTTACTCCCCTACACCCTCCTTTTAGGTGTAGGGCTTTACTCTGTTTCTTCTTTCTGTCTTTGTAGTAATAAAATCACTTAAGTTTACAGCAAAAAAGAGGTCAAGCTATTCTGTTTTCTAAAATAGCTCAGAACAAGAACCCACAGCTACAGCTACACCTAGTCTTACAATAACACTCGGCCATAATGGTAATTCAAGAAAATCCTCTGGGGGAAAAAAAAAAGGAAGAAAGAAAAAGGAAAGCTTCGGTGATGGAGCTGTTTGCACACACACCTTCAGTGGGGAAACAGGAGGTTTGTTCTCTGTCGACGAAAATGGGAGTTGAATCTGTATTTGGAGACTCTGAGTGCAAATAGGCTCAGTCAGTCCGGCACTGTCTATCAGAATGAAACAAAGTAGATATCCTTTGGCCCAGCAATTCCACTTCCACAAATTTCCAAGCGCAAATACTCACACTCATACTAATACAGACAAGGCTGTCACAATGGCAAGCTTTTAATAATGGAAAATAGTCGAAATATTTAGGATTGGTTATAGTGAACATGATGTGTGTGTATATATATATGGAATAGTCACATAGACGTAGAAAAGTTCTAGAAAGATTCATAAGAATTGTTAATAGTAGTCACCTACGGGCAGTGAACGTGTTATTTATATACATTTGGTTATACACCTTTTTTTCTCTTTCTTTTCTTTTCTTTCTTTTTTTTTGTTTTGTGGTACTGGGGATGGAACCCAGAGGCATTCTACCTCTGAGCCACACTCCCAGCCCTAATTTTTTTTTTATTCTTTAGTTGGAAACAGGGTCTCACTGAGTTGCTGAGAGCCTCAGTAAGTAGCCGAGGCTGGCTTCAAACCTACGCAATCCTCCTGTCTCCGCCTCCCAAGTACTGGGATTACAAGCATGCGCCACCATGCCCATCTTATACACTTTTTTTTTCAAAAGTGTGAAATATTTTAGGGGTGTTTGTGCTTGATCAAGAAAAACGTATAAAAAGATAGATGAAAGTGGAGATGGAATTATGAAGCTTTTCAGAGTTTGGGGTTGAACAGCTGGGAGGTAGGTGAGCGCGGTCCACAGACAGCTCAGACGGGAGCACTGTCTAAGGAGTCAGCAGAGGGGGCTCAGTCACCTGACTGCACTCCTGGAAGGTCTTTGAAGGGGGAATCGTCTTCGACCTCACTTTTAATAAAAGCCACGTGCACACAGTGTTAATGTTGAGAACTCTACTGAAAGTAGTAAATGCATCCGTTCTAAGAGAATGCGTTACCAGCCTTCGCTTCTCAATGAAAGTATTCGTTTCACAGACGTTGTGACCAAAGACACCCTTGCTTTCTAGCCGGTTGGGATTGCTACAGCTTCAACCAATATTTCAAATGCTTGCTGCCGTTCATTAACCAGTAACTAACTCTGGAGGCCTGTCATGTGCTCAGCTTGGAAGTGCATGGTGTGAGGGTTAAAAGGAAAATCATTAATGACTAACAGATAGTGGGCTTTCAGACTCTCGCTTTTTGTTCCTGTTTTTTCATTTTTTGTGGGTCCTCGGGATTGAATCTAGGGGCATTCTAACTTCTAGCCACACTCCCAGCCATTTTTTAATTTTTATAGTGAAACGAGGTCTCACTGAATTGCTGAGACCGGCGCAAAACAGCGATCCTGTCTCAGCCTCCCGAGTACTGGGATGACAAGCGTGCGGCACCACGCCCGGCTCAGGCTCTCGTTTTTTAAGTAAGCCTTTGGCAAAGCGCCGAGCCAGTGTTTCGCATTGAAAACCTGGTGGAAATGTTATACTAAGAAATGACTCATTTATCCAAATGTCAACCGTTGGCAAACTTAGCCATCTCTTCTGCACAACTACATTTAGAAATATCAAAATAAAATAAAATAATACATCTCAAAATAACAACACTATTACAAAATATAAAATAGGCATGGTATACTTTCACAAAACCAACAGAGAGCAAAGGGAGAAATGAAGAGGGGTGGCGATATAAGATTTTCAGAATCTTACGGGCCTCCAGAGGTACGCAATTTCATGGAAAGGTGCCCAGAAAAGCCAACTTAGATCAGAATGGCTGACTTATCTGGTCACAGAGTTGCACCCTAGCTGGCAGTCAGGGTTGAGCCTGTGTGTCTGTCTCCTTCCTCACGACCCCAGTCTGGAGCCTCCAGGCTGAAGGAGGCTGCTGTGCAGCGGGTTCACCAGGACAGCCCTAGCTGGCTGCTGTGGTTTCTGGTGTAATCACTGCTAGTTCCCCCTTTACCATCCCACGACATATTTGTTTATGTATGTGTTTATTTTTGTGTGGCACTGGGACTTGAACCCAAGGACACTGTATCCCAGAGATATACCGTCAGCCCTATTTTATTTTGAAACAAGGTCATGTTAAGTTACCACATGCTGCTGGCTTCAAATCTGTGATCCTCCTGCCTTAGCCTCCCAAGTACTGAAATTACAGGTATGCACCACCACACCTGGAAATGGCAGATTTTATTTATTTATTTATTTATTTATTTATTTATTTATTTATTTATTTGCAGTACAGTACTAGGGAGCCCAGGGGTATTTTACCTCTAAGCCACACTCACAGTCCTTTTATTTATTTATTATTATTATTATTTGTGCAGTATTGGGAATGGAACCCAGGGGCTTTCTACTTCCAAGCTACACCTCAAGCCCTATTTTTATTCCTTATTTTGAAAAGGGTCTCACTGAGTTGCAAAGGGCCTCACTAAGTAGTAGCTGAGGTTGGCCTTGAACCGTGATCCTTCTGTCTCAGCCTCCCAAATGCTGGGGTTACAAGCGTGCGCCACCACGCCCTGTGCTATTTTGTTTTTATTCTTTATTTTGAAACAGGGTCTCACTAAGTTGCAGAGGGCCTCACTAAGTAACTGAAGCTGGCTGTGAAACTGTGATCCTCTTGTCTCAACCTCCCAAATACTTGGGTTACAAGCATGCACCACCACGCCCGGCTCAGATTTTTAAATATAGGTTGTACCTCAAAATAGAGGCCCCTTATTTGAAACATTTTTCCATCAACTTTCTTTGTTTTAAAGACATTTTGATTATAATGTGAGACCATAATGTGCCAATAAAGGTACTTAAAAAGGAAAAAACCAAAGATACCCTGACCTCTGGGTGTCCATGTGGCCCAGTGAGGATCCTGGACCCCTGACCTCATCTTTGACGTGAGTGGCCATCCGCCCTGCAACCTCCGAGTGGACACAGTATTTTATGACGACTGCCTCTCCTGGCTCCAGAGAAGCACGTGCCTTTCATTTGCGATGCAAGTCAGATGCAACAGAGCCTGCACATTACATTTCACCTTTTTATGAATCTGGGGGTGGAACCATTTTATAAATCTTACAGGTCATTACCAAGAGTCTCTGGTACTAAAATATACAGGTCTGTGCTAACACTGCTTTCCTGAGGATTCAACTTTTGTTCCTTATGGGCAAAAAGAAAGAAAAAAAAAGAAAAGAAAAGAAAGAACTTTATAGGCTGGAGACAGTGTCTTTGATGCTAAAATCATTCCCATTGTGAACTCTCACAAACTTTCTGAAGCAACATGTAAAGATTTTGCCAAACCTTCTTTTAACATTCAAAATATTTTTTGTGTGTGTATGGTACTGGGGATGGAACCCAGGGGCATTCGACCTCTGAGCTACACCCCCAGCCCTATTATTTATTCTTTATTTTGGAATAGGGTCTCACTGAGTTGGAAAGGGCCTCACTAAGTAGCTGAGGCGGTCTGCAAACCGTGATCCTCCTGTCTCAGCCTCCCTAATGCTGGGATTACAAGCCTGCGCCATCGTGCCTGGCTTGTTTTTATTTATTTATTTTTTTATTTTCTCTTGTCGGGAGTCATTTCAACAGTGAAAGAAAGAAGCTTCCACTGCAGTGCCAGCTTGCCTTGTATCCACACAATTCCCTCTCCTCAGCTCCAGTCAGAGGGAGAAAGCTGGTCAGTAACGCAGTCTTGCAAAGTACTGCAGAGATAAAATATTCAGACTTCTTTTACTTATATGTGGATACTTGGGTTTTATGTGATGACTCACTGATCCATTAAATTATCGTTACTGTGGTATTCGAGAAAAGGACTGATCTGCGATTATCTCCTGGAGGAACCAGAGGGAGGCCAGAATGAGAAAGCCAACGAGAGGTGACAGTAACAAGGCAGAGAACGAGGCTTGACTCATGAGCATGGTGTCTTTGCCCGTTTTCTGGTGCCGTAATAAAATACCTGAGACTGGGAAATTATAACAGTAGAAGTGTGTTTGGTTCAGAGTCCTGAGGGCTGTGAAGCTCGAGGGCGCAGGGCCACGTGCACTCAGCCCCTGGTCAAGGACTCGGTGGGCAGCTTAACACAGCGGAGGGTGGCACCTGTGAGGCAGTGAGCGCTCTGGTCCCTCTTCCTCCTCCTAGAAGCCGCTAACTCCATCGTGGGTCCCACCTTCGCGACGCAGTCCAATGCTGGTTACCTTCAGAAGGCCCTGCCTCCAAATACCACCAACTTATAAGTTTGGAAATTTAGTTTTCATGGCCTCTGGGGAACCTGGGCAAACCATAGGGTGCAGGGATTCTGAGAAAAACTGGCAGCTGCCAAAGGGTTGCAGTGATGTGACCCCAAAGGAGCTGATACTCATAAACTTACAAGGTCCACAGTTAGCACGACTGTGCCTTTTGATGTTTTTAAAAAAATAACAGAAGCAGTGAGAAAAACAGAAAATAAGTCAAAACAGAAAACCTAAGACTAAGCCAAGCCCATCAACTTTAACACTAAATATAAGTGTCTTAATAAAACCCTTTTAAAAAAACAGGGAATTTTTTTCAAAGTTAGTTTAGAAAATGTCAGTATAGTTATGTGATGCTAATAAGGGATACTTATAAACCAAAAAGATTTAAAGAGGTTAAAAATAAACTACAGGCAATTAAGAGAATGAAGGAAATACTCCAGAATAAACAAACAGGGAACAGAGCATAAAATCCAGAACCACACTCAGAGTTGTGTGGTTTGTAGTATAAATGTTTCAATAGATGGTGCTAGGTTGGGGCTGCAGCTGTAGCTCAGTGGTGGAACGCTTGCCTAGCATGTGTGTACGAGGCCCCGGATTAATTTGAACCATCGTCCCTTACCTCAAACCACACACACAAATAATTCCAGAGGAGTATTAACATGGAAAATAAAACATAGGTTGGATTGTAGCTCAGTGGTAGAGCACACACTTAACATTCCTGAGTTCAATCCCCATCTCTGCAAAAAGAAAAAAAAAGATAAAACAATAAAGCTACCTCGTAAAAGGAGGAAATTAGCAGAATATCTTCATGATTATGGTTTGGATGTGCAAAAATTTCTTAAATAGGTTGCAAAAGTACTAACTATTAAGAGGAAAACTAAATGAAGAACTTCTGTTCATTCTAGACACCACCAGAAAAGGCAGCTTAGCTGGGTATAGCGGCACACGTTGATAATTCCAGCTAACTCAGGAGGCTGAGGCAGGAGAGTCACAAGTTTAAGGCCAGCCTGGGCGACTAAGACTCTATCTCAAATAAAATTTAAAAAAAAAAAAAGGCTGGAGATGCAGCTCAGTGATAGCGCATCCCTGGATTCAATCCACAGTACCAAAACTAAAATAATTCATGATGTAAAATACTACATGATTCAAAGAAGTTCCCTTTCTATCAATAGCAGGTCAATCCACCATAAGGCAAATCAACTGCCCGACTATGCCTCCAGAGAACTAGCACAATATTAGAAAGAGAAATGTTTACCAAGAACCCACTTGAGCAGAGAAAGGATCACATATGAGCAATCATAAACACACACAGAGCAGTCCCTGACAGCAGCCCCTGGCAGTCTGAACTCCTCTGAGGGTGATGTCCGTGCCCCTGGCTTCGTCAGGAATCCTGTAGCCTTAGTATGATTCTGTTCCTCATAAGTACAGCAGCAACTCATGGACGCCTTTCTGAGAAGTGATGGTTTTTCCCACTGCAGATGGTACCTCCGGGACGGCCCGGTGACAGGGCAGGGCATTCCGCCACACTCCCCGTGTGCCACGTGTAAGGTCGGTTGCTCACGACCTCGATCCTCCACTCATGACCACAACTAGGGAGCAGAAACACCAGCCCCAGGGAGAGTCTCAGAGCCGGCCCCAGTGTCTGAGGCTTTGACGGCCCCGCACCACGCTCCTGCCCCATGCGGGAAAACCGCGCAGTGTCACTGAATGCCAGCGCCTACATCTTTATGGGCACTTGGCCTGATTTCCTTGGACTGTCTGGGAAAGGAAATGTGTAAGGTTCCACCTACACAAATTCACAACTCTGTTTATTTTCCTTTTGAGTCTCCTTCTGAGGCCAAGACAGTGGTGAGATGAATAGTCCGTTTATTGCTGGGGCTTGGCCACCAGCGTCTGTCGTTGCGCAATGGGTTTTTTACGTGTGAACTTGGATGCTAAGGAAACAAACTCAAGGGCGGGGGCGGGAAGAAGATACAAACGGCCAGTGGAGTGAATGGACATGTCTGAAGGCTCACTTTAAAGGTGATGGGGTCATAGTAGACCTTCAATATTGGTTGGTAATGGCTGTGGAAAATAAACGATACTAGAATAAACATCTACGGAAGACAGCAGATACAATTTAATCAGTTAGGGTTAGCTTGGGATTCTGTGTAGCCAAAGAGAATTGGTAAATATAAGAGTCAAAGGAGGCAGGGCATGGTGTCGCAGGCCGGGCTGGGCCAGGCAGATGGCAGGTTCAAGGACAGCCTCAGCAACTTGGTGAGACTCAGCAACCTCGCGAGACCCTATCGTTTGTTTCAAAATAAAAATAAAGGGTTGGAGTGTATCTTGGAGGTAAAATGTCCCTTGCTTCAAGCCTCAACACCACAAAAAAATAAAAAATAAGGCCAGGCGTGCGTGATGGCGCATGCTTGTAATCCCAGTATCTGGGAGGCTTAGACCGGAGGATCGCGGTTCACAGCCAGCCTCAGCTACTTAGTGAGGCCCTCTGCAACTCAGTGAGACCCTATTTCAAAATAAAGAATAAAAAATAGGACTGGAGGTGTAGCTTAGAGGTAGGATGCCCCGGGGTTCCATCCCCAGTACCGCAAAAAATTAATTAATTTAAAATAAAAATAAATGAATAAAAGAGTCAAAGGAGGTGCTGAACAATGTTGCCAGGTGCAGTGGAACCATTTTCGTTAAAATATAGAAGAGGACCCACCTGTCCAGTTGCCATTCTAAGAGAACAGAAGCTAAACGCACACCTGCCCTAGGTGGGGAGGCTGCAGAATCATTATTAAATTTTACACAGAAGTATCAGAGAGTATAGTAATTCCATCTGGTCCATTGAGCTCAGCCTGATGGAGAATTGAAGAAAGTTTCAGAGCCTTCTGGGGAGAGGGCATGCTGGGCTGGCGATCAGGGCAGACAGAAAGGGAGGATCTCTAAAAGTAGACAACCAAAACTTCTAGTGGAGCTGGGTGCTGTGGCACACAGCCTGTATTCGCAGTACTTTGTAGGCTGAGACAGGAGGATTGCAAGTTTGAGGACAGCCTCAGCAACTTAGTGAGGCCCTCAGCAACTTAGACCCCTGTTTCAAAAAAAAAAAAAAAAATAGGGCTGCTAGTGTAGCTTGAAGGTAGGATGCCCCTGGGTTCAATCTCTGATACCACTAAAATGATAAAATAAAATACTTCTAGGGGATTTAAAGACGGACAGTACTGCCTTCCCTGGAACCCAGGAAAAAGGAGTTTGCAGCCTGTACCCCACCTCCTTCCCGTGGCCTTTCTCCGCAGGAGGTAAACAACATCTTATTTTTAGGTAGGAACCAGTCAGGCCAGGAACCGTGTTTTCTTGTCTTAATAACTCAGCGGCTGTTGTTTCTCGCCAACAACCGATTGATTCATCGGTGCCCCGTGGACTGCTGGAAGCTGCCCTGTTTCTTCGTTTCAATTGCTGGTAAACTCCAAACCAATTCCATGATTCACCTCCACTAAAAGTTTCACAAAATTTCACATTCTTTGTGAACACAGAGCCGCTCTCTGGACTCTTGTCTGGCTCCATCCTGGTCTCCTTTGCCCCATCCCTCTTACCTAGTTTTATTTTTTTTTATAACTTTGTATTCTATATACATTTCAAGACCCACCCTAAATATTTTGACCCAAAGGCCTGGTATTAATAAATGGCACCAGAGTGACTTTTAATTATTGTGGTCTGTAAAATATGACTTGGCTTGTTAAAGCAGGGCTTCTTAAAGAAAACAAGATCGACAGTTACCAAATACCTAGACTGGAACCTGGAAGAGGGATTCCAAACTGCTTGTTCTAACTGCTAATTCATGCCCCTCGGCAGGTAAGGAAAATATTTTAGCTCTGTGGTCAAGTCACCTTCTCAATTTCATTAGCTCAGGAGAAAGAAAAATAGCGGGGGATTAATAAAAAACTTACCCATATTTTTAAAGTAAGCCAGTTGAGATGGGCTCTGTGGTTGATAACATTTCAAATGATTGGTAATAAATCATAAAATATATTACAATATATCCTTGAGTTTTTAATCACAGTTTTGTGTCAGGGGGTATATGTTTGATTCTCTTTTTCACCTGTTTAAGAGCCTTCTATTTTGAAAGAAATGTCAAGTTTGTGCTAATTAATAAATGGATGGCTGATCTGGGCATGATGGTTCACACCCATAATTCCAATTGTTGGGGGGCTGAGGCTGAGGATTGCAGGTTAGAACCAGGCCCAGCAGCTTAGCCATACTGCGAGCAGCTGAGCACAACCCTGTTTCAAAATAAAGAATAAAATGGCTGAGGGTGTAGCTCAGAGGTAGAGTGTCCTTGTGTTCAATCCCTGGCACTAAATAAATAAATAAATAAAATAAAATGTAAGTGATGTGTGAGTGATAAATTAAAATGCATTGTTTTTCATTTTTCTGCCCCCTTGTCTCTATCCCAAGAGGTTGAGATGATTAGCAACGTGGCATCTATTCTCCTAGACATTTGATGTGTAGGCACACACATTTGTATGTGTGTACAGTAGCATCTATGTAATATGTATTATAAAAAGCTTCCAATGTGTGTGGGGGTTGGGGAGAGTGTCCTGGGGACGGAATCCAGGGGCATTCTATCTCTGAGCTACATACCTAGCTTTATTTTTTCTTTTTAAACAGAGTCTAAGTTGCAGAGAGCCTCGCTAAGTTGCTGAGACAGGCTGCAAACCTGCGATCCTCCCGTCTCAGCCTCCCAAGTACAGGGATCACAAGCGTACATCGCCACGTCCAGCGGAAGGCTTCAGATTTTCAATGATCGAAGTGTTGTGTCTGCGTTTATTTACCCTTCTAGTGCTGAGCTTAACTTGTCTGCAGAGCTGACAGGGGAACAGGCTCTGGCAGGTCAGTGTCCCGCTGACACCCACCCTGGTGCCTGCTCCAGCCCCGAGCTCCACACTAAGGCCAGCACGTCAGTGGGTCTTACTTTCCCTTTCAAGAATTTAATGAGAAGAAGCAGCCACACTTCACTGGCCACACGCGCCAGTGGCGTCAGGTTCCCTGGACTGGACCCAGCCTTGTGGTTTGCACATTATTGTGCTCAACTTGTAATTCCCATAATGGCCGCCAGAGGGCACTAACCTCTCTGCCCGCCAGGTCTAGCCGAGGACCCCTGCCTAGCTCCCAGCCTGGATGTGAGGCCGCTTCCATCAGCTGCTACGTTTTTAATTCCATTATACCTTTTTTAAACGGCCATTGTTAAACATGAAATTCAACAACAGCGCGAGTAAAGTGCATTGCAGGGTGCATTGCTAAATAAACACTTTGTAAAGTATTTTTGTTATTGTCATTCATGACCCACGTCATGAACAGAGAACCAGCCGGGTGTGGGGGCCCAAACTTGTCATCCCAGCGTTTGGGAGGCTGAGACCGGAGGATCATGGTTCGCGGACAGCCTCAGCTACTTAGTGAGGCTCTTTGCAACTCACTGAGACCCGGTCTCAAAATAAAGAAAAACAAACGAATAAGGAAAAAGGCAAAGAATCATCTTTTGTTGTGGTTCTCTCTCTAGTCTGCTTCTCTTCGTGGAGACCCTTCTGTGTTAAGGAGGCTAGACAGGGTCACATCATTTCCAAAAATACTTTGATCTGATTTATTCCAGTATGGGCAAGGGATTCTGGTTAAGTTTACGTGTGTGTGTGTGTGTGTGTGTGTGTGTGTGTGTGTTACTGGGGGTTGGATCCCAGGGACTTTCTACTTCCAGGTTACACTCACAGAACTATTTTATGTTTTATTTGGAAACCGGGTCTCTCTAAGTTGCTGAGAGCCTCACTAAGTAGCTGAGGCTGGCTTCGAACCTGCGCGATCCTCCTGTCTCAGCCTCCCAAGCGCGGGGATTACAAGCGTGCGCCACCACGCCCGGCTAAGTTTATTTTTTTAAATGTATTCTTGAGCTGGGTGTAGTGGTGCACGCTTGTGATTCTGGCATTGGGAGGCTGAGACAGGAGGATCGAGGTTCAAAACCAGCCTCAGCTACTTAGTGAGGCCCTTTGCAACTCAGTGAGCTCTTGTTTCAAAATAAAGAATAAAAAACTGGGCTAGGGATGTAGCTCAGAGGTAGAAGTCCCCTGGGTTCCATCCCCAGTACCTCAAAAAATTTTAAAAAATAAAATGTATTCTTGCTTTCAAAAACCACGCATTGTGATATATGCCCACCACAGCCAGGTCCCAACAAAATGAATTCTGTCAAATAGACACATTGTGCATAGTTTTTCAGCAGAGATGGGCAGAGACCTGGAAAATTACCCTTGTTTGGTCACCACCATCACAAATATAGACCTTGGGCCAAGACCCAGCTTTTTGTGTCTTGTGAACAGACAAGTTTATCCACGCGAGGATGAATGGGTACTTCCTTTCTCTGAGTTGTTTACAGATTTAGTTAAAGCGTCTTCCATCTAACTACATTCCGTTTCAACCGCTTTCTTTTATTTTTTTTACAAGTTAGTATAGACAAATATTTCTATTTAGACAGAAACTGGGCTTTCTGGCGCTTATTTTCCAGTATTGTTTAAGAATTCAAAGGCGCAGGCGTGAGGGATAGTACGCCATGTGGACACACGGTGGCGCTGTCGCACCGCTGTGAGACCACTTCCGGAATCGGCTGGAGTTGGGGATGGAGGGCTCAGTTGTCCTTGACTCAGTGACTCCAGTTTGAACGAGAGAAGCGGGTAGAGTTCCACCCTGAGAACCCATTGCTATAAGCGAAACAATAAGCAACGCCAAATGCAAATAGAAGAAGTATGAGAAAATCGACCCTTGAAGAGTGGGTAGTTTAAGAAATTATACACCGAGGTTTTGTGTTACTTTGCTTTTTCTAGTACACTCTCCCTGGAGGTTCAAGATGGTTTCACTTTCATTTTATATATATATTTTGCATGATTCAGTGCAGCAAGCAAAGGAGATTTTGATCCATTTATTTATTTATTTATTTATTTATTTATTTATTTATTTGCAGCACTGGAGATGAAAGCCAGGGGCATTCTACCTGCGAGTGACACCCTCAGCCCTATTTTTATTCTTTATTTTGAAACCGGGTCTCACTGAGTTGCAAAGAGCCTCACTAAGTAGCTGAGGCTGTTGTCAAGCCGCGATCCTCCAGTCTCAGCCTCCCAAATGCTGGGATTGCACGCGCGTGCCATCACGCCAGGCTGATCCCATTTTACAGCTAAGAACACTGAAACCTCTCCTGGAATCCCAAGAGAGAAAACCCCGCAGAGCTGGGGCACTTTTTGCGACCTGACACCTTGCTGGTGCTTGTAGCAGAGTGAACACAGCAGGCACTTGACCTCAGCCACCTGGGAAATCGGGCTTGGAATTCTCCCCACTCCCACCAGGCAGATGAGGTTGTCTTCTAAAGTTCCCATCATGTCCATGTCGGCCAGAGCAGACAAACACCCAAAGCGGGCATCCCTGAAGACCCATCTTGCCCTCCGCCGCCCCGGACTCCCTGAAGAGCCTGTCTTCCATCCCAGAAACGCTCTGGTGATTTACCGTGGGCACCCTGCAGCTGCAGGGCTGAATCTGCACCCTGCATCTCTCCCTCCTGGGAGGGAGACTGCAGAAAACAAAACCCGTCCCTTCATTTCTTATTCATAGAGGAGTCAAAGCATAATATGATTACGGCCGTGATGGATTAGATCCGACAGACGGTGTAAGAGGCAAGCCGGAGAAAATTAAGTGGGGAATGAATTCTTCCATGATATTCAATGTCTCTTGTAGTCAACAGTGAAAGGGCCGGCGGGGGAGGTGAGCCCAATGCAAACAGACGCAGGAACTTTCAGGCTCAAACTTGGAAATGAGTTTCTCTAACAGGCAAAGGCTCATTTTTGTTTGCTTACGCCAGGAGTGTGTGTGTGTGTGCGTGTGTGTGTGTGTGTGTGTGTGTGTGTGTGACTGCAGATTGGACCCAGGGGCAGTCTACCTCCAAGCTACACCCAGCCCTATTTTATTGTTTTATTTTGAAACAGGGTCTCACTAGGTTGTTGAGAGTCACACTACAGTGCCAAGGCCGGTCTTGAACCTACAGTCCTCTTGTCTCGGCTTCCTAGTATACCTTTCAATTACCTTTGCTTTACAGATACCAAAAAAAGAGGTTTGCAAGAAGTACCAAGTTCATATAACTGTTAAGTGCTGAGCAGGACTTGAACCCCGGCTTGCTTAATTCTCTCAATCCACTGTGCTCACCCATGAGCCATGTAGACTTCAAGGCAGCAGCTGCGCAGGGTCCTGGCCTCTGGGAGCCTAGGAGCCACGGGGTGTTCTAGAAGAGGGGAGGAGCCAGAAAGGACTCCTAATTAAACACTGTTGGTAAATAGCCTACGTCTATCTTCAGGAAGACATGGTCCTCTAACCTCCTCCAGCCTCCAGTAATTTTTTGTGAAATTGTTTTTTGTTCTAAAGTAATAGGTCCTTTCATACCTAATTTTGCATTTGTGACTTTATATATGTTTTTAAGAGAGTTCTTCAAATCATCTAAGCTTCAAGCTTCACAAAATTAGGCCCTGCACCTGCCTGTGCCTTCTTCCATTGTTAAATATTTTGCCTCTCGGCCCCAAAAAGGATACTCTGGGGGTGTGCCAGACTGGGCCCCCCCACCAGGTGGGACTTTGAGAGCCATACCAGCTTCCCAGCTCACCACCTACCCTGGTGGTACCCCAAGGCCATGGATGAGGGCCTCCTGTGAGCCCCGCAGACCCCCACTTTGCCTTTTAAGAGCAACTCTCAGCAGTGTTGGGCTTCTAGCTCACGTTAACTTGGGGTCTCAGCGTCAGAGCAAACGAGGTTAAAGGTTAAACTGCCTTCAGAAGCACAGATTCCCCGGGGGGAATGTCTGTCCTAGACCTTCTTCTCTCACAAAGCGTCCTGCATGTCTCATGTTTTAAAACACAGCCTGCTGACCCGGCCATTCCCATGAAAAGAGAAGGGGCCAGGTTTTATTTGCTAAGGTGGGGCAGGGTCCAGGGCACAGTAGAGTGTCTTTATCTAGTATATGTTCATAAAGAGCAGAAATAAAGACGTGCATGCTTATTCTTCAAAGCCTGTAAATCATAAAGAAACCCAACTGTTGCCCCCTGCAAGTCTTCTAAAAATGCACTGCTGGCTGAACCCACGGCCGACACCTCTATGCGCTGTCCTGTGCTGATGTAGCCTAAAACTTGAGCCCTATTATTAAGCTCAAAATTGCTTTAAGAGCTCTAGTCTAGAAGCAAACTTTTGGGCTCTTTTTGCTAATCACTCAAAGAAATTCCAGCTCTCATACCCTTAAATAACATTTATTTTTCAGAAACAGAAATTCTCTTTGCAAAAAAAAAATGAAAATAAAAAGCAGATATCGATCATGAATGAACTGCCGGGCCTGGGTGATTTGTTCTTTGAACACTATATTCTGAGATGGATGTACAAGGACGCCCACCTGTGGATGTAAAGTTTTGTAAAACTTTAAAATTCTGTTTTGTAAAATTTTTAGATTTCTTTTTGTAAAATTTCTTTTTTAAATTTCTTTTGGTAATATTTCTTCCTTGAAGATGAGATTCAGTAGAGTAGCTTTCTTTGTCTCTATTCTCTTGGTTTTCTTTTTTTTTTTTTTTAAGCTGTCCTCAAAGGCTATAGGGTTCCTAACTGTGCAATGTTACCTATTGACAGAGGAAAGGCCATTAAAACATTAAATGTAGGCTCACCAGAGCTCTTAAGGTGACAAATGGGTGCACTTGTAGCTATTCCTGTCCCTTGGGGTTCACTAAATGGTGCTGGGAGAATTTGCAAAGTAGCAGAGTCCACTTTGGAGGGAAGACGCTCTGGGGAAGTTTTGAAGGCCCCACTCAAAAACAACAATATGTCATATATATATAATTTTCCCCCGCTGAATCTTGTCTAGTTTCCATGTGATAGCTCTCTTCTCAACAGACATTTCCAGCCACAGATGCTCATTTTGTTTAAAATGGAAGCAGCTCACAAAGCCCAGGGCGCCGCGGGGCCTCGGGCCACGCCCACTCCCCTCGCCAGCCCCGCCCACCCTCGCCGTCCTTAAAGCCTGGTCAGCGCCTCTCTTTGCGTGCTACGAAGCACAGTGACCGCCAGGGGGCAATGTGGAGTAAAATAAGGACTTGCTGGGGCATTAAAACCGCCGACACCCAGCATAAGCAAATGAACTGCAGTAGGAAGAACGCAGGGCCTCCGTGGCCATATCCCCCACCCCGAACCAAAAATCAACGACGCCATGAAGCGCTGTGGAAGCTAACCCGCCTTTTCTTTTTCTCGCTTCGTTTCTGAGAGTTAGAAGGAATTTGAGTGTGTTCGCGCTCCTGGACAACAAAATGGACCAACTCCTGGCTTCGCTTCTCATACGCCCAGAGAACAGGATCAAAGCCGTGGGTCTCAACCAAGGGACCCGCCCCAGGGGCAGTGGGAGGCCACAGCCGGGGGCTGGGGGCATGGACCGTGGCATATTGGCTGGTAGAGACCAAAGATGCTGGGAACAGTCCACAAGGGGCAGGAAGGGATCATTCTACCCAAAGTCCATAGAGGACTTCAGAGGGCTCCTGTCTAAAGCAACTGCACAGCTCACGGATACCATTCCAGACAAAGCTGTGTCCTTCAGCCCTTGCGCACGAAAAACCAGGCACAACCTACACATCTGCCTTTCTCCTGAGCCGACCCCGTGCCTTCTGAGTGAGATGTGTGGTGCAGATGGGCCCATCTTCCAGACTCCTGCAGCTGGGGACACTCCTTCACTGACTGGTGTCTGCCCATCAGGCCTGGGAGGTGGGTTTGGGGGCTGCCAGGGTGGGATCCAGGCCAGGGCCTGGGGCCACCTCTGCTTCCCGGTGTGACACCTGGTTTCTACCGTGCACCTGCTGTGTGACACGGCACAACTCACTCAGCCTCCTTGATAGGAGGGATGCAGCGAGGGCCGCTGCCGCCTATGGGTGTTAAGGAGCAAATGGGCTACAGGCACAGCCCGGTGATCCGTGGGTGTCAGACACTCCCCTCCTCGCTCCTGCAGTGCATGGTTTCCTCTTTGTCTTCCTCTAACTGGATTTAGCCCAAGGGCACGTTCAACATCTGTCAGCATCTCATCATTTTTAATTTAAAAGCATTTCTTTTGCCAGTGTCACAATTTCATGGCTCATCTACTTACTCTTTCAGTTTTTCGCCCTGAGGTGGTGCAGGGTGGTGACAACAAACTCAAGACCCACACTGCCTAAACCGTGCTCTTCTCCTGGGCAGACAACTGGCCTTGAGCCTGTTTACCCATCTCTGCAGTGAATGTGATCCTGGGCGTGGTGGCACACGCCTGCAATCCCAGGACTTGGGAGGCTGAGACAGGAGGATCGCAGGTTCACAGCCAGCCTCAGCTACTTAGTGAGGCCTTCCACAATATAGTGAGACTGGGTTTCAAAATAAAGCTGGGCGTGGTGGCGCACGCTTGTAATCCCAGCATTTGGGAGGCTGAGACAGGAGGATCACAGTTCGTGGACAGCCTCAGCTATTTATTGAGGCCCTTTGCAACTCAGTGAGACCCTGTTTCAAAAGATAATAAAAAATAGGGCAGAAGGTATCACTCAGAGGTAGAATTCCCCTGGGTTTCACCCCGAGTACCAAAAATAAATAAATAAATAAATAAAAATAAAAATAAAAAATAGGGGGATGTAAAATCCTTCTGGGTTCAATTCCCAGCACTGCAAAAACAAAAAAACAAAAAAAGAAGTAAAACCCAAGACCAGCCTCAGCAATAGAACAAGTCCCTGTTTCAAATAAAATGAAAAATAAAATACAGTTGGGGGTATAACTCAGATGTAGGATGCTCCTGGGTTTAATCATCAGTATAAATAAATAAATAAATAAATAATAAATGGGTGTGAAGCCTACTCATCATTGTAAAGATTCAATTAATTAACATTGCCAGATGAGCAGGGTTTGGCCCTCAGTAGGGGCCAAGAAATAAGTAAAAGGAGACAAGAGTGACGAGGTGAATGCCATATCCTAAACACGCAGCCCAGAGGCTCCAATATAAGAGATGAAGGCCTGGCTGGGGCTGAGCTCACAGAGCAAGAACCCCAGGGCGTGGGCTCCGGCAGAACCTCCTCTGCGTTGCCGTGCAGGGCTTACACACTGGTCCAATCCTCTGTTCACAGGGATGGCATCTTGTGCAGAGCCCGTGGAGCGCAGCGCAGCAGCAGGACCAGGACCTGCTGGTCCAGCCCAGAGCTGGCCAACCTTTTCCCGCTTCCAGTCACTTCAATCAGTAACTGCAGGGTTGCTGAGGCTTGCTGTTCACCTTGTCCTCCCCTGCACCCTGAAGTGGCATCATGTGTCTTCTCGTTTGGCCCTCTGGGAAGGTCTGATGTGCCAAAGGACACTTGATTCAAAGTACCTAGAAGCGCCGGGCGTGGTGGCGCATACTTGTAATCCCAGTGCTTAGGAGGCTGAGACAGGAGGTTTGCACAGGTTCAAAGCCAGCCTCAGCTACTTAGTGAGGCTCTCAGCAACTTAGTGAGACACTGTTTCCAAATGAAATATAGATCTGGGAGTATGGCCCACAGGTAGAGGAAAAAAAAGTACCTAGAAGCCACTGACCGATTTCACGGTTTTACCTAGAGGAGAATGCCATTAATACTCCTGAAGACAAAATCAGACAGTGGGCACCACCCACCTAGACAAACACAGAATTTCTCCTGAAAAATCTACGATCCTTCAGGGGCCACTCCTCAGATACTCAACTCACCCGCACCGTGGAGTCGCCCATGCAGATTCCCACTCTGTGTCCTACCTCCAGGTTCATTCCTTCAGCTCCCAGTGCATGAACTCCTACAGGCAGGACTGTCCTTGCCAATTCTGTGTCTCAGCGGTCCAAGCACAGCGCCAGGCACAGTCAGCCTCCACACACGCTTCTGCTGCCGTGGACAGAGAGGCTGCCATCGGCCCAGGCCCCGGGCAGCACATGGATGGAGCTGCTGGATGACTTAGATGTGACGTGCAGGACGCCGAATCATATAACAAGAAGGCCACACTGTGCCTGCGTGCATCGGAACATCACCTGGCACACCGTTAGGTGCACGGTTTTTGTTATTTATCAGTTAAAGGAAATTGAGTTTTAATAATCAATTAATCTTTAAAAATTATTTCCCAGCCAATGATTCTTTAATCTTTCTTTTTTTTAATTTTTATTTTGTAGTACTGGGAGTGGAACCCAGGGGCTTTCTACCTCCAGGCTATACTCCCAGACCTATTTTATATTGTATTTGAAAACAGGGTCTCACTAAGTTGCTGAGAGCCTCACTAAGTAGCTGAGGCTGGCTTCGAACTTGCGAGATCCTCCTGTCTCAGCCTCCCAAGTGCTGGGATTACAAGCGTGCGCCACCACGCTTGGCTCATCCCTCAATCTTTCCAATGTCTTTGGAGAGAAAGTCTCCATTTCTCCATTTCTTCTCTCTCTCTCTCTCTCTCTCTCTCTCTCTCTCTCTCTCTCTCTCTCTTTCTCTCTCTCTCACTTTCCTTTTCCCTCTCTCTTTTTTCCTCTCCCTCCAGTAGCTTTTGGACAAACTAAATAAACCTAAGGCTAAGAATGTTTAGCAAACAAAAATATCTATCCAAAAATTAATGTGTTACTCTCAGACATCTGCTAGTGAGCATCTCTTCTTCCCAGCCAGGGAGAGCATTGGTCTTTGACTTTCCAGTGCTGTGGGGGGCAATCCTACTCAACAGACACCCCTACTCTCCCCTCCACTTCTCAGCCCCTCTCAGCTTGGAGGGACCATGTGACTAAACTTCACCAGTGGAAACTGAGCGGAAAGCACCTTGGTCCCTTCTGGGAAGAGGCACCGAGGAGCCAGTGTTAGTGCTCCAGGTACGCTTGCCCTTTGTCAAGACCTAGAGCCACATTACAAAAGGCTGGCGTTATAGGACAGGGAGCTAGGATCTAAGTAACCTCATCTGTCTTTACGAAAAGTTGTCCTAGAAAGTCATTGACTCACTGGATGTATAAGAAAAACAGACCAAGAAACCTTTGCTGTGTTCACCTACTGAATATCCAGGTTTATTTGTTACTGCAGCAAAGCCTATCCTATCCTGAATAATCCAATGGTATTTTAAGATGTTTTAAATTATGAAATGAATGAGTGAACTTACAGAAAATATTAACTAAATGATGGTTCAGAGTGCAATAAAATTAAGGCAGTGGTACCTTTAAAGGCCACTTAGTGCTGGCCAGCCTTGGAGTTGATGCTCCAGGAGTTTTTCCTCCCTGGAATCCTTTGAGAGACCAGGCCCAGGTTGGGGTGAAGTCCTGCGTATGGCTAAGAACAGCACAAGATACCAGCATCCTTTCAGGAATCAAATGCAAGCCTCCGCCTCCTTGGTGACCAGCTGAATTAACCAAGTAGCAGAGTAATTAGGGTCATTAGCAGGGTGGGGACCAACACTTAAAACCTCTGCTTTTCCAAAAGTAGCACCGCACACTCTCATATTTTCTTTTACATAACCCAGCATTCTCCTGGCCCTGCCACATCCAGGGATTGGATGCATGATTCCGTACCATGTGCTTCAAGGTCAATTTTTCTTTTTCCAGTCCCCATGTTCTCACTTGGAGTGACATCCGGGCTATTAGTTCACCCCCATTAAGCCAGGCAGGAAATGGGCGCACACAGAATTCATCTTGGGCATGGCTCAGTACTGATCAAGAGTTCTGCTGTTCCAAAGTGTGAGGTAAGGTCTATGGAGTCAGTAGCTTCCAAATAATTTTCTTTCTCAAGGGAAGGATTAAGCTGCAAACTTAGATATCTCTGAGACCCAGTGATGGAGTAGGAAAAACAGAGGGAGAATCCTTAGGGAATCCTAACGCGATGTTAGTGTTTGGACTTGAGCAAGCTCCTTTACTGCCTGTGCTTCCTGCCTCCAAAGTGGGAATGTTAAATGTTATCTCAACCAGGCGATTGCTACCACTGTAAAAGCAGATTCAGTACCCCCAAAAACCGGGTAACTTATCTGGATTCTCATCTCACAATGTCTGCTGTGCTGAATATACATATAACTCATTTAATTCTCAGAGCAGACATAGAAAAAACTGTTACATTATTATCCCCTTTTATAGGTGAGAAAACCAAGACTTAGTTGGATGGGAGCCATCACTTCCTGGAAGTCTCTTGGTCATAGGCGGTGGGGCCAGCACTCAAAGTCCAGCCTGAGGGGCCCCAGCCTCCTTGTCCCCCCAGGGAGGGCAGGGGCCTGAGAAGGATCAGGATGGCTCGCCGGCTTGCCGATGGCTGTCTCTGGACCTTCACACAGCACAGCACAGTGTTTTTAGTCGTGTTTGGCCACACGGGGTTAATCTGAATCTGAATCTCAGGCCCAGAGAGAGGAGAGGCCAGGAAGGGAGTTCTGCCAGGATGCTTGTTGCCCAGCAACGGCCCAAACAAGGGTGCTGGGAGGCTGGGAACAGGAGAGGAGAAGGGGAGGGACTGGGCTCTGGGTCTGGGAGGAGGGCCACAGCTCACAGGGCACTGGTCTTGGGAACAGCCAGGAGGGTTTTGTAGGCAGGACATGACGTAGCCAAATACTTTCTGTTCAGGCAAGCTAGCCTCCGTGGGGCGTGTGTCATACAGACCCGCCGGTGCCTTCTCCCCAGCACTACGGCGTTGTGGGTGACCCTGGCATTTGGAAAACTTAACCTCGGGTGTTACTAACGTGGCTATGTGAATTCCTGCCCCTTATCATTACCCGGTCACCATGCTTCTGAGACGCCAGGGCATCTTAGGCTTCCCCTGGGCTTTTCTGCCACTTGTAGATGGTAAACACAGGTCCCAGCCACCAAAGGGCCTGGCGGTGGGCGACGGAGAGATCTCAGCTCCCCAAGACAAACTCCACAGAGACCCTGAGAGGATGAAACTTCATATTAATAATAGTCCCAGTGAGGCGTCACCCACCCAGGACAGAAAGGCTGGGGCCTTTCAACCACTAGCTACCTCCGGAGGGGGTAAAATGCACACACGCTTCCTGCGTACTCGGGGTGTCACTGCTACTCTGGTATAAAGTTAGAGAATTGCATAGAAGCCATCTCCCAACTACCTCTATGAAAACTGTCTTATGTTTCCCAGGAAGTACTGCTGGTTTTGCTAGGGATGATAATGGTACTGTGGATAGAGACATAAATATACATACATAAAAACGTATGAGGAACTGGTCATGGAGGCACAGGCACTATAATCCCTGTACTTGGAAGGCTGAGACAGGAAGGGCGCAGGTTTGAGGTCAGCTGCAGCAATTTAGTGAGACCCTAATTCAAAATAAAAAAATAGTGATGGGCGTGGTGGCACACGCTTGTAATCCCCACGCTTGGGAGGCGAAGACAGGAGGGTCGCGCAGGTTCGAAGCCAGTCTCTCTGGCTTAAGAGACCCTGTTTCCAAATAAAAAATATAAAAATAGGTCTGGGAGTGTAGCCCAGAGAAGCGTTTCCAGGAACCCCAGTACCACCAAAAATAAATAAATAAATAAATAAATAAATAAATAAATAAATAAATAAATGGCTGGGGTATAGTTCAGAAGTAGAATGCCCCTTGGTTCCACCCCAGTACCCCCGCAAAAAAAAAAAAGCCTAGTATATAATATAATGCATTTTGAAGTAAGATAAAATGAAACAATGCCTGGATCTGCTTTAAAGTAATTCAGCAGAGAATGGAAACCAAATGTTGGAAATCGCTGAGAGTTATTTTTTGGTGAGGAATCTATGAGACTTGTGTTCTTCCTGCCCTTGTAATATTCTTGCTTTTTTCACGTGTGTTTACAATTTTTCATGAAAAAGAAAATGTGTCATGAGAAAGGCACCAAAAACAATTCACCCAGGATGCATCTTTTTTGTTGTTGGGAAACGTCATAACTTTCTCAAAATCTCACCAAAATCTTTATGCCTACAATCCATGCTCTTGCAGCCACTTGGTGAAAATTAGCTAACCACGTGACACTGTGATTGAGGTAAAGAATTCAGAGAACGGCCGATTAAGGAAAGGTTTGCTTTCAGAACAACAGGCTGGGCACGAGGAAGCTGGAGTGTGTGGAGATTCAGAAACTTCACTGTGACATCCAGGGAAGTCAGTTAAGAACATCTTTCTCAAAGGAGTCCTTGAGTGGCAAAAACAAGGAAGCCCATGGGTGTAAGACAGGAGTATCTGGGTGCTAACCAGGCCCCTGCCACTCACCGTTGTGTGTCTTTGGACATGCCACTTGTGTGTTCATTCATCAAAATTCTGAAGCATCAGAATGAGTGAAAAGATACAGACAGCACTGTCAGGCCCCGGCGTTGCTCAGGGTCTCTGGAGGATGACACTCGCTGAGCCAGGGCCATTTGGCATGTTCCATGAGTGAGCATGCACAGAAAGCAGTCATGACGGAGCTGTCAGGGTGCCAGCGCAACAGACGGGTGGAGAGCTGGGCATGCAGGGGAAGAAAGCACGGGAACTGATTTGTGAGAGTTTAGTGCAGACCTTGAGGGGCCACTGGGGCTGCACCAAGAGGATTTGTAGGGATTTGGCTTGGGATAGAGCTGGAGAAGTAAGCTAGGGTCCGTTCACAAGTAATACTGAGCCTCCGCCATGTGCCAGGCAATGTTCCAGGCTACAGAGAACATAACAGAGAAAAAGTGCTTTTGCTGAAATGACATTGGCGGTGCTGGGTGGGTGGGGTAAAGACAAAGAAAAATAACCAAATAAAAAGATAAAACATAGCCGGGCGTGGTGGCGCACGCTTGTAATCCCCGCGCTTGGGAGGCAGAGACAGGAGGATCGCGCAGGTTCAAAGCCAGCCGCTCGCGCTGGTTTAGGAGACCCTGTTTCCAAACTGAAAATGTAAAAAATAGGTCTGGGAGTGTAGTCCGGAGGTAGAAGGGCTTCCAGGAACCCCAGTACCACCAAAAAAAAAAAAAAAAAAAAAAGGATAAAACATAGAGTGTGCTACCTGGCGAGCGTTAAGGCAAAAATACACCTGTGCAGTGGGGGATACGGACGGTGCATTTTAGTAGGAACATCTGAAATATTCTGGAGTCGAGGGAACGAGCCTTGTTGGTAGCTTAGGGAAGAACATTCCAGGAAGCCTTTGAAATCCTGAGTTCTCTCTTAGTCTACTTATACTGCTAAAACAGAATTCAGGACTAATTTGTAAATAATAGAAATCATTACTCATGTTCTGGAGGCTGTAGTTCAAGATCAAGACAATGGCAGGTTCCTTGTTTGGTGAGGCCGTTGTCTCTGCTTCCCAGATGGTGCCTTGAAGGCTGTGTCCACACGCTGAAGGCCTGGAGGGCTTAGGGCACTGCCTTCAAGCTGTTTTATAATGCCATTAATCCCCCCACCAGGGCTTGGCCTTGGTGACACGTCCATCTCCCCAGAGACCTCGCTTTTTAATACTCTCACATAGGGTATTAATTGCAATGAATTGGGGGGACACTTAGACCACAGCAGGTACCAGGGAACGGCTCTGTTCTCACAGCTATGGAGATAGTGGATTTCAATCCAAGTAGCCAAACAATAAAATTTCAGTTGTGGTAGAAAGGTTACTACAATGGAAGGCCATGCATCCAGACAACTGCCTGAAGTGAAGGCTGTAAGTCACGTGCATAAGCCACTGCCTGCTCAGGATTATCCTGCAATCACTAACTGCCACGTTTCAACTTCTGTAAGCCCGCCTGTAAGCCTACTTCTGCCTTTGTTCCAGAAAATCAGAGTTCACATGAAGCTCGGGGCCAGAGGTTTTTAGGAGCTAGCCTAACTTCAGCCCAACCGTGTAATAAACTTCTTCTTTTCCACCCTAATTGGCACTGGGTCAGTTATTCTAGAAAACTTCTGCAACACTCACAGTGATGGAGATAATGGATTTCAATCCAATCAGCAAACAATCAAATTTCAGTTTTTAAAGAGACTCTTTCTTTACATAGCAGGCAGGTAGAAGAAGACAGGGGACCCATTGGAAAGCGACCACGAAATTGCAGAAAAGTCACTCTAAGAGTCTAAACTAGGAGCAGTAGTGGATTTTGAGAGCAGGAGGAAGGGGCCATGAACAGACAGGAGCTTCTTTGGGGGTTGGGGGGTGTCTGGCTAGAAGCAAGAGGGCGAGAGGCTGGAGCGAGGATGATTCCCCTGCTGTCCACAGAGGGCAGGAGCATGGCGGATGACTCGGGAGGATGGGGCACACTTCTGGATGTTCTCATCAGGATAAGACAGGCCACCACGCGTCCCACTACCACTGCGCCTCTGGGGCCAGCCTCTCTCCATATTCCCAGCAGCCCAGCCCCACTCCATAGGAAGGGAGAGACCTAGCTACAAGTGGCACTCCTTTATTTATTTAAAAAAAAAATCCTATCCTCAAAGACACATGGCAATGAGCATTTCGGAGCGGAGGACCACAGCACTGTGCTCGCTGAAGAGTCCAAGGGCCATGTTTGGTTTCCTAGCACAGGTGGCCCATGCTGGCAATCCTAACCATTCTTCTCCATGAGGCTAATTTGCTCCCTGGCATAAATTAAAGCTTCTGTCCCAAACCCACCACGCTGCCTTTGCAGAGAAACACCCCACTCTGTGTTTAACGAGTTGGCAGGTTTTGTGGATATGAAACCTCGTTCTTTGATTGAACACTCAAGCTAAGAAAGAAGATCTACCCTCCGGTGCACATAAATGATTCAGAATATGACATAGAGTTGTACATGGAGAAGTCAGATGCCTGGGGCAGGCCACATGTCTAACTGTTTCTTCCTGCAGCTTTTTCCATTTTACTCTCTGTACCAAAGAGCACCTGGCAACTGGGAAGATCCTACAGAATCCTACTGCCCCTGGCCATGTCTAGGAGGGCTGGAACATTAGCAGGCATCTCGGGGTGCCTGGAGCCTGTGGGCAGGCGGGGCTGGTTCATGTGGGAGAATGGCCCCCTCCCCTGCTGTCAGAAAGTCCTCCGCCCAGCAGACCTTCCCACTCATCAGCCAGGACACCATGATGGTCAGCCCATTACGTTTCCACAGTGGCTCTGAACCCAGAGTCAGCAGTGCTGGCTACATAATTTGCAGGACCTGGCACAAAATGAAAATGTGGGGCTCCTATACAAAAAGTAGGAAAAATGAACTGCTATTTGATGTCTTTGTCGTATCCCCTAGCCTCTCACTCGTGCACTTATGAGTACTTACACACTCTCAACTTAAGTACATTTTATTTGTCGTTAATGTTGTGCTAAATAAAGAAAACATAGAATTTTCTGTTATTAGTAGGTTTCTTGATGCTCATCTTTAGGTTATTCAATGGTAATTTTAAAACCAGATATAAGAACACTTGATCATACACCGAGTTACCTAGATTGTACGATTTATATTTCCTAGTTCATCTATATGTATGTTTCGTATTCTTACCAGAACAGGGAAGGAACAGCACAAAACCAGCTGGGCTCTCTCTCCTCTCCTCTCCTCTCCTCTCCTCTCCTCTCCTCTCCTCTCCTCTCCTCTCCTCTCCTCTCCTCTCCTTTCCTCTCTTCTCTTTTTCTTTTTTCTTCTTTTCAAACAGAATTTATGTCAGTTCTCAGGCTGACCCCTAACTTGCAATTCTCCTGCTTTAACCACTCAAGTATCTGGGGATATAGGTGTAAGCCACTCTGCCCTGCTTTAGTCACCGCCTCCTCCTCCTCTTCTTCCTCCTCCTCTTCTTCCTCCTCCTCTTATTCCTCCTCCTCCTCTCCTCCTCCTCTTATTCTTCCTCCTCCTCCTCTTCCTCTCCTCCTCCTCTCCTCCTCCTCCTCCTCTCCTCCTCCTCCTCCTCTCCTCCTCCTCTCCTCCTCCTCTTATTCTTCCTCTCCTCCTCCTCCTCTCCTCCTCCTCCTCCTCCTCTCCTCCTCCTCTTATTTTTCTTCTTCCTCCTCCTCTCCTCCTCCTCCTCCTTCTCTCTTCCTCCTCCTTCTCATCTTCCTCCTCCTCTCCTCCTCCTCCTCTTATTCCTCTTCCTCCTCTCCTCCTCCTCTTCCTCCTCCTCCTCCTCCTCCTCTCCTCCTCCTCCTCTTCCTCCTCCTCTTATTCTTCTTCTTCCTCCTCCTCCTCTCCTCCTCCTCCTCCTCCTCTCCTCCTCCTTCTCATCTTCCTCCTCCTCCTCTCCTCCTCCTTCTCATCTTCCTCCTCCTCCTCTCCTCCTCCTTCTCATCTTCCTCCTCCTCTCCTCCTCCTCCTCTTCTTCCTCCTCCTCCTCTTATTCTTCTTCCTCCTCCTCTTCTTCTTCCTCCTCCTCTTATTCCTCCTCCTCCTCTTCCTCCTCTATCCTACTGGGGAATTGAACCCAGGGGCATCCCACCCCAACGCTATACCTCTACCTCTTTATTTTTATTTTGAAATAGGGTCTTGCTAAGATGCTGAGGGTCTGGCTAAGTTGTGGAGGCTGGCCTTGAACCTGCGATTCTCCTGTGTCAGCTTCCTAAGCACTCAGCTCACCTCTTGAGACATGCACATTTTACCTACACTTCATCTCACAGATGAGGAAGGGAAGACTGGAGGAGAAAGAAAATATAGAGTTTGTTTGGTGTTTTTTTTTTCTTTCCTTCTGAGCCAGGGTAAGGGGTGGCTTGATGTATAGACCTAAAAGGAAAACTATGGGGCTGATAGTATTCTCTAGCTCATCATGTTTTCAGGACACTACTGCCTTCTTTTCACTCAAAGTAAGTTCTGGTCAGAACAGAAAGCATGGACCCCTCTGTGTCCTCAACCACTTGTCTGACACTTTGACCTTGCCATCGCTGCGTCTTGCCCACACCAGGAGTCCACCAGCTTTCTGAGCTCTTGGTGTCTCCAGGAAGCAGCAGACATACATATCACACACACCTCCTACGCACATATACCTGCTCCGTTATCCTGCAGAACTTCACCCACAAAACACAAGTCAAAGAAAATAAATCACTAAGAATTTCAAGACAGCAACAGCACAACCTTAAACCGGCACCCTGCTGTCGGGACTCTGTGTCAACACAGGCCCCACAACCGTGGCGCTGGCTCTGCTTGGCAGAACGGCTTAGACCACTTTTTCAGCCTTCTGGTGAAGCCTGTGTGTGTGTGTGTGTGTGTGTGTGTGTGTGTGTGTGTGTGTGTGTAAGAGATTAGAGAAACATAACAGACAGAAAATGGCATGAATCTTGAGTGCATAATGTGATAATTTTTCACAAAGTGAAGGCACCTATGAGCATATTCGGACCAAAAAATAGAATATTCCAGCCCCTGGAGCGCTCTTGTCCAATCATTACCCCCAGTGCTTCTGCAGCTTGGGTCTTAAGTAAAGCCCCGTGTGGTGAAGGGCTGATGCTTAGGGCAACACTCCTGGGAGGTGGGAGACCTTTAGGTTATTGGGGGTGAGCTCCTGCAGGGAATCCTGGGAGCCCCGCCTCCTCCTCCGTTTTGTTTGTTTTTTCCTGAATCCTGGTCATGAGGTGGGTGATTTTGTTCTACTCTATGCCCCTGTCATGGAGTCCTACCTTACCCAAAGCAACAAAGTCAACTTATCATGCACGGGGAGCCTCAAAGTCTGAGTCAAAGTAAACCTATTATCTTAATAACTTAATTATCTCAGGTATTTGTTATGGTGACAGAAGGCTTCTATTGATGATTTGTTTATACCTTTTTTTCATTAAAGAGTGCTGTTGCGAATATTTATGTACAAGCCGTTTGCAGCACTTGTGCACAGCAATGCAATCGCTATGCTCCTGGGCATATTTATGGGTAGCTTTAGTTCAGAGTACAGGAACTACCAAAAGGCTCCACTAAATCCATTAAGGCACCCTGAACAGGAAAAGTGTTTTCAGGCAAACATTGGTTAATGACGTCCGGAGGTTTGTTAATAGTAATTTGTCAAGGTTAGTTTCTTAATTTTGACAAATATGTATGGTTTTATAAGACATTAACATCAGGGAGAAGTAGATGAGAAGTATATGAAAACTCTGTATTATTTCTGCCACTTATGTGTACATCTTAAGCGATTCCTAAATAAAAAAATTTATTAAGAAGAAAATACTTTCTTAGCACACACTGTTCTAAGAATGACTGGACTAAAAACAAAAAATAAAATATATCTGAGGCATAGTAGCAGCACTTGTCTACTTGCCGGACGAGATTCTCTGGAATGAATTCCTGTATCCATTTCTGGAAGGTTGTGTTTCATTCTGCAGGGGACCTGGGATCAGACATTTAACAAGCCCTCATCTCACCCTGATCAGGCAAGTTTGAGAAATTGATGAGAGTGGATGGAGCGCAATGGTATTGGGATAGTTTTTTGAGTCTGGTAAACTTGGGTCTACATCCCAGCTCAGTCACCCACCAGTTGGATACCTTATGGCCATGTCAATTGACATCCTAAAAAACTAACCAAACAGTAGGTATGCCGAGACATTTAAGTGGGATCCATACAAAATACCTAGTACAGGGCTTGGACATCGAGGTTTATATTGTAGTTGACTACAAAACCTCTTTCTCTCCCTCCCCCTCTTCCTCTTCCTCTTCCTCCTCCTTCTCCTCCTCTTCCTCCTTCTTCTTCTTCTTCTTCTTCTTCTTCTTCTTCTTCTTCTTCTTCTTCTTCTTCTCCTCCTCCTCCTCCTCCTCCTCCTCCTCCTCCTCCTCCTCCTCCTCCTCCTCCTCCTCCTTCTTCTTCTTCTTCTTCTTCTTCTTCTTCTTCTTCCTGTGTGTGTGGTACTGATGATTGAACCCAGAAGCATTCTACCTCAAAGCTACACCCAGCATTGTTTTTCTTTTTTGAAACAGCATCTTATTCGATTGCTAAAAGTCTTGCTAGGTTTCTGAATCTTGTCTTGAACTTAAAATTACAGGCGTGGGCCACCATGCTTCATCTGATTTCTTTCTCCTAGCAGACAAAGTTGATGAGCTGTGACCACAGTTTTTTTTTTTAATAAGTTACACCAAGCCCCTGCCCATTTTCCAGAAGTTCTCCACACCAAAAAAGTAGGAAATTAAATCTCCTTCTAAGTCCTCCTTTTTTCTAGGGGCTGTGCTTCCACATTCATTTTCTGATAGAGGTGAGGCTTTCGCCCTTCATTGTGCCAAATGAGATCAGAGCAGACTGGACATGTCCCTAAGCTTCTGCCCAGGGGGAAGGTCATTAGTTGCCTATAAAGGGGCCTGAAACATGGCTGCGGGCTGTCAGCAAAGCCCTTCTGTGTGACCCTGCCACCCAGCCAGCCACCTAGCGCAGGCCCCAGGACAGCTGGGGTGTTGGATAAAATCCCTTCTCGACAAAGGGCAGGAAGCAGCGTGGGCAAAATATGAAGGCTGCTTAGCATTGTATTTCATGGGAAATGAAGGGACAGTACAATCCTGGGGCTGCTTTTGTCTCTCCATGTTTCTTCTCTCTCTCTCTCTCTCTCTCTCTCTCTCTCTCTCTCTCTCTCTCTCTCTGTCTCTCTCTCTCTCTCTGTCTCTCTCTCTGTCTCTCTTTCTGTCTCTCTTTCTGTTTCTCTCTCCCTCCCTCCCTCCCTCCCTCCCTCTCTTATTTTCAGTACTGGGATTGAAACCCAGGGGCATTCTACCTCCAAGCTACACACCCAGCCATATATATATATATATATATATATATATATATATATATATATATATATATATATATTCTTTATTTTGAAACAGGGTCTCACTGAATTGCAAAGGGCCTCACTAAGTAGCTGAGGCTGTCTTCGAGCCATGATCTTCCTGTGTCAGCCTCTCAAATGCTGGGATTACAAGTGTGTCTGCCATGCCCGTCTCCATCTCATTTTAAGAAGAATCACTAATGTTGGCAAGGCCTAGAAGAGTGCCCCAGATTGCAGGTTCCCTTGTCCCAATAAGAAAATATTTTCAATTTCGTCATCTGTGAACGCCATAGAATGCTTTGTCAAGCCCCTGAGATGATCATAGAAAATGCCCAGGCTGAGAGGTGGCTCAGGTAAGAAGTGATGAAGTGATACAGCACAAGGTCAAGGGCTTCCAGGAGGAATTTGCAAAAGTAGGAGGAATTGTAATCCCAGCATTTGGGAGGTGGAGACCAGAGGATCACATTGGAGGACAGCCTTGGCTACTTAGAGAGGCCCTTTGCAATTCAGTGAGGCCTTGTTTCCAAAATAAAAAGATGAATAAAGGGCTAGGGATGTAGCTCTGAGGTAGAATGCCCCTGGGTTCCATCCACAGTACGGGAGAAAAAAAATTGAGAGGCAGGCCAAAGAGCAATGGTGGCTCATCTTTTATATATTTTTTTATATTTTTAGTATTATTATTAATTTTTTAGTAAACAATCTTTTGTACTAGCAAATTGTAATCATACATTAGAGTGAGGATCTGGGCATCCCTCGGGTCCCTCTCCACCCCCTGCTCCTAGATAATATTTACATTGATACAGACAACTTCATGCATGAAGTTTCTATCATCAATTCTCCCCATCTCCCTCCTCATATCCCCCTCTCTCATTCCACTAGTGTCTCCCCATTTATCTGAAATCCTCTTTGTTTCCAGGGTATTGGGGATCAAACCCAGGAGCATTTGAGTTACAACCCTTCAGCCCTGTTTTATTTTTTGTTTTTTCGAAATAGTGTCTTACTAAGCCAAGTGTAGTGGCGCATGCTTGTAATCTCAGCATTTGGGAGGCTGAGACAGGAGGATCGAGGTTCACGGACAGCCTCAGCTACTTAGTGAAGCCCTTTGCAACACAGTGAGACCCTGTTTTAAAATATAGAATAAAAAATAGAGCTGAGGGTGTAACTTGGACATCAAATGCTGAGTTTCATCCCAGGTACTGCAGAAAAGAAAGAAAGAGAGAGAGAAAGAAAGGAAGGAAGGAAGAAAGAAAGAGAAAAGAAATATCTTACTAAGTTGCTGAAGGCTTCCTTAAGTTCTTAAAGCTGGCCTTGAATCCATGACCCTTTCATCTCAGCCTCCCAAGTATTGGCATTCCAGGCATGTGCTGCCACACCTGGCTGGATCATCCTTTAAGAGAGGTTACACTTCTACAGTAGAACCACACTCACTTCTAGGTCCACCCTAACCAACCGCCCTACAGGTGTCTCCTAGGGCCCAACAAATGATGCTAGCTATATGACCTTATTCTCAAAGGCCATTCAAGACCAAGAACGCATTGCTAGACAGTAACGTTTTAGTGGAGACAGGATAAAGTGCATCCAGATTCCACAAGGGTCTAAAAGCAGAGAGTGGACAGTTATCCAAAACCAAACCAGTGCCTGGCTTGGCTCTGTAGGGCTGGAAAGTCTTGGTCTCTGCTTCACTGGACATCCCCGATCCACTGCAAAACCACGCCACACTCTTGTTCTCTCACCCTCTGTGCACATGGATGAAAATGGTGGCTCTCAATTCTAGAGCCCTACCCCTGCCACGTTCTAGCACCAGC
The DNA here is from genome assembly GCF_963383645.1 of Muscardinus avellanarius. Taxonomy (NCBI): domain Eukaryota; kingdom Metazoa; phylum Chordata; class Mammalia; order Rodentia; family Gliridae; genus Muscardinus; species Muscardinus avellanarius. The sequence continues at coordinate 9,064,692 of NC_137795.1, forward strand.
TGGCTGCTGGTCCACTTTCTGGGAGATTCTATTCTGCCCACCTTGTGTCCTGTGACCTTGGGTCAGGAGTTGGCAGCCACATGTGGTCATAAAGTCAGGAAAATCCAGGCTTACAGTCCTTCTTGTAGTGATGGCATGAGAGTAATTCTCCAAGAACGTGGATGAGTTTCCGTAGATAATCCCAAAGACATTTATTACAGATGGGAACTGCTATGCTGCTAATCCAGAAAATATTTTTGTTCCTTGTCAACTTCTCTCATATCCCTTCTGTTCATTCATTCCATCTTATATGCTTGGATGTTAGAATCCAGGCAATAAAGAGAAGAAAGTGAAGGCAGATGCCAAGGACAATCCATTTTAATTTTAAAATGATCTAGGTGTGGATTATAGAGGGCCTGCAGCTAGAACCAGGCAACCTTTGAAGGGTCCAAGAATCGCCCACCAACCCAAATATCGAAGGACTCACAAGAGATGTAAAATGCAAGCGAGGTTTATTGTGCTGCAGCTGTCCCGGCTAGCCAGGGGTCAAGACCAAGACACCATGGCCGAGGTTCGACCCCTCCCCACTCCACGCTCTGAATTTTATAACCCTACGAGGGAGTGGTTAAACACGAGGGAGTGGTTACACAGTCAGAGCCCGCCAAAAGTTTGAGCCCTCCAACCTTAGAATACAACCAATCAGATACAAGGACAAACAAGTACAACCAATAATTTTAAAACATGCATCCACACACGTCAGAGCCTGCTCTGCCTTTCCCACCCACCTTGGCTGGGCCAGGCTTATCTCTGCACTGAAGAATCTGCCTGGAGAACAGATTAGCCTGGCCTTGTTTGCTGATCTAGCTCGGAGATATGGGGATGGGGTCCCATTTACAAAGACCTTGGCCGGCAAGCTGGAGATTAGAGGCTTTGACCTTGTGGGTCCCCTACCCTCGTCCTTGAATCCTGCAACCTGGGCAGCTGGGCTTATGGATCTTCATTCTATTTCCAATCCTACCTTACTTCTATATCTTAACTCTATATTTTAATACCTTATTTCTAATCCTAATATGGAAGAAGACTTCTCTAGTTAACTTCTCATACTGGGGGTAAAGCGCTTCTTCCAGCCTGCTTTCCAGCACCCCTACACCTTCAAGTTCTTTCTCCTCTCAGACCCATGAAAATCCTACTGGAGAAGAAATGGCATTAAATTCTGGATATTTTATGGATGGTGTTGAGGCAAGCCACCTCCCCCCAGCACTGACTTCCTAGTGCACCACTGGTGGGCGGAAGGCACGCACTGAGGTGACCATAAACTGTGACACAAAGGAAGAAAAACAGGGTGGAGAGGTTAGGAATGAAAAGGGATCGGATAGCAGGAAGGCTGGGAAGGCTGGCTCAAATAAACGGGACAATGCCAGCCTTGACATTCCTGGTAGATGGCAGCGTGGAGGCTAGCTGGACCTTCTGAGGTTACGCCTCCCATGCAGACCTCATCCCTGCACAGCAACCTGAAACCTCATCCCTGCACAGCAACCTGAAACCTAAGACCTTGCAGCCAGCATCTGTGGGCCCAGTGAGGATTAGTGCCATGGCCTTGAGGGCCCTTCCCCACATGGCTTCCTCCTTGGGTACCATTACCCAGAAGCCAGGTGTGCTCTGGGGCCACAACAATACCAAGTAATTAAGAAAAAATGTTCTTGGCTGTGTCTCGGGCATATTCTTTTATGACAGGAACAAAGAGTGCGTTGATGAACTAATTTTTGTTTGGTGGGGACAACTGCAGCATCTATAATTAAATGAATGCTTCAGATTTTTTGTTTGTTTGTTTTGCAATATCCCCATTATAATTTCAGCTCATGTTTCCTAATTTATTATCGCTTGCTACGGTCCTTGGGGACACGGTAATTGAATTTTATTGGCATCATTACCATATCCACCAACAAGCTCGTCTTCCTGAACTAAATCAGTCAAAGCCTGTTGGTTGGCCCACGCTGCTCTACAGGAAAAGTGCTCAGTGCGGAAGCCGGCCTCCGCATAGCAAGGTGGCCTGCTTCTATGGCCACTGATGCTGGCTACAGTTTGCCAGCCAGGTGCAAATAAGGCTGCGTGTGGTCAGCTCTGCACGTCGGCAGAAGAAGTAAACGTATAGGTAGACTTGCAGGAGAAAAGGAAAACATAGGGCCCTAAAGAATTGTCCCTCAAATGACCAGATTGTAATTCTATTGCAGGCAAAAACAGACAGACTTCTTAAGACAAGAATCTACGTACTTGACTGAGGACCAGGAAATTCCACCATGAGCTGTTGAAATTCCATGTTAGAAGAAAAAAAAAAAATGGACAGCCTTCACTCTCTCCTTCTTACATCCCCAATTTAAAAAAAAAATACTAATTTTAGATATATTTTGTGGTAACATGACACAGAGATCAACGAAATCTGATATCCTCATTTCCTCAGGAGACACAGATGAATTCTTATCTCAGTGTGATATTTAAGATTTTTAAAAACCCAATCTGCATTCCTCAGACATTAATGTCCAAATATGGAGTGTAAAGTGACCCCCCCATCTCAGCCTCCTGTGTGGCTGGATTACATGTACCGGTATTGGGAATGGCCTAGGAAAATTTGAGAAAGTTATGATTATTAATATAGTTCAAAAATTGGGTGAGGGGCAAATCTGTGCAAGGACTTGGTTTCTGCCTAAAAGCAGGCAACTATTCCAATGTAAATTAACCTAGCTAAAGATGATTAACAAGTCAGTAGGAAAGGAGAACTAGGCCTTTATCTAAAGACAGATCTACATGAGGAGCTAGGGAGGGTGGAGCAGGGTTTGACCTTGCCCTTCATGAAAGCAGACACCTCGCCACACCTTGCTGGGGGAGGTACCTTACAGGGTTAAGGGGAGGTACCTTACAGGGACGTTCACTATGTCAGAGTCACGCAAACAAGATGGAGGTCATGGGTATAAAAGGCTGAGTCCACGTGTAATCCCTTTGGTGTATTCATTTTGAGTCACCCCCGCATGCCATTTTGGCATGGGGCTGTATTTCTATTTTCTGTATTTCTATCATTCTAATAAACTTCTTTAAATCTTCAGCAACTGTCCAAGCTATGCATATTTTTTCTTAACTTAGGGCAAGAACCCGCGGTTTTTTTTTTCCTGTTTTTTGGTTGTTTGGGGTGTTTGTTATGGGTTGGGGGAAAGTGTGTCCGGGACCCTCGCAGGGGTTCCCGGGGAACAGTTTCCTCAAACCATATTCTCCCAATCTGTAACATTGCAGTCATGTGCCAGATCTAGAATATTTTTAATGAGCCTGTTTTGAGCTCGACCTGTCACCCGAGGTCAGATGAGGTATTTTCCACTGGTAGTGTTGTGTAAGCACTCAAAACTTGGGAATTTGGATTTCACACTCGGGATGCTCACCCTGGGTAACAGGAGTGTATTAATGGCTTCTGTAAAAACTGAGATGATATGGACAGGAGTCTAACAAAGCACCAGCACCCAATCTTGGCTGCATTTTATTTATTCTGCCCAGCATTTGTTAAGGAAATAGAACAGGTATTTTTACTAGGAAATGAAGTGGCTGAAAGGGTGGGATCAGTTAGAAGAAGCTGCTCCTTCCAGATCAGTCCTCACCTAAAGAAAGAATGTAATGAAGGAGGAAGGCCCCTCGACAGATTTCGGAAGGTCAAAAGGCCAAGGACTTTGGGTAACTTTGCTCGGTCACCTGGGATCCACAGAGGCCTTGGGGTTTGCAAACCCTTTGGAGGCCTAAGTCTTCTTTGACCATGGATCCGATTTCAACTCAGGTGCTATCATCGTCCCCCAGAGGAGGACAATTCTGATGACCAAAGACAGAGGACAGATTCCTACCATTTAACCCCCAGACCCCACTTTTCCTGGTTCTATCTCAGAAAGCATTCCTGGGGCTGTTTTCCTGATCCTCCCCCGTTTAATCAACCGTCAAGAAAATGTTCCCAACTGAATAACGGTCCCAGGCTGGAAGGCTGCATGAGTTAAATTGTGCCCTCCCATTCATGTAGTGATGCCTTAGCATCACCTCTTTGCAACGTAATTGTTGATCATGCTAGCGTAGGGTGAGTCCCTAGCCCTGCGTGATGGTGACTTTATGAAACTTTATGAAACGGGGAAATTTGGACGGAGACCAGAAGGATGCTAAGTGAAGATGAAGGCAGAGATCCAGGAGATGTGTCTGCAAGCCATCGTGGTGACACAACACTGGAGCCAGGTGAGGGGTGTGCAACCAGGCAGCAGATTCCCAAAGTCTCAGAAGCAACCAACCTGAGATACCAGAAATGCAGGGCGATGTGTTCTGTGTTTCTGTGGTTTGAGCCCCCCAGTCGGTGGTATTTTGTTATGACAGCCCTGACAACCGAATGCAAATGGCAACCGTTTCGTTAGGAAATAAAGCTTCTCCCATCCCTTAACTCTAGTCCCAGGAGCTTTTTGGACTGTGCATTCCCTCCACACTGGCTTCCAGGCAGCTCCATCATCAGAGCAGCCTGGTGCTGGCTGTCGATCCAAATTCCAATGTTTGCTTCCGACTCCAGGCCAGAAAGTAGTTATCACCATGCAGGGCTGGAGGGGAGGGGTGCTCAGGGGGGAGGGGGCGGCAGCACCATTATCCAAGGTCACATCCCTCACCTCTGGCCTTCCAAATCTGAGGGCAATCAAAGCCAGAGAGATGGTAGCGCAGATTGTCCATTTTTTGCAGCCTTACTGGGCTCCCTTATAAGGAAAAACTATGCCCTTAAAAATCCTGCAAGCTGGGGCGGCTGCTGTGGATCTGAGCTTCTAGATGAGAGCCTAATTTCATTTTCTTCTACAGTAAAAATAGAAAAAAGCTAAAAGAGGAAAGAACATATAAGAAACACGACATTTTCTCTCTCTTATTTCTCCCCCTCCCTCTCTTTCTCGCTCACAAACACACACATACTCGCACATACACACACACTTGCACACACACACACACACACACACACACACCACCTACACAAATTCTTTTTCACTGTCGCGAGCCTCTTTTTCCAGATGTGCATTCACAGGAATAGAGATGCCGGCTGCTCTTCCCTGGGGCAGCGGTAATAACTATGCCGAGGTCAACAATCCCATCACCCACTGAGGCTGCCCACTCTGTGAGACAACAGATAATCACTTACCTGGTGAGATTAGTTGCCTGTACTTCCATTCAGGCCTAAGGTGTCACTGAAATGTTCCTTATCTCCCCAAAACACTTGTCATTCTGGTTCAGAAAGAAATTCATAAATTATCACTGGGCCTTGACTTTTATTTTAAAGCCTCGCTCACAAATTTCTGGAGGGGGGAAAAATGAGGTGCAGGTGGAAAATATGGCCACAGGTGTTTTTGTAACAATATCTTGCTGTGCGTGCTAGAAAAAGAAAACTCAGATTTTACTGGATTCAAAAGATCTTCAATAAAAAAATTCTCCTCATGTTGGGCCTAGTGATTAATTTTGATATATGAATTTCCCTCTTTCCCCTCCATCCCCCTAAGTTGGGTTTCCTTACCTGTTCATCTATGGCTTCTCCTCCTTTGTCTAGAGCCTTTCCTATGGCCCTTTTTCTCCCTAGCCTCCAACTATTACTGATAATTTTACATTCTTAATGGTATATATTAATGAATAGAACCGTATAATTGTAGTAAATCCAAAGGCAGCAGCCTTTTATTTTATATAATAGTGATTTTTGTGTATGTGAAAAATATACTTTGAAAAAAATCCTTTTACCATTATTCCCTTCTTAATGGGACTAATGCCAAAAGAAGTTGTTTTTAAATTCTACTAGCATTTATTGAGGCCCTACTAGGTAAAATGTACTATGATCGGCCATTACAGTGCTAACATTATTAAGGCATAATCCCAGATTTATCCTAAGTAATCTGAAATATACAAATAGCACACAAAGGAAAGAAATCTACCGTGAATTTTCCACATGCTCACTTTTTGAAAACTATATATATATATATATATATATATATATATATATATATACTTTTTTTTTTTTTTTTTTTTTTGCGGTACTGAGGATGGGACCCAGGGGCATTCTAACTCTGAGCTACACCCCCAGCCCGATTTTTTATTCTTTATTTTGAAACCAGGTCTCAATGAGTTGCAAAAGACGCTGCCCTTGAACCACAGCCCTCCGGCCTTAGCCTCCCAAATGTTAGGATTACAAGCATGTGCCACCACCCCCGGCTGAAAACCGTATTTTAAAATTAAAGATAAAAAAGGCAGGACCATACTGTACCCCCTGGTCAGATGGAAGCGCATTACAACATTTGTCTGTTTTTAATAAAGATTACCTAAATGCATATTTGGGTGAAATTACAGCCATTAAGTGGCCTTTCTTAACACATAAATGTGTACCCCTCACATGAACTGCACCTTGTGTGCGTGTTGGTCTTCCTGTGAAAATGTTGACCCGCCTCTCTCCATTCAGACACCGCGCCCTGTGCTGGCCAAGCCCTGTGGAGACACAAAGAGAAACTCCAGACAGAACCCTCATCCTTGGGAAGCTCAGAGGTAGCTCACCCTGCGGAGTGTAACCCTGACCCAGCCTCGTCAGTATGAAACACAATGCAACACGTAATCTTGCCCTCGAGGTATTCCAAAAACTAAAGAAAAATAGGCAGAAAATAAAGGCCAAACTAGTTAGAACTAAAGCATGATTTTATGGCTTTTAAAGTGTTCTTTTGTACCCAGCGTGGTGGCGCACACTTGTAATCCCCACGCTTGGGAGGCGGAGACAGGAGGATCATGCAGGTTTGAAGCCAACCTTGTTGGCTTAAGAGACCCTGTTTCTAAATAAAAATATAAAAAATAGGTCTGGGAGTGTAGCCCGGAGGTAGAAGGGCTTCCAGGCTTCCAGGAACCCCAGTATCAACCAAAAAAAGAAAAAAAAAAAAAAAAGGCGGGCGTGGTGGCGCACGCTTGTAATCCCCAAGCTTGAGGGCTGAGACAGGAGGATTGCACAGGTTCGAAGCCAGCCTCAGCTACTTAGTGAGGCTCTCAGCAACTTAGTGAGACCCTGTTTCCAAATAAAATAGAAAATAGGTCTGGGAGTATAGCCCGGAGGTAGAAAGCCTCTGGGTTCCACCCCCAGTACCACCAAAAAAAGAAAATTGTGTTCTATTGAAGAAAAAAGGAAATCCTCATGGTGAATCTTAAGACAAACCCTGATGTTTCATCAGTCATCACATGCACACGGGGGAGGTGTTTCCAGGGATCGGGACTGTCCGAGTACAGAGCCACCAGCCTGGCTCTGAACCCAATGCCAGCACCTTCTCATCCAGGGACCCTGCTCAAGATGGTCACTGTGATCAGGCTGCCCAACACAAACCACACAGAGAAGGTACGCTCTCAGAGGTACAGTCCAGAGTTGGCCAACTCCAAGGCAGACATCGCGGTAACAGAGCATGAAGCAGAGAACAGCAGCTTATCCTACTGCAGCCAGAAAGCAGAGCAAGCAACGGATAAATTCCTCAAGGGCACAGCCCCACTGGCCCGCCTCCCCCACCTGCCTACTTACCACCCAGTAAACCCACTCTCATTTGTAATCCTTCCTTATGAGGTTAGAGCTCGGATTCAACTATTTCACCTCTGAATATTGTTGTGTTGCCAACACATGAGTCTTTCAGGGGCACCCCATGCCAAACCTTCATATACTCTGTCTCGACTTCCTTGTCTCTAGTCTGAGAAAGTCTCTCTGAGGTCAGGGATTATAAAGATTAAATAAATTAGCAGAGAGAGATTGAGAGCTTTAAAAGTAGCACCTGACACAAAGAAAATATGTTTATGAAAGTCTGTTAAATAAACCAGATATCCCAAGTTCCCAAACAGTCGTGCTTAAGGAGCTTTACAGAAGTAAAATGGTTACGTGTATAAAACCAAGATAAAAAGATCAGTGATAGCCGGGCATGGTGGCACAGGCTTGTAATCCCAGCATTCGGGAGGCTGAGACCAGAGGATCACGGTTCACGGACAGCCTCAGCTACTTAGTGAGGCCCTCCGCAACTTAGTGAGACCCTATTTTTTTAAAAAAAAATAGGGCAGGGGGTGTAGCTTGGAGGTTGAATGCCCCTGGGTTCCATCCCCAGACCCGCAAAAAAAAAAAAAAAAAAAAAAAATCAATGATAGCTCCCCTCGAATAGAATGTGCCATGTTGTCAGTTAATAATACCCTTATACCGGCAATATTAAAAGTAATCACTTTTATTTTCTTTGTGACGGTGAGTCACTTTTCTCTAAAGTTCTGAGAGGTGGTGATGATTGTATTGTAGTAGGTCATGATAATCCTTGCCAGCAGAGGGGCATTTGTGAATTATCCCACAAAATAAGAACTGTACTACTTCTTATTCATTGTGCTCCTCTTCTCCAACCAACTTTTGGTTTCAGGTTGAGTATTAATTTAAAATTCAACGCGTTCCATTAAAGAGCATTGGTTCTAGTGAGACGGTGTTTCTTCCTAAGCAAATGCTCATTTAGAAAGACTTGTCTGAGATGATGTATGATACCATGGTGGATGATATTTTCCAGTGGATAACAAAGGCTTTATGTTAGAAGAGGACTTTACTCCTAGCCAGGCGTGGTACCACACACTTGTAATCCCAGTACTTGGGAGGCTGAGACAGGAGGATTGCAGTTTTGAAGCCAGTCTCAGCAGCTTGGTGAGGTTCTCAGCAACCTTAGTGAGACCCTGTTTCCAAATAAAATATAAAAATAGGCCTGGGGGTGTAGCCTGAAGGGAGAAGGCCCTTGGATTCCATCCCCGTACCACATAAACAAAAAAAGAAAAAAGACTTTCCTACAATTAACATTAATATATTAAAAGATTCAGTGGAAAGTTTAACAATATGCATCAACAGACAAGGAGCTTCCGTAGAGATAGAAAATTAAAAATAATAAAGAAAGCCAGGCGTAGTGGTGCACCTTACAATCCCAGTACTTGGGAGGCTGAGATAGGAGGATCACAAGTTCTCGGCCAGCTTCAGCAACTTAGTGAGACTCTGTTTCAAATAAAAGAGTAGAAAATGGGCTGAGGTAGAATGCCTCTGAGTTCGATTGAATCATCATCATCATCATTATCATCATCATCATCATCATCATCATCATCTAGGAAAAGATATTAGAGACAATAAATTCCTTAAGAGGCTAATTAGCAGACTGGAACTGGTGGGGAAAGATCAGAAAACTTAAATATAGTTTAATAGAAATTGCCCAGACTTCCAGCAAGGCCAGGATCAGAGCCTGCCATGAGGCTAGGCCGGTGCTGGAGCCTCCAAGGCTGGGATCAGAGCCTGCCGAGGGGTTAGGCCGGTGCCGGGGCCAATGGCCGGCATCGGAGCCTGCCGTGAGGCAAGGCCGCTACTGGGGCCTCCGAGGCTGGGATCGGAGCCAGCTGAGGGGTTAGGCTGGTGTCGGGGCCAGAGAGACCAGAATCGGGGCCTCCCATGAGGCAAGGCCGCTGCTTGAGCCAGCAAGGTCTGGATCAGTCCACCAGGTAGCCAGGCCACTACTGAGGCTGTCAAAAGTGGGATTGGTATTTGCACAAATAAATATCGCAGAAAATAAAAATCAGATGCTTCCCCTAATCAGCAATGACTAGGAGAAAAGGGGCAACAGGAAGAGGTCGAGCTATAGAAAGGGCCCTATAGTGAAGCAACTAAGGTGACCAATCAGAGGGTATGGAATAGGGGAGGATGGAGCCTCTTTAAAAAGCAGGAGGTACATAAACATATGTATCAAAGTTAATCACCAAACAAGCATGGGATGGAGGGAGAGGGAGGGAATGGGATGGGGAGTGGATGAGGGCTAATTGGATGATGTGTGTCCAATGTGATATATGACTACAGTGCACCAATTAAAAAAAATAAAAAATAAAAATAAAAAAAAGAAATTGCCCAGACTGAAAAGTATATTTAAGAATTGTGTAGAATAGTATCATACTACATTATAATCATATGGTCTAACACACACATAATGAGCTTTCCAGGTGAAGAGAAGAAGAAAGCAGGGTGAAAGAAATACGTGAAGAAATATTGAAAATGGACAGGTTTTCATAATTATTGAGAGACAATTAGCTACCGATCTAAGAAGCTCAGAGAGACCAAATAAATTAGAACCATTAATTTTAAACAGATCGTAAGCAAACTGCTGAAACTTAGGGAAAAATCTTGAACATAGATAAGACATATTTTATAGAGCAAAACTGTGAGAAATAGACCGGCCTCCTTCTCAGAAGTGAAGCAGGCTGGATGACAGTAGAGAAGTGCCAAAGTGCTGAGACTCCGGGGCCCACGAGGAACTCTCTGCCCACGAGAAATAGCTTACAGGCTGAAAGCAGAAAGGGAGCATCTCCCCACAAACAAAAATTAAAGAAGGTTCTTCAGGCAGAAGAGTATGGTGTCATATGGAAACTGGGATTTCAGAAAAAAAGAACACCAGAATTAAAAAAAATATTAACTTAAGAATTTCTTTCTTATTTATTAAATAATTTAGAGGGCAAGTGACTGTTTAAAACAGAAGCTGGCAGCCTCTTTCTTAAAGGACCAGATAGTAAATGTGTTAGTCTTACAGGCTCGGTGTCAACCACGCCACTCTGTCATCCCAGTGTGAAAGCGTCCACGGATCAAGCACAAATGGTGTGGCTGCGAGTCAGTAACATTTTGTTTATATACGCAGGCCACTGGGCTGTAGGGTGAGTCCCTGCTCTAAATTAAGATTTTTACACTAATCATGAAGGAGTAAAATATTATGAGAAAGTTCACTGTGATAAGACTAAGATATATGTTGTAAATCCCAGATCCAAGAGGTCCTAGAGTAAAATAAGTTTAGCAGGTTTACAGAATACATGGTCAATGTATAAAATCCAGCTTATTTCTATACACCAAAAGTTGGAAATTGGAAATTGAAATTTTCAAAAAGCATCACTTACCGTAGTATCAAAAACTATAAAATACTTTGAGATAAAAATATAGATTTAAGATTTGTTGACTGAAAACAGCCTTGGAAACTTAGTGAGACCCCCAGAAACTTAGTGAGAACTTGTTTCAAAACAAAAAATAAAAAAGGGTGAGGGTGTAGCTTGGAGGTAGAATGCTCCTGGGTTCAATTTCCAGTTAACACACACCACACATATACAAAAACACAGACGGAAGAAAGACAGAGACAAAGAAAAAAAAAGATAAGTAGTGAAACCAACAAGGTGCCTTCAAATTATGAAAAGATACAAATGGTCAGTAAATACATGGAATAAAAAATGTTCACCATTAGCCATCAGGGAGATGCAAATCAACACTACACTGAGATTCCACCTAAATTCAATCAGAATGGCAATCAACAGGAAGTCCAAATTAATAAACATTGGCAAGGATGTGGGAAAATTGGAACTCTTCTATACGGTTGGTGGGATTGCAAATTAGTTCAACTGCTATGGAGATCACTGTACAGATTCCTCATAAAACTAGGAACGGATCCTCCATATTATCCAGCTATACCACTTCTGGGGATCTTTCCAAAGGGACTGAACTCAGAGAATGACAGTAACACATGCCTACCCATGTTCATGGCAGCAGAATTCACAGTAGCCAAACTCTGGAACCAACCTAGGTGTCCATCAACAATGGATTACAAAAGCATGGGCTATCCACACAATGACATTCTCCTCAGCAATGCAGAAGAACAAGGTGATGCCATTTGCAGAAAAATACATGGTCCTGGAGAACATTATGTTAAGTGAGATTAGCCAGTCACAGAAAGGGAAGGGTCCTATGTCTTCTCTAATATGAGGAAGCTAGAGAATAATGGGATGCCAGAGGGGCTCCAGACATGAGGGGAGACCTCAGTGCAGCCAGGGAGGTGGCCTAGGGGAAGGGGAGGAGGAAGAGTGAGGATCAGGGAAAGAATTACTACCACTGGCTTTGTGTGCATATGTGAAAATATTAATGTCAATCTCAGATTATTTCTCTATGGGGAAGAGGGAGATTAATAGAACTAAGCCCAAGCCCAAGACACAAACCAAAAGCAGAGAGAGAGAGAGAGAGAGAGAGAGAGAGAGAGAGAGAGAGAGCACGCTCAGTAGTTAAAACCAAAAATCAAAAAATCTCACGAGTAAACCGGGCGTGGTGGCGCACGCTTGTAATCCCAGCATTCGGGAGGCTGAGACCTGGAGGATCGCGGTTCGCGGACAGCCTCAGCTACTTAGTGAGGCCCTCTGCAACTCAGTGAGACCCGGTTTCAAAATAAAGAATAAAAAATAGGGCAGGGGGTGTAGCCCGGAGGTCAAATGCCCCTGGGTTCTATCCCCAGACCCGCAAAAAAAAAAAAAAAAAAAAAAAAAAAAAAAAAAAAAAAAATCTCACGAGTAAGCAAGGTGGGAGAAGTTACTAAAAGCACACAAGATCCTTCAAGAAGGAAACTGAATTTTTCCCAGAGTGTCATAGAGTAAAAGAGTATCAAAGAGTCTTTCAAAATAAAAGGAAACTGAGGCTGGCCCCTTCCGAAGAGGGGGCTGAGAGCCATCCGTGGAGTGCTTCTGGAGCAGCGGGGCAGAGGTGAGTCAGGACACAGGAGGAACCATATTTTTTTTTTTTTTTTTTTGGTGGTGGTACTGGGGTTCCTGGAAGCCCTTCTACCTCCGGGCTACACTCCCAGACCTATTTTATATATATATATATATTTAAATTTGGAAACAGGGTCTCTTAAGCCAGCGAGGCTGGCTCGAACCAGCGTGATCCTCCTGTCTCCGCCTCCCAAGCGCAGGGATTACAAGCGTGCGCCACCACGCCCGGCCAGGAGGAACCATATTTTTAATGTCTGATAAACAGCCCTAAAGAAGAAATAGAAATAGCAAAACACTCCCCAGGAAAATAACAAGGAAGCATCACACGGGCTGAAACTGGTTTTTTTGCTGTTTTGTTTTGTTTTTTTTTTTTTTTTTTTGTTTGTTTGTTTTTTTTTTTTTGGTGGTACTGGGGTTCCTGGAAGCCCTTCTTCCTCCGGGCTACACTCCCAGACCTATTTTATATTTTTGAAACAGGGTCTCTTACGCCAGCGCGGCTGGCTTCGAACCTGCTCGATCCTCCTGTCTCCGCCTCCCAAGCGCGGGGATTACAAGCGTGCGCCACCACGCCCGGCTGAAACTGGTTTTAAGCAAAGGACACCTCCCCACGTGTGCACAGGGCATGCAACAGCAGCAGCTCATGAAACACAGGCACACAGCGATTCCTGTACATTGGATTTCTGTACGTGTGTGTATGCGTATACACAAATCCAGCAGTGCACGCAGTGCATGCAAAATACCCCACCACAGGATGTTGGTGGAATGATACGTGTGGGTGGCAATTTAAAAGACAGAAAATTACTCGAGGGGTTAAAAATCCTACAATTTAAGGCATTCAGTAAAGGAGTGAGGGGTCCAGGGCAGGAAGCTGGGAGGTTGGAAAATCCAGTTGGTCTTCATTATTCTTGCTTTATACACTTGTGGATTTACCTTCTTGTCAAAATGTCACCCCAGGATCAGCACCCTAAGACATGTTCATAGTCCTTTGCTGTCTATGAACGTTCTGAGTTGCTCATGCATACTCTGAGCTGGTCGTGCCTTGTCAGCCCTCAGAGTGTTTTGGATTTTGTATTTTCATGTTAGGGACGTCCCAGCTGTAGCAGTAGCATTGACTTCTGTAAAGACTGAGATAATATGGACAGAAGTCTACTGTTACCAGCGCCTGACCCTGGCTGGATATCATTCTGCCCAGCATTTGTTAAGAAAGTAAATAGAAAATGTATTTTTAAGACGCTTTACTATTAGGAAATAAAATGCTATAAGGATGGGCTCTTTGGAAGGAACTGCTGCAGATCACCTGATAAAATAGAAATAACTTTGAGTGACATGGTTTATAGACAGCAGCAGAGTGGCCAGAAATAATCAATGGGAAAAATCCAGCATATCACTCTTAAATAACAAAACTGCATAAGACACAAATATTCCTGGCACTTTAAGGAAGCCTTTGGAAGAGCTCATTTGTAAAACTGAATGAAATAAATAAATAGGACTGGGGACATAGCTCACAGGTAGAATGCCCCTGAGTTCAATTTCTCTCTTTCTCTCTCTCTCTCTCTCTCTCTCTCTCTCTCTCTCTCTCTCTCTCTCTCTCTCTCTCACACACACACACACACACACACACACACACACACACACACACACATCAATATATTAAATAACATGTCTTGAAAGCCAGGCATGGTGGCGCACGCTTGTAATCCCCGCACTTGGGAGGCTGAAATAGGAGGGTTTTGCAGTTTCGAAGCCAGCCTCAGCTACTTAGTGAGGCTCTCAGCAACTTAGTAAGTCCCTGTTTCCAAATAAAATATAAAATAGGTATGGGAATGTAGTCCGGAGGTAGAAAGCCCCTGGGTTCCACCCCCAGTACAAAAATAAATAAATTAATTAATAAATAACACGTCTTTAAACAGAAACATAAAATAAGTTTATGAATTGATAGGCTGACAACAAAATGTGACCAGCGGATTGCAGGAGCCAACCCTGTCTTTCCCCCAGGAGTAATGGTTTGATGTTCACTAATCCAGTGTTCATGGAGACTAACCTCGAATAACAAGAATCAACTATATTTGAACACAAACTAAAAAGAAATGCATCTAACTCACAATACTAGTTATGTTTAAAGACAGAGTTTTGGCATGAAAACAAGGGTCTTGCCAAAGGAGACATTGAAGGCTGAAATCAAAAAGGCAAAACGTTAACCGTTCTTGAGAGGTGCTAATACGGGTGTTTGTTGTTATTGGTAGTTATTTTTAATTTCCTAACATAAAATCCTTAGAAGGACGCCATAGTTAGGAGAGAAGGGAATGAGAGGGTGGTGACCACTATTAAAAGTATGTTTGTACATGCTTTGACATACGCAGGCTAAGAGCTAAGTGTGAAATCAGCTGCAGGGTGAAACATTACTTCATCAAGAACTGTAATTTGGAGGAAGGGAATGACTGCTACACGGCCGCAGCTGGCCTTAATACACAACAGTGCAGCCCTGTCTCGGCATGAAGTGTGGCACAGGGCTAGCATTATAAAGCTTTCGTCGGTTTAGAACAAATGTCATGGTCTCACATAGTCAAGAGATGCTGTATTCTGGACTGCTCCGCATAACGGTTTATTTCAGCCCAGCATCCGATACTATTTCACAGCCAAATTATACAGCCTCTTTCAAATAGAAATCACACCACCTGTAGCTTAAATTCTCTCAAGCAGATGTAATGGGCTACCTAGGTATTCTGCCTCAACATCTAAAGCAACCAGAAGATTGCTTTCCTAATTACGCTTTTGTAATGATCTCAGCAATTAACGTAGTTAAGTATAATCTCCAAATATTTCAGTCTCTTCATGCAAAATACAAAGAATAGTGTTTGCCACATGACTGAGAAGGTCAAAGTGGCTTGAAATCCCCAGGGGAGAAGCAACTATGCATGTAAAGCATACATTTAAGTAAACGGGGAGTGGAGAAACATGTGGAGACGCTGTCATTAAGCTGAGGAGCAAGGGAGGCGCTGCAGAAGCAGGACAGAGCATCCTTAGTTCCAACCTAAAGGCTCAGCTAACTTGCACCAAGAATGTAATTGAACAAGTTGACAGAATACCGGTATATTTGCCTTTTTCTTCTTAATCATGAGAAAATTTCCCTACCATATAATTTGGTATGGTGCTACCATTCCATACCAAATTATAGAAGAATTTCAGTTAGGTAGCACAGGTACAGGGCAGGATTTGTCGTGATCTCATTCTGTGGCCTTTTGATTGGTTAACACTTTGGCAGAAATGTGTGATCCCTGAAACTTCTAAAATGGACTGTACACGTGTGTTGCCCTCTGTACAGAACTAATAAGAACGCATTTCATATGTGTTGACCAGCGCCGGCGTAATCGAAGCTGTTGAATGCTGTCCAGGTATTTATGCCCCACACCACCACCACGTGGCTGGGATTTAGGATGCCCGTTTTAACTGGCACGGAAACAGAAATGCAGAGACTGGGTAAAAAGGACAAGTACAACCATTTGGTGACCTTGTGACTTCATTACTTATCATAATCTGAACTTCCGAGATTCTATAATTCACTGAGGATGGTGAAGGTACTGGTCATGGTCTGGGAATTTGAATCATCATTTAGCTCTAGTCTTGGAAGGGGAGTGATTAACTACAAATACAAGGTAATCTGTGTCTATTTTAATACACTCTGTTTTGGGCACTGGGGATTGAACCCAGAGGTATTCTACTTCGGAGCTATCCCCCCAGACCCTTTTTAAAATTTTTTGTTTAGAAACAGGGTCTCCCTAGGTCACTGACAGGCTTGCTAAATTGCTGGGGCTGGTCTAGAACCTACAATCCTTTTTGCCCAACCTCCCAAGAACTGGGATGACAGGTGTGTGCCACCACACCCAGCAATGCTTTCTTAATATACAGGAGCCGTTTGTATTGCTGTACTTTGGTGACGCTCATGTGTTTGGCAAATTACTGAAGATATTAAGATGGCTGCCGTGTATTATCTGACAGCAGAGCACCACGGTCCGCCTTGTGGAAACAGTGACCCCCTGTGTGAGCTGAGAGTCCCGTGACCTCCAGACTGCTCCCTGGCGCTTTAGTTGACCACTCGACGCATACAAATCAAATCCTTTTTCTTTAGAAGTTTTATTTTTTTAAAATAAACTTTGTACTGGCAAAAATGACCTCCAGTTCAAGGTAATAAAAAAAACTACCTCCAGTTCAAGGTAATCTCTTCTTATTGACCTCAAGCGTCAAGGGCTTGACTTTGAATTCATTTTTCTTAAAACAGACAACGCCTGCTGAGACCCGATCCCCTTGCTGTCCTTGGTGTTTAACGGTATTTTCTCGCTGCGGCTGGCCCTCTGCTTTTAGGGCTCGCTCATCGTTACTTTGAGTATAAAGTGATCTAACGATTTCTTTAATGGTTAGGTATCTAACCACTTTCCACCATGGACATGTAAATACAAAACATTGAAAGAAGATAGAAATACTTCAAGCCTATGTTTTCATTTTCATGGGTGAAAACTGCTGTCAAAAATGCGTCACATCATTGTGAAAGTGTATAAACTATTTGGAAACACCATCACAAAAGTATCTCTATTCATAAGTGGGTTTATTGACATAACTGAACATAACAATGTATAACATTTATTCATTAATCACTGGAAGACCTTCCAGTGAAGCCGTTTTAAGTAGAACATAGATCCAGGCACTAATCATTTTCAGTGATATTCTATAGTGGAAAAGGTAGGTGATGGATGGGACCAGAGGTCTTTTCTGGATCGTCAGTGGGCCTTAATATGCCTTAATATCACACTCCTGTGGAAAAGAAACAGCTAAGCAATGCAGCCATGCCGTGCATGAAAAAAGTCAGGAATATGAAAGGTGCCAGACAGCCTGCAGGTTGGAAATAAGAGCCAACAACTCTCCCTTTGCCGTGTACCAAGAAGCTCTGAATCTAAAACAAGCCCTGGTAGCCAACTAAGAACGCCAGCTGACTTCCTGTGCTTTATTAAGTTTTGGCCCTGCAGATAAGACGGCCAGAAAAGAAGCTGTGGTTTAAGCGGTCGGGATATTTGCTCATTTGAACATAAGATAAGCTCATTTAAATCCCTGGGTCCCTGCTCAGAGTCTGGGACCAGGTCAAATGTGGCTCCAGCTAGGCCAAACTTAAAAGGGGAGACCTAGGTCGAAAGACCGCCGGACAATGATGGATCCACGACTCATGGGGACCCTCAGGACCTTGGGCCCTAAACAGATGAGTCATGGTCAGCCTAAGCACCACTGTAGTGGCCAGGATGGCACTCCACTGCGGACAAACTCATAACCAAGGTGACCACAACCACAGGGACACCCTCTGAGCCACTGCATTTTTAGACAAAATTATTAATGTAAACCAAACCATGGTAAGCGTTTGAGCACGGAGCTACACCCCAAGGATCACCTTTTGTGTCCCTATGTTTAGCGATAAACATGTACTTCATAAACATCAGGGAACCAAAGTATCCCAAATAGTATCCAAAAATCAATAAAGGAGCCTAACCCTAAGTTTAAAATAAAAACACTGGAAAGAAATAATGCAACTACTTACTAAAAGATTTAATAACACATTAAAACACTGGGTAGAGGAGGGGTTAAATTGCAAATATATAATAATTTCACAGTGACGTTTAAGTACGCATAACAATCTTCTGCTCTTAGTAGAAACCGATGCTCACTGGCTTTCCCACGCTCGTTGTCCATATTTCTTTCCATCCACTGTCACATATAAAGAAAGACATTAACGTGGCCAAAGATGACACTCTCCTTAGACAAACACCTGCTGTTGTTTTGTTTTTGCAGGGCTGGAGATGGAGCCCGGGGACTCACACATGGTGAGGGCTTGACCTCGGAGCTACACCCCAAGCATCACCTTTCTCATCCCTATTGGGAAACTGCCTTTATTGTTTAACCGAGCAACTCAGAAGGAACAGGCACAGCCGACGGATTGTCACTGACAAAATGCCAGGAGGGCAACAGCGCACTGATTCCCATCAGGACAGACGTGGTAGATGCCCGGAGCTGTACGCCCGGGGCTCCTTGGGGGCCATCGGTTACATACATGTTACACCCTGCTTATCAAATCTGGCATTGAAATTTCCTTTTCCAAATAGAGGTTTAAAAAAATAAAATCAAAACCACAGGAACAACCCTAACAGAGAAGTCTTGCATGCAGCCTGCTGAGAAAACTATGCGATCTTAGTTACCCTCAAAGTCAGCAAGCGCTCTTGTCTGCACATGTCCAAAGAAAAACAGTCGCACAGCGCCGTCCAACTAAAATAGTCTTCATCGGTCAGTTTGTTAAATGTCAGAGCTCTTCATTCACATTGTTGAAAAGAAATCACGTCTCTTATTATTTAAGGCTTAGGTATCCCCAACGCTCTACCAGCCAAGAGGAATGATTTCCTTGGCTAAGGCGCTACCACCTGTCCACAGCCCTCTTGGCAGAGACCACCAGACCAGTGGGGTCAGATGCCAAGCCTTATTTCTAATGCTAATAAGTTCCTTTTTCTTTAAACAGAAACAGAACTCCTCTGTTTGACACCAAAGAAAGAAAATATCACGCACCCCAATCCAAGCACCCTTTCTAGCCCAAAGGAGGGCTGTTAGGGACCACAGTACCAAAGCCACCCCCGAGCTGTGCCAGGGCCTCCGCTGCGAGGCTGCCTGCCTCCTCTCCCATCCAAATGTCCTCGACTCTTGGAATGACCACCGAATGACATCCCTGCGCTTCATGAGTGAATCCTGGGAGGTGGAAGGTGGTACCCAGACCGGCTCCGGCCCCTCTGGCCTCTCTGGTAAATGCACAAAAGGGGAAAAGAGAAGATATGATGAAATTGGGTGTTCCCCTGAGATGTTCCGGGGGCCCCACGGAGAGGTGACCGGAGGCCCAGGAGAAGGCCTCCACGCGCCCTCCGGGCCCTAGTCCGCAAAGCGCTGCAGGAGGTGGTCCTCCCGCCTCAAGCTGCCGCCCGCGCCCCCGCCCGCGCTGTCCATGAAGCGGTCGCAGGGGAACTCGATGAGGTCCGCCTCGCTGAGCGCGCACACGGCGGTGCGCGGCCGGTGCGCCTGGAACCCCGAGAAGTCTGCGGACACGCCGGTGCCCATGGAGCGCAGCGGCCGTCGGGTGGAGTACATGTGCCGCACGTGCACCGGCGCCCCGCCCTTGCGCCGCGACCGCAGCTTCCTGCGCAGCCAGCGCGCCGCCCAGGCCGCCAGGGCCAGCAGCACCAGCAGCGCGTTGACGGCCAGCAACGCCAAGGTCAGCAGCTGGTAGTCCACGCCGCCCCGGCGCCCCGCCTCGGGCAGGGTGACCAGCCCCGCGCAGTGGTCCCGGGGCGCCACGGGGCACACGCGGCCCCCGAGCACGCCCTCCACGCACACCAGGTAGGGGGTGTCGCCGCGCAGCTCCCGCAGCGTGGCCGAGTCGCTGCGCTCGGGCAGGTAGACGAAGCGGTGGAACTTGGGCTGCTGGCCGAAGCGGTCGAAGAGCAGGCGGAAGCGCGCGCCGCCCAGCGGCCCCGGGCTGCGATGCGCGCGCACCGCCCAGCGCACCGAGGCGCTGTCCGCGCCCACCGCCTCCACCGTCAGGTTGCACAGGATGAGCTTGTTGAAGTCACACGGGTCGGACACCAGCGGCGGCAGGCTGGCCCCGCCGTCCGACGGCTGCTCGGCGGCCAGCCGCTGCTTCGCCGCGCGCTGCCAGGGGTCGCGGGCGGGGGGCGGCGCGGAGGCGGCGGCGGCGGCCGTCGGGGTGGGCTCTGCAGGGGCGGGCTCGGTCCAGGTTGGGGGTCTCCGCTCCAGCTTCTCTTGCAGGTCCAGGGGCTGCGGAGCGGGGTCCGCGGCAGCAGCGGTGGACGGGCCCGGGTGCTGGAGGCCGGGACCCCGTCGGCTCAACCTCAGAGCGCTGCGGTTGCCCACCAGCTCCGGGGCTGCCCCATCCCCGGCCAGCCCCGCGAGGAATCGCCCCCGCGGCTGGGGCTGCGGCGGCGCCTCCTCCTCGGGGCCGCCTGCAGGGGGCGCCGTCTCCTCCTCCGCGGCTGCGGGTACTGACAGCCGTCCACCAGAGGCTGTCGGGGAAGCCCAGGGCGAGGGATCCGCGCAAGACCCGTTCTGCAGCTGCTGGTCATCCAGGTAATCCAGATACTTGCCCCGCAGGGCAGGGGGGTGGCGGCACTGCACGAAGACGGTGAGGAGCCGGCCCTGCGAGTGCCAGTCGCCCATCCAGCGCTTCAGACCCCGCAGCCGGCAGTCGCAGGTCCAGCCGTTGCCGTCGAGATCCAGCCGGTAGAGGGCCGGGCTGGCGGCGAAGATGTCCCCGGAGAGGGCGCTGAGCGCGTTGTCCCGCAGGCTGAGCTCGCGCAGCCGGCTTAGGTGGCCGAAGGTGGCGGGGTGCAGGGCGGACAGCTCGTTGCCACTCAGGTCCAGCGCCTCCAGACTGTGCAGAGGTTCCAGCAGCGCCGAGGGAAGCTGGCTCAGCCGATTGCCCTGGAGCCGCAGCTCGCGCAGGGCCTCCAGCCCCCAGAAGGCCTCCGGCGCCAGGTGCGTGAGCTGGTTGCCCCGGAGCGAGAGCAGGCCCAGGCGCGGCAGGTGCTGGAAGACCCGCGGGCCGAGGTGCTGCAGGCTGTTGGCCGAGAGGATGAGCGTGGAGAGGGAGCGCAGCGGCGCGAAGGTGGCCGCATGGCGCAGGGAGGGCTGCAGCTCGTTGGCGGAGAGGTTGAGGAAGCGCAGCTTGCCCAGCTGGGCAAAGGCATTCTTGCCCAGGAAGCGGATCCGGTTGGACTCCAGATGTAGGTAGAGCAGGTTGCCCAGGGGGGCGAAGACCGCGTCCGGCAGCGCCCCGAGGGCGTTCCCGTCCAGCCGCAGCTTGACCAAGCTCTCCAGGCCCTCGAAAGCGCCCCGGCTCAGACGGCCGATCTCGTTCCCGTTGGCGTAGAGGATACGCAGCTTGCGCAGCGGGGCCAGCGTGCCCGGGGCCAGCGCCTGCAGGAGGTTGTTCCCCAGGTAGAGCTCCTCCAGCCTCGAAAGCTTCTCGAAGGTCTTGGGGTGCAGGGCGCGGATCTGGTTGTACTGCAGGTCCAGCCGTCGGAGCTGCCCCAGGCGGTGGAAGTCGAAGGCGGTGATGTTGGTTATGAAGTTGCCGCCGAGGCTGTAGGTGAGCACGTCCTGGGGGCTAGGCAGCGAGCTGGTCTTGGGAACCGCGCGGAGCCCCCTGTTGGTGCACAGGAGGTGCTGGGGGTGCTGGCAGTCGCAGCGCTCCGGGCACACCGGCTCGGCCCGCGGCGGCAGCGCCAGGCAGCCGCACACCACCAGCAGGAAGCGCACGGCGCGGGCAGCCTCCATCGCCGCCCGCCCAGCGTGCTGCGGCCGGATCCTCCTCTCGGGCCGCGGGGCCGCGTCTCCTCTGCATTCCCCTGGGCCTGGCCAGAGTCGCTAAATGGCCTCTCTCGGACTTCGCTGCGCGCCCCAGCCCCTCCTCCGCCCTTTGTCCTTGCGGCCGGCCCGGTCTCTGCAGGCGGGCGTCGCCGGGCCAAGTCAGGAGGCGCGGGGCGCACCCCGAGCCCCGGGTGCTACTTGTTGCCTTTCTGCACCAGACTGTTTCTCCGGGTGTGCCTGGGGGCGGGGAGGGAGGGAGCACGACCTGGAGCTTTCTGTTGGCGGCGGAGTCCGGAGAGCTGGATTCCCTGGCGCGGACTCTCCCCCGCCGAGCGGATTCCCCAGCTGCAGGCGGGAGCCGGTCCGGGAGCCGGCGGGGCGCGGCTGGGCTCCACCTCGGCCCGCGGCCGGCGCCTCCGGGCCCCGGGTCCTGCACTCGGAGCGCGGCCGGGGGGTGGGGGGGGGACGGCGGGGGCCCCGAGTCGAGCAGATCGGGCGGAAATTCGTTCTTCCCACACTCTGCCCCCCGGGGACGCGGGCGGAGAAAGAGGAGGCGGCGGAGGGAGGACAGACCCCGGCAGGGGGAGGAGAAACTCCCCCTGCGCGTCTGGTCAGCCCGAGCCAGGACGCCCAGAGAGAAAAGTGGGGATTAAAAACAGCTGTACGGGCGGCCGCGCCGGGCTGGGGGCGGGGGTGGATTACCGGGCCAGCAAACGGGATTTGCAGACAGAGACCTTTTTATTTTAGGCCAGTAGGCCAGGCGCTCCGGAGCAGAGGGAGCGCGTTTTAACTCGCTTCTATTTTTCAGGTGCCGCCGCGCGGGAAGTTTGGGGCGTCGCGGAGCCCGCCAGCATTCTGCAGGAAGTTTGGGGTACGCGAGGTTCTCTGGACTCCGGTGCCAAGTTCAATTCCTTCGGAAGGCTGCGCGGTTGGGCCTTTGATGTCCTTCTACCCCGGGCCCAGGGGAGGCCCCGCCCCCTTTTCCTTGTCTGAACTATTAGCTAGGTCCTGCTGCAGGCGCTGGCTCTAAAGAAGCTTAGAACTGGTTCTGCCACGGCCAGGAGAGTGTCTCTGTCAGATTTTAATGATTTTGCCCCATGAATTCTCCATTCAAAGAGCCATTGGGGTAGGCTCTGCGTGTGTGTGTGTCTGTCTGTCTGTGTCTGGAGGGGGGAGGGCAAGCTAGCAATCTGCACAGCTCCTACAAAACTGCTACCTGCAGGGCCTTTGTGCCTGGGCTTGCAGTGAACTTCAAAGTCCTTAGGCCCCAAAGTGCCCAGGTTGTCTCTTCAGAGGAGGATTAGTTTATGTACCGATAGGGGAGGGAGGGGGCATTTCACCGGGGCTCCTTTGGGTACAGCCTCTGCTAAGAATGAGAACAGGTAAGGGATAGCTGTTAATTACTATTTATTTATGCAAACCATCTTATTTAAAAAAAAATAGCAGCCCTTCCCCTCTCTCCTCCCCACCAAAGTATTCAGGAAAAAAATGTAAATTTTTTCATATCTGCCTTTTGCAACAGTTTGGAAAATTAAAAGACACAGCTATATCCTCTCCTCAAGAGATTGGCAATCAAGTGGGGAGGATAGTGCATTCAAAGTTGAATTAGGAACATCCTGTTAGCCCAGAATGGTGGCACATCCCTGTAATTACAGTATTTGGGAGGCTGAGACAGGAGGACCACAGGTTTGAGGCCAGCCCCGGAAATTTAGCAAGACTCTAAGTAATCTAGTGAGACCCTGTATCCAAACAAAAAATTAGCCGGACGTGGTGGCACACGCTTGTAATCCCAGCATTTGGGAGGCTGAGACCAGAGGATCGAGGTTCACAGACAGCCTCAGCTACTTAGTGAGGCCCTCTGCAACTCAGTGAGACCAGGTTTCAAAATAAAGAATAAAAAAAAAATAGGGCAGGGAGTATAGCTCGGGGGTCGAATGCCATTGTTCCATCCCCAGACCCGCAAAAAAAAAAAAAATTAAAAAAAAAATAAATTAAAAAAAAAACCAGTTGGGGGGTGTAGTTTGGAGGTAAGATGCCTCTGGGTCCAATAACTAGTAACACCCACACACACACACACACACACAAAAGAATATACGGTGTTGCAATGAGAAAATAGTAAAGATTTGAGTGATTTTTTTTTCCCTAGTAATTCTGGTGTTTCCTTGCCGTTAGAGCAATGAGTACAGAAAAGAGGTAAGTTCTAAGTTTCAAAAAAGATGAGACCCTGGGCAGAGTAGTGATGAAGTGGGTGAGCAAAGGCCTTGGCTTTGCAGAAAGAAAGATTTGAGAAATCAAGGACGTAGACAGAGTAGCAGTAGGCTTGCGCTTTGCTTTGAGTGTCAAATTAAAGGTGCACGTGGGGAACCAAGTGTGTCTTTTACAGAGATTAAATGCACAGTTACCCAGGAAGTTGGTAGCGTGGTTTTTAGTTATCATCATGGGAACCTGAAAGCTTGGCTGCCCTAGGACAGCATTTGAGTTTCTGCAGTATAGCATAAGTTTCCAGGTCTCCTGATCTGGGCCAAAAATGCTGTTCCTAGGACCTTCTGTCTCTGCCTGCAACAGAGATGACCTGGAGTTTCAAAGCTGCTGGCTTCCGGGTTGCCTGTCCCGTCATACCCGGGATGGAGCTGGTTAAGTTCCTACTACCCGCAACCTCAGCACACCGCCTTTTGACTGGGAACAAGTTGGAAGTGAAGAACAGCCTGGTTTGGAAGAGGGAGAAACAGAAATCAGAACCCACCCCTTTGCGTGAGCTTCTTTCTTCTCTTGACCCTTTGCAGAAAACGTAGAGTATTCAAGGGCAGTAGGCTCTCTGAACGCCAATGGAGTTTCGATGAATCACTTCCTGATAGACACTTCTAAGTCAGATTTACAAAGTTGTCAGACCTCTGCGAACACTCAGCATTTTGACTGTCCTGACTTTCTTCGGTATCATTGCCCAGTGTTCTGATATTTCTACCAGTAGCCCTGGGTTGTCTGTGAAATAACACCATATTTGGTTTCGTGAATGATGAAAAAGACAACGCCTTTTCCATAACATCCCGTTTTCTTGGAGCAGACTGTCTGCTGTGAGTAGTTAACACTGTTTCCAGTGGATGTAGCATGCCACGTTTCAGGTAGGTGAAGTGTGCAGTTTCTGGTAGATGACACATGCACCCCCAATGCAATTTCAGTGAGAGGATGATTTTGAAATCTACAGATAAAGTGATAAGACACATGTGCACACACATTCTCATTCTTTCTCAAAAAGCATGACTGCCATCCTTTAAAACTACCTTGTTTGAAGGTGTGTGACCTGAGGTTGACGTTGCATATGAATAGTGTTTAAACACTTTGAAGTAAATCGAGGTGCTATTGGTACATGCCCCCAAGCTCTCCTTTTTGGAAAAGCTACAAATGACTTAATTTCAGATCATATCTCTCTTTGAGGAGTCACAGTGGTATTTTGCTTGAATTCTATAGTACTTGGAAGGAAATAAACCAAGTGATGTGTGCTTGGGTATTGGTGCCACTTTGAATCTCACTGTGATGTGAGATTATATTGCACCAATGCAAGTGTGTGTGTGTGTGTGTGTGTGTGTGTGCTCATGCACACACATGATGTCTGTGTGTATGTTCCACAGGTAAACACCTTGGTCCGGGTGTTCTATCCACACTTGTCCCGCCCACATCACTGTCACAGTTGCCAAGGGCTTCAAAGCTAAGAGCTAGGGAGACTTATATTGGTATTGAAGGGCTCTAACAGCAACTCCCAAACTCTATTTCTTGGAATCTTTGTTGCTGCTGAGAAGGAGAGAGCACGTAATGAGAACTTACCATATACCAGATCCCGGGGAGAGGGTAGAACGGGGGGCCGGTGATGTAGGAGCCAGTCCTCCAGGTGAGGAGCAGGGACAGTACCAGGTGATAGCTGAAGGATGGGGCCATCGAACCCCAACATGGAACAGGGACTTCCTGACTTGAGAGCCCCAGAGAGCTTCTGAGCTTCCTGACGCTCACACTCAACTGAGTGAGGTTACCTACAGCAGGCCAGTGGGCACCCAAGCAGGGGGCGCCTGGGAACACCGCAAGATGGGGCGTTAGGACCTTCTGCATCTTTGGAGTAAGGTTGATGGACATTTGTATTCCTTGGTAGCATCGCCCTGTCTTGTAGGATGCCTTGAAATGCATACTCCTATGGTTCCCAGTTCACATCATATTTGCACTGCAACATCAAGAAGGATTTCTGTCTAAACAAATAAAGGTGCTCCTGTACAAAGAAAGCGTCTCCCTGGCTCTGACCTTTGAAGTCCTTGGCAACTGTGACAGTGGTGTGGGCGGGACAAGTGTGGATAGAACACCCGGACCCAGGTGTTTACCTGTGGAACATGCACACAGAGATGTGTGTGCTGTGCATACAGCAACATCCTTGGACCAGTGATGTGGGCTCGCCCCTTGCACCCTGTGCTTCGTAAGGATGTGCTCCAGCCCTCCTCTGGCAGGGTTTCAGACCTCTAAAGAGATGTACCCACCATGGTCCATAATCCCACTTTTGCTAGGGATTCCTGGGACCCTGGAAGTCCCGTGCAGCTGCCTGTGTCTGCATGGGCCCTGCCCATCATTCTTTTGGGAACTAGTCACACCACAAGTGTATATTCCCTAGGGCCAAGGAACAGCTGTGTTAGAAGAAGCTGGAGCTGGGGCTATGGTTTCCAGCTTCCTGGTAATATGGCCAGAGCTGCAAAGGGGACTGTGAAGGCCAAGGACTTCCTTTCATACTCTGATTCCAAGCTCCTCAGATATCAAGGAGGCCTGTTCAGATGGGGTGGAGAGAAAGTACTTGTCTGATTTAAAAAGAACAAGGAGAAAAAAAAATCATAGGAGTTGGAAGGAGAGCATTTTTTGAAAATATAAATTCTCTTTCATTATAACATAGAATAAGCCTAATTTTCTATAAAAAGCAATATTCTTTAGTAAAGCCGAGAGCATGGTTATCACCATCCAAATACCTATCTCTTAACTATATAATGTCTGTGTTAAGGGATGGATCCAGGCTGGATCAGGTTCCAGGAGATTCAAGTATTGATTATGCCTGAATGTATAATTGGCATAATCACCGCTGGGAATCCAGGATGGAATGCTATTCAGAAGGGAAACAAGAGCTGTGTCTTTGTACTTGGGGAAGCTTCCACTTTAAATCTCAAACATGCTGAAAGGTAGTTCCAGAGGTCAGATGCACAAACAAGTTTAGGCTGATTCTCTGACATGTATGTGGTAGAAAGGTTGTCAGGTGTTTTTGCCCAGACACGGAATTTCTTGGGCTTGCCAGGGATGTACACCTATGCCTTCTCTAGCAACCTGTGGTGCCCTTGAATTTCAGCTATAAGGCAGGAAGGATTTAAGGTCCTGTCCTCAGCATCCTCTGGAGCTGGCAGGAATTGGCCCTGGTGCGAGATGGGTTGGGAGAGGGGAGCTCTGGCCAGGACCCCAGCAGAGCCAGGGGTCAGGAGGCAGAGCTGACCACGCCTGTTAAGCAGCATCCCAGAGCCCATCCAGGAAGCCTGCAGGGGTGGCAGCTGTTTCCTCGCTATTTGTGAGCCAACCCCAGTCAGGCAGTGTGGCCCCTGACACAGATGACGTAGGAAAGTGGAGAGGCCCCAGTGGTCCCTAGGCATGTTCTCAAATGACCCCCAAAGTTGTCTTTTTTTTTTTTCTGCTAAATGAGATGCATCTGAGCCCTAGCCGGGAAAGTTTGTTTCTTTTCTTTGGGGATTTGGAATCTGAGCAAGCTCACCACTGGTTTACAAAACATCTGCTGATGTTCCATTTTTCCTCTGGGAGATGCAGGAATGCAGGTCTCTGGCTAGGGACCAGCCTTGGGAAATAAAATCTGCCCAGCGAATCCACATCCTGTACATTTGTAAGTTCACCAGATGATTTTTAGGCACATTTCATGTTTGAAAAACAGACAATAAAAAAAGATAATACTTCTGCCGGGCGTGGTGGCGCCCGCTTATAATCCCAGCATTTGGGAGGCTGAGACAGGAGGATCTCGGTTCAAGGACAGCCGCAGCTACTACTTAGTGAGGCTCTTTACAATTCAGTGAGACCCTGTTTCAAAATAAAGAAGAAAAAATAGGGCTGGGGCTGTAGCTCGGAGGCAGAATGTCTCTGAGTTCCATACCCAGTACTGCAGAAAAAATAAAAAACTATACTTCAAAACACCCATTTATAACTAGCTGATCATAGAGGTTGGTTATCCCTAATAGAAATTCTTGTGACCAGAATTCTTTCGGATGTCTAAGTTTTGGGTTTGGGATCTTAGAGATTTTGGGTCTCTAGGATTTGGGATTTCAGTATTTGCACAGATGACTTAACTAGTCGAGCGTATCTCATTCCAGAATCTGGAGTTTGAGATGATCTAAACTCTCAAACTTTGTACATCATGTTGACGCTCAAATAGTTTTGGATTATGGAGTTTTTTTCAGATTAGGGATGCTCAACCTATAATAATAATTTCCAAGAAAATGAATGTAACTAGAGAATATTATGCTAAATTAAATTGGTCTCAGGAAGTGGAGGGCCATGTGTTTTCTGTTATAGATGGAAGCTACAGAGAAATGGGGAAACAGAAGGCACTTCAGATAAATGAGGGGAAATACTAGTAGATGGAGGAATGGGCTTGGGGAGGGACGTGCAAAGGGAGACTTGTTCAAATAATGCTCTGTTCACACGTAAAGTTATCAACACCAGTTTCAATATTAAGTATGGGGAGGCAGAAAGAACAGTGAACCATACCAGGTGCTGGGTACATGCTTGTGTCTATCATTCTGAACCTCATTATGATGTGTGATTACAGTGCACCAATAAAAAAAAATGCCTAAAAACACAATAATAGCTGCCAGTTATAGTATGCATTGCAAACCAGGTAGGAATCTGAGCATCTACATAAAAATATCTCAACTTTTTCGATAACTACCTTGTGAAATATGAATGGTCATTATCCCCATGTTACAGAGATTTTTAAAAATACAGGATCCTGGTCCCATCCCCAGGGAATCTGCTACGGCTCCTTCAGAATGGGGCTAGGAGTCTTGGCAGAGTCCCACATATTGTCTGGAGAGGACTGAAGCTTAGGGTCCCTTGACCTAGATTTTCTAAGGGCTCATTGAGACACTTCAGTGTTTCCTTTGCTAGGAGGAAGGAGGAGTGAGTCAAAGCTCAGTGCTTTCAGAGAACTCTGCATGGCTGGGAAGATGGATGTAGGTATTTGACCATAATCCAGGGTGAAGCGGGCATCTTAGGTAAAGACAGCAAGACATGCTATGAGATCGACCATGTTTTGAAAGGAACTGTAAAGAATTAATACCTTTAGAACTCCCAAAGCAAGCACTGTGTGTCCAAGGAAAACCTACTGATTCAAAAAGGCCTGATTATTTGAAACCAACATGTGTAAACAAATCGTGTATCTCCATGAACTACAGGGAACTGTAGACACTTTTAGCGAGCCAGAAAAGAAAGGCAGATGTTGACTGAGGAACTAGGACATATCCACATGCTGTTTATGGTTACAGTACAGTTTGTTTACATGTAACTGAAATTTTACAGCAGTGATAGATGTCATCTTCCCTAGAATGAGACGAAAGGAAATGCTCTAGGTATAAAAGTATCTCTTATTCCTAAGTACAAAAATACTTGTCCTCTCCAAGAACCAGATCTGTAATTGAATTTTATGGTCCCACTTTCACTATTCTCTAATTTGGATTTCTATATACTACAATAATCATACTAACTTAGCCACTTACAGCCCACCCATCTAGAAGGGCAATCACCTTATTTTTCTTCATTTGGGGGCCACTCAAGGACTGACTGAAGAAGCTTTCATAAAAGTAACAGAAAATAAACAAAAATACTAATAGTTGCTGGCTTTAGGTTGCAAGAACAAACATAAATAATTTTTCACTCTATTTTTTACATTTTCTAAATGATGTACAATTACTATATGGTTCTTGGAAATTATTAAAGAGTTTTAATATATTTTTGTATCTAATAGCCATGTTGTATGTGTGTGGTACTGGGAATTTAACCCAGGGCCATTCTACCCTGAGCTGCACCCTTAACCACATTTTATTTTAATTAATTAATTAATTAATTAATTTACTTTGCAGTACCAGGGATGGAACCCAGGGGCATTCTGCCTTCGAGCTACACCCCCAGTGCTCTTTTTTTTATTCTTTATTTTGAAACAGGGTCTCATTGAGTTCACAAACGGCCTCACTAAGTAGCTGAGGCTGGCTAAGAACCGTAATCCTCCCGTCTCAGCCTTCCAAATGCTGGGATTGCAAGTGTGCACCACATGCCTGGCTTTATTTTTTAATTTGATAGAGAGTCTCACTAAGTTGCTGAGGTTGGCCTCAAACCTGCAATCCTCTTGCCTCGAATTCCCAAGTATTGGGATTATAGGTGAGCTCCACCATGCCCCATTGAATACCTGGTTTTATTATTTTATTTTATTTTATTTTATTTTTGCGGGTCTGGGGATGGAACCCAGGGGCATTTGACCTCCGAGCTACACCCCCTCCTTATTTTTTATTCTTTATTTTGAAACTGGGTTTCACTGAGTTGCAGAGGGCCTCACTAAGTAGCTGAGGCTGTCCACGAACCGTGATCCTCCGGGTCTCAGCCTCCCAAATGCTGGGATTTCAAGCGTGCGCCACCACGCCCAGCTCTAATACCTGGTTTTAACATCCATGCCAACTCATGAGAGGATGGCGAGGGTTATTCACATCCCTGATTTGCAGGAGAGGATGCTAAGAACTAAAGAAGTTAGCTAACTTTTGGGTTGACCTGCGGTCATCCTGGTAGAGTGTAGGTCATTATTTAACTGCTGACTTCTGACTTCTGGTTTTACAGATGGACCCTGGTAGGCTCTTCATTGGCACGCACCTCTCTGTGTCATTAATGAGGCCAGTCGGGAGGAATTCAGATATTTACCAACTGGTACAGGAGGGCGCTGGCCAGTTTCCCATGGGCACTGACCACCAGACAGGACAACTGCTGTGAACGAGTTCAGCTGTGCCAGTGTCCACCTACTATATTTCATTACACTTTTCATGGTGCTTTAGATATAGCTTTTTTCCTCCTTGATAATGACAGTTTACATGCATCTTGGGGACAACAGTAAGAAACTGGGGAACTGCACGCAGAGCCTCCCTGGGTTCACTTGCTTCCAAACTGCAAACTAGCCTGGTGCTTGTTTCTCTGGGCCCGAGTTCATCATAGTCACCCAGATTTTACAACAAAATATTGAGGCGGCATTAGAGAGGATGGATGCCAACAAAACACAAGATTTGGTTTCAAGTCATGTATTAGAAATCATCTCCCACTGTCTTCAGTGAGCTGACATATATTTGAAGGGCATTTAATTCTTAAACTGTTATTATTTGAGCTGGGTGTAGTGGTGCATGCCTGCTCTACTAATCTTGGGAGGCTGAGACAGGAGGATTGCAGGTTCCAGGCCAGCCTCAGCGATTTAGTGAGACCCTGTTTCAAAATAAAACATAAAAGCTGGGCATAGTGGCACATGCTTGTAATTCCAGTACTTGGGAGGCTGAGACAGAAGGATTGCGCAGGTTTGAAGCCAGCCTCAGCAGCTTAGTGAGGTTCTCAGCAACTTAGTGAGACCCTGTTTCCAAATAAAATATATTTTAAATAAAGCTCTGGAGGTGTAGTTTGGAGATAGAAGGCCCCTGGCCTCCATCCTGAGTACTAAATTAAATAAATAAATAAATAAATAAATAAATAAATAAATAAATAAAAAGGGCTGGGATGGTAGCTCAGAGGTAGAATGCCCCTGGGTTCAATCCCCAGTCCCTCCCAATTCAAAACAAAAGTTACCATGTGCCATATAACTTGATTTAAATTGTTAGAAATTAGTGACTTAAAAGAAGTTGTTAGAGGGCGTCTGGACATCAGATGGGACTGTCGATCTAGTTTGAGAAAAACTGGATTCAATACTAAGATCCCTTCCAGCTAGAAACATTAAGGAATCAATTGCCCCTCTTCAAGAGAGCATTATCAAAGTCATTGGAATTTGAAACTTTTGAAGAGTATCAGTTTAAATGATTAGCAACTCACCCTGCCGAAATTTAAAAGATTTATTATAAAAATCTGGATGTGCATGTGTCAAGCACCTGCCTCCACCTCTTCCCTGGAGTTTCAGATGTGTTCTTCTTCTATGTCATAATAGAGAACCCAAATGAGGGAGGCACCGTCATACCCATGCTGCTGAAAACCAGCTCCATCCAGACCAAAAAAAAATTTTTTTTAAAATGCCTGTCAATCTCAGTAATGAAAAATAATCTCAGACGGTTAAGTAATTGACTATATGCATTGTAAATACCCTAAAAGTGTTTGCAGATTTCGTCAAAAGCCCCAATGTTTTTTTACTTGAGGCCAAGAACATGGCAGGAAAGGAAATTAGAGGAAGGAAGCACCCATCCCCTTTTCAGAG
Organism: Muscardinus avellanarius; assembly: GCF_963383645.1. Lineage (NCBI taxonomy): Eukaryota > Metazoa > Chordata > Mammalia > Rodentia > Gliridae > Muscardinus > Muscardinus avellanarius. Next base: position 9,097,168 of record NC_137795.1, read on the forward strand.
TCTCTGTAATTTTCTATGAAGATTTGCACTTTGATTACGCTTAGTAACACCATATGCTGAGTGGGATGCAAGATCAAAGAGTCCAGTCTCAGCACTGGAGTCCTTGCTGCAGGCAGGATCAAATGCTCCTGTTGGTAGGATGTTAATAGAATCATAAAGACACTCCCCCAGGCCCCTCTTCATCCCTGCTTCATTTCCAAAATATAATTGGGAAACCTCAAACATGAATGCTCTTAGCATCTTATTCATTGTTTGCTATAATACTCTGCAGATTGAAAACAAAATGTTACCGCTTAAATATTTGGAGCTAAAGAATTTTCCAAAGCTTCATTTAATTGTCATATTTTATATTGTGTATGGCTTTAGAAATTTGGACAGTAAGGGCTTGTTGGATATTGCTTTGGTTGATGAGAGTGCAGATATTTTTCTTTGTTCTATTTTTCTCTACAATACAATTTTTCCACCAGTGAAGATTTACTTTGGCAGTTAAGAGTCTTTGGTAAGCCAGGCATCGTGGTATTCACCTGTAACCCTAGTTCTTGGAAGGCTGAGACAGGAGGATCTCAGGCTAGAGGCCAGTCTCAGAGAGTTAGCAAGGCTCTCAACAACTTTACGAGATCCTGCTTCAAGTAAAATAATAAAGATAAAGGCTGTGGAAGTAGTTTGGGTATAAAATTGCCCCTGAGTCCAATCTCTAGGACCAAAAACTCCTTATACAAACAAAAGAGTCTTTGGCAAAAATGCACATGTTGGCGTGTTAATTATTTTTCTCCTCATTGCCCTTCTGTGTCCTTCAGCCCTGTTTACAAATGGCCTTTCTTACAAACTTAAAAAAATCAATCTTGGTAATAGAAATAACCTTGGATAGTCAAACAATTCAGTGCATACAATGTAAATATCCCTGAAGTATTTGCAGATGCCATAACAAAAATAGCCAGGTGTTTGTCGTAGACTGTCTATTTGATGAACGGGGGGCACTGGGAAGATACTGCCCTCTGACTGCATCTTGTCCTTGAGCCACTTCTGGCTGTGGTCCATGGTTCATTTTCTCATCTGAGGGACAAATTATAATTGTTCAATGTAATGGTTTGTGAAAATACTTAGAACACAACAGTTGGTTGGTTGGTTGGTTGATTGATTGATTGATTGGTTGGTTCTTTGGTTGGTTGGTTAGTTGGTTGATTGATTGATTGGTTCTTTGGTTGGTTGGTTTGTTTGTTGGTTGATTGGTTGATTGGTTGTTTGATTGGCTGGATTGGTAGGTATTGGCAGTTGAATCCAGGGACATTCTACTTCTGAGCTACACCCCAATCCTTTTTAATTTTTTTTTAATTTTGAGACAGAGTCTTGTAACGTTGTTGAGGGTCTCACAGAGTTGCTGAGATTGGCCCGGGACCTGCAATCCTCCTGTTTCAGCCTCCCAGGTACTGGGATTACAGGCATGTGCCACTCTGCCCAGCAGAACACGAGTGTTGTAAAAGCAGGATTGGTGCTGACATTCCAACTGCTGTGTTTTCTCAGCAAGAATCTGAGGTCCTAGAAGGTAAGACCAAGGCTTGTACACAGCTTCTTGGTATCCTGTTCATCACAGTCCTTCCTTAAACTAGGTCTTTACCAAATGCTTGGCTGAGCAAAAAGTCTCTCTGTTTTGTGCTGCTGTAATAAAATATTAGATATTGGGTAATTCTTGAAGAATAGAATTATATTTTTTACAATTCTGGAAGCTGGGAAGCCTAAGATCAGTGTGCTGTAGGCTTATTGTCTAGCAAGTCTAGCCTCTGATTCTAGGAGGATGCTTTGCATACTATGTCTTCTGGGGACGGGGCAGGGGGGTCCTCACATGGCAGAAAGCAAGATCAGACAAGTGGACAAACTTGCTCTGTCAAACGCTTTTTACAGGGACACCTATTCACAGGGCAGAGCTTCATGTTTTAATCACCCCAAAGGCCACACTTCCAACATGACCATGCTGCCAACACCTGAATTTTAGAGGGGATTTGTTAAAGTCATAGCAAGTAGGAAGTCCGTTCTCAGGTCTTTACAGGGTCTTTTGGGATTTTTCTGTTATCGCATTGCTCTTCTCCAAGCCACTTGGACCTTGAACACATGGCCCTCAGCGATCAGAGTCTCCCTGGAAAGCTGCTCAGACAGCAGGACTGGGGGCGACCTCCGCAGGTACTTAGTGCACACGTGAATGCCATCTGACTTTACTTGTGCTATGAAATGATGTGGTTGTAAGGTATCATCATTTGCACAGAAGGCTCTTAACATCAGCCATGGCCCTTGTTATGCCCTTGTGATATGGAAAGAGTATGTGGAGAAGAGAAAAAGAAGCTGACCTGGGTCTCTAGTCTAGATCTTGGAGATTCACCTTGTATGGTAAGGCATTCTAGGCTTTGAGAAATCTTGCAGAAAATTAAGAAACATCCTCGGGATGGCAGGGAGAACTGCGGATCTGCTTCGAGGGACAGTGGATTGAACTATAAGATCCCGTGCAGCTTTAAACGTTAGGGAATTGATTGCATTTCTTTACTGGAACATGGCTATTCACTGGAATTTACAAGAAAATTAATGAGCTAATGAGACAGCTCTTTAAATATGGCGCTCTATTTAAAATATTCACATCATGCCGGGCGTGGTGGCGCACGCTTGTAATCCCCGCGCTTGGGAGGCGGAGACAGGAGGATCGCGCAGGTTCGAAGCCAGCCGTGCTGGCATAAGAGACCCTGTTTCAAAAATATAAAATAGGTCTGGAAGCGTAGCACAGAGGTAGAAGGGCTTCCAGGAACCCCAGTACCACCAAAAAAAATAATAATAAAAATAAAATAAAATAAAATATTCACATCATGCAAAGGACAGGGACCTTCCACACTGTGCCTCGTTGATTTCAACAACTCTTGGTATCCGGCTGGTTTGACCTTAATCCACAAGAAAATTAATATGTACAAAGTTGTCACTAGGCTTTCACCGTCCTGGAAAGCTGCTTTGTCCCAAGCTGTCAAACTAACAACTTGTAACACACTTTTCTTCCCACCAGGATACAGGTGTTAGGACCACATAACTCTAAGTACCATTGGACATGCTGGTGATTCTGGGCTAAGTAACTGATGACTCATCAAAGTGTCTTTACTTAGCCACCATGCTAGTGCTGAGAAGGCGATTCCCAGGAAAGCTAGCCATTTGGGAGAAGTTTCTGGAATGAAACCCTCAGGGTAAGTATTCTAGGCTGCTCAGGCATAAGAGCCCAATGGACAGTCAGTATGGGATTCCCATTATTCTGTAATGGACTGTAAGCGCCAGCTTAACTAAAATTCCAGAATTGTTTACCACCCAAAACAGGTGGCTAGAAACATACGTTAGAATTATAACCATTAAGCCGGGCGTGGTGGCGCACGTTTGTAATCCCAGCCTTGGGAAACTGAGACAGGAGGATCGTGGTTCATGGACAGCCTCAGCTACTTAGTGAGGCCCTTTGCCACTCAGTGAGACCCTGTTTCAAAATAAAGAATAAAAAATAGGGCTGGGGGTTTAGGTCGGAGGTAGAATGCCCCTGGGTTCTGTCCCCATTATGGCAAGAAAAAAAAAAGAAAAAAGAAAAAAAAAGAATTATAACCATTACTGACTGGCACTTAAAGAGTATCAACGATGTGCCAGGCACCGTCCTGAGCCCTTTTCAGGTATTAAACCACTTAATCCTTCAACAAACTTGAGAGGGGAACACAGAGACTGATCCTGTCTCACAGACAACACAGCAGAAGGGAGCGGAGGTTCAGTAACTGGTGCAAGGCCACCCACACACAGCGAGGGGATTTGAACTCACATGTTATGGCGGTTCTTATGCATACACGCCAGGCAGATAGATATTTGACCATAGCGTCTTGTCATTGCTAGAGTCACTTTTTGATACATAACATTTTTTAGGACAAATTAGTTTCCCTTGCACATACATTGTTTGAAGTGTAGTATTTTAAAATACTATCTTTAGCCGGGCGTGGTGGCACACGCTTGTAACCCCCGCGCTTGGGAGGCAGAGACAGGAGGATCGCGCTGGTTCGAAGCCAGCCTCGCTGGCTTAAGAGACCCTGTTTCCAAATAAAAAATATAAAATAGGTCTGGGAGTGTAGCCCGGAGGTAGAAGGGTTCCATCCCCAGTACCACCAAAAAAATAATAATAAGCTGGGTGTGGTGGCGCACGCTTGTAATTCCCCCGCTTGGGAGGCGGAGACAGGAGGATCGCGCTGGTTCGGAGCCAGCCTCGCTGGCTTAAGAGACCCTGTTTCCAAATAAAAAATATAAAATAGGTCTGGGAGTGTAGCCCAGAGGTAGAAGGGCTTCCAGGAACCCCAGTACCACCATAAATAAATAAATAAATAAATAAATAAATAAATAAAACTATCTTTTCCATGAGAAATCTTCAAGCTGCCAGTACCTACTGTCACATATAAATAGGCCAGCGTTTCCTTCATGCTAACTCCAGTTGAGTGTGCGTGATCCCTACCACATTACTGCTTGCTGTATGGCTCTCTTCCCCATCATTGTGTTTATTTGTAAATGAACAACAGCCTTTGGTCATTACAGAAGCACCTGTGTGCTTATATGTAGAAAGTAGGTACAGATGAGCCACAAGAATACGAAGTGCGATATCCCCACCACAGGAGCCTGGGTGATGGCTTTTCAAAGGTATCTGCATCCTAATCTCCAGAGCCTATGTGTTAGGCTTCATGGCCAGTATGGATTAAGTTTGCAGATCAAATTAAGTTGCTCTGCTGACTTTAAGAAGGTACCCTGCGTGGGCATCATGTAAACTTAAAAGTGGAAGAGGGGGCAGAAAAGGTCAGTTCTTTAATGAGAGAAGGCCCAGCCATTGCTGGTTTGAAGATGGAGGAGGAGCTACAAAAGCCAGGGAATGCAGGAAGAATCTAGAATCTGGGAAAGACAAGAGAGTTGATTCTCTCCTTGAGCCTTCAGAAAGAAGTGCATCCATGACGACACCTTGTTTTCCTGTGTTGAACTTCTGACCTACAGAATTGGAAGATAATATATCCATCTTGTTATAAGCCACCTAGTTTTTGACAGTTTGTTATGGCATCAATAGAGAACTAATATATCCACCAGCCAGTGCATTAAAACAACTCTGTGTGCGTGTGTGTGTGTGTGTGTGTATGTGTGTGTGTGCATGTTTTCAGATCTTTTTATACACATTTTTTTGTGTGTGTGGTGTTTGGTACTGGGGTTTCCTGGAAACCCTTCTACCTCTGGGCTACACTCCCAGACTATATATATATATATATATATATATATATATATACATATACATACATACACACACACATATATACATATATACATATATACACATATATACACATATATATACATATATACACATATATATACATATATACACATATACACATATACACATACATATATATATATTGGAAACAGGGTCTCTTAAGCCAGCGAGGCTGACTTCGAACCAGCAGGAGCCTCCTGTCTCCGCCTCCCAAGCGCAAGGATCACAAGCATGCACCACCACGCCCGGCTGTATTTTTTAAACTAAAGGGAGATAATAATGTTAAGTACAGATGAGCAAACTGCCTGTCTAGGTCCACTTTCTGTTGTGATAACTGAGATAAAGAAAGAAGTTATCTTGCCTTACAGCCACGGAGGCTTGAGACCCTGGTGCAGCATCCTCTGGTGAGGGCCACATGCTGCTCCTCCAGCGTAGAAGAGTGGGAGGCACGGGGACCTGGCCTGTGTAGACAAGAGCGCACAGGAGGGAGGAAGCGGGAAGGAGCCCAGCTTGCTTTTATGATGAGCCACTCTCCTGAGAACCACTTCCATGGGGACTAGGCACCGCATGATAGAACTCAGCTCTTAACTTGTAACTGTTGTATTGGCGATGGCTTTTGGTGGGGCAAGCCACATCCAAACCACAGCACTGCCTCTTTTTTAGTGGTTCTCTTTCCCTGATGTCAAGGTTCAGCCTATCTAAGGCTCAGATCGTATTCAATTTACTCTTATTGCCCCCGGGGTGCTCCCCCAAATCAGGATTCTGGTCAGGATCATGCATTGTATCTGGCTGTATGTTACCCAGGTGTTTTAAAACCCGAAACAGTCCAAATTTTTCTGTACAGTATTTCTTATTGCTTCCTCATGTTGTTTTATTTTTCTGCCCTCTGTATTTTCTGTAAATCAGAAGTTAGATCTAAGCATTTGCTTGATTCATGTTAATAAATTCGGTCTCGAATACCTCTTGGGCATTGTAGTATGCTTCGTTTGACATGACATAAAAAGGTACGGGGCAGCCGGGCCTGGGGGCGCTCACCTGTAATCCCAGTGCTTGGGAGGCTGAGACAGAAGGATCACGGGTTTGAGACCAAACTCAGCAATGTAGAGAACTCTCAGCAACCTAGCGAGACCCTGTTTCACAACAAAAAACACAAAAGGGCTGGGGTGCTGTTGGAAGATAGAATGTCCCTGGCTTCAGTCCCCCGGCAGTACAAAAAGCAAAAACAAAAACACACAAAACCCCATAGCATTAAGTGTCCACCATTCCTAAAGCCCAGGTTACCTGAGCACACTACGTATGATTCCATTTACAGAAAGTTCTGAAGCAGAATGTGCTGATCTGTGATAGAAATCTGAACGGTGGCTGCCTCTGGGAGCGGTAGGGATGAGCTGGACAATACTTCCAGGGCTTCCCGGGGTGAGGGCGGTGTTCCGGGGCTTGCTCCCTTGGGTCCCAGGACGGCTTCCCCAGCTTGCCTGTGTGGCGTGAAGTCACCCTCCTTCCTTTTTCATCAGGAGGGAGTTGTGTGGTGTCAGTTCAGCACCACACAGATGCAGAGTGCCTTCTCCCAGCACCCTAACAGCCAAATCCACTCAACACCCCTCGCCTGAATTCATGTTCATTAGAAATTGCAAAATGGCGGCTTTCCCAGTGCTGTTTCTTTATCTACTTATGAGCCGCCATTTATTGGTGAAGAAGAGCTTTCTCTAATGAGCCCGCTCTGTTGTTGCCCTGGAAAACATTATGCACAGGGAGAACAAGGAGATGCTTTGCCCTTTAATTACCCATTTTAAAGAGAAATTTACTTGTTAATAATTGCAGTGGTATTCGACCAGCAACTAAAAACATTCAAGATCTTAATTGGTTGTAAGTACTTGTGTGTATACAACAGGCAAAACTCAAACTGAGCTTATAGTCTCTTCCATCAGGACACTAATCTTATTGTGGGTGTCTTCATGACCTCATCTAAATGTAGTTACCTCCCAAAGTAATTACCTCCAAATATCATCAGTTTGGAAGTTAGGGCTTCAATATAAGAATTTAAGGGGTTCACAATGCAGTTCATTAAAAAAGGAGCAGTGCCTGGTTCTCATCCCCAAAGATTCTCATTTGGCTGAAGGTGGGACCTGGGTGGGCATCTGTATTTCTTTTAAGCTTCCCCATCACAGCAGCCAGGATTGCAAGGTCTGCTGTATATTTTGCTGTTCAAGGTGAATTCTGTGGACCAGTAGCATCCTCATCACCTGGGATCATGTTAAAAACTCAGACTCTCTGCTCCTACCCCAGACTGGAGAATCCAACTCTGCCTCTTAACAAGACCCCCAGACATTCGTTTGCACCGTACACTTTTAAAAATACTGGCTACAGCATCTCGCATAGATTTCCAGGCAGGTTTGAGAATGCTCCATCAATCATCCTTGTCTGAATTGATACCGATGAGCGTTTTGTCGGCAGACCAAGTTGCAGCTTTTTATGTATTTTTTATCTTGGAAGGCTGTCAAGGTGTGGCTCTTGCCTGCAAATAAATTTCAGCTCACTGTGAAGATTTTATACACTGCCCATATATCACTGTCTATTAGCAAACGAAGAACGGAAAATATACTTAATATTAACAACAGAGTCCAATGTTTTTGAAAATATACTCTCACCTCAGCCATTCTATTGCTGTGAATTACTTCCTTAGCTCTGAATGGGCTTTTAAAATTTATAATATAATGGAACATGTACTCCGATTGCAAAAGGAGGGAGATGTAGCACTTAGCACAGAGCATGAAGCTGTGGAGCTAATAAATAATTCAGTAAACTCGGGCAAGAAAAAACATGCATGCTTAAATAAAGAGCAGAGAAGCCCCAATGCTGAAAATACCTTTTTAGTTAGGAAATAAAAGGACTGTTACATATAATAATGTTACGTAGCATACAATTTTTGTTTTCAAAAGATTTGACTACAGTCACTCTGCTTAATACTAGCAAGAAATAGCCTTGATGTTTGAGAAAGCAGTCCATGGTCTTGTCATCCATCAAGATTATCCACCTGGTCATCAATATAAACGTGTGTCATGAAAGTACTAAATAAGAGGTTTCTAGCTGACAGACACTACAAAGGATAAATTCTCCCTTTCCATTTTCAGAAGTACCTACTGGGTATTGCTCTAGATTTTTAAGAACTCCTAATTTCTGAGACCTTTCTGTATAAAATACCCTCTTAATTCAGGATAGCTGCATGTTTCAACTCCCGCTTCAGGGATGATTTCTGCTTCTGAAAATTGGTCTTCTCTTTCTCATTTCCCTCTTCATTTCAAATTGACAGCTTCTCCATTGTTACCGACATAATTAAATAGTTTGCAAAAATGAATCAAAGTGGATTTTTGGTTTAGTCTCTATCACCATTAGATTCTAATAGGCTAAAAATAAGAAGAAATATGCTAAGCCACATTAAATATGGATATATGTATAAAGCATATACAAATTCATCTTAGGAGAAGGGGTCCTCAATAATGTTTTTTACTTAAATTCCAGTTTTTTAATTTTAAATTTTTTATTGATTTTAAATAAAAACATGGAACGCTTCACAAATTTGCGTGTCATCCTTGCGCAGGGGCCATGCTAATCTTCTCTGTATCGTTCCAATTTTAGTATACGTGCTGCCGAAGCGAGTGCTAAATTCCAGTTTTGAAATGCTGAGAGTTGACATTCATCTAAATAGAGGTCAGATTAAAACTGAGTTTTTTTTTTAATTGATTATCTATAGTATGTACAACAGAAATACACTCTGAAACTAAAATTCTTTTACATTGAATATAGAAGTTCTATTCCAAAATTGCAAATTATTGAATAAGGGCCTTGCTAGCCTTGATTCCAAGGCTATCTTATTTGCATTTCCAAGTTTCTTTCTTTTTTTTTTTTTTCATTTTGCAGTACTGAGGATTGAATCCAGGGGCATTCTACCTCCGAGCTACACTTCCAGCCCTATTTTTAAAATCAATGGTGGTTTGGAGAAAATGTCTTTTCCTTCCAAAGTAAAAGAGAACTTCATACTACCTCTTCCTAAGAAAAGGCTGCCATGTTTTTACCTCTTTTGTTTTTTTATTTTAAGAAAACATATACCCTTTTAGAGTGTAATTTTCAGAGCAGGGGGTTTGAATAAACCCAGAGGCTGTATTTTTTTTTTTTTTTTATGTGAGGACCAGAGCAAGAAAAAGAAAAAAAAAAAAAAAAAGCTTGTCAGAAGGGTGTCTTGACTTTGGCACTGTTGACGTTGGTGGGGCAGATTATTCTTGGTTGTGGGAACATGTGCAGGAGGAAAAGTGATTGGAATAATGTTGCCACCTGCATGGCTACCAAAGACCAGACTCAGCCCATCAGAAATCTTGCTGAGTGAGGACTTCCGGGAAGATGGCGACCGAGAAAAGTGGGGCTTAAGAGCCCCGCTAACAACCAATCTCCATTACCACAAAATCAGCGCCTTTCATAGCCAGAAAACACCATCACCAGAAAACAAAAAAAATCACCAGGCTCCAGAGAGAAAGCGGACTGAGAACAGAGCTCAGAACCACAGAGGAGATACACCGGCCTCACGCCCGAGGACACGGCAGCAGCGCCATAATGCCGGTGGCAGCGGCGAATTCACCGGACGGCCACAGCAAGCCGGGTGAGCCGCTGCAGAACAGCAAGGTGGGATTTTTCAGCACACGGAACATCTAAAGCTCCCAGTGGCTGAGCTCAGCACACGCTGCAGGCACTCAGAGTGGAACTCAAAACCAAGAAGAAATAAGCCACCCTCACGGCCGAGGGCGTACCAGCGGCACCATATTGCCACCGGCGGCAGCAGCAACGAATTCACCGAGACCAGTACAGCTACATCTGTGTACTCAAGAACAGTGAGTCAAATTGCAGGCCACAGAGGAGAAATCCCAGTACTGTACTCCCTGGGACTTGACCCAGTGGGGGAGTGGCGGTGGCAGAGATATCACACCATAGGAGAACGTGCAACCTGGCACCCCCCACAGTCTAAAGCAGCCTCTATCGACTCTCTGGGTCGGAGACTCTGTGATACAACCCAGAAAAGGAGTAGTGGGGTCTGAGATACTACAGACTCGAGATCCAGAGCACCTTAAGTGAAGTCATAGTGACCCAAGGGAAGAACCCAGAGAAGGCACAAACTTCCGAAATCATGGGAAAGAGGAATAAAACTGGAGCAATGAATGCCCACAACCCCACAACATCAGAACCCGATAAAACAGAAAATCAGAGATTTCTAGAAGATCAAATCAGGAAAATAACTGTAGAAATAATAGAGGTGTTTCGAAAAGAACTCAGAGAGAGCCAAAAAGAGATAAAGGATGCAATTAATGAAGTAAAGGCCTCAATTCAAAGCACAAACAACCGATTAGACCACATGGAGAACAGAATCTCGCTCTTAGAAGATGACCATTCCAAAAATGAACGCATAGTTTCTAATCTAGGAAAAAATATCCAACAGCAGGAATCTGATATTGAAGAAATATGGGCCCATTTTAAGAGAGCTAACCTAAGAATAATTGGAATAGAGGAGGGAAAAGAAAGTGAAACAAAGGGATCAACAATCTCTTCAAGGAAGTAATAGCAGAAAATTTTCCAAACATAGAGCAAGAGGTTGATACACAGATCCAGGAAACTTATAGAACTCCCTTTAGACAGGATCAGAGAAGAGGATCCCCACACCACATAATTGTCAAAATGACCAATGTGGAAGCCAAGCAGAGAATCTTAAAGGCAACAAAAACAAAGGGCCAAGTGACATTCAGAGGCAAACCAATTAGAATCACTCCAGACTTCCCAAACCAAGTCATGAGAGCCAGAAGGGCTTGGAGTAACATATTCCAAACTCTGAAAGAAAACAACTTCCAGCCAAAAATTTCCTATCCAGCAAAACTTTCTATCAAATTAGATGGAGAAATAAGAAGCTTCCATGACAAACAGAAACTGAAGGAATTTATGTCTTCAAAACCAGCACTAGAGAAAATACTCAAAGAGATTAACTACAAAGAAGAAATAGGTAACACACTCCAGAACCAGAGAAACAAGATTTTCCATCCAACAGACAACTAAGATTGGTTATCTGTGGAGATTCATTATTTATGTTAGTCTTTTACCTATCTCTAAATGGTATTGTTTGCCTTTATTGTTGTCAATTTTTAGGATTTCTAGTTGGAATATTAATATACCTTCATATATAGCATTTGGAAATATTTTATCCCATTCTATTAGTAACTTTTAACTCTGTTTACATTGTCTTTGGATATTATATATATATATATATATATATATATATATATATATATGTATATTTTTTTTAGGGAGTTTGTATACTCTTCTGTTGCCTGTGCCATTGAAATCATATCCAAGAAATCACTGCCAATTTCAATGTTGTGAGGTTTTATGACCCAGATTTTCTCCTAAAAGTTTATAGTCTTAAGATTTATATTTAGGTCTTTTATCTATTTTGAGTTAATATTTGTATATGGGATTAGGTAAGGGTCCAATTTTATTCTTTTCCATGTAATTATTATTTTTCCACAATATTTAGTTAAAAGATTATTATTTCCACCACCAAATGTTCGTGGAAACCTTGTCAAAAATAACTTGACAATATAGGGAAGAATTTAGCTCTAGGCTTGTATTTAACTTCAATGGTTTATATATCTGCCTTTAGAATAGTACTACACTGTTTCAATTATTGTAGCTTTATATGGTTTGAAATCAGAAAATATATATCTTCTAGCTTTGTTCTTTTTCAAGATCATTTTGGGTACCTAGAGTCCATATTCCATATTAGGATAGATTTTTTTTTCTGAAAAATAAATATATAAATATATGATAGTTTCACCTAAAAAAAATAGAAAAAAATATTCTCTGGTAAGAAAGTAAAAAGAAATATTGAAATGTTATTTTTAAGTCATCAAAAGCTTGGTATCAGACAAATGAAACTGTTATGTGAAATTATCATTTTTAATTTTGGATAAATTGCTATAATACTAGATGTCAACCACTAAGCCAAGCATGGGAGGGAGGGATGGGGAGAGAATGGGGTGGGGATCGGGTGAGGGCTGACTGGGCGATGTGTGCATGTATGTCTACAAAAGTTTGTATCCCACTATGATGTATGAATACAGTGCACCAATAAAAAAAAAAGGAAAAAAAAAAAAGAAATCTTGCTGAGTAAAGAACCCCAAAGAACCAAGGGGCTGGCTGAAGGCAAAGGGAACACAGAATTGCCATTGGATGAAACCCTCTATCAACAATTATTCAACCATTACCATGATCAATCAGCTTGGTACCAGCTATCAAAACAAGAATTTTATAACAGCTTGCAGATTTTGTCTTTGCCTCCCATGACCACACAGAAGGCCACCGGCGGTTAACTTTCCTTCTTGGCCTGTAGTGAATACAGTGGCTGAGCCTGTCTCCTCATGGGGACCCGACTGTCTGTTCCTACACTTCGGATGGAGTGTGAGCCTGTTTTCATCAGTAGGAGGAATACAGCTGCATTCTGTCTGGTGGGAATATGGTATCGTTACTGTTGGCTGGGTGCCATAGAACATGTTGATGCCGAGTAGCCAAAGGGCAGATGTACTGGATGGTGTCTCCAGGCTCTTATGCCTAAATTTGTCCTTCTAGACATCCTCTGGCCCCTTTCTGTGACTCATTCTTTCAGCCAGTTTCTTGCTAGATTATTCCAATGGGAGGTTCCAGCACGGGAGGAAGAGGTAAGCCAGTTTCCTCTCTCTGGCAGTGGGAGCAGGGCCCCCAGCTGGGCTGGCCAGCATGTGCTCCAGGCCCCAGCAGCCTGGAGTGGTTTCAGCCATATCAGCCCAGGGACCCAGCACAGGGTCAGTGGCAGCTTCCCTGTTTTGGAGTAGGAGCCCCCAGCTTTATTTGCTCCTCAGCCCTGGGAGAGGGCTCCTCCCCAAAAGTCCCTGCATTACATTCTTTTCCTCTTGAAATATATAAAATGTTTTGTACTTTTCTGTTTGAAAACTGAATGAGACAGAGTTCATTCCATGTCAGTACACAGCAAGCTTCCTTTTTTTTTTTTTTTAAGAATGCATCATTTTTATATGAGTAGATTCAGTTAATAAGGTTGCTCTCAGGCTTCTCTTTCAATCAGTAAGAGCAATAAGGACATTTGCATTTAGGAAAAGTATTGTCAAGGCATTTTTTCGGCAATGTTTGTGCATTTCCCCAATTTGGAATTATTCACGCCAAAGCTCTTATACAGGGATCCATCCAAATAGCTGAACTGGGATTAGACTAGAGGCTGGGCTCCAGAGAGCATCCATCTGCGGCTGGTTATTCATTGCTTAAGAAGTGTCCTAAAGTACTGACCACGCGTGTCCTGGCCTTATCGTGTCTAGATGAACTGCAAGCACCTTAGGCTTAGGTTTGTAGTCTTTTGAATACGCACACCTGTTGTACGCGGTGGGTGGGTGGTAGTGTCTCTTCTTCTTGTTGTCAGTGTCAACTGAATGTCTCTGGTGGGCAGTCTAGAAACTTCCAAGCCCTAATGTGAGTAGGGCTCCCGGTTTTTTCTGAGGAAGGTGCTAGCATATCCAACACTCCCACAAAGGGTACGAGCTCAAGTCGATCAGTTTTATTATTGGACTTACTCCACATCCCTTTCATAGCTGGTGCTCCTTAGAGATTTTTTTTTAATTATAAAAAAAATGTTTTTGGTACTAAAGATTGAGCCCAGGGGCATTTTGTCTACGAGCTACGCTCCCAGTCATATTTTAGTTTTCTTTTCTAAACAGGGGCTGTCCAGGTTGCTGAGAGCCCCATTAAATTGCCGACACTGCTCTCAAGCATGTTATCCTTCTGTCTCAGCATCTCAGGTACGAGGATTATAGATGTGCACCATCGTGCCTGGCAAATATGAGATGTGTCAGATAACTGTGGGCAGTGCTTCATTTTCAGCCTGTGCAGTCGGTCCCCTTGGTTACCTAGAGGCTGAAGTATAGCCCGGAGCAGGATGATGCCCTCCATCCCATGAGACTATCTCAGTCTCCTCACAAGCAAATGATATTCTACTTACGGAGAAAGAACGTCTCTTCAGCCCTGTGATAACAACCCTCCTCCCCCACACAATTCTGTTTTCTGATTTTATGGTATTTAATAAATTAAGCAGCATTTTTGCTATCTTCTCAAATTTTAGGTGTTCCGACGATTCTCCCTTCCCATTTCCAGTTCTCACACTTGTTTGAATCTCCTAAACCAGGGAAGGCCGGGTTCTGTTTGCAGTTGCCATGGTAACTCTCCATCAGCCCCAAAGGAGGATTTCTCTTCAGCTGGTCCACACCGTCATAGCAACTTAGAGTGGGACAAGAATCTTCAAACATTCAGAAACATCCCGGCCAATGGGCAGATAGAGCCACACTCCTAAGATGAATAGCCAAGCCTTGGTCCATGAGGATTTGACTTCTATAATCTTTAACATAATCCTGTTAGGGCAGAAATCCTTGGCAAATCCAAGCTGCTATGGCAGTGAAATTCTAATTTAACACTAAAACTAAAGCTACATTTGCCGGCAGTGTTGCTCCAGTCAACCTCATTGTCAGCCACATTAACAAATTAACAAAATGCCTTTCTGATTATCAGCTAATGCTGGTAAGAAATCAATAGCCAAATCTATTTAACTTGAGAAGTTCAATGCTGCTAAATCACATTTCCTGCTTATGGAGTGAAATCCTAGAAAATGTGCATGGATTATATTTCCAAATACTCAATTGAAAAAGTAAGGAGGCATGAGACAGAAAATTTATTTACTTTCTATATTTTAATAATAGTCATGCATATTTATTTTTAAGGCAGCTAACAAAATAGTTAATGCTGAACATTTAAAACATGAAACATCGGGTAACTAAGGTTCATGGTAACCCAGAGCAGTTTGGTTACGAGGCAGCCACATCCTTGGGGGGAGGGGGGGGCGTGTTGCAACTGGATCATATACACATTTTACAAAAATTGGTTCTAAACTTATCAAAACAGAGGGAACATGGAAATTCAGTTCCCGAATCCTGGCTGCACATTGGTGATCTCTTCCTGTATATGTATTTCTCTTTACTGGAATTCCAAGTGCAAGAAGGGATTCTTAGAAGCTTCGGTTTAGACATGATTACAGATGATTTTTATCTCTTGATGATACAGATTTGCTATTATCAGGTTCCAAGGAAACTCACACATATTAATCGGATTTTATTCAAGGGATCCAGTTCTACTTCTGTCTCTCCCAGCTCCGTTCCACTGAGGAGTACCAATGTCTTTCTTCTTGGCTATGGACACATTATGGACAAACTTTTCTCTCTGGGGACAGCAGTCTGGATTCTAGTTTATATTTTCATTATAAATGAGAGAGACTTTTAAAAAAGCACTTAAGAATCACTGCCCAGCTTCACCTGGAGTGAGGCCAATAGTTGTTAAGAGTCCTAAGCTATTAAATCAACTTTATTTCAGTGAAAAGTAGAGGTTGAAACAGTATATTTTCTTAGCTCTCCAGCCCCTGACTCAAACAACTAAAAGCGATAAAGAATAAAACAATATGGAGGATTTTTCAGAAATAAATTTTGCTTACCCAAAGATGAAGGGGACTGAGATTATTTCATGTTAGAATATCTCATTTGAATTGACTTCCTTCCCCTGGAATCCGAAATCCTCTTCCCTAGCATAAGGTAGGGGAACAATTAGTGGTGTTTATTTATTTATTATTATTATTATTATTATTATTATTATTTTGCTGTCGGTCCTAGCTTGCAACAGACAGAAGAGTCCTTTTTTAATCCTGTGACACAAAATAGAATTTTATTTGTAATTTATTTGTAACAAAAGGCTGACTTTTCAAAAACTTAGTGGTAGTTTACAGATTTAAAACTGGTTATTTTTTAAAAAAAACAACGTTTTGATTTTAAAAATCCTTTTGCCTTCTGACAGTGGAAGTAGGTCAAGATTTTCCTTAGCTTGGAGATGGATTTTTCTTGTTTTACATAGAACACTGTGAAATTCAAAAGATGGCTGAACTCACAGTTTCCCATTAGAAAATAGTTCAAGAATAAATATGAAGGACCATTCACCCAGCGCCAAGGACTCTACTAGGAGCTGCGAGAACAGGACTAAACACAGCGGGCAGGAGGTTTTGTCCTCTTAGAGACCATGTTGCTTTTCTTAAGGGCTTCTGGATTGAATTAAAACATTAACGAGTTGCCGATCCGAAGAATAAACTAGTGTTCTTCACTATTATGGGTGTAGTCACCAGTGTGATAAAAACTGAATTTAAAAATCCACCCCTCAAAGAATTTCTGCAACATTCTCTTCTCTCTGCGGGACCAAGATCCCTGAATGTTTTCTGTATTGAACAGAACTCTAATATTCACTTGTCCTGTGGAAACCGTTGTTCTCTGGAAATCATCTTGCCAAAGGGGGTGGGGGGATCTTTCTGGGAAGATTCAGACACAGAGCTATAAGTGATTCTGGCAGGATGAGCACAGAAGGGGAAGGATATTAGCAAATGGGAAAGAGCTTCATTGCCGGAAGGTCTGCACGGTGATATTAAAGGCTGCATGATAGGATTAGGGTTGAGGTTCTGTGCAGGTCTGGTTAGGCTCAAAGCATCCAATAACCCGCCATGAATCGATTGTAAAACGGCCACGGAGGCAGCTGAACGTACCTTTTATTATGTCAGGGATGGGAGTCCTATTTTGAAATCCAGATCTTTGTAAGTGTGATGAGAAATTATGTCTGCAATCCTGAAAAACACGACCCTACAATCCCACCTACCCCGGCGCTCCGTCTCCAGCCTCCACACTCAGTGCCTTCTCCTTTGGAAAAGTTTCAACCCAGAACATCCCCATGGTCCCAGGGTAAGAGACAGGAAAAGGAAGAAAGGAAGAGAGGAAGGGAGGGAGAAAGGAGACACTCACTTCTCTGCTTTGCATGTTTGGGCTGCGGCTGCTGAAATGAAGCTGCTTCTCTCCGCAGACATCCTGCCCACCTGGGCATCTGGGACGCATTCCATCTGCCTCTAAGCACTGCAGCCAAACTGAAGATTGTTTGTAAGTGGTAGTGGGCCTCTCCGTCCCCCTTCTACATTTCCCATTAATTTTTGTCCTGCCTTAGGTTTGTTTTTCTTCCAGCAATGCAAGTCTTGAATAAATTCATTTGTTACTCTTGAGGAAAAAGCTACTTCAACGCAGCCAAAAATATCTTCGGACCATAAAAATGTGGGTTCACCTTTAACCTTTGCTTGTGCTCCAAAAACACTTAAAAGAGTCCTCCTTTTTGGCCATGAGCATGCCCTTCTATAGCTATTGGTCTAAGAGTACATCTTAGCACAGGACCCTCAGGCCGATAAAAGAAAGAAAAGATATTAGACTTACTGTCTGATTTCTATGAAACCCTTCCTTTCTGATGAAAAAGGGCACATGTTTATTTTCATAGTTGAAGAGTTATTATGGTGGAGGCTGAAAATAAATACGTTTGATGTTTGCAAATTTATGATCATACCTGTAGATGGTGTTACTTGGTTTAAGCTATGATTCATCTCCTTAAATAGTCTGCTCCTTTAAAAAGCCACAAGTTGCAGCTGTTGAACCAAACAGAGTCAGTTTCCCAGAGAATTAGGAGCAGCTGGGGGTAGATAGGCGGGGCCAATGCAGAGGCCAGGGGTGGGGGTCGGGTGGGGGCAGCATTCCTCTCTAGGAAATGTTCCAAACCTCAACCCCACTTGAGAAGGGAGATTATCATAGACGCCATCTTGCTAAGGATGAAAACACCCCATTCATTGTGAAGTGAGGATTTACCCTGCACTAGAGACCAGACTTTGATGTCCTGAAGGGACCCTAGGAGTCAGGGACCCTGGGGCCCACAACAAGGTCACTTGCTTTTGGTCTGTGGGGTTTGGCAGCCCACACATCACCCTCTTCATAAAGTTCAGTCGCTACTGAGTCTTCATGACCCTTGAAAGAGACAAACTCCTCCTGACCACTCTGACCCAATCGCTGAAGCCAGAGAAACAGAACTTCAATGAATGAAAGTATGACATTAAAAACTGTAGTGTAGCGAAGTGAATAATACAGGGCATGCTCTCCTCTCTAGGTGGAGAAACTATTTGAGTCTGCAAATAATAATAAAGCACTAGAAGAGTAATATGAAAAGTTAAACACGTTTATCTGTGTCTATGGGTCGCTTTTATTTAGTGTATAGTTGCATATCTATGTATTCTGTATTACTTCTACGTGGTGTAAGAACCTCGTGTGGTCCATCCTCCGTATTGCTTGGACATTTAATGGCTTTGGAGGGCTCATGTGCTGATGGCTCAGTTCACCTGTGGGCCTTTGGGAAGACGGTGCAATCAGGAGTCCTCCCTCCTTCCTCAGTGGCTTAATCCATGGACAGATGGGTAATTGAAATGGAGTACTGGGAGGTGGTGGGAACAGTCTGAGGTGGTGACCAGCTGATGGGAGTGGGTCCTTGGGGCGCTCGGCACCTATCTTGTTCCTGACCCTCTGCTCCCCTGCTTCCAGGCCTCTATGAGCAGAACAGCCTCCCGCCATGATGTTCTTCTTCAAATAGGGCCTCAAGCAATAGGCCCAGTCAGCCATGGACCGAAACTCCTGCAACCAGGAACTCAAATAACTCTTTCCTCCTCTGGTTTTCTAAGGCATTTTGTCACAGCAATGCAAAGCTGACTAATACAGTACTCAATTCAGTCATTATTCCTGCGTGTGCACTGTGAACGTGGCACTCTAGGCGGGAGTAATGGGAGCATGGCCCACGTCTTACCTGGATCCACCCCCTCACATGGTCTGACAGCCCAACAACCTCCCTTCCTCTCCCCATGGCAGAGCTTCTCTTCTCAGGACCTGGACCCTCACTGTCCTGCAGGGACCCCAACACCATCAAGAACCATCGCTGCTGTTCTTTAAGGCTTGCTTGGTGTCTGCTGGTTGGAAGTCCTCTCCTGGCCTCTCAGCCTTCATTCCTGTTATCTTGCTTTGATTTTCTTCACAGCATTTATTGATATGTATCTTCATAGATAATATGTACTGGAACACTGACCTCTGACCACAAAGGGATGTCTCTGAGGAAGGAGGGTCTTTGATCATATGTGCTGCTGTTTCTTTACCATGTAGAACAGCACTGGCACCCCACGACCAAGTTGAAGTCAGGTTCTCTTCCTCAAGGGGAACAGTTGTGGTTCATGTATTTAAAATATCAGGGACAAAGCTGGGTGTGGTGGCGCACGCTTGTAATCCTCACGCTTGGGAGGTGGAGACAGGAGGATTGTGCAGGTTTGAAGCCAGCCTCTCTGGCTTAAGAGACCCTGTTTCCAAATAAAAATATTAAAAAAATAGGTATGGGAGTGTATCCCAGAGATAGAAGGTAGAACGGTTTTCAGGAACCCCAATACCACCACACATACACACACACACACACACACAAATATATATATATATATATATATATATATATATATATATATATATATATATATATATATCGAATACAGACCCATAAATGTAGATGATAAGAAATATGGCTCTTTTTCTTTTCTATAATAATTTTCTTTTAAATTCTGAATTCTCACAGCTGGGTGTGGTGGCGCACACTTGTAATCCCAGTACTTGGGAGGTGGAGACAGAAGGATAGGAGGATCTGAGTTCTCAGCCAGCCTCAACTATTTAGTGAGGCCCTCTGCAACTTAGTGAGTTCCTGTTTCAAAATAAAGAATAAAAAATAGCTCTGGGGGTGCAGGTAGGAGGTAGAATGCCCCTGGGTTCAATCCCCAGCACCACAAAATAAATAATACATACATACATACATACATACATACATTCTGAGTTCTCACTGTGCGGAGAGAGTAAGAAATTTCATCTCACTTATCACGCCCTTCCTGCCACCCAGGGTTGTGTCAGGTCCCACAGTCTGTTACAGTTTGCATCCAGAATGTCTCCCAGAAAAGACCACATGTTGGCAATGCAGCAAAGCTCCGAGGTAGGTTTACTTGTTAATGTTTTCTTTCGATCCGGAAGCCCTTAAGAATGCCAGCATGGTCTCCGGAGGACAACTGTGATGTTTCTGCCTTGGAGCTGGCCGACTGTGGACTGAACCTCTGAAACCTGAGCCCAAATAAACCTTCCCTCCTCTAAGTTGTCCTTGTCAGGTGTTTTTGTCCAGGTGATGTCAAAAGGCTCACTAAACCAGTCTTCCGTAATGACAGAACTTTGGGGGAGGGTCCTCTGTTAACGAGGCTGTCACGCTCCCAGTGGCCCCGTGGTCGCTCATGCCTGGTGGCCTTCTGCTGCTCCATACCTCAGAGCACAGGGCCTCCACTCCCCAAAGGAGCCTCCTGAAGGCTCCTCCTCTCTGGAGTCTGGCTTCCTCTGGGTCCCTGCCAGGAAGCCGAGCCCAGGGAACTCCCTCTGCTGGAGGAATTGCCATTAAGTCTGGTGTTTCTTGTTGGTTTCCCAAGCCAGTTTGCTTCCTCAAAGCCTATGCCCCCAGCCCCTGAGCATCCAGCTTTTGGAAAACAAAAGCCAGAAACACTCCCAGAATACTCTGCTTCTCATCCTCCAGCTCCCCTCCCTGGGGAGAACATCCAGCAAGTCTGGCTGAAGCCAGGCCATTAATAGACAGAAGAAAGGGACTGCACTTAGCAATGTCTAGGGTAGATTAGAGGAGGGCTGGCGAGAGAGAGGCTGGAGTGGGAGGCCTTCCAGTAGGCTCTGCAGTGGCTTAGAAAGTGGGAGCTGAAGGAGGAGAGGGATGCTCAAAGGTTTGGTGAAGTGGACTACACAGGCTCTGGCCACTGGTTGGATGTAGGACAAGGACCAGAGAAGGGTGGTGATGGGAGAATGGAGATGCTTTCAGCAGACCCAGGGACACCGAAGGAAGATGCTGGAGACAGGGAGAGATGACACTTCTGGCCCTGTAGAAGCTGAGTGTCCATCAAGCAGTTGGAGCCCTGCACAGGTCAGGACTGTCAGAGAACCTGGCTCACAATGCTGCCGCCAAAGGAATCCTCTGGACCACTGTTAGCTGCCTTGCTCTACTCGGTCATGTTGGGGCCAGGCCGCTGCCCGAGTGGAAGGCGAGTACACAGAGCCACCTCGAGCCTGAGTGAGCACAGCTTGAAGCAGCTGCATTGCAAAACAAAACAAAACCAAAAATGTCAACTGCCAAAAGACAGAAGAGTCGACTCCCGCAACCTCAAGCTGTCTCTCAGATAAATACAGTCTCCTCTCATGGTGGTGTTATGAAATCTATCCAGGCACGAACGAGAAGAAATAGCCTTCAAATCCTATAGCTAGTCTGTGGCACAGATTCAGTTTTATACTCTGATATTTCTTAGTAGAAAATTCTCACTTTTATTTATTTATTTATTATTTATTTATTTATTTATTTTGAAGTACTAGGGTTGGAACTCTGGGGCATTCTACCTCTGAGTTATACCCCTAGCCCTATTTTTTTTTTTTTTTTTTTTTTTTTGGTGGTACTGGGTGTGGAACCCAGAGGCTTTCTACCTCCGGGCTATACTCCCAGACCTATTTTCTATTTTATTTGGAAACAGGGTCTCACTAAGTTGCTGAGAGCCTCACTAAGTAGCTGAGGCTGGCTTCTAACCTGCACGATCCTCCTGTCTCAGCCTCCCAAGTGCGAGGATTACAAGCGTGCGCCACCACGCCTGGCTCCGTTTGATCATTATTACCATTATATGATTATGCATTTGTTCGGAATGTCTTTTCTACAAGTGCAGTGTCGGCAGAGGCCCCGGGCACCGTGCACACAGAGGCAGTAGCAGCCATTGGTTTTCAGCAGCCCTGCTTTTGGCGGGGCCCCTGGCATTGTGCTTCTGTCCCCAGGGAAGTTGGTCATGGCTTGTCCTCTGCTCTGAATGCCGGAGGTTGTTGGCTTCGCTTGGTGGCTTTGGGCTGAGTGGAGGTGGCGGGAGACAGCGGCATATCACAGAGACTAGCAGAACTTGGGGCCTTGACGGCGCTGGTCAAAACTCCCGAGGAAACAGAAGCAAACCCCCAATTCACACAGCCCCTGGTGGACAAGAAAACTTCCCTAGGTATCTTTTTAATTTCTGTGGTACTGGGGATTGAGCCCATGTCATTCTACCTCTGAGCTCTACCCCCAGCTTCTCTAAATTTTTTATTTTTTGGGGGGAGGAGGTAGTACTAGGGATTGAACCCAGGGATATCCTACCTCCCAGCCACACCTCCAGCCCCTTACTTTTAAATTTTTTATTTGGAAACAGGGTCTTGCTAAGTTGTTGAGGCTGCGATCCTCCTGCCTCATCCTTCCAAATACTGGAGCTACAGGCATCTGTTGGCTGCTGTGCACTTCTTTTTATCTTTCTGAGGTTTCCGAACCTCTTTGCCCCTCTGTTTTCGTTGGATGCTACCAGCTGCTGGGGATGTAGGGGTTCCCACAGAGGGAGGAGAAGTCAGAGAGAGCCAGAGACACACCTCCCCGTGCACCTCTCCTGGCCAGTGTCTGCTTCCCCGAGAAGCACCTCTCTCCATGGGAGTGTTGTCTTTAAACCACCTGGCTTTGGTTTTCATGACAGATTCTAGTAACAGCCTTACTGAATTCCTTGTAATGCTTCCAAGTTGAAAATGTGACTATCAACACCTTTTACTTTGCTACAGCCCAAAGAGGGAGGAAAAACTCTCCTGAAGAGTGGAAAGTAGCTGGAAATTCAGAATTGGGGTTCAGCCTAACATGCCCCCTGGGATGCCCCTCCTTTTCTCTTTCATCATCCAGCAAGGAAGACTTTGGAACTTAGATGCACACCTCCGTGGTAATTTACTTATGATACCGAGAGAGAATTAAGTTTCTCATTCCATAAGAAACTAGAACTCTGAGGGACCTGTTTGAGGCTCCAGCCTGACACGTAGGAAGGGCTCCAGGGGCAGAGGTTGGCTTGAGGGAGCTGTGAGGTACCCGGATCCCGTCTCCTCTGCCCCACACAGCCTGGCCAAAGGAAACTGCACTCTGAACACGTTAGCTACTTCCATCCAGTAAACAAATCCCCTCTGCACTCCTCCCTCTGTCCTGTCCATGATCGAGCTTCAGTTTTGCTGAGTGACATTGTTCCAAGCCCTTTTTTTTTTTTCATAAAAGCTACATTAAAAAATACAAACTTGTTGCCAGGCATGGTGGCGCACGCTTGTAATCCCCGCGCTTGGGAGGCAGAGACAGGAGGATCGCGCAAGTTCGAAGCCAGCCGCACGCGCTGGCTTAGGAGATCCTGTTTCCAAATTAAAAAATGTAAAAATAGGCCTGGGAGCATAGCCCGGAGGTTGAAGGGCTTCCAGGAACCCCAGTACCATAAAAAAAAAATACAAACTTTTGTTTATTTTTGCCCCAAAGCCTCTGGTATTTTCCTCTAGTGAGTCACATGATGGGACCATTTCAATAGGACATCCCTCATCCCAAGGGGGAATGGGACATCAGTAAAAGACAGCCTGTCCCACCTCGCTCCTGTCCAGCATGGTGTGTGTGTGTGTGTGTGTGTGTGTGTGTGTGTGTGTGTGTGTGTATTACTGGGGATTAAATTCAGGGGCGTACTACCTCTAAGCTACATCTCCATTCCTGTTTCATCTTCTATTTTGAAGAAGGGTCTCATTAATTCATTAATTTGCTGAGGGTCTTGTTAAATTACTGAGGCTGGCTTCGAACCTGCGATCTTTCTGTTTCGGCCTCCCAAGTAGACAGCACACCCAGCTTCAGGAGGGGGCGTAATAAAGAAATGCCATGTCACCAATAAGACTATGTAAATATGCAAAGTGACTCATTCCAATCCAAAAATACATACAGGGGCGGGGGGAGCGGGATGGGACCCAGAGGGAAGCACACCGTCCCGTGTGCGTGTGTCTGTGTGCCTTCATCCCTCAGCCTCACTGCGACGTGCAATTGCAGCGCACCAATAAAGCAGAAAAGTAAAAACAAAGCAATGGGAATATTCTGAAATTGCAAACAAAAGAAAGGTCATTTCCCAAGCCGTCGGGGCCACTTGACAATGCACTCACAGGGAAGCCTTCTAGATCCTTCCCTGCCTCCAGAGACATCGATGGGAGAACTGAAGCCTGGTCATGGGCAATCGGTTCCAATCAGCTCAACCCAGAAGCCAGCTCTTCTACCCCCTCCTTACAGAGCTGAGGTAGGCTTATGCCCCTTCAGGTTTGGCAACAAAATAATTGAATTATTAGAGATGGGAGAAAAAAAACATGTGAGTTGAGAAGCCAAATATCCGGGGAGCTCTGAGCCTCGGGGATCCCGCACAGCGGGGCTTGGCTTGGCCTTCCCCGGGGCTGCTGTGTCCTTTGGAAGGCTCTGCCTGCCACCCCACTCCCCGATTTACAGCACGTGGCCCCCTTATCCTCTGCTCCCGAAGCACTCTGGACCATCTCGGTTCAGTTCCAGTTCTTTGCGCGGCGGGCGGTTCCTCCAGTCTCCACACACACCCTCTCCCTCATTCCGTGGGCCTCGGGGCCAGGGCACCAGGTCAGGTTTGTCTCCCTGCCTTGAGCACCCACAACAGGCCTGTCACCTAGAAGGCTTACTGAGGCCATCGTGACGTAAGAGGGTGAGCCCGAGGGAGCCAGGGTGGGGGAAGCTTCGTCCCAGGGCTGGTGGAAGCAGGCATCTGTTGTCTGGACACTGCACCCTCCCGCTTCCTTGGCCCTAGCAGGCTTTCCTTTCCTTCCTTTGATTCAGGCATGAAATTTAAAGCATAGTTAGAAGTTAGTACATGTGCGTTCACATTGTAAATATTCACTGGGGAAGTGGAAAAGCTACCTGTTAGTATTCCTGTTGCATTTCAGGATAGAGAGCTGGGCTTTTTTTTTTTTTTTTTTTTTTTTGGTACTGGAGACTGAACACCAGAGAGAGGCCATTCTACCTCTGAATAATACTCCCAGACTTTTGTACTTTTTGTTTCGAAACCTAAACTTTCTGGGTTGCTATGTTGCTGAGGCTGGTCTCAAATCCGTACTCCTCCTGTCTCAGCCTCCCAGGTTTACAGGTTTCTGCCACTATGCCTGGCTCTGATGAGCTCTGATGTCTGCATGTGGTGGATATTTTGGGGAGTCTTGGCTGCCCAGCCTCCAGGCCCCCATTCTTTTTTATAAGGACACCTGTTTCAGGTGCTGTCTTGGCGGCACTGGAATACATTATCAATGGTCACCTCTAGTCTTAGTGATGGCGAGTTCTTATTTTTTTATTTATTTTTTATTTTTTGTCAGTGAACAGGTCTTCCCTTTTGCAATTTGAAAATTAAAGATTTTTTTAAAAGATTAATGTTTGCCCCAAAGATTTTTCAAGATGCAGAAAAGTGTCCTATGTAATGTATTGAGGTGGTGACCATAGCTCGGGGCCCCTCCTCAGACACATAGAGGCCCAGGGGGACACACAGCCCTGTGCCACACTCTGGAGGTTGCCAAAAATTCTTTTAAAATGACTGAACAGATGTCTTTCCTTGGATTGAAGCAGATATAAATCACAACAGTCTGTTTTTACTTCTTAGGCTCAGTGTCTTAGGGGCAACACAATTAATTACTTTCAGATTTGTTTTCTGAATATCTTTTACATTTTCAAAATTTTAATAGTAACGAGCACTACAATATGAAAAGCAAAACAAACAAATAAAAAGCAAGTAAACACATCTGTACAGATGTCCGTGATCCCAGGGCACACCAGTGAAGTCGACCAGCCCTGAGCCAGCCACAGCTGTGGCCCTCAAGGGTCCAGCATGAAAAGCAAAACGGTTTCTGACAGGGCGCTGGGGGCTTCAGTGGCGTAAGATTGACACAGCTGTGACCCAGGTGTTGTCAGCTGTAAGATCAGGGAATCTTGTGAGTCAGGAGAAGAACAGGAGGAATCCCCAGGCTTGCTGTGAATCAGGGTTTAAGTCTCTTATAGCAAGCGTCTTGGTTCCTGGCCCCGTCTATTGTGTTTGGGGTGGCAGGAGGAACAACAGTTTGAGAATATTTCATAAAGGAGGGATTAAATGATAGCTCCTGGTCCTGTCCAGATATTCATGGTCAAGCATCTATTTGCTCCTGTTGAATAGAGGGGATAGGATACAGCCGCGAAAGTTTCCGGCTTCGTGCGCTACCTTTAAAATAAAGCACAAGGTATAACTGACGGCCTCCTTCCCTTTCTCCCTCCTTACTTCATTAGATGACTTTTTATTTAACTTAACAAAACTGGCACAGAGCTCAAGTCTATTTCTGTAAGACTTTTTCTGTCCTCAACAGTGGTCTCCAAACTTTTTGTTGTTGTTGTTGTTGTTAATCCTGTTATTAAAAGATTGCTGCAAGGGACTTGTAGGTCAGTGGTAGAATGTTTGCCTAGCGTGGAGTTTGATCCCTAAAATCATGTGTGCACATGCGCGCGCGCACACACACACACACACACACACACACACACACATGCACACACACACTCACTAGTCGCAGGAGTATACTTTATAAAGAAATTATCATACATATTTTGCGGATGCTTTCAGGTGCGCAGGTGTGCCTGTGTGTGTGTGTGTGTGTGTGTGTGTGTGTGTGTGTGTGTGTGTATGTTACTAGACATTAAACTAAGGGGTGTTCTGTCACTGAGCTCTGCCCACAGCCTTTTTTATTTTTTCTGTTTTGAAACAGGATCTTGTTAGGTTACCAAGATGGCCTGGAACTTGTGATCCTCCTGTCTCAAGCCACCCAAGGACCGGATTACAGGCTTGTGCCACCACACCCAGCCATTGTTGTACAAATAAGATAAACATATGAAGTTTTAATCAAAATAAAAACTACAAAAGGATCAAATAAAGATTAAATTTAAAATACCAAAAGTTTTTTAAAAAATATATTTGATTTTTAATGACGCAGAAATACTTTTTGCTTCCAAAACCATTGCTATCCATATCTATGATAGAAACTGATTTTTAATGACACAGAAATACTTTTTGCTTCCTAAGACATTGCTATCCATATCTATGATAGAAACAGTGTATTGAAACAGTGTATTGGATGGGCTTTGTCGTGTTGAGAGAATCTCCAGTTACTGACATTAGAGCCATCGGGCGAGGTGGTGCACGCTTGGGATCCCCGCTTCGGAGGTGGAGATGGGGATGGCGCAGGTTTAAAGCCAGCTGTGCTGGCTTAAGAGACCCTGTTTCCAAATAAAAATATAAAAAATAGGTGTCTGGGAGTGTACCCTGGAGGTAGAAGGGTTTCCAGGAACCTCAGTACCACACACACACAAAAATATCTAAATATAAATATATTATAATATATATAAATATATACATATATAAAATATATAATATATATAATATAAATATATAATATATAAATATATATAATATATAATATATAATATAAATAATATATATAATAATATATAAATATATAATATATAATAAATATATATTTCTGCCAGGTGTGGTGGCATACACTAAAAATCACGGTATGTGGGCAGCTGACACAGGAGGATCCCAGGTCCACGGCCAGCCTCAGCTACTTAAAGAGGCCCTCTGCATCTAGTGAGACCCTGTTTCAAAATAAAGAATAAACAGGGCTGACAGTGATTTTCAGAGGTAGAATGTCCCTGGGCTCAATATCCAGTATCAACAAATTTTAAAAAATGTCTGGTTATATGTTCAGGTTATATAATCCTTGATTTCAAAGTGCGACAAACCCGGAAGAAGACACTTCACAGCGTCGCGGAGGTCCAATGGCGGAAATGTCTCTTTAGACGACCTCAGCTGAACTCACTCCTGGAGGTCGTGTCCCTTGCGCAGACCGCTGTGGAAACTGTCTGGGACTTTAAGGGTGTTTGATTTTGCTTTTATAATGTGCATGGAAACACTTCCAAACATCTGCTTTCAAAATGCACTTGCCATAGATTCAATTTGTGTGTGTGTGTGTGTGTTTGTGTGTGTTCGAGATTGAACCCAGAGCTGTATGCCTCTGAGCTATATGCCCAGTTTTTTTTTTTTTTTAACAGTGTCTCACTAGGTTGCTGAGTCTCCCTAAGTTACTGAGGCTGGTTTGGAACCTGCGATCCTCCTGTCTCAGCCTTCCCAAGTACTGGGATTATAGTCATGCGCCATCATGCCCGGCTTCAATTTCTTTCTGAAAAGAAATCATTTCTCTCAATAATTGTAGAAGTACCACTTCTACCTTGAAAAGACAGATTGTGTTTGTACTTTTATGAAAAACAGCTGCTAGGGAACGCACTAAGGGTAGCAGCTTGGCAGGACAGAGTTTGACAGCGGTGGGTACCGCTTGTCTTTGTCAAGGGTCCATAGCTCCTCAGTGCACTGGAACAAGCTAACGCAGGTCCCTTCTCTTCATAGTGTGGAGTGTCGCATAGGGCCTGCTCTTGGAACACTCTGTTTTCATGAGATCCACCGGGGTGCTAGGATCCATGAGAATGTAAATTGCAATTCTTGGCAGCAGCTGGACCCAGAACCACAAGAGACGCTCCTGTAGGCCCCTCCTCCATACAACTCCCCATTTTGTGTGTGTGTGTGTGTGTGTGTGTGTGGTACTGGGGTGGAACCGAGGGGCATTCTACCTCCGAGCTACACCCTTATCTCTATTTTTTTTATTCTTTATTTTGAAACAGGGTCTCACTAAGTAACTGAGGCTGGCCGCGAACCACAATCCTGTCATCTTACCCTCCCGAATGCTGGGATTTCAGGCGTGTGCCACCACGCCCGGCTTACAAATCCCCATCCTTGCGCATGTTGTCTGTTCACAGACATGCCAGTCACATGAGACACTGGACGGGTTCACATCTGGACTCAGGAGGGCACAGTGACCATCGGTATTAAATACTGGGAAAATGAAACAAATGTAGACATTCTAGAATTTTCTCCCAGGATATTGATGGATTTCTTTCTTTCTTTCTTTCTCTTTCTCTCTTTCTCTCTTTCTCTTCTTTCTTTCTTTCTGAACTAGGGATTGAAGCTAAGAAAATTCTACCCACTGAGCTATATTCCAGCCTAATTTTTTTTTATTTTGAAACAAGGTCCCACTAAGTTACTGAGGATTTTGTTAAGTTTCTGAAGCTGGCTTTGAACCTGTGATCCTCCTTTCTCAGCCTCTCAAATGCTGAGATTGTGGGTGTGTGCCACCATGCCTGGCTTCAGTGGATTTTCTTGAACATTCCATGGAGAGTGTACACCCTACTTGGACATACTTTACACAGAGGATTCTTTCCAGTTAAATTAAAAAGTTTTGCTTTTCTTTAGTCTTGAAACTATCCTCTCCCTTCTTTAGCAGTATAACACCTGTGGATTCAGCCTCCATGGAGCTGCACCCTTACATGTGTGGGGGGAGGGATGTCCCTAGAAGGCCTGACAAACTGTATCCACCACCCCACCTCAACACCCCCGCCCCCAGTATCTTCTTACCTGGGGCAGGGGAATGATAAAAATGAGAGCTTTTATGATTTCCATTTTTGGAGGTGCTATTTTGCGTCCATCCCTATGTTAACCACTCTGAAAATACAGTCGATTCTTTCTGTTCATGGTAGTAATATTCTGTAGCATCTCTGCAAATACTAAATTAGCAAATTCTGTCCTCAAAAAGGATGCTTGATGACAGTAGGAGAGCTGAAGCAGCATCACCTGTGACCTTTGACCACAGCTGGGGACATATGTGCTGGACCACTGAATTCTTTTGCACTCTGTGGGTGACCTCAGAGAGCCAGGACTGATCTGGGGGGTTGTACTGGCCCGGATCTGGAAGGGCCCTGGCATCTCCGGCACAGGAGGCAGTGCTCAGAGGTGGGGCTGTCAGGGAGCTGACTTATGACAAGGAGCCTAAGCCTGGTCAGCACATTAATCTGCTGATAGATTAATAATCTGAATGGATTGCTGGGAGTTGGTGGAAACTACAAACAGATGGGGTGTGATTGGATGCAGCAGGTCCCTGGGGATGATACAGCCCTTGGGGACCATCCTGGCCTCTTCCTCTCATTCCTATTTTCTGGCTGCCATGAGCCAAGCGCTCTGCTCCCTGGCCCTGCCCACCATCATGTCCTGCTTCCCCTCAGGCCCCGAGCAGGGGAGCCAGGCGGCCAGGGCTGAGGCCTCTGTAACCTGTCCTCCTCTACATCCTTGGGTCAGAAATTTGGGTTGCAGTGATAAGAGCCTAACATGGGGTTATAAATGAACTTTTTGGCCAGTAGGCTACACTTTCAAAGACAATTATCCATGAATAATGCTGTCTCATCTCATAATACCCCCGTGGAAAGGTACCACCTGAACTGAAGGGAACCTTTGAAGTCTCCTGTGGGGACCTTCCTGGGGCCAGAAGGCTAGTGAGGAGAAGGGACTTACCCCAAACTCCCCAGGGGGCGCGGGGTCCAGGGGGCTAATCCCCAGGCCTCCAGCCAGGGCCAGCACTCTTTGCACTACATATTTATGGAGCCAAATGTAGCCAATCTAGCCTGGAGAAGGGGCAACATAAGAAACATTTCTCATTCCTCCCTCCAGCTTATTCTTCACAATAATTAAAACCCGCTTTGGACCAGAATGTTTGGTCTGATGACTTCCAGTACGTGGGCACAATGATCAATACATTCAAAAACAGAAGAAATTAAGAGAAAAAAAAAAGGAAGATCATAAACCTGAATGAATTCAGGCACAAAATTAGAAATTAATAGAACAAAATCAATATTTATAACAAGAACGGGCACTGATTTTTTAAATTTAATTCTCCAGTGGGCCAAGGCCTGGAGGGTGATGGAGAGGGTGGTTGAAAACATCACAGAGCTGTGGAATCCCTAAGCGACTTGAAACAGGAAATGTACTAGGAGGGAGAGTCTAGTGGGAAAGTTACTAATGTGTGTATCTTTCTACATGTGTGTATTGTGGTATCAAATTATCTCAAAATTTAATTCCAACTACGATATAAAATTAGGTTGCTCTTTATTTGGTAAAAGGAAGTCCAGAATTGAAAATGGCTTATCTAATGTGGCCTGAAGGCTGTCTAATAAACCTGTACACAAGTCAACCGACAAACTTGAAAGAAAAAAAGAGAGAAAAGGCAGATTAAGTATGCTCTCTGAGCAAGATCTCCTGCTTAGCACGAAGCGGTACACCATTTCTTTTATATGTAAGATCCCTTCCTTCCTTCCTTCCTTCCTTCCTTCCTTCCTTCCTTCCTTCCTTCCTCCCTCCCTCCCCCCTCCCTCCCTCCCTCCCTCCTCCCTCCCTCCCTCCCTCCCTCCCTCCCTCCCTCCTTCCTCCCTCCCTCCCTCCCTCCCTCCCTCCTTCCTTCCTCCCTCCCTCCCTCCCTCCTTCCTTCCTTCCTTCCTCCTTCCCTCCCTCCCCCCTCCCTCCCTCCCTCCCTCCTTCCTTCCTTCCTTCCTTCCTTCCTTCCTCCTTCCCTCCCTCCCTCCCTCCCCCCTCCTTCCCTCCCTCCCCCCTCCCTCCCTCCTTCCTTCCTTCCTTCCTTCCTTCCTTCCTCCTTCCCTCCCTCCCTCCCTCCCCCCTCCCTCCTTCCCTCCTTCCTTCCTTCCTTCCTTCCTTCCTCCTTCCCTCCCTCCCTCCCTCCCTCCCTCCTTCCTTCCTCCCTCCCTCCCTCCCTCCCCCCTCCCTCCCTCCTTCCTTCCTTCCTTCCTTCCTCCCTCCCTGCCTCCCTCCTTCCTCCCTCCCTCCCTCCTTCCTTCCTTCCTCCCTCCCTCCCTCCCCCCTCCCTCCCTCCCTCCTTCCTTCCTTCCTCCCTCCCTCCCTCCCTCCTTCCTTCCTTCCTCCCTCCCTCCCTCCCTCCCTCCCTCCTTCCTTCCTCCCTCCCTCCCTCCCCCCTCCCCCCTCCCTCCTTCCTTCCTTCCTTCCTTCCTTCCTCCCTCCCTGCCTCCCTCCTTCCCTCCCTCCCTCCCTCCTTCCTCCCTCCCTCCCTCCCTCCCTCCCTCCCTCCTTCCTTCCTCCCTCCCTCCCTCCCCCCTCCCTCCCTCCTTCCTTCCTTCCTCCCTCCCTCCCTCCCTCCCTCCTTCCTTCCTTCCTCCCTCCCTCCCTCCTTCCTTCCTTCCTTCCTCCTTCCCTCCCTCCCCCCTCCCTCCCTCCCTCCCTCCTTCCTTCCTTCCTTCCTTCCTTCCTCCTTCCCTCCCTCCCTCCCTCCCCCCTCCTTCCCTCCCTCCCCCCTCCCTCCCTCCTTCCTTCCTTCCTTCCTTCCTTCCTTCCTTCCTCCTTCCCTCCCTCCCTCCCTCCCCCCTCCCTCCTTCCCTCCTTCCTTCCCTCCTTCCTTCCTTCCTTCCTTCCTTCCCTCCCTCCCTCCCTCCCTCCTTCCTTCCTCCCTCCCTCCCTCCCCCCTCCCCCCTCCCTCCCTCCCTCCTTCCTTCCTTCCTTCCTTCCTTCCTTCCTCCCTCCCTGCCTCCCTCCTTCCTCCCTCCCTCCCTCCCCCCTCCCTCCCTCCCTCCCTCCCTCCTTCCTTCCTTCCTCCCTCCCTCCCTCCCTCCCTCCTTCCTTCCTCCCTCCCTCCCTCCCTCCCTCCTTCCTTCCTCCCTCCCTCCCTCCCCCCTCCCCCCTCCCTCCTTCCTTCCTTCCTTCCTTCCTTCCTCCCTCCCTGCCTCCCTCCTTCCTCCCTCCCTCCCTCCCCCCTCCCTCCCTCCCTCCCTCCCTCCTTCCTTCCTTCCCTCCCTCCCTCCCTCCCTCCTTCCTTCCTCCCTCCCTCCCTCCCCCCTCCCCCCTCCCTCCCTCCCTCCTTCCTTCCTTCCTTCCTTCCTTCCTTCCTCCCTCCCTGCCTCCCTCCTTCCTCCCTCCCTCCCTCCCCCCTCCCTCCCTCCCTCCCTCCCTCCTTCCTTCCTTCCCTCCCTCCCTCCCTCCCTCCTTCCTTCCTTCCTTCCTAGTACTGGGGATTGGACCCATGGACGTCCTACCTCTGAGCGACACTCCCAGCCCTTTTAGTTTTTGTTCTGAATCAGGGTCTCGCTACATTTCTGAGACTGTCAGTCTCCTGTCTCAGCCTCTCAAGTACTGGGTTACAGTTGTGTACTACCATGCCCGGCCTAAGATTTCTATTTCAAAGAATTCCAAGCTACCTTTCCTACAAATATTTCATATATTAAAAAATATCTTCCTTACTGTAGTTATAACTACCCTATTCCTGTGGGGGTGATAATTAACTTTTCTTATCTGATAATATTTGCCAAATACCTTCAGATGCAGCCTATAACAACATCTTCTGCTATTTATGGAACCAGGTGTTATTGCGATTTGATTATTTATTGCACTTTTCATTTACCTTTGGAAGGGATCAGAGTTCCTGGTTGGGACCCCAAATCTCATTTATCCATTGCTATCTGAATCAGTGTCACAGAACCCATTCATCTTGCCTCTGAATTAAATCACTAATTCTTCCTTTTGCACAGTTACTTTCTCTTTAAATTAAAAGCTTCACTTGTTTCAAAGATAATTCATTTTTATTGATGAGAAACATCTTTCAGATATAAAAAAGGTAATTTTCTTATGTATATGTCATCTTCAATTTAAATTGTTTTCTTCTACAAAATTAGAGCTCCGGATGTTATCTCTTAGGAAAGTAGCTTGTCATTCATAAGGATCCCATCCCCTTCCAAAGATGAATCGATTGATCATGTCAAAAGACCTCAGAGGCTGGTCATAGGGCAAAATGTGTCCTCCACCTCGAACGACCACCTTAAAGAAAAAAATGAAATTCAGAGAAATTGACATTCTTAGTAAATGAAAACATTTAATTCAGACGATAGTATTTTTACAGCTTATATGAAATAAAGACCAGGGCTGGGGAATATAGCTCAGAGAGAGTGCTTGCCCCGCATGTGTCAAGGCCCTGGGTTCCATTCCAGCACTACAAAAAGAAACAGAGAATGCAACGGTGTCTTCTATCAATCCAAGCTTCTGGATCTGCGCACTGTCTTGATTTCATATTTGAATGTGACAAGACTCAAGGCTCCCTGGATGGAAACAGTCTCATCGCCAGACACTGTATATTTTGGGTGCCTCCAAATTTATGGGTTCCAGATGTTCCAGGGGCACAAATGCGTCGCGAATTTTTTTTTTTTTTTTGGTGGTACTGGGGTTCCTGGAAGCCCATCTACCTCCGGGCTACACTCCCAGACCTATTTTTACATTTTTATTTGGAAACAGGGTCTCCTAAGCCAGCGCGCGCGGCTGGCTTCGAACCTGCGCGATCCTCCTGTCTCTGCCTCCCAAGCGCGGGGATTACAAGCGTGCGCCACCACGCCCGGACTGCGTCATGAATTTAAACAAGGTTCTGTAGCCGGGCGTGGTGGCGCACGCTTGTAATCCCCCGTGCTTGGGAGGCGGAGACAGGAGGATCGCGCAGGTTCGGAGCCAGCCTCACTGGCTTAAGAGACCCTGTTTCCAAATAGAAAAGTATAAAAATAGGTCTGGGAGTGTAGCCTGGAGGTAGAAGGGTTTCCAGGAACCCCAGTACCACCAAAATAAATAAATAAATAAATAAATAAATAAATAAATAAATGGTTACGTAAACACTTAGAGCTTCATTCCACTTTAATTTTTAAAAGAAAATGATGTAATTTCCCCTGTATCTAGAGACATAGACCTGCAGTGAGATTTTCCAGTTGCACCTATTTATTTACTTATGTATGTATTTTGGTACTGAGTATTGTACAGGGGCATTCTATGTTTGAGCTATACCCGCAGTCTTTTTTTTTTTAATTTTATTTTATTGGTGCACTGTATTCATACATCATAGTGGGATACAAACTTTTGTAGACATACATGCACACATCGCCCAGTCAGCCCCCACCCGATCCCCACCCCATTCTCTCCCCATCCCTCCTTCCCATGCTTGGCTTAGTGGTTGACATCTAGTATTATAGCAATTTATCCAAAATTAAAAATGATAATCTCACATAAAGTTTCATTTGTCTGATACCAAGCGTTTGATGATTTAAAGATAACATTTCAATATTTCTTTTTGCTTTCTTTCTTACCAGAGCATATTTTTTTCTGTTTTTTTAGGTGAAACTATCATATATTTATATATTTATTTTTCAGAAAAAAAATCTATCCTAATATGGAATATGAATTCTAGATACCCAAAACGATCTTGAAAAGGAACGAAGCTAGCAGATATATATTTTCTGATTTCAAACCATATAAAGCTACAATAATTGAAACAGTGTAGTACTGTTCTAAAGGCAGATATATAGACCATTGGAGTTAAATACAAGCCTAGAGCTAACTTCTTCCCTATATTGTCAAGTTATTTTTGACAAGGTTTCCACGAACATTTGGTGGTGGAAATAATAATCTTTTAACTAAATATTGTGGAAAAATAATAATTACATGGAAAAGAATAAAATTGGACCCTTACCTAATCCCACATACAAGTATTAACTCAAACTAGATAAAAGACCTAAATATAAATCTTAAGACTATAAACTTTTAGGAGAAAATCTGGGTCATAAAACCTCACAACATTGAAATTGGCAGTGATTTCTTGGATATGATTTCAATGGCACAGGCAACAGAAGAATATACAAACTCCCTAAAAAATAAAAGAAAATATTGTATATCCAAAGACAATGTAAACAGAGTTAAAAGTTACTAATAGAATTGGATAAAATATTTCCAAATGCTATATCTGAAGGTATATTAATATTCCAACTAGAAATCGTAAAAATTAACAACAATAAAGGCAAACAATACAATTTAGAGATAGGTAAAGACTAACAAAAATAATGAATCTCCACAGATAACCAATCTTAGTTGTCTGTTGGATGGAAACTCTTGTTTCTCTGGTTCTGGTGAGTGTTACCTATTTCTTCTTTGTAGTTAATCTCTTTGAGTATTTTCTCTAGCGCTGGTTTTGAAGACATAAATTCCTTCAGTTTCTGTTTGTCATGGAAGCTTCTTATTTCTCCATCTAATTTGATAGAAAGTTTTGCTGGGTAGGAAATTTTTGGCTGGAAGTTGTTTTCTTTCAGAGTTTGGAATATGTTACTCCAAGCCCTTCTGGCTCTCATGACTTGGTTTGGGAAGTCTGGAGTGATTCTAATTGGTTTGCCTCTGAATGTCACTTGGCCCTTTGTTTTTGTTGCCTTTAAGATTCTCTGCTTGGCTTCCACATTGGTCATTTTGACAATTATGTGGTGTGGGGATCCTCTTCTCGGATCCTGTCTAAAGGGAGTTCTATAAGTTTCCTGGACCTGTGTATCAACCTCTTGCTCTATATTTGGAAAATTTTCTGCTATTACTTCCTTGAAGAGATTGTTGATTCCTTTGGTATCACTTTCTTTTCCCTCCTCTATTCCAATTATTCTTAGGTTAGCTCTCTTAAGATGGGCCCATATTTCTTCAATGTCAGATTCCTGCTGTTGGATATCTTTTTCTAGATTAGAAACTATGCATTCATTTTTGGATTGCTCATCTTCTAAGAGCGAGATTCTGTTCTCCATGTGGTCTAATCGGTTGTTTGTGCTTTGAATTGAGGCCTTTACTTCATTAATTGCATCCTTTATCTCTTTTTGGCTCTCTCTGAGTTCTTTTCGAAGCACCTCTATTATTTCTACAGTTATTTTCCTGATTTGATCTTCTAGAAATCTCTGATTTTCTGTTTTATCAGGTTCTGATGTTGTGGGGTTGTGCACATTCATTACTTCAGTGTTATTCCTCTTTCCCATGATTTCGGAGGTTTGTGCCTTCTCTGGGTTCTTCCCTTGGGTCACTATGGTTTCACTTAAGGTGCTCTGGATCTCGAGTCTGTGTTATCTCGGTCCCCACTACTCCTTTACTGGGTTGTATCACAGAGTCTCCGACCCAGAGAGTCGATAGAGGCTGCTTTAGACTGTGGGGGGTGCCAGGTTGCACGTTCTCCTATGGTGTGATATCTCTGCCACCACCACTCCCTCACTGGG
This sequence comes from Muscardinus avellanarius, assembly GCF_963383645.1. Lineage (NCBI taxonomy): Eukaryota > Metazoa > Chordata > Mammalia > Rodentia > Gliridae > Muscardinus > Muscardinus avellanarius. Next base: position 9,134,393 of record NC_137795.1, read on the forward strand.
TCAAGTCCCAGGAGGCACAATACTGGGATTTCTCCTCTGTGGCCCGCAATTTGACTCACTGTTCTTGAGTACGTAGATGTAGCTGTACTGGACTCGGTGAATTCACTGCTGCTGCCGCCGCCGGTAGCAATATGGCACCGCTGCCACGCCCTCGGCCATGAGGCTGGCGTATTTTTTCTTCTCTGGTTTTGATTTCCACTCTGAGTGCCTGCAGCGTGTGCTGAGCTCAGCCACTGGGAGCTTTAAATGCTGTCTGCGCCGAAAGATCCCGCCTGGCTGTTCTGCATCGGCTCACCTCGGCTTGCTGTAGCCGTCAGTTGAGTTCGCCGCTGCCGCCGGCAGTATGGCGCTGCTGCTGCGTCCTCGGGCGCGTGTGTCTCCTCTGTGGCCCTGAGCTCTGTTCTCAGTCCGCTTTCTCTCTGGAGCCTGGTGGTTTTTTTGTTTTTCTGGTGATGGTGTTTTCTGGCTATGAAAGGCGCTCTTTTTGTGGTAATGGAGATTGGTTGTTAGCGGGACTCTTAAGCCCCGCTTTTCTCGGTCGCCATCTTCCCGGAAGTCCTCCGCAGTCTTTTTTTTATCTTTTATTTTGAAACAGGGTCACACTAAGTTGCCAAGGGTCTTGCTGAGTTGCTAAGGCTGGCCTTAAAGCTGTGATCCTCCTGTCTCAGCCTCCCAGGCACTGGTAGGACAGGTGCACACTACTGTGCCCAACAGTTGTGCCAGTTTAGGTGCCAGGATGCAGAGGGAAATTCATAAAGGGCTGGCTGATGTGAATGTGTCACGGGGAACCTCTTACAGGTCTTGCAAGAGAAGATGGCTGGGGTGGAGGGACAGGACACAGGCAGAAGGAAGTGTGCAAGCTAACGCCAGGGGCCTGAGACTACACACATGCACGGCACACTGCAGGTGACCCCAGTCATGACGGATTAGCGGGAAAACAGAGGGTTGAACACGCAAAGCCCAGCTGGACCACGAGCTGCCCCTGTTGCGTGCGGGATCGGCAGATCTGATCCTCTAGGGGTTTGTTTTTGCTTTTGTGTTTCATGGTAAAATACACTTTAAAAGTGTGGTTTTAACCATTTTTTATTGCGGGAGTCAGTAGCATGTGGTGCATTCGCAAGGTCATGTGACTCCACCACTCTCTGGCAGCGGAATGTTTTCATCAGCCCAGAGGAAACCGTGGCCGTCAGCAGTGGCTGCCCATTCCGCGGCGCCAGCAGCCACCAATCTGCTTTCTATCTGTCTCTATGGATCTGACTATTCTGGGTGGATCCAGGAGGTTTCTGCATAGGCTAATGACACGCTCTGATTTGCATTACAGAAATGTTACTTAATCTCTGAGGAGAAGGATTTGGATAGGGAGAGATATTGGGGAAAGGGGGCCAATAAGGACGCCGTCTATCAGACCAGGTGGGTGATGATGGAGGCGCCTGGGAAGGCCAGTGAGAAGGGGAGGGAGATGGGGATGCTGGGAAGGAACCAGAAGGACTAGTGAATCAGATGTGAAGATTGATGGGAATCCTCCCACCTCAGGATCGGACCGGAGCAGGTTTGCAAAGGGCGGTGCTATTAACAGGAAGGGAGCAAAGAGCCCCATGGGAGACCCAAGTTTGAGAGGCAGAGTACATGGGCTAGGTTATGGTTCCCACTTTACACTGCAAGATGACAGGCACAATCACAAGACTCTTGATGGCTGGGCGTGGTGGCACACACTTATAATCCCAGCATTTGGGAGGCTGAGGCAGGAGGATTGTGGTTCACAGACAGCCTCAGCTGCTTAGTGAGGCCCTTTGCAACTCGGTGAGACTCTGTTTCAAAATAAAGAATAAAAAAATATAGAGCTGGGTGTATAGCTGGGAGGTAGACCCCCCACCCCGTTCCATTCCCAGTACCGCCAAAAATAAAAGTCTCTTGATGGCGATGCTTTCTGATTTATACTTAAGTTCTTTTTCTACGTTTAGTTCACTCCACCTTTATTACAATCTTACCTTTTGGCTTGCAGATCTTAGTTTTTACCTCTAATAATAAGTAGAAATAAAATAAATACACACTCAAATAAATATATGTTACAAAAGAAAGGGTAATTGGAAATGAAATTAGAGAACCAGAAAACAACCCAAAGCTTGTTAGCAGACATCTCTTAACAAAGGATGAGTCAGCAAGACGCTTTCAAAAAACAAAGCAGAGGTGGAGGCAGAGTGGCTCCAGCGACACCAGGAAGGCTGTCCTTCCGTGACGGAGTCTCCCTCACCATGTCTAGCAAGTGTCTACCGAGTAGCAGGCAGAAGGAAACTTCTAGGTCTTCAGGAGGCCCAGATGTGGCATCAGATGGTTCTCATTCCTGTAGCCCAGACAAAACTTCAGTGCTGTCCAAAGGACTTCCAGTGTGTGCTATCTTAGTCAATTGCAACAAAAGTGTAATTTAGGGTTCCCACTTCTGATGATGACACAGTAGCTTGTATCCAACTAAGCTCACACCACCATACACCAAGAAAAGCTGAATTAGAAAGATAGCAGAGCTGGGCGTGGTGGCGCACACTTGTAATCCCAGCACCTGGGAGGTTGAGACAGGAGGACTGCAGATTTGAGACCAGGCCCAGAAGTTTAGTGAGGCTCTCAGTAAATTAATGAGACCCTGTTTCAAAATAAAATAGGGATAGCAAGCCGGGCGTGGTGGCGCACACTTGTAATTCCAGTACTTGGGAGGCTGAGACAGGAGGGTCACAGGTTTGCTGCCAGCCTCAGCTACTTAGTGAGGCTCTCTGCAACTTAGTGAGACCTTGTTTTAAAATTAAGAATAAAATAGGGCTTAGGGTGTAGCTCAGAGCAAAATGCTCCTGGGTTCAACCCCAGTTCTGCAAATAAAATAAAATAAAATAAAATAGAGATAGGGGTATGGCTTGAAGGTAAGTAGAATGCCCCAGCACCACACACACACACACACACACACACACACACACACACACACTCTCTTTATTTAAAAAGACACCAAAGAGCAACCACGACTTGACAGGCCAGGAGCAAGGAGAAAATAGCGTAGCAAGAAATGGGCCTCACATTTTGTGTTGCCTTTCCTGGGAGAGAGAGATTCACTCTTCCTAGGCTTTCTGACCAGAGTCCAAGCAAAAAATGACAAATAAATAAGTAAATTCCTGAGACAGGAAGATCGTGGTTCACAGACAGCCTCAGCTACTTAGTGAGGCCCTAGAAGTACCTCATTGCTCAATCTGCCTACTTTTATTTATTGTTTGAAAATAAATCTCAGCTCCAGATAGCCCCAGTGGCTTCCCCTTAGATCCAGGAAGAACCACGCCCAGGGAGTGACAGTGAACCAGACAGACAGGTGAGCCTCACAGACGGGAAACCCAGCTCCAAGCTTTCTGCCACATCCTAGACACTGGAACCACTTATCTCAACTGGAGCCAATAAACTGACCCACTGGAAGGGGAAGGAGAAAGAAAGCTGATTAATCAACAGGAACAACCTGCCAGAGAGGGGAATCATATCTTTATAGTTCTGAAATAAAATAGTTGCCAACTTAGAATTTCTATAGAAATGAAGACAACCGAGAGAGAGAGATAGAGAGAGAAAAGAAGAAGGAGGAGGAGGAGGAGGAGGAGGAGGAGGAGGAGGAGGAGGAGGAGGAGGAGGAGGAGGAGGAGGAGGGAAGAGAGATTTTTTTCAAGGAAAACAAAGGTGTTTGCTAGCAGACCTTCACCGAAAGGAACAGTAACGGGTGTTCTTCAGACAGAAGGAAAATGAGCGCTCATAGAAGGAGGGAAATAGAGGAAAATGAGGAGCAAATGCAGAGGAATATATATAGGCAAATTATATGAATATTAGTAATAATAGCGGCTTTTGGAGTTTGAATTGCATAGGAGTTAAAAAGAGACAGCTATACAAAGGTGGAAGAAATTGAGTTAAGTTGTTATAAGATACACTGGAAGATGGAAATCTATGGAAGGGGACTTCTTTTTTTTGTGTGTGGTACTGGGGATAGAACCCAAGGGGCTTTATACCTCCGAGCTATACTCCCAGACCTATTTTTTATAGTTTGTTTATATTTATTTATTTATTTATTTTTGGTGGTACTGGGGATGGACCCCTTCTACCTCCAGGCTACACTCCCAGACCTACTTTATATTTTTTATTTGGAAACAGGGTCTCTTAAGCCAGCGTGGCTGGCTTCAAACCTGTGCGATCCTCCTATCTTAGCCTCCCAAGTGCGGGATTACAAGCGTGCGCCACCACGCCCAGATGGAAGGTGACTTCTTAAATCAGGGTGTATGTCTCAATATTTAAGTAAATATTAAAAGGACAGATAATATAATCATAAATCACTAGCAAATTAATCATGGCTAAAGAGATGCATTGTGCCTCCTAAATAACAGATCATATCATTAGAAGAGATACTACTGTGTGATTAGAAGAGTAAACTAGAAATCCTGTGACCAAGTAATGCCCTCTTTATAGAGATATGAAATACATATTGAGCAGCAGATATTTATCTAAGTGACTTTCCATCAAGTCTCTTAACCTCAACTACCAGATTAGATGTACACACACACACGCACATACACACACACACTCACACTCACACTAAAGTTATGGAAGCTTTTCTCTATATCAACTCCAAGAATCTCTATGAAACTTCAGCGAGGTTGGGGTGAAGGTTAGGGCTGGATCCTTCTTTCTTCCCTAGTTGGCAGAGACCCGAACACACAGTAGAGTGTAGCGGGGTGTGCAGTGGCGCTGTGGCCAAGCACGGGGACTCTGCAGATCTGGGTTTGAGCCCAGCTCTAGGACTTTGCCAGTGACGTAGCCACTTCCATTCTGTCATTTGTAAAATTCAAGTAAGATTTAGAATGACCAGTTGTCCCAGGACAAAGAAGTTTCTGTGAATATAAAATTTTCAGTACTCAAACTGCGAAAAAGGGGTCAGCCAATCTGGAATGGTCAGTCACTCCAAGAATAGTTACTTCCTATAAGGAATCGAAGAGGCCATTAAAATATTACATGGCACAGAATCCTCAAATATGTACTAACTTTGCAACATATGCTGATAGAGTCAAATAATTCCCATTCAACCAGTGGTCACTGTACTATTATCTGAGTTTTTATGGTCAAAAGAATATTTTTTCACTTAAAGTGCCAACATTGTGACATTAATAAATATAACATCCATTGCTGTATTTTTTTTCCAGAAAAAAAGGGATTATAACATGTTCTTTAAGAAGGGCAAATTTATTTTCCAGGTTTCTTTGAGTTCCATATTCTGAGTCCTTCCTTCCCATGGGAAAAGTCCTAATTAAAGCAGGAAAGCAGTTTGAATGTGCTATCAAACCTCCATCAGTCTGCTGGGCTTGTGTCTGCAGCGAGGTTCACCCCTTGGGCTTGCAACATCATTCATGATTCACCCCATCTTCCCTCCTCCCCTCTCCCCTTTCACCACACGCAGGGCCCGGCACCCTCTCTTCCCCACACAGAAATGTCAAGCAGGCAAGACCTCACTTGTCTTAGCAGAATGGCAAAAAGCTCTTCTGTCTATTTTCTTCCCCTTTCAGGAACCCACGGAACAACACAGGACTTGATGCAATTAAAGTCATCCATGCTTCCCTTGGTCCGGTGGCCCGCCATTCCAAGTCTAGCTGTGCTATTCAATAGCCACGCAAGGATAAAAAGCACAATTCGGTTCATTATTTGCCCTTCTGTAGCATCTCACTTCAGGATCTACAATTGGAGTTTCTTTGGGAGGAGAGCTTGAGAGCGGGGCTGAGAGGAAAGAGGTCACCGCGTCGGGTTCTCTGTGCCCAGGGTGCTGCGAGGACACAGATCGGGCGCCTAGTCTTTCCAGTAACATGGAATAAGAACCGGCCAACCTGCTGGAGTTTACTTCCTGCAAACAGCAACATAGGAAGGTTCTGGAGAGCCGAAGAGCGCCCCCAATTCTCTGTCGGAAAGACATGTGTGATATTCATACCATGAAAGTTGGCCAACGCTACGATTCTGTGCCTCTGCATTTGCCCTCAGACTACTGGTTCTCGGAAATTTTGTCTCTCCAGAGGAAAAGAAAACACTTGGCATCCCTCCCCTTGTCAAAGTGAATCCAAGTGCCAGAGTTGGTTCTCGAGTGTTCCCTGATGAGTCATGTGCTGAAAGCTTGGTCCGTGTCCTGTGGTGCTCTGGGGAGGAGGTGGAACCTTTAGCAAGCTGGGCCTGGTGGAGGGAAGGCAGGTCACTGGAGGACACCAGCCCCTTCCTGCCTCTTTTGCTTCCTGTACACTAGGAGGATGGCAGCTCCTCGTCTCCACCACATGGTCCCTGCCCCAAGTCCAAAGGCAACAGGCCAACTGGCCATGGACTGAAACCAAAGGCAAATAAACCTTTCCTCCTTTTAAATTGATGACCCCAGGTGTTTCATTACAGTGCTGGAAAGTGACTAACACACCAAGAAATACCTGTAAAAACGGCTAAAGTACAAGGCTGGAAACCTGTCTGAAACATTGATTCAGGAAATCAGAAAGGCTGGATTTAAATACTTGCAGAAAAGCAAGGAAACCCAGTCCCCTGCTTCCATTCTGGCCCATCAGCACCACCCCAGCCCCTAAATTCTGGTATAGCTGGCAATAACAATGTTTCTAGACCAAGCTACGGCACCCACAGACCCTTCTATGTGTTCCAGCGTACCCCGACTTGCACCAAAGCTGGGGTGTTTAGGAAAACTACATATTGAATGTGGTGTTTTACATTCGAGTCTATTGTTGATCCACAGCCTGAGGGTACCCCAGAACCCCTAAATGTCCCCGAGTCCCTGGAATTTAGGATGCAGAGCATGCCAAAAGGCTTGACATTTTCACAACGCCAGTTGTGGAAATAAAACAAAGCATACACTTTTTACTGCCAAGCCCAAAGGCAGGCGAGGCAGAATGCAGGGCCAAGGTAGCCCGTGCAGGATGCGCAGTATTTCACCACCACTTCCTGCGCCTCCTGCCCGCTGCGCAGGCCTCCGCCTCGCTCCTCCCTCTGCTTATTGGCTCGTCTGCCTCTGTGTTATCTCCCCGCAAGTGACTTTGTGTGCCTCGAGTGACACTTCAAATTAAAAAGCCAACCCCCAGTTCTCTCTTCTTAAAACGCCATTTGTGTTTAAAACCCGTTCGCTGTGGGCGGATAATTCCTTAAATTTTCGCCTTCTACGTATTTACTCACTTTCCATTTAATGAAATGGCTCTTTTTTAAACTTCAACCGATTCTTAAAAACCACTCAGTAGCTACGAGAAAATCATGCATTGTTGCCTGGCTGTTCTATTTTAATAAATAGATCTGCGGGCGATTTTACAGTTTAAATAATATGATAAATTAGCTCTGAGAGTATTAACTAAGAGCATATTTGGATAGCTTAATTTAGAAGCTTTCTTTTTATGCTAATTGGTCCACTCTAATGAAAAGAGACTCCTGGCAAATAATCGAGTCTCTATTGTTTATGATTTCCTTTGTTTACAGGAAGCAAGCTGTGTGGGTTTTTTTTTTTTTTAAAGCAAAGGAAACAAAACAAAAACCAAGGATTCAATTCTTTTAAGAAAGGGGAGGATTCTTTCATGCACACTAGAATAACGGACCTTCTACACCCCTTCCATAAATTTGCGTTCCAGAATCGTTTATTTTTGCTCGTAGGGACCGCAGAAAGGAAACTGTCCTTAGTTGACATAATCGAGGCGTTTGTGAGTGCCTTTGGTGGCAGGAACTCTTCTAAACTATCATCTCAGCATTCTTTGTCCACTTTCCAGAAGAAAGAGACTTTGGTGTGTGCAAGTGGGCATTAGCTAAGACTTTGTGGAGAGATATAGTACTAACACACACACACACACACACACACACACACACACACACACACTCAGAGGCAAAGGAGAGGGGTGCAGGGGTGACGGACAGGCCTCTTTGATTTTAATTCCTTGAGCATTGACTTAGCGCCAGCGGCTGTGGTAAGGGGATGCAGGAGCAGCAGAGCTCAGTGATACACTGTTCTCAGCCTCCAGTGCTTAGGGTCAAGTAGAAGAGGAAGGCAAAGAAGAGTTCAAATCGCCCCCGCCCCCTAGTGTGGTACCTGCCATGGGAGATGAGCCAGGTTAGAGCAGGAAGGAGGACTGCGGGCGTTCAGGGGCAGGGTGGGCTTCCTGGAGGGGCTGCTGGAGCTGAGCTTTAAAAGGCGAATGGGAGTCTTGGGAGCAGAAAAGGGCCTTGTAAGCCAAGGGGGAATCCTGGGATTCGCTGGGTTGTGTGCTGGAAAAATGACTGGGCGCTTCTCAGGATTCTAACCGGAAAGGAGGGAGAGTCGGAGTTGACTTAGGTAGAGAAAGGAAGCAGAGACCAGATCACAGCCTTTACTAACTCACTCTGGCCTTTGTAAGAGGGTGTAAAGACGCCACCAAACGTGCATATACAGTGAGGGGGGAGACTAGTAAGGACCAGCGAGGGGGGCTGCTGGAAAGGAAACAAATTAAACTCAGCAACATAAAGCAAGAAGGTTCTTAAATAGCATCCTTTAAAACACCACGAAGCAAAAAGTGGTCTCGATTTGGAGTTTATAACGTAGGATAGCCCTCGTGTTTGTTTTAATGTCCTCAACATGCTGCCCTATTTTTATTGGTTTGTATACATGCAGTGTTCTTTTCTTTTTAAGTAGTGCTTTGTGGTTTTTATGACGAGCATTAGGAAATGAATAAAATCAGTCCAATGAGAAGGATATTATAAAGCAGATGTGAGAAATGCCAGCCCAGGAGCTGGGTGGGGAATATTTCCCAATGACTACTTTCCTTAATTTTCTAGCAAGATGTTCAGCAAAGCAACTGGCTAAACCACTTGCCTTCCTTGTTTCATTGGACAAATGCTGGATGTGAGATGCATTTTTATCAAAGATTCAGATGATTCTTCTTGTGGTCTAGGGCTTGTCTGCAAACCTAAGGCATAAGTCAAAACCTGTCTCCCTTATTAGTTGCTTCTTATTACTAAGCTATTGAATAGAGCCGAATTGAAAAGGTAATGCAGGAATAAATTTCTTCATTCTTTTTAAAGCTGGGTAGTTTGGTGGTCAACCTTAGGATAGGGCATCAGAAGAGAAAGGCTCCTTTACAAGCAAAGTGCCACCAAGATATGGGCCCTCGCTGTGTGGATGCAGAGTCCTCCAATTTGATGGCACCGAAAAAAGTTGACAGGAGGCAGCGAGAGAAAGCGGGATTACACCACGAATGTTGGTACACTGGAAAAGAACACTGAGTCCCTTCAACTGAACAAGCCCAGGTGCGAGGAACAGCCAGGACTCGTAGACATTCCTGGACCCGACACAAGATGCAGGCAAGAACATTCATATAGCGCTATTTTCAAGAGAAAAAAGCTAGAAACGACCCACATGCCCATCAACAGTGGACTGGAGGAAGAATGTGGTTTTCACGTGGAATACTATGCAACAATAAAAGCATAAAGGACAACCGAGCCTAGCGACATGGCTGGATCTCGCAAAACAGCGTGGCTCACACAGGCACCTTACTGCCCAAAACACACGCGGTAATTCCTTTTATAAACAGTTCAACACAAAACTGAAAATACTGTTCGTCGATATGTATACATGTAGTAAAACTACAAAAGCAACAAAGAGAAGGGAAGAAGGTGATGTTCAGCAGGATCTTGGTTTATCCTCCGGGGCTAGAGGGCAGGGATAAGACAGGAAGGAGAAGCTACTGTTAATGTTGTATTTCTTAAACTCATTGGTAAGTACAAACGTGTTCCTTTAGCATGGGTTGTTTTACTTTACATCGGTATTAGAACTATATTTTGGTATATATTCAATATTTAATTTTTAACAAGAAAAGAAAAAGCTGCCCATGGATGCCGTCAAAATCACAAAATCGTCTCTAAAGGGTATAACACGCTCTCTGCTGTGCCTTTTTACTCTTCCCGACATAGAGCTGATGAGACAGGCTTTGTGTCTCGAAACAGAGGGTCGGAGGGGAGCGAGAAGCCACTGAACTGCAGCAAAGGCAACTTGAGACATCCCTTCACAGAGCTCAGGAAGAGGAGCTGGTGCCGGAATCCAAACCTTGGGACTTGGGTGGCTGTAAGAAAATAAATATTAGGAACAAAAACAAATCCATCTCCAGGCTCGACAGCAGAAGAGAAGTAAGCTGCCAGACATTTGGGTCTTCTGTTTTGATAGTTTGCTTTTTATTTTCTAAATCGAGACTCTTATATTTCCCTTCTTCCCTGTTTCCATATGTTAGAAGCCTAGTACAAATAAAAAAAATAAAAACTAGATGGGCTTTGTTTATTGGCAACAGGGATATTTGGGATTATTGTTCAACCAAAAAGGACTCACTACCCTAATCTGCCTACTTTTATTTATTGTTTTTTTTTTTGTTTGTTTTTTGTTTTTTTTTTTGCAGGTCTGGGGATGGATGGAACCCAGGGGCATTCAACATCTGAGCTACACCCCCTGCCCTATTTTTTATTCTTTATTTTGAAACAGGGTCTTACTAAGTTGCGGAGGGCCTCACTAAGTAGCTGAGGCTGTCCGCGAATCGTGATCCTCTTGTCTCAGCCTCCCGGATGCTGCGATCAGAAGCGAGGGCCACCACGCCCGCTTCCCTTATTGTTAATAGGTTGCCATAGAGCAAACTGTCCAGTGCCCACCAGCCCTCCCTACAACTCTGGCTCTCAGGGAGACAGTGTCTTTGTTACAGTGAGGTTGAAACTGGACACGAATGTAATAGCTCCAGGCCCAGCTGATAAGTACTATGATCTCACTTCACCATTGCACTTTTAATGCATAAGCGTCCCTTAACTCTATGGACAGAGAAAGGACTTTTTTGCTTTGAAGAGAAAGAAATGCTGGCAGAAGTCTCTAACAGCCAGAAGAACAAGCACGTCCTGTTGGCCGACTAGGAGCCTGGCGAGCCCCAAGCAGCTTATAACCATCAGCTCATTTACATCTCCCAGGAACATGCCCGTGAGAGTGAGAGGAACATCTCCCGTGAGAGTGGCAGGCCCTATTTTCTCCACCTTTAGGTGAAAAACATCTTGGAGAGGTAAGTAACGTGCCCAGAGTCACACAGCCAGCGGGTAAAAAGTCACCAGTCACCAGACTACAGTGACAGTGGTAGTAGTTAGAATCACCAGGGTGCCGGGCGTGGTGGCGCACGCTTGTAATCCCCGTGCTTGGGAGGCAGAGACAGGAGGATTGCGCAGGTTCGAAGCCAGCCACCCTGGCGTAAGTGACCCTGTTTCAAAAATATAAAATAGGTCTGGGAGTATAGCTTGGAGGTAGAAGGGCTTCCAGGAACCCCAGTACCACCAAAAAAAAAAAAAAAAGAATCACCAGGGTGACAAAATTAGAGACAACACAATAGCAAAATGACAAGTTCCCCAGCTAAGACAAAGCCCACATCTACCTGATAGCTTAGCTCCTAAATTCTCAGTCTGGAATCACCAAGGACAGTCTGCGGCTTGGGTTAGCGAGTCTATACATTACTTTTGATGACTCAAAATAGTCGAATGCATGGGTTAGTGCATGGATTCTTAATCTTTTTTGTGCTATAGACCCCTATGGCCATCTGGTGTAATTGATGGGCATATTCCCACAATAACACTTTAAAATACATGATACTTAGCACGTGTGACACATACACATATATGCACACAATTATGCATCCTTCAAGTATCTGTGGGGGCTGGGGAGAGGAGGTTCCAGTACCCATCGTGGGTACCAAAATCCATGGATGCTCAAGTCTCTTCTATTAAAATAGCACAATTTGCATGTAACTTAGGTACATCCTCCTGTATCCTTTAAATCAATGTGGATTATTTATAATACCTGATACAATGTAAATGTGACATAAAGAGTTGTTATACTGTATTGTTTAAGAAATAAGGACAAGAAAAAAAATCTGGACATGTTCAATATAAATATAAGCATCTTAGTCCAACTACATTTTCAATCTGTACTTGGTTCATTCTACAGATATAAAACCATGGATACAGGAGCATGAATGTATGTATTATATTGAAATAGTCAATATAAAGAACATAAATTTGTGACACAGCTTATATGTGTGTGTCTACTTCTATATTAACATATTCTGTTAAAGAAATTTGTGAGATCTGGTCATGGTGGCGCACGCTTGTAATCCCAGCATTCGGGAGGCTGAGACAGGAGGATTGCGGTTCTCAGACAGCCTCAGCTACTTAGTGAGGCCCTCCGCAACTCAGTGACACCCTGTTTCAAAATAAAGAATAAAAAAATTGGGCAGGGGGTGTAGCTCAGAAGTTGAATGCCCCTGGGTTCCATCCCCAGACCCTCAAAAAAAAAAAAAAAAAGAAAAGAGATTTGTGGGTCTGATAATTACCATGATTTTAAAGTAATGATGAGCATGAAAGTTGTTTTATGGTACCTATGACATAATATGTGATATTGTATTTGCTATGAAAAATCTCTGCTTTCCTTCGGTGACAAAGTCAAAGGTGTTACAAATGCCACTGTGATTTGTCGCCTACATTCAAAATGGGAGGAAATGCTAAATTTCATAATTCAAAATGGGAGGAAATTCTATTTCCGTTACAGGTTAGTAAAAAATAAAGATGCAGGGTTTATTTTTCCTTTTCTTCCTTCACTGGCCCCTTGAAGACTCCTAACATAGACCCTTACCCCAGGTTAAGAACCCTTGTTAAGTAACTTAATGAGTTGCCTAATTGAAAAGCTAAGTTTACTCAAGATATGACTTTGCAGTTTGACAGTGCACTTTTTTTTTACTGACCTGCAAGTCCATCAACCCATTATAGTATTTCATAAACAATTCACAGCCAGAAACAAGTTCTCAGTACCTGTGCTGAAAACCAGCACTCCAGCTGGTATTTAAAGCAGATGCTCCTCACACAGTTGTGCCTCTGTTGGAGGGAAACATGGGCACTCTGCCATCTAAGACACTACACAGCAGGGTCACATCACTTCAGCACAGCACAGAGCTCTGCTGAGCAACGGAAGCTAATACTTTGAGTAGATAAAAGAATGTTTCTACAAGGCTAAGTTACCAATGGTTTATCACTGACCTGAGAGGACAAAGAGACCACCTGTAAACCTATAGTGTGTAGAAGGGACTGAAAGCTAAAGCTTAGTTTTATGACCGAGGGTTTCAGAGATCCAGCGCTGCCCCAATGGACATCACTGACTGGAAGACACGTTTCTAAATGTGATGCTTCGAGGTCAATGGCTGATTGTTTAAAGAGTAGAACCATGTTCTCCAGTTTCTGGTTTGGCCCATACTTAAGCAAAGTAGGTCGGGATTTAGAATGGTCTTATAACCAAAATGGAAGCTTCACCATTCACAAGACACATGGGGTTCTTGAAAGATGGGGATCGTGTTGGTGTCAGTGAAGGGACAAAGGACAACGTAGCTCAGGGTTCCCGAACTGGCTGCATATTGGAAGTCCTTGAGAAGCTTAAATAGTGATGGCCAGTTTCTACTCCAGACCAATACAATCAAGATCACTGGGAAGAAGGCCTGAAAATTTGCATTTGCAAAGGTTGAGACATGGTTTAGGAAAAATAACAGATTAATGAGGGTCCTTCTTTCCTTCTTTCCTTCTTTCCTTCCTTCCTTCCTTCTTTCTTCTTTCTTTCTCTTTCTTTCTCTCTCCTTCTTTCTTCTTTCTTTCTTTCTTTCTTTCTTTCTTTCTTTCTTTCTTTCTTTCTTTCTTTCTTTCTTTCTTTCTTTCTTTCTTTCTCTTTCTTGTACTGGAGATTGAACCCAGAGACATTATACCACTGAGCTGTAACCCTAGTCCATATTGACTTATTGAGTTAGTAGTTAGTTATGTTTGTGGCACTGGGAGATTGGATCTGGGATTATTCCACTTCTGAACCACACCCTCACACTATTTTATTTTTTATTTTGAAATAAAGTCTCACTAAGTCGCAGAAGGCCTCACTAAGTTGCTGAGGCTGGCCACAAATCTGGGATCCTTCTGTCTTCGCCTCCCCAGGATTGGGATTACAAGTGTGCACCACCATACTCAGCGTTATTTTTATTTTGAAATGGTCTAGCTAAGTTGTTGATGGTCTTTCTAAGTTGCCGAGGCTGGCCTCAAACCTTGATCCTCCTGTTTCAGCCTCCTAAGTACTGAGATAAAAGATGTATACTACTGTGCCCCTCCCCAGTTCTTTCTAATTCTCCCCCCTCCCCAGGAGGAAACTGACCTTACTCTGTGATTTTCTTTGATCAAGACAATGAAAAAGAAATAGTTTGGGATGTCTGAGCACAGGCCTTAAAGGGACTGACATCTTTTGCTTCTCAATTTCGGAGACCTGCTGCAAGACCCAGGCCAGACCCAGAGTACTACTTAAGCAGACACAGAGAGAAAGGACTGAAGGAGAGGGGCATCCTGGATACCCCAGCTTGCTCCTACCTCCCAGATGAACGCAGCTGCACAGTGACCCCTGCCTGCCTACACCTAGGAACCTGAATCACTGAGACCATTCAATCCACAGAATCCTGAGCAACAATACATTGTTACTGCAAGCCACATTTTGTTTTGTTTCATTTTATTTTTTAATATATATATTTATTGGTGCACTGTAGTCAAATATCACAATGGAATACAAGACTTGTGAGGATATACAAGTACACATCATCCAATTAGCCTTTATCCAGTCCCCATCCCATTCCCTCCCCCTCCCTCGATCCCATGCTTCATTTGGTGATTAACTTTGATATATTTGTTCACGTACATCATGTGTTTTAAAGAGATTCCATCTTCCCCCATCCTATCCCCTCTGATTGGTCACCTTAATTGCTCCTCCAAAGGGCCCTTTCTTCAACTAGATCTTCTATTACCCATTTCTTCCTAGTTTTTGCATATTAGGGAAAGCATCTGATTTTTTATTTCCTGTGATTTTTCTCTGTGTACACCGCTTTGCAAGTTCCAATCCCACTTTTGAAGACCCCGGCACTGGCCTGGCCACCTGGCAGACTCTGATCCCGGCCTCGCTGGCTCCAGCACCGGCCTTGCCTCATGGCAGGCTCCGATCCCAACCTCAGAAGCCCCAGCCCCTGCCTTGCCTCACAGCAGGCTCTGATCTCGGCCTCACTGGCCCTGGCACTGGACTCACCCCTCGGCAGGCTCTGATCCTGGCCTCAGAGACCCCAGCACGGGCCTTGCCTCATGGCAGGCTCTGATCCCAGCCTCAGAGGCCCCAGCATCTACCTTGCCTCACAGCAGGCTCCAATTCTGGCCAGGCTCCGATCCTGGCCTTACTGGCCCCAGCACTAGCCTAGCCGCTCAGCAGGTTTCTATCCTGGCCTCAGAGTCCCCGGCACCGGCCTTGTTGTGTATCGGCTCTGGTCTCTGTCACTATGAGCAGGTCATCTACAGATGTTCCTTTCTTTCTTTCTTTCTTTCTTTCTTTCTTTCTTTCTTTCTTTCTTTCTTTCTTTCTTTCTTTCTTTCTCTTTCTTTTGGTGGCACTAGGGTTCCTGGAAACCCTTCTACCTCCGGGCTACACTCCTGGAGACCTCTCTCTCTCTCTCTCTCTCTCTCTCTCTCTCTCTCTCTCTCTCTCCCTCTCTCTCTCTCTCTCTCCTCCTCCTCCTCCTCCCTCCCTCTCTCTCTCTATATATATATATAATTATTTATTATACATAATATATATAATTATTTATTATACATAATATATATATTTATTTATTTATTTATTTATTTATTTATTTGGAAACAGGGTCTCTTAAGCCAGTGAGACTGCCTTGAACCAGTGCGATCCTCCTGTCTCCACCTCCCAAGCACAGGGATTACAAGCGTGCACCACCATGCCCAGTGTTCTTCCATTATTATTTTTTTATATGAGAAAGCTGGGGTCCCAAATACCTAGTGGCAATGAATTTTGTCTTCCCTCCAAAGGCAGAGGTCCACAACTTCTCTTCGGAAAGCAGGCTCTGCTGTTCCACATGTACCCTGGCCTCCCACTCTGCGCAGAGGAGTGCAGTGGCCATGAAGGCTGATGACTCCCAGAACACACAGCGTGTAGGTCAATCCCAGCTATGTGGGACTCCTTCTGATACCCCCCCCCCCAAACCCTTTTGCCACTTAGCATGTTGTCCAGAATTCTCAAGCATGTGTGGCTGGAGCAGTCAGTCTAATTTTGGGGACATTTCCTCCAAGACTCAAGGTGGACTGGACTGGATCTGTCTGCCCCTCCAAATTCTGGTCACCACCACCACCACTGCCACCATTGCCATCTCGGTTCTCACCTGAACACCTTTCCCACATAGCTTGTTTTCCAGAATTCCTGAGCATGTGTGGCAATAGCAGTATACCTTTAAGGACATTTATTTAAAATTATGAGGTGGACTGGATTGAATCTCTGCCTCTACCAAATACTGACCACCGCTGCCGCTGCCACAGCCATCTTGGCTCTCTACCAAGGACCTTGTTCACACAGGATGTTGCCCCAAATTTCTGAGCATGTGCGGCAGTAGCCTTGTACCTTTGGGGCGATTTCTTCAAATGGTCAAGGTAGATAGAATCAGACCTCTGCCTCTCCTGAATACTGGCCACTGCCATTGCTGCTGCCTCCACCATCTCAATTCTCTCCCAAACACTTTTCCCACACTGCACATTGTCCAGAATTCCTGAGCATGCTCGGCAGTAACATTCTGCCTTTGGGGCAATTTCTTCAGAGGATCAAGGTAGGTTGAATCAGATCTCTGCCTCTCCAAAATAATAACCTCCACCTCTGCCGCTGGCACTAGTGCTGTGGGCACCAGTGCTGGCACTGCCTTGCTCCTGGTTCTCTGCTGAGCTCCTTCCTTACGTGATATGATGTCCAGAATTCTTAAGCATGTGCGGCAGCAGCAGTCCCCCTTCGCGGGGATTTTTTTCCCAAAAGTTCCAGGTGAATTGGATAGAATCTGTCTGCATCTCCTGAGTCCTGGTTGCCACCGCCGCAATCTTGGCCCCTCTCCAATTTTTCTTTTTAATAATAGGAGACAGTATGTGTGTTTTGAAGAGGTTGTGAGATCGAACACTCAGCAACAATGAATTTTATCTCCCTTCCATGAGCAGAGGCCCACAGCCTCCCCGCATAGAACAGGATCTGCTGTTCTGAGCGTACCGCAGCCCTCGGCACAGCAGAGAGGAGCATGGCGGCCAGGCGTGCTGAGTTCCCAGGACGCGTGTCTGGGCTCCTGCCTGGCACTGCTCAGCTCCCTCCACCATGTCCAGGTCATTTTTCTTATAAGGTATGTTGTTAAGAGTCCCCAGCATGTGCGGCTGAAGTGGTCTTTTCTCTAATCCATTCTGGGATGTTCTTCTAAAAATCATTTTTCTTGCATGGCAGGCTCCTTCTTATCATCTTGCTTCTAATTCCGCCCTTATCCACTCTCTCTCCTGTATTCTAGATAGGAAGTCGCAGCTGGAAATGTCTCCTTAAGTTGTCCCGATCTGATATTAACCCAAAATCTGGTGTCCCAGGCTCTTCCAAGGAATGCATGTCCTTTTCAGCGGCCACAGTTGCCACCGCAGCCGCTGCCATCTTTCTAGTTCTCTCAAGCCATTTTGCCATGATGCAATGTTATTCTACATTATACCTGAAAAGTGAGCACATTTACCTGACAATTCTTTTCCGAAAAGATCAGTGATTCCTATCTTGGAATCTTGACATAAATCAAAAACCAAGGCCCACAATCCATCTCTCTAATGTAAATATAAGACATAATTACAGCGAGATTAATTACTATTATTAATTATCATAAAGATGGTGACACAAATGCATTGTCTAAGTGAGAGCTTAAACAAAATTATATTTCATGCAAACAAAGGAAGACCAATTTCTCATGTGATCTTAGGCAACCTCCTGGCTCAGGCAGTCCCTCCTCACCCCTGGAGGCTAGCAGGGGCATTGTCTGGGTGACCTTCATGGTACAGAGACATGAGCCATGACCCCCTTCCGCAGGGAGCACAGTCAATAGGCAGACCCTGCAGGGAAGCCCCAGCTGCACAGAGCAGCTTTCCCACCACCACACCAGCCCTGGTGCTGCCCACACTGGGTGGCTCGGTGGGTGGGCGTACAAGGCCCGGAGGTTTGGGCCCTGTGTAGAACACTCTGCTGGAGAGTACTCTCTCCAGTCCGGGCCAGGTTTTCCTGGCCAGCACCACAATTTCAGTTTTCTCTGGGCTCAATCCTACTTCTCCATTCTGTTCACCTGTATCAGTCCCTAATAACTTGCACCCCAGACTTGGCTTCAACGTCTGCTTTTGGAAAACCCAACCTGTGACTGCCATAAAGCAGCTCTGATGGGAAGGTGGGGGCTCTGGTTGTTGGGTTCTGGTTTTCTGTCCACTGATTCCAGAAGAGAACTTGCTGCAGGTCTAGAAGGGGGCGCAGGACCCATGCACAAGGATACCCACCCCTCTTTACAAAAAGCCATGGAGCAGGGGAAAGGGGAGATGAAGATTGTGTTTAACAACTAACCAGAACATTTTTCCAGAGAACTAACAATATTTGGTAATAATGGTCTCCATCTACGCAACAGGCACCTCCCTCCATTTGGGACTGTTTTTCTTTTCAGTACCAGGGATGGAACCTAGGGGCATTCTAATTTCAAGCTACACCTCCAGCCCTATTTTTTGTTCTTTATTTTGAAACAGGGTTTCACTGAGTTGTAAAGGGCCTCACTAAGTAGCTGAGGCTAGCCATGAACCATGATCCTCCTGTCCCAGCC
Organism: Muscardinus avellanarius; assembly: GCF_963383645.1. Taxonomy (NCBI): domain Eukaryota; kingdom Metazoa; phylum Chordata; class Mammalia; order Rodentia; family Gliridae; genus Muscardinus; species Muscardinus avellanarius. The sequence goes on from NC_137795.1 coordinate 9,153,151, forward strand.
TCCCAAATGCTGGGATTACAAGCATGTATCACCATGCCTGGCTCATTCAGTATTTTTAAAAACTGTGTGCATGCATGTTCTTGTCATTCTGAACTTCATTATGATGTGATTACAATATACCCATAAACGAATATTAAAATCAACAAAATAAAGTAACATTTGCAGCTGGGTACAGTCGCATATGCCTATACTCACTTTACTTGGGAGGCTGAGACAGAAAGACCACAGGTTCAAGGCCCATCTCAGCAACTCATTGAGACCTCAGCAACTTAGCAAGAACATACATAGTACATACATACATAAATATATAAACAAATACCTTCTTCACCTCCCAGCCAGTCAAATGCAAAGGTCACCTTGACTGCTCCTTGCTTGCTGCCGCCATGTTGGCACCACCAAGGACTTTCTGAAGACCTTCCTGGAACTGACAGTTCTTAATGCTCCTTAGGCTGTTCACAATTCTAAAACAAATGGGTCTTTGGCAGGAAATCCAAAGAAGGCAGGTAGCTAGCGCTCCGTGGATTATCCACGGAAATGTTCCTGCCCCGGCCTGAGTGTCCATTCCACTCCAGGGACTGCGGTCATTCTCTGCTACATTTGTGAGTTGTGGGTAGTCCAAGAGACAAACTAAAGTGAACGCTAGCTTTAGCAAAGCACAGTTGCAGGCTGTGGTTACCACTACTGTCCTCAGGCTCTGTGTTCTCCATCCTGCTTCCTATAACCAGCACTCTCGCCTTTAGGGAAAGAAGCGGCCCGTGTGGTCTGGACTTGCAGCCAAATACAGCAACCACCGGCACCACCGCTCCCCTCACGCCACCACCCTCAGCCCCAGGGCAGCCATGGTGCCCAGACCCGGCCGTCCAGGCACTCCAACTCCTCTCGGGCACTTACAGGCACCATGGTGTGGTTGGAAGATCAAGGTTTGGGCTGTTTAATCTTAGATACTATTACTCTCCAAAGCCTTAAGCCACTTCTATTTCCTCATTTAAAAATCAGTAAATACCTTGGCAACGTTTACAGGGTAGCTACTAGAATTCCACAAACTTACCAAGGACATAAAAGTGTGTTGAGGACTGCAGCCTGGGGCTCACGACGGCTGACTCACCCTCAGCATCTCCTTTACCTCCCTCCCAATCTCTCTAAACAACCATCTTCACTTGGCATCTAGAGACCAGCAAACCCAAAACTCAACTGGGCCCGCCTGGCTCCGGGTCCGCTTCTCTTTCACCAACCCGCCACTGTGGAGGCTTTTCAGATGGTCAAGTCCTAGCATGCTGGGATCCTCCCTTAGATTTTTCTGGAATTGACCTCCAGTGGAAAGTCTTATTTTTGATGGAAAACAGGACAGGGAGCAGCCCCTAAGGAGAGTCAGGCAGACCAGGCGCCTGAGGGCTCTGTGACGCAAACGTGGACCAAGGCTGGGGTCAAGGCGTAAGTCTTGGCATGGGGCTTGTGCCCTAGGGTGATTACTAGAGCCACGGGAAGGACCAGGCCACCAGCATCCTGGGCTCTTCCCGAGGAGCCCTAGGTTGTAAGGCAGTGGATGCACAGTAAACCCCGTCATTCCAACAGGGCGAGGCAGCCTGGACCTTGCAGCTTGGCCTCTCAGCTAGAAAGCAGTCTTGTAAAATAGCGGTTGTCCTCCCACTATCACTCCTAACACAACAGCCTCTTCCTAGGGTCTACTCTGCCTCAGTTTACCCTGCAGCTGCCGTTTTGAGGTTCCCTGAAACAGCTGTGAAAATTGGATTACAAAGCCAGGCATAGTGGCACACGCTTGCAATCCCAGCATTTAGGAGGCTGAGACAGGAGGATTGCGGCTTGTGGCCAGCCTCAGCTACTTAGTGAGGCCCTTTGCAACTCAGTAAGACCTTGTTTCAAAATAAAAAATAAAAAAAATAGGGGTGGGGGTGTAGCTCGGAGGTGGAATGCCCCTGGGGGTTCCAACCCCAGTACCACACACACACACACACACACACACACACACACACACACACACACAATTGGATTACGAACCTTCAGGAGCTCCCTGGCACTCAAATAAAGGTGCACATATCCCCGAGCCCACCGTCAGTCCCTTGCCATCTCTCTCTGGGCCTCACCCAGGGCTCCTCCAAGTTCTAGACCTTGAGCCAGAGCACGTGCCCTGCCCGGCGCTGTGCTGCTGTCTGTGTGGCTCCACCGCTGCCTCCTCTCTGCCCACTTCGCCTCGTCCAGTGTGTGTTCTTTTATTTTATTTTATTTATTTATTTATTTTATTATTTTTTTTTTTGGTGGTACTGGGGTTCCTGAAAGCCCTTCTACCTCCGGGCTACACTCCCAGACCTATTTTATATTTTTGAAACAGGGTCTCTTACGTCAGCGCGGCTGGCTTCAAACCTGCGCGATCCTCCTGTCTCCGCCTCCCTCCCAAGCGCGGGGATTACAAGCGTGCGCCACCACGCCCGGCCAGTGTGTGTTCTTTTACAAATGTCACAAGTCTCTCGATTAAGCCCTGACTTTCCTTATTATGGCCACACCCCCAACTAAGTTCTAGTGCCTTTTTAAAAAGCTGGCAGTATGTCTATAGGAGGTGATCAGCATGGGTAGAATTCAGATCTGGGCCTGGGTGTGAAATTCATTATTTCTCAGGCCCTCTTTAATTAGGGCAGATACGTGTACAGAGTGCAACTTCCCCTGTTCTGGCACACTGCTTCGATTCCACCAACCCAATGGCAGGTATGCATGTACAAAGTAGAGGACTTGGAGCTGGAAACCAGGAGGCTGAGAATCTCATCTCAGAGGGCCATGAAATGGAAGGAGACTTCCATTATCCTCTGGGCTTCAGTGTTTTCCCCTGGAAAATGAGATCTAAAACTGGTTCTAGCTATAAAATGCAACCTTGGTGAGATAATCCATCTTGTAACTACTGAATAAACCTGAGTCTATATTGACACTGAAAACACTGATAAAAGTACCTATGACTCAAAACTGCAATTGGGAAATGAGCTTGTCTGTTGTTAATCATGCAAAACTGATGATAGAAGAGGCCAAACACAGTAAGATTTGACAAAAACGAAAACCATTCATTGACTCGAACCTTATTTCAATGTTTCCCTGAAGAAGAGTCTTAAGAAAAACATTTTCAGTAAAACAAAAACAGAAAATGATTTAATGGCTTTCTTCAGGATACTTAGCAAAGTTTTAACTAGAACCATGTTCTTAAAGAAATTCATCAGTGTGGCTTTAATTCTGACCAAAATGTTTTATTTCTAAATGTGGACTCAAAGCATCCCTGGGGTGATCTGATAAAAGGGTGACCTGACTTCAACACAGAACAGAAACTGTAATATTTGAAGAAGAGCACAGCAAGGTCCCCAAAGGGACAACAGAGTGGCTTTAACAGTCACAGCCATGCTCTGTGGCCAGCTAAGGAAAAGAATTAGACCTCTGGACTCAGCAATCACGGCCAACGTGGCCCATGATCTTGGTTACCCTGAGCCTGGGGTTTCATTTCAAATATAGTATGTTTTACTTCCTCTCTCTCTAGATATAGATATAAAAAGATACATTAGTACACGCTCTTTTTCTCTCAGGGAGAGGGAGAAAGAGAATTATGACATCGTTTGAAGACCACTACAACACTATATATCTTGCTAATTGAGCACCTCTGGTCACTCATAAAATATATATTTCAGATTTTTATTAGAAGATGTCTTGGAGATGATTCAGTCTAAAGTGAATTATTATTACTAACGGAGGCTCAAGAATCTGTGACCCCAAATGACATCACAAGGCAGACACTGATTCACAGAATGATACAAACAACACACTCATTGGCCAGGTGAGCTGGTACACACCTGTAATCTTAGCACTTGGGAGGCTGAGACAGGAGGATCAAAAGTTCCAGGCCAGCCTCAGGAACTTAGCAAGGTCCTCCTTAGTGCCTGTTTCAAAATAAAAAATAAAAAGGGCTGAGAGTGTAGCTCAGCAGTAGAACGCCCCTGAGTTCAACCCCTAGGACCACACACACACATACATACACACACACACACACACACACACACACACACACACACACACACGACTAGCTAACTTCCTGGCCTGACCTTGCAAAAAAGAACTAGAACATTTGTTCTTCTGGTGTCTGAACCAGAATGTTCATTGTTCTGGGGTGCTGCAGCGAGTCTCTCTGAAGGTCCTGCCACAGAAGACTTGGGGAAAACAGCTCCCTCTGTGGGCCCCATTTGACCTACAGAGAGAGGGAGAGCTGACATTCCAGAGACAAGGCTCCTTTGGTATGAAGTTTTTATTTTGTTGTTGTTGTTGTTGTTGTTGTTGTTATTATTATTATTATTATTATTATCATCATTATTATTATTTGCAGGTCTGGAGGTGGAACCCAGGGGCATTTGACCTCTGAGCTATACCCCCTGCCCTATGTTTTTTTTTTTTAATTCTTTATTTTGAAACCGGGTCTCACTAAGTTGCAGAGGGCCTCACTAAGTAGCTGAGGCTGTCCATGAATCGCGATCCTCCATTCTCAGCCTCCCGAATGCTGGGATGACAAGCGTGCGCCGCCACACCCGGCTCGGTTTGAAGTTTTTAAATAAAGAGCTATGGCGCTCTGCAGAGGCGTTCTGCTTCCTTTGTTGGAAGACACTTGCGCGGGCTTCTGTTTTGTGTGTTTAATACAAGAGCAGGACCGTGGCTGAGGTCCGCTTTCTTCATTACCAAACGCTTGACGTTTGGACAGTGTTCCCAGATTTGAGCCTCAGAGAGAATGCCTTTGTCCACATGGGAATAATCTCTTGCCTCGTCTGGCCCCCAGCTCCACACACCCCAGTCCGACACTGAGGCAGGAGCAGAGCAAGATCCCGGGAAACCTTTTAAAATCACCTACGTAAAATGCAGATCCCTTGCTGCGTGGTGGAAGGCTCCCTATTCCAAACATATGTGGGCCCCGCTTCTTTTGTTACCCGTTTGTTCCCTGGCAGCCAGAGAAGCGCCATTTCATCTCTAAATGTGTTTTGCATTCACAAGAAGAGTCGGCGAGCTCAGCTTGGTATTTGCCAGCATCTCTGACTGGCAGCCAAGTCTTTTTCCCACCTCTGTGGCACAGGCCGCCCTGAAGCAGCAATCTGGTATCCCAAGCTGGACGCCTGGAGCTGGGAGCCGAGCAGCGCGTGTGCGCAATGGCCGGCACTGGAACCACGCACAAGGCTGATCCAGGGACAAGGGCCAGCTGGTGGAGGCAGCCCCCAGACTCCCCTCAGGACAGCCCGCGTGTGCGGTGCGCTTCTCACCAGGGACAGAGAGGTTTCCCGTCCATCGCTCCCTGCCAGCTCAGCACTGGTTTGGCCCAAATACTAATATCATAGTTTTCCCAGGTAGATTGATTTTTTTTTTTTCCGGTACTGGGAATGGAACCCAGGGGCATTGTACTTCTGAGCTACACCCCCAGCCCTACTTTTTAGTCTTTTTTTTTTTAAAGGGTCTTGCTGAGTTGAGAAGGGCCTCGCCCCTATGTAGCTGAGGCTGCCTCCCGAATACTGGGATTACAAGCGTGTGCCACCATGCCCGGCTCCCAACCCTATTTTTTTTTTTTATTATTTATCTTGAAACAGGGCCTCACTGAGTTGCAGAGAGTCTCACTAAATTGCTGAGGTTGTCCAAGAACTGCAGTCCTCCTGTCTCAGCCTCCCAAATGCTGGGATTACAAACTTGTACCACTACGCCTGGCTCAGTAGGTTGATTTTAAATGAAATATTTTCCAAAGTCTTGAACTTTATTATTTATAATCTTCCTTTTTATATACACACACATGCACATACACACACACACACACACACACACACACACACACACACATTCTAAGTATCCAGGGTAATAATCATAAAAAGAAAAATAGTAAAATTTAACTGAGTCAGGTAATGCTCTAAGCTTATTAGTTGAAGCCTCTCAACAGTTCTATGCAGATGGACTGGGTGGTTAAACAAAAGCAATTGATTTCTAAGAATTCCAGGGTCTGGGAAGCCCAGGTCCACCGTGTGGCCAACTCAGGTCCTGGGGAGGGCTCTCTCCCGGGCCTGCGGATCACTGCCTGCTTGCTGTCCTCACACAGCAGAAGGAACGCGAGCAAACACGCTCTGTGTGTCTCTTCTCATGAGGACATGAAGGGCATTAAATCAGGGCCTCACAACCTCACAATCAAGGTGTCTCATTTAACGTGATGACCACCTCTGAGTCCAATGTCTATAGACAGTCATGTTATGGGCATCGTCATATGAATTTGGGGGTATGTAAAATTCAGTCACAAGCAGAGAGGTTAACTGAAATTCTTGAACAAAAGGGCTAAATAACATGTTAGAAATCACAGTAGATACAAATAGGAAGCTCGATGAAAGTCAGTAGGAAATATCAAAACAAACATGGAGAGAGAAGGGGAGGGAAATCAAGCTCTAATAAATAAAATGAAAAGCTCTAACTCTCATAGCACAGAAGAAGAGGAAGGAGGGGGGTATACAAGCAAAGAGCAAGAGATAAAGACTGAGAAGTTTCCAAATGTAACAAAAGACCTCAAGCCAGTTTCAAGAAGCCCAAGAAAACCGAGCAGGGCATGCACACATATTCACACCATGTAAATACAGCCAAATTTTTGGAAAACCAAAACCAGGAAATCTTAAAAGAAATAATCAGGCAGGAAAAAAAATCTACAAAACAAAACAGGGGTCGTGTTCAAAGGAGCAGCCATAAAACTACTGGCTGATTCATCAGAAATGCTGCCGGTCCAGGGACAACAGGGGAAACACCTTTTACATGCTGAAAGAAGAAAAAAACTGCCAAGCCAAGATTCGATTATTGGGAAACGTCCTTCACAATTAAAAGGCCACAAAAAAGACATTCTAATAAAAAGCAGCAAAGTTGTCAACAAAACATTTCTAAAATTATTACTAAAGAGATTTCTTTAGGCAAGAAATGCAAGGAAGACAGAAGAGGCACTGAAAGGGTTAATCTGTGGGTAGCAGTGACCACAGGCTGCGTCTAGTGCTATTAACACGGCCTTTCACTATGCAACCTAGATATAGAATTTACAAATTAGTACAGAAAGGAGAGTTGGTAAGAGAGATCAGTGCTCTGAGGTTCTGGGATTTGTCTGAAAAGTGGTAAAATTATTATTTCTTTTTGGTGGTACTGGGGTTCCTGGAAGCCCTTCTATCTACCTCCGGGCTACACTCCCTAACCTATTTTTACATTTTTTATTTGGAAACAGGGTCTTCTAAGCCAGCGCGTGCGGCTGGCTTTGAACCTGCGCGATTCTCCTGTTTCTGCCTCCCAAGCGCGGGATTCCAAGCGTGCGCCACCACGCCCGGCTTGAAAAGTGACAAAATTCTAAATCATGTTAGGCTTAAGTGAACCTAGATTTTATAGTGTACTTTGTAGTACCATCACTAAACAAGATTACAAGAACCGATAGCTAGCAAGTTTCTAGATGAGAAAAAAATGAAGTGATACAAAACACTTGAGAAATACTAAAGAATGCAACAGAGAAAAAGGAAAGGAATTAAAGGCAAAATGAAGTGATATATGCACACCCATGTTTATAGCAGTTCAGCTCACAAGGGCCGAACTACAGAAGCAACCGAGGTCTAAATTAACTCAGCCATAAAGAAGAACGGAATAGGTCATTTGCAGGAAAATGCATGGGGGATTGGAGAAGGTGAAGGAGAAGGTCAAGTGTCAGAAGGTGAAGGGTCAGAAGGTGAACAAGGAGAGAGGCCAGTAGAAGGGGACTTGGGCAGGGAGGCGAGGAGGAAAGGGCAGAATCGATGGGGAAAAGAGTTCAAACAATCCTAAGTACATTTGCGAAGATATTGATACCAATTTCAATATTATGAAGGAGGGGAGAGCGCAGGGGAGGACCCAGAGAGTAACATGCTGGGTGCTGTGTGATTGGATGTTTCTATCCCACTAAACCTCCATATGATATGTGGTTACAAGGCACCAATAAAAACACATGTTTTTAAAAAAGAAAAGCAGGGTGTGGTAACACATGCTGTAATCCTAGTACTTGGGAGGTTGAGACAGGAGGATCTTAGGTTCATGGCCAGCCTCAAAGATTTAGCAAGGCCCTCCACAACTTAGTAAAAAAGGTGTTTCAAAATAAAATATAAGATAGGGCTGGGAGTGTAGCTCAGAGGTAAAATGTCCCTGGGATTAATCTCTAGTATCATATGCACACAAAAAAAGAAAAGAAACAAAGGAAGAAAAGAAGGGAAGGAGGGAGGGAGGGAGGAAGGAAGGAAGGAAATGGTGAATGGAAAAATATGTATGCCTCTACCATTTTTACTCCATTAAGATGTATGACTACAATGCACCAATAAAAAAAATTCAAAGAAAAAAAGGAAACAATAAAATGTACTTAGGAGTCTGAGACAAGTGAGTCTCAAATTTGAGACCAGCCTCAGCAATTTAGCCAGACTCTTAGCAGCCTAGTGAGATTATGAATCAAAACAAAAATTAAAAACAATAAAACAGGCTAAATAAAGAATGTAGGAAGCCTGTTGTGATGGTGCACGCTTGTAATCCCAGTACTTGGGAGGTTGGGACAGGAAGATCACAGGTTCGTGGCCAGCCTCAGATACTTAGTGAGGCCCTCCAAAACTTAGTGAGACTCTGTTTCAAAATAAAGAATAAAAAATAGGGCTGAGGATGTAGCTCGAAGGTAGAATGGCCCTGGTTTCAATTCCCAGTGCCAAAAAAAAAAAAAAAAAATATTGGCAGAAAAATTAAAAAATGATATGCCACTTCCATTTTACATTATTTTCAAAAGAAAGCTGGCATAGTTGTACTATTAACAAATTAAGCTTTAAAGACAAGAAGCATTACTAACAAATAAAACATTTTTCACAAAAATAATATATTTAATACTAGGAAGGTATAGCATGTCTATAGTCATATTCAGCTAACTACATAAAATAAAATAACAATAGATGTAAGAGGAAAAGTAGAAAAATCTTTAATAGTAGTGGAAAATTTCTAACAGATTTCTCTTATTAACTTATGGGACCAGCAGAAAAAAAGAAAAAGAAAAGAAATTAAAAAATGAACAAAAAACTTGTTAGAAATAGTCCTAATTGACATATAAAACATTACAACCAACAATTGCAGAATACGTGTTCTTTATAAGTATACAAAGGACATTTGGCAAAAATTACCCCATTGGGGACCACAAAGGAAATTTTAAATGATTGAAGTTATAAAGAATATATTTCTGACCACAAAGCTGTACTGCTATGTTTCATTATGCCTGAAATAAATGCAAGAATAGAAGACAGAAAATGTTTGGAAATTAGCAATATACTCTAAAATAATCCATTGATCAAAGGGGAGAAAACACAATAGAAACTGCAAATATTTTAAGACTAAATTATAATGAAACTATGACAAATTTTAGAGTACACTTAAGGCTAGGCATAAGAAACTCATCACAATGAGTGTATATTAGCAATGAAAAAAAGCTTAAAATTCATCTTCTAAATATCTATAAAAGCTTAAAAAAGAATAATAAATCACACAGAAGGAAAATAATAGTAAGAAGACAACAGAATAAACGCACAAATTAATTAAACAGAAAATAAATGTCAGGCGTAGCGGCAAATGCCTGCAATCCTGGCACTTGGGAGGCTGAGGCGGGAGGATCTCGGGTTTGTGGGCAGCTTCAGCAGCTTTCGAGGTCCTCCACAAGTGAGCGAGACCCTGTTTCAAAGTAAAAAGTAAAAAGAGGGCTGGGGGTGTAGCTCAGAGATAGAACACCCCTGTATTAATTACTGGTACTACTCACTCCCCATAAAAGGAAAGAAAGCAAAAACACAATAGAAAAAATCAACAAAGATAGAAATTGGAGCTTCAAAATTATATATATATATATATATATATATATATATATATATATATATATATATATATATATGTATTTAACTATAAATAGTAAGTATGTTGAATACTGAGGCAAAAGAGGCACACAATATTGCCACAGACGTAGAGATAATAAATTAGAGTAGGATGGTGCTACAAAAGCAACATTATGCCAATGAACTTGAAGTTTTAGATGAAATAAGAGAAATTCCTGAAAATGTCCAACCTACGAAAACGGATACAAGAAGAAACAGAGAGGGTGATTGATCCCATGTCTTTTGTAGAATCCGTAATTTTAAAACTTTCCTTGAAGAACCTGTCCAGCCCAGATGGCTTCACCAATGACTTATCCTAATACGTGAAGATATTATTCAAGAAACCGAAAAGAGACAGAGGAGCCCAGATTCCAAAACTGGAAAAGGACATTATGAGGAAAGAAAGTTAACATCTGATCCCTGATGTGGAGGTCACATTAGTGGTATCAGCTAGAGAGATTGTTGTCCTAGGAACCCTTATGTAAAATAAAAATATGGCCACGTACCTGCTAGAGGGGATTATGTTGACCCATCTTCGAGTAACTTGCAAAAGTTCACTTTATACTCTCTCTAATCAGCCATCTTGTCCTGACTATGGTCTTTTTCATGACCTCTTCATGTCTTGAGCCAGGTCTAAACTTCAGTCTACTCGGAGTCAAGTCCTGTGGACTTTTCTATGACCTTAGATGACCCCTCTCCGGGGGAAGTAGGACCATCACCCGTGACTTAGGGTATTCAGGGTTCATTCTCCATTAACCATCCCATTTCCATGACCTGCGCGCTCCCCGCAGACTCCCATACCTGATGGAAGTCGCCCACTTGCCGGACGTAACCAGCCACTTCCTCGTCAGATTTAAAGATTTTCCAAACCCTTCTTTCTGTGTTCTTGTACTTATGGAATCCCTTCCAGTCCATGGCCATCAAGGAGCGTTCTGACAGGGAAGCAGCCACGATGATGTCCAGCTGGCCGTTGTAGAGCAGAACCTGGAATGAGATGGAGCCATCAGCCCCTGCAGCCCTCAGAAGGCGAGGCTGGTGAGCCCATCGAGGTAGAGGGGGGAGCCAGTGAGAGAGGACAGGGATCGAGGTCCTCGGAAGCAGTGCTCAAAGAGGCCAGCCCTGCACATCGGAGGGTCATTTCCCTCTGGGGAGCCACACAGACAACCTATAATAACCCCAAGCCCCATCTCAAATATTGCCTTCTTCCAGAAGTCTGATTCTTCATGGTGATCTGCAAAAGGCTTCTCTTGGTTGCAAAAATGTGTGGGCTATATTACCTGGGGAGGTAAGATTATCTATCTATTATCTATCATCTTTTTTTATTTTGTATTGGTGCATTGTAGTCATATGTCTTAATGGAGTACAGGATGGTAGAGACATACATGCACATATCACTCATTTAGCCCTTCCCCAATTCCCTCCCCATTCCCTCCCCCTCCCTCCTTCTCATGTTTGTCTTAGTGATTGACTTTGATATGTCTGTGAATGTACATTATGTACATTAGGGAATTTCCTTCTCCCCCCTCCCGTCCCCCTCAGTTAGGTCACCTCATTTGCTCATCTATGGTTTCTCCTCCTTCATATGGAGTTTCTCCTAGGACCTATTTTCCCCCTAGCTCACACCTATTAGGGATAGCATCTGCTTTTTTACTTTTAGTGACCGACTAATCTCACTTGGCATAATGTTCTCTGGTTCCAATTCCCCACAAATGATGTGATTTTGTTCTTCTCTATGGCTGTGTAAAATTCCATTGCGTACATATCCCATAGTTTTATAATCTATTCATCTGTTGATGGACATCTTGGCTGGCTCCACAGTTGGGCAATTGTGAACTGTGCAGCTATGAACATAGATACGCGTGCATTAGTTTGGTAGTTTGGTTTCCATTCTTTTGGGTAAATACCCAGAAGTGGTATTGCTGGATCATATGGTAGGTTTGCTCCCATTATTCTGAGGATCCTCCATACTGTTTTCCAATTTGCATAAAAGACTTCAAAGTATTGAAAGAAAGCCTTTGGCCCAGCAATCCCAATTTGTGGTGGGTGTTCTGTGAAAATAAGCCCCGGGATTTAAAGTTTATATGACCATAATCACTGAGTCTCATTATAGTTGAGAACTCAAAACACAATCTGAAAGTCCTGTAATTGGTGAGCAGTTAAATACACGGTCATCCAGTAATTCTACGGGACACTGTGAAGTCATTTAAAGGGTTTGAGGTGTATAGTGGTACATGCCTGTAATCCTACTATGATCTCACAGGTTCAAGGCCAGGGTCAGCAACTTAGTAGACCCTGTTTCAAAAAGAATGAAAGTGCTGGGGTGTATCAATCAACAAATAAGTGAATGAAAGAATAAATAAATAAAATGAATGAACCAGGTCATAAAGCGGGAGATGCTTATCATTCAGCGTTAGGTGTGAAAGCTGAAAGTTAGATATAAGGTATCTCACAGTCACGAGTATAAAATAGGTATACACATTCACACATATGGAATAAAAAGTTTGGAAAAATACAGTTGATTAAATGGTAGAAATCTGCCGGGCGTGGTGGCGCACACTTGTAATCCCCCGGCTTGGGAGGCAGAGACGGGAGGATCGTGCTGGTTCAGAGCCAGCCTTGCTGGCTTAAGAGACCCTTTTTCCAAATAAAAAAAGTATAAAATAGGTCTGGGAGTGTAGCCTGGAATTAGAAGGGCTTCCAGGAACCCCAGTACCACCAATAAATAAATAAATAAATAAATAAATAAATAAATGGTAGAAATCTGAGTCATTTTCCCCCTTTGTTTCCTAATCTTTTTACACTTTTTTTTTTGGTGGTGGTACTGGGGTTCCTGGAAGCCCTTCTACCTCCGGGCTACACTCCCAGACCTATTTTATACTTTTTTATTTGGAAACAGGGTCTCTTTAAGCCAGTGAGGCTGCCTTTGAACCTGCGTGATCCTCCTGTCTCCGCCTCTCAAGCGCGGGGATTACAAGCATGCACTACCATGCCCGGCTTTTTACACTATTTTATGCAACAAATACAACATAAGTTTTCATAAAGCGTTGCCACTCTCGCCAGCAAAGAGGTTTTCCTCCACTCTATTGGACTCTGATTATCCAGAGGCTTTGATTTGGTCTGAGTGGCATCTTTTGGTCAAATCCTCCAATTGGATATCATGTGTTTCAGCACCTGTTTTCATCTCTACCTTCATGGGGCAGGCTTCTTAAAAGGCTTAAACATAATTAAAAAGCCCAGGACTTTTACACACTTTAAATTCTCCAGCAGCGGCAGACAGGAATCAGAAGATGAAATAACCTTGGGCCTCCATGGCAGAAGCATGAGGCCTTTCCTGCGCCTTGATCACCATTGCCATCCCCACTCTCCTGTACAGAACCCAGAGGAAAAAACCTTGATGGAGTTACAGCCTTAAAAAAAAAAACTACAGAAATAAAATATCGGCATTATTTACATGAAAAAATTACCTCAAAGACTTTGAGCACTTATGGCCTATGCAAAGCCACCTACAGAGACTTTGGCCAGCAGTATGGAAGCAATTATATATGACAGGTACCAGGGAATGGGGCTTAGGGCCTTCACCACTCCAGGAGGGCCTGATTATAGCTGATTAACAAAGATACTCTTGTGTAAAGTAGTTCTCCTTTGAGAATTCTATGGAAAGATGCTGATAAATTAGCAAATACACAAGAGGATCTACTGACTTTTTCTGTGTGTGTATTCGTGTATGTGAGTGGTACTGGGGATTCAGCTCAAGGGCATTCTAACTCCGAGCTATAGCCCCAGCCCCTTTTTAGTTTTTATTTTATTTTATTTATTTTTTCTTTTTTTTGGGTAGTTCTAATTTAATTTATTTATTTTTTGGTATTTATTTATTTATTTATTTATTTTTCTCTTTTAACAATTTTTTATTGAACATACATAGTATACATTTAAACTATATTTGGTGCCCTCTCCCCCCGCCCCCATTTTCCCTTCCCCCCTCCCGCCAATGGTTGTCCAGGTTAACCATGTCTTATTCATAATTTTACACATGCTCAGGTGTAGACCCTCATTAATCAAGATCCGCCTTCCTCCTCTCCTATCTTTCCATTCAAACTTAGCTAGTATTTCCCCTCTAATATCTGGAGTCCCACTGGTATCCTTTGTGTTTCCTAGTTTGGGCATATTAGAGGAAACGTGTATCTTCTCCTTCTGTGCTTGGCTGATCTCACTTAACATAATGTTCTCCAGGGCTTTCCATCTTCTTGCAAATGATATAATTTTGTTTTTCTAGTTTTTATTTTAAAACAAGGTTTTACTAGGTTGCTGAGAGTCTTCCTAAGTGGCTGAGGCTGGTCTTGAATTTACAATCCTCCTGTCTCAGCCTCGCAAGTATTGGGATTACGGGCATGCACCACCACGCCCAGCTGCGTCTATTTATTCTTGCTGTCCTTGGTCGCTATCTACTGCTTGCATCTTTCCCCAAGTATCTCTTGCAGCTACCCTTGCTATCATCACTATGCTTAGAGGTCAATGTGAATTTTCTTTTATTCTTACGCGACTAGAGCAAAATCCAGATTACAGGGGAAAAAAAGGGCTGATATTCACAGTATTAGAGTAGATGTTAACAGCACTGAAATGAAACCCACCCCTGAGCTCTTTCACATTTCATTCAATACTCATCTCAAACAAGAGCGCCGACTCTGAATAACAAGCTTGGCGAGGAACCAAACTGTAACCTTGCATCTGCAAACTGGACTAAGCCCATTTTTTTGGCCAATGGAAATCCTTCGCAAAGCAAGCAGAACATTTTTGGCATCTAAAGGGCACATAAGTCAAATACAGAAAGAAAATCAGACTAACGATTGCAATGGCCCATCTTGGTTATTAACTAGTCTGTACTAGCGATGCTGAGCAAGTCAGTGAAGCACACGCCGGGGGTGTCTGTGAGGGTGTCTCCAGAGATGGCACGTGCGTCAGCAAACTGGGAAGACCCGTCTTGGACATGAGTGGCACTATCCCAAAGGCTGGGAATGAAATGGAGCAAAAGGGCAGAAGGAGAAAGCTGCACACATTTGTTGGTGGCTGTGTTCCTGCCTCTGCTATCGCTCAGGCTCATCAGACACCAGATTCTTCAGTCTCTGAACAAGGATTTGGAATAGTGACTCTCCGGGGGCTCCCAGGCCGTCAGCCTGGGGCTGTGACTGAGTCCAGCTTCTTAGACTGAGTGGTTACTGGTTTCTCCAGCCTGCAGAAACCATTGTGGGACTGTTCAGCCTTTCATAGTGTGAGCCACTCTGCTAAGTCCACGCTTGGAATTGTATGCATCCTATTGGCCTTGCCTCCCTGGAGAAGCCTGGTTGATGAAGCCATTTAGACCTGGCATTAAAGGCAGCCAACATTCAATATAACAATCCCAGTGCTTTTATATTTAAATAATGTCATATATACTGCCTTAAGCCCTCAATGGCAGTGCGTACCTCTGGACTGCACGAGGGGGTGAGAGATCCCAGGATCCAGTGTCTGTGAGCTGAGAAGCCAGGGATACACTGGTGATGTGGTCCAAAAACCCAGGATGCATGCTGGTCCTGAGAGTCAGAGAAGTTCTAGGGCAGCAGCTAAACCCAGCCTGTTGGCTGATTGGTGTTGGCTGATTGTAAAGGATGTACACACGCTCACTCCTCTTCTCCCCTGGACCAACTCTGACAGTTTGCTCAGGACTGAGGAATTTCCCAGCATGCATGCTTCGCAGTGCAAACACTGGGGACAGTCTGGGGCAAACCTGCCCCTGAGGCTTCTGGTATTTTAAGCAACAAGGTCAAAAGAGAGAGGAGAGGAGACAGAAATGACTGCAGCTTTTAGCTATACTTCCCTTGTCAGGAGAGATTTGAACAAAAATACGGAGCAAGGAAGGGCTGGTTGGAGCTGGTTTCCAGCAGCATACCCGGCAGTGCCCCAGTATGCCCTTCCCCCACCTCCCCTTCTGCTCAGCTGTGGGGATTCTGTCCAGGAGCAAAGGCATTCCTTTTACAGACTTTCTCCTTAGAGGACTAGCTGGTAAGTCCATTGAAATTGATGGTTATGTGATGACACAGAAAAATGCTTATCCTATGAAAATAGTCAATGCAGACCTGCAACGCTACTCATGTGTACTCCATAATCACTATATTTAAAATACATATTTCAAATTTGGGGGAAACATCAAAATCCTGACAGTTAAAGTAGCTAAAGTATGCTTGGTTTGCTTTCGCTAGATTATTGTCTTTCTTTGTTAATGTGGTCAGAATGCTTTGACAATGAAAAAGCAAACCAACAATGATGACACAAGATGGATCTTTTGAGAGGACTAACTTGGACTCACTCAGATACTACCAGCTGTCAATTTTTCATGACAACTGGGTAAAGAGGTTAACTTTAATTCATAGACAATCTTAAAAAGCTCATTCCATAATTCAAGCATTTATGAAAGATGGCATTAGGTGATTTGGATTACAAGCACCTTTTTCTTTTGTCACAAAAGAGATGAGAAAAGAATTTTTATTTTATTTTCTTCAACTCTTCAAAGTGCTTTTGTGAAAATATGGCTTTATCCTCACAGTTCTCTGTTAAAGAGTGACCACCAGAGAAGATTACTCAGACTTAGTTTAAGCCGAATAGAAAGTCTTTATTAAGCGGGGCGTGGTGGCACATGCTTGTAATCCCAGCATTCAGGAGGCTGAGAACAGGAGGATCACAGTTCGTGGACAGCCTCAGCTACTTAGTGAGGCCCTTTGCAACTCAGTGAGACCCTGTTTCAAAATAAAGAATAAAAAATAGGGCTGCGGGTGTAGCTCAGAGGGCATGTGATGTAGCTCAGAGGTAGAATGCCCCTGGGTTCTATCCCTAGTACCAAAATTAATAAATAAATTATTTATTAGCCGGCTGGTGACTACGCTGCAGGGTGTTTAGTCCTGAGTGCAGCCCTGAGCCATTTCTCAGGGCTCCTTATATACATCAGAATCACAGGCTCAGGAGTAAAGAGTTTAGGTTCTCCCAGATATGGACAACTCCCAACAGTTCCTTTTAGTGGGTGCGCCAGTCAAGCAGAAAGTACAGAAACCAGGAACAGCATGGTGCAGGAACTCAACAGCCCATGTCAGTCTCTTCTGTTCACCTTTTGATTGGTTTAAGAATAGAAAGTTCCTAACAGCCCTTGTTTCTCTGCAGGTGCGAGCTAAGCAGGAGTTACAGAAGCCAAAAAGACAGTTACACGTGACTAGCAAGGCACCTGGTGACGAACTTTAGTTCTCAGGCTAATAAACATTAGTGCCTTGGGTCGCCTAGGGTGACATCATGGCGTTACTGCAGCTAAGGCCCAGGCTTACTTTATCACACCTCCATGGGTCTCACTACCCACCTCCACTCTGCTATCAAGGAAACTTTGATACTGGGAGATGCCAGAAATGAGTCCTACATCCCAGAGTTCCAAACTCCTACCTAGAAAAAGGCTCAATCTCTTCAAACCCAGCAGCATTTATTGGCTCCTCACAACTAAATGTTTTGTGCCGCCCCAAGTCTCTAGACACGTTTTGAGTTGAGACACAGTTCCTATCCCTAGTTCAGCGATGATCTCTGTGTGTCCAACTCTGTTGATATTTCTGCCATTTTTTCATTTTGGTTTTGTCAACAAGGACTTGTGCAAGAGCATTATTTGGCTATAGAAGCTCATGCCTGCTGGAGAAAGTGGCCCTCTTTAAGCACCTCGGAACACGTCAGCACTTTGAGGACAGGGACTCTCAGTGCTTGCTCTACCCCCAGCGCTTGGCTAGCGCCTGATACCCCATAAATTCTGTTGACAATTGCAAGTAGAGATTATCGTTAAATGCCACGCAGGATCATCTGCTGGTTTTGTGTGTCCAGGTCTACTCTCCTTCTTCCAGTAGTTACACTTCAGGCCATCCTGCCCTCAATGGGTACAGTCCCAGTGGGTACTGTCAATAATGGTGTCCTGCTTTTTATGTGTGAAGGATGGACATGTGGTGTGATCTATGACAGGATACTCGAGTGCTCTTTCTCTAGAAAGCAGACAGGTGTTATTTATTCCATCGCGGGCACAAGGAGGCAAAGATGCAGGGAGGTGAGCCAGTATACCCATGACCACCCAACAGGTGACAGGGATTCAGGCTTGCATCTGCAGGAGTCCATGTGTGTGTTCTGAACTCTCTTGCCTAAGCTCGCTAAAAGAATACATGACAATTGCTACTACTTCTTTTTCTCCTTCTTCATATTATTATACTGCTATTATTATTTATAATTATTTTGGTATTGGGGATAGAACCCAAGGATGTTCTACCTCTGAGCCGCACCCTCAATCCATTTTATTTTTGAAACAGAGTCTCATTAAATTGCTGAGGGTAGCCTTGGACCTATGATCCTCCTGTCTCAGCCTCCCAATGTATAATCCCACCTAATCCTGCCCTGCCCGGCCTATTTAGTCTATATTTACATCCACAAGGGGCAAGCCTAATGGTAAAAGTACCTTTTTGGCATGAAGACAGTGCAATGATTTTGATTTAGAATGTTTCCCTAGCCTACATGGAAATAAGGCAGCAATGTTGGAAGCAGGGCTTGGCTGCTAGGAAGGGGTCCCTGGGTGTGTGGCCTTTGGGAGTGTATAAAGTCCTTCTCCCTCCCCACTGTCTTTCTTGCTTCTGGCCTCTGTGATGTGAGAATGTAGCTTGTGTTTTCCTATTCTCTGCTTTCTGCCACCATTCCCTGAACTTCACAGACCCAGTCTGACATGAACTGAATTGGAATTTACAAAAACTGTGAGCAAATAAAATACTCCTTCCTCTAAGCTACGTGGTCAGTGTTTTTGACCACAGCAATAAGAATGGAGATGGAGACAGATTCTTACTTCTAGTCTAGAGCACAGGCTCGGGCTAGGTTTGACTCCTACCTTTACCACTACCTAGCAGGGTTATCTTGATTAAGTTAGCCCATCCAAACTGAGCGTGGCAGCTCATGACTGCAATCCTAGTACTTGGGAGGTTGAGCCCAGAGGATTAGAGACTTTTGGCCAGCCTCAGAAATTTAGAGAGGCCCTCAGGAACTTAGTGAGATCCTGTTTTAAAATAAAATAGGGCTGGGGTTGTAGCTCTGGTGTAGAATGCCTCAGGGTTCAATTCTCTAGACACACACACACACACACACACACACACACACACGCACACGCACACGCACACTCACACACAGGAGGAGAAGGATAAGTAAAAAGAAAAATATTTATGAATCAACACAACTATTCTCTGTGTGTGTGTTGAACCCAAGCTACAACCCCAGCCCAATTTTGTTTTGAAACAGGGCCTCACTAAATTGCTAAGGCTGTCTTAAAATCTGTGATCCTCCTGTCTCAGCCTTCCAAGTACTGGGATTACAGGCACATGTCCCCACACCCAGCTCAGAATTATATGTCATGATGTACGTAAAGCCCTCAGCATCTCAGGCACAGAGTAAACAGGAGTAAACAAATACTATGATGATGATACTATTATCACCACATTTGAAGCAAGATAAAATACATAATAGCACAACAATTTATTCAATGTAAACACTACCTGTGGATTTGATCTGTGATTTAGGATCTAGGACTTAGAATTCTAACAGGGTCACATTGTGTCATCTCTGATATAGCAACCGCAGAGACTTATACAGGCTGAGTAAAGCTTGCAGACAGAACTCTTCAACCCTATCCTTTCTGAGCAATCTCAGATACTTATCTATACACTCTGAGCATACTAGAGCTCTTGGGACAGTCAAATAGGATATGAGACATTATTTTTAAAAACCCAGGGGTGGTGGTGCACGCTTGTATTCCCTGTGCTTGGGAGGCAGAGACAGGAGGATCCCAGTTCACAGCCAGCCCCAGCTACTTAGTGAGGCCCTTTGCAACTCAGCGAGACCCTGTTTCAAATAAAGAATAAAAAATAGGGCTGGCCGGGAGTGGTGGCGCACACTTGTAATCCCCGCGCTTGGGAGGCTGAGACAGGAGGATCGCACGGGTTTGAAGCCAGACTCAGCTACTTAGTGAGGCTCTCAGCAACTTAGTGAGACCCTGTTTCCAAATAAAATATAAAAAAGGTCTGGGAGTATAGCCCGGAGGTAGAAAGCCTCTGGGTTCCTCCCCCAGTACCAAAAAAAAAAAAAAAAAAATAGGGCCGGGGTGTAGCTTAGAGGTAGAATTCCCCTGGGTTCTATCCCCAGTACTGAAAAAAAAAAAAAAAAAAAGAATATAGCCTGAAGAATAGGCTTTGACTAATGTCTTTGTAAACTAAAAATAGATACCTGTACAGTAGTGCAGAGGTCTTAAATCAGCTGCCTGAGATCTGCATGCAGGTACAGATATGTTCTTTTATTCATTATTGTTGCTTTTTATTTAGATGTCAGTACTATGCATTGACTGTCTCTCTCATATGTTCCGATGTTTAAACCTTCACCCCCAGTACAATGATAACAGGAAGCAGGTACTTTGGGAGGGCGGCTGGCTCACGAAGAAGCAGCCCTTATGAGAGGGATTCTTAGTCTTATATGAAGGATTGCAGAGCGCTCCCAGTGCTTTTTTCCGCCACACAAGATCTCATCCGCCTAGAACCCTCGCCAGAGGTGACCACGCTGCACGCTGCCCGCCCATGTCTGCCCTCCAGAAGTGTGAGAGATTCTCTTGTGTATAAGCATCTGGTCTGTGGTGCCCTGTTACAGGATCTCAAGCCAAAACAGCCCACCTTACACACTGGAGGCCTGGCCATGCCCGCCCCGCCCCGCAGACACTGTGCCCCAGGCACGGCCGCCCGACCCTCGCGTCTGTACACACAGCGGCCTGGGCACCTTCACTTATTCACAACTCTGCCACGGGAATAAGAAAGATTGGCTGGTCCCAGGGCACCGCTTCACAGCTATTTCATTTCCTGTCTGGACTCAGGAGCACCCAGTGTCACTTCCATCTGAGAGGAGAGGGAAGTGGCGTTTGAGTTGGGAAGAGTGGACACTCACTTAGCTGTGGAGTGTGTTTGGTGTTTATTAACTTGTTTAATCCACTCACATGAAATCTCTACTTATTCAACAGACATAAATTTGTGAGAATCTGAGGACAAAGCACCCTGGGAACAGATAAGAAAAGTGACCTTTGACCTCCTAAGGTGGCACAATTTTAAAACCGTTTGGAGGACAGTGACCAGTCAGGAGAGGCAAATCTCTGTCATTTTAGGAGGCTTTCCTCGGAGGAGGGGCCAGCGAGAGGCAGTTTTATTTAAGCCATTCTAAAAAGGTGTTTGTTTGTTTGTTTGTTTATTTATTTTGTGGGTCGGGGATGGAACCCAGGGGCATTCAACCTC
Source organism: Muscardinus avellanarius (assembly GCF_963383645.1). NCBI lineage: Eukaryota > Metazoa > Chordata > Mammalia > Rodentia > Gliridae > Muscardinus > Muscardinus avellanarius. The sequence goes on from NC_137795.1 coordinate 9,174,431, forward strand.
CAAGCTACACCTCCTGCCCTATTTTTTATTTTGAAACAGGGTCTCACTGAATTGCAGAAGGCCTCACTAAGTATCTGAGGCTGTCCACGAACCGTGATCCTCTGGTCTCAGCCTCCCAAATGCTGGCATTACAAGTGGGTGCCACGATGCCTGGAAAAAGGTACTTGTTTTAACAACTTGAGCCCAAAATGGTTCAGGTTCTAGATGTAAACAAATCAGCAGTTTATTCACGGATTTAATTCTTTTGGCAAGAAAACCTTTCCCTGTATAGACCTAAGAAACAGAGGCATGCTTTCTATCTCTGAGATATATCCTGAGCCCTGTTTTACTTTTTTATTTGAAGCAGGGTCTCTCTAGGTTGCTGAGAGCCTCAGTAAGTTACTGAGGCTGGCACTGAACTTGAGATTCTCCTGTCTCAGCCTCCCAAGGTACTGGGGTTATAGCATGCACCACCATGCTGGTAATGTTTCTACTATTTCCATGTAGAAAGAAAGCAACTGAATGCATTCATACTTGCAGAAAATTATTCAGCAGACCCACCTAGAAAAAAAGACTTTATACCCTCTAAACTCAGATTTCTACTTCAAATAAGTTAAATAAGATTATCCACCTGATAACCAAAGGCGAGGGGTAGATAGATAGATAGATAGATATAGAGAGAAGTATGTTTTTAATCTAGCCCATTCATCTTGGAAGGGTTTGGGGAAGAAGTGTATATACATTTTGGTATATTCTTATTGTTATCAGATAAAAGTGCAAGAATTGAAAATAAACCATGCAAGGCTCACTTCCTGACCTAAACTTTACCTGTCTTCTTGTTGTCATTAAAAAAGAAAAAGAAACAAAACAAAAGACAGAACTTGTGCTACTGGCAGAGAACACAAGGCTTTCCCCCTTCTCCTAATGCATCAGGTCCCCTCCATCATTAGGAAAATCTCAGGATTCTCTGCAGGAGGCAGCTTCAGTCTCTCCCTACACAGGAAAGCAAAATGTGCTTTTATGACAAAGTTGGAGTTTTGCATTTTTAGATGAAAGATTTATGCTTATATTTTGGCCCTTTTACAATACATCATAATACTTTGCAGACAAAGTTATGCTCTTTCCCCGTGATCTAGTGACCTTAATCTCTAACATTTTGTGGTTTCCTGTTTGGGGAAATGATTGAACAGCAGCCTAAGCTGTTCCAGGCTGAACAGTGTTCCCAGTTGGCCTCTATCTGTCTTACTTTTGAATGTTCTCCTGTTCACTAATAAAAATTAAAAAAAAAAGATATTTTTTTAAAAAAAGAACCTTTTCCTACAGATGCTAAATCAATGAAAGTCCTACAGTGCAACCCTCCACACTTCCTCTTTTGCCTGCTTTACTTATCATTCTTCTATTAAAAACTCCAAGGGATTCAGGAGATTTTTTTTTCTGCTTGAAGCAATTAGCACAACCCACCGGTGCCTTTGCCCTGAACAGAAGAGAATTAATTTCACTAACATTCAGCTCAACAGACGATCATTCCCACAGGTTTCCCAAAAGCTCAGCAGAGAAGGACAAAGTCTAACTCAGCTGACTATAATATTTATTTCCAGATTTTCCAATCTGGAAATGTTCCAGATTGGAGATAGAGTTGTGATCCTTCCTTGCACAAAGTTTTGGGACTCGTTGCCCATGGTTTACACTTCTGATCCTGCTTCATGGCGACTTTTCAGGGACTTAGGGATGGAATACTCAGGAAGCCTGAGCTTCCAGGGACATTTGGAGAAAACTAGGGTAGAAAAGAATCCCACAACTATTGAATGAAACAGTGGTCACTTCTGTAACCACACTGTTTCTAAAAAAAAAGAGATGCCAGGAGTGGTGGAGCACACCTGAATCCCAGTACTTGGGAAGCTAAGACAGGAGGACTGTACGTTTGAAGCCAGCCTCAGCAATTTAGTGAGACTGTTTCCAAAAGGAAAAAAAATACATAGGGCTGGGATGTAGCTCAGATGTCGAACATCCCTGGATTCAATCCCTAGCAATTCAAGAAAGGGAGAGGGAGGAGGAGGAGGAGGAGGAGGAGGAGGAGGAGGAGGAGGAGGAGGAGGAGGAGGAGGAGGAGGAGGAAAGGAAGGAAAGAAGGAAGGAGTTTAAGCAAAAAGGAAGATAGGGAAAGAGGTTATGTGGGCTGAGAGTGAACACCCCACATGGCTCCCATCCCCCCACCAGCTGCTTTTGCCAAAATGAATACAAAAAATGAAAGTAGAGCAGCAAGTTTGAGTGGGTGTCCAGCGATTATACAAATAATGACTTTAGCCAAAAAATTTACTGCCGCTTTCTTGCAGCTTCATGCTAAATAATTTAGTTGCTCTTAGAAGAAAACGAGAAGCAAAGCCAACTTGAAAAGGGTCCAGAGAGCCAGCACTCAAACCCAGGGAATCTTGAGAAGTTCAACAGCACACTTAAAATGACCTTAATAATGATTCCATACACCGTTTGACCCTGGTTTGAACGGAAGAGTCCTGAGGCCCGCTCTGGGGGCTTGGCTCTACGTGTTTTAGTGTCTGTTCTCATCGCCCTCTTCCGGTCCTCTTGGTTCTCAAGAATCTCCTCGGACCATGGTCAATAACTGGGTTATGATGAACAGAGAGAATCCTGGAAGCGTCTTGCTGACACTCCTGACCCCTGCGCTAACCTCGTCAGGAGAGGCCTGTCCTGGCTGCCAGAGGTCAGCCTCAAGGACACAAAGAAGGAACATGTCCAAAGACTACAGCGTGTTCGTCAATGATATTAACTCACTAAGAGGCGGGTCAAGGGGCCAATTTCTTTCTCTTTCCACATCGCGTGTATTCAGTTAACGAGTACACATTAGCACACAACCCAGCCGCCCAGAAGCAGCCCTGCAGGACACAGGAAAAATGCTCTAATTTATAGATAGCTAAGTCAATACCAGCAATCTATACTGTCGACTACAGTGGCTCGTTGAACATTTGAGATGTGGCTAGTCCTCTCTTTGCAACTCAGTGAGACCCTGCTTAAATATAAAGAATAAAAAATAGGGCTGGGGGTGCAGCTCAGAGGTAAAATGCCTCTGGGTTCCATCTCTAGCGGTAGTCTAGTCTGTGGCTAGTCTTAATGGAGATGTACTATGAGGCTAAAACACACTTTGGATTCTGAATACATGGTACAAAGTAAAGAAGGTAAAAAACTCAATGATTTCTTAGTACTCCTTCCAATTTGATACAATATTGTATACATAATGGACAACATGGTAATAAAATTCATCTCACCTGTTGCTTTTACATTTTTAATGTGCCTCCCAGAAAATTCAGAATGACATATGTGGCTTGAGTCGTGTTTCTGTTGGATCACACTGGTGCCCCTTGGCCTGGGTATATCCTGGAAAGAACCACTCCCTTTGTCAACCATTGCCAAATGGCAGAAGTAACTTTCAAGGATTGTTGCTCTCGGCCAAGCTGTCTCTTGTCACAAAGCTGGACTGAGGTGACTCCAGAGCAGCCATTGTAGAGGAAAGAGAACGTTCCTATAGCATCGTGGATTACAGGGGAGAAGACAGGAGCTGTGGGAGGGGCCATCAACCCCACCTGCCAGCTCCCTGCACCCCAACATATGACCAGCCCTCAAGTTCAAAATAATTAGTGCTGCTGGGATTTACCAAGGACTACGAGAGGGGCAGGGATCAGGGGGAGATGACTCCCCAGCCAGATTTGCCCCAGGTGCCCCTAGAAGTCTTGATGCTGGAGAACTGCTAAGTGACCTACAGCCATTCACCTCGAGGCTCAAAAGCTCTCAAAAGGAAAGGAACCATGGAAGGGGCCGCGGGTGCTCACTGACAGCGCACGCACTGGGCAGACCACCTGCGGTCCACCTGGATTCTGGCTGCGTCCCCTTCACCCATAACACGTTTGCCTTTCAACTGGAGAAAACTCCAGTTGTCTGTGAATGAAGAATGCTTTGTCTTTCTCTTATAAGAGGGCTGAGTGTGACAGCCTGGAGACACCCATCCAGAGGGCTAGACAAGCTCCTTCCAGGAGTCTAATTCTCACCTGCCGCTGGCAGCCCAGACTCCCGCCCAGTGGGCAGCAAAGTTAACAGAGGTTTCCAATCCGGTTGATTTCATCAAGAGACAGGTGCCCGGTTGCGCAGCCAACTCCTCCTTTCCAAATTAAAAAGAGCAGGAGAAGTGGGGCTGCTGCTGTGCTCTTCAGGTTTTTATCTGCACAGGAAAACCTGGTATCGGGCAGGTGCAGGATTCTCTGCCCTGTCTCTCAATGGCTCCATTCACCAAGGCCACCTCATTAGCTTGCAACAAGGTTTGCTGGTGACTTTTTTTTTTCTCATCCAAAAACACAACTGCCTCCTGTTTGGAGAATAAAGCACCTTTTCCCTTTTCTTTCCAGAGAATGTCAAGGAGGCTCAAATGGATGGCACCAATCACTGTAATGAATACGGAGACTTTCAGGAGGCTGGAGAAAAAGACTGAATATTTGGTGTCACGAGCATCGCGGGCAGGAAAATCAAGATGGAGAGGCTCATGGCGCCTGCCCAGAGCGCTTCTTCCTGAAAGCTTCATTGAAGCTCCCAGCTTTTATCAGTTATGTGTCACCTCGGAACCCTGTGCTCCTGTGCTCACTGTGGCCCATGGACAAGACATGGAAATAATAATAATGATACTGAGGAGAGTAAGAAAATAGATGCACAGATGGGTGTGGATGGACAACTTCCACAATACAGACTGGTCAGACCCAGAGATGAAAAACTCTTCCTAGAGCCCGGAGGTTGTGACTGTGTCTTCCTTGGACAATGGGGAATGCAGGTGCCATTTTCTCTATTAAACCCGCACCAACTGCCAGTGACTTAAGTTCTCCAATATCAGACAGAAGAAGAGGAAAACGCCACAGAAAAAGCACTGGGTGCCCGGTGTGTTGGTGTACAGTTGTAAGCCTAGTACTTGGGAGGCCGAGACAGGAGGACCCCAGGTTTGCAGCCAGCCTCAGCAACTTAGTGAGGCCTTGTTTCAAAAACTTAGAAACAGCCGGGTGTGGTGGTGCACAATTGTAATCCCCGCGCTTGAGAGGCGGAGACAGAAGGATCGCGCAGGTTCGAAGCCAGCCTCGCTGGCTTAATAGACCCTGTTTCCAAATAAAAATATAAAAATAGGTCTGGGAGTGTAGCCTGGAGGTAGAAGGGTTTCCAGGAACCCCAGTATCACCAGAAAAAAAAAAAGAAAAAAAACTAAAAAACAAAATAGTTTGGGGCATGTAGCTCAGAAAAGATGCCCCTGAGTTCAATCTCTTGTACCAAAACAATAATAACAATAAAGAGAGAGAGAGAGAGAGAGGAAAGAAAGGAGAAAGGAAGGGAGGAAGGGAGGGAGGAAGAGAGTGAGCTAGTGAGACTGGGCTTAGAGTCAGGCCAAATGGCCAATAGATTAAAATGATGATAGTGATGATAATGAAGAAATAAAAACAAGAACAAAACGTGGCTTTGCATTCTCACCCTGATGGGCCCATCTGATGGTGTCGCTAACATACAGACGAAGTCAGTACCCGAGGCCCAGTATGCACATTAAATGTGAGTAGCGCTTATTATTTCCCTTATTAAAAAATTAAAAACCAAAATGTGACTCCATCTTTGCACCCCCCGGTGGATGGTGGGGACACACACTGACTCGCAGTGGTCCAGTCCTTTGGAACGTTTATGTATTCTTTTTGCATCTCGTCTGGTTATACTGTGACATAATGCATACAGATTGAGTAGGTCCTACAGCGTGGCGCTATTTATTATACAATAAGCACTACAAAATGCACCCAGAAAGGAATTTTTCCTCTAACTATCCCCCGTTTATCTTTTCAACGTAAAGTGAACTGGTGGAAATGCTTGTGTTTCGAAGCAGTTGGATTTGATAGCAACTGGGCTTAGCTATGCCTCCCGTAGCTTACTGATTGCTGGCTCCTGGAAATATTATTACCATTTGTCCTCTCTCGCCCACTCTCCAAACCATCCTTACCCTGCCAGACTTGGGTGACTCCAGAATAAATTCTACTTCTCCTGTTGTCATAAATTACAAGGTACTTTCTAATATTTGAGCACGAGGCTTTTCCATCACCACAAGAAAGCCCTTGCGAGACGATGATGGTGTTTGCCACCACACACAGCAACTTAAAACGAATCATGGGGTCAAATATATTATCAAGTGGCTTCATGAAATTAGAAAAAACAAAAATACACACTGGCTCTCACTGCAAACATTTCACCCAACACAAATTTGAACAACAAACAGGAAAAGATGTCCAAGTACGGCAAGGTCAGCTGAAATCAAGCTCCCTTAATAATTGATATTATCTCTTTTTTCTTTATTCATTGAAATGCTTAAGGATGAAAAGAAATTTAAAAGTCTGGAAAAGCATGACTTAAAGTAATTAATGCTGCTCTTACACTTGGATTATAACTGAAACAGATAAAATGAACTCTGAAGGAACTCCACAATGCACATTCATTTCTGAATGGACGCTACTTTTAATTGCCCGTAAAGTGGCACCCGGGGGACGTGGTGGCGCATGCTTGTAATCCCAGTAGTTGGGAGGCTGAGAAAGGAGGATTACGGGTTCATGGATAGCCCCAGCTACTTAGTGAGGCACTCTTCAGCTTAGTGAGAACTTGTTTCAAAATAAAAAAGAGGGCTGGGGGGTTTTGCTTGGAGGTAGAATGCCCCTGGATTCCATCCCCAGAACTGCAAATATAAATACATAAATAAGTAAATAAATAAATATGTAAGTAAATAATTTGGCACCCGCCCATCTATCAGCTAAAATGACATAAAATAAATGTTCCAAGTTGAACTTCCCTCTCCTGATCACGTTCACCGGAGTTACTTTCTCTTTTCAGAAGTTTCTCATGGAACAGTACTGAGACTGCCTCCCTCCACTGTGGCTGAGAAGAAAAGTGGTTGCATGAGCTCACAGCTAAGGAAAGCAGACTTTTTCACCGTGGTTTGAGGACCCAACTAACAGTTGACACATTAGCCCCATTTAAGTGGTACATTTTTCTTGGAATGCTAGACAGTTATCAGCTCTAGTTTCTTGGCCACTGATACCACTGACACTTAGTCATCCTCAGGATGATTAAGGAAAATGCCACGAGCAATTAGAGTGACCGCTAACATGAGTTCAAATTACTAGAAATATTTACCTTTCAAACTTCTAAGTCACATCCATTAATCAGAAACTACCGACTGTTAAATGGAGATCTTTTGATAGCCTAGGAGGAGTAAATATAGCTCTAATCACCTGGCTGTTAAGATTTCTGAAGATGTGATTAGGTGGAATTTAATGAGCTGTAGAATGATAAGTGACAGGGAAATGTAACTTTATATTTATAATTTCCTGACTAGATGAACTTTTAAGTCTAGCATAGTAAGCCCTACCCCAAAGCCACTTCACCTCTAAAAACACAAGTATGTATTATTAAGAACTAGCATTTGGCCCCCTCTAAAACTACAGTGGCCTTCCAGACAACTTTGCAATAGGAGTGACCCCAAACCCAAGGGAAACCATGGCTTTGGATTCAAATGGCCTTTGCTTAGAGAACTGTAGGTCCCATTTGTTGAAATAATGGGTTTAGACAGGAAATACCCAAAACCTGCACACATGCACCCATGTGCACAATCGTGTATACACAGTCTTTGAAAATACAGACCATATACCTTTGATGAAGGCAACAATTATTACCAGATAGAGAAAGGGAAGTCAGAAACATGTTCAGATGGGAAGGGAGAAGTGGGAAATTCCCTAACAAACATAATGTACATTCAGAGATGTATCAAAGTCAATCACTAAGCCAAACATGAGAAGGAGGAAAGGAATGGGGGTAGGAATTGGGGAAGGGCTAATTGAGTGATGTGTGCATGTGTGCCGCTACCATCTTGTACTGCATTAAGATGGATGACTGCAAGGCACCAATAAAAAATAAAAATAAAATAAAATGGAAAAATTTTTTCACAGGCCATATATGTATGTATGTATGTATATATATATTCAGCTTTTAGGAAAACAAGAACAAAAAACTGTTTTATCACTAAGAATGAAGGAACAAGAACTTCTACAAAGAGAAGTTTTAAAGCCAACAGCTCACGGGAGTGTGGGCTATGCTTCCAGGATTCTCGAGTCGCTCTGTCTTCCCATCACATTTTACTATTTTTAAAATCAGGACACATCTGCCGGGCGTGGTGGCGCACGCTTGTAATCCCTGCGCTTGGGAGGCGGAGACAGGAGGATCGCGCAGGTTCGAAGCCAGCCGCGCTGGCTTCAGAGACCCTATTTCCAAATTAAAAAAATATAAATCGGTCTAGGAATGTAGCCCAGAGGTAGAAGGGTTTCCAGGAATCCCAGTACCACACACATACATACACACACACAAAAAAAATCAGGACACATCTTTTTTTTATTTTTTATTTTTTTGTAGTCGGGATTGAGTCCAGGGGCATCCTATCTCTGAGCTACATCCCTAGCCCATTTTATATATTTTTAAAAAATTTGAAACTGCTTTTTGCTAAATTGCTGAGGCTGGCCTCAAATCTGCAATTCTTCTCTTTTAGCCTGCAAAGTGCTGGGATTATAGGCATGCGCCACATTGCCTAGCTAGGATCCAGCTTGAAATCAATATTTGAGAGAGTTTATTTCCGCTTGGTTTTGTTTTAGAAGCTGCTAAAAAGAGGACGGAAGATAGTATACACAACGTCACCAACGGTGATGAAAGCAGTGAATCATCTGTACTGATTATAATTCAGTGGAAGTTTATGGTAAAGATAGTTTATTGTATAAATGATCAGACCTTCTTTCTGCTATTCATTCCTTATTTCCTTTCCTGCCTTCCTTCCTCTCGAGTGCTATGTGCTAGTTGCCATCCTAGGTAACGCCATCCGCGCTGTTGGTGGAGTGCCACGGTCAGGTACTATTTGAAGGCTCCCCAGCTGCTTATAATGCAAATGGAGACCCGAAAGCCACAGCTGTAGTGGAAGTACACTTTAAGTACCCTGTTCTCTGCCAAGGTTTATATCACTTTGTTATCATGCCAATCATTCCATTTCTTAAAGGTTATTAAGCGTCTATTATGTGTCAGGCTCTGTCTAGACCCTGGATGTAGAATCATGAATAAGACAGGCAAGAAACTAGGAGCCCTGGAGCACACCTTTAATCCCAGTACTTGGGAGGCTGAGACAGGAGAATTGTACGTCCAAGGCCAGCCTCAGCAACTTAATGTAGTGAGATCCTGTTTCCAAATAAAAAATAAAATAGGGCTGGGAGTGTATCACAGAGATAGAATAGCCCGGGGTTTGATCCTCAGGACCAAAACAAAGAAATAAAACAAAACACTAAAACAACACCCAAAAAATCCCCACAAAACAGCTGCCCTTAAAATGCTTAATGTCTATAAGAGAAAGTGGATTTTACAGATTAGAAAATAAAAGCGATTTTCAGTTTCAAGCAATTAAAACTTTGGACTCCGAGCACACGTCAACACCACCGTCAGGGAGAGATTAAGTGTGTGATTTGGAAAGGCCAAATGGCCACCAGTGGGCACGCAGAGCCAGATGCCAAAGGTTATTCTGTCATCTGCTTTTTGAATGATGTGAAGTAGTCGGATCTCTGTGAGAGCGGACCGTCTTTCGTGTCCACCATGATGCCTCCCGATCCTGTGCAGAGCGTTGGGAGACATTCAGGGCATTGCCACACTGAGCAGCCCAAAAGTGTCCAACACGGTCAGCTAAACATCTGCAGCACGGTTATTGTTATCTGCCTTTTTATTTGTGTTATTTCTTTATTAGGAATACATTTTATCATTATTCCTTTACATGATAAAGAATGTGCTACAGCATATCTGTAAGTCTGAAAGTCCCCAGATAAACTCAACCACAAACGCACCAACCCCTTAAGGACTCCTGGGCTACCAACAAAACCCAATCTACCTGGGACACTTCCCAGTGAAGACCCTCTGTTCTCTACAGAGATGACCACTATCATGGAATCTAGTTTTATTTTATTTTGGGGGGTACTGGGAATTGAACCTAGGGGCATTGTACCCTTGAAACAGATTTTCACTAAGTTCCTGCAGCTGGCCTCGAACCTGCACTCCTCCTATCTCAGCCTCCTTTTTTTTTCCTTTTGGAAAAAAGTTTTAACATAAACCTATGTATCTCAAGTCATATATTACTGGCTTGTGCTCACTGGAGCATATTCTGTCTGCATTCTTCTGTGACATATTTTGTTCACTTCATGTTATGTTTCTAAGATTCTCCATGTTGTCACATATGTAGTTTACTAATTCTGACTGATGAAAAGTAAGAGCCCAACCATGAAACTTGGGAGGCAAAGTAGGAAAAATTCTTTGTTACCTTGGGTTGGGCATTGGTTTCTTACCAAAACCGTAAGAAATAAAGCTCAGAAACACTGGGCTTCGCTAAAGCTAAAAACTGTGGGCCTTGACGTGCATCATCAAGAAAATGAAAAAGACAACCCAGAGAATGAGAGGAAATACTCGCAAATCACATATATGAAAAGAGACTTGTTTTGGCTCATGCAAAGAACACTTACGGCTCAATAGTTAAAAGAAAAAACACTCAGTTAATACATGGGTAAAGGATTTGGACAGACATTTCTCCAAAGATATAAAAATGAACCATAAGAAGATGCTCAAAATCCCTTGTCACCAGGGAAATGCAAATCAGTATTCAGTGGGATAGCGCTTCATACTCTCTGTAGCTCTAAGGAAGGTGTCAGACGATAGCAAGGGGCGACGAGGGCTGGAGAAATGCAAACTCTCCTCCCTGCCGTTGGAGCCTTATAATGGTGAAGCTACTCTGGAAAGCAGTTGGCAGTTCTTCAAGACGCTATCAAGTTAACATACGGCCACACACTTCCACTCCAACTATCTGCCCAAGAGAACTGAATACATATGTTTCCACAAAACCTTGCACCGGAATGATCATCGCCGTATTATTTATAAGAGCCTCAAGGTGAAAAGAAGCTGATGCCTTTCAACAGATGAATGGGTGGCTAGAATGTGGTATAGCCAGATAGAAATATTATGTGGCAATAAAAATAGACAAAGTTCTAATACATGCTATAACATAGATGGGCAGTAAAGACATTACCCTAAGTGAAAGGAACCAGTCACAAAACACTGGCTCACACAGCTCCACATACAGAAAATGTGCAAAATCGGCAAATCCACAGAGACAGAAAGCAAATTAGTGGTTGCTAGAGGCTAGAAGAAGGAAGAATGTGGGAGTGAATGCTAATGAATAGAAGTTTGGGGAGGGGATGATAAGAATGCTTTAAAATTAGAGTGGTTTGATGGTTTTGAAAATTCATTAATATACTGAAACCTACTGGGCAAATCTTGTGGGATGTGAATCATATTTCATTAAATCCGGTAAAGGAATAGCACAAATAATTACTGTAATATATTTTATGTATCTCTCTCAAATGGGACTATCTCACATAATCACATAAAGAAAACCAGAAAATTCACACCTGTAAATCCCAGTACTTGGAAGGCTGAGACAGGAGGATTGCGGGTTTGAGGTGAGTCTCAGCAACTTAGTGAGATCCTATTAAAAAAATAAAGAAACGGGGCTAAGTATATAGCTCAGAGGCAAAATGCCTCTGGGTTCAAACCCCAGAACCAATTAACAAACAAACAAATAAATATGTAAACCCCAAAACAAAACAAGCAGAAAATAAGCATGAACATATGTTATTTGCTATCCTATAGACTTTATTCAGCAATTTCTAATTGTCCCACTCATCATCTTTTTCTGGTTCTGGATTAAGAAGGGTCACACATTATGTTTATTCTCAAGTTTCTTTTTTTTTTTTTTCAATCAGGAATAATTCCTCAGATTTTTTTCTCTTTTATAATCTTCTAAGGAGCACCAGCCAGTTATTTTGTGGGAATGCTTCCTCCTGATCAAAGTAATGTTCTACACTCGGGCAAAAAGGTCACATTGCAAAGATGTATCTTTCCCTATACAGCACTACGGGAGTACAACTGCCCATTTGTACCAGTACTGGGGATGCTGACCATGCTGCGTGTGCGCCAGGTCGGACCCTCCTCAAGTTATCACTTTTCCCTTCATAATAAGAATCTTGCAGAGGGACAGGTTGAAATGGTGTCAGTATCCTGCTGCTCATCCTAAAGCACTGGTTGATTTTAGCATCTGTCATGGATTCTCACCTGAAAAAGCTATAACACTTTCTTTTTTGTCAAAAAATGATCGTCTATGCCATTATTCCTTGTACATGTATTCATTGAAATTTCCCCCAATCATTTATTTGTTGACATCATTATGAACTCTGATTTTTAAGGGAATGCATATCATGTTTCATAAAATAGCATCATGCTTGTTGTAGGTTTTTCGTAGATTTTTCTCAGGTGAAGCAAGTCCCATAGGAGAGCAAATAATGCCTCACCCCTAAGATATCTGTTTTTAATTCCTGGAATATGTGAACGTTACCTTATGTAGCAAAAATAAGAGAAGATTAAAAACACTTTGCAGATGTGATTACACTAGGGATCTTAAGTTGAGGATTGTTCTGATTATTTAGGAGGCCCCTAAGTTACAATCACATGTACCCTTATAAAAGGGAGGTAGGAGCTGGATATGGTGGTGCATGCTTTTAATCCCAGTACTTGGGGGGCTGAGACAGGAGGGTCGCAGGTTCAACACCAGCCTCAGCTATTTAGTGAGGCCCTCTGTAACTTAGTGAGACCCTGTTTCAAAATAAAGAATGAAAAATTGGGCTGCGAGTGTAGCTCAGAGGTAGAATGCCCCTGGGTTCAATACCCAGTACTGAAAATTAAGAGACCCTGTTTCCAAATAATTTTTTTAAAAAATGGGTCTGGGAGTGTAGCCCGGAGGTAGAAGGGTTTCCAGGAACCCCAGTACCACTAAAAAATAAATAAATAAATATAAATAAATAAATGCTAATAAAATAAAAGGGAGGTGGGCTTCATATGAAGAGAAAGCAAGATGGCCACAGAGGCAGTGTGGGATGATACGGCCACGAGCCACGGAGAGCCAACAGCCACTGCAAGCTGGAAGTAGAAAGAAATAATTGGCCCCATGGAGTCCCTGGAGGGAGTGGAGCCCAGTTATCACCTTGATCCCAGCCCAGTAAAACTGTGGGTGGGAAAAAAAGTTCTGCTATTATACAACCAAGTTTCTGCTAATTTCTTTTCACAACCATAGAAAATGTATACAGATACTGTTTCTAGCTTACTAAAGTGCTTATCCTAACAGGAAGTAAATTTTAACCAATCTAGGATTTTCCTTTTAGTAAGATGAATATTTTTTTCTTTTAATAGTTTAGTGTGGTGAATTATATAACATTTTCTTTTTGTGTCTTTTTTCTTTTCTTCTTCTTCTTCTTCTTTTTTTTTTTTTTTTTTTTTTTAGTTCTGCAGATTGAACCTATGGGCATTCTACCTTTGAGCAGCACTCCAAGTTCTATTTCTTTGTTTTGTTTTGCAGTTTTCAAACTGCGTCTCTCTAGGTTGATTAAAATCTTACTAATTTGCTGGGCGTGGTGGCGCAGGCTTGTAATCCCCGCGCTTGGGAGGCGGAGACAGGAGGATAGTGTAGGTTCAAAGCCAGCCGTGCTGGCTTAAGAGGCCCTGTTTCCAATTAAAAATATAAAAATGGGTCTGGGAGTGTAGCCCAGAGGTAGAAGGGTTGCCAGGAACCCCAGTACCACCAAAAAAAAAAAACAAAAAAAAAACTCACTAATTTGCTGAGGCTGGTGTCGAACCTGTGATCCTCCTATCTCAGCCTCTCAAGTGGGAAAGTTTTCTGCATTCAGAAGATCAATTCAACTTGATTTTTTAAATTCACTGGCAGACTAGAGTTTCTACATAATCTGTTTAGGATTTCCACATCAATGTCCATAAGAAAGATTATTCCATGATATTTTTCTGTCACTTCCTTATCTGTTTTTGTAATAATATGACAGAATCCCCTAGGACAGTTCGAGGGTGTTTTCTATTCTCTTTGTATATATACAAATTTGTATAGGGCTGGAATAATCTATTTTTTTAAGTTTTTTATTTTTTTATTTTTATTATTTGTTTTTATATATATATATATATTTTTTATCAGTGCAATGTATTCATACATCATAATGGTATAAAGAAAATACTTTTGTAGACATACATGCACACATCGCCCAGTTAGCCCCTACCCAATCCCCATCCCGTTCCCTCCCCATCCCTCCTTCCCATGCTTGGCTTAGTGGTTGACATCTAGTATTATAGCAATTTATGAAATTTTGGTAGAATTTACATACAGAACCATTTGGGTCTGATGCTTTCTTTGTGGAAGAACTTTTGGCTCCTGATCCACTTTATTCCATGGTTAAGAACCACTCAAGGCGTTTGATTGCTTCTTGAATCACTATGAGTTACATTTTTGAAGAATTTTTTCCATTTTACCTATTTGTTGGCATCTGCTTCTTTCTGTTTCTGCATTACCTTTTAAAATTGCTGCTACTTCGATAGCATTCCTCCTTTTTTCTATTATTTCTTATCTATAAGCTAAACAGAATTACATTTTATTTGCATTTTTGATGTTTCAATATTGACTCCTAAAATAATTCCATATAGTTAAAAATAGGATTTATGATGCAAATTCTTTAAAATAGTCGAGATTTGCTAATTAGAGTGTTCAGATATTAAATGTGTAAATTTACACATTTAAAATAAATCAACCTGATTAGTTACATTGTTGAAATATTTTCTATCTTTGTTATTTTTATATGCCTGATTTAAACATCACAGGAACTCACGCATCAGTACCATTTTTATTCCCATTCTACAGACAAGAAAGCTGAAACTCAGAGAGCTAAATATCTTCTGCCAAAGAAACGCAGCCAACGAGCAGCAGAACCAGAACTCAAACCCCAAACGTCCAACTTCAAATATGCTCTCAAGCATCATGCTCTTTTACCTGCAGGTTCAAAAATCCCAATACTATTTGGACCTGATTCATCATGAAGATTTCAAATTGTTTATCATTTTAGTTGTTATGGAAACTTCCAATATGATAGTTCAAATGACCACCCAAGCACCTGAAATATCTGAAAAGAAATTGACCTGGAGCATGAAAGTAGATCATTATGAGAAGAGAATCAGGAGCAGTTTACACAAAGATTAATGTTCACAGAGAAAACATAGAAGGTGCTCACGGAGGCCTTCCTCACCTATTAGCGCTGCTCTACCTTGGCTAAGATGACTCTAGCACTGGCACACACACACAAAAAAAACACCTTCTATGTTCCTCTGAATAGAAGCAGGCACACTACTTTCTATGACAAATGAGAACGGCGTCTTCCATAAATATAACCTGAAGGATACTAATGTCTGAAGCCAACCTGTGTTGTTCTGATTCCATTACATATACATTGCGGTTCACCATCAATAGCAGACAAGCCAGAGATAATCGCTGCTGCGGGGCTGGGCCAGCTGGATCAGCGGATGCCCAGTCTGTTTCCGCAGCAGCAACTCTTTTGGTCTACATTCAGATTGACTGCATATTTCCTTTTTATTACGGAAATGTGGTTTATCTGTACCACAAAACTGTTTCTCGTCTCTCTCTCTCTCTCTCTCTCTCTCTCTCTCTCTCTCTCTCATTCAGAAGTGAAAAGTGTAGCAAATACTTTGATTTCAATGGAATCCATATGGTCTGTTTGAATGTCTGTATACCCCCACCCCAAATTCACAGGTTGAGACTGAATGCCCCAAGTGATAGAGCTGAGAGGTGGGGACTTTAGGGTGATGAGGTGTCGCCTTCATCAATAGAATTGGGACTCATGAAAGTAGCCCTGAAGGGAGCGCGTGTGCTCTTCTGTGACATAAGGATGCCCTGTGGACGCCCTGAGAAGGAGCCCTCTGTGTGGCAGCCAGCAGCCCTCTCCAGACACTAAACCTGCAGGTGCCTGATGGAGCCCCACCCCTAGAACTGTGAGCGACACATTTCTGCTGCTTTATAAATGACCCGACCTACGGTATATGCTGTAGCAGCGTGAGCAGATTAAAACTGTGGGTTTGGGTTACCTGGGCAACAGGCACAGAGCTATAGGGTCATTTTTAATCAGCAAAGTCTCTTTGATCAATCCCGTTCATCGCCTAAGAAGATTGGTCAATATCCAGAGATTCTATCATCAAATAAACTGTAAGCCCCACCCTTGCCTTAGCCAGTTGAAAAAAGACTTCTAGTTAAATTTATACAATGAGAAAATACAGCTCCCAGGGGCACAAATGAGTAGGAACTTCTCCCACTCGATAAAACCACTTGGCATTCCGTAATGTTATACTAGATTATGTCTTAAAATGCAAGCCTAGATTATGTCTTAAAATCAAGCACTAAGCTCTTTTTGGTTTAAAATAAATTGGTGGATGATAAATACCTAACGGATTGCAGACAGGTGTCTTGGCTGTATCTTTGGTACCACGGTCTTTTCTCCTGGCTAGTGCCAGTGTGGCTGTCGGGCTGAAGGCCCACACGGCAGTCCCATGTGTTAAGTATGACCATGAATAGAAGTCAGAGAAGAGGCCGAGCAGCAGTGCTTTCTGGAGATGCTCAGAAAAGGCTTGAAGCAGACCAACAGCAGAGGCCACTATATTTCCTCAGCAGAACCAAACTCCAGGATGGTGGACATGCTGGCCTAATCTAGTTAAACCCTTTCTTTCCTCCAAAGTAAATTCATCAGGTTCTGCAGGCCTATAATTGGGTCATAGACTCCATATGCCACTAGTTTCAGGTGACTATAAATAAGAGATACAGGTCAAACTCTATGTATTAGGGGCAGGGCCAGAAAAGTGGGCCTTGCAGGGATGGGGAGTTCTGAGCACAGTCTAGTAAGGATGCATTTGGTCAGGGAATTCCTGGACAGCAGTGCTAATTGTGCACTGCTCAATCCTAAGACATTCCGTTATGTTTGTAAATGGCATAAGAGGTTTTTTGTTTTGTTTCGTCCTTAAGGCAAATTACAAATGACACATAAGACAAAATAACAAGTAAGACAAACTCACCCCTGCTCTGAGAAATATGAAAAGTCCCACAAATAGGCAGTGACGGAGGCCAGCTGCTCACCTTGTAGTTGTTCATGATCTCGGTTAGCCAGGGCTTGACCGACTTCATGGTGTCCTCCCGCAAGTACTTTTCAACTTCGGCCCCATCACTAAAGGTCCGGTTTCCCACGTGGATGGCTTGTCGGACTTCAGGGAGTGATAAGAATTTCCCATAGTAACCTTGGTCCTCAGGTTCCTGGCAAAGGATGCATCATAAAGGTAACAGGAAATATGATTTAGTGGCAGGAACAGCCCGCTAGGAATAGCTATGAATTTCTCATAAGGAAAAAAGCAATCAACAAGAGAGGACGTGGCTGTTAACCTGTCCCCACTCCTGAAATTTTCACATGGAAGATTTCCGGTGACTTGAGCGAGATCCCTTTACTAAGGACAAATCTGCATGACCTGCTTCATCTTGAAGCCAATATCCAATTGGCCAAGGCTAAAGTTTTCCTTTCTGGAAACCATGTCTTGCAATCTATGTCTCCACATAGCAACCCCATTAGAAGGAAAAAACAGGCAAAGGAAAGAGATGAGCTTATCCAAGTCAACTGCTTCTTGCTGGTGGCTCTGTGGGAAGGTCAGTGGATCTCAAAAGACGAGGGTGTTGGTGTGGAAGTTGAAAAGACACAGATTTCTTTTCGAAGTTCTGCTGCTTATTAAGCCACCGGAGGGGGGAAAAAAATACCAGCCAGGGGTGAATATATCAAATGTAAAAACAGATGGTATTTTGTGAAGGAGACGAAGTTGTCTATGCGCCTTATTAAA
Organism: Muscardinus avellanarius; assembly: GCF_963383645.1. Lineage (NCBI taxonomy): Eukaryota > Metazoa > Chordata > Mammalia > Rodentia > Gliridae > Muscardinus > Muscardinus avellanarius. The sequence goes on from NC_137795.1 coordinate 9,192,314, forward strand.
AAAAATACTTAAAGGTACAAAAGGACAAAAATAAATGTGTTAAGCTTTGACAGTGTGTGCTTCATTAATAATCTTTGCTGACTTGTGAGTGTATTATCTTGCAGAGAAAAGAAGCAGTCACAATTTTTTTTTCTCTTCTCTACCGTATGTTTTGTTCTTGGTAGAATCTAAATTCAAAAGCACAGGACTGGCGATTTCTACTGAAGCTGAATTTGTATTTTATTTACAAATAATTCACAAGACAATTTTCAAAACAGGATGTGTTGTCATACGGACTCAACAAAGATTATACAAACCCAAACTCCCCACTTGGGCTCTCTTTCTCTTATTTGATTAATTCTGCACAAAAGACATCAACTTTGGCCTACTTTTAGGAAAGCAACTCCTTGAATACTTTAAGAAATGTTCCAGCGGGCTTGAAGTGAGAGCCGTACTAAATGCACTAAACATCTGACGTTAGAAGGAAGACAAAGCAAATATTTTCACACAGGATTTGGCGGTTTTGATTATCCAAGCCATCTTAAGTACAGAACAAAGAATGTGGGCATTTTCAAGAGGCTCGTAAACATGCTCCAAAATCCAAGGTCCCCAGCATGACAACCTCAGCCCCCACCCATCACAAAAGCTCCTCTGTGAAACAAGATCTGGGGCGTCTGAGTTCATCAGAGGAGAGCAGCAGGAGTTGTGTGCGTGTATTTTTCTAACACTCTGCGCCCCAATATGGCGTAAAAATACAATGCACCCAATTAAAAAAAATCAAAAGAAAGCGTTCTGCGTTATCTTGAATATCACTCATTCTCTATCTGGAATATCATACAGGCTGATGGTCAGATGACAAGACTGATGGGAAACAAATCCTATAGGTTGCTAAAGGAAAGCACGCAATATGGTTTGGACGTATCTGTGCAATATAAAGTCAGTTACGCTGTTTTCCAAATTAGAGGAGGCCTGGTTTTTGCCAAATGTTTTAAGCAAACATTACGATGGGCTTTAAAACATTATCCTTACCGTGCACTGTAAAATGTTATAGTAATTGGAACATCCGGTCACATTCAGAAAGTAAGACGGATCGCTTGTGAGGTCGCCATCCAGGAGTTTGTCTAGTACCTAGTAGGTCAGGAGAGATGGAGAAAGAAAAGGAAAACGTCAGGTGGGTAGACTGCGCAGGCATCTGTCATTTCATTTCATTTAGCCAGTAGCTTTCTATCTCTTCACTGAATTCAGAGCGTTTATTACACATCTCCTCTGTGCTAAACACTGTCCTAGGAATTAGGGAAACTTCAGTGAAGAAGTCAGACCCTAAATCCTTTGTCTAGGAGCTTAGACTCTAGGTGAGCCAATAAGCAAGCATTGCTAAGTCAAATATGGAGCATGGTAGGATATTAAATATCTACTATTAGGGAGTGAGAAGAATACAAGAGGAATAGGTGCCATGTGTGTGTGTATGTGTAGGGGACAATAAATAGTGGGGGTCTTACTTAGAAGGTAGCATTTGAAGCCAGGCACGGTGGCAAGTGCCTGTGATCCAGTACTTGGGAGGCTGAGACAGAAGGATGACAGGTTTGAGGCCAGGTTTAGACTGCAGGAGTGGGCCTTGCGGGAAGGTGCCTTATCCTGGATTTCTGACCCCTCGCTCAAGGTGCAAGGAGAGAGAACAGAAGATCTGAGCACACAGGCAGGAGTGTGGAATAGTGGATGTCATCTTTGGATTCCTGATGTAATGGTGGTCAGTGGAGCCGAGAGCCATCAGCTTGGTTGGTGTATTTTCTCCCCCTACATGCGGTGCATGGGGCAGGCCTAGTGTGCCAGCGAGGGGCATTTAGCCAGGGCTGTTTAGCCTAAGGCATTGGAGAAAGTGCTAAAGGGGCTTAGGGGTGTTGCCTGGTCCTCAATATTTTCCAGCCACGCTTGGGCCCCACATCTGCTTGTGCTGCTTGTACAGAACAGAGTGTTCTGGCTGAGGGTAAGCTGTGGCAGGGAGCCAGGGAAGTTCTGCTGGCCATGATGGCCACCCTGGCGCAGGGCTGCATCTGGAGAAAGGGCCACTGTCCTCTAGCAGCGGAGGCATCTGCTTGCCAAACCCTGAACCCCAGGACTATGTCAGCCCAGAGGAGGTCTTTTTTTTTTCTTTCTAATCTGCCTACCCAGAAGGGGCACCATAGGCCTGCAGTTGTCCTGAAGAAACATAGTTATTTTTAATTCATCTTGAGAAATGACCTTCCACATTAATGAGAACATAAAATCAACGTTTAGGAATGGATGTGTTAGGGCTCAGGAGGAGGCTCAGTGGTGGAGCATGTGTTTAGCTTGTACAAGGCCCTGGTTCACTCCCCAGAATGACAGGAGGAGAAAAAAACAAAAACAAAAAACAGAAGAACGGCTTTGCTTTCAGAAAGAATAAAAAATCATTTGGTGTCAAACAAATAAGGTGGGCGGTCCCAAAGTCTGAAATCCAGATTTTTGCTGATTTCATAAGGAAAATGTGTTTCATGAAGGAAATTTTGAGACCCAGAACATGGTCACAGGAAGAGAAATTGACTGTTTTGCATCTTGTAGAATCTCTTAAGGTGCCCCAAGATTTTTACAGAATGCCTAAAAATTGCTATAAGAGAAAAACTTGGGTGGAGTCAGGGGGATCAATTCTAGTTTGGGGCCTCCCATAATCTATTTGTGCGTCCTTTCGTGATTCATTGTACCCCTCTAGGCCCCACCATTATCATCAATAGTGTGTGTGTGTGTGTGTGTGTGTTCACATGTGCACTCAAGTGAGTAGTATCTTCTATGTCTAAAGTCCAGTCCAGTTGTGAGTTACTGCTCTTTGATTAGTTTTACAGAAGCAGAGCATCAAATAGGCTTTATCATTTTTTTTTTTTTGGGTGGTACTAGGGTTCCTGGAAATTCTTCTACCTCCAGGCTACACTCCCAGACATCTATTTTTTATATTTTTATTTGGAAACTGGGTCTCTTAAGCCAGTGCGGCTGGCTTCGAACCTGCACGATCCTCTTGTCTCCGCCTCCCAAGCGCGGGGATTACAAGCGTGCGCCGCCACGCCCAGCCGAGGTTTTATCATTAATGCTTGCAATTTTGACATCCATATTCTCTTGGATGTCAGGATTTCTTGGAGTCTTTCTCTGCAGTCATTGAAACATTTCAACCACTAGCTGTTTACTGTCCACAGCCCTTTTGAGTATTTGGGATGCTGCACCATGTACCACAGTCTGCTGCCTGCCCTCTTCAGACCTTTGGGCTTCTCAGATGTCCTTGCCCTTGGTGCAGAATCCCCGTGTACTTCTTTAAAAGCACATTAAATGTCTCATTTGAAAATCAGTCTCATGCCCCATACAATTTAGAATCAATGCTAAATTCTAAAAGTTCCTCCCCCTCTCTGTCTGATTGCCACAGTAGACAGCTAAAATCAGCCTTGAAAACATTGCAAGTTGAAGCATGATTCTTCAGGTGCTGGGTAAGAGTCACCTTCCTTCATGTCTACTCTTGCACAAGAAACTCTGAATATACACTTTGTGGCTATATCTGGTGTCCTGGCACAGAAAGGAGAGCCGGTTAGCATCCCTCGGGATGGTGAGGACATCCCTCTCTCGATCCATTTGCACAGCTTGCTGCCATCAGACCTCCTAGACAGGGCAGACACTGCCTCCAGAATGTGGGGTCATGTCCTGGAACCCTACTTGTAAGATGGAGGAAAGCTTTAACTGACTCCTCTCTCTCCCCAAGTGTGTATGTCTCTCATTTTGATCTGAATCAGCTTATCTGCAAGGTCCAGAAGACTAATAAGCTCCAAAACTTGTGTACTTGTAGGTTTTTGTCACTCTCTACCCAGCAAGATTACAATACACCAAATCAAAGTATTACAAATGCATTGCAAAATTGCAAAATTTTAAAAATCCATAATGACTTTAGATACGCTGTTGTAGTGTATGTGTAGGTTTAATTTGTTCATTAAAACAGATGAGAGTTCTCAAAGATCAGTCCTGGCCTCGTTAACCAAAATGTCAAACAGAATGACTCGTAATAAACGTGGCATAGAGCCCCAAGCAAGATTGTTTACATATGGCCTTTGTCTGCAGTGGCCCCAAACGCCCAACTTCCGGGATCCTATTATTTAGTAGACTCTTACATTTTAAATAACCAAGAAAGAAAAGGGTGAAGAATATGACCATATTCTCAGATCCTGAAGTTGAATTTTAGAGGAACAATGTAATAATATTCCCAAATACCAATGGCTCTGCAAAAGTTTCAAATCACTATACTTCATCATCTTTTTCCCTGACACATAGTACTGGGTGACATTTGTGGTACACTGGGGTCACTTCTCCAGCTGAAACTCTGTGAATATAACCCTCCTAAGTGGTTTAGCACACATGTGGAGATGTATGCATTTACTCCTGGGGCGGCCTTTCTTCTGACTCCCATCCAGTGGGAGGCCTAAAGGCTACACCTTCAGGCCTACACAGCATTTAAGAAATCAGGACGAGCTGGGTATGGTGGCGCATGCTTGAAATCCCAGCATTTGGGAGGCTGAGACAGGAGGATTGTGGTTCGTGGACAGCTTTAACTACTACTTAGTGAGGCCCTTTGAAACTCAGTGAGACTCTGTTTCAAAATAAAGGGTAAAACGTAGGGCTGGGGGTGTAACTTGGAGTAGAATGCCCCTGGGTTTCATCTACAGTACCGCAAAAAAGAAAAAAAAAAAATCAGAACAGTTAATAAAAGACCCAGCTAGATAAACGCTCCAAGATAAGCTCAGGTCTAAAATGCAGCCAAAGTAAACTCAAAGGGGCACAGACAGTCCATCTCTTCAACGTGTGCCCGCTCATCTCGCAGCTAGATGCTCCTCTCACAGAAAAATGCCGGAGCACCACGGTGCTTCTGCTGACCCCGCCCCTCAGATGGTTTTAATTGCTGGAGGGCAACACGGGGCCCAGAACTCACTTCAAAGGCCCGCATCCAGTTTTGCTCCTTGATGTGTTTTACACACTCGTTGCACTGCTTCTGGAAGTACTTTTTCTGCTTCTCATCCAGCAAGCCAATTTCGTACAGGAATGGTGCGTAGCCCTCTATGATCTGAGGACAAAGGAGACACATGGCGTGAGGGATGGAGAGGGTGAGAGTCAGGAAGCCCGCTGCTGAGGGAGATAGGAGTCGTCCGTAACTGTCGCCCTTGCAATGACAAAGTAAGACGATTATACACGCACCACAAAATATGCAGGTGCACCCACACACCCCACCAGCACAAGGCACACCCAACGCACAAGCACACACAGCACACTCGCACTTACACTGATAGCCAGTGCAGGCTAGCATCATAAATGGACACATTAAAAACACGGTGAATTTCGAAGAGCTAAGGCATAAAGTCAGCTGGCATTGCCCTTTACCAAGTTAGGCCTCTAAGGTAAAAGTAGCCCATGTATCTGTCCATCTGATTTTTAAAAAATCAATCTGTTTAGGTTGTAAAAGGTAAATGACCCAGCCATACCCTTGCTTGGTACCTTTCCAAGGGAACTGAAGTTAGAATGCTATGATGACATGTGCCTACCCATGTTCATAATAGCATAATTCACAATAGCCAAATCATGAAATCAACCTGTGCGTCCATAAACAGACAAACTACTAACAAAGCTGTGGTATAGACACACAATGGAATTTTACTCCACATAAATAACAAAATTGTGTCATTTGCAGGGAAATGGCTGGAGCTGAAGAATATTATGCTAAGTGACACCAGCCAGGCTAGCGAGTCAAGGGTTGTATGTCTTTTCTCATATGTAGAAGCCAGAGAGAAAATGGAAATAAAGGGTCTTCAGTCCAAACGAGGAGAGAAAACAGTAAAATAGTAGGAGGAGGTTGGAGGAGGGAGGCGGGTGGGGAGCACTGACGACTGAGGAATGGAGCAGTTCAAAGGTTACGGCCATACAGGGTTTCACACCAAACTCATTCACAGGTATGGAGAGAGGAAGGAAAAGGTGGGGCACGTCTATAGAGGGAACTACACCTACCAACGTGCGCATGTACGTGGTACAACTTTGAATCTCATTGAGTTATATAATTACAATGCACCAATAAAGTTGTTGTTGTTGTTTGTGGTACTGGGGGTGGAAGCCAAGGGCCTTCTACCTCTGGGCTATACCTCGACCTATTTTATATTTTATTTGGAAACAGGGTCTCACTAAGTTGCTGAAAGCCTCACTCAGTAGCTGAGGCTGGCTTCGAACCTGCGCGATCCTTCTGTCTCAGCCTCCCAAGCGCGGGGATTACAAGCGTGCGCCACCACGCCTGGCTTGTTTTATTTATTTATTTTTAAGGTAAAGGAAAACCAAGATACCTACCGATTCGGGATCAGAATATGCATCTCCAAGAGCGATTCCTTTCAGGTGGATCTTGAACTCCCTCACAGGGTTGAGGGAATGGATGTAGTGAGCAATGGCAGGCACGTACTTCCCTGCATAGGACTGAGAAAGACAAATGTTGAAAGGGACCGCTACGAACGACGCTCGCACAATGATGTGTGCTTATGCTAACTAAAATAACACGGACACCTTGGTATTTCCATATGAGGTATACCATCTAGTTCTTAACCTCAAAGTGGCAATTTCACAACAAAGAAAGTTCTCTTTCCTTTTCCTTCCTTCCTTCCTTCCTTCCTTCCTTCCTTCCTTCTTTCCTTTCTTTTTTCCTTCCTTCTTGTCATACCAAAGAGTATCAAGTGACATGCAAATTGCAGGTTAGGGTACACACACACACACACACACACACACACACACACACACCAAATAACAAGCATGCAATAGCTGAGCATTCCAATTTCCTCCCCAAATAAAGTAACACCAGCCAGTGAACACAATTCGGCCACCTGTGGGGCTTTTCTTACCAGACAGTGTCATTCAAAGTTTTAATTAATGGGGAAAAAAATCAAAGTCTAAACTTAAGACTTCAAAACCCATAAAATGATGCCCTTTTTAAAAATCAACTTGTATGAGAGGACTAGGAAAAGAGGAAAGGAAAAAATAATATTTTTTGGCCACTAAAATTTTCACTTGCACTTATCTCTATTTTCAGCCTTTTGAAGCACAAAAATATTTTGTGTGCATCCTTTCCCTCATCAAACATGGTACCACGTCTTCTTTAGGCTATGAGGACAAAGGGAAACTACTGGCTCAATAATATTTGAAAAACAGTTTTATATTTTTTCCATCAGAGGCTGCCCTCTTGACATCCCCACCGGGGCGTCCGACAATGAACTCGCTGTTCCGAACGAGGACCCGGGTCTCCGAGCCTTTGCACAGCCTCCCTTTCCATTTATGTTGCTATTCCATATTTCCCTTTCTCTCTTTCTCCTTTCAATCTTCTTCCTCCATTCATTCAATGGCACAGGCCAAAAATCTTGGTACCATTCTGTAGCTTGTCCTTTGGCAGCCCCTGTGCATCCACCAGCCACGCACATGAACTCTACCTTTTCAATGGAAACAAGCCCCAAGGCCAGTGTCTTCTCACGCCCGCTTTCTCGGGGGGCTCCACCTACCACCTCTTGTCAGGTGGCTGCAGGAATCTCTTCACCCCTCCCCTGTTTTGCCCCCCCCCACATCCAGTCTATGTTCAAGAGAGTGAGCCTGCCGCAACGTAAACCAGACCACGCCACTCTGCTGCTGAAGTCCTTTGCTCAAGTCCCACCTGCCTCAGAGGAAAAGCAAAGCGCTTTCTCTGGAGCATGAAGGCTGTTCCCTTCACTGACCCCATCCTCGACTGCCTTTTTCTCATTGTCTCCAGCCTCACTAGGTCTCCTAATGTCCCTGGCTCCTGACAAGCATCTGCCCGCCAGGTCTTTGCATGTGCTCCTGCCTCCACCTGGACAGCTCTTCCCCAGAGACCCACACAGCTCAGCCCCCCACATGAGCGAGGCCTTCTGCGATTCCTTCCCTCGCTTCCCAATCTAAAATGTCAACATTCCTTCCTTCCTATTCCATATTTTCCTTTCTCTCTTTCTCCTTTCAATCCTTCTTCTCCAACAACCTCTTTCTCGTTTATCATGTGCGTGGCTATTTTCCCACTCATACTAGGAGTCACAATTTCCTAACACAGGGACAGGCATCACTTTGTTTATTTGAACCCGCTGTGCCTGTTCATCTGTTAATGCTCAGTAAACAGTTGTTGAATGAATGAGTCTATGATAATGGATCATAGATAACAATGAATGAATGAATAATACAGGTTAAAAACAGTGATGCATGTGTGCTCAAAGTAGACTAGAAGCCTTCTCTGGGTACCTATCTCAGGTCCTCACGTGATCTCCAAAGCTGTCCAGAGATCTATAATTAAAAAGCTACGAACACCCAAGAGCTTTCCTTTAATCCATACCCTAATCACATGCTGGAGATACCACGATTCCCATTCAAGATAGGCAGGGTATCAACTCAAGGTAGAAACAGTAGTAAAGCCAGAATTGAACACAACCTAACACGAACTATTCCAAAACCTGAATTCCTTCCAAGTTTGGATAAAAGGATATTACTTAAGTGATGTCTGTAAGATCTCCTCGTCAATGTAGTCTTCTTGAAGAACAATAATTATTTGGGCAAAGCATTGAGCCAAAGCAATGTATTCGTTCATTCTTGTGAGTGTGTTTTAGCTACCTTGTGATATAAAGATGTGTTTCGTGTCTGAAACTCAGTTCATTGCCGAACTATGCTACGTTCTCATTAGTGGCAATTAGTGAACAGTCTTTATATAAAATTTCTGTAAGATGACAAAAAGCACATTTTCTTGAGTAACCATTCACCAATGGCTGTGTTGGGCACCCTGTCTGTTAACATAATGTAGGACAGTTGAGGAGACACAGAGGTGAATAAAGAACAGAACCTGCCTTTGTCAAGCTCGCACTTTCATTGAAAATACATCCTGGAAGGCTTGTCTTAACCCCATGGGGCAAAGTTAACCATGTCATGAATTTTAATTACCATGATTATCCTGCACAAACGAAGTATATGGAAACATACTTGAAAAACAAATGACTTCCCTGGCATTACTTCTAAACATGTTTTTCTCTATTGGAAATTGGTACAAATGCTTAAAAGTATATGCTCCCATGCTACTCTCAGGTTGCTTAACTGTTAGACCTGGTACCAAACACCTCTCTTGACTCTTTCTGGGATGGATGGGACATGGACTTTAAGTTGCTATACAAGGAGTTATGGAACATTAAGCCTAAAACATCCCCATTTTTGTAGCATCTTCCCCATGCAACCGCCTGGGATAAAACCAGGCAGGAAATGAAGGAGCCCACTGTACTCCTAAGCATCTGCAGTGATATGTAAACCAGGCTCTCCACCTGCTTTGATGTGAGTCCACTTACAGTGAACATTATTTTCTTACAGTTAGCAATGAGTAAAACAGATGCAATGTGCATCTTGGTCACACGTATGCCTGGAAGTCTATCCAGGCTTCTTGACTCCATGGCTCTCCTTCCTCTCATCAAATCACACTTCAGTCGACGGTCCTGGAATGCGCTGTGGGTCTCTGGTCTCCCTGTGCTGGGACCCAGTCCTGTTTTAGCCATTGCATGCTTGCTGAGCTGACCCATGTATGAAAACCAAGATGGCGAGATAGGCAGTTCAATGATCACTCCCCAAACCAGATTCTTCAATATTCGGTTCACATCTGCCACCCTAACAGTGAAGATGTCTACCTCAGACTTTTCTATTTTGCTTCTAATGACTATCACCCACTTTCTTGCTTTGTGTCAGTGTGACAAATCCTTCACTGCCTGTCCCATCGATCATTCTGCTGGTTGAGTGACTCAGGCGGCCACACAGTAGGCAATTATGGGATTATTTTATGGAAAACAGTCACTGAAACATTATAATGAAATCTCAATTATTTTCACCCTCTTTGTTGAGATGTATGTATATTTTTTTTGTTTGCAAAAACAGACCTGTTCTTCTCGAATGATTTAATTCTCAATTTAACAATTCTCTGGACACCATAGACACTTCAAAGGAACACCAGACAATAAATCACGTATGGTATGTTGTGCTTAGCTTTCTCCTTCCTGTGTATATTATGAATAGAACAGAATCTCCTATTTGGGGAGGGGGTGAGATTTAGATGTGGCTGCCTTATGAGTTAGGAAGGAATTACATGGTCCCTTAGGCTTAACACTGTGATTCTGTAATCTGAAGAACCCTTTCTCCTTTTGTTCTGTACTCTGCCTGAATTCCTGACAATGACAACCACACCCAGGGCCCGAGCGCTCCATCCTGTGGTTCCTCGACCTCCCCACAGCTCTCGCCAGTGTGGGCAGCAGCTGGTCGGCAAAGGCCCTGACGTCTGGGAGTGAACACCAACCTTCGAACTTCAGATCAGATCCTGGCCTCATAAAAGCACAGAGCAACATCAAAGCAATTAGGAGAGTAGAGAAGAAAAGTGCAGCCAGAGACTATCTGACACGTTATTTCAGAATTTGGCAGTGACCTTCAGATGAGGAACTCAGCCAGATGTGTGTGTGTGTGCCCGTGCGTGCGCGCGCACACACACCTTACGGGACAACTCAAACAAGGTTCGAAATTGACACATCTGGGTTCTGGTCTCTCTTTATTACTCCTTCCTAGCATTTAAAGGAGCTCAAGCTGCCAATTCTAGCACTGCTCTTGTTTGGTTAGTTTTCCCCATGGCGACGCTGTTTGAATGCACTTCCAACAAGGAGGACCAGAGATCTTAGGGTGTGTTTGTGTACTCTTGCGTTTGCTGGAGCTTAAAGAAGCAGTAAACCTCCCGTTCTCCTGCTACATCAGAAGGATGTCGGAATTCAGCTCTCGACTTTTTATTTCCCCCATGAGAAAAGGCCTGGACATCACAGCCTCAGAGTTGTTTTGAGTCTCTGTCTGCAGGCTTTCTCAGTACTTTATGTTTGGAACAGCCTAATGGGAATCACGTGATGAGCACATGGTACTTGTAAAAATAGTCCAGCGAGAATGTAAAGCTTGGTCCATTACCCAGATGTGTAAAAGTACAATGAAATTAGACTTAAGAAACTTTTCATTGTGTATTCAGTCTGAATCTCTCTCTCCCACCTTGCATGCTTCAACAACAGTCATAGCAGGCTTACTTTCAAGGGAGGAAAAGAGCTCTCATATCTAGAATCAAGCTTTCGTGAACTCCTCCAGAAGGAAAAAAGAGCGTCATAGAATCATATCATAATGGAAACAATGTCCTCTTGCAGAAATATCACAGGTGTTACTCCTCTCTAAGCTACTGTCAGCCGGCTGTATTTTCTACTGATGCTCAGTAGAAAGACAAACAAGGAGATTCAGTTACCCTCATCCTCTGCCTTGCCTCTTGGTGGACATTTCATGGCAAAACTTGCAGAGCTTGACCGGTGTTAATGAGCAATGGCTTTTGAAGTGAAACACAGTAAAATTGGAACCCAAAGTTTCCCAATTTAGAGTTAGGCTTTAGTTTCTAACCTCCACCTGGCAGAGAGGGGTTCGTGAGGGGGGAGCAAGGGTGTCGACCTCAGCAATGAGGTGTTCAGGATGCTGAGGAACACTCTGAACCCCTTGTCCTGCTCGGTCCCCACTTCCCTGGCCACTGAGCTGAAATGGTCCTTCATGCCTGGCCAGTGAGACCTCTGTCACCAAAAGAAATGTGGTGGGTTCCCTTCTGGAAGAACTTGTACTCATACCGAAGTCTAACTCCTCCCAGGCACAAACTAAGGTAGAAGGACCCCCATTCTCGATGGTGGCTCAGAAGGAACAAGAGAATTTCAATGCCTAGATGAGAATTTCATACATACACAGAAAGCCACGAAGACCGGTGTTAGACCCAGGTGATACAGTGCCAGGTTTGGACTAGAGCAGCCTTGACATCATCTGGCCCTGGGGTAGTTGGAATCTTATTTTGCTTGTGGATCTTGTTTCCTCTGAGGAGGAATGGTCAGTTCAGAAAATTAATGAACCAGAGAAGCTGGAACTTCGGTGCTGCTATGGTAATCTCTACCACTTCCTAGACATTTCTAGACCATGCGTCATCTAATTTCGAGACCACACTGCCGCAATTAAAAACAAGGCCTCTAACAAGAATATGATTTTATCACAGCATCTATTTCTCTTGAATATGAGCTTAAAAAGGAATTGCAAAATCTGCAGGCATAGACACATAGCAGGAACATTGTGATCTGTAGCCAACCTGGAGTCACAGAAGCTGAAGCTGAGGTGCATGCGGCCTTCCAAATGATATGTTCCCTTTTAGTGTTGAGAATATGCTTCTTTAAAGGAAAAAAAAAATCCATCAGTGACAGGCACAGGTGAACCACACATCCTTTCTCCGTTTCCTCTGACCTTAGCGCCAAAGTTGGAGAGAGCCAGCTTACAGCCAACCGACTCAAGCAGATGAATAAACCCTTTTGTTTAAAACAGAGGTGATGGTTAATTTGACTTTTAAATAAAGAGTCTGAACACCCTGGGCCACAGTCGGCCAACTGAGCCTTTTGTTTGCTCCGTGTAGATAAAATTCAGAAGGCTGAAGCTGCATAACAGTCTAACGACATTTCCTGTCCCCAGCCTGGCCACCTCATCTCATCAGGTTCAATTGCTGCCTCTGTGCTGCTCAGTCTGGCAAGTTAGTTCACACCACACCAAGCTTAGAATGACTTCTGATAGACTCTGACTCTTCTCCATGCAATTAAGGAATCAGTAAATACGTATTGATTTGATTTGGATATGCTCTCCAAAAGCCAGGGGCCCAATGTGAAAACAGTTCCATATGTCCTTGTTCAGTTCTTTGGGTCGCAGCTTGAACCTTGATTTTTGTATTATTAAACTCATTAAATAGCCACAAATCCGTTTTCAATTCTAAAAGAAAACACTGGCCAGTGCAGATGGACATAATTGAAAATAGACATTTGTCATGGGCTCAAGAGTTCAGAACAGCTTGAACGCTATCTCATAAAATTCAGCAAGTTTCCAAGCCTTGAAAAAATAATTGCATTCCAAGGACTTCAGGTCTTTATATCGTTTGAAACTTCTACTTACTCTATAAAACTTTACGATCAAAGCCAAGTCCTTATGATTAAAACTAAGTCTTGGCCAGAGAGACAGAGACATTCAAAGAGCCGGGGAGCTTCTTTTCTCTTTGTATAAGGTTACAACCCTAGAGATCTGCAGGAAACACGAAAGGAGTTGCCTGACTCCCTTCTCTGGAAAGAGATCTGCTCTGTGGGAAGAGGCAGGTTGTGGAGACAGTGCGGTTTCCAGGGGCAGGACAGCTCCAGAGAGCATCTCTGCAAGCAGGGTCGCGGCCTGCAGCCGATTCTTACAGCTCCATCTTTAGGCTTTGTGGTGTCCAGCTGCATAGGTTTCAGTTCTAGACCTTCTGCTCTCTTGCTGGGTTGCCTTGGTAAAGCATACCTAACCTCCCCAAGCCTTGGTCACCTCGCCCTAAAATGGGGATAGTAATAGTAACTGCCTCATAAAGTGGCCTTAAAGAAGGTAAGGCATGAAGCAGTGCTTGGCGAAATGCCTGCTGGGTGGTCCATTCTAAATAAATATTCTTGTATGAGGATCTACTAAATATTCTTTTTTTTTTTTTTTTTTTGCGGGTCTGGGGATAGAACCCAGGGGCATTCGACCTCCAAGCTACACCCCCTGTCCTATTTTTTATTCTTTATTTTGAAACTGGGTCTCACTGAGTTGCAGAGGGCCTAAGTAGCTGAGGCTGTCCTCAAACCGCTATCCTCCAGTCTCAGACTCCCGAATGCTGGGATTACAAGCATGCGCCACCACGGCTATGAGATATTCTTCACCCCCCAGATGTTTCTAGATGTTCTATAGACACACACACACACACACACACACACACACACTCACACTCACACACATTGGGGGTTGAACTCTGTGGCATACTACCTCTGAGCTATACCTCCAGCCCGTTTGAAAATTTTTTATTTTGATATAGGCTGGCTAAATTGCTGAGGTTGGCCTCAAACCTGCAATCCTCCAATTTTAGCCTCGTAAGTACTGGGATTACAGGCCTGCACCACTGCACCTGGCTGAACTAAATGTTCTTGAAGCTCCCTTCTAGCCACAATGTGCAATGCCCTGGAGGCTGGACTTGCAGGAGAGCAGGGTCAATTATCATTGCAGAATGATCACTGGCCTATCACCAGGGTCGTTCTCCACCCCACTTAGATGTCACCCCTCTACCTGCACGCCAGTGCCTTTCAGTCCCCCATTACAACATCCTGCTGTGGGTAGCACTGTTCTCTACTCAGACACAAACATGTTGTACCTGTGCGGAACTAGGTTCAGTGTATCAGTCCTTTCTAATGCACAGTGAGCTGAGAAGTCAGAATGCAGGACAGAAGAAGAACAGTCGTTACAAGGTTGGGAAGAAGCATGGAAGAGAAATAATCCCGAGCACAATATAACCAAGGAGAGGGAGGATTAGGTGGGAGGCTGGGCCGAGAGTGGGCCTGGAAAATAAGAAATTGGAAAGGTGCATCCTAGGGCCTGGGGCTGGGAGGGACGGCGACGGAGGGCGATGCCAAGAGGCTGGGGAGGTGTCACCGGGGTTTTTACTTTAATAACAGCCTCATGTCAATTCACTCTGTATCCTTCACTAGACACGGAGTATTGTAGGAATCAAATTCTACATGGCTCTTGCTCCGGGGGAAGCCTGTGCTTTAACCCAAAAGATTATCATGATTTCAACAAAGGTTGTCAGGCACCGTGCTCCCCACTGTCCTTCCCCATGTGGGTAAAAAGAAAGCATCAAGGTCACTTACAATTGTATAAATAGCTCCAGAATTTCGCCTACGTTGGCCCTTGTGAACCTACTTCTAAAGGGAGACCCTGCCCTTTCTTGCTGATGGAGAAGAGATGCCCAGTTTTGCCCACCTGTCCTGCCATTCTGGAAGTGTTTCCGCCCCTCTCCACAATCACCCATGAGCACTGTTTCCTGGGTGCAGAGCGTGAAGCTGTACCCTCAGAAAACTCGGGGCTGGACCTTCCTCCCTTGGCCCGCCCTCCCGCCTGCCTGCCTTCCAGTGAGGGCTGTTTTGTTTAACCTGGAGCTGGGCTGGGAGGCTGGAGAGGACTCCAAAGTGCGTTTGTGCCTCAAGAGCAAGAGCAGGCTCACTAACAGTCACTGGCTTGGAAAGGATAACACTTAGAAAGAAAGTTAATTACGGGAATTAAACACAGCTTGTTTCTTTTTGAAGTACATTTTTTTCATGTCTCGAGGAGGGGTGATTTACAGACACATTTGTCTCTCTTTAGAGAAAATGAATTCCAGTTGGTGCTCTAGGCAGAAATGCGGCGAAGGAAGAAGGAAGGAGACAAAGGTGCTTCTCCCTTCTCCTTGGCGTGCACCGCGGCCCGTGCGGCTCACTCTGGTGTGCGGTGCCTGGGCCACGCAGCAGGGCCCAGGAGCCTGCGTGGGTCCAGACACATCTGGCTGCTTTCCATGTAAAAAGCCAAAGAACCAGACTCCTAATAATTTCTGCACTGTCTTTATCTTCAGGTACAACAAATTATTATTATCGTTAATTTATGATTATTTGATACCGGGGATTGAACCCAGGGCCTAGTCTACCACTTGGCCCTTTATATTTTTAATTTTGAAACAGGGTCTCACTAAGTTGCTGAAGCTAGCTTCAAACCTGCCATCCTCCTATCTTAGCCTCCCAAGTACAGCTGCCAAATATGGCTGTAGGTACAGCTCAGTAGTAGAGCGTGTGCTTAGCATGCACGAGGCCCCAGGTTTGATCCCTAGCCCCTCAAATTCCCCACACACATTATTTCAAAAATGATAGGTACAAAATAGAAGAGTCCATGCCACAGCCCAGCAATGAGTGTGCTGAGCATCGATTCCCCCCTCAGCCCCTGTCTCCGTGCAGGGCCACATGTGTTGGGGCCATAAGAGAAGAAGCCAGCTTTTCAACATGAATGGTAATAAGAGGCATCATGTGTTGGGTGCTCAGCACAGCTGATCAGTATGCTAAGTAGCTGAGGAGGATTATTTAATTAAATGCTCAAAACAATGAGATGCAATAGGTACCATGATTATCTCCAGACTCCCTTACACCAAAGTCAGGGCTCTGCGCAGCTGCTCCAGACCCCAGGAGCTTCCCTGGCTCGGGGCACACGAATGGGAAGGGTGTCGGGCTGGTGCATCTGCACCAAAACGTGGGAAACCACTTGTGAGTTAGGCATTTATTCTTCAAGGATGATGCTATGAATTCAGCGGCATTAGGCTCAGAAAACCAAGGGCCATGTGTTTGCTCTCAGATGTGCAAGCCAGAGAACAAAGGAAAGAAAGAGAACCTGGTGAGAATAAGGAAAGAGACCAGCAGATTAGTGGGAGGGGAGAAGAGAGGAGAGGAGAGCAGAGGACAGGAGAAGGACGGAAATGAGACCTTTGGGGAAGGAAGCAGACCAAGTAATGTTATGTGCGTAGAAACATATTACTGAGCCAGGCGCGGTGGCGCACGCTTGTAATCCCTGCGCTTGGGAGGCGGAGACAGGAGGATCACGCAGGTTCAAAGCCAGCCACACTGGCTTAAGAGACCCTGTTTCCAAATTTTAAAAAGTATAAAAATAGGTCTGGGAGTGTAACCCAGAAGTAGAAGGGTTTCCAGGAAACCCAGTACCACAACACACACACACACAAAAGAAACAAACAAACATATATATTACTGTGAATCTCGCTATCATGAACAATTAAAATGCACAAAAATCTTTTAAAAAATGAGCAATATTATTTGTTTAGTCTCTCTAAGCGTGTGAGGAAAAGTTCAGAAAAGAATGGGACTTTTTTTTTCTTGAAAAATCTTTAACACTTCTTTTGGGGGGAGTGCGATAGTGGAGAGAGGGTGGTGGGTTGGTAGTATGTTAAAACTGCAATTATAGACAGATGCAGTCAAAGTCTAGGTAACTGCAGTTAAACTTCTAAGAAAGCAAAATATCCCTGGAAGTGATCTAATTTAAAAGCCAACCCCTCTGATTTTAAGATGAAAACCAGAGCCCCAGACAGGTTAAAAAGACTTTTCCAGAATCATCCAGCAAGCTCCCAGGCCTCCTAATTATTAATCCAGAATTCCTTCCATTTCTCCATTCTGCCTCAGGACCTTAAAACTGCAGACCAGAGGGAGCCAAGTCGACTGGAGAAGCATAGCGTCCTCATATTAATAGACCTTCAAGGCGACATTATTTAGCGTGTTCCTTCTAGAGAGAAATGCAAAAGATGTGTCCTCAGACAGAATGGCTCTCGTGTCATTCTTAAGGGGCCGCGGCTGCCTGGCCACATCCCCACCCCCGGCCCTGCCTGCCTTCATCCACATCTTCTTTCGTCAACCAGAAAGCACAGGTTCCCTTGAGAGCACTCTTCCTGGCAGCAAAGAATATAAAAGAAAAATCATCCTTTCCCACACACATTTGGAAATTACATGCATAAAACCACCAGGCAGAAATAAAATAGACAAGTCATATTTTTCATCCAGGACTTGGCAGCTTCGCTGAGCATTCAACATCATGTTTAACAGCGTTGCCACACTACTCCCCAGACAAGGAATCGCACACTAAACAGCTCTCTCTTCTTCTGGGGAGGGAGAGGGAGCACTTTCCGGGGTTGCTGCCAAATGACAGAAGTGTCACTTCCTGTCCTTCCACCCACCCTGTCTCTGAAACTGGTTAAACAGGCAAAACAGCAGGGAATTGTTGGTAGAGGTCCTAAATAATCTCAACTGGACAATTGGCTATAGAAAAGCTTAAGCATAGTGTGCAAAACAGTCACAATATCCTTTCCAAAGGGCTCAGAAAGAGAAGAAAGCAGGCCCAAGATGAGAAAGCTCCTACCTCGCCATTCCTTTGGAAAACAGAGACTATTTTGTTCTCATTTGCAGATGTGGCTACTGAGCCCTTCCTCTGGTGCCCTGTGGACCTTCTTCTGGAGATTACTCATCTCTCAAAGACGAGTCTTGAGGTTCAGAGTGTGAGGACTCCAACATGACCCTGAGCCTCCCAGGCACTGGGGTAGGCCTTGGGCACCATGCCGTCCCTCCAACCCCAGTTACTGCTTCTCAGATGAAGATGGGATTCAAATACATTATGTGAAATTTCAGAGGATGGAAGGAACTATTGGTGAAGAAGCTGGGCTAGTATGCTAGACCTGGACCTGGATGGAGAGGAGGGTCAGGGGTACCTGTTCTTACCAGCAGGTTTGCACCGAATCTAAGCACGGAGGAGAGAATCAGACAAATTCTACATGTGTCTAAACTCCTCTAATTTCTTCAAAACCACCATGATGAAAACAATAAAAGGCAGAAGACTGAGTCGCGGTGACCCACTGGACCCCTCCTCATGTGAGAAACTTGATTGAGCCCTGGTTTTAAAAAAAAAAGTTATGGAGGATATTTGGGGGATAACTGGAGAATTCTGAATATGGGCTAGCTCACTATTAATATATAATATACATATATGCATGCATTTTGAAACGAATACGCAACTGTCATAATATATTTCCATCCTGATGATTTCTCTAGCGCACGAGAGAACACGACTTCAACTCACCTCCCCAGTGGCATAAAAGTCATTCTTTCCGTACTCAGGAAACAACTGGAAAAACTGAATGAGGGCACTGCCAAGGAAGAACAAAAGAGAATCAGAAGAATGAGCTGGAATCACTCCGTGCTATCCCACCAAAGGAACCCCTTTGGCGATAGGTTTCCTATTTGAAATCAGACACCATCCTGCGTGCATGCCCCTGTCGGACATTTACAAAATAAAGTCTCATGTGTGTAATAACACCACATCCCAGGTGGTAGTTAGACAACTCACGTGGGCTTGCTTTGTGGTCCTAAGAAGTTTAGGCGATGGACAGTAACACTCTGGGCTGGTTTCCAAACCTCTGGGTTACCACTTGAATCAACTAGCTGTTGAGGGGACCTTAAGGAAATGTGGCCAGCCTTTCTCCTATTATTTAACAAATATTATGCAAACCGCAGACTTCAATAACTCGGGGCAATGGAGATCTTAGCTGCTGACCAATCTCAAATGTGGTGGACCTTAAGGGTTTCTAATGGAGCTCTCAGAATTTCAGGGGTTTCACGCCCAAAGAACAGAAAAAGCTGCAAAATGCCTGTAACTTAAAACCAGAGAATGAACACAGGTAGTGAAGTAAATGTATATTGGCCTCCAGGTTCACAAAAAGAAAAATCACAATTGCTAAAAATTGCCAAGCGCTGGGTCAGTGAACAATGGAGAAAAAGAGTTAAGTACACTCAAAGGATTATTTCAAAATAAGCAAGAAAACAGTGAACTTTGGAATAATTCTTTACTTGACCCAAACCCCACAAAAGAAACAAAACCTGAGGATCTATGCAAATTGTGACCCTGACTGCCATGTGTGAGAAGCAGGAGGGTTTCTGCCCCAGCTTCCTGCTGAGGGCCTAAAACCCATCAGCACTCCAGAGAAGATGAAAGTCCAGGAGGCTCTAAGAACCGGGGAGAGGGAGAGGAAAGAGTTCAAGGGTTACAGAGAAGCAAAATTGGACCATTACAACCACCACGATCCTGGCTGTACTTAATTTTCAAAGGCTCCATAAAAATTCATGATGAACCGCGGCGGTGGAGTTTCAGGGTATTTCTCTATCTATTATTTCCAGTGGCCTCTGTAGAGGCTCGATCTGGGCAGCCGTGTTTTTAGAGCTTCCACGGTAGTTCTGGCAATAACCGGCTTTAGAGCAGGGATAAAAATAGGAGCTCATCCTCCACCCTTCCCTCTCCAACCTTCAGGCAAAACACGACTTCCCTTTCTTTCTGCTTGTTGAAAGGCAAGAGATCATTCAAGAGGGTGACTCGCACAATCAAGCCTTATGCTTTAGTTTAGAGCTTATATCCTTGTGGTATTTGCTAACGAATCAGTAAGTGGTAAGATTTAGCAAGTAAAAATACGAGATGTCCACTTCAATTTGAAATTCAAATAAAGAGCAATGTCTTGGAGTAAGTGTGCACAAATAGCGCCTGGATCACAGGTACATAAATAACTACTCGTTGCTTATCTGAAACTCAAAATTAACTGGGCATTCGGTGCTTCATCTGGTTATTTAAGTGAAAGAGCTAATGTCCCGGGCTATTTCTGGCTTGATTTTGTTTTGTGGTACTGGGGTTCCTGGAAGCCCTTCTACCTCCGGGCTACACTCCCAGACCTATTTTTACATTTTTATTTGGAAATAGGGTCTCCTAAGCCAGCGCACGCGGCTGGCTTCAAACTTGCGCGATCCTCCTGTCTCTGCCTCCCAGGCGCGGGGATTACAAGCGTGCGCCATCACGCCCGGCTCCTGGCTGAGGTTTTTAAAGCAAGAAGCCACTTGAAGAAATTATCATAGACTGAATTTCACAATTAAAATTTTTAATTTGATATTTTAAAATGTGTCTTTGCTAGGTAGAGCCTTGATAGGTAGAGGAGAGGAGAGGAGAGGAGAGGAGAGGAGAGGACAGGAGAGGACAGGAGAGGACAGGAGAGGACAGGAGAGGACAGGAGAGGAGAGGAGAGAAGAGGTCTTAACATCTCGTGAGTGAAAAAGTTTTATTTCCAGCACAAAGAAAAACAGCATAAATGTGAATGGTAAGTGCCCCTTTGGGAGGCGAATCCTTCCAGACAGACACTATTAATGGGAAAAAGGAATGGGCTTTCCCGAAAAAGAAAAGAAAAAAGAAGATAAAGAAAGAAAGGAAAAGATGGCTTTCAATGGGAGAGGAAGAAAGGTTTACTCTTTACACTTGCAATAGCCTATTTCCAGGTTTTAAAGCCTCTTTCTTTTCCCTTCCTTCCTCCCTCCCTCCCTCCCACCCACCTTTCTTTCTTTCTTTCTTTCTTTCTTTCTTTCTTTCTTTCTTTCTTTCTTTCTTTCTTTTGGATTGGACACAGGGAGAGGGGGGTCTAGTTCCAAGCCACACTCCAAACCTTTTTTCCTTTTTATTATGAAACAGGGTCTTGCCGGGTTCCTCAGGGTCTTGCTAAGTTGCTGAGCCTGACGTCAGAACTACGACCTTCCTGTCCCAGCCTCCCAGGTGCCGGGATGACAGGCGTGTGCCACCACACCTGGCTGATAGCTCTCTCACATGGGAGTAAAACATGATGAAAAGGTAAATTTGGTAATCAGATAAATTTCCATATGCCATTTGCTCGTTTACCTACATTTTCGTCAAGGACCATCTTTATTATCTGCTTAGGGTCTGCTTAAAAATAGAATCATGTCTGTATAAAATTTCAAATGTATAGGCAGCATTGCTAAGCTATATTTAATCCACTAATACGTGTGTGTGTGTGTGTGCGTGTGCGCGCGCGCATGAGCACTGGTGTTCCATACAGTTATTCAGTGTAAGTTACACGGCACAGAACGCATGTGTCTTTCAGACACATGATTCCATTTCACAGTTGTACTTGTTTAACAGAATTTTAGTGAAAGGCTACCTGCTGGCAGAAAGATACGTTAAAGGACAATACAAAGACACAGATTGCAAGGACTAGGAGAAAATTATTCCTGAGAGAATGTCTTTTGCAAAGGGATGTCGGTGGATGCCGAGGAAGAGGGTGGATGGAAATGACCCAAAGGCCCTTTTGGAATCTGGTCGTTGCTTGTGGAGCCAGCGGCATAACAAACCCAAATCACATTCAGGAAGCTCAAAGACCAGATGTTCCAGGAAGGATCCCTATATCAAACCAAGCTAGAATAGCCCCCGAGAGCAAGAAATAAGCCCAGGAGTAAGAATCTCGGTGGTTCTGTTGCATGGGAGAATATGAAAGGGGCCTCTTCCAATGGCTTTACATTCAGGGTGGCTGTGCTCGGGACCCTGTTCACCCTGCAGGATCACACGATGTCAATATGAAGCCAGCTTCTTAGTCACATTGCTGGAAAGCTTTGGCCAATCACAGTGTTTCCCACTAGAAACCAACATGGCAGACAGAACAACATCAGCGCCCCCACTTGGTGGCCAAGAAGATGACTTCAGCTGTAGCCCTGGACTCTGTCTGCAGCAGAACAGGGGCTCTGGGCTGTTGACCGCTGCAGCACCAGCACCCGCTGCCACATAGCGTGTCTCAGTTGACAAGGAGATCCAAACCAAGGTGAGGAAATGTATTATGTTTTAGTCATTTTTCCCCTAAGCCAAGGAGGTATTGCATCTCTAGAGCACGAGAGAGAGAGAGAGAGAGAGAGAGAGAGAGAGAGAGAGAGACTGACTTAACAGCTTGTGAGTGAAAAAGTTTTATTTCCAAACACAAAGAAAAACAGCATGGATGTGAAAGTGGCCCTCTGGGAGGCGACTCCTTCCAGACAGACACTATTAATAGAAAAAAGAAATGGGCTTTTCAGAAGAAAAAAGAAGAAAGAAAAAAGAGAGAAAGAGAAATAAAGAAAAGAAATATGGTCTTCAAAGGGCGAGGAAGAAAGGTCTATTCTTTACACCTGCAGCAGCCCATTTCCAGGTTTAAGAGCCACTTTCTTTTTCCAAACACCCATCTGGAGAGAAGAATTTAGTCACCAAAGGAAACAAATAGTGTAAACTAGAAAGGAAACAGCTGAAATCAGTTTTCTGCACTAGCCTTGATTAGCTATTTTCCAGTTCTGGAGCCTAAAGCAGCTATAAACAATGGTTGCTTTGAAATAGGTTCTCTTTACATGTCGTGCAAGGGGAGATGGACCACATGCCAACAGTAAATATCCACATGGAGGGTCAACTGGAAGCATCGTTGAAGGAGGGGGAAGGGGCTTTGCAGCGAATGCTCTGTCTTCCAGGGGACTGATATATTTCTTTAATTCTGAACCTCAGCCCCCGGGGCGTTTGCTAGTTAAACAACTGAGCTTGTCTGGATTTGAGCCAATATTGGCTGGGGAGTGGGGTGGGGGTGAGAAGTAGCTTTCCTGTCTGAAGAATGAGAGCACACACTGCTAAGTGAGAGGCGGGGATGTGTCCTTTGCAGGCATTGGCTAAGGTGTCCTCAGGATCTGCTGCACCTGGGAGCAGAGGTGTGGGGACCTATGCATCCCCCACCCTGGAAATGAGGGAGAGTTACAGTCGTAAGATGTGGGAAATGAACTTGAAAAAGACAGGCCTCTCTGGGCAGCAGAGAGAAAGAGGAAAGTCATGGGGGGAGGAGGGCAGGAAATTGCTCTTGCTTCTCTCCCCTAACCCTGTGCCTTGGGGAGAAACAAGAGAAAGGCGGGAAGCTTTTGTCAGATCGCAAAACTCGGATTCTGGTCAGATGCACTTTCACTTTGGGGACTGGCTGGGCTGCTCACCAGGCGGGTGGGCAATAGGGTTCTTTTAATAGATTATCATGATGCAGCTTGTGGTACCCTAGTGACCTCAGAGGATTCAGGACTCGGTCTCCAGTGATAATCTGTAAACTGAAAAACTCAGACCAAATAAGAAAGGTCACATACTTTTAAAAAAAAGTATTAAAATAGCTATAATGGATATAAGAAAAAGGAGGAATTATGTGTATATAATTTTGGGTTCTTCCTCCTCCTCTTCCCCTTCCTCTTCCTCCTCTTCTTCTTCTCTTTCTCCTTCTCCTTCTTCTTTTTCTGGTACTGGAGATTGAACCCAGGGTTGTCCTACCACTGAGTTACACCCCTAGCCCTTTCTATTTTATTTTGCTTTTCATTTGACAGGTAATTTTTTAGTAAGAATTATAAAAGAACAAAAACATTTTTATTTTGCAAACTGCCCTTTTTTAAACAAATGATTTGCTCTTAATTACAAATACTGTGCATGTTGATGCCTTCAGCAAAACCGAAAAATACAAGAACAAGTTTTAAAGATGTGATTTGTCCAAGAAATTTGAGGAAGAACCTGTTTTTTTTTTTCCCCCGGTATTTATATAAATCTGAATTTACTCCCTAATCTTATTTTTTCCATTTGGTACTGAGGATTGAACACAGGGGTATTCTACCACCAGTCAACATCCCCAGCCCTATTTCATCATCATCATTATTATTATTATTATTATTATTATTATTATTATTATTTATTACAGTACTGGAGATGGAACCCAGGGGCATTCTACCTCCAAACTACACCCCCAGCCTTACTTTTTTATTCCTTTTTTTTTTTTTTTTTTTTTTGAGTGGTACTGGGGTTCCTGGAAACCCTTCTACCTCCAGGCTACACTGCCAGACCTATGTTTATACTTTTTTTTATTTGGAAACAGGGTCTCTTAAGCCAGCGCAGCTGGCTTCAAACCTGCATGATTCTCCTGTCTCCGCCTCCCAAGAGCGGGGATTACAAGCATGTGCCATTCTTTACTGTGAAACAGGGTTTCACTGAGGTGCAAAGGGCCTCACTAAGTAGCTGAGGCTGTCCATGAACCGTGATCCTCCAGTCTCAGCCTCCCGAATGCTGGGATTACAAGCATGCGCCACCATGCCCAGTCTATTTTATTTTTTTTTTATTTTGAAAGAGAATCTCATTAATTTGCGAAGGTCCTCACTAAATACCTGAGGCTGGCCACAAACCTGCGATCCTTCTGTCTCAGACTCCTAAGTGTATGCTACCATGCCCGGCTTTTAAAAAGCTTTTGATCATTTTTGTTTTGAAACAGGGTCTTGCTAAATTGCTGAGGCTGATCTTGAACCTGTGAGCCTCCTGTCTCAACTTCTCAAGCCCTGGGATTCCAGGTGAGCACCTCCATGCCTGGCTCAGAGCATCTTACCTGTACAAATCCTGTGCCACGTCATCCTCATTGACAGCATATCCCCGGGTATCTTCAGTAAAACTGAAGCCTGTGCCAACCTGCAGGGGAAATAAATTTGCAGATATAAGCACAGAGACACAGGCACCATGGAGGCCTTTGGCTAAAAGTCACGGTGGAAGGCAACCCTGATTATTTATTCCAAAGGCTGAGCCTCTGCCTTCAGATGGAGGTCCTCAGCTCCCATGACTTAGCCAGCTGAGCCTCAGCTACTCCCCACCTGCAACCCAGATTGAACACCAACGCCAAGCTATGCCCACGGGTGAGCAGCTGCTTTGGGACCCGCCAGATGCTCATTTAAGGAGAAAGAATTCACCTTCCTTGTCGTTCCTCTGGAACCTGCAGGGTGAGCTGCTCTGTCCTGCCAAGAAGGAACTCTCTAGCTGGAGATAAAAGCAATAACAATAGCCAGGCGTGGTGGCGCACGCTTGTCATCCCCGCCCTTGGGAGGCGGAGACAGGAGGATCGCGTAGGTTTGAAGCCAGCCACGTGCGCTGGCTTAGGAGACCCTATTTCCAAATAAAAATGTAAAAATAGGTCTGGTAGTATAGCCTGGAGGTAGAAGGGCTTCCAGGAACCCCGTACCACCAAAAAAAAAAAAAAAAAAAAACAAAACCAATAACAATAACTGTGTTTTTCTTCTTTATTTTGCGAGCCATATTGCCATTACTCCATTTTGTCTTCAGTAGGAGTTTTAAAATAATTAATCTAAGCCGGGCATGGTGGCACACGCTTGTAATCCCCGTGCATGGGAGGCGGAGACGGGAGGATCCCGCAGGTTCGAAGCCAGCCGCGCTGGCTTAAGAGACCCTGTTTCCAAATAAAAATATATAAAAAAAATGGGTCTTGGGAGTGTAGCCCGGAGATGGAAGGGTTCCATCCCCAGTACCACCAAAAAAATAAAAAATAATAAGCCGGGCGTGGTGGCGCACACTTGTAATCCCCACGCTTGGGAGGCGGAGACAGGAAGATCATGCAGGTTCGAAGCCAGCCGTGCTGGCTTAAGAGACCCTGTTTCAAAAAAAAAAAAAGTATAAAAATAGGTCTGGGGGTATAGCCCGGAGGTAGAAGGGTTTCCAGGAACCCCAGTACCACCAAATAAATAAATAAATAAATAAAATAATAATAATTAAACAAATATGGTCTTATATCTCAAAGTTTACAGATAACTCAGCTATTAATCAAAATAGAAGTTATCGTGATTCTGTGTCATTCCCTTGTATAAAGACTGTACTCTCTGCTAGCTGTAAAGATTTTTAACTTTTCTCCCCAAATGCCCAAGAGAACACAGTATTTAATTCACCTTCTATTTAAATATTTAAAAAATCATAGACTAAGGGAAAGGGTAGTTGACAAAACAAAGAAAAGCTAGCATATCTACATTCTTTTTTCTTCCTATTTGTCTTCTGTGTGAATCAGGTACACAGGGAGAGTAGTTGGAGATTTTAGTAAGGGGCAAAGATACTCTGAATCTGTGGAAGGAAGCCAGCCTTGATTCACTCTCCTATTTCTGTGCTTTACTGAAACCAGTTTCAGAAAGTTCCCAAGGAGAATATCACTTTTTATTCCTACATGAAGCATATGCCTTGCTTTATAAAGGTCAGAAAACCAGTTTGGGCTTTTTCTATCTAGACTTTTAGGTGAAAAATTAGAAATTCTGATGCTAAACAATGACCTGTAATGTGGGAATCCATAGCATCAGTAAAAAGGTTCATCCCTTCCCCTCGATGGTATAATTAGGACATTTCATGGGGTTAAAATGAGGGAAGGGGAGAAGAGAACAAGCAACAGCCCCAAAGTCAATATGATAAAACATGATAACAGAGAAGCTAAATTACATAATGGCTTTTATTTTAAATTTGTGTGTGTGTGTGTGTGTGTGTGTGTGTGTTGCTTGGAATTTGACACAAGGGCATTCTACCTCTGAGCTATAGCCCAGCCCTATTTTTATTTTATTTTATTTTATTTTCCGGTACTGAGGATGGAACCCTGGTACATTCTGCCTCTGAGCTGCACCGCCAGCCCTATTTTTTATTCTTTATTTTGAAACAGGGTCTTGCTAAGTTGCAGAGGGCCTCACTAAGTAGCTGATGCTGGCCGAGAACCACGATCCTCCCATCTCAGCCTTCCAAATGCTGGGATGACGAGTGTATAACACCGTGCCCGGCTCTATTTTTTATTTTTTGAAACAAATTCTAAGTTGCTGAGTCTTGTTAAGCTGCTGAATCTGGCTTTGAACTTGCAGTCCTCCTGTCCCAGCCTCCCCCAAGTGTTGGGATTGCAGGTAGGCCTCCTGTCTAAGCCTCTTAAACGTTGGTGTTTTAGGCGTGTGACACCATGCCTGGCTAAATTCCATTTTAAAAAGGAAAAAAGATCTCTAATTTTAAAAATGTAGTGTGTAACAATGGTGTTACAGCCCGAGAAATGTGTCCGTAGGTGAATCTTTTGTGGGAACATCACAAACCGAGGTATAGACAACTACGTACTTAGACTTCGTGATATGTGTACATCTGTGTATATATTACAGCCCCTATAAATTGCTCATTTATACATACAATAGTCCCCTGCTCCTAGGCTACATACCTATAGAGCACGGTGCTGTACTGAGTACCACAGTACTGAGTACCACAGTGCTGAGTGGTGGTGTTTCTAAACATCTCCATACTGGACAGATACAGTAAAAATCCAGGGTGGGGGGAATCTTTCAGTTCCATCATAATCTGACAAGACTGCTATCATATATGTGGTCATATATGTGGTTGACTGAAAGGCCATGATGTACAGGATTGTAATTAATAAAGAGAAAGAGAGAGAGAGAGAGAGAGAGAGAGAGAGAGAGAGAGAGAGAGAGGAGAGAGGAGAGCAGAGAGAGGAGAGAGAGGAGAGAGGAGAGCAGCACACAGACAGAGAGACAGCTCCCAGGGTTGTACTCACCGGGTTATCTATATAAAGCATGGACAAGGTGGTAGTCCAAGGAAAATCTCTGGCACGAACTGTAAGATAGAGAAAGGGTCTGAGACTGAGCTGTTAAAAGAACGTTCATGTACGGCTTTACTCTGTCCAGAGCACAGCACATGTGTGCGTGCACGTGCACACACACACACACACACACACACACTAATCCCCGTGATACTGTTTTGCACTGTCACCGTCGTGGGGACCAGGTACCAGCACTGTAACCTTTGGTCATTTACTTTTCCCAACCCAGAGGGTTTCTGGATCTAATACAAAGCTTGAAAACAGAAACCGGAGGAACTGGTCCATGGAGAAATACATACTGACCCCCCCCCCATGTGATAATTCCCATCTGTTCAGTGCTGTAAATTACCCTTAACATCCAATCCTCTTGAATTCTCTTCCACCCACCCAAGGCTGAAGAGAACAACAATGTCAACAGGCACATAAGCTTTCATAATGACTCACAACTCGGTTTACACTCTGAATTCTGACCCAGGAAAAATAAACCACCCCCCCCCAAATAAGAGGATGAAGTGGAGAAAAGCGGATGTGGCTCTTTCTCCATTCCTGCCGCGGCCCCATCCACTGCAACCTGCCTCCAAGGTGCTGGCGCATTTCACTGAGCCAGCCATAATACAGTGCTCAGCTCATGTGAAAAACGAAGGTTAAAATTCCCCTCCATCAGAACCATACAAAGGAGCTCTCCCAAATAGTAATAAACACCAACTGTGTTTGTAAGCCGAGAATGCTTGAGTCAGCAGCAGACTTTGAGAAAATAGCTTAGAACCTTTCACCCAAATTTCAAGGGAGAAAGTAGGCCAGTGAGGACCCTCACCCCAGTGGCTCCTCCTCCTTGGGCAGACATTGACAGAATGCTGTTTTAAAGTCTGGAATGCTAAGCTCTCCTTTGTGGGTTGGTGTTTACTCTGAATGCATTTGGGGGCAGATATAAACAGTGAAGATTCCTCCGTAGGAATAGGCTTGGAGCGACACTCACCAGTCATGTTCCGCGTCACAACGTACGGTCCGTGTTCCACAAAGAGTCCGAACATGGAGGAACCTCCCGGGCCACCCTGAAGCCAGAGGACAACAGGCGCACTCTCTGGCTGGACCTAGAGGGAACAGAGAAGCCTGTGACCACACAGAACAGAACACAACCCAGGGCTGCGGAATTTGCCCAAGTCCATTTACCAAAGCCACTCTATCTTCCATAGTTGACTATTTCCCACAAAGCCTTCCCTGACCCCACGGCCGCTCTCCATGATCAAGAAAGTACTGATCATCTCTTGTTGGTTTGAAATAGTATTTCCATGTCTGATGATGTCTTCTTGTTATGTAATTAAGTCTCTTCTTATCAAGAGACAGAAAACCCTGACTATAGGGAATGAAGTAACATAACCAAAGTCCTTGCACCATGCCCAATGAAACATACAGCCTAACAATGCAAATGTTAATATGATGAAGAAACAGGGAGAAATGGCAGAAGCCCTGAGCCAGCCTAAGACCTCAGACCCACAGGCTATAGCTGCAGAAGACAGCAGTTGAATTAAGGAGTGAGTTCCCACCCCAGACAGGCTGGATTCAAACTGAGTCTCCTAAGCTCTCTGGACCCTAATTTCCCACCTGTAAAATGGGAATCGATGACAGTGTCTACACTGAATGTATTTATTAGAAAGATTAAGGATTCAAAGCCCAGAGATATGGTCTACAAACACTAGCTATTGCCATAATAGGTAAACACAAGGAATTTATTGATAGTCTGTATGCAAACCGACTATAAATGGAAGGATAGGTAAGTGGGATGTGCTGGGTTTTCCTTGCTCCCTTGACCCTCATCATACCTGGTTATTTTTTTTACCAACTAGTCCTCCTGCTTCAAGGGTTCAAATGTCCCCGCGCAAGTCAAATGAACAGGGTCTCGTTCAGGAAGTTGAAGCAGGAACAGCATGAAAGGCAGCCTTTTAAAGCTGCTGAACGAACGCCGAGGAAGCCCTAGGATTGGGAGCCAGGCAGGCCGTGGCTCTGCTTGCCCTCTTAATAGCTGAGACATAGCGGGCATGGTGGCACATGCCTGTTATCTGAGTACTTGGGAGACTGAGACAGGAGGATTGCAGGCTCAAGGCTAGCCTCAGGAACTTAGGAGATCCCCAGCTACTTAGTGAAACCCTGTTTCAAAGTAAAAAATATAAAAGACTTGGGATATAGCTCAGAAACAGAACACCCTGGGTTCAATCTCCAGCATAATTATTATTATAACAATAACATCATCATCATCATCATCATCATCATCATCATCATCGAAACATCCTGGCCCTTAGCTAATTCGAGCCTCAGTTTTTTCATCTGTCCAATGGCTATAAGGCCTACCTCACAGACTTGCCTGAATGTTCTAATGAAAAGTTAGGTAAAATGATATTGTCAACTCTAATGTGCTAAACAAACATACCCAGCTCCACCCCAGCCTACACGGAACCACATGTGTGTTGGTTGTTTGAATATGTGGTGTTTACCCCTCTTATATTCTCTCACGTGCTATGTAATACCACTCTTCAAGGCTACCTTCTACTTGTGGGAGGAAATCACATACATTAAAAGGTAAAGCCAGGCATGGTGGTGCATGCTTGTAATCACAGTACTTGGGAGGCTGAGACAGGAGGATCCAGGTTCATGGGCAGCCTTAGCTACTTAGTGAAGCCCTTTGCAACTCAGTGAGACCCTGTTTCAAGATAAAGAAGAGAAAATAGGGCAGGGGATTGGCTCGGAGGTAGAATGTCCATGGGTTCCATCCCCAGTATGGCCAAAAAAAGGTAAAAAATCACGGGCTGGGGATGTAGCTCAGTGATAGAATGCTTGCCTGCAAGTGTAAGGCCCTGAGTTCAATTCCCAGTACTGGAAAAAAAAAAAGGTAGAAAAATCATGGGATATGGAAGGAAGCCATCCCTGCACTGGCTGGCCACAGGGAATGCGAGGTGCTGCAGGGCCACTCCAGTCCCAAGGCCACGGGGCCTACACTTCTCCCAGAGCGCCCGTGAATACCCAGACGCTGCAGTGTGTTACTGGTGAGTCGTGGCTCTCTAGCTTGACCTCACATTAAAATAATTCACAGAGCTTTTTAAAAACTACTTCTGCCTATGCTCAACCCACGTGGCTCTGGTGTGCAGGCAGGGCTGAGGATCTGTGAGGACGGAGAGTTTGCTCTCTCCAATGGCCCAGCTTCTGCTCTCCAGGCATACCCTCTGTCCTCCCCCCGGGCCTCCCCTGACCTGCCATGTCCCTTCTTGTGACTTGGTCCAATGAAAGAGACCTCTGGGCTCTCAGAAAAATAGCCTGAGCCTGAGAGGCCACACTACAAAGTCAAGTCAAACACCTCAGCGCCAAACATCTTTCTTATGCAACCGTGAAGCACAGGACCCTGCATTCTTGGAATGCTTAAATCCTAAGGTCCACACACACCTCCACCCTCAGCTGATCTGCCTTCCTGAGGAGGCGAGCAAGGCTCAGCAGCCCCGGAAGAAGCCTGTTCTTAAAGAAAACCCCCCACATTTGTCTTTCTATTTTGATGAGCCATCCAGCCATGAACTAATCTGACCCTGATCTGGAATAAAATGCAAATGTCAGATGCCAGAAAATATAAGTGCACACTTACCGCTGAATACCCAAGATTTGGTTGCAACATAACCTGCAAGCTTTTATAGCGGCGTGACACGATAGTATTCTAATACATAATATCACGTCCACAACAACAGAAAATTATGTGATCATCTTTCAAGTGATAAATTAAGCCCTCGGTTGTGAGAATACAGCCACACTTAGGTAAGAATAAAAGTAAACGAAGCTGCCCCGAACAAAAGCGCATCGTGAGACTTGGGATCAAATGCAGGTGACGACCTAATGCAGAATTACACATTCAGAACTCTAAAAGTATTTATTGTTCTGAATCTGTCACTTGAGAGTGGATTTAAAAAAGGATAATCAGTGTATTTGTTTTTTCAAAAGCTTTCATTGTTTTTCCTTAAAATTCTCCATATCACAGAAAATATATTATTAATACGAACCCCTTTTTTATGATACTGGGGATGGAAGACAGGGGCATTCTATGTCTGAGTGACACCTCTAGCCCTATCTTTTATTCTTTATTTTGAAACAGGATTTGCAACTGGGTTCAATCTCTAACATAATTGTTATTATAACAATAATCCTCATTATAATAAAAATCATAATGATAGCTGAAACATCCTGGCCCTTAGCTCCTTGAGGCCTCAGTTTCCCCATCTGTCCAATGGCCATAAGGCCTACCTCACAGGCTTGCCTGAATGCTCTGATGAGAAAGTTAGGTGAAATGATACTGATACTGTGTTGCAGAGGGCCCCACTAAGTAGCCGAGGCTGGCCTTGAGCTGCGATCCTCCTGTCTCGGCCTCCCAAATGCTGGGATTACAAGCATGCACCACCACAACCAGCTGAAAGCCCTTTAAAAAAAAATAGGGGTATTTATAAACCTCTTCTTCCATGGATCTTCCTCCCTAGGAATGATCATGGAAATGGTTGCTTTTCCAGATTTTTCTCTGTGTTCCACACATATGTGTATGCACACACACACTCACACAGACACACACATGTGTATGTTTCATGTAGACATTATATAGACTATATACACACATTTTTCCCAAAAATAGAATCAGACGGTGCCACGTTTGATACATTGGTTATTTTCACTTAAGAATATGTGATGGGCATCTCTTTATTGAACTATATACTATCATTTGGCTGTACGGCATGCTATTCTACAGATTTACCAAAATGTACTAGTTCACTGAACACCTAACACCAGCTAATCACAAGGTATTATATGAGGCTGCACATGCAGACCAAGTCCTCTTCATGGCCAGGTAGACTAATACTTCATGGTTACGAACATGGATTCTGGAGCCAGACTGCCAGGGACGGAATTCCAAGGGTGCTATCTTACAGCTGTGTCCTTGGGCAAAGTACTTAACTTCTCTGTACCTCAGGGTCTTCTGTTTGCAAATACAGATAGTAATAATGTCTGCCTCATAAAGTGTATGCAGACGCACATGCATTGCTGAGAACAGTGCCTGGTACCTCTTTTTAAGTGTTATTTCCAATTATTTTTCTGGTGGGGTGGGAAGACAAATAATAATCAACTAAATCAATGGATGATATGAAAGAATAATAGAGGGGCAGCAGATTGAGTCCTCAAAGAGGGCCTGGGAGGGTACGTCAGCATCTGAACTGAGACCAGAGAGATGGATAATCCCCTACTGGTAAATAGTTAGGTATTTAATTAAAAAGAAAATTATAACTTTACTCATAACGTACAGGTCAGAGTCCTGTAACAAGAACTAATGATCAAAAAGAAAGGTCACACACCCATAATCTCAGTTCTTGGGAGGCGGAGACAGGAGGATTGCAGGTTCGAGGCCAGTCTCAGCAACCTAAAGAGGTCCTGTTGCAAAATAAAAAACCAAAAGGACTGGGTGGCATATCTTGAAGTTAAAATATCACTAGATTCAATCCCCAGAACCAAGAAAAAGAAGGGTAAGAGACATTTTAAGTACTAAACAAGAGTCCTGAACCTTTAAGTGAGAAGTCTCTAGCAAGAGAAGAGGATCAGTATGCCAGTAACACATCTGGCCCTTCCTTGGTGAACCAGGAACAACTAGGGCTTTGCCTCAGGAGCGCTTTCAATTCTCCTGGCGACCCCTGGTGGCCAGTTCGTGCACACAGCCACTCCTTCCTTGGGGTTTGTATCAGATCAGTTATTGTGTCCCCTAGACTTTTACAGAAGGAATTGTCACTACATCAACGTTAGCACACGCCACTGCTTATTCAAAATGGTGGTGGAAAAATTCTACTCTGTGACTTCCTGATGCTCTGAGTCTTCCTCTTCACCTTCATCCCATATCAGACCAGACCTAGAGAGGAGAGAGAACTTACACAGAGCATTCTACCACTGAAAAATGGAGTTGATGTATTGGGGTTGGGAGTAAAGACATACCAGTTTTTGTACATTCAAGAAATATGAGTGTATTTTATACAAAGGACATTATGGGGTGAGTAGGGAATTTAAGATAACTCACTACATGTTAGGGCAACAATTTGGGCCCAAACTGTAGGCCATCTGTTAGTCCAATTCAAGGCAGATGGATATCTGTCAGTCCCCAGGGCTGGGTATATATCTACCAAGATACCGTGTTTGGTGAGAAGCAGCAATCAGATCACTAACAGATCCAATCAACGGTACTGCTTAAGATGTGGAGTGCAATTAGTAAATTAATGAAGGCCTTCTTCACACTTCTATATGCAAAGGTTGATCATTTGCTTGGTTTAAGTAATGTGTTCTTTCTTAATTGAAGTCATTAGTAACCCAAGTAAATGTCTTTAAATTCCCCCAAGTATGTTTGAATGGACTCCCCCTTTGCCATACAGATCCCCATTCTGCTGATACTTCAGCTGACAAAGTAATGGTGTTAATCAAGTCAGAGCGTTTATTTAAAGCAATTAGTTTTGTGACTAGAATTATTAAATAGGTATGCAACATCATTTTAATTCTGCACACATAATCCCAACACATACGGACACGTTGCTTAATACATCTGTGTTTTTCAAAGGAATTTTACTTGTTTGTGCTGATGCTTACTACATCTTTCTTTACAATGCTGTCATTGTATTATCATATGGAAAATTACCTTTTTCCAATTCTTTGTCTGTTCAAAGACTCCTTACATCATTCCTGAGCTCCCTCTAATTCTCATCAAGTTCTGACTTGTTTTATCCATGGGAAGCAGCTTCAAGCCTGCTAGAATCCTCTTTACCATCTTCCTTCCTATCCTTTCTACTCGACTCAGTCCTTCATAAGATACTAATGGGTTTCCCATACCTCCTGGAGGAAGCTATGATCTAAAAGAAATAAGGGTGAGGGTGGAGAAAAGATTTTACTTCCCCCTTTTGATGCACAAAAAGAAAATAGCTGAGATTTGGTAAGCCTGTGTCAGGGCTGATGGCTACTGGGGACAGCAGCTCTCAAAGACAAATTCCAGCAAAGAAGAAGCAGAATTTTCTTGAGCCAGTGATTGCAGAAAACCACCATCAAAAGCAATTTCATTCTCCGTTCCATGTTTGAATATTTCCATACTGTGACTCCCCAGGCTGCTAGTGGACTCCTGTGGCTTTAGCTGAACTTGTCTCTTCCTGCAGAAACCCGACTGGCACTCAGTGGGGGTCTGTGCAGCTACAGGGACTTGCATGGTGGTGGGGGCTACAATAGGACAAGATGGAAACAGGAATTAGAAGATATTCCCTAGGGACACCTCGGCAGGTAGAACCTAGGGTCAGCAGTTTGCCTGCACCCCTGCAGAGTCTACATCAATTAGCACAGGACTACCAGCTGTGGTTTCTGTGGGGTTAAAAGAACCAAAAAACAAACTCAGACAACCATACTACAGATGTGGAAGGCTATAAACTTGTACCTGGAAGTATTGTTCCCGGCAACACTAAGGCTGGAGGTCAACTAGGTCTCATGTGATCTCAGCTGCCTATAGTAGCAGAGGTGGTCCTGGGGCTAAATAACTGAACCACCCAAGTCCTAGGTCAGAATGGTACAATATCTCCCTGCTAGAGTTGAACCCCCAAATCAAGAAGGCTAGGGGACAGTAGGAGTTGGCATGATCACAGCTACAGGCTTGGAATGCAACACTCTACACCAGCAGAGTTTGTTCCTGGCCATCACACAGGCCAACAACTGAGAGGGTTGCTGGTGATCAAAATCAGCCAATCAAGCCGGGCGTGGTGGCTCATTCTTGTAATCCCTGAGCTGGGGAGGCTGAGAAAGGAGGCTTGCACAGGTTCGAAACCAACCTCAGCTACTTAGTGAGGCTCTCAACAACTTAATGAGACCCTGTTTCCAAATAAAATATAAAATGGGTCTGGGAGTATAGCCCAGAGGTAGAAAGCCTCTGGGTTCCACCCACAGTACCACCAAAAAAAATCAGCCAATCAGCAGTGGTGTCCCTAGACCATCAAAGCTCAGCCATCTAGGACACAAGCTTAAAATATAGTAATTTCTTGCCCTGCTGAGCTTATTCTCAGTGACCAGAGCAGCCAGAGGTTAATGCTCTTCAGGGTTTCATTGGTTCATAAGCTATGAAAAACAGCAGAGCAGTGGTAGTGTCTGTGGGGCATTGCATCCCAATCAGCAGACTGCAAACCATAAACAGAACATCAAAAGTCTCTGGCCCTGCTGAGTTTGAACCTGGAGAGCATGGTGGCCTGTAACCAATCAGAGACTCTTATTTGTTTGTGCTAAGAACTATATCTTATTTAAAAGGTTTTGAGGGAAAAACTCAAAATTCTGATCATTTAAGATAGATTTGTTGAGGCAAATATATACTCTTACACAAAAAGAAAGAGGATGCCAAGACAAAAGAAATACAAACCTGAAAACATGAGCATAAAGACCAAGGAAACATTACACTTCCAAAATTAAACAATAAGGGAGATCACCAATGCTGAGCTGCAGAAAATGCCAGGAGGAGAATTCAGAATTTTGATTTTCAATATGATCAAAGACCTCAGAAATGAAATCTGGAAAAGTGTATAGAAAATTAAAGAACACATAAATAGAGAAATTGAGGCCCTAAGAACCAAAAAGAGGCTTTGAATAAAATGAAAGCACCAATAAATAAATTAAAAACCTCAATAGAAACCACCTCTGGCATATGATACCACATGGAAAATAGAGTCTCACTCTTGAAAGCCAGTTCATTCAAAACTGAAAATATGGTCAACAATATAGAGAAGACAATGCATAACATGGCCTGAACATCCAATAAATATGGGATAATATGAAATGACCTAATTTACAGATAATAGGCATTAAAGAAGGTCTAGAAACACAAAGGGCAAACACAAAGGGCATGGCATTAGAAACCTCTTGTTTTGCCACTAAATGTCACCTGTTCTTTTGTTCTAGATCCATTTAGAACTCTTTCCTTGGCCTCTCTTAATCATTTTCATTATTATGTGGCATGGAGAAGTTCTTTCATCTTGGCTTGTTGATGTTCTGAATGTCTCTTGTACGTAGATGTTTGACTTTTTTTCAGTACTGAGGATTGAACCCAGGAGTATTCTACCTCCAAGCAATACCCTTAGCCCTATTTTATTTTATTTTGTTTTTATTGGTGCATTGAAGTCACACATCTTAATGTAGTACAAGATGGTAGAAACATACATGCACATACCCCTCATTTAGCTCTTCCCCAATTCCACCTCCCCCACTGATCTAAGTTGTAGAGAACCTCACTAGGTAGCTGAGGCTGACTGTGAACCTGTGATCTTCCTGTATCAGCCTCCCAACCACTGGTGTTACAACGTACACTCTCATGCCCGGCTTCAACTCTTTTTCTATGTTTGGGAGAAAGTCCATGAGCCATGGGCATGTATCACATGACTCAGCACCCTTGGCCTCAGTTGATTGGCCCAAGGAAAAACAAACTGGGCCAATCATACTATGCTTCTGACAGAGGTGCTTGTTAATCCCTGCCAATTGGTCCAAGAACAAGTAAACTTGAAAACTATGGGTCAGCCCACTCAGCCAAATGCCTGGAGAAGCAGGGTGTGTTGACTTGCCAAGGGGCAAGAATGAGGAACAGAAGAGTGACCCTGTGGTCCTGGATAGAAAAGGCTGAGATGAAAAGTCCAGCTGCTCCTGCTGATGAGGCATTTCTTGTTCCTGGTCCCTCTGGCTGACCCACTTCCTGCACTGAGTCTGTCTGAGAAGGGGAGGAAGAATGGATGGCTATATAGTTTAGGATCCAATCAGAAGGCAGAGACCACATAGTAATTTTCACTTTGGAATTGATCTCTCTTTTTTTTTTAACCTGGAAACATTGGCCTTTAATTCTGTTTTATATTTCTGTGTGTCCTCTGGCCTTGTTGAACATGAGGATCACAGACACCAATGCTTGAGGGTGAGGGTGAGGGTGAGAGGTAGGAGGCTGGCTCCACAGTGAGCCACAGCCTCGGTGGTGTCCCAAGACCAGCATGCCAGGCAGGCTTCCTGTGTACACCATAGAACAGGGAAATTTAAAATAAAGAAGTGTAACTATAGCTGGGCATGGTGGTGCATACCTGTAATCCCAATACTTGGGAGGCTGGGACAAGGGATCACATGTTCAAGGCCAACCCCCACAAGTTAGTGAGACCTTGTTTCAAAATAAAACATGAAATAGGGCTAGGGGTATAGCTCAAAGGTATAATGCCTCTGGGTTCAACCTCTAGTCCTGCCTCCCCCACCCCCACCAGAGTGTAACTATAGCTAGAAATTAACCATAGGGTACATGCCTTTAATCCCAGTACTTGAGAAGGTAAGACAGAAGGATTCCAGGTTCAAAAATAGCCCTAGCAACTCAGTGAGACTCTGCTTCCAAATAAAAATAAAATAGGACCAGAGGTGTATATCAGAGGTAGAATGCCCCTGGGTTCAATCCCCAGCAACACACACACACACACACACACACACACACACACACACACACACACACAGATTACCCTGGAGAATGCTCATAGATGCTTCCACCCAGGAGGCATCAGGGCTCTTCCAGGGCTGGGGTCCACTCTCACTGGAGGAGGTGTGCTTGCAGCCCACAAGGTGGCTGAGTTCCTTCCCTGGGTTTCCTGGCCCAGAGCTGTCAGGAGCCTGCTGGCTGGAAAGGCCTGGGATGCGTGTGCTGATTTGGGAAGCCCTGAAGCCAGGTGGCCACCTGAACACAGCCAGGTTGCTGAGGGTGCTGTGGGCTGGGTGCACAACATCGTAGAGTATGGCTGAATGTTTCCACCTGCACTGCTGACAGACTGGACAGCGGGGTCAATAAGCTGCAAAACAGAACTGGGAGTGGAAGAGAAGCCAACTTCCTCCTGCAGTGTCCCTCCAGCGCCCTCTACTGACAAAGCTTAAGATCACATTTAGTCAAGAGGAAAAACCTTTACACTCTGTTAGTCATGGGGCCAAGACACAAACAACAACACACAAAACTGGCATAGCAGTCACCACTCCACAAGCTCCCATCCGACGGGGCTGGGGAGTAGATGCTGGTTGGCATGTCTACAGCCCCCTTGAATTCATGACAAGGAGCTGTAATAGTTATCATCCAGCGCTGCAGAGCCTCTCTCCCCAACTTAAAGGCTTATGGCAACAATGACATGCATTGGCCCTTGTGCTTTCTGTACGGAATTTGGAGATGTCTGGCTGGGGTTTCTGACTCAGGGTCTCTGTTTTACGGGGATTGAGCCTGTATTAATTGTTGATAAGAGCTGTATTAATTGGTAATAAGAACAAGCTTTCATACTTAGGCAGAACAATAAAAATCATTTTCTCTGCCTCTATGCTGTCAGCCAAGACCTGCAGCCAGAATTGACCTTGGTTAGCTAAGAGTTGGCTGCTAGCCCAGCTAGACACCAAGATTATATGGATTTTCACAATAGGTTAGGCTAAAGTTAAAACAGGCAAACCATATTGACCCGATATCAAGTATTAATTACACAAAATAGTTACAGCCCAAAACCTTCATACCTTAAAAGACTATGTCTTTCTTCTCTTTATTGTAAGACAATTTTTAACATAATAAGCAACGTTTTAGCAGATAGAGATAGGGAAAGGCTATGGACTCACCAAAGACATAGGTAGACAATGCATGCCTTAAAATTAAACCAAAGACAAAGCGGGCTTCTTCCATGCAGCCCTCTGACTCTGTTAAGCAAGTAATACTTTTTTTGTGGTACTGGGGTTCCTGGAAACCCTTCTAACCTCCGGGCTACACTCCCAGACCTATTTATATATATATATATATTTTGGAAACAGGGTCTCTTAAGCCAGCACGGCTGGCTTTGAACCAGCGTGATCCTCCTGTCTCCGCCTCCCAAGTGTGGGGATTACAAGTGTGTGCCACCACGCCTGGTATAAGTAATACATTTTGATCAGACCCATCTGTCCCTTTGAGGAAAGGCTTACACAGCAGAGATAACTGGCGAACCTGCCAGTGGGAAAAGATGACTACTGGCTAAGCAGGATGGGAAGAAGGAGATAATGAATTCTTAAAAAAAATGTTACATGTTCAGAGACCCCAGTGTCTTACCTTCAAGGCCCTCCACTGCGTCTTCTCTGACATAGTGCTTTATTGATCTGTCCCTTCTTTCTACCTTTGTAATAATAAACTTTGCTTAAGCTTGCAGCAGTACAGTTGTGGCTATTTTTTCTAAAGTAGCTAAGAACTCACGCTGACATCTACAACCATTACAGTTTTGGTGCCAACAACGTGGGGCACCATTACATGCTGAGATTGCAGTTAATACATCAGCCTGGGCCGCAGCCCTTTGGAAGCTTGGCCGGGACTGGAGGAGCCTCCTTCAAGGTTGGTGCTGGTCGGGGGGTCCCCCCATGCTCCCCGACACTGCTGTTTAGTGCCCTCCTAACAGACATCTGGCTTCCCTCCCAAGTGAGGGTTGCAAGAGGCCAAGGTACAAGCATCACTGTCCTTCATAACACAGACCAGGCCACACACCAGCATTCCTGCTTTAGTGTAGTGATCTTGCTTCAGACGAGGAGGGACTGCACAAAGGCGCATATACCAAGGGACAGAGCCCACCGGAGGTCAGCTTGGAGGCTGGCTGCCACAGCGGCCACACAAATTCAGGCTCCTGTGCACAACCCACACCTGTATCTGGAGCTCTTGGTTGTCTTTACATCTTGGGTGGCCTACTGAAGCATGTCTGGTCGGCAGGCCCACTTGGACAATGGAACCACAGAAAGTAAGAATACGGTGGGGCCTCAGATATCAACTAGGTCTAACATCTATATGAGAAAACTGTGGTTCGGAATATGCTCTTCTAACTCCAGTGGACGCCTTCTGTTGGGTCTAGGGGCCTCAGAGCGGCCCCTTTCACTCTCGATCCTCCTGGTGTCTGACCTGAAGATCCTACATAAACACCCCAGGCCCCTTGCGCTTGTCACCAACGCCAGCCCCTTCGCCGGCACCAAAAACATCCTGGGATTCCAGTAATTCTGGTAATTTCTTTCGCCATAGGAATAAGATGGGGCCATCAATAAGGGCCCCAGGCCTAACCGAATGCCTGGACTTTGGGCTCCAGCATCTGAGCTACCTAATCTGCAAGTCTTGCTTAAATGAGTCTAAATTAGTCATGTTCCTTATAAGACCACGTCCAGTGCTTTCCGGATATCTCTTTTTAATGAGAAGGATGATAATTTCAAAAAACTAATCACCCACATGTCTCTTTATCTTCTTAAATGTGACAAATCTAAATTTCACTTGGTAATTTCCTCATCCAGTAGCAATTAATCCACATTCTTGGCTGGTGGTCAGGTCTTTCTGATTTGGACTTTCCCTCTATTTCCTGTCCTTCTTAACCTCTCAGATTGTGACGGGTTTAGTTCTGACACAGGGCTGTGTTGATAACACCAAAAGTAATCACAGTCATAATGAAATAACAATAGCAACTCTACTCACTCCCAATCTGGAAGTCATCCAAAAGCTTCTCTACATTATCTCTTCTGTCTCAAAACCGCTGCTAAGTAGCTATTTTGATCCCCATGGTTTTGTGTGGGGGTTGTTTGTTTGCCTGTTTGTTTTTACTATGCTGGAGATCAAACCTAGTACGTCTCATGAATGATAGGCAAGTACTCTACTAAGTGAGCTACATACTAGCCCTCGATCCCCATTTTAATATTTATTATTCATTTATTTGATACTGAAGCAGGAACATTCTATCTCTAAGCTACACTCCCACCCCTTTTTAATCTTTTTTTATTTTGAAATAGGGTCTCACTAAGCTGCTGAGGTTGACCTCCAACTTCCCATCCTCCTGTCTCACCCTCCCACGTGTTGGGCTTGCAAGCATGTGCCATCACGCCCAGCTTTCACCCCCATTTTCACATGGAGAAAATGGGTGCTCAGTGATGTCAGGAAAAGCTAATGGTAAAGCCAGGTTTACACCACGCCTGACTCTTTCAAGCAGCTGAACTTCTAACCATCATTTCCTAGCTCCTTCCACGAATGCTCTTCTCAGGTCTGACACAGAATGGTCCACAGCAAAGATTCCTAGGGCAGAGCACTAGCGTTCAATCCCAGGTCTGCTGATATCCTAGTTGGGCAATTTTGGGCTCGTGGCTTACACCCTCCCCATCATCATGTATAAATGACAATAATGACTCCTTCCTCACCGAGTTCTCTCGAGGATGGAATATGACGGAGCCCAGTGCTCAGCACGTGGCTGATTCCACTTAACGACTGCCACTGAGCGGCTGCCTCAGCCATTGGCTCCATTCTACTCTGTATTCCATGCAGAATGCCAGTTCATTTCCTGCAGTATCCCCACCACACGCCAATTTCAAGTTTCTGGAATTTATTATACACTGATGCATGTACAGTCACAGGGGACTCTCTAGAAACAACAGGAAAACAAAGCTAATTTGAGAAACAGTATCCCGAAAAATTACTCAGAGGCTGTGACAAGCGTGGCCGCCTTCCTGGATCTGTTTTCCTCTACCTGTGGGTTTTCCTGGTGTCATTTCTCTCCCGATGACAATGTCAGCTGCTTCCCCGTGACAGGCAAGGAACTTGTATTTCTGCCAAGTGAAAGCAACTCCGCCCCATCAGGCGACCCCTGATTCTCCTTCAAACAGGCTTTATCGGTATCACCCACACCGGTCCTGTTCTATAACTTACAGCTGGTGGCCTCAGATACCTGGCTCTGTGTGCGGGATTCACAGCAAGGAGGTCTTCAAGAATCCATCCCAGCTCCGAGCTGTGACACCTGTCCAGGGACACCGTCTCTTCATCTCTGCCGTTCTCCTCAAAGCTGTGCCTAACATTTCTAATAGAACATTGTACATAAAGATCTTTTCTATTGTGCCTGCTGCCTGTCAGGTCATCTTGGATCATCTTAGTATGACGTGTCTATGACTATAGAATCGTACCTAAAAGAACATAACCTGCTCAGAGGATGCACAGCTAGGTTTTCACTGAATTAAGGGGGGGAAATCTTACAACCGACTGCCTAGACATTATTTAGTGCAGGGGTTTCAGATCGGTCTTGCAACACTAGAGAATGCAGACCTCAACCCCCTTTTCCTGAGCAGTTTTGTGGGCCTAGCACACTTCTCACGTCCTAGATGAAGCCATTCGACGCAAATCCTGCTCAAAGGCAACTGGAGAAAGAAAAGCTGGGTCTTTGTTTAGTTTCTGCCTGATCTCATCCCTCACCCATAATTCCTGTTTGTACAAATCTGGACTGGGGTTTGTTTGGGTTTCTGGTCTCTTCCCTCACCATCACTTCCTGTTTTCACAAATCTGAATCATTACTGAAGAAGCTCGCACATTCAGAAATCAATGAGGAACTTATTAGTACACCAACAGGTTCCAAAGCGGAAGAGAAAAGAAGGGGTCACGTACCTCCAGCTGGGGTGGGCGTGGGAGTAGAAAGTGCAAGGCAGATGCAACAAGTCCTGGTGAAATGCCAAGCAGAACTATGAATGCTGGCCCCCGAAACTGCAATTGAGTATCCAGATGCCCACTCCAACCCTCGCCCCACATGGGAGACCGCATCCCACAATCAGGGAAGCTGGGCTCCTTTATGGCCTGGAGCTATGGACACAGGCTGGAGCATGGGTCTCACAAAGTGCGGTCCACCTGGGAATGCCAAGACTTGCAGACCTCGCCCAACTCACAAGTCAGAATTTCGGGGGGCGGGGGGAGTCAGCGGTAATTCTTTTATACCACAAAATGTGAGAATCACTGAGAAAGAGCATCTTGAGAAATTGCCAAGTGGTCAAATGTGTCAAGTGTCATTTTGCACAGAATAATGGCTCCCTCAAGATGTCTACATCCGGACACCAAGAACTTGTGACTACTGTAGGCTACAGGGAAAAGGGCACACTGATTTCCTTGCCTGGATACATAGTCATGATGGGATTTCTGGATCCTATGGCAACTTTATTTTTCATTTTTTGAGGGACCTCTATATTGTTGCCCACAATGGCTATATTAACTTACATTCTCACCAACAGGAATGGAACAACCCAAGTGCCTATCAACCGATGACTGGATAGAGAAAATGTGTCACAATGGAATACTATTAGCCTATTAAAAAAAAGAAGATGAAATTCCATCATTTGTGACAACATGGATGGAACTGGAGGACATCATGGCAAGAGAAATAAGCCAGGTACAGAAGACAAGTTCTGCGTGAGCTCACTTGTATGTAGAATATTAAAACATTGATCTCACCAGACGTGGTTGTGCGTGCCTGTAATCTGAGTACCTGGGAGCTGAGACAGGAGGATTACATGTTCAAGGCCAGCCTCAGCAATTTAGCAAGGCCCTCAGCAACTTAGTGAGACCCTGTTTCAAAATCAAAAATAAAATCAGGCTGGGGTACACCTCAGAGGTAGAATGCCCCAGGATTCAATCCCTAGTACTAAAAAAGAGGAAAAAGAAAAGAAAAGAAAATATATGTGTGTGTGTGTGTGTGTGTGTGTGTGTGTGTGTGTGTGTGTATTTCTCCAGATAGTTAAGTATGAAATTTTAGAGTCTGGGGTTTGGAGGTAAGAGAGGGGAGTGGGGGGATATTAATTAAGGCGTGGA
Organism: Muscardinus avellanarius; assembly: GCF_963383645.1. Lineage (NCBI taxonomy): Eukaryota > Metazoa > Chordata > Mammalia > Rodentia > Gliridae > Muscardinus > Muscardinus avellanarius. Next base: position 9,236,713 of record NC_137795.1, read on the forward strand.
AAGAAGAAATACACACAAATACCAAAGGCAGAAAACAAAGATTCCCTCCTAGAAACTCACAAAAACCTTTAGTCAACTTTAGGTCAATCTAAACTACAATGAAAATAATTTAAAAATACAAAGAACATTCCCACGTCTTAGAATGACGTCGTATTCCTAGACCTAACTTATACCGTGTCTCCTGAGAGTGGCTGTTCTAGTTACTTTCCGTTTGCTCCTGAAGGACCACACTTCTCCCTCTCCACCAGCTGGGCGTGGTGGGGCCTCTGATGGCACTACAGGCCCCTGCCCTCTGGCTTCTGCTGGGCTCCTCGGGGCAACCCAAGGACACTGGAGATTCCGACCCTGCACCTGCCCCAGCCTGATACAATCTCCTTAAATTCTGTGCTCTAGGCACCTCGCTGCCTCACTTAATAACACAGAAGAAGAAACGTAACCAAATGCTCAAGCATCCAGAAAGCCTTCCAGAGAATGTGGCAGTCTGCACTCCTGTGGGCCCAACCCAGAAGTCACCTAGAGCTCTCCGTTTATCACACACCTTACCCCTACCCCACAGGGGACTGGCCTGGGATGAGCCACCTCAGGGGCCATGTGGTTGAAAAAAACAGAAATGAAAAGCCAGCAACATATAATCCAACAGTACCAATGCAAACAATTTGACTAGAAAATGACCCTGGATTAAGCAATTTACCCAGCTATTACATATGCAGCACTGCTATATGCAAATAGTATGCAAATATGAAGAGCACACACCACAGGGCTAGATTTTTTTCTTTGCTTTCTCTGGCGTCTAAAGCTACTCCAATTTGGAGAATTATAATAGGAAATCACTCTGTATTGGGATAAAGTTTGTGTGTGCTTTCCAGCCCTGTGCCAGTACACCCACTTATACCCTAAGCTTAAAGTATCTCATTCATACAAAACTGTGTGACCTGAAATAAGTTAAAAATTACCAGTGAAGTACACAGCCATTTCTACTACGTCTATAAGGAATCTAAGAAGTTGAGTGACCCATGCAGTCCTTGTGTGGGGCTAAATTTATTCATGCTTAGACATGCAACTCCTCATAGATTCCCCCACTTTTTCCCTCCTTGGGCTCTTCTAGGCCCATCCCCACCCCAAGTATTTTTAGAACAATACAACAAGAAGATAGGAAGAAGACCATGGCAGGAAGGTAGTAATATTATTATTCCAAATAAGGCTACAAGCAATTCAAAAGTTGGAGCTTCCCCCATCTCCACAAGCATTTGCTTCCTGCCCATAAACAGGAATACCAAGCAGAGTTGCTGGCACTTATTTTTAGAAAGGAAAAAATAATAAAAGATTTTTTAAAAGATAAGCCCGCAGGGCTATAGGCAACTTCCACCCTGGAGCAAGAGCCAGCCCAGACTTCCCAGGTCCCTGACCTGGTCCCCTCCAGGGCCTACCTGAGCCGGGAAGAACCAGAAGAAGAGGTTGCTGTTGAAGGTCTTGTTCACCGTCAGGTAGCCCGCGTAGCTCTCTGCGTTCATGCCTGGGAAAGGGCTGACCAAGCTCATTTTTTTCGCTAGAAGGGGAAAAGAAAATTTACCCAGGATTAGAGAAAAGTGCCATGAAGACCTCTCAGCCCTGGGGAGACTTTGCCCAGGAACCAGGGGTGAAGCCATCAGAGGGCCCGCCAAGGATGTGGCAGGAAACGTGCTTTCTGGGGCACCTGTCACTCTCTTCTGGCTGAGCCACGTACCACCTACGCCACGCTCACGGTCTAGCCAAGGGCAAGTGAAATGTGAAAGCCTTATATGATAGGACTGGATCCACAAATATTTTGTGAGCTCTATGAGGTATTTTTAAAGGAGAAGACAAGAAAGTCACCTGTCATTATACCTTCCCTAAGCCAAGGTGTTCACACTGGGCCACACGGAAAGGGGCAGGGTATAGTCACTTAACCCAAAAGAGGGGGCGCAAGGAAATCAAGGTGGCTACGCAGCTCCTGGGGGACCTGTGCTCCCCACGCTGTCGTCCTGGAGGGGAAGACCTGTTAGGTCCACTAAGGGGGCTGACTGAGGCCTGTAGGGACCCAGGGAGCTGGGCTGGAGAAGGAAGTGAGCCAGGGTGACCTATGGCTACTCAGGGGGAGCCAAAGAGGACCACAGGGCATTGGGGAAGGCAGAGGTCCTGGCTTTCTTACGGAGCAAAGAGACAAAATCAAGGACAAAGGAGAGGGCTGCGGAGAGTCCCTCTGAGTGAGGGGACACCAAGAGTAACTCATAGGAGTGGCAGCAAACGCTTCTAAGGCCCTGTGCCAAGGGCTTTACATTAAGCGGGAAACATCATTATTATCCCCACGTTACACATGAGGAAACAAAGTACAGAAAGGTTAAGTGACTTGACTAAGGTCCCACCGTCAGTGAAGGAGACCTGGGATTTACACTTAGCTGCAGGCTTCTTCCTTCTCCCTGCTCTGCTACAGGGCTTTGCAAATGGGGTTGGTGAGAAGGTATAAGCCACAGGCAGTGGGAGAAGAAGCAGTGACCAGGAAGGGAGTGGAAGAGGAAGAGAAAGGAGGTACCGGGGATGGGAAGAGGAAGTAGAAGGTCGGGAAGCTGAGGTAGGAGATTCAATTCCTTCAGTGGAGGTGAAGAATTGTGCCAGTAAAGACCAGTGGCTCAAGAAATGCTATTTAAGAGCCCGGCGTGTTGGCACAGATCTGTAACATGCACTTGTAATCCCAGTACTCCAGAAGCTGAGAGAGAAGGATCGCAGGTATGAGGACAGCCTCAGCAATCTAGTGAGGCTTTCCACAACCTAGCAAGACCCTGTTTCCAAAGAAAAAAATGAAAAGTGCTGGGAGGCATAGCTCAGAGGTAGAATGTCCCTAGGTTTAGTCCCCAGTACCACATGCACACACACAAAGGCTGTTTAAGTCTGAGACCAATTGGAGCCTGGTGAGGAGGTAAAAAAAGCTTGTCAGAAGCTTTCATACCTATCATCAACTAGATGTCGTGGTGGTGAGCTAGAGCCCACAGGTTCTAAGATGTGGCAAGACTCTTCCCATCCTGCCCCATCTCTGCTGGGGTCAAATCAGCTGGTGTGAGAACATTCACACCCAGGATCGGGGGTGCAACAAATCAGGGCCCTGACACCGCAGCTGGTTACTGAACTTTCACCAGCATCCCATGATGTGGAGGCCACAGATTCCTCTTTTAAGTGAGCATGCTTCCTGAAGAGAAAGCCCAGCTCCAACAACACAGTTTCTTTCTCCTAGTGCTTTGCTGAGCCTAGCACTACTGCTGACCAGCCCTGTGACCTCTGGGCAGGCATTCAACCTCCCCGCGCTTCTGTGTCTCATCGATGAAGATGGGGTCCTCCTGGCCAACTGGGATTCAAGAGTCTCCTGCGCAAACGCCGTGGGGAGAAGCCAGCGGTGGGGCACAGCTGCTGTCATCTGAGAGAGGCACCTGCTGGTTATGACCAGGAGGAGCAGCTGGGGGCAGAGGGGTTGTGATGGTGGGGATGGAGGAAGGACCTCCACTGACAGCAGCTGGAGGGGCCTGGAGGCGGGCCCAGAGGAAGACATGGCTCTCCTAGTTGGACAGACCTGGGTGTGTAAACCTGGCCAAGCCCCCAGCAAGTTGCCCATCTCTGCACATCTTTGATTTAGTGCAAAATATGGATACTTGTTCCCCCTTCCTGGGCATTCTGTGAGGATCTAATGAAAGAACATGTCCAGCAAGGAGCTGGATGTCACAGAAAGGTCTCTTCAAGGGAAGACACCGTTATCACAGGCCTGTGGGCTGCTCCAAATGGTGACCAGAAGGCTGCGAGATTTCTGCAGCTCAGTCCAGTTTTCCCTGGGAAAGTTACTGAATTCAAACTGGATTCTGTCCCCCGTGAGACCTATCTCTCCCACTATGATCTGACTATCCCCACAACAAGTTGTGTTGAAATTTAACCCCCATTGAGAGGTATCAAGAGGGGAGGAATCTACCCCAGAGGGGTGGCACATGCTTATGTTCCAAGTACTTGAGAGGCAGAAGCAGGAGGGTTGCAGGTTCAAGGCCAGCCTCAGCCAGGTAGGGAAGCCCTTAGCAGCCTAGAAAATCTGATTTCAGAATAAAGAATAAAATAGGGCTGAAGGTGTCACTTAGGTAGAAGACCCCTGATTTCAATTCCTAGTACCCAAACAAACAGAACAAAACAAAACCAACAGGTAGGAATTTAAATTCAACAATAGATTTGAAGGTGGAGCCTCTGGTCGGCGATTAAGGTTTAAATGAGCTTCGAGGGTGGGGCCCCAATTCGCTGGGGCTGTGGCTTTATAGAAAGAGGAGAGACCTTGTAAGAGTATTGAGAGGGCCATCCCACTCCCCTTATAAAATGAGGAATATAAGAGTATTGAGAGGGCCATCCCATTCCCCTTATAAAATTAAAATATTAGGATATAGAAGTAAGTTAAAGTGTTTGGAACTTTTTTTCTGTTAAGAATGTTTCCAAAGTGTCAGGAACTTAACAGTAAAACAAGATGGCTGCACTTGTTTACTTTGTAAACCTATTGGCTGTATCCCAGTGTGAACGCCCCTTCTTGGACTATAAAAGTAAGGTCTGTTTTGGGCTCGGGGTCGAGCTCCCACCACTTGCCTGCTGTCTAAGAGGCTGAACGTTAGCCCGGCCAGAAGGAAGCATTCCTCTGGTAGCTACTGGACAATTCCTCTGAATGACAGTTAGGCTTGTGAAGGAGGCTTGACCCTGGCTTGCCAGTAAGAGCTGAAGCATGATAAACTCTGCTTGTGATTTACATCCTTGGTGCATTCTTCCTTATTTGGGTAAGGGGGCGACTCTCAGATCCTATCAACCTGAGCTAGAACTTTTTGTCTCCCCATGCGATGGATGCCCTGGACTATCTTGGGACCCTGCAGAGAATCTTCAGCAGCAAGAAACAACAATGACCACAGCAAGCCGGGCGTGGGGGCGCACGCTTGTGATCCCCACGCTCGGGGGGGCGGAGACAGGAGGATCGCGCAGGTTCGAAGCCAGCCATGCTGGCTTAAGAGACCCTGTTTCCAAATAAAAATATAAAAATAGGTCTGGGAGTGTGGTAGAAGGGCTCCCAGGAACACCAGTACCACAAAAATAATTTTTAAAAAATTAAAAAATAAAATGCTTTTGAAATATTATTAGTAAAACAATTGATCTTCTCAAAATCCTTCTCACCCTCCTTCCCCACCATCCCCCCGCAGGAAAAAAAAAAAAAAACGGAGAGCAAAGAAGTAAAAACTGAGCATTTGGAAACGGGTGTCGGGTAAACCAGAGAGAGGTAAATAGGCGCAGCAGGAGACTGGAGAACGAAGACAGAGAAAAATGAGAAAGGTCAAAGTATAAGGAGAAACGGAGACCGTGTGTAACAGAAAGAGCTCGAGGGAACAGGCAGTGGGTGAGAGAGACTGAACCCATCTGTCAGGTGCTGCGCTGGGCCTGCGGGTCCCTCCCAGAAGGCTCAGGTGGCTGCTCTCCCGCCCCTCCTGGGAACCAGAAGTTGCTTCCTGGTGCTTCCTGTGAAGTAGGTCTCCTCCCTCTCCTCCTCCACCAGGAGCTGGGGAGGCAGGGAATTTGCGCTTTCCCCTTGGGATCCCCGGGGACTCAGCGTGCTAATTCATATACTTAGGACGTTCCATGAAGACTTTTCAATGAATGGATGCTAATGAATGGATGGGGGACTGAGAAAAATAAATGAATGAACTGCCACTGGCCACTACGAAGACTTCCTAAGGAAGGCAGACCTGATCCATATCCTAAGAAATATAGAACGAAAAAGCAGTTCACATTGTAAATTGCCACTCTCCAAGTCACAGCGAAAGCATTCAAAGTTTTTTTGACCAGCGTGATTTTGAGTATTTCCGAATGTCCTGCTCAGCTATCCAGAGTCTATTAATGTCATGTGGAAAACACAGGAGATTTTTTTTTTTTTCCTTAACTTGCTGGCACAGTGACTCACCATAAAAATGTTTAAAAACAGTTCACAAAAGGAAGAGGCGTTCTTTGAAGTGATTTCACTTCCTTCTCATTATTTATCCTTGCTGCTGTGTTTGTGACATTATCACTTTCGGGATGATCGGAGTGTGGCCAAGCAGGAAGGGCCGGATCCAGCTCCTCCGGGAGCAAGGCAGACCCACCCACACCCAGGCAGCCTCCAGATCTGAGGAGACACTCCAGTCCATAAGTGGTAATAATTAGGACACAATCGCAAAATATGTCTTAAAGTTTGTGATTATTGCAGTGTTTGTCGACATGCTAAAATCTGCCTCCTGCATTGATTTTTGTCTCACAGAATAGAGATTTATTCTCGCTGCAGAGAAAGTAAACACGCAGTTACAATTACATGAAACCAAGCCAGCTAATTGGTAATTTAAAATAAAAACATAAAATGTCTCTTGTCTTTTTGTGAACTACTGTTTATCAGGAAAGCGCTCCATTGTGATATTAAGGCTCCTGTTCCCCGGGTTCTGACTGACGAACTCGGTAAACAAAAGGGATTTGGAGAAGCGAGCTGACCATCTGTCCAGAGCTTCCTGAACTTTCAGTAGAGCGGATGAATAAAATTATCCTTAATTATGTTGTCGGGGCTGGATCTGAATACCCAGATGTCCCGGCTTTTGGATCAGCCACCTAAAATTTCATTCAAAGATTCTGACTGCATAACATAACTTCAGAAAGGGTCGTTCTGTGCAGACTGAATATCTGAAATATTCAGATAATAATATCTGTTGGCATTCAAAGTGTGAAGACCTACCAGGCTTGGCACCAAAGGGCAGAATATAAAAACCCCCTCGGCACCCTTCTCCGCACCTGCGTATGCCCCTAATGGTGCAGCGCTTGTAGGCAACAGAAACAGGAACAGGAGGTACGGCCGACTTCTCAAATGTCTCGCTTGGTTGTACCAGTTGGCCAACGCGGGGAGGCACGCCGGGGCCACTTTCGCTGAGCCCATTTGTGTGGGGTTTCGCTCACTGAGTAAGCGTGGACCTTCCACTCGCTGTTAACCCAAATCTTGCCCACGCCCTCAAGTCGAGCTGGCCCCAGGCTCCGCCGTGCAGTGCTGGCTCTGGGGTGGGCAGATGCGGGTTTTAATTCCAGCTCAGCCACTAAGCGGTTTCACAGCTCTGGGCAAGATACTTAATTTCTGAGGAAGCCTCAGTTTCTTTGTAATGAAATGGGAACAGTTATGCATTCCCCATTGAGGTTGCTCCGAGGACAAAACGAGCTAATGGATATAATATAACCATGGCGCACATGATGAGAGCCCAAATTTAAATCGCATAAATATGTATTCAGCCTATTACACATGTGTAATGTGCTAGGTACTGGGGATATAATTACCAAGTGTCGGTTAGTTATTACTTTACGACTACTACAATTATTTTCTCCCTGGATTATTTTAACCAATAGCTTTCTTCTCCCCAATTTCCAGCACATCTAGTTCAGATGGAATAGTCTGGTGCTTTGGCATGCTCTGCCTTATTAACTGTTTCAAGCGTGCACACCTGCTCACTTTTGAAGGCCACAAGTGTTTGAAGCAAATGGAAATAGATTATAGCGGGCGAGGCACAGAACAGGAGCCAGTTGATGCGATGCTACGCCCATCTCTGCAGCCCTCTGGCTCTTCCCAGCGTCCCCTTCTCAAGTCATATGAAGTATTGAGTCTCAATGTCCTTGTTTGCGGATTGGTAGGACTCGGTTGTGATAATTATTTAACTGGGTTTCAGCTTGAGATAAGTGGTTTATTTTAAACGCTTTCACTTCTTGTTCATGAACACAATCTAAACCATCAGTATCCAGGTAAGGGAGCTGGAGTGTGTGCAGGTGACCCAGTCTGGGGGGTTTGGGTTACAAACCTGGGACGTTCTCACATGCATCAAAAGGAATCACATTACGTGATTGGGCAACAGTCTTCTCAGGAGTTTTCTACATCAAGTAAAAATAAGTCCTTCTTAAAATATACCAAATAGCTGGGCGTGGTGGCGCACACTTGTAATCCCCGCACTTGGGAGGCAAAGATAGGAGGATCACGCAGGTTCAAAGCCAGCTGCGCTGGCTTAAGAGACCCTGCTTCCAAATAAAAAAGTATAAGAATAGGTCTGGGAGTGTAGCCCGGAAGTAGAAGGGTTTCCAGAAACCCCAGTATCACAAAAAAATTATAAATAAATAAATATATATATATAATATACCAAATACATTATTTGAATTTTTCCACCTTTCCCAAGGAAAGAGATGGTGACACCTGCAGCCATATGTATATCAGAAAAAGACAGATGGGCAAAACTGAAACACACCCTTAAAATATGAAAATGTCAGTTGGGTGCTATGGTGCAGGCCTGTAATCACAGCACTTGGGAGGCTGAGACAGGAGGATCACAGGTGGGAGGCCAGCCTCAGCAACTTAGAAGACTCTGTTTCAACATAAAAATAATTGTTTTAAAAGAGGGCTTTAGGTGTAACCCAGAGGTAGAATGCCCCTGGGTTCAATCCCTAGTACCATTAAATAAATGAATAAATGAATAAATGAATAAATAAACAAATAAGAATGCCTTGATTTTAAAGAAAATAATGATATCTTATTTGGCTGAGAACACATCAAATGAAAAAAACTGCTTTATGTTAAAGTTCCTTACAGAGTATTTAGACTTATTTTTGAGTTTCTAAAATTTTCTTTAATTTTTCATTTGTATGTTTTTATTGGCACATTATAGTCTCACATCACAATGCAGTTGATAATCATAGTGTATTTTTGAGCTTTTACGCAATCATTTCTAAAATGTCCAGTGCCACACATTCCCATCCTATCACACAGACGCAAAGTGAGCCTTCCCGGCTGTAGCCAGGGATAAAAGTGCTTCTGAGCAGCCTCCATCTACCAAGCCTCTCTCCTACTTAAACACATACTCCAGGTAGGCACAGGGGCACACTATTCCCAGTACTTAGGAGGCTGAGACAGGAGGACCACAGATTTGAGGCCAGCCTCAGCAGCTTAGGAAGACCCTGTTACAAAATTAAAAAAAAAAAAATAGGGCTGGGGATGTAGCTTAGAGGTAGGACTCCTCTGGGTTCAGTATGTAGTACCAAACCACACACAGACACACACACCCACACACAGACACACACACACAGACACACACACACACACACACACACACACGCACAGAGGCCCCTTACCCCAGTCCACTCCAGCCCCAGCAAACACTCTTTGTCCTCACACCCTATTAAATTTGCTTTCTTAACTCCGTTTCCACCACCCCATTTCTCTGCTTCTCTTTACAAAGTAGCTGCCTGGATACTCTTTTACAGTTCGAGAATCTACTGAGCTTCAGACAGATTAAATCATTCATCTACACATTGCCTGACCTCGCACAAAGCAAAACCAAGAGCAGAGGTAACCCATAAATTCTCGTTTCCAATAACACCCGTGACACCTTTTTTTCTATAAACAATAATAACAGAAGAAATCCACAGTCTATACTTGAGGCCATTTCAAATACCTGGAGAGTGAGCTATAAGATAAAAAAAACTGTACGTGTGATTTTCCTCATCGGGTTCTCAAAATGTCCTCAAGTTGGGGACGTTGTTCAATCTCCATCTTCCCGATGAGGGAGCCGAGGCCCGGACTGTGTGGGGACCGTGCCGGGTGAGGGCGCAGCGAGGAGGAGGCCGGGAAGCCAGGGGGGTGTAGTGTGCAGCAGCACCTGGGACTCCCTCTGCGCTGCTTGTCACATGTACAGGGGTCACACCATCCCGGGATGCTGACAGGTGAAAGGCTTGACTGACACTTAGTAACTTGCAAGGTCAATGCAGACTTGTCAAGTGGGTACTGGGGTCAGGAACTCACTCGTTTTATACAAGGAAAGGTTGTGACCCAACCACATAAGTAACCCAGCCGGCTCGTTTTATCTCAGAACACAGATGATTTCAGCATCAAATTGTGAATGTTTGACATAAAATAATTGAGCAAAAATATTAGAAGGTATTTGGCATCCTGTAGGATAATTGCTTTAAAAAAAAAATGCCTAGCCGGGCGTGGTAGCGCGCTTGTAATTCCAGCATTTGGGAGGCAGAGACCTGAAGATCACGGTTTGCAGACAGCTTCAGGCCGGACCATGCGTAGCCAGACCTGGGTCCCGGGTGGGGGTCACGCGGGGCACGCCAGCTGGGGCCCGGGTCACGGGATTCTGGGCCCCAGGGGGAGTAGTGTGGAGCACGCTGGACCCATGGGGAAACCGACAGGGTCACAGTGCTACTGAGTACCTGATCCCATTACCTCCTCAAACCACATATACTGTCTTCTCTTATTTAAAAAAAAGGAAAAGAAAAAGAAAAAGAAAAAGGAAAAATATCGGAGAGGAGTTAAGAAAGCCGTGGCGGATGCCAGGACACTGGAGATGCAGACAAAACTTATCCAAATGCACTGGAACTCATGGAAAAATTCCCCGTGAAGGAGGACTGCTGTTTCTCTATATTGTTAAGAATCTTGGACATCACCTGTAAGGAGAGTGTTTAGCGGAGACCAAGGAGAAAGGCGGTGTTGAAAGCGGTCTCCGCCATGGCGATCGAGAATTGTATTCAGGAAAAGCAGAAAGCAGATCCTACCAACCTTATTTTTTTTTGGAGAAATTACACCAAATGTTGAATGCTACCATCACGCATGCTTAGGAACACTGGACAACATTCAGAGTGGAAAAAGAGCCTGGGAAGGATTTGAAATGGTGGAGGCAGTGGCAATGGCAGTGGCCAGTACTCAGGGGAGGCAGACATCTGATACATTACACCTGGAACCTTTGAAATAATAACCCCAGAGGCAGAATGTTACCACCATGCACCCTCGAGAACGTGGGACAAATGGCTTGGCGAAGAGGGTGCTCGGATTGGAGCCTGTCGAGGGGTGAGGACGGCGATGGACACAGCAAAGCTGGGATTGGAGCCTGCCGTGAGGCAAAGCTAGTGCTGGAGCCTCTGAGGCCGGGATCAGAGCCTGCCAAGGGGTTAGGCCGGTGCCAGACACAGCAAAGCTGGGATTGGAGCCTGCCGTGAGGCAAAGCTGGTGCTGGAGCCTCCGAGGCCAGGATCGGAGCCTGCCAAGGGGTTAGGCCAGTGCTGGGGCCAGTGAGGCCAGGATCGAAGCCTGCCGTGAGGCAAGGCCGGTGCTGGGGCTTTCGAGGCCAGGATCGGAGCCTGCCGAGGGGTTAGGCTGGTGTCAGGGTCAGCAAGGCTGGGATCGGAGCCTGCCATGAGGCAAGGCTGGTGCTGGAGCTTTGAGACAGTGATCGGAGCCTGCTGAGGGGTTAGGCCGGTGCCGGGGCCAATGGCCAGCATTGGAGCCTGCCGTGAGGCAAGGCCACTATTGGGGCCTCCGAGGCCGAGATCGGAGCCTGCCGAGGGGTTAGGCCGATGCCAGGGTCAGTGAGGCCGGGATCGGAGCTCACCGTGAGGAAAGGCCGGTGCTGGGGCCTCCGAGGCCTGGATTGGAGCTTGCCGAGGGGTTAGGCCGGTACCAGGGCCAGTGGCCGGCATCAGAGCCTTCCATGAGGCAAGGCCGCTACTGAGGCCTTTGAGGCCAGGATTGGAGCCCGCCAAGGGGTTAGGCCGGTGCTGGGGCCAGCGAGGCCGGCATCGGAGTTTGCCATGAGGCAAGGCCGGTGCTGGGGCCTCCGAGGCCAGGATAAGAGCCTGCCGAGGGGTTAGGCTGGTGCTGGGGCCAATGGCCGGCATCAGAGCCTGCCGTGAGGCAAGGCCGCTACTGGGGCCTCCAAGGCTGGGATCGGAGCCTGTCGAGGTGTTAGACCGGGGCTGGGGCCAGCGAGGCCATCATTGGAGCTCGCTGTGAGGCAAGGCCGGTGCTGGGGCCTCCAAGGCTGGGATCAGAGCTGCCAAGGGGTTAGGCCGATGCCAGGGCCAACGGCCAGCATCGGAGCCTGACAGGAGGCAAGGCTGCTCTTGGGGCCTCCGAGGCTGGGTTCGGAGCCTGCCGAGGCGTTAGGCCGGTGCTGGGGCCAGCGAGGCTGGAATTGGAGCCTGCTGTGAGGCCAGGCCGGTGCTGGGGCCTCTGAGGCCGGGATCGGAGCCTGCCGAGGGGTTAGGCCGGTGCCGGGGCCAATGGCCGGCATCGGAGCCTGCTGTGAGGCAAGACCGCTACTGGGGCCTCCAGGGCCGGGATCGGAGCCAGCTGAGGGGTTAGGCTGGTGTCGGGGCCAGCGAGACCAGAATCGGGGACTCCCATGAGGCAAGGTTGCTGCTTGAGCCAGCGAGGTCTGGATCAGTCCACCGGGTAGCCAGGCCACTACTGGGACCGTCAAGAGTGGGATCGGTACTTGCAAAGCAGCATGCCCAGAGAAATATCGCAGAAAATAAAAATCAGATGCTTCCCCTAATCAGCAATAACTAGGAGGAAAGGGGCAACAGGCAGAGGTCGAGCTATAGAAAGGGCCCTATTGTGAAGCAACTAAGGTGACCAATCAGAAGGTATGGAATAGGGGAGGATGGAGCCTCTTTAAAACGCAGGAGGTACATAAACAAATGTATCAAAGTTAATCACCAAACAAGCATGGGATGGAGGGAGGGGGAGGGATTGAGATGGGGCTGCATGAGGGCTAATTGGATGATGTGTGCTTGTATATCCTCTCAAGTCTTGTACTCCAATGTGATTGATATATGACTACAATGCACCAATTAAAAAAATAAAATAAAATAAAATGGAGAAAAAATAGGACAGGGGATGTACCTCAGAAGTCAAATGCCCCTGGGTTCCATCCCCAGACTTTAAAAAAAAAAAAAGCCTGAAACTGTTGAAAGTACTGTTCTGATTTAAAACTTACCTTCCGTGATCTTCCCAGCTTTGATATAAGGTGTAAGGAATAACGGGTCCCCGGCATCTCCCTTGGGTGGCAGGAAAACTCGGCCACGTTGGTATATGGAGCGAAACAGCCCATCGCCGGGGCTGACGGCCAGGGGGACCAGCAAAACCATCACCTTCCACATGGCGTCAACTGGTCCTCTGCGGGGTCTACAATGAACACAGTAACATTCCACAGATGAATCAAGGGAGTGAACGCTTACCCAGCCCTTGTAGATGCAAGAAATTCATGTATTCAATCAACAGCATCACAGTGTGCAAAGGCTCTTTTTCTGAGCATCTTCGATATCACCACAAACAAGACTCAATCCCTGGTCATCCTGTCTCTGGCAAGCTACAGGGGGATTCCTCAGCGTTTTTATAATGTAACTGGAGAAAGGTATGTATTTTAACAAGTGTTGGGTGGAAAGTAAACTTAATGGAGACTTAGAGGAAGCCTCAAGACACGAGCTCCATGACCCACTGCCAAATAAGTGATAAGACAATCACACCACTATCAGAGGGCAAGGATAGGGTGCGCATTCCAACCCCCCATGTCGCCTTACTAAGGTGGATAAGAATAAAACAGGAGGGAGAATTCAGGTGGTGGGAGAAATAGGAAAAACGTCACCAGTACATGAAATAGCTGGAGCAGAGCTGGGACATCAGGTGTCATGAATACTTTGTGGAAAAACTGAAAGTAAGCAGGGAGCCAGGCATGATGGCGCACTATTGCAATCCCAGTACTTGGGAGGCTGAGACAGGAGGGTGACAGGTTTGGGCCCAGCCTCAGCTACTTAGTGAGGCCCTCTGCAACTTAGTGAGACTTCATTTCAAAATAAGGAATAAAAAAATGGGGCTGGGAGTATAGCTCAGAGGTAGAATTCCTCTGGGTTCATCTTTAGGACTGCCAATAAATAAACAAATAAATAAATAAATAAATAAGCAACAGATTTCCAGTTGTCTCCTCCATCTCTTATGAAGCACCAAGTTTTGTATCCAAGAACAAAAAAAAAAAAAGAAAGAAAGAAAGAAGGAAGGAAGGGAGGGACCCACAATTACTTGCAAGTCCCTCCTCTTGATGTCTCCTGGCAGATAAACTCAAGAAATTAGGCCTTGAAATGTATTAGTTGCAAAGCTTTCCAAGGATCGTCCAGTCTTAGGTTTGCTTAGTGTATTTATCTCGTGTTTAGAGTATTTTTTCTAAGATAATCAACATAATGGCTTAAAATTACATAGTGAGTTATCTGAGCTCACATATAAATGTATATATAAATTGTATCGACAGTGGGCTTTCCCATGTATTTTTAGCTGATTGGAATTTCCTGATAACTCTGTCAGGAAATAGAGAATTATTACCACCAATTTTAGATATGAAAAACTTGACTCAAAGGAGTGTCTCATGCCAGAATGTGACAGAACAGAAACTAAGATTTGCCCTTAGGGCCCGGACTAGGGGAGAGAAGAGGCACGCAGGTGTAGGGCCAGATCGCATCTTTATTTAAAATTTTGACTTAACTTTTTTCTATCATGGATTCTTTTCAGCACTATATGAATTTTTTTCAAGGACTGCAAGAAAATACTCTTGACCTTGATGACTGAGGCTTCTGACACTCTTATATAAACCTGGCTCCTTAGGTGGGTTCCTCTCTTACCTCCCCCTTCCCAGACTACACCTGCACTGCCCTGCTGTTACTCTGCACTATTTGAGCGTGATCCCAGTTTTTAGCTCAATATTCTAAGTAAAATACATTTAAAGGATACATATCGCATTCTGTCCGATTTCTGGCTACAAAAAGAACTGTACACATTTGCAAATGTGACGCCTGCTTTTGACTGCTCTGCGCTCTAAATGCCAAGTCATTTAGAACATCTTAAAAATACAAAATGTATAAACATCTATTAACCACATGCTTAACATGGCTCAATTTGGCATAATAGGAAAATGCTCATTGCAACAAATTTGAAAAGCTTTCCAGCCACATTTTGCCATCAAAACAAAAATTTATAATCAGAACTTGATTAAATATGTGATCCTCGTCATGTCTCTCAGGATTAACTTAATAAAACCCCCCATGCTTAAAGTAAATAAGTCCAATCAATACAGTATGGGCCTAAAAGTGCTTTTGTCTATTATTGACTGTAATAAGGAACAAAAATAATTTAGAAACTGAAATGAGGTTTCCAAGGAGCCCAAGGGTACTGGCTGCTCTGCCAGTGTTCAGATATATACGTAATTGCATGAACTTGTTACACGGAGGTTTTCACAGCATAGATACTTCAAAGAATGCCTGAAATCAACAATCCAACTCTCCAATTCACCGGGGAGAGGGAGGAAAATGTGGTGTGAAAAAATACGGAGGAAGCTCTTCCAGTAAGAGTTGGTTTTTCCTGGAGGCAGAAACCAGAAACCAACCCCGCTATCCATTCTCGGTCTTCCAGCGGCATACCTCCAGCCCCCGTTAATGGAAGCCATTAATATTTAATAACCACGGGAGTCACGGCACTTCCCTAAGCAGAGGCTGACTGAGAGATGTTAAAAAGTGATAGAGGTAAAACGAGTCTTGTTTTAATTGACATAAATCGAATACATAAAAGTAAGAGTTGGGTCAATTCAGTAGATCTCATTAACATTTAATCAAATCACCCTTCGAGTCACGGTTTCCCACGTAGGTGAATTGAAGCTACAACATACTTCAGTTCGGGCTTCTAATCTAACAGTGAGTTCCTCCGCTCTGCTCAGCTGTCATCCCTTCTAATGAAAATGAACGCTGGTACCAAGGCAGAGGAGTGGGCTTTTAAAAAACAACCGTCTCAAATGCTTCTGCCTCTCCCAAGTTAACCGGAATCCTTTTGTTTATTAAACATTTATTGAGCACTTTCCTTTACTCTTTTGCCAAACATATTGGTTTTTTTTTCATTTTTCTTATTTTTCTTTTTATGTGGATCATATTGACAATGGCATCCATCCAGACTGTGCTTGGTGCCCTCTCCCCACCCCCACTTCTCCTTAAACCTGTACTAGATAGAGGCTATTTCTCCAAAAAGTGTGTGTGTGTGTGTGGGGGGGATCTGTTAACCATACAGTTTATCATATCTACTCTAAATAATAGAGGAAAAGTAGTGCTATTTCTAGTTCAAATATATCATTTTGAAGGATTCAGGCAAAATACTCCTCTTAATATTTTAAAACAGGATAAAACTAGGTAAATTCAAGCACTACTAAAAGAACCAAAACTCAAAAGAATGTGGCTTGCTAAAATTGTCTTATTAAACCTAAATAATAATTGGAAACCCCATGTCTAATGTACAATTTTTTAACACTAAACAAAGCTATTTATCCCATGTTTTTTAGAGTAATAAAAACTGTCAACCATTTAAATACCCAACAATAAGACATGCGACAAAAAAGTCACTGTACACCAAAGGATGGAATTACACGTATCAATTGAAACGAAACTCTACTGAGGATGTTTTGAAAAAATAGGATAAAAAATTAGGTATAGAAAAGCAGAATACTAGATTGGATGTGTGATATTTTCTCCTTACATAGTACTTCTTAAGAATGTCCAAGTTTTCAACAATAATTAATCATATAATATTTAATCATATAATCATAAATAAGTAATTTTTCTGATTTTTTTTTGCTTTATCTTAAAACAAAATGAAGCAACTGATAGACATGGCAAAAAAGGGCTGTTCCTTATCCCTTATCACTACCTGGTTATGACCTCTTGCGTTTCCTAGGAATAAGGCTTCTAGAACAGGTCATTCTTTCCCTAACATTCCAGCAAGATGTGTCCCAAGCCACAGAATCTCAGAGACTCAAAGTCAATCTTATTCTTTGGCGAGTTAGAAGGCTCTGCACAAAGGTGAGGTACCGTTATATTAATGATAGTTGTTATGGTTGTACTTAGTCCTGCCTAGACTCCTTAACAGCATGCACATGACTGGCACTAAGTGAATATTTGTTGAGTGGATGGCTGGAACTAATGAACCTACAGGAGACATCCAGTGTGCCTATGTCCCCGCCCCTTCATCTGGCAAACCAGAAGCGTGAGGCCAGAGGACTGGTTGACTTCCCAGGTTTGCACCATCGGCCAACACGCCAAGCCAAGTTTATTTGCAGCTCTCAATCAAATCTGCCTTTCACTCTCTTGCCTTCGGTTATTCAAATATTCTTATTGTCTCAGTCTGCTCTCAAAATTAGTCAAGCATATCTAAATCATTTGAATTCCGTAATAAAGGGCCATCGTCCAACCCTGAGTTAAATACCAACCCAAATCCACAAGCTAGCTATTTCCTTGAATGATTTTCATGCAAACAAATGGGTAAAAGAAGAGTTTTGATTTTAAATGACCCACTTGCTATTCATCTTCCTTAAGACATGATTTTAATTTCTAATCTCAATATTTCAAGCACTCTTCCCAGAGAAGACATGCACATGAACCACAAGGTAAAGGCAGCCTTGCACGGACATGGCCCTAACACTGACACACCTATCTCCCTTCCACAGGCTGCACCTCTGGCAGGAGGCCATGGTGTCTAATCTCTCTAATGAACGGCCCGTCACTATCTCTGCCACTGTGATTCTCAGACCTGCGGGAAGAGGAGACGAGCTAAAGCTATGTGGCAGGCACAAAATGAGAAGAATCAGGAACTGAAGAAAATAATATCACCTGGCACGCTAGTGACCCGCGTTCCCGTGAAAAGGCAGAAAAGCAGACACATTCTGCTGTGTCAACAAGAGTTTTGAAATAGAAAGATCAGGCTCCAGATCAAAGGCACCATCCTGGTACAAACACCAGTAACAGCTACCAATTACTGAATACCTCCTATGTACAAAGAACTGTGATATTTCTCTCTCTCTCTCTCTCTCTCTCTCTCTCTCTCTCTCTCTCTCTCTCTCTGTGTGTGTGTGTGTGTGTGTGTGTGTGTGTGTGTGTGAATTTTAAAGAATTTCTAACCCTTACCAGGTAGATGCTATAATCAACTCATTTTTAGAATAGAATCTGATGGTCAGAAAATTTAAGTTACTTGCCCAGGTTCATACTTGAGACTAGATTATTTATAAAGAATAGAAGTTTACTTGGTGACTCTGGAGGTTGGGGCATCTGAGGCCCAGCACCAGCCTGTGGTCAGGATCCAGTGAGAGCCTCCTTGCAGTGTCAGATCCTGGCAGAGGGCACTGGGAGGCCACAGAGCACACAGGCCAGCTTGGTTTTCAATTACTCTTCTTATAAAGCCACAAATGACATCATGGGAGCCTTACCCTCCTGACCTCATCTAAGCCTGATAACCTTCTCTGGCCCCACCTCCAAAAACCAGGCACAGAATGTCAGGACTAATGAAGCTTTGTTCTTCATTACTTTGTACTTTGGGGAGACACATCCAAGTCATAGCAAACAAAAACACAAGGAGAAACGTAACTTTTTTGTCCAGAGTGGCTGCATACATTGCTACAGGTTGAATTTTGCTACTCAAAGTATGGGCTGAAGTCCTAACTCCCAAGACCTCAAAATATGGCCTTATTTGGAATCAGAATCTTTGCAGATGTAATTAGTTAAGCTAAGATGCAGTCACACTGGAGTAGGGTGGAGCTTTAACTCGACATTACTCATGTCCTTATAAGAAGTGAAAAACATAGACTAGAGAAAGTCATATCAAGACAGAGACACGGAGAAGACAGCCACATAGAGGTAGAACGTGGTGTCATGCACATACAAGCCGAAGAGCGCCAGGGATTGCTGGCAAACACCAAAAGCTAGAAGAGACAAGGAAGGCAGAAGGGTATGCCCTGCTGATAACACTGATTTTGGACTTCTCCTCCAGAACTGTGACACAATAATTTTTTATTGTTTTAAGTCACCTTGATTGCAGCATTTTGTTATGCTGCAATCTAATACAAACTAATAATGCATCGAACAGTGTGAATAGAGGAACCATTACTGGAAATTGGGAAGACGATGGAAGGAGTTGGGATGAGGAGGGGAAGGTCCAAAGCCTCAGGAATTCTGCTTTAAGCTGTCTGCTAGTCATCCAAGTGAACTTTGAGTGGTCCACAAGAAAACAAAAGAAAAGCTAGACTGGTTTATGATATAAAGTACGTCTCCCGTTATTGTAAGCCAGGATTTCCCACTTTATGGAATACTAGTTCAGCAAGAAAAAGGGAAAATTCTGGGTCAAATAAAATTAAATGTACTTCAGTGTTAGAGTGTCTTGGCTCCTTTCATTCTAGATACAGTTGAAGAAATGTGTGTTTAAAATGGTATCAGCTTCGGTGCTGGGGCCAACGAGGCCGGCATTGGAGCCTGCCATGAGGCTAGGCCGGTGCTGGGGCCTCCGAGGCCGGGATTGGAATCCTGCCAAGGGGTTAGACCGGTGCAGGAGCCAATGGCCAGCATCGGAGCCTGGCGTGAGGCAAGTTCACTCCTGCGGCCTCCAAGGCCGGGACCAAAGCCAGCTTAGGGGTTAGACCGGTTCAGGGGCCAGCGAGACCAGAACTGGGGCCTCCCATGAGGCAAGGCCGCTGCTTGAGCCAGCGAGGTCTGGATCAGTCCACTGAGTAGCCAGACCACTACTGGGACCATCAAGAGTGGGATTGGTACTTGCAACGCAGCATGCACAGAGAAATATCGCAGAAAATATAAATCAGACGCTTCTCTTAATCAGCAATAACTAGGAGGAAAAGGGCAACAGGAAGAGGTTGAGCTATAGAAAAGGCCCTATAGTGAAGCAACTAATGTGACCAATCAGAGGGTATGTAATACTGGAGGACGGAGCCTCTTTAAAACGTAGGAGGTACATAAACAAATGTATCAAAGTAAATCACCAAAGAAGTGTGGGATGGAGGGAGGGGGAGGGAATGGGATGGGGGCTGGAGGAGGGCTAATTGGATGATGTGTGCTTGTATATCCTCTCAAGTCTTGTACTCCAATGTGATTGATATATGACTATAATACACCAATTTTAAAAATAAATTAATTTAAAAAAATAAATAAAATAAAATAAAATGGTAAAATAAAATAAAATGGTATCAGCTTCATCTGCCATATGCAGAATTTGCAGCCCCATGCTGGAAAGATGAGAACCGGCAGGTGGGAGATGCTCTCTCAAATCAAACCAGCTCAACGTCTTCATACAGCCAATCACAGGCAACAAACGCACCGAATCTCCCCACTAATAATTTTAAAATCGAATGTGAATGGTATCTAAGGTGGAGACCCTAGGAAAAGCCACAGACTTGTTGGTATAGTTGAGCCACTGAAACACCCTCAAGTGCTGCTTTGGTTTGCAAAAAAATTTTTTGTCTTCTTCTTCTTTTTTTTTTTCCCAATACTAGGAATGGAACCCAGAGACTCATGCACTCTAGGAATGATCTCTACCACCGAGCCACATCTCCAGCCCTGTGTCAGCAGTTTCTGAAAAGAATAAAATATAATAAAACAAAACTTGTTTTCACTGTTACTTGTTGTATTGAATCACTTGCTAAAATCACTAATTTCCCTATTACCAATTTCAAAAGAATAGCTTCGGTCTTGAGTTTTCTGCCATGTTCACAGTGCCCTTTTACAACCTTATCCTTGCCTTCCCTTCTGCGGTCTGTGCTTTTGTGGGTTTTCTAGAATTTTCTCCCTCATAATCTTTTCCTGCTTCCTCCTTAAGTACGGGGCTCCCCCAGGATTCCATCATTCACGCTATGCACTCTCCAGCGTGGTCAGCCTTTTCAAAGAGCACCTTCTGCTGACCCTGCTCAAAATAGCTCTTCTCCAAGTTTCAAGAGTGTCAATCTAACCACTGGGTTAGAACACAGTCACCTGACGTCCTGTGGGTTAGTCAAACTCAACCTGTTGATCTGGAACCCAATACTGCTGCTAAAACAGGATGCCTGAAAGTATTTATTTACTCCTATTCCCACAGGAAACCTCCCTAAAATGAGAGTCAAGATATTTGTTTAAAAGTATAAATCCCAAGGCCTAAGAAACCAGGAGAGATAACAGACAATGTGACTGATTACTTTCCTTGTTGCTAGACGGATTGAGAGCAGTTCATAAAGAATGAAAGCAGAACATAATTGCAAAACAAGTGAAGCCACATTGCACAACTGCGGGAAGGCGCAAAACTAGAAACGCCCTGGGAACCGCAGAAGTAACGGGAGGCATGAGGCCGGCAATGGAGCGGTGGTGGCGCCTCCAAAACACACTGGTCTTTGGGTCCCCTCCACACACGCACAGAGGAGGGAACAGAGCTATTCTTTTAAAAAGTTATTTTTCCGAAAATTGAACCAAAGACACTCTAGAATTGAGAATATGAGAAACAGTGAGGCTCCATGCTGGAAACTAAAAAACACACTGGCATACCCCACTCCTGGAACCAAGTACTAAGAAGCTGACAAGGAGGGCGAGATGCAGCCGTCCTCACCGCGCCCAAGAGGCTGAAGGATCCTTCTCTGCAATACGTGAATTCTGTCAGAGAAGGCGCCTGCAAACATGAGGTCCTTCCATGAAAGTCCTCACACCCCTCCCATCAATGAGCTGCTGACTGGAGCCTTCATTACAGTGGAGCGCCCACCCGGTCATTACATCCCGGGACTATGGAGCCACAGGAGAGCCTCCAGCTGGGAAGAAAATGCAACAGGAAGTACATGAAAAAGATAAAAATCAGAAGAAACTGGAGCAGAATGACTGTGAAAACAAAACAAACAAGAACAAATATAAATACATAGATATACACATATATATGCGCACACACACAACTCATTCTCCTATAGAGATAAGACTTTGCATTCAGGTAACAATAGAACAGAATGCCAGCTTTTAAAAAGCATTTGGACAATCCCAATAGAGGCAGTTATTAACTCAATGGAGTGTATAAAATTGTACAAGAAAAGGATTGCAATTATAGCGAGGTACTTGGCAGTGAGCAATACTTATGTAATAGGGCAATATTAGATACTGACCTGGCAGAGGAAGAAAACTGACTAAACAGGATACAGGGTAAGAAGGTCGGGAGGTGAACTACGTTGTAAGTCCTAAGTTCTCACCTAGTTGAATACAAGGTAAATAGAAAATACCTCAAATTAATAAAAAGCAAATTTTAAGACAAATTAAATGAGGCTAGGCAGATTATTTTTTAAAATATGAAGGTAAATAGCATATAATAAATAGATGAAAGTATAGGAGAAGCCGGGCGTGGTGGCGCACGCTTGTCATCCCAGCATTTGGGAGGCTGAGACAGGAGGATGGCGGTTTGCGGACAGCCTCAGCTACTTAGGCCCTCTGCAACTCAGTGAGACTCTGTTTCAAAATAAAGAATAAAAATTGGGCAACTCGGAGGTCAAATGCCCCTGGGTTCCATCCCCAGACCCACAAAAAAAAAGTATAGATCTCAGAGAAAGGAAGAATGAAAAGAGTGAAATTAAAAAGCCTTATTATGGGAGTTGAAATGTTGAATTTTTCACCTCTGTATATGTATTACATTGACAAAAATCAAAAGTGAATAAGAACTCAAATACTAAATTCACCATCTTCTTCCCTAAATGTGTCCCCCTTTCTCTATTTTCTGTTTTGCTTGGAAATACCGCTATGCTGCCAAATCCTAAAGCTGGGAGCCCGGGGTTTGTTCCTGACCCATCTGTCCACCTCGTGCTGTCTCCTCACCGTCCATCACCAGCCGAACATCCTCCGTGGTTTCTCAAGCCCACCGTTCCCCCTCGCCCTCCTCCTGCCATGGTCTAATCCAGGTCCTAATCTAAACTCGCGGGGAGTATTCCGTATCTCCACACTAGTTTCCCTGACCCGAACCTCTGGTCAAGTGAGTCTCCCCTCTCTTCCTGCGCTGCTGTTTCTCCTACTGGAAGGGAAGGGTGTCAGGGGAATGATTCCATTTTGAAATGTGTCCAGCAGCAAAAAATAACCAATGCAGAAGTAGGATGTGAGCGTCAGCAGGAAGCAGAGAAACAGCAGGAATCTAGAAGTGAAGAGAGGATTGACGGTAGAGAGTCTAGTAAATATCTTTGCCCTCAGTAACTCGGAACTGCTGAAGGCCTTCACCATAAACACAACGAGGACAACGGGAGGTTGACGGAGCGCAGGGAAATGGCGGGGACTGAATCAGCAGAGCTTGAATGGTAAGATGCAGAACTGGACGGTTGAACGGTGGTACCATTAACTAAGACTGCCCACTACTTGAGTTTGCCATGAGTTTAGCTAGCATCTGTGGTACGTGCGTGCATGCGTGCGTGTGCGCGTGTGTGTGTGTGTGTGTGCGTGTGTGTATGTGTCTAGCATTTGTGGTGCATGTGTATGTGTGTGTGTGAGAGACAGACAGACAGGCAGGCAGAGTCAAAAAGACAGAGAATAAGATAAGAATACGAAAGATAAGAATAAGATAAGACAGTAACACTCAGCCCTGCTGCTGACCAGGCTGAGATAGTCCGAGCAGAACCCTGGCAATATGTCTGCACAGTCAAGGCCACAGTGCAGCTGTAAAATGCCTGGCTCTCCCTCCTTCTGGGCAATCGCTGTTTTCTTACCAAGGGTATTATTTTGGCCTGCCACCTTCTGAACTGAGACTGTGGAGAAAGTCAAGCCAGTCAGATGGTTCCCTTTCCCCGCCCCTCCCTGACTCAGCAGCACAGGGCCAGACTTCAGGAAGTCTCCTCCCAGGTCCCCGCTCTTGGGCATGGTCACCCTTTGCTGTAAGTGAACGAAGAAAAGTAATTTTGTGCCATTATCTGTGTTCCTAATGGTCTTTGGTCACTACGCTTTAACATCCTGCTTGAAAGGTGTGTTGAGAGAACATAAAAATGGCAGAGACGGTAAAAGAGACAATGAAGCCAGACCATGGAGGGCAGCCTGGATTCTCCATTCTGAGAAGCTCTGCAAAGGCCTCTTTCACAGTGCCTGCACGACACAGGTTCAAGCCTCAGCCTCCTCTGTGTCTAGAGGTATATCCTTGGATCAATCAATACCCTTCTCCCTCCAATCTTCAATTCCTGCATTTGTAAATTCCGATGATTATAGGGTGAAATAATTCCCCATAACCTCTCCCAACCTGGAACTTCTAGGATTCAGCCAATAAAATCTGGTTACAACTGCAGAAGGCTCTGGGTTGCCAGCCGGCCACCTTGATGAGACAGAGAGTTCCTATGCACACTCTGGGGAGTCTGACCCTATACATCAGCGTACATAAAGCCAGTTAGTTACCTATAAATGGCAACTTTTGGGTCTATGCCACAAAACTGGTCCAACTACATGGTTTTTATTTTGATCATAGATTTTAAGAAAAACCCCTATCAACAAATTATTCATCAGTGGCTTCCAGCAATTTGTCTAAAAAAAAAAAAAAGTCTAGACTTGGGAGACCCTGATATTTAGGTCATGTGTCCAGTGAACTGGGGGGGGGGGTCCTGGTTTGACACTGAGTGCCACCTTCTCCCAGCTCAGGAAGTCTCTGTGCCACAGGGGTACAAGTGGGTCACTGTCCTCCAAGCCAAGTGCATTACACAAACGCTCCAATACTCAATAGTGAAGAAAGCAAAACAGGAAAATTTCCAGTTGATTTGCTCTTAGCTCCTCGACACTAGTATCCTTCATGGAGAAACTCAGGAAAGAACACTTTCCATGTTCAGCTTGGGCTATGCCTGCCGATTTCCTTTTGCGTCAAATATTAGCTCCATATAGTGGGGATCAGACATGCCTCAGAACAGCTTATCTTTCGTTAACTTTCTACATTTCTTGCTGCTGGACTTAGGCCTTATGGGTTTTCCCCAGTCAGATCTTTCGCAGCAAACTTTCTACCCTTCCTTTACACTAAACAACCACATTTCTTGGTTGATTCAAATATATAAGCCCCTCCGCAGTTTCAATAATGCAAATGGCTTTGTCCCCTCTACCAGCACTCCATTTGTTAAGGATTTTATAGGACACATACCTAAGGGTAGAACACTTTGCCAAAACTGATGGAAAATGCCAGGTGTGGTGGTGCATGCTTGTAATCCCAGCATTTTAGAGGTTGAGACAGGAGGATCGAGGTTTGCGGACAGCCTCAGCTACTTAGTGAGGCCTTCTGCAACTTAGTGAGACCTTGTTTCAAAATAAAGAATAAAATAATAGGGCTGGGGGTATAGCTTGGAGGTAGATGCCCCTGGGCTCCATCCCCAGTACCACACACACACACACACACACAAAAAAAAAAAACTTATGGGGAGTCAAAGATGAAAAAGAAATACCACCTGCCTTCCAGAAGCCATTATTTTAGAGAGCAGATAGAGATCATACACATGAAAAGCAGTAATGGCAGGCAGACTGGGTAGATGTTGTAACAAAGACTCAGTCCTGTAACTCACTCCAAATGAACCCTGCACTGGTTCAGTTCTCACCGAATCATGATGCCACCTACAACGCAAATCCCAATGCTTACTGTACCTACTGTGCCACTGGCTACTTGGAGCTCACAAAAAAGGACTGGGGAGACAGCACGACTCCCATGGCCACCAGAGTCAGCTGGGGTGATCTTGCAACGGGCTCCACATCCCGGCCCCCTGGCCCTCCAAAGTCTTCCATGGAAAGGAAAATAGAATAAAAAGTGACCTTAGATTTGCACTCACGCAGAATGTTGGAGAGAGGCCAGAGATCGGCAAGGGTAAAATAAAGCCTAGAAAAGGGTTTTCCACATTTCACCCTTAAAAGAAATAGAAGATTGAAGGATCGAATAGAAGAAAGTGAGGACTGCAGGTATGTTCTGAAGCAGAATGAATGAGGCCACTGTTAATCTGAGAGACGTAGGAAGATTTCATGACCCTCTTAGTTTTAGGGGTTGGCTGTCTAAAAGGATGATCCTTTGGGACCATCAAGAAGTTGGGTGAAAATGGGACAGGACAGGGGGCAGATACCCCTACCCCCCAGTAACAGCCAATTGTGCAACTTTGCTTTGAGCTTTCCTGCTGAATAACCTCCCACAGCAGCGGAGACACAGCAAGGAGCCCACGCTGGCCTAACGCATGGTTCATTCCAGCATAGATGTAAGAAAACCAAACGCTATCAGCAAGTTCTCCTAAAGCAGAGCCTGGCCCACAGGAAGCATTCAGGAAAGTGGCACAGTCCAAGAGGAACAGTAAGAGCCCAAGCCTCAAATAGGAGAGGAGGCGGGCGAATCCCAGGATGCGCAAATAAACGTTTCTGCTGGGAACTGAGTCCCAGTTTGACTTAAAGACAAGCGCGATCTACAATTAGACTACAGAGAAAAGGTTAAGAGATAAGCCCCAACTGTTTTAGAAAGATAAGACGCTAAGAATTTGTCTTTTCAGACTATTTTGTCTAAGAGATTAGTCACATCCCCCCCCCCCATCTGCTCCAGGTTCTGAGTTAAAGCAATAAAAGCGTGTGGTTTGCAATCAAGGCTGTACCTATACTAGTTGCCAGGGGAGAGAAGTCTCAGCATCCTGTTTCAGTTCAGTAATGCTTAGGAACCTATGTTTTATAAAGAAGGCACTTGATGCAGTCCGCTGAACAGAGTCAATCACTGCTAAAATCTTCAAATTTTCAATCTCCAATCTTGGTTTTGACCATAAAAATACATTCTTCTTAGAAGCTTTCTGTCCAACTTAACCACTGTCCGTGTCAATGCAGTTGTTTTTGTTTGTTTGTTTTGTTTGTTTGTTTGTTTGTTATTTGTTTGCACTGGGATCCAGCTCAGGGTGTTAGGTATGCTAGGGAAGCCACTTATTTTTTTAAGTAAAATATTAATGACTCCTTATTCTAGAATTTCAAAGTCAGAGATACTGCTTCTGAAGGGTAGGGGCATATTGGACTGAGAGGATAGCAGTAATATCAGGTACAATACACCAGGGTAGTAGTTTTTCCTCTAATAAATCATGTGATTTCCTAAACAAAGACAAAATCATTAACAAAATACAGTCATGCTGCATGGGTACTGTGTGGTGTGTGTGTGTGTGTGTGTGTGTGTGTGTGTGTGTGTGTGTGTGTGTTGCTAGGGATTTGAAGCCAGGGGCATTATACCTCAGAGCTACACTCCCAGCCTTATTTTATTTTTTATTTGCAAACAAACAGGGTCTCACAAAGTCGCTGAACAGTCTCGCTAAGCTGCCAAGGCTGGCTTTGAACCTGTGATCCTCCTGCCTCAGCCCCCCAAGTACTGGGATTACAGACATGTGCCAGAATACCTGGCCACATGGACACTTCTAAGTCCTTCAAACTATCAGTCCAAGCCCACTTACTACTTAGGCTATAAAAGGATAACTAAAATCCCACTGTAGGGCTGGGGGTATAGCTCTGTGGTAGAGTGCTTGCCTAGCATGCGTGAGGTTCTAATTCAATCCCCAATAATGCAAGAAAAATAAAGACTCATAAGATGGATTAATGTGTATTATATAGGCAATCATGCCTCTCCCAAACAATGAACCCCTTTTTAAAATGAGTAAAAAAGCTGATTTTCCCTCTTCCTTCACCATTCCAGGGTATGAATTCAGCAAGCCCAGTGAGCTGACGATCCCGGCCACGTACAGACCTTCACAGATCTTCAAAAACCACCAAGATGAATGTTCCCTAATGTTCATTTCTCACTGTGAACGACATATGCACATATACAAACGTATCGCTATTATGCACGACAATGCACACACAAAAATTTTAAAGTTATTTTTCAAGTTCATAAAATGTATTCTCACTGATTTTTTTTAAATTCTCCTTTCATATCTGTTCTTACTCATTCCCCACAAAACAAGTAAAACGTAGTTATGTGTTGAAAGGGAAGTATGAGGTCCTCCTTCCTCATTCCCTGATGGGGAAATGAAGCCTGAGGGAGAAGAAGTGCCTTCCCCACTGTCACCCAAGCCGTGGACTTGGGAACCGCATCCCAGCGGGAACTTGTCCAGCTCCAAGACCCAAGCACTTTCTCTTAAACCCACTGGGGCTGCTCAGAAAGCCGGGGATGGTGAGGCCACGGAGGATGAGTCGGGGTGACCACAGTTATTACATGGTCAGGAGTGTTAAACATGGCAGGCCGCGTCCACCAGTGGCTTCAGTGATCCTAACTCAAAAGGTAAATTACCAGCCGGGTGTGGTGGCACACGCTTGTAATCCCAGCATTTGGGAGGCCGAGACCGGGGGATCGCAGTTTGCAGACAGCCTCAGCTACTTATTGAGGCCCTCTGCAACTCAGTGAGACCCGGTTTCAAAATAAAGAATAAAAAATAGGGCAGGGGCTGTAGCTCGGAGGTCAAATGTCCCTGGGTTCCATCCCCAGACCCGAAAAAGAAAAAAAAGGTAAATTACCTTTCGCTGGAAAGCCAAACGCTGTGCTAGGCACGTACTTTGTACATGATATTTCTATTTCTAATATAACAATTCTGTATTCAAGGGGAAAAAAGGAGACTCAGGAGACTGAGGCTACGTAAACTTAAGTAATTTACCCCAGGGCATCAACTAGCTAAGGCCAGAGCTGGAATTCAAATCCACAATATGCCAAAGCAACGCCCCTGCCTCAGAAGGTCCCAAGGACTGAGCAGTCCAGTGGCAGGAAGCCGCTGGCACCTGTCTCCTCGCTGTCTCTGGTTTTCTCCTAACCCACATCCCAAGAATAGGCTCCTTTCCTTAAGCCAAGTCTCCTTATATGGGGCTGTCAAACCCAAAGAAGGCGCTTACCGCCCTCCCTCCTCCCAGCATCCACGAATTAATTCATAGGCAGATTCGCCAGGAGGGGGTTAGAAGGGAGGGACAGGTATGTGCCTGAACCCTCCGCTCCCGCGAGAGGACCCAGGACCCGCAGCGTGGCACTCCCTGGAAGGGCCCCTAGACTAGAAGTCTACTGGTCTGGAAGAACCCCGAAGGTTGTGCCTGGAGCCTTCAAAAGCCTTCCCAGGCTGGGTGCACCGGGAGCATCCCCAGTCCTCCAATTTAAATGTCCAAGGTGCCCAAGACCCCCCACCCAATCTCACCGCGAGGCGCTTCCCTTCCTTTTGACGCGGAGGACCAGGGAGACCACACTCGGTGCGTGCAGAGTATCAGGGAGGCTGGTCCCTCTGCACCCCCACCACGCAGCGGGGCAGGCGCTGCTCACGCTGGACAGGCGCCGCTCCTCCCGGGGCGCTATCGGCAGCTCGACCCAGGACCGCAGGCTTGCTGCAGCCCCTCCAGTGGAGCTGCCCGCCGCACCAGCTCTTAAGCGCTCGTCTAGGGTCACGTGATGCAGACCTAAAGGGCCAAAGGTGTGTCCCCACCTCCCACTCCCAGAAACCTAGCCGCGCCCAGTCAGCACTTTTTGTGCTGAAACAACCAAACAGCCCGGGGGTGGAATCCTAAAAATAACAGTCTGCCTCGGTGCACGCTTGTAATCCCAGTACTTGGGAGGCTGAGACTGGAGGATCACAGGTTCGGTTCGAGGCCGGCCTCAGTTACTTAGTGAGGCCCTCTGCAACTTAGTGAGACCCTGTTTAAAAAAAGGGGGGGGGGCGCTGGGAGGGGGTAGCTCGGAGGTAGAATGCCCCTGGGTTCCATCCCCAGTACCTCAAAAATAAATAAATATATAAATAAATATAATTGAGAAAACTTAGCCACTGGTACAATGCAGGCTGAGTTGTTCGTTTTTAGTATTAGTTGTTTTTTCCCACTATTAATTAACTGCTTAGAATTCCAGCCCCTTATTTTAAAATTATTTCCCCTCTCAGTGTTTGTCTGAAAACCAAGTGGTGTTTTGCCCCCAGCTGTTTGAAAAAATCAACCCACATTCGTAGATCAACAACATCCCACCCACATTAAGAGTGAGTGTGAGCGTCCTGGTGGCGGCGCACGCTTGTAATCCCAGCATTTGGGAGGCTGAGACAGGAGGATCTGGGTTCAAGGACGGTCTCAACTACTACTTAGTGAGGCCCTTTGCAACTCAGTGAGACCCTGTTTCAAAATAAAGAATAAGCGCCGGGCGTGGTGGCGCACGCTTGTAATCCCCGCGCTTGGGAGGCAGAAACAGGAGGATCGCGCAGGTTCGAAGCCAGCCCCGCGCGCTGGCTTAGGAGACCCTGTTTCCAAATAAAAATGTAAAAATAGGTCTGGGAGTGTAGCCCGGAGGTACAAGGGCTTCCAGGAACCCCAGTACCACCAAAAAATATATATATATATAAAGAATAAAAAATAGGGCCGGGGTGTAGCTCGGTGGTAGAATGCCCCTGGGTTCCATCCCCAGACCCCCCCCCAAAAAAAAAAGAAAGAAAAGAAAAGAAAAGAGCGTGCCAGCACCCATTTGGAGCGCTACTTTTGCATTTACACGGAAATCTGTGCTCTCTATCATAATTATCTCAGACTTGCAGGTGAGGAACTGAGACTCCTGTCACGGGAGTCAAGGTCACAGGGCCTGTAAGTGACTCCACCAGGTGCTGGGCACGAAGCCAGACACCAGAGGAGACCAGAAATTAAAAAGGCAGGAGAGTGCAGTGGTGAGTAAATAAGAGGCGATCCTGGGGGTCGTTGCTGGCCACTGGGAACCTTACCCAGCACCCCCCAGCCAAGCGTGGCTGCAGGAGCGAGCCCAGGAGCAACCAGGAGAAGAGCGGCCGCCAGCCCACCAACCAGGGATCGTTATTGTTTTAAGCCATTTTCGATTTTATATACGTTTATCGGTGCTAATGTTTTACATCATGACGTAGTTCACACATGCACACTGCACCTGGTGGGCTTCCCTCCCTCCCCAGCCTCTCCCTCCCCCTTCCAGGGGATTGAGACTGACAAGGGTGTTCTCACATGCGCACATGAAGCCGACGAAAGTGCTTTCTTCGTTCACTTTGGAGGAGTTCGTGATGCATCTAAGGCTACCAGAAGCCTTGACTTTGTGGCCGGGAACAAATTTCTTAATGTCACTGAATCTTAGTTTTCTCCTGGCGGGTGTGACGACTAAATGAACAGTTCCTTGTAAGTCTTGTAGACAGCGTCCGCAGCTGCTGTTTAGCACCGCACGTTGTGCATAGGAGTGCCTCCTGCCCACTGTCTCTTTATGGAGAAAAACTTACTAGTGGGAAAAGGATTTTCCTTCAAGGCCAATATCAGCCCACCTTTAAGATTTGCAGAGCCCACGGCAAGATCACAAATAAAGGTCTTAGAAATCAGATGCCTCAATATTTATTTATTTTATTATTATTATTATTATTATTATTATTATTATTATTATTTTGGTGGTACTGGGGTTCCTGGAAGCCTTTCTACCTCTGGGCTACACTCCCAGACCTATTTTATACTTTTTTATTCTTGGAAACAGGGTCTCTTAAGCCAGAGAGGCTGGCTTCGAACCAGCGCGATTCTTCTGTCTCCGCCTCCCAATCGCGGGGATTACAAGCGTGCGCCACCACGCCCGGCTGCCTCAATATTTAAAAGTCACCAAGCAAGTTAACAAACTCTTAGGTACCACAGGTAATACTGCCTTCCCACCTTGGCAGGTAAATACTTTCCTAAGGACATGAAAGGCCAAGTTCAAACTTGTGTGGGTTCTGCACTTGAATGTGGGGCTCCAGGGTGATGCTGGTCTCTAGTTCCTGATCTGTGACAGGTGAGCCCTAGACAAGTGCTCCTTGGACTTAGGAAGTGAGACAGCTACTAGCCAAGGCCTGCTGTGCTCCAAAATGAAGCCTATTAGATGAAAAACAAACGGAGTTTTATAATACATACAAAATGAACCATACTTTAGCATCCTTACTTAAAAAGAATGCCCCCCAAATATTAACTACAGCTCTAATAACTTCAAAGGAATGAATGTTGCAACCTACAAAGACATCATTGAAAAGCTTAAGTTTATTATATAATTAGTTTTGTGAATGTTGATTAAGATATGTTTTATTTTAATTTCTGTCTCAGTTCCCTGGAGTGAAAAATGGCATAATTCACTACAAGCAAAAAAATTGCAATTACTTTTATTAAAATCTGGTCATGCACTGCATAACAAGGTCCACAGTAGACCACATACACAGGGTGATGCAATGAATTTATGGTGCAACTGAGAATGTCTACTGTCTAGTGATACAGTAATGCCATGGAAAGGACATTGCTCACATTTGTAGTAATGCTGCCTTAAATAAACATGCTCCATTGCCAGTGGTCTAAAAGTAGAGCACAAACAATATTGTTAGTACACTCGATGGCCCAATAAACAATTATGTTGCTGACGTATATTAATGGTTTACTGACACTATATTGTTAACATTTTTTGGATTGTATTTCTTCTATTAAAAAAACAAAAAATACCTTCACTGTGAATCGGTCTGCTGCATCACCTGAGACAGCCTCCTGCATCTCCTGTTCTCTGCATCACCTGATGGCATCCCTTTCTCTTGTGCTTGAATTCATCTCAGACTGCTTTGTTCATCATGGCCCCTCAGCATGCCAAGTTCACTTCTAATGTAGCCAGGAAGAAGAGGCTGCCTCCTGGTTGCCATAGAAACAAAATTAAAAGTGATCAAGAGACAGGTGTGCTGGTGCAGTGCCTCTGTATTTGGGAGGATGAGACTGTAATCCCAGTACTTAAGAGGATGAGACAGGAGGATCTCAGTCTGAAGGTAGTCTCAGCAACTTAGCAAGGCCTTCAGCAACTTAATAAGAATCTCTTTCAAAATAAAAACATAAAATCGGGCTGAGGGTATAGCTCAGTGGTAGAATGCCCATGGGTTGTATTCTCGGTACCACCAAAGGATACTGAGAAAAAGTGGTTAAGGACTGCAAAGATGGAAATCAGTCTTGGTCATCAGTCCGGCACATCCCATCCCATCAGATCTGTGATGGTGAAGAACAAAGTCATGGAAGCTTCTAAAAATCTGCATCATCGAAGACAAGGCCAGCAAACATCTGAGAAGGGCCTATAATCAGATATCTTCTAATGGCCTGAAGAGCAGACACAGGAGCCTTCTCCTGTCAGCACCAAGATGGTCATGGCCAGGGCAGAAAGGTTACTTGTGATGTTGAAAGAAAATGTTCGCCCAACTATGAGTTTGAATTTACTGCTAGCTCTGGGTGGTTGAAAGGATTCCAGAATTTGTTATGTAATGTGAATGTGAATGACCAGTCTGTAGGGGCTGATCTGAAGGCAGCCACAGATGGAAATTTTGGAGAAACTCCAGGTAAGTTGATTGTGGAGTAAAATAGCTGTCTGAGGTCTGGCATGACTTCTCCTCATTCTGGAAATGGAAGCCTGCAAGAACTTTCATCCATAAGAGGCCACGTCAGTGATGGATTTCAGGGCTTTTAAGAACAGGATAACAGTTTTTCTTGGGGGTCAGTGTCACAGGCTACAAGTGGAAACCCTCTGTGATCTGGCAGAGTGAGGACCCCAGGGCCTTCAGGTCTATCACTAAACACACATTTTCAGGAGCAGGAAGAAGCTGCAGGTGAAACAGCTCCTCTTCGGGACGCCCTCCTGAGCTACCACGCCCGCCGGTGAAATGGAGAAGAGTTGTTTGTGGAGTCCTGCTGCCTCCCAGATCTTGGTCCTGCAGAGCCTCCTTCCC
Source organism: Muscardinus avellanarius (assembly GCF_963383645.1). Taxonomy (NCBI): domain Eukaryota; kingdom Metazoa; phylum Chordata; class Mammalia; order Rodentia; family Gliridae; genus Muscardinus; species Muscardinus avellanarius. Next base: position 9,270,066 of record NC_137795.1, read on the forward strand.
TTTTAGTGATGGTCTCCATCCCAGTATCAAAGTGACGTTTCTCCCTCCATACGTCCTTTCTTTGATTCAAACAAAGGATCTAGGCATTAGAACAGTTTTCCAAGGCTGGCCACCTGAGGAAGACCTCCGTCCAGGCTGCTGTTGCTGTGACCGAGGAAGGCACTAAGATAACGCTGTTTTGGAAGGACTACGACAGCTGGGACCACACCGAGGACCTTGCCTGGGCTGGGGGGGTGTACCACCAAGGAGGGTGTGAATGGCATCAAAAGACACTCGAGAGGCTTGCCCAGAACTTCAAAGAATGTGCCAGGAGGAGGAGGTTGTGAAAATCAACAAGGCTGAGGCTGAGATGAAAACACCTTTCCCCTGGGTGTGGTGAGGCCTCCCAGGCTCCTAGACATGGCTCCCGAGGAACTGAAGAGTCGTCCGAACTGGCACAGGAGCACGCAGCTGAAGAGGAGGCAAGAGGAAAGGGAAGCTGCAGGAGTTGCAAAAGTAGAACCTCCAAGAAGACGCCCAGGGCAGGGTGGGGCAGACCCGTGGCAGAACTCGATAATCCCCCCAGACAGTGTGCAAAGCAGGGACCAGCCCTGAAAGGCTTCCGTTCACAGAGAGGAATGTTCACGGTGCATGGTCTGCTAGCAAGTAACTGATGGAAAAAGAAACGACCAACAAACCCCCGTGGAGGCATCCTGAGAAGTTTTATCCAGAGCAGAGCCTGGATGGGACCTTCAGGAGGATTCCAGAAGGATTCTGGGAGGGTTCCAGAGGGCCCTGGTGTCACAGGCAACAGCTGCACAGTGTTGCTGCCCTGATGGACTTCCAGTGGGATAGGACGGGAAGTGGAAGACAGAAGTGTCGACAATCCTGGCCCTTGGTAGGCCTGGGCTAATAACGGGTGTGCTTGTATCTTAGTTTTTCAAAAAGTTTAAAAAGTAAAAGAATACGAATAACAAGGGCTGGTGAGGATGTGGGGAAATAGAAAGCCTTATACTCTGTCGGTGGGATTTCAAATGAGTACGGCCCTATGGAGATCAGTCTGGAGGTTTCTCAAAAGGCTGAAATGGATCCCCCATGTCTCACTCTTGGGGACCTTCCCGAAGGAATTGAAATCCGAATAATAAAGGGATACACGTATCCATGTTTACAGCAGCACGATCACAATATCCAAAGTATAGAATCAGCCTAGGTGCCTGTCAGCAAATGACTGGGTTATGAAACTATGGTGTACACACAGAATGGAATTTTACTTGGCCATAAGAAAGAAATATAATGTCACTTGCAGGAAAATGGATGGAGTCAGGGAATATTATGCTAAGCAAGATTAGTCTATCCTAGAAAGGAAAGGGCCATACGCTTCACTCAAATGTGGAAGCTAGAGAGAAAGTGGTGAGTAAAAAGGACCTTAAATAAATGTAGGGAGATACTAGAAGAGTAGTGGGGAGTTGGGGTGGGAGAAGGGGAGGTGAGAGCAGATATTTGATGAAACAGTTCAAAGAATCCTGTGTTCATATATGAAGTTATCAATGCCAATTTAATATCTATGGGGTGGGCAGAGAGCTCGGTGGGATCCAGAAGGAAACACAACACAAGTGTGTGTGTGTGTGTGTGTGTGTGTGTGTTTTACACACCGAACCCTATTATGATGTATAATTACAACGCAACAATAAAAACTATTAAAGAAAAATCCAAAAACGTTAAATAGGAAAAAACTTATGGAATAAGACTATGACAAAAGAAGGTACTTTTATTTAGCTATACAATGTGTGTTTTAAGCAAGGTGTTTTTAACAAAAGAGTCTAAAAGTTTAAAACTTACAAAGTACAAAATTACAGGAAGCTAAGGTTAATTTCTGTGTGCATGTGCGGGTCTGGGGGTGGAACTCAGAGGCATTCAACCTCTGAGCTACACCCCCTATCCTATTTTTTATTCTTTATTTTGAATCAGGGTTTCACTAAGTTGCGGAGGGCCTCACTGAGTAGCTGAGGCTGTCTTGACCCGCGATCCTCCTGTCTCATCCTCCCCAATGCTGGGATGACAAGCGTGCACCACTACGCCCGGCAGCTAAGGTTAAATTTTTAATGAAGAAAATTTAAATTCATTCAGCATAGTGAAAGCATAGCGTCCTGGGCCTTCCCAGTCACTCGCCTCTCACTTACACATCGAGACCAGCTTCTACTCCTGCCAACTCCAATAGGTAAATGCCCTATACAGCCACAACCATTCCGTTTTTAAAAAATATTTTTTACGAAGCCGGGCATGGTGGCACACGCTTGTAATCCCAGCATTCGGGAGGCTGAGACAGAAGGATTTTGGTTTGCGGACAGCCTCAGCCACTTAGTGAGGCCCTTTGCAACTCAATGAGACCCTGTTTCAAAATGAAGAATAAAAAAAAAAAATAGGGCTGGGCATGTAGATCAGAGGTAGGATGCTACTGGGTTACATTCCAGTACCACAAAAAAAAAAAAAAAAAAAAAAATCTTTTATACCATGTCTGTGTACCTTTTCAATAGTTGGTTACCTTTACATTTGCAAATACTTACCATGGTTGTTAGAATCACCTGCAGTATTCAGCAGTACAGGACCATGCTATCTAGGTTTACATCCTAGGAGCAGGGTGTTCTACCATAGAGCCTTGTGTGTCAAAAGCAAAACTTGGGGCATAGAGTAGGCTCCCCATCTACTGTTACGTAAGTACATCTAGGATGGCCTCACAACAGCAGCATCGCCTAATGATGAGCTTCTCAGACTGTGCCCCTGTTGTTCAGTGAAGCATGACTGTAATTAAAACTTAGAGTCAAAAGAAGCAAGCTCCCAAGTGCAACTCTGTTCATTTGTAGCATTTAGACTCTGAAGTCAATAAAGATGAACACTACTCTAGCATGTTCAGAACAACCTGTATTTGAGTTTTTTGTATGTCAGAATTTTTGCTAGACATTCTTTTTAAAAATCAAGAAAAGTCTTTTGTGTTTTTTGTTTGTGTATATGTGTTTTGCTTTTATTTTTGTTTGAGGGTACTGGGCAATGAACCTAGGGGTGTTCTGCCTTTGAGCTACACTCCCAGTCCTGATTTAGTTTTTATTTTGAAACAGTCTTGTCAAGTTACAGAAGGCCTCACTATGTTGCTGAGGCTAGACCAGAACCTGTGATTCTCCTGTCTCAGCCTCCCAAGTACTGGGCTGTAAGGAACTCGCAGTTCAGTTGGAGAAGAGGTGAGGAAGATGCATAAATTGATCTCTCAATAATATCAATATTAGTATTAATAATATTTATGTTGTAACTAGGATCCATCAAGAATGCCCTTGCATCAGCAACAAGAACCAAGTGCCTTCCTAAAGTGGCAGGGGCTCGTCAGCAGAGGAGGTGACATAAAGCTGGACACAGTGAACCAGGACTTGACTAAAGCTGAGGTTAGGAAATCCAATTGGAAGCTAGCTTGGGAGGAGCTTTACTGCTGAGCTCCGGAGGCTGATGTCCTTCTGAACTAGTAGATTAGGAAATATGTTTTCTTAATGAAATTGAACAGAACAATAGAAGAGGTATTAGTTTACCAGAGCTGCTGTAACAAAGTACTAAAACCTGGGTGGCTGTAAACAATAGAAATTATTGTCTCACAGTTCTGAAAAATGGGAGTCTAAAATTAGGGTGCCAGTAGGGATATATTCCCTCTGAAAATGACAGGGAAAGGATGTTTTCCTCCCCCTTTCAGCATCTTGAGGACACATGTACCCTTTGGTTGTGACAACATCACTCCGACCTCTTCTTTCTCTCCACAGAGCCTTCTACCTATGTCTCTTCACAGCATCTTCCTGCTATGTCTGCCTGTCTCTGCCCCACTTTCTCCTTTTTATAGAAACATCAATCATATAATGACCTCATTTTAACTTGGTTACTTCTGTAAAGACCCTATTTTCAAAAAAGGCCGCATGAAGATCAGAAATTCAACATTTAACTTGAGTGTGTGCGTGTACATGTGTGTGCATTTGTGAGTCACAATTCAGCCAGTGGCAATAGAATAGCAAATAATAGTAAATAACATTTTGCAAAACTTTCTGTTTCACTGTGCATGTATGTATGTGTGTGTTGCTAATTGTATTAGTGTCCAGTGGCTGCTGTAACAACACAAATTTATTGTCTTCTGATTGTGAATTCAGAAGTCTTAAGTGAAGGTGTCCACAAGGCTCTGTTCCTCCTGATTCCTTGCCCTTTGTGCTTTCGAGCAGCTGCCCGCATCCTCTGGCTCTTGGCTCTGTTCTTACATCCTTCCAGGGTCTTGGTTTCATCCTTAAAGCTCCTTCTCCTCATGATGGCACTCCTGTCTTCCTTTCACAAGGACTCTTGTGACATTGTGTCCACCTGGATACCCCAGGAGGATCTCCCATTCTCAGGATCCTTAACTTAGCCCCATCTACAAAGTTCCATTGGACATGTAAGGTGAAATGGTCATAGGTTCCAAACTAGGACCTGTACAACTTGGGTGCCATTATTCATCCTATTACAGCCATAATGAAAACCATATTTCTTACTAGGAGATATGGTAAAAAAAAATAGGCTGAAAACTACTGCAGTGGAACATTTTTAAATTTTTGATTAAGATATATTGTTTATTTTTCTCCTTATAAGCATAATATATGATTATTAGAGAAATAGGATATTCCAAAAGATCAGATTTCTAAAAATCCCACTGCAACTTCTCAGAGTTAATAAAAATCATGTATTTCTGGCTAATCTTTGATCTATGCAAACATGTTTTGAAAAATGGAAATTGCATCAGGCCCAGTAGCACATTTCTATAATCCCAGTCCTTGGGAGGTGGAAATAGGAAGATCATAGGTTGAAGGCCAGCCTCAGCAACTTAATAAGACCCTGTTTGACAATAACTAAAAGGGCTGGGAGTGTAACCCTAAGGCAGAGTGTCTAGGGTTCAATATCCAGTATAAAAAAGAAGAAAAGAAATTTTGCCAACTGGATGTGTGTGTGTGTTTGTTTGTTTGTTTGTTTGTTTGTTTGTTTTCTGGTACTAGAGACTGAACTCAGGGGAATTGTACCTCTGGGCTACATGCACAGCTCAATTTTTATTTTTATTTTCATACATGATTTTGCTAGGTTGATGAGAGTCTCACTAATTGTCGAGGCTCTCCTCAAACCTGTGATTATCCTGTCTCAGCCTTGCAAGTGCTGGGACTGAAGGCATACAACATCGCACTTGGCTTATGTCCTGTTTTTAACAGCATTATACCCCAATTCTTTTCACAAGTTATTCAAAAACATAATTTTAATGGCTGTATAATGCTAAGTCATATGAATTTATAATTTATTTGACCATTTTTCAGCATTTGGTCATTTGGTTTGCTTCTAACGTTTCCTTATTTTTAGTTCTCTAAAAAATATTTTCAGATCAAAAATTGTGTGTATGTGTCTGATTATTTCTGGGAAAAATATCTAGAAGGCAGAATTCCTTAGTCTGATGGCCCTTGAAAGGTTGTCTTGGTTTAAAGAAGACAATTCTGTCGGCACACATAAAGAGAAATGCGTGTTGCCGGGTGGGGGGATGCGTTGTAAGAGGCAGAGCTGGGAAGGTGTAGTAAGAACCATCCTGGCCAAAGGTGGTATGGCTTGGGCCTGGTGTGAGGTCCTTCCTGTGTTGGTGTCCTAGGGGTGCCATGACAGATCGCCGTAAACTAGGTGCCTTAAAAGAGCAAAACCTTGCAGTCTCACAGCTGTGCGAGTTGGAGGTCAAGGTGTGGTAGGGCTGCACTCCTTCAGAGGCTGTGAAGAGGCCCTCCCTGCCTCACTTCCTAGAAATCCTTGCACGTCTTTCTCTGCGTGTGTCCTGAATGTCCTCTCCTCTTCCTACAGGGACACCAGTCGCTGTGTTTAGGGCTCATCCTACTTCGGTATGACCCCATGTCACTGTATCTGGAAATTCCTTATTTCCAGATAAGATCGCATTCTGAGGTTCCAGGTCAAATGAATTTGGGAGCAATGCTCCTCAATGCACGTAGTTCTGTGGGACAGAAACTGGAATTCTCTCAGAAGCACGGAGAGAACCTGAGGACGGATGAACCTGACATGGCAAAGAGGAAGGAGTCTGTTTAGTTCTATTAAATTATACCCTCCCTCTTTCTTTCTTCCTTTCCTTCCTTTCTTTCTTCTTTCTTTCTTATCTTTCTTTCTTTCTTTTCTTTTCTTCTCTTTTCTTTCTTTCTTCTAGAGGTTGATCCCAGGGAAAGTATTCTATCTTCAAGATACACTCTAACCATATTTTATTTTATTTATTTATTTTTATTTTTTTATTTTTTGGTGGTACTGGGGGTGGAACCCAGAGGCTTTCTATCTCCGGGCTATACTCCCAGACCTGTTTTATATTTTATTTGGAAACAGGGTCTCACTAAGTTGCCGAGAGCCTCACTAAGTAGCTGAGGCTGGCTTCGAACCTGCGCGATCCTCCCGTCTCAGCCTCCCAAGCGCGGGGATGGCAAGCGTGCACCACCATGTCCGGCTCTTGTTTATTATTTTGAAACAGGGTTTTACTAGGTGGCTGAGTTTGCTAAGTTGCTGAGGTTGGCCTCAAACTTGTGATTCTCCTGTTTTGGCCTCCCAAGCACAGGGATTACAGGTATATGATACCACAGCAGGCTCCTGTCTTTCTTAATGTTCATCTGCCAGTGGACTGTGGCTTCTGAAGAGATGCATCTCATAGTCCTTGTGAGAAAATTCTGTCCAGAAGCCATACTGCAGCAAGAGGTTGCCTTCGGGTTTGCTTCTGCCTTGGCTGTGCACTGTGCAGGGACAACTGCTGGGTACCTGGGAGGCAGATGGTTTGGGTGAGGTTTTTTTTTTTTTTTTTTTTTTTTTTAGAGACAAATGGATTCCTTCTTTACACCACTGGCTAGCATCGTGGGTACAGTTAGCAAATATTTCTAATATTTTAAAGAGGGACACATCCAAAAATGTTTATCCCCAAGAGTCCATAACTATAAACAACTTAATAGTTGAAGAATCTAAATCCAGAACTTGTGCAGAAGAATCAAACTTCTGCAAGTGATATTCCATCCACTTTTTTGAACTCAGAGTATCCAAAGACGGACAGAAGGATGGGTCAGCAAAGACACTGGTTCTGCCTTCTTCTCTGATTGGCTTCTCTGAAAACAGAATTTAAGTTGTTCGGTTGATCGGTCCTGATGATTCCCGGGTTCCCTGAACCCTTGTGTTTTCTGCACCTGTGTATTCTGAGGAGGGTCTGGTTCGTAAGGCCGTGGTAGATCAGAGCATGGTTTAGATCTGGACCCTACTACTTTGTGACCTCAGTGAAGGTTCTCTTTTTTTTTTTTTTTTTTTTGGTGGTACTGGGGTTCCTGGAAGCCCTTATACCTCCGGGCTCCACTCCCAGACACCTATTTTGTATTTTTATTTGGAAACAGGGTCTCTTAAGCCAGCGCGTGCGCCTGGCTTCGAACCTGCGCGATCCTCCTGTCTCTGCCTCCCAAGTGCGGGGATTACAAGCGTGCGCCACCACGCCCGGCATCAGTGAAGGTTCTCAATCTCAGCTTTCTCATCCATGCTCAATAAAAGTAGTATCAGCTACCTTGCAGTGGTTATTTAGGGGACGAGATGAGATAGCACAGACATGCTTAGATATAAAGGGGTCTGTAAACGGTAGCTATGATGGTCATGACCATCTGTAAGGCTCCGGGCCTCCGGTTGCAATCTGTCACCTGTCCCAATCCAATATGCTCAATTTTCTGGACACCCCTCCGAAACACATCCCTCAGTGTCCTGGGGACAGCGCCTTACAGCTCCTTACATTCCAATTAAGAAGACAGGGAAAACAGCTTGTTTACACCTCTTGTACAAAAAGTACAATTCCAGTTGCCCAGGTCTGGAAGTTGATTTCACATTTGTTGCCGCTGCTACGAAGATTAATGAGGAACTGGAAAGGAAACAAGAAGAACTGATTACCCTCGCAGGCAGCCGGCCCCTCTTGGAAGTGTCTGTCTCTGCCCTTGTGGAGGCTTCCGCCAGCTGCTCCTTTTAAGGGTTATTACCTGTCTTCAGTGGGGCCACCTGGCAGCCGGAGTGTGCAGCTCAGTGGTACACCGAAAGTGGTACATCACGGCCCGCACAGTCTATTAACTTGCTTTCTAGCGGCTTTGCTTGAGAAAAGAAGTCAGATGTGCCACACCCCACTTTTGAAAAAAAAGGCTTGTACCGTTAGACGAAGATTGGGAGGTGATCCAGCTGAAGACACCCCTCCTCAGATGTTCTGCTCCTTAGCCATAAGGATTCGGGCTTCACTGTGTGAGAGGCAGGACCAGGGGCAGTAGCATGGCACACAGCACAGACACACACGAGCCTCACCAACTCGCCAAGGCACTCCAGTCTCCTTACACGGGGCAGGGAAGGGGCACCTCCTAAGATTAGCTGGAGGCTGCAGGCTCCAGGGAAGTTGTGAATAATTACATGGTAATTATTTATAATAAGTGCTCCCCCTCGCAGCAGGATTGCCCTTCCCTGGGTCGCCTGCCTCCTTACGCCTGGTTTATGTAGCTAAACAACGTCCAAATTAATCTCTGTCTTTTGTATGCGAGTCTCTACTCCTCTTATGATCCAGATGCTTTAGCGTCCTTTGGCAGCAGGTGTTAAGCCTTCTTACAAAAGGCATATTTGCAGTTTCTCCTTGGCTACCGAGGAAGCCAGGAAACAAGACTTCAGTGGTTTAAGGATGAATTATAGGATTAATATCGACTTGGCCAATAAGGATCGCAGAGCTGGCCTAGTGTGAAACGGAGAGAAATAATCACAGCAGGCCTTCATGGGGGCTTCTGGTTGGCCCAATGCTTTTCATATATTCACCTCTTTTAATTCTCAGACCTGCCTTGCAAGGTATATGCAGATATTGTGATGGACCTGCCGGTACACTCAGGTTAATACATGATTAAGAGCATGGCCTTAGGAGTAGACTGATGGGGATTTGAATCCCAGATCATTAGCTGTGGGACCTTGGATGAGTTAATTAACCTCTCCAAACCTCAGCCTTCTCCTGTACGAAAGCAGAATAACACCAACCCTACAGGGTGAGCTGGGTTTAATGAAACTGCACGTGGAGTCGTTAGCATACTGCCTGATCCATAGCATGTGGGCCGTTGGTTGGCTGGAGGAAAGACATTTACCAATCATAGAGCCCAAAGCAACTGCACAGAGGAAATGGCGTTTGGTGTCTCCTTTCCCCTCTTGCTCAGGTTGTATTTTCCTCTCATGGAAATGGTTAGTCCAGTTGCTCTGCATACTAAAAAGATTTGGGCCCAGGATTAATTGCACGATTCAGAGCAGGATGGATCTAGAAATGTGACTCTCAACCCTGCATGGCAGAACTTCAAGAACTCCGTAACATTGCCAAATAAAGGAATGCAGATACTCTGACTGAGGGGCAGCCTTTTGTGCTAAATCTTCAAACAACTGCATAAGACAATATGTTGGTTTTTATGCATACTGGTTGAAGGTGAACAGCTGACACCCCCTGCCTGGCTCGCTCCTATCAATTGGAAAGACTGTGCCCGCATTTTGAGATGCTGCCTGCTAGGAGCACAGCTAGAAAGAGGACAGCCAGCCCCCAGGTCTCTTTCTTCTCTGAACTCTTCCCTGGCTACTACCTTTGTCTCAGCCTTGGTTTCTTCACCGAGGCTGAACGATCCTCAATAAGGGATCTGACAACTGCCCCAGTCCAGCCCTCACTCCCCTCCTCACCTCAACTGGCAGTGATGGCTGATCAAGCTGAGCATCTGCTGGGAAAGCCACTTAGGGGGCGCCCTATGCTACGTATGATGATGATCAATGATAGGAGGTGAGTGGTCTGGGCTGCGGCGTTCTCCACCCCATCCAGAGATCTGTCAGCACAAGGAACAGGAAAGGAATCGTCTGTTCTTAGAAGAGCGACTCAACATGAAAGTCTTAAATTCTGGGCTCCTTTGTTCTCCGATGATTGGAAGAATTAATAACTCCAGTTTTCCCATGGATGTGGTGGCCCACACCTGTAATCCCAGCACTTGGGAGGCTGAGACAGAAAGATTGTAGGCTCAAGGCCAGTTTCAGCAACTTAGGGAGACCCTCGGCAACTCAATGAGACCCTATTTCAAAATAAAAAATAAAAATGGGCTGGGGGTATATCTCAGAGGTAGAAGACCCCTGGGTTTAATCCCCAGAACTCCCTCCCCCCCAAAAAAGGAAGTCCAGTTTTTGTCTTTCTATGAACTCTGTTGTGAGTTTCAGGAAACTTTTGACAGAGAATAAAAGCAAGAAAACAAACGGAGCACTACCAGTTCTCATCATTCACAGATTCCACGTTTGCGAATTCATCTCCTTGGTTGGGACAACAGGGAACGTCCTCGCCCACATCTACACAAGCCTGCCTCCAGAGCCCAGGGCTACTCTCACATTAATCCTCCACCTGGAGGCATCTGAGGGGCATTCTTACAGAGCTCAGATATAACTAGTAGGGTATGTGGAATTGGAAGAGGTTAAAAGAACAGGCTAAAAGGTGTTCCAGGTCACACCTTTAAGAAGTCTCAGAATTCTAAACTCAAACCTGGTTTTCCAGGTCGCTATGAAGGTCTATCTTTCAAAGGAAGAAGCAGAACATATTTTATGCAATGATTTGTTATCTTGGTTTGTAAGGTTTGAGTATTTAGACATGTTATATGCGAGATTCCATCTGTACTCTCACCTCAAGCACCCCAAGAGAGAAAATAAAACTTTGCTGACTGATGTCATCTACTAATAATGCATGAGGCCTATTTGTTACAGCATCGTAGCCTAGCTTATTCTATTATACTGCAGGAAGAAGGCAGTGGGTTTGTTAGTTACGGAGTCTCTGAATACATACCACCTGGTACAGGAATGTCAGATAGCACAGGTGCCAGGAAAGGCTCATGTCAGGAGCGCAGGGCTCTGAGCACAGCCTCTGGTGAGGGCTGTGTGAGGGAGCTCTGCGGTCTGCTTGGAGGGACACTAGGGACAGATGGAGTGCCGGGGCATGCCTGTGTGATGAAGGACCCAGGAGACAACAGAGGCGTAAGCCCTGCAGCTTGGCCCTCCCCTAGTGTGCAACCACCAGGCTCGCGCATGTGGCCTAAACTAGAGCAGGGCCTTCCCCAGCCTCCCGCCATCCCCCTGAAGACTTCAGACCTCCTTGCCGAACTCATCACATGTGAGTTCAAACTAGATTATTTTTGAAAAGTATTAAAAAGATGACATTTATTTATTTATTTTTTTGTAGTAGTGCTAGGGATGGAACCTAGGTAGGGACATTCTACCTCCAAGTTTTATCTCCAGTTCTATTTTTTATTCTTTATTTTGAAACAGGGTCTCACTCAGTTGCAGGGAACCTCACTAAGTAGCCGAGGCTGGCCACAAACCTGTGATCCTCCTGTCTCAGCCTCCCAAGTACTGGGATTATAAGCGTGCGCCACCACATCTGGCATAAGATCTGACATTTCTTATACTCCAAGTATCATGAAATGGTCCCACTGGAACAATATGTAAAGCTTTTTTTGTTTTTGTTCTTATGTGTTCATTTACTTACTTATTTATTCATTCATTCATTTTGGTACTAGGGATTAAACTCAAGGGCATTCTACCCCTGAGCCATACCTGTAGCCCTTTTTTAGTTTTATTTTTTATCGTGAGACAGTCTTCTAAACCGCTGAGACGGGCCAAGAACCTGCAGTTCTTCTCTCTCAGCCTTCCAAGTACTGGGATTAAATGCGTGTGCCACCACATCTGGCTGTGGAGTATCATTACTATCATCTAAACTTGGTTTAGACCATCTCAAGGAAAAATGTATTTTAATAGCCTAAGTAAAAAAAAAGAAAATCAAGCACTAAATCTCTTTCCAAAGCACAGGGGAAGACAAGGATGAGGGAAGAGAAAAGAATTAAGAAGTATCAAGTGTCTACGATCAACCAAAGCATGTGTAGTATACCACACACATAGTCCCTCATTTAAAACTTCTCATAACCCTAAAACAGGCGATATGTTCTCCATTTTATGATGAAAGTCACAGAAGAACAGAGATATTAAGTAATTTGTCCACAGTCAAAGAAATATTAGGTGTCAGAAGCAAAATTCAAACTCGGTCTACCCCATCCCCACACCTCCATTCCTCTAAACTTTGTGTCTAGTACCCTCCATTCAGAAACTTGAAAGACTTATTCACATTATTGTTCTGGTTCCCTGCTCCAATCTTGTCCCTTTAGCAAGGTCATCCCGGCCAGTCCTTCCTCATCTGACAAGCCGGGCAGGTTGGTTGGAAAGGACACTTCTTAAATACCTCTGTCGTTGCAGACAGAACTGGAGTATCCCATCAGAATCTGGACAGGTCACCAGCTCCCAGAGCTCACCACGCCCCTGCCCTTTGGCTATTAGCAGAAAACTCACTCCCGTGTCAACCTTATTTTTCTCCCCTTAAACCTAAAGAGAGCCAAGGGGGAAGAACAGCAAAGCATGCTGGGATAGGACGGAGCTTAGATACTGTGTGCAAGGTTAGCACTCAGCAACAACTGGAGAATCGCGTATTTACTCTGAGGGCATCTTGTCTCTCTTCTCTTCCTTCACTGATTTAAAAATTCTCCTGTGACGTGTCACCTTCCTCCTGAATCTGTTGCAAAGCAATCTCATCTCAACGCTGGGTTCCATGTTCTAAAAGTGTCAAAACAAATTCCAGTGACTGAGTGCTGCAGATTAAACTTGTTACTTACTTTTCTAAAATTGACTTGAAGGATACAACTTAATTAGAAATTACAACCCTAAACCACTGTGACACCAAGCCATCTCCAAAATCCAAAATCTCTATAAAGCTCTAACCTTGGGAGGGGGGGAGTTAAAATCTTATCAAAGACAGTGAACTTGTTAAATAACCAGCTACATCTTATCTCATCTCATTTGGGTGAAAATTGTGCCCTGAGGCATCTCTGTAAAGGTCATCTATGAGATAGAACCTTTGACTTTTTTTCTCCCTTTAGCTGTCTATAAATTCTAATTAAATATGCATTTATTGGTGTGATTTTGACCAGGGAGCTTTTCATTAGACTACTGCTCATGCACATAGCTTCTAAAGGCATTATGCTAAATTATCAGGCTTCTGTGCTGCCTTTCCAGAGACAAAATCCAAGCAGTTATAGTTCTTTATCAAAATCGACAATTGTTTAGCCCATCTGCGAATTTGTCTAGGGGATCGGCTCTCCTGGCTAGCTGTAGCTAGGACTTCCGATTTGGGTGTAAGGAAGGCTGTACGGCAAACATAAAAACAAAAGCATCTGTCCACTCTGCCTCCTCCTGATATCAGCAGGAAGTCACCACCTGTGGGAAGGAGGCCAGGACCCTAACCGTGCTGACAGACTGTCGGGAAATGAAAAGGCTGGAGGTTGCCGGATTTCATTCTTTATTTTCAAACGAATAATGAGGAGCATTCTCTTCTCCCACTTAGCATCCTGAGCACCCACATTGGCAGTGTACACGGTAGCTACCCACACCACTGTGTGAGAAGAAGAGAAACACCACCCCCGCTGGACCCTATGGATGCCCAATCAATCTCAAAAATCACAGTCAAGGCCCAGCCAGCCCTGCTGGTTGAGGGAGCTCATAGCTGGTGGTAGACTGTTATCCCTTAATCCTCTATTTTCAGAATTTCCTTAGAGAAATGGCATTATCTTCATCACTAAGCTTGAAGCAGCTTCAAGTTAGCTCTCACTGGTTCCGTCCGTTTTTTTTTTTTTTTTTTTGCAAATGATGTGATTTTATTCTTTTTTTTTTATTGGTGCATTGTAGTCATACATCTTTATGGAGTATAAGATGTTAGAGGCATATATGCACACATCACTTTAGCCCTTAGATTTTGTTCTTAATGGCTGAGTGAAGTTCTGTCGTGTGTATATCCCAAAGTTCTGTGATCCATTTATCCACTGATGGACACCTAGGTTGGCTCCATAATTTAGATATTGTAAATTATGCCTCTATGAACATGGATACACTAGTATCATTATCATATTTTGATTTCATTTCCTTTGAGAAGATAGATGCCCAGGAACACTATCTCTGTGTCATATGGTGGTTCCATTCCCAATGTTCTGAGAAAACCTCACCCTGATCTCCATAACAGCTGTCCTGGTTTGCAAGCCCAACCGGGTGGGTTCCTATTTCCCCACATCCTTGCCAGCCCTCATTATTATTTGCACTCTTAATGATTGCCATTCTGACTGGAGTGAGATGGAATCTCGGCGTACTTTTAATTTGCATTCCCCTGATTGCCAAACACGAGGAGCACTTTTTATATATTTGTTGGCCATTTGTATCTCTTCTTTTGAAAAGAGCCTATTCGTTTCAGTAGCCCATTTTTTATTGGGTTATTTTTTTATACTAAGTAAGTATAGCCGGTCCCAGAGAATGAGTAGATGTATGTTCTCTCTTATGTGTAGAAGCTAGAGAGATATTTGAAAATGAGGACAACATCAGAAAGATAAACAGAGACCACAGGTGATTGGTTGAGGGGGATTAGGGAAGGGGTAAAGAAAGTCATAAAGAATGCAATGCATGTATACAAAACCGCCAATTCCAATCCCAAAGACTTGCAAGGTAGATGGCAGGGGATGGGGTGGAGCTAATCGGGAGGGCTACAAGAGTTGTGTGCATGTATTTTTCTGAAAGTCTGTACCCTGATAATGCTGTAAAACTACAGCACATCCATAAAATAAAGAAAGAAGGAGACAATTTTAAAAAGTTAGCTCTCCCCAGTTGCTAATTCGCAGGCTTGCCTAGCTTAAAAAGTTCAGGCCGAGGGTGTATTCATTTCGAGTCATCCCCCCATGCCATTTTGGCATGGGGCTGTATTTCTATTTTCTGTATTTCTATCTTTCTAATAAACTTCTTTAAATCTCCAGCAACTGTCAAAAAAAAAAAAAGGTTCAGGCTGATAAACATCCACACTAGTGCAAATTATTAAAACACCCCTTGCAGACAACTGATTGCGGTGGGTGTTTTGTTAACGCCGGCTGTCTCTCTGGTGTTTTGTTAACGCTGGCTGTCTCTCTCTTCTCCACCCCGTTTCACGGGGAGCGAGTCAATCTACTCCCTCCCACCAGTGGAAAAGCCACTCGCTGACCTGGATTCAATGTGGTGATAGAAAACATATTTTCAGTAACAGTGAACTCATTTTTCTGCCAGAACAAATTAGTCAGTAGCTATCTGGGATGTCACTGAGGTTTTCAAGAGGCACTTAGGAGGATGCTAAAAAAGAAAAAAAGAAAAACAACTTTCTATGGAGATTATTAGACTTGCCGTGTGCTAATGTAAAAAGGCGATGGTGATCATTCTGCTTTGCTCTTCCGGACTAACGTTTTATTTCTTGTTTGCAGTTCCTAGAGAGATTTCTTTCGTGAATAGTCCTGAAAGAACCTGAAAGACATTTTTTTTACAATTATCCCAGAAAAAGGCAAAGTGGAGGAAATGTCAGATAAATGAACACAGTGATTTATCCTTCCTCTGAGTTTCTATCTCAGCTAAAAATTGCATAAAAGAGGGGTAGCCAGGAGGTGGAGTGGAACGTGCCTGTAATCCCAGTACTTGGGAGGCTGAGGCAGGAGGATCGCAGGTTCAAGGCTAGGCTCAGAAACTTAGCGATATCTTCAGCAACTTGGCAAGATTCTGTTTCAAAATAAAAAATAAGCCCGGCATGATGGCGCACGCTTGTAATCCCAGCATTTGGGAGGCTGAGACAGGAGGATCGCGGTTCGTGGACAACCTCAGCTACTTAGTGAGGCCCTTCGCAATTCAATGAAACCCTGTTTCAAAAAATAAAAGATTAGGCCAGGCGTAGTTGGCACACGCTTGTAATCCCAGCATTCGAGAAGCTGACACCGGAGGATCGCCATTCACGGACAGCCTCAGCTACTTAGTGAGGCCCTCCAAAACTCAGTGAGACTCTGTTTCAAAATAAAGAATAAGTAGCCAGGTGTGATGGAGCACGCTTGTAATCCCTGCACTTGGGAGGCAGAAACAGGAGGATCGTGCAGGTTCGAAGCCGGCGACGCTGGCTTAAGAGACCCTGTTTCCAAAAAATATATATAAAGTAGGTCTGGGAATATAGCCCGGAGGTAGAAGAGTTTCCAGGAACCCCAGTACCACACACACACACACACACACACACACACACACACTAAAAAATAGGGCTGGGGGTGTAGCTCAAAGGTCGAATGCCCCTGGGTTCCATCCCCCAGACCCGCAAAATAAAAAAATAAAGCTGGGCATGGTGGCACACACTTGTAATTCCAGCATTCAGGAGGCTGAAACCAGAGGATTGAGGTTCGTGGACAGCCTCAGCTACTTAGTGAGGCCCTCCGCAACATAGTGAGACCCTGTTTCAAAATAAAGAATAAAAATAGGGCAGAGGATGTTGCTCAGAGGTCAAATGCCCCTGGGTTCCATCCCCAGACCCGCAAAAATAAATAAATAAATAAATAAATAAACAAAAATTAAAAAGACTAAAAAATAGGGCTGGGGGTGTACCTTGGAGGTACAGTGCCCCTGGGTTCCATCTCCGGTACCACAAAAAAATAAAATAAAAATAAAAAATAAAATAGGGCTGGGAGTATAATTCAGAGGTAGAATGACCCTGGGTTCAATTTTCAGTACAAATAAATAAATAAATAAATAAATAAATAAATAAGGTAGGCTAGGCTGGAGTACAAGAAGATTTTTCTTAAACCAGTATGCTAAAAATAGAATGAATGAATGGATGGATGGGTGAATGAATGAATGGATAAAAGAAGGAGCTCAAGGACTGTCTCAGGAGCACAGGCAGTTTACATCACACACAGAGCCTTGCGGAGCCTCCATTTCCATCACTGGACAATGCAGCAAACAATGGCTACTTGGGAGAGGGGCTGTTGAGAAGATGAATGGGATACTCTGAACAACACCTTGAGATGACAGCCGGTCCATAGTCAAAGAAAGCTGAGATAACACGTAATGCCCCAGCGTGTGCGTGTAGGAGCCACGATAGCTGATTTTCAAAAATCCTGGCAGGAAAACTGAGCTTTTTTATTGTGTAGCCTGGTCTTTATGTGACATCATAGCTTGGAGAGTTTGCCAGAGAGGAGAGGGATTTTCAGCGCCCTGGCCTGGATCTGCTTCCCACGCGCAGTTGATGGTGTGCTTGAAACGTCATCCCTGCAGGACCCCAGCTTTCTGTGATAATTGAGGTCACCAGTCCTGGCCGTAGAGTTAACGGTGCAGCATAAAGGTGTCCCCAGAGATTAATAATAATAATAATTTATTTTTATACTACTGGAGTTAAATCCAGGGCCTCACACATGCTAGGCAAGAGCTCTGCCACTAAGCTACATCCTCACCCTGGTGTAAAAAAATATCTTGAGATAGGGTCTAGCTACGTTGCCTAGGCTGGCCTCAAGCTTCTGATCTTCCTGCCTCGGCCTCCTAATTACTGGAATTACAGACATGTGCCACCAGGTCCGGCCTTTCCCAGGGATTTTCTGCTTTTATTTCTTCCTTCCTTTTTTTGCCCCTATTCAAACTTCAAAAATAATTTATTAGTAGTAGTATTTCATTTCATCCTGTTTTAAATATTCACACATGCTTACCTCTTAAATACTTTTGACATTCCAGCAGATATCAGCTCTGGCTGAACATTCCTTCGGGGGCTTTTATTTTATTCTGACAGTAAAAACTACCAGAGGAATGTGAGTTAAAGCTGATTTCCAAATAAGAAATCCTGCAGCAATGAAAATACCCTGCGTGCTTATTATCCACAGTACAGTACACAGTACCCCGGGGAATCCGCTGAAAGAGAAAATTAAAACCTAGCCGCCCATTTTAAAGCCCATTAAGTCATTAGGTGGCTCTTCAGGATGTGTGAGCCTCGTTTTCCTGGTGGGCTGTGGAGCACAGCGCGTCCTCCCACTTCATTCAGGAGTCACGGGACTTATGCGCGACACGGACCCTGGCTGTCAGTCAGCCCCTTCGATCTGTGTACTTAGCTTTGCTTCCGTATACAACCCTAAAGCAATGTGTTAATTTTTACTCTTGCCCTTTTCCAAAACACGGTAATCCTTGACTTACTTTTTCTCACTTCCTTATGATATCTTTGAAATTCAGCCAAATTTTCTGTGCTAAACAGTCTTTCATAGAGTGAATAGTCCAAAAAATCACCTACGTACCCTTTGTGGACAAGAGGGCTACTTCCAGGTTTTGCTTTTGTTTATTTATTTACAAACAGTGCTCCTGTGGCCATATTTGAAGGCCTTCAGTGCATATATGCAAAAGTCTGTCTAAGGTAGATATGTTTCAGGGGTATTTCTGAGTTGAAGACAGTATGAATTGTCACCTTTCCTAAGTAACGCTGAATTGTTTTCCAAAGTGGTTATACCTATTTACCCTTCAGTCAGCAGTGAACACGAGTTTCTATTGTTCTGCATATTTGGCTGTGCCAGTCTGATGGGAAAAAGAAAGTTAGTGTCTGTGGACATCACGTGCTTTCCCCAAATTGTCCCCGTGGTCCTCCTTCCGTGCTCGTGGTAGGAGGCATTGCACTTCCTGGCCCCTATGGTTGGTGGGTTCCTGTGACTCGTACTGACCAGTGAGTTGTGAAAAGATGTGTGCCGCTTGCGGCTGGAGCAGTCGATTGCTAATGTGAACACATCCATGGCTCCTGCGGCTCCGGCAAGGAGACCTGCCACACTCGGGAGGTGAACTCAAATGATGGCTTGATTTTTACAGGTAATTTAATTTTTTATTTTTTATTGGTGCATTATAGTCCTACATCTTAATGACACACATGCACACATCGCTCATGTAGCCCTCCCCAATTCCCTCCCCATCTCTTCCCCTCCCTCCTTCTCATGTTTGCTCAGGGATTGACTCTGATATGCTTGTGCATTAGGGAGTTTCCTTCTTCCCCCTCCATCCCTCTCAGTGAGGTCGCTTGATTTGCTCATTTGTAGAGTCTCCTTTGTCTAGAGCTCCTTCTATGACCCTCTGTCTCCCTAGGTTCCGCCTATCAGGAAGAGCATCCACGTTTTGACGTTCTGTGACTGACTGCTCTCACTTAACATAACGTTCTCCAGTTGGCTACAAGAAGAAACGCTCCTCATGGAGCCAAGTGTGGGCTTTTCCCTATTTCAGTCTTGTCAGTTTTCTTTCTTTCACACCTGTTATAGCTAGTCTATGCATTGTGTGTTCAGTTGAAAGGCACATAACTAAGCCGGACATGGTGGTACATGCCATTACGTGGAAGGTCAAGATAGGAGGATCGCAGGTTCAAGGACAGCCTCAGCAACATAGCGAGACTCCCAGCCATCTAGTGAGACCCTGTAGAAAATAAAAAAGTAGAAAGGGGCTGGAGTTGTTGCTTGAGGTAGAATGCCCCTGGGATTCAATGTGCAGTGTGGAAGGAAGGAAGGAAGGAAGGAAGGAAGGAAGGAAGGAAGGAAGGAACAGAACTCAAAATATACTGCTATACTCTGAAAACACGTGTTGCCCAGATATAACCACTACAGAAGACTTTGGAAAGAACATTCTATCACTCAATCTTTTAAAACATATCATCTTATTGAGTTACTTCTAAGGTATTCATGTACAGAGGACTTTGTCTTTTAGAGTTTAATAATTCCATTTCCATAACCCTCTGAAGTACTGTGTGTGTATGTGCATGTAAAGCTTATAATAGTGCTTTTAGTTGTTATTTTATTTTTATTTATTTATTTATTTATTTATTTATTTATTTATTTATTTATTTTTTGGTGGTGCTGTGCTTCCTGGAAACCCTTCTATCTTCAGGCTACACTCCCAGACCTATTTTATATTTTTATTTGGAAACAGGGTCTCTTAAGCCAGTGAGGCTGGCTTTGAACCAGCGCGATCCTCCTGTCTCTGCCTCCCAAGCGCAGGGATTACAAACCTGCACCACCACGCCCGGCTTTAGTTGTTAATTTTAAACAACAAAGCCAGGCCCAATGGCACACACTTGTAATCCAGTACTTGGTAAGACCCTGTTTCAAAATTTAAAAAAATATAAAATAGGTCTGGAGGTGTGGCTCAGAGGTAGACTGCTTCCAGTTCAATCCCCAATACCACAAACAAAACAAAAAAATACACGCACCATTAGTGATTTCTGCCCTATATTGTTTTTATATATTTAATTATAATGATGTTTAGCTAATTTTAAAAATATACAACTTCTTTATTATTGTTAGATTACCCTGTCACTTGTAAAAGGGAGATTAAGTAGCTGACTGTTGGGTACAGATAAGAGTTGTGGCACTTTTCTTTTTTTTTCTTCCTTTCTGGCACTTTTATTTCTTTTTTTTTTTTCTTCCTTTCTGGCACTTTACTTTCTTTTTTTTTCTTCCTTTCTGGCACTTTTCTTTCTTTTCTTCCTTTCTTTTTTTTTTTTTTTTTTTTTTTTTTTACAATCCTAGGGTTTGAAGGAGAGCATTCTACAGCCAAGCTAAACCCTGAGTCCTATTTATTTTTATTTTGAAACAGGGTCTCATTGGGTTGATGAGAGTCTCACTACTTGCTGAGGCTGTTCTTGAACCTGCAATCCTCTGTCTCAGTGTCCCAAGTACTTAAGATTACAGGTGTGTGCCAGCACGCCTTGCTGAGTCTTGGCACCTTTTATCCTTGCATTTGACCTTGACTAGTCCAGCAGAGGCCCATCCTCTGGAATGGCACTCCCAGGAATCCTACAACAGGGGCTTCTGTTTAACAACTGGCTGCGGTGACACTAGCGCCACTCTGCCTTCCTCTTTACATCTGACAGATTCCGCTTCTATCTTTATTACCAGAGCAACTCCGGGGAACAGCGAATCTTCAAAGGCAAGGTTTTAATCTGCCTTCCTTCACACCCATGTTCCTTTTATCTGTCTCCAGTAAAACATTTGTTCCATTTGATGCCGAAGATGTGCCCTGCCTCCTTTGATTAATTTTGGATACTGTTCGTGTCAGTTTTTTCCCGTCGTTCATATTTTCTCCAGTGGTTGATGGGGAGGGGCTCATGTAAGTCATTTGTATCCTTGTTTTAAAATGTTTTAGTTCACTGAATGCATGTTTTGAAGAAAACCCAACCGTTACACGAGATAGGTACGTCTTCGAGTATTTTTCCCTTCCTGAGATGGCTAACCTCAGGCTAAAATGACTACAGTGCTCCATGATGGAACTGAGCTGTTTCTCTAAGGGATACAAACCCACATTTCTCTTATCACAATGCCTAGGTGGTGTGTGGGTCGAGATGCGGAGTGCAGCCCTCAGGAAGCGGCTGACTTTGCTTCTGGTGCTGAGCCTGGATCGCACACCCTGCCGCTGCCTAGGGATGCGCTGCGCCTTCACCTGAGGTAGCGGCTGGACACCACTGTCCAAGCTTCTTACCACCTTACGCCCAGAAACCCCAGAGTGTTCAGAGCACCCTGAGGGTCTCACAGATCTGCAAAGAATAATCTGTTAATTGGGCTTGGCTATCCTGTGGGGATGTAAACTAACATAGAACATACACCTTGGAAAACAAGGTATGTATATAAACAAGGTATGTATAAACGGTGTATGTAGCACTGGCCAGTCCAGAGCCCTCAGCCTGAGCTTGTCAGGAGAAACGCCCCCAGTTAATCTACCAGGGTGGGGATCCCATAGGGGAATGACGCCCAGACTCCTCCTCTGTCGTGCCCCAAGGCTTTTATCAAGGGCTCTCTGTATACAGAGTTCAAGGTCAGAGAGTTAACGTTTGTCATGTAGACAGAGAAGACAAACTCTAAAACCTTAAGGGACATTGTTTAATCAAATTCCATGAACCAGATACCTGACAGGAGATAATTCAGAGAATATCACTTAGTGTAGGCTGAATCTAGACATGTAACTTTGTAACTTGATTAATAAAGTTGCCACTGTTCACCAGATAGTGTGTGTGTGTGTGTGTGTGTGTGTAGTGCTGGGGATTGAACCCAGGAATATGTTAATTCTGAGCTATACCCCCAGCCTGATATTTTATGCTTTACATTAAGACAGAGTCTAACTAAGTTGTGGAGGGCCTCACTATGTAGCTGAGGCTGTCCATAAACCTGGATCCTCCTGTTTCAGCTTCCCAAGTACTGAGATTACAAGTGTGTGTGTGAAAGCACACCTGGCTCTAATCTGTTACTTTAAGGAGAGAAGTTGTGTTAACTGAAGCTCTCAAGCACACACATTCACAAATAGTCATTACAAATGGAACTTGAACCTGATTTAATGGGTGGCTAAGAAAGGAGGATCACAGCTTTGAGGGCAGCTTCAGCAAGTAGTGAGACTCTCAGAGACCTAGCAAGACCCTGTTTCAAAGTAAAATAAAATAAAATAAAGGGCTGAGGGTATAGATCAGAGGTAGAATGCCCCTAGCTTCATTTCCCAATACCACAAAAATCCTGATTTGGAGGGCAATCCTCAATTCCTATACCCTTGATTATGAATAATAACAAAGCTCTATCTGCAAAGATTGGCCCCTCAAATAGAGTGTACAACTTGGTGTGCAGAGAATAGTGCAAGGGTGAAACATTCATGCAATGGTGAAGGAGGAAGACAATGGACAACCGGATCATGTTCACGTGATCAAATTACCTTCCCTTCTAAATGGAATCCGAAAACTACCAAGCTTTCTTTATTTGGGAAGATCTCTGCGATTATCCAGGCCTTTAATGGGGCATCTTTTACTATATACACTAAAGCTCAGCATCCTCTCCACCCCAGGGTCTAGCCCACCAAGATCTCAGCAGCATAGTTGCCATGGGGATCTTAGCTGATTTTTGTCAGTTGATTGGTTGAAACTGGTTAATTGACTTTTTGGTTTGTCTAGGCATCCTCTAGCTACCAAATCTAGGATTGACCTTGTTTATGATAGCACCTTAGGATGCTTTTATAATAATATATCTGTCTCTCTATCTGTAGTCAGGTATCCGTCCATTTGTCAGTTGTCAAAAATGTTTCTTTAAATAACCAAGCTTTTTGATTTAGGAAACCACCAGAATCAATTTGATTTCCCTTGCAGTTCGAAAATTAATTTTAAATTATTCATGTTAACACCCTCTAGATAAATTGGACTTTTAGAGTATTTAAGAAAAGCTTAGTAAAGTCAATCTTTTATATTAATGGATTCTATTTTTCAACTATTAATTTTATATTATTAATCATTGCTTTTTATTTCTACAGCATCATTTTATCAACAATTTTGAGAATCATTAATGGTAACAAGGAAAGAGGTGAACTATTATAATTTTAACATTATAAAACACTTTGTTAACTTTTGCTTCTGCTATATACTAGATAGCTAGAGGAGCCTTACTGCCATATATCACTTAAAATGCTAGATAATTTTTAAAAATATTCTTGGGGTATGCATGGTACTGGGGGTTGAATCCATGGGCAGTCTACCTCTCAGCTACACATCCAGGCCTATTTATTTATTTATTTATTTGTTTATTTGTTTATTTATTTATTTAGTGGTACTGGGGATGGAACCCAGGGCATTCTACCTCTGAGTTACACCCCAAGCCCTACTTTTTATTCTTTATTTTGAAACAGCATCTCACTGAGTTGCAAAGAGCCTCACTAAGTAGCTGAGGCTGTTTGAGAACTATGATCCTCCAGTCTCAGCCTCCCAAATACTGGGATTACAAGCATGTACCACCATCCCCAACTTTTTTTTGTTTTTTGAGACATGGTCTTCCTAAATTGTTGATGCTGGCCTTGAACCTGTGATCCTCCTGTCTCAGCCTCCCAAGCGTGGGGATTACAAGCGTGTGCCTAAAATAAATTTTTAAATTCATGCCTGAGCTTATAGGAAAGTTAAGTTTTCTAACACTAGAAAAGAAAGACAGTAAGAATCTAAAGAAAAAGTATGTCAGGCAGCAGCTATTGCCCTAAAGGTATCAACTGGGTGCTGGTGGCCATGAGCCTGGCCTAACCCCCAGTGGCCACGTAACTTATCCTCCCACTGGGCTGCTTGTTAAATGGCAGGTGGTACTGTTAATAATATAGTCACAGGCCACTGAATGGCTTTTAGCCAGTGACAGCTGTGGACCCCAGGGTGATCCCCTAGCCTATAACGAGCTAAAGATGGCTTGTGGCCTAGGGACATCTTAACCACCATAAGGTCACAGTGCAAGCTGTGTGTTACTTGTGTGTTTCTTATGATACTGGTGTAAACAAACCCATTGCCCATCATATAAAAGTAGAGACATGCAATTATGAATGGCACACAATACTTGATAATGATAATAAATGACTGTGCTACTGGTTTATGTTTACTATACTTTTAATCACTGTTTCAGAGTGTATTCTTGCTACTTAGAAAAACAAAGTTTACTGAAAACAGTGTGCCATGTTAGGCCACCGACTGCCTCCTGAATCTCTGGTTTATAGCATCCAGTGCTTGGCACACCATAGTTTCCAAAGTGGGTGATACCACCCCCCAGAGGGAACTGGCACAAAAAGGCAATATATAGATATATAAAAGAATTCAACTTTGCCAGGCACTTTGGCATATGCCTGCAATCCCAGTATTATTTGGAAGGCCGGAAACAGGAGGATCACAAGTTCAAGGACAGCTCCAGCAATTTAGTGAAACCCTCAGAAACTTAGTGAGACTTTGTTTCAAAATAAAAAATATAGCCCAGCATGGTGGCTGTACTAGTATTGGGGAGAGGTTTTAAAATGTATTATTGTACCAGTATTGGGAAAGATTTCCAATTTTGAAAATATATTGTTTGTACTAAAGAAAGCCAGGACTGGCAGGAAGAAAGGACTTGTAATTTACATTTCTAAAGAGAAGGAAAGAAAGCCGGAGCCAGGGAAGAGGTCTCTTTACATTTCTAAGCAGAGAAGATGGCCTAAGGGATGGGAGGAAATCTCAGATCCTGGAGAAGCAATTTAACATATCTTGGGGGCAGAACAAAGGTGGAAAGGTCTGTGTCAGGAAGACAGGATTGTCCCCCCTTTCCTGCCCAGAGATAGCAGAAAACTGGGCTAGAGATAGGACAGCATATCTACAGACCAAAGGACCTGCCCCGGACTTGGTCAGGATAAGAACTCAGCATACTGGGGTTCTTTGGTATATTCATTTGAATTGCCCCCTTGTGCCACTCTCAGGCACAGGGCTTTAACTATCTCCTGTATTTCTATCTTTTTAATAAACTTCTTTAAACCTTCAGCAAGTGTCCAAGCTAAGCATATTTATTCTTAGCTTAGGACAAGAACCTGCGGTGTTTTTTTTTTTTTTTTTCTGTTTTTCTGTTTGTGTGGTTGTGTTGGGGGAATTATTTCTCCCCTCACACACCGAACATATTTCACCGCAACAGTGGCGCATGCTTGTAACCCCCGCGCTTGGGAGGCGGAGACAGGAGGATCGCGCAGGTTCGAACCCAGCCTCGCTGGCTTAAGAGACCCTGTATCCGAATTTTAAAAGTATTAAAATAGGTCTGGGAGTGTAGCCCAGAGTTGGAAGGGTTTCCAGGAACCCCAGTACCACCAAAAAAAAAAAAAAAAGAAAAAAAGAAAGAAAGAAAGAAAGAAAGAAAGAAAGAAATATTAGACTGAAAAAATCATCCAATAGAGTTGAAAAATAACCAAGTATAATGGTAGAGATGAAAATATTAAAATTATATTCAGTTCAGTTAGTAAGTAGCAGAATAAATTGGTGGAGAACCAACAGAGAAAGAATTAGTTCAGAGCACAAAGAAACCTAGAAATGGAAAAATAGAAGAAGATAAGAAACATTGAGTGGGAAGGTCTACTTCACTGAGGTTCGGAGAGATAGGGGCTATTTCCCAGACCTGGAAAAAGACAAGACCCCTAGATTTGAGAAGGTAATGAATCCTGAGCAGAAGAAATAAAAATGAAGCCATAGGCTGGGCGTGGTGGCACACGGTTGTAATCCCAGCATTCAGGATGTACCAGTATTGGGAATGGCTTAGGAAGATTTGAGAAAGCTCTGATTATTAATATATTTCAAAAATAATTGTGTCAAAATGGTGGCAGATCTGGGTAAAGAAAGGACTTGATTTCTGCCTAAAAGCAGGCAGCTATTCCAATGTAAAATAACCTAGCTAAAAGTAATGAACAAGTCAATAGAGAAGAGCTAGGGCTTCCCCTTTCTAGAGACAGATCTACAGGATAGTCTAGGGAGGATGGAGCAGGGGGTTGACCTTCGACCTTCATGAAAGGAGACACCTTGCCACACCTTGCTGGGGGAGGTACCTTACAGGGACATTCACTACATCAGAATTGCGTAAACAAGATGGAGGTCATGGGTATAAAAAGTCCAGGTCCACGTCCTGTATCTTGGGGGTGGTGAATTGGCTTGGACCACCCTCCCCCCATGCCATTCTGGCATGGGGCTGTAATTATCTTCTGTATTTCTATCTTTTTAATAATCTTCTTTAAATCTTCAACAAGTATTCGAGCTATGAATACTTATCCTTAGTTCAGGACAAGAACTCGCGTTTTTTTTCTGTTTTTGGTTATTTGGGGTTTTGTTGTGGTTTGAGAGAAATTGTGTCTGGGACTCTAACAGGGGTCCCTGGGAACAGTTTCCTCAAAACCATATTCTCTCAAACTGTAACAGAGGAGGCGGAAACTGGAGGATAACGATTCACAGCCAGCCTCAGCTACTTAGTGAGGCTCTTTGCAAGTCAGTGAGACCCTGTTTCAAAATAAAGAATAACAAATATGGCTGGGGGTGTAGCTTGGAGGTCAAATGACCCTGGGTTTCATCACAAGTACCGAAAAAAAAAAAAAAAATGAAGTTGTACTAGTATTGGGAACAGCCTAGGAAGATTTGGGAAAGCTCTGATTAATATATTTCAAAAGAAAATAATGGGTATATTTCAAAATAGTTGTGTCAAAATGGCCGCAGACATGGGTAAAGAAAGGACTTGATTTCTGCCTAAAACAGGCAGCTATTCCAATGTAAACTGACCTAGCTCAAAATAATTAACAAGTCAATAGAGGAGAGCTAGGACTTCTGCTTTCTAAAGACAGATCTACAAGATGATCTAGAAAGGATGGGGCAGGGTTTGACCTTGCCCTTCAGGAAAGGAGAAGCCTTGCCACACCTGGTTGGGGGAGGTACCTTACAGGGATGGTTACTATGTCAGGATTACGTGAACAAGATGGAGGTCATGGGTATAAAAGGCTGAGTCCACGTGCAATTCCTTTGGTGTACTCATTCGAGTCATCCCTCCATGCCAGTCTAGTATGGAGCTGTTCCTATTCTCTGTATTTCTATCTTTTAATAAACTTCTTTAAATCTTCAGCAAGAGTTCGGGCTAATGTGTATTTATACTTAGCTCAGAACAAGAACTCGCGGTTTTTCTCAGTTTTTCTGTTTGTGTGGTTGTGGTGGGGGAATTACTCCTCCCCACACACCAAACACATTCATCTGCAACAGAAGTCATAGTTAGATATACTAAAGGAAAATATCTGCCCTCCTCCCAAACTGAGAAGAGAAAAGAACTCTCAAAAGTGATAAAAAGAGAAAAGATTGCCCAAAGGGAAAAATAACTACCTTAATAGTGAACTTTTATTGACAAGAAAACATATTTGAATACTATGGCTGACAATCTTCAGAGTTCTGAAGAAAATGAACTGTTTGGCTTAAATTCTACAAAAATCTAATTTTACTCCAAATGAAAGACAAAATAAAGGCATTTGCAGACAAAGTAGAAAGGGATTGCTAGCAGATCCTCAGAAAGAGCTTTAAAAGGATATTCTTTAGGGGCTGGGATGTAGCTCAGTGGTGGAGTGCTGGCCTAACATGTGTG
The DNA here is from genome assembly GCF_963383645.1 of Muscardinus avellanarius. Classification (NCBI taxonomy): domain Eukaryota; kingdom Metazoa; phylum Chordata; class Mammalia; order Rodentia; family Gliridae; genus Muscardinus; species Muscardinus avellanarius. Next base: position 9,297,914 of record NC_137795.1, read on the forward strand.
AGGCCTTGACTTCAAACCTCAGTGCTGAGAGAGAAAATAAAAGCCTAGGAGCTGTCGAAGCCTAAACAAACTCTGACAGTAAAGAATAGCGATACTGATATTTCAAGAACAAGCCTGAGCTGGGGGCTGGGAAGTAGCCTAGCATCTGCTCATCCATCCAGTTTTTCTTCTATTTCTCTCCAATCTCTTTCCTTCTAAACATCTGCCCATCCAATTATGCACCCACCCAAGCATCCATCCGTTTCTTCATTTATTCATTTATTTATGTATAACTAAATACTTTCTTTTCAATCCAAACCTCTCTCCAAGCCCTGCTACTTGACATCTCCTTAGATATTTAACTCAAACTGCATACATCCCAAACCACGTGTGATTTCACTTCCCTGAGCCTTCACCATCAACCAAGCAATGGTTCCACCAACCAAGCTACTGCTTAGCCAGACACCTGGCAGCCATCCTGGTGACCCTTCCTTACGCCTCACAGTCCAGCCCCCAATAACGTCATCAGCTCCACCTTCAAATTCTCTCAAGTTTGACAGTCTCCTTTGTTACATGCTCCAACCACACCCTCAAACGCTTCCTTCCAAACCGCTGAAATAACACACTCTTCCTTTCTTTCCTCTTCTCTGAGGCAGCAAAAGTGATCTTTCAGTGTGGATCAGAATATATCCTTCCCTTCCTAAAAGCTTCTGTGACTGTCCATTGCGTCTAAAAATAAATAGAAAGTCTCCACTGTGACCCGGGTGTCTGGCAGGGTCTGGTGCCTTCTCAGCCCTCTGACCCAATTTCCCTCTGCTCCCTGGGCTGCTCCTTTGGCTTCCTGTCCCCCCAACATCCCAGCTTGTGCCTGACTCCACCAGCACGTCTCCACTGAAATGTCACACCCACGGAGAGATTGCTGGGCGCTTCATTTTATGTTTGTCTGAACAGTCACTTCTGAACATTTTGATCTTTTTTTAAGTTAATTGTTTTTTCTGCAAGTTCATTTCATCTTTCAAGGTCAGGAACTTTGTTTGCTGTTATATCCGTAAAGCATATAGCTATGCTCAGAGCATAGTAAGGGCTTTGTTATACTTTGATGAATTATAACACGAGTGACATGAGTGAATTCTACAACATAGGGTGAAAGGGATTATATTACTTCAGTAATCAAACAATCTGCTCAGGACTGCCCCTGCCAGAGCTAGCAAGAATTCCCACCTCCGTGGTCCTGATTTAGCAGTCTCCTGCCTTCTTATGGTTGAAGAGGATCCAGGGGTTTTGTGGTGTCAGAAAATAGGAGATGGTCTTTCAGTCTTGTGCTGCCATATTTAGAGTCCTCATGGTCCCTTTGAAAGGACCACTCTCTTCCATTAATTAGTGAGTTGATTGATTAATTTTTGCTAATCTTGGGCAGGGAGCTTTTTTGTGTCACACTGCTGTGACCCACAGAGAGAGAGACAGACAGACAGCCACTGGGGATTGAACCCAGGGGCACTCTACCTCCCAGCTACACCCAGCCATTTTTTTTTTTTTTTAATGGATCTGGCTTGGTTGATGAGAGTCTCCCTGTCTCTGAGGCTATCCTTGAACATGGGATCCTCCTTTCTCGGTCTCCCAAGTACTGACTTTACCGGAGTGTGCCGCCACGCACAGCTGCTATTCTACACTCTATAAACGCTAAACACAGATAAGAGCGGGAATTTTGGAGAAGCTATGTAGTGTTCGTTATTTTCGATTTTTTTCTTTTCCTTTGCAAAGCACTCAATGATTTAGCCAATGTGAGGAGTAATTTATTATCCCCAGTATATTTACTTAGATATTACAAGCTGAAGTTAATCACCCTCTTATTCTGAAAGCATTAAAATAACACAGTACTAAGCATTTGATTGATCTTCTGTTATTTGTCTTATATTTTCAATTTATTATGTTTCTTTGCAGATGGTGGAAACACCACTGATAATTAAGAGGTTCCTTCATTAATGATGTAGATTATTTCATTTTCAAACATTCACACACTGCAGTCACACGTGTTCAATTCCTGACAATGAAAATTCAGTCTGCTCCCCCAAATTATTTTTCATTAGAAAGGGAAATATTTCACAGCGAACATTCTTAAAATATCAGGAATAAATTAAAAATATGTAAAAATGTGATGGCCAATAGCATAAAGGCACAAGGAAGTCATGTAAACAGATAGAAGAAAGACTTGAACATATCAAATCATGTCAAGGTAGCAAATAATGAGCCAATAAAAATAATTTTTCATAAATTGGACTAATCAAAAGGTATAATGTCACACACCACTCCACCAAGGAGGACATTGACAGGGCCATTAAGGGCATCATAGTCGTGTGGGGAAATGCTTCGGCTCCGGAGTCAGAGCTGGTTTCAAAAGCCAAGATCTTCCCTTGCTGTGTAGCATTGGGCAAGATCCTTGGCTTCCATAACCTGCTGAGATCTCTTATTTGCAGTACAAAGGCAAGAAAAAGGACTTTTTGTGGTGTGTGCCTGTAATCCCAATATTTGGGAGGCTGAGACAAGAGGATCACAAGTTCAAGGGCAGCCTCAACAACTCAGAAAAATACAAAAATAAGGTAGGCTAGGGGTTCGGGTAGTTCAGAGGTAGACTGCTTCCTGGTTAAATCACCAGTGGCACAAAAAACAAACAAACAAACAAACAAACAAACTGCTTCTCTGGGTAATTACAGGGACTCAGTTCTTATTATTTTGGTAAAAGTTAAAAATTGGAAATTTGCAAAAGAAGAAATAAAAACAAGTAATGAACATATGGAAAAAGCCTAATCTCACTAGTAGCCAAGTTCAAATGTAGCAGTGGGATAACATTTTTTGTCCTGGAAAATTAGAATTTAAAAGGACATTTTAATTTTCCCCTTTGATATATACGTGATAAGTCCCAGAATGAATACAATTGAAATAATTTTTCCAGAAGGTGGTTTGGCAATTTTTATCAAGGACTTCATGCACTTTCACAGCCTTTGGGAAAGACCACGGTCATCATCCTTCAGCTGCCACCACAGACACTGTAGTTTAGTGTTAACTAAGCACTTGTGTAGTTTCACTTATGTATAGAGTTGTGCAGCTGGCACCCTGCTATCCATGTGTTCAGTTCATAGTGATCAAGCCCCAAAACACAGATTAGATTGATAAGCACGGATTTTTATTCCAGTGCACGTGTCAGGAGGCAAACACTGTGATCATCGTAACTTTCACTCAATAGAGAAATAATAAAATAAATTATTACAGATCCATACAGCAGAATTTAATACAGCCACTTAAAATCATGTGAAGTGCCGGGCGTGGTGGTGCACACTTGTAATCCTAGCATTTGGGAGGCTGAGACTGGAGGATCGCAGTTTGCAGACAGCCTCAGGTACTTAGTGAGGCCCTTTGCAACTCAGTGAGACCCTGTTTCAAAATAAAGAATAAAACAAAAAATAGGGCTGAGGGTGTTGCTAGGAGGTACAAGGCCCCTGAGTTCTATCCCCAGTACCGCAAAAAAAAAAAAAGCAAAATGCACTCATTTAAAAAATTACACAATTTAAGAGAGTCAAATAAAATAGATACTAATAATTTTAACACACCAAGGTAGACACTTTTGCTATAGGTCCTAACAAAATTTTTTCTACATGAACGATTATATTTCTACAAAATGTAAACGACAAAAAGCAGACTACTATGCTGCGAATCCCCAAAGAAAATAAGGGAAAAACAAACGTATTAAAGTATTATTCACATAGTGAAAACGTGAGTGATTTTTTTCTTTTACTCCCTTCCCTATTTTACCACTGATATATTATAGGAAACATGAATTACATTATAAGAAACATTTTAAATAACATAAATTCTATAAATGACTTTCTTACTTATGTACATTTCTTTCAGTGCTTTGAGTATGAAATGTAAATAGACTATATCCTTTTTGCAAAATAACACTCATTAATTACTTAGCAGTCTTCCTCCTAATGAAGGCATGTAAATGCATATGCAAATGAACTGAACTTCTATTATGAGACCATGACAGGACGCTCTGCAGAAGAGGAGGTAATGATAGTCTGAAAAATGGGAGGGCAGAGGAAGGTTAGCAGTGGTGGAAGATTTTTATTCTGAATGCCTTAAAAGAGTCGTATTCATCTGACAGTGTTCTAACAATAATAAAATAAGATCCCGAATAGCGGGAAGAAATGAAAGCGAGCCATCGTGGCGTGACGCATAGACTGTAACACAATGGGATGTGCAGACCCACAGGAAAATGGAAATGTATAAAGTTGTAATGTCGTTCAGACTTCTTCACAAGCCCTGCCAGATGTCATATTCAACTACTTGACAAGTTTAGTCAATATTACCCACGTCTAACCCTAGAGTATTTTTATCCAATATCACACATTTGGATCCAAACTGGAAAAAAAATTAGTTCAACGTTCAATACATTTAGTCTACACACTTCCATACATTCACACATCTCAGATTACAAGCGGAGTCAGCCCAGTTCCCCACAGGATTGTTCACATTGAATAGACAAAGATTGAATGTCACAGGAGGGCAGGAAACGTTAGGGTTCCTGAATACAGCTCTCCCAAGGAGACTTGAAACCAGGCTTACAGAAAATTAAATTCATGGGACAGAGCAGAAGAGAATATCAGACAGCATCCTATTGGGTTAATCCTGTTTCTGCCCTTTCATGTAGAAAATCAGGACAACCTGCTGCCTTTAAATGGCCTGGGAAACCAGAACAAAGATAAACAGTTGCTCTCTAGAAATATTTTTGAAATTGTATTGTAGAGAAGGTTCTTGAAACAGAAAAGAGGGACAAAAAACAAAAAACCCTGCATGACACTATAGTGCTATCCTTGTTCTGCCAGTTCCATGAGAAATCCAGGTGGTGTCAGCACCAAAAGGCATGGCAGAAAAGTGCTACATTGGTGGCAGAAACACAGAAAGAGGAGGGTAAATGCTGGCTCCCCAGCAATGAGTGGTGTCACTATCCTGGTGGTGGTAGACTCTGTCTTTCCAAGCAGGGCCCAGGGGCCGGCCGCTTCGGCATCAGCCACTGGTTTGTTAAGAGCTCAGACTCTCACCCCTGAGTCAGCCGCTCCGGGGGCCCAGCCTCGGTGCCAACAGCTGTCCAGGTCCTGCAGGGCTCCAGACTGAGAAAGCACGTGATGGCCAAGTCCAGGAACAGGGATGTAACAGGACGTGATCTTTTCTGCTGTTTATGATAAACTTGGCATAATATATATTCAAACATCAGTGATTTAAACATGATCATTATAGAGGCATTAGGGAACCTGGGAGAATACAAAAGAGGAATGACAGAATGACATTACCTCCGTGTATCAATATATATTAGGTTGGGTTTTCCAGACAGACAGAATCAATAGGAGATATACAGAAAGAAGATATAAGCTATGTAGAGGGAATAGAGAGATGTAGGCAAAATACGTAAGCCAGGGATGGTGGTGCACGTCTATAATCCTAGTACTTGGGAAGCTGAGATAGGAGAATTGTAGGTTCAAGACCATTTCTCAGCAATAGTGAGATTCGCAGCAACTTAGCAAGACCCTGTTTCAAAATAAAAGGTCTGGGTGTATAGCTAGGAGGTAGAATGCCCCTGGGTTTAATCACCATATCTCACACACACACACACACACACACACACACACACACACACACACACAAACACACAAACACACACACACAGAGATAATATATATATACATATATATATATGGGAATATGATATATTATATATGATATAATATAATATAATATGCGGGAATATTATATACATTACATGTATTAATATATAAAATCATGCATATAGATTATATATAGGATATATTAAGGATACATATGTGAGATATAGGTATAGATATATCTGGACATAGACAAGAGATATTTATTATAAGCTACTAGCTCTTATGATTAGGGAGGTGAGGCAGCCCTAGATCTGCAGGTGAGTTGGCCTGCCGCAGACCCAGGAGAGCCGATAGCTTTGCCCCAACCTGCAGGCCACCAGACTCCAACCTCAGCACGAATCAGTGTCGTGGTTTAATCCTGGCGAGCCAGTCTGCAGAGCCTGAGGACTATTTGGCAACATTTCTCTTACTCCCAAAGGAGGGTGGGCATTTTGTTGGATTTAAGCCTGAGTGTTGTGGGGCCACCATGTTAGAAAGGGCAACTTCTTGGCTCAGTCCATCCATTTGAAGGTTACACTTATCTGAAAACCTCCCCCAATGAAACCCCCACAATAATATTTGACCAAACATCTCCTCCCCCTACAGCCCAGTCAAGTTGACACTTAAAACTAGCTATTTGCTCCAGTTTACATCTTAAGTGCCCCCCCACAGTGCCCATGGATAAAGTGTTGGTCCCAGTCATAGAGCTACGGGGAAGTGGTGGCACCTTTAAGAGGTGGAGCCTAGAGGGAGTTTTAGGTCAGTGGAAGGAGACCTTGGGACCCCAGTATCTTCCTCTATCTCTGTTGCTTTTCTGTGTGATGTTAATGGTTTTTTGTTGTTGTTTTTGCTTTGGTTTTTTTTTTTTTTTTTTCCAACTGTTCCCATCACAGGCCCCAAAGCAATAGGGTCAACCGATCATGGACTAAAACATCCAAAGCTGTAGGCACAGATAACCCTTTTCTCTTTATAAGTTGATGTCTCATACATTCGTTCCAGTAGTCAAACACTGGCACTCCCTCCTACCTGAATGGTCAGCCCTGGGGATGGACATTTGCATGCATAAGGATAAAATCTTTGCATATTAAGAGTCAGCTAAAATGCCTTTGCCCTTCTGCTGCTGCCTCGGTTGGAAGCGGATGGTGGGTGACCTCGCCTGTGACATCACCTCCCTCCATCCGTGCTGAGGATTTCATTTTCATATATTCAGAACACATAAGAAGTTGAGGGTTTCCCTTCCCCCAAAAGCAATTTTTCTAGCTGTGGCGTGAAGTATTTCTCTGGCATAAACATCACCCTTCAACCCCATCTGAGCTGAAAATCCCATTTCTAATCTTCTTTCTGATTGAGAAATGATAGAGTGGATTTACTGGGAAACATCTGCCTCTCTGACAGCGGCCGGCCTTTTGGGAGTGGTCCTAAAGTGAGTGCATATTGTTTATGCTTATTCATCCGGACATATATTTAAAAATCATAACATGGACTAAAATTGGAAGACGAATCGCTCCCACGCTGATGGAAAGATTTGTGTCCTAATATTATATTCTATTTTCTTGCATCTTGATGCCTGTGGTTAGGCTGTGTCATCTTATAAAAGATCTTGACAAGGAGTTGATTCTTTATCTTTCCATTATGATCAGAGACAGACCTGGCAAAATCGTGAAGCAACGTTGACCCTCACCATTTGCAGCCAACCTCTTCACCAGCTTAATCTGCTCCCCAAGTCCTGTCTCTCTCTCAGGTGAGGTTCCAAACTTTAGTAGCATGTAGGAATCACCTGAGAATATATATATATATATATACACACATACACACACACACACACACACACACACACACACACACACACCGCTGTCTGGTTTCTACCCCCTACAGATTCTGATTTGGTTATTCATGGGTGTGGTCTGGACATTGGCATTTCTCAAAACCTCCTGGTGATTCTAAGGTGCACTTGGAATTGCAAGTCATTGTTTTTATTGCCCCAAATCTGGCAATACCTCTAGCTTGTTAGAAATGCTGAGTGTGGCTGGGCCGATGCTTGTAATCTCCCTATGTCCATACGTACTCGGGAGGCTGAGACAGGAGGATCACAGGTTTGCGGCCAGCCTCAGCTACTTAGTGAAGCCCTCCACAACTTAGTGAGATCCTGTTTCAAAATAAAGAATAAAAAATAGGGCTGGGGGTGTAGCTTGGAGGTAGGATGCCCCTGAGTTCAATCCCTAGTATTGAAAAAAAGAAAGAAAGAAAGGCAGAGTGTGAGGTGTGAGGTCTGCCCCAGGCTTGCTGGATCGAAACCTGCACTTTAGCAAGACCCCCAGATAGTCCTTAGGTTTATTCAATGCTGCACAGACCTGTTCTGCCTGTTAGCCCTCTCTTTGAAATGAAAGTCAGCTTTGGGGACATAAGAAAACTTGCTTAGGTGAAAATACTTTCTTCAATGTCTGAGGTCCTCCAAGGGCGACCAGTTGGTAACAGGTGTTTACAGCACTGTTGACGCTTAAGAAGTAAGTTCTGATTATGGACATCAAGTATCATGGAGGTTTTAATTAGGGGATATTCTTGGCTCTTCAATCCCCTCAGGTGGGGAATAGCTTCTTAACCTCATAGCCCACAACACAAGTGCCAAGAATTCCTTGGGGCTTGATCTAAGCGGAGGTTTGTGTTTTAGGCAACAAAAATTGACAGTATCAGTCCTAGGTTCAAATGAAAACAAATTGAGTGATTAAAGCGAGGCACATTTCTTTGTCAGCCTCTGTTTCTAGCCTAAGTAAAGGCTCCAACAGCAAAATATTTAACCCCAAGCAGAAACTTCAAACACAACTCAAGTGTGAGTTTTCTCCGGGTGAGTTCTGCAAAGAACAGCCAAAGCTGGATGCAAATTTGTAGCTGTGAGTTTGGCAAATTATTTGTGTTCTTGTATTTTTGGTTATCTTAACAAAGTGGAGGTGATAAGCCCAGCAGATAGAGTTGTTGTATATTTTGATTATGATGTTATTTAAGTTTTTTCTTTTTCTTTTTTTTTTTTTTTTTTTTTTGGTCTCAGTTCCCCCGGTTGAAAATGGAGGTAGTGATTCGGCTGATGGGATCGCTATGTATATTTTATAACACAGAGTGCTAAGCATGGACCTTGCACACAGTAAAGACGCCCATGCGGATGGTGTTTTTTCCATCCATCACTAGCGGCAGAAACTGTGACAAGAATGGTCATGATAGTCACGGAAGCAACAGGAGCCGCCATCCAGTCTCACTTTCCTGCCTTTTGTCTTACAGGGGTCACGTTTGACAGCTTAGGCAATCTGCCTAGACTCTCGCTGAAGTCAGGGCTCTCTCTGGTGGAGAATGGGTGGGGGAGATGTTCTGATGTGCTTAGTGGGGTGTGTGTGTGTGTGTGTGTGTGTGTGTGTGTGAGAGAGAGAGGAGAAGAGAAGATCACGACTCAGAAAGGTTAAGTGACTTGTCCAAGGCTTTCAAACAATATGTATGCAGCTGAAATCAGGATCTGAATTCAGATTGAGCCCAGGCCTAACTCATCTGTTTTGAGACCCTCGCACAGGGGAGAGTGCGGGGTGTAGGTAGAAATGAAAATTACTTTTGAACACTACAACCATTTCAGACTATTCTAGAAAGGCAGGTATAGCACACTGCGCTTGGCCCCAAGGAGCAAGACAGTCGTCCTGAGCTCCAGGATCACAAACGGGCTTCTATCTGGACACTACTTGGCGCTTGTTATTTCAATTGGTTCTCACAAACTCTGAAAATTGGGATTCCTAACCCCATCTTAAAGATCACAAAACTAAGCTGAAGTTACTTGCTCAAGGGCACACAGCTAATAGATGACAAACTAGTCTTGCGATGGGGTCTTCCTGACTCCTCAGAAACATATTAAAGTTTCCAGAATCACTTCCTTTTGCTTTACAATCTGAGATAATTGTAAAAGGCTAAAATATGTTCTCTGTATCAGAAGATGGGCCCGGATATTTTGTCTATTAGCTTTCCCCCAGTGTCCACTTAAAATCGCTCCCTCCCCCCAAAAAAGCTCTGTTTTGTTGTTGAATTTATAGCTGCCACAGAGAAAGAAATGGACATACTGATTCAGATTTTCTTGGGGCAAGGTCCGAGAACAGTCACAGTACAGTCATGTATTAATGACGGGATTCTTTCTGAGAAACACGTCACAAGGCGGTTTCATTGCTGTGCAAACATCATAGCATGTACACACACAAACCTAGATGGTTTAGGTCAATCCTCCCCTGATAAACACCAGATATATCAGGCTCTGCCAGAATTGTGTGGCGTAGCCATACACTAGACAGTAAACTTTATAAGTGGAGTATGCTCTGAAATGATGACAAAACTTAGGGTAAGTACGTAAGCCGGTAACGTAGTCATTTGGGATCATTATATAGTATTGTGCACGTGCCTAATTGCATGTTCTGTACTTTTATCAGTTAACACCTTTGTTTCCACCAGCATCTTCACAAACACCTGAGTAATGGCTCCTAGTACAAGCTCATGACAGCTACCATGTCCCCAGGCAACGGGACGTTTTCAGCTCCAATATTATCTTAAGGGACCACAATGGTACATGTGACCTGTCACCCACAGAAATGTCCTTATGGACCTAATATCGGTACCATATCCACTCTGTTCTTTGGGTGGAAAGCTAAACTTGCGAATGAGAAAACACCACTTGTCTAGAATCAGTGTTGAGATTTAATTTTGGAGGTTTTGTTAACAAAATCAACAACTGCTGAGAATAAAGAAATGGCAGCATGGAGGCGCACTGCAGTGCTCGCTGGAGATCGTTTCTGTGCTTTCACACCCTGCTGCGATGGAAATCTAAGCATCCCACAAAGCGATGGAGGGCAGGATGTTGTAGGGTCCCCAAGGCAAGGACGATTCCCCATCTCTTCACTCCCAGGGAAATGGTACACTTCCTGACACAGCGAGTGCTTAGTAAACATTCCTGCGTGAATTAACAAACACACGAATAAATGAACACTGAGGAGAGACTAAACCCACAGGATGGCTTTATGAAAGCCAGTTTTGGGAGCAAAAGAGCCTAAAGCCAGGAGGACCCCCTAGAAGCCACGAAAAGCAAACTCACGCCACACTTTGACCCAGAGCGAGCTTATGGGTCTCTTCCCTTTAGTTTACCCTGGATTTCTCTTAGGACAACGAAGGCAGAAAAGAAATTTCTGATCTTAAATGTCAGAAAACAAAGCCAGAAGATGCAATACATACAAGAAAGCATAATTGATGACTTTGGAACTCTATGCTTATTGTTTCTTAACAAAGAAAAGCCCTCATTTCTTCCTCTGTCCCTTGCTGTGTCTCGCTCTCATGTAGCTGACCCGTGTGTGTGTGTGTGTGTGTGTGTGTGTGTGTGTGTGTGTGTGTGTGTGCGTGCGTGCCCTTGTGGGCATATACTGTAATCCTCCCGTGCGAAGTGGCCAAAAAGGAACTCCAGACAACACCCCACATCCCTTGGCTGCTCATGGGCAAGAAGCAGAAATATCTGGGCCTGCAGCGAGGTGGCCACTAGGGGTCCCCAGCTGCAGGCAATGCACACGGGGGACTGGGTAGCTGAGGCAGCCTCCCTTTGTCCCCAGGTGTGGACTCTGCTTTGTGGATGGAAGGCAGGGCTGCTACCTGCGTGGGGAGCTGGCTCCCAGCTGCCTGCACACTTCTAAGGGAGCTGAGCGCTTTCCAGCTGATGCCTCCAGTCCTCCTGACAGTACCTCCAAAGAGCCAATGTTTTCTCTCTAACAGAACTAGTTATCTTTGTATTCGAAGTAGGACTTGAACTACAAAGGGAAGCAGTTCTCACAGCCACAAGGAGTAGACTGATATTGAGAAATTGATGGCAGAAAAAAAGGGCCACTTGCCAGGCGACGGTAGACTTATTTGCCATGAAATATTTAAAGCTACTTGACGAATAGCTCCACTGTTCTCCTGTGAGCGCCAGCCACCGGATTAATCTTGAGAGTAAGAAATATTTCATTTTGTTTAGCACAGGGAAAGAAAGGGAATGACCTTCACCGAGAAGCACCCCAGAGCACCTGAAAGGAGAGAGCGCAGTGCCCACCACCAGGCAGGCCACATTCTCCCTGAGGTGTTTTCCTGTCTGCTTTTAAACTTCAAAGGGACACTAAAAGAAAATAAACAGATTACAGTCATGTAAGAGCTACCCGTAAACAATAAATCACACAAGTTGTACCAGCCACAGAACAGCCAGGGATGGCGGGCAGGGCGGGGACCAACCTTTCCTCCTCCAAAATGTCCTTTTGTTCCCATCCCTTCAGTTTCCCCCTTCACTGGCAAAGACGGTGTCCCTACACACCCATCGCTGCCCTGTGTGTTCTAGAAGCATCACCCATGGCCTTGTTCTGTGCTGCTCGGTGGTCTCAGTGACTGAGGTGTACATGAGACCCCTGTAGGAAGGCATTGCTGTCTTGGTTTGCTCATTTATTCAGCAAATGTTTACTGAGCACTTATACAAGACATGGTAGAGGATATTGGGGTAGGCAGATAAGGATCCTGCCCGTGGGGAAAATTTAATGGGCCAGGGAGAGAAAATAGACCCCTAAAGCACCATTAAAACGGGACGGAGCAGAGATCTGCCAGTGAAAAGTACAGAAGGACTCTGGGGAATTCAGCTGCAGGGGAGATGGTGTCTGGCTGGGGAGTCAGAGAGGGTTCTCCAGACAAAGTGCGTTCTGGGCAAGTCATCACGGGAGGGGCAGGAAGCGGGTAGAACCCGGTGAAGAGCCCTGCTGCTGGCTGAAGAGGCACAGGGAACAGTGAGAGAAGGTTATTTGTGGAGGGAGAATGAGCAATAAACTTGGGAAGGGGAAATTGGAAGCCTTTGAATGCCAGGTGAAAGCCAAATGGTCATCTTCAATCCTGTGAAGACCACATTTTCCACAGTACTCGTTTCAGCCACAGATCTTCATATCTGAAGAAAGATGGTAGAGATATCTAAAATAATTCTGAGATGACAGGTTAGATTTCAGACAGATCTAAGACCTTTGTAGAACCAATATTCCCTTTTCCCCTGGCAAATGGAATCACTTCAAGCCACACAAGAGTGAATACAATATACGAACTATTTATTTTCTCATTGGTTCCATTTGAAGAAATACTTCGAAATGTCCACACGCAGTTTCCTGAGCCTATGTCGGAGAAGGGGGTTCACAGGTTGTTTCAGACCCATTTGCTAATTTACTGGTAAGGAGGGCCCAGGCCTCTGCGTTGAAGAATGAAGCCAGCGAGCAGCCATCCTGCTGACGTCTCCCCACAGGCTACGCTCTGCGGATCCCAATGGTCCCCCCGCTTTCAGATTTCGGTCCTGAATCTGCAGCTTTATGTTTATTCTTCAAAATAATGGGCTTTAGAGTTACTGTCTATTCTCCTACCAACAGGCAGGGGACTTTGCCTCACGAGTCTTCTTCATTTCTACTTTTGTGCAAGGCTTGTGTGGACAGGGAGGGAGGGTGCGTTAGCAGCAAGCACTGCTCCATCTCTCCACCTCTCAATTTCAATAGTAAAAATGACATCTTTTATAGGGGGCTTGTCTTATGTTCTCTAACTAAAGCTCTACGAAGGCAAATACTATCGCCCGAACTTTGGAAACAGAATCTAACTTTCTGTTGTAAGATTTCTATGAGGAATAATGAAAGCCATTGTCTATTGCTCAGTTTGGGGCAAAAAAAAAAAAAAAAGTATAAACTTTGGGCCCCAAATGAGAAAGTTTTTTAATGAACTAAGTCACTGCTGATTGGTTATCTCCAGATGCCGGTGGAGGAAGAGAAAGTTGTTCAAACTGTAGACTCCATCTTTCTAGGGGACAGTTTCCAATCACTTCTGCAACACAGCTTTCTGCCGGGTGTCTCCTGGCTTCACACAGGGCATCTTGTTCAACCTTTGCGGCATCCTGTACATCATTGGTGCTTTTGTTGCAGGTGGAGAAATCAGGGCTCAGTGACCTTAAGTAACCTGCTCGCAATCTCATAGCTAACCAGTGGCAGAGACAGAGTTTGAACACAGATAACCCAGATGATTAAATTGAACTGGGTAATATATTTGAGTCCACCCTCCAAAGATCTGGAGCAATGCATAGAGATTAATCAAATAAGGAAATGCTGTCTCCAATCAAAGGAGCTCTGGGAGCCGGCATGGTGGTGCACTCCTGTAATCCCAATCCTTGGGAGGCTGAAACAGGATTGAAAGTTTGAGGCCAGCCTCAGCAACTTACTGAGACCTAATTTCAGAACAAAATATAATAACAATAAAAAGGACTGGGGGCAGCTCAGAGGTAGAACACCCTGGATTCAATACCCAGTAAACACACACACACACACCAACACAAACAGACAAAACCCTCTGGGGAAACAGGAAGTTCTATTCTGATTGAGAAGTCAAGGGTGTGATGGGTGATGTCCAGGGAGGCATCAGATGAGGCCATATCAAGGCTTTGTTGCACCTGAAAAAAAAAATGGGGGCGGGGAATTGTTGATGTTTGAGTTTCTTTGACCCAGACAGGGTTGTTCCATGCTAATGAGGGCTAAGAAGTCACAGTTCCCTGTGACTCAGGAGAGAGTGCTCACAGAGATTTACTCTTCTGCAAGCCATATTTAATATATATATATATATATATATATATATATATATATATATATATATATATATATATATATATATTGGGAGGTCACACTGGAATGGTATCCTGGAGGGAATTTTTTTAAAAAGGTTTAAATCAACTAGAAAATGTGACATGAGTGCATTTTGTGATAATTTAACATTTATTATTCACTGAGCGTTAGGTGTTTGGTAGGTGCGGATCCCCCAGGACGTGGCTGCCGTCCCTGGGTCACTCCTGATAATTTTTAAATGGACTATGTCCTTTTAACCATGTTTTTGAAATCGAACTACCCCCGATGCGAACACTTTCCATTTTGCTATATAATGAGAGTACTTTGATTCCTTTAATGTTCGCTTTTGCCTTTGATCTAACAATTTCTGTTAAATTTCACAGTTTTCTGTGGCTTCAGGATTGAAAGAACCGATTACCCTGCTGGGAGCGTGAAATAGACTTAAAAAAAAATCTCCACGATATTTCCTCCCAGTGAAATTAATTTAGGTTTAAATACCGGAGGAAGGTACACACCTTGCGCCCCAGCGGCGTTCTCTCGCACACCTAAGGGGTTCCTCATCCTGAAAGGGCCCAGGCACCTGCAGCCAAGTCTTAGTGCCTTTGTGAGGATCTTTTGCAAGGCGCAGCCAGAGAACCTCTTTCGCTTTGACACCGGCTTTGTGCGGGCCTCATGACGTTTGGGACTCTATCTCTTTGAAGGCCAGCCTCAGAAGCCCAGAGGACCCGTGTGCACTGTCCGTGGCTGGGGTCCTTAAGTGAGGCTGGAGAGGCTTCCCCGGGGGTTGTAGGAAATGTACCTTTCTGGCAGGGCCAGGACAACAAAGGACAAGTTGGAAGGGAGCTAAAGGGGCGCTCCACCGTCCCCCGGCACCCAGGCCCCCTCTGCCCAGCACCGTGCCCTTAGTGACCCAGCCTGCGGCCTCGGGATCCCCCACCCGCTCGGGCTCGGTGCTCCTGAGCCCGGCGGGGAGCGGCGACCCCCGCCCGGGTCCCCTTCCAGCCCCAGGAGCCGGGCTGGTCCCGCGCCCGGCGCCGCCCCAGCCCCTCGGGGCCCACTCCCGTCCAGTCCCTCCCGCCCCGCGTCCGAGCTCCCCCTGCGGCCCGAGGCGGCCGGAGCAGCCGAGCGCCCGCGTCCCCGCTCCTTCCTTTGTGTGCGAGCAGCGGAGCCGGGGCGGAGGGAGAAGGGGGAGGTCGCTCCGTCTGTCTGCCTCCCTCCGGGCCGGGGCCGCCCCGAGCGCGGCGGGCGGGGGCCGGAGGGCCGGGCAGGCGGCGGGGGGCGCGGGCGCCCAGGTCCCCGCAGCCGAGCGCGGCGGCGGCCGGGGGTGGGCTGAGCGATCGCCGCCCGCCGCCCTGCGCGCCCGGCGCCCCGACACCGGCGGGCGAGGCGCGGGAGGGAGGAACCACCGCGGAGCGGCGGCGGCAGCCGGCCAAGCAGGAAGCGCGGCGGTCCGGAGGCCGGCCCTTGGCCATGGGCTGGGGGCCGCGGGGGCAGCGGCGGCCGCGTCCGCACCGGGGCTGAGCCGCAGCGACGCGCGGGCGCCGGGATGGCCGCGTCCAGCAACTCCAGCCTGTCCGGCTCCTCCGTGTCCTCCGGTGAGTGGCCGCGCGGGACCCGCGCCCTGGGGCGGGGAGACTACCTGTGGCCGTCCCGCCCGCTGCCCGCTGCCCGCTGCCCGCTGCCCGCTGCCCGCTCCCGGGCTGGGTCCGCCCGCACCTACCCGGAGCCGGTGCACCTGGCGCCCGAAGTCGGACCGCGCACGGGCTGGGGCGAGGGGCGAGGGGCGCACGGGCTGGGGCGAGGGGCGAGGGGCGCACGGGCTGGGGCGAGGGGCGAGGGGCGCACGGGCTGGGGCGAGGGGCGAGGGGCGCACGGGCTGGGGCGAGGGGCGAGGGGCGCACAGGCTGGGGCGCACGGGCTGGGGCTGGGGCGCGGGGCAGCCGAGCCGGGCAGCCCAGCACTTTCCGCGAAGCTGAAGCCAGGGGCTGGCCGGCGGGCAGGGTTGTGGCATTGCCGGCGCCCCGACGTGTTTGCGGTGCCGCGCCCGCTACCTTGGGCACCCCGCTCCGGAGCGGAGCGGGTCGAGCCCTCGCACCTGGAAGACTTAGATTTCTTTGTTTGTTTCAGAAATTAGCTCCGTAGAGTCAGTGGCTTGGGACAAGGGTCTGAGATAAACGATAATGAAGAGATTGTGCGTTTCCGTCCTGACTGCAATGGGTTTAGGGAAAGGGAGGTCGAGCCCAAACTCTGACTCTTGGAACGTGTGTGTGATTTTCCTATGTGGCCCCTGAGACATTTTCCTGTCATAATCTATAATTTTACTTTCCTCTCCACCTTTTAAATGTGGCTGAGCCCAGGGGAGGGCTTCTTTAAGCTTTCCTAGGGCTGATCAGCAGGTCTCACTAAAGAGGAAAAAACAATTGCTAATGAACCCAAAGTAATCAATAGAAGCAACCCTACTAGTTTCTGACAGTGACTGGCTTCTAATCAGAATGGTGCTGGGTAGGCAGAATTTCTCTCCCCTCTGGCCAGGGAGAACTTTAACAACAACCCCTAGAGGGACAGCTGTCAAACGTTAAGTGTGTTGTGCAGCACTCAAGGGTCAAGAAGATCTTGAAGTCCTAATGGCCATGCTCCATATATTAACACGGTGTCACAGCCTATTGCATTCCCTTAATCTTACCCCCAAATTAAACTCCTAGGGAGAGATACCTTTTGGAGGCATGGGACAGCCAGCCAGGCATAAAGGGAACCGCATCTCTAGATGCCTAGCTAGTTAAGTGATAAAGGCAAGGTGAGTTTAACTGGGGTGCAGTGGTGACGTGGCTCAAGGTGATCACTTGAAAGCCAGCTGCCATCCTTCTTTGGCAGGCAGAGTTCCAGGGAAGTGGCATCTCCTTTCCTTGACACTGCCAACGAATACACTTAGCGTTGCTAGGTGTACCATGCCGTTTAAGTTTCTGGTAGGGGCAGCCAATGGGGCCGCACAGTCATATCTTATTAAGAGGAGCAACAAGTTGGCCGCCAGTGGTTTTGATTCTGAGAACTCAGCAGATGCTACAGCGTATTTTTAGTTCCCTCAAACCACGGCTGCTGCTTTTCAATTCATTTTGGTTGACTAACACTGAATTTAAAATGCAGTGGTGTTGGCTTCTTATTAGCCTATGGTTACTTCTCTCAGCAAACTCCCCACTCAGAAGTGAACGGATGGGCGGGGGGTGGCAGAGGGGAAGAAGAAGGAAGGAAGGACGAGGAGACTGTATTATCGCATGATTTACCGGTGGCATAAATTACAGACGCTGTGGCATCTGAATTTTCAGATCTTCGTAGAGTTTAAGAAACCTGATTGAGAAATTCTAACTCAGCCCTGGGAAGAATATGTTGTTTTAAGGCCGCACGCTAGAAGCTTTAGATGATGGTAATTGCTTTGCAGATAGAGTAGGGATGCTTATAATGGTTCTCTTTCCCGCTTTATGTACCACTGTTTTTAATCCTAGCAGAGACCAGGAAATTGCATGAAAGCTGAAATTGGAAAAGTAGACATGGATATATTATTTGGTATGAATCAGCCTATCTTGCGCATTGGCTAATCCACCAATTCATCAGATGCCTTGTCTCAAAAAATACTGAATTATAGTCCTGTTAATCACACTTACCATTGTGTGGATCATGAATAATTCAGAAGACACAAGCAATTCACACCTGTGAGAGGTGTTGGGCAGGAAAGAATGGAGCCTGTCTGTGGCAGCTGCGTTCTCTCAGGCAAAGACCGGAGTCTGAGAAGTTAGTACGCTTCATCAACCTATTAATCCGATGCAAGGGCCTGCCACATGCTTGGCCTTAAGTGATACGCCTCAGCTTCAAGGAGGTTAACTACTGAGGAGACAATCCAGGGACTCCTTCTAGCCCTAGAGTTCTGGGATCCTTGTCATTGGATTCTGACTCCATCACATACCAGCTGGGTATCTTAACTTCACTGAGAATCAGCTTCCTCATCTGTCAATGGGGCTACTACTGATGATGGGGCTCTGATGGGAGTACTTAGGGGTTCAATGAGATGATGGGTGTGGAGTATTCAGCACAAATGTTAACACTTAATAAGTTCTTGGTGCGAATATATTTTCTCCCTTGAGGAAGGACAAACAAAGAAGGTACTCATTGGCTCAGTCTTTAGATTCAGAAACAAGTCCAACACACTTAAAATCGGCTTCTTTTATCACATGCTGCAATCGGTCTTGAGTTTGGAGTCCATTAAGCATTCCCTGAAGGTCTCCCAGCTTTCAGGCCTTGTTCTGAATGTTTGATTGGGAAGAGGAGTCAAGGTCCTCTCCCTACCACGGGAAGCAGAGACTGACCAGCAAGGAGCAGCCTTTGTTCAGTATAATAAGGTGAATTCTGGGGAGCGGAGTGCAGGGCTAGGATTAATTGCCTCAGAGTGGAGCGGTAGTAAGGCTGATACTTGAGCCGGACCTCGGAGCGCAGGTAGGACTTTTTCAGAATGCAGATAGACAGAGAGGCATTTCAGGGAGAAGGCAGATCCCAGTGGAAGGCCTAAGGCTGGGAAATGTAGAAGTTGGTGGCCTCCTTTTGAGTTCCTAAGGGGTTTGATCCTTTGACCCGGGGCTTCTCTTCCTGGAAACTCATGCCTCCAGGGCCATAAGCAGCAGCCTGCCAGTGTGACTGGGGCATTTATTGCTGCTGATGACGTAGGAGGTTTTCTTTCTGTTCAGGTAGCTGTAGGTCTGATGGAACAGCTTTGGAAGCCCTAGGCCGCAGTAGAGTGTGGAGGATAAGAAAAGGACCTGTGGGTTCTGTTGGGACCAACACATAGAAAGGGAACTCGACACAGCCCCACTTCTCTTAGATGAGCAGCTGTGCAGCTTGAGGCTGTGCTCCTGCGAGCCAAGCTCCATTCATGTGTTCAGTACTAAACCCAGTCATCTGATTTTCCTGAGAGTAATTCCTCACGTCGGTTGTTTAACTTTATCACCCAAGTGTGTCATTTATTCCAAGTAACCAACCGAGACGTAACAAATGAAATAATCAAGTTAAAATTAATTTGAAAATACATTTTCTGAGAACTCTTCAGAAATTTTCTTCTGGAATATTCAATTACGTGTAAAAGAAATTGCCGTGCCTTTGTTTTAATGATAACTGCGGGTAATTAACTTTCACAATCACCTAGATTGGCAGGAAAGTTTGATTACTTTTATTATTTTAAATCGCAAAAAAGAAAATTCTTATTCTTAAGCTTTTAATCTAGCCCATGGTACTTGATTATATTCTGAAATAAACAATGGTTGATTTGCAAAACAGCTTTCTTAATAATCATGGGTTACATTTGGTTTTATAATTGAAATAAGAACTTTCTGCCTATTAGGAATGTATTACCAAATGGATAATTTAACAGAGTCAAGAAAAATAACCAGCCAACCAAACTAATAAATGAGATATTTTCCAGTAATTGAACAAGGTAGAGTAGTAAATATTTAAAAAGCCCCCTCCACCCCCAGATAAGAAGTTAAGATTTTGAAAACATAAACCTGTGGTATTATAAAAGTGAAGTTGACATAGACTTTTTTTTTAAGAGTACAGATGGAAAAAGGTAAAAATCATCACTGTATCATCAAAACGTTAACTGGAAAAAACATGTTTCTGAATTGATCACAGTATTTATGTGGATTTTCTATAGCTCTATAGTGGACCAGATATAATAAGGCTATTTTTTTCTATTACACTGGTCTTGACCCTACTAATGATAAATAGGATGCCAGTCGTGGTGGCGCATGCTTGTAATCCTAGCATTCGGGAGGTTGAGATTGGAGGATTGCGGTTCGCAGACAGTCTCAGCTACTTCGTGAGGCCCTCTGCAACTCAGTGAGACCCGGTTTCAAAATAAAGAATAAAAAAAAAAATAGGGCAGAGGGTGTAGCTCGGAGGTCGAATGCTCCTGGGTTTTATCCCCTGACCCACAAAAAAAAAAAAAAGGAAATTTTTGTACTCATTATTGGGGGAAGTCATAACCAATGACATATACAGTCTCATGTTCCTAGATGCAGCAGGCAAAGGTAACTGTCGTAATTCTGGCAAGACGTATGTATGTACATGGAACAAGAAACTCCACGGATCCAATACTAAAAAGCAGCTTCATTACTGAAATGGATGCTCACACCGAGGAGTCCTCATTTAGACCTTTAGATTCTTCAGAAATTTCCTTCTGGGATATTCAATTACAAGCAAAAGAAATTGCTTTGCCTTTGTTTTAATGATAACTGATGGTAACTGAATTTTACAATCACTTCGGTTGGCAGGAAAGGTTGATTATCTGTTTTATTTTAAATCGCAGGCATGAAAATTGTGATTAAAAACTTGCAAATCAAACATCCAAAAAGCTAAAATTAAGCCAGAGAGAGAAATCACTTATTTTTGTTTTAGTACTAGAGGCATTCTACCTCTGAGCTACACCACCAACCCTATTTTTTTTTATTCTTTATTTTGAAACAGGGTCTCACTGTGTTGCAGAGGGCCTCACTAAGTAGCTGAGGCTGGCTGCAAACCGCGATCCTTCTGTCTCAGCCTCCCAAGTGCTGGGATTGCAAGCGTGCGCCACCATGTCCAGCTGAAATCACTCACTTTGATGAGAATCTTTGGTCCTTGATATCCTGATGGTCATTTTAGCCTTCATTGTCCATTTGGCGTAACTGATGAATCTGGTTATACAGAACCCAGACGTAAGGACACTTTTCTTCTTAAGCATATTTGTTATGGTTTGAATCTGAAATGTCCCCCAAAGTCTTGTATAAGGCTCATCCTCAGGGTGGCGCTGTTGGGAGGTGGTGACACCTTTAAGAGGCGGGGCCTTCTGAAAGAAGTTAGGTCATTGGGGGCGTGGTTTTGAGGGGATGGTGGGATTCTGGCCCTTTCTCTTTTCTTTTCCATCTCTTCTGCCAGAATGCATTCTGCCATACTATTCTGCATTGCCATAGGCCCAAGAACAACATGACCAAGTGACTGTGGATTGAAACTTTCAAAACCACGAGTTCAACTCTTTTAAGTTGGTTTGTGTTAACGCAGTGATGGAAAACTACCTGGAAAGCTAACACAATATTGTGTGTTATAGTGTTTGACAGGGGTCCACAGATTCAGATTTGTGTATATTGCTCAAAGGCCAGCCCCCTCACTCGCCCCATGAAGCATATTGGATGTCTCCAACATTTGCCCAACTCGTGAGGGATGTGAGCAGCAAGTATTTTTTTGAGGCCAGTGTGCGTGGAGCTGAACTGGACAATGTGTCCTCTGGGCTGCCCCCTGGGTCCTGGCCCTAGTGCCAGCCCTGCTGAGAGCCTTCTGCTGCTCGGTGGGGAATCCTGTTTGAGCACAATGGGGAAAATAACTGGACATTTGGTTTGGAGAACCTGTACGTGAGCAGTATTGCATTGGTATGTTTTGGGAAAGAGATTCTGCCAGAAGGTCAAGATTCCTGCCAAGAGTGAGGCAGAGGAAGAAAAATGGACGGAGTGCTAGATCAGCACATGATTAATAGTATCTACCATCACCCTCCAATCTTTCATCTTTCATGAATGCGTCTGCATCTTAGGCTCCTGAAATGTCATTTAATTTTCAAAACAAATGGCTTACCCCTTCTTCCCACTTTTCTTCTTATGCTCCTTTTCTATTCTCACCTGTGATTCTGTTTGTCTGATTTCTATTTCGAGATGTTTTCATAAGCTCCGCATTTGGTTTGTTTCACTGTGACTATCAGTCATGTTCCCTGGGCACCTTCCTGCCTTTCCGCGCACGTGGTGTGTGGGAAAGGAAGCAGGCATTCTGTCTTACGTGGATGCAGGTCAGGAGTTAGTTGGATGCCTGTATTTTTGGTGCAGCCTGATTGGTGCTACAGAATACTCTGATGTTTCTCAAAGTTCCTAACAAAGCAGAGGTTTACTTAAAGTCTCTGGCTAGAGGGAACCAGTCAGTGTCAGGAATGTGCTGGCCCTTCCATGAGCCAGCTCTGCCAGGGACTTCTGTGACTGCCCACTGGCGTCAGAGACTCAAGTCCTGGGGTCGAGGCATGGACAGAAAGAGAAAGACTGGTACTGTGCCTCTATGTAAGGAGGCTGCCAGCTGCTCGTGCAGAAAACCCCACATCCCTACTTGTTTACAATTATTCATGCACCTTTGTGGTGGTTAATCTTTAAATGTAATCTGTACAATACGGTCTAATTACAGCATCACCTTATCTTAGCACTTGGACCTCTCAGCCTCACCAGCCTCACCTTTTTTTTATAGCATAGCATCCAAAGAATAAAGTGTTATTTTAAATGATCTCCCAATAAATACAGGCTAGACTGAGTAGATAGAGTAAGGAGAGACTGTGGCGTTTGTTTAACGGATTCCAATGTCATTTAAGTCAGAAGATCAGGGTCCCAGGAACTCGGGGAGTTGGTGGCAGAGCCGGAGCTGGAACTGACCCCCGGGGCTCAAGCTCCATCAGCACATCAGCTTCCCATCCCCCTCCCCGACCCATCCCAAAGAGGAGCACCATCGTTGGAGAATTTCTTGCAGACTTTTTTTTTTTTCTTGTGTGGCTTCATGGAGGCTGTTCTCTTTAATTATTTAATACTTTCAAAAAAGAAGTCATAAAGTGCTTTGTGTATTTTAAATGGGTCTTAGCTCTCCAGACCTGTGGAAACCCAAAGCCTTTAACGAGCCTGGCCTGCCCAAACTATATATAACTCTGCTGTCCACAATGGTAGCCACTAGCCACATGTGAAGACTTGAGTTGAAATAAAAAGTAAGTTCAGTTTTTCTAGTTACTTTGAGAATATACTCTGGTAGAGGTGGCTAGTGGCTGCCATATTGGACCACGCAGATACAGAACATTTTTTTTTATCTATCATTGGGCAGAAAATTCTATGGGACGGAACTGGTTCAAAGATAGGGGCCCAACTAATTAACATTAACACGCTAAGGAAAGAAGATTTAATTAAATGCTCTCCTGTTTCTGTGTTTGCTCCCGTTGTTCTTTAGGTTATATTTCACTAATTTTGCACAATTTTTTTTTTAAAAAAAAGCAATTTCTTTCTAACTTTGGAGAAGAGTATGGAATGACCTCCGGAGGAGGATGCTGGCATGGATAATTAAAATGTCTGTAAAACTCCTCTAGTCCTGAGGTTTGATTCAAATTGCTTTAAAAAAAAAAAAAGTTCGACCGTTTTCCTAACGTTAACTTAAATTCATTTTGAAATAAGTCCACAGTGAGTTGCAATTTCACCCTCAAAGAGGGAAAACTGCCCATGTTCAGAAAAAGTTTGGATCTTACAATTGTATCTCTTCCAAAACATCGTAAAGAAAATAGGAAAATTGTGAATGTGTGGACCGAGGTTGCTAGTGGCGTATCCAAGCATGTCATTTAAAAGAGGTTTTCTACAGACCTGGCCATCGGCAGTTTGGTTAGATTTTTTTTTCTTTCTTCTGCAAAAGGCCCATGTAGGGGGCAGAGCAAATGCATGGAATCTTTTTAGAAAATAAAGTTAGCTTTTGGAAGTTTGAGCTCACTTAATTGGGAGGAAATGCATGCAATTAAGAGGCAGGAACATGACAGTTCCCAAGAGAAGGAAGCAATTCTCCTTTCTTTTTTTCTTTTGGTGGTACTGGGGATGGAACCCTTCTACGTCCTGGCTACACTCCCAGAACTATTTTATATTTTATTTGGAAACAGGGTCTCTTAAGCCAGTGCGGCTGGCTTTGAACCTGCGCGATCCTCCTGTCTCAGCCTCCCAAACGTGAGGATTACAAGCATGTGCCACCATGCCCAGCAGCAATTCTCCTTTTTGAACTTCTTTTACCATCTTCTACTACAACAAACTAGAAAGGTGGAAGGTATCTTTAAGGTGTCAAGAAGCTGTCAAGAAAGAGGCGGTGCTGAGGCCACTGGAGACAGAAACTATAATAGCCAGAAGACTGGCATGTGTGGCTTCTTTACTGATGAAGTCAGATCATAGACTTGGGGTGATATGATTCATGGAATCACTGGGGTGATAATATTACACAATTGTTTTCTCATGGAGGCCCACCCAGAGCCTGGATTTCACTGTCTTCATCATTACCCTCTGCATCCTCGAAGTCCTGGCTGAGATGAAGCCTACCACTGCCTTGTTCTTTCTCATAATACCACACCAGCAATGCAAAGGCTTTCCCTTAAATGATTTTGCTCCCCAAAAATAAAGCCAAGAGACAACCTTGGGATAGCACAGAAAATAAGAAGCAAGAATATGGCTTTGGGGATAAATTGGATTGTTGGAGCCGCAGCATTGATCTGCTAGGGCCTGATTCTGGAGGCTTCGACCTGCTCTGTCCAATATGCCAACCACACATGGCCCTTGACCCTTGAAACGTGGCCAGTCTGATTCGAGATGGGCTGCAACTGTGAACCACGAGCGAGAATTCAAAGACTGAGTACAAACCAGACAAAAATGCAAATGATCTTATTAATAGCTTAAAAAAAATTGAAGCAGGACATGGTGGTGCACACTTGTAATCCCAGCATTCGGGAGGCCAGCCTCAGCTACTTAGTGGGGCCCTTAGCAACTTAGGGAGACCCTGTTTCAAAATAAAATAAAATAAAAAATAGGGCAGGGGGTGTAGCTTGGAGGTCAAATGTCCCTAGGTTCCATCCTTAGACCCCCCCCACACACGAAAAAACCCCCCTAAACATTGAGTGCATGTTGAAATGTTAATATTTAGGTTTGATGAAACATTTAAAAGCCACACATGGTGGCTCACCATGTACATAATCTCAGTACTTGGAAGGCTGAGACAGGAAGATCACAGGTTTGAAGTTGGTCTCAGCAACTTAGTGAGAACCTGTTTCAAAATAAAAAAGATAAAATAGGGCTGGGGTATAGCTAGGAAGTAGAATGCCTCTGGGTTCAAACTCCAGGACCAAAAAATACATTTAAAAATTAATTTAACTTTTCTTTAAAATGCTTAGTGTAGCTTCTAGAGAGTTTGGAAGTATGCATGTGGCTCAGATCGTTTTGCATCGGAGAGCACTGGCCTGGGTTAATTCTCCAGCCATCATTGTGATTCTGCCATACACAAGCTGCTGACTCCCGGCTTGTAGCACTGTACACCTTCCACATCAGAAACCTCTTCCACCAAGGAGTTGAGCCGCCCCAGTTCTCGGGCCCTGATTTTAGTCCCAGACGTTGAGGGATATTATTAATTTTCAGAATCTGTACCTTGATTTTGAAATGAATCGCCATAGACAGGACAGGTTGGAACATTCATCAGATTCCTTTGAGACAGGTTTTGCTCTCCTTTTGTTTTGTATTTGATTCACTCTTATTCTCAACATTGGATATTTACGTGTTAGATTTATATACACTTTTGCATCCAGGAGAAGACCGCAATAATGATGAGGTTGAAAAGGACCAAGGATGTGAGGGACCCATTTTCTCTCTACCTGTGTGCACACTCTCGTGTGAGAGCCTTTGCACAGTGGTGCCCTGCCATGGATCCGTGTGTGAATGTACACACACACACACAATGCACACTTGATTATGTCTGCATGTGTGTTCCTGCGTGTGCGTGTGCGTGTGTGTGTATGTGTGTGTGTGTGCGCGCATCCCTGTATATACAGAGCTCCAATTGGATTAGATTCCAAACCAAGGTTATTTCTAACCAAGTTTATATCACATATATGTAACTATCGAGGGAAATGAAGTCAAGCCTCGCATTACTTTTAGTAATGAAAAAACTCACTTGGGAATATGCTAATGCTGTGCAGATATTAATACACATAATTTGGCTGCCTAATATTGATTTAAGTTGCTCATTCAGATTCACTTTATTATAGAAGAACCAGCCCTCTAGCTTTACAGTGCTTGTCCCCACAGAGAGTGAGGACACTAGCAATGTTTATTAGGTAAATAATAGTATTTTCATATCAAAGGGTGCACTATGATGTCTCCTTCAGGATATCCCCTTCGAGCTAGCTGCGGGAGTTGGGACTGGTTGTCTCTGAGCCCGGTGTCCTCTCTGCCACCTCCCTCATGAGCAATGTCTGGGGTGCTGAGTGACCAGGGTCCAGAATCCCCCCCGGACATTACTATGTCCTAGAACTGAGCTTTTAGCCACATGAGAGCCCTATTTGGGTTTTATGCATCCAAACCCACCCACATCCTTTTGTTTTAAATTTAAATTCTTCCTTAGCAGAAAAGCAATCGACAGAGACTTTGTAAACTGCTGAAATTATATTAGGATTGCGAACAACCCTAGCAGGTCCTAGGCAAGTGGTAGAATGTCATTTCTTCTGAGAACATAATAGTTACCACAGGACTTGCTTGGTTCTGTGTTCTAACTCCAGGCCTAGCACTTAGGGTCTTTTGTAAAAAATGCACAGCAGCCTTTCAGGGCAGAGCTGCCCTCGGAATCTCACTTGCATAAAGAGCTGGGTGTAAGTCTGTCTTCTGGACCTTTATGAAAACGCGTCTGAATCCATCCACAGTATCAGCTGGGCTCTTTCTCACAGAGAAGAGTTATATACATTCTATCTCCATAGAGTAGATTGTACTTCTTTTTTGAAAAATATTTATTGGTGCATTGTAGTCAAACATCTTTTTGTGTGTGTGTGTGGTATTGGGGATGGCACCCACGGACCTTCTACCTCTGGGCTACACTCCCAGACCTATTTTATATTTTATTTTGAAACAGGGTCTCACTAAGTTGCTGAGAGCCTCACTAAGTAGCTGAGGCTGGCCTCAAACCTGTGTGATCCTCCTGTCTCAGCCTCCTGAGCGCGGGGAATACAAACGTGCTGTAATCAAACATCTTAATGGGGTACAGGATGGTAGAGGTATACATGCACATACCACTCATTTAACTATTCTAGGGTTAAATTTAACTTTCTGGTACTTGTTTCTAATACCCATTCCTGGGTTTTAAAAACCATTGTGGGCTCATCTGAATCATGAGATCTAAGAGGTGTTGTGACAGGCACTTAGAAGTGAGGGCTCTGGTTAAGCGCCTGCACCAACTCTGTTAACCTGGACTCTGAGTTTTTATTTCTTATCCCTAAAATGAGCTAATAATTCTTGTTATAACAATAGGATATAACTGCCTGTCAAAGAAAGCTGAACATTGAAAATTTGTGAACGGAACAAAAATCTCTGGTCTCTAATAGTTCCAAATCTAAGATACTTCGTAGGTTCCTTTCCTGAGTGACAGGTCCTGATTCAGAGCTCATGATCTCTGAGATATCTGGGCATGTTTCTCCTAAATACACTACCTTGCTCTTCTTCAACACCCTTTTAACGTGTAACTCGCAAGTTGACAATTTCTCTCCTTTTTATAAGACACTAGTATACATTCAATATTCCCAACAACATTTTAAATTAGCTTGCCCAGTTGTAAGGGATGCCACTGTTTATATTTTCCCATCCAAAGGAATGACTCTTAAATTTTATGTAGTATTGAATACAAATGCTCTTCAATTTATGATGGGATTACATCCTGATAAACTCATTATGAATTAAAAAATATCGAGGCTGGGCGTGGTGGTGCACGCTTGTAATCCCAGCATTTGGGATACTGAGACAGGAGGATCATGGTTCACAGACAGCTTCAGCTACTACTTAGTGAGGCCCTTTGCAACTAAGTGAGACCCTGTTTCAAAGAATAGAAAATAGGGTTGGAGGTGTCACTGGGTGGTAGAATTCCCCTGGGTTTCATCCCTAGTACCGCAAAAAAAAAAAAAAAAAAAAAAATCATAAGTTGAAAATGCAACCAGTGCACCTAACCTGAACATCATAGCTTATCAACATAGTATATTGCAGTGTACCGGGTTTTTCTTTCCTGTGGTCTCTACTATTATTGCTTTTGTGCTATCATAAACTCCAAAATGTGTTAGAATATGCAAAACAGTATCTGTAATAGGACATACCAAGCATCTCAGCACAATTCCAAGGAAGCCCCCACCCAACGCGGGCACCTTACCTGTCCTTGTATCTCCCTCATACTCATCTCCCTTCCCTTTCCCATCTTCATTCATTCCCTCCCTCCAAAGGTAACCACTATATTGGACTTTCTGCCCATTCCCTTTCTTTTCTTTCTTCCTGGCCCTTTTTAGTTTTTATTTTGACACAGGGCCTCGCTAAGTTGCTGAGTGTCTCAATAAATTGCCGAGGCTGGCCTCAAACCTTCAGTCTTCCAGTTGAAGCCTCCCAGGTGCTGGGATTCCAGGCGTGCGCCGCCATGCCCAGGTCCCCTTAGAAACACTTGGTCGCGTGGCACTCGGTGCATGCTTCACAAAGGGAGCTCGTTTACCATTTTGTTCAGGGCTGAGTCTCCAGTGCCTTGCACAGGGTCTCCCATCAGGAGGTATGTCCCATCAGGAACTAGGTATGTCCATGTGACAAGTGCTCTGTCTCAGGACCAATGCCGAGGCCCCGCTTTCACCACTTTGTGCAATTGGTTCCGTAAGGACCCCGCCATCGGTTCTGTGAGGATCCCATATTATCCACATGCTTCAGTGATTTTCAATTCTTTTAAGAAGAAACTCAGTATGTCTTATTTGCGCTTAATGGCAATAGACTTCCAGCAAAATCACATGACCTTTTGTGAATCAGGACTTCTGAATTTGACTTGAGTTCACAAGCAGATTTCTGAAGTGAATAGTGGTCCCTCAGGAAACGGAAGTAGTGAAACTAGAGTTCAGCAGAAATCTGCAGAGGAATTTTTGAAAGTGATGTAATTTACCTGGTACAACAGAGAGGACCCTGGACTACTTTATGGTAAGTAAAAGAGGCCATTCGCAAAAAACTGCGTACGATAAGGTACTGTTTTATAAAGCCTCTACAATAGATAGACAGATCATGAAAATGAAAAATTGATTAGGTGTTTCTTGGGGCTGGGAAGGTTGAAGGGAAAAGGGGATGACAGCTAATGAGTAGGGGATCCTTTGTGGGGTAATAAAATTGATCTGTGATTATTTGTGATAACGGTTGCCCATATCTGTGAATATACTAAAAGTCATCGTTCTCTTTTAAACAGGTTATTTCTTATTAGAGCTATTGCTTAAAAAAAAATTCCAGCCAGGTGTGATGGCACATGCATGTAATCCCAGTGCTTGGGAGGCTAAGACAGGAGGGTTACAGGTTCAAGCTCAGCCTCAGCAACTTAGCAAGACCCCGTTTCAAAATAAAAGTAAAAAGAGCTAGGGGTAGAGCTCAGGGGTAGAACACCCCTGGGTTCGAATCTGAGTAAAACACACATGCACATACACACGCATGCACACACAAAGCCAAACATTGGTATAACAGAAATGAGAAAGTGAAATGCTCACAGGTGAGCAGACAGGAAAACCTCAGAGGTTGAGTCTGTGTGGGACAGGATGTTTCGGACCAGATAAAAGACATTGCAGATCATGCTCACTGCTGACCAACCCCTGGGGATGGCCCTTCTCTTCTGGGGGTCTTTCTACTCCCATCTGCCAGCCTTGGCCTCCCGAGACAAGTCTGTAGGGACTTACTACCTACGCTGGTTCCAAGCTCAGCTCAGCCTCCCCTAGACAAGTGCTTCCCTTCCTGTGTCCCTAGAGGCCGTGGCGTCCATTTTCCAGCTAACGAATGAGGGAGATCAGCAGGCCTCCTCTGGTGATGTTGGATAAAGCATTAGTGCATTTCTCAACCATAGTTAATTAGACCTCTATCCATCTTTCTCACCCTGGGCACACCTCTCAGGCCCTCACTGCAGATCACAAGCCAGGAGTCACCCAGGAACCGAGTGTCCCCACAGTATCTCAGGTGCTCCTGAGCGTTATTGATGCCACGCTGGGTCTGTTGCTGCCTCCAGATGCCTCCAGCACAGGGAGGCCTGGGCAGACATTCCCAAGGATATCTTCTGCCGGCTCTTTTGTTGTTTCTAATCAAAGAGCTGACATGCTTTGATCATGTCGGATCACACTGTTTTAGTATGACTACTCTGTTAGAAAGACTAAAATCCCGCACAGGTGTAGTTCTTTCAGGTATTCTCATGGTGTTTACTTTAACCCCAAGCAAGAAAAGAAAAAATGCTCTTGTTCAGATCTAAAATATGAATCATCTCAAGGAGGAAAACTGCTAGAACCACATATCATACATTCAAATGACTGCAATTAACTAGCCTCTTTTAAACACCTGCTAGTGTAGACACCAGGGTATGCCGAACCACTCCTCTGGCCCTATGTTTAGTGCTCCCTCTAGCAAGATATCCTTTCTGCCAGTTGGAGAGAGATCTGGCTCTACTATGGAGCTAATAGAAGTGTCTTTGGGGATCAGAGTCCCCAAAGACTTTCCTTGGACAAGGCTTCAACCTTCAGTGAACCCTCTGAGTTTATTGGATGGCCCACTCTCCTTCCAGCTGTGCGTGGCATGACCTTCTTTCTCCCCACAGAACAGCTGAGGTAGCCGCCCCAACACAAATCAATTCTGTCCTTCAGGTCTCGCTCAGTGTTTTCCTGGCATCCAGAGGAGGAAGTAAGGCTGGGCTACCGTGGCTCTGTTGCAATTTGTCCTCCAACAGGTGGAAGCTGGCTGCCCCTGGTCCCCTATGACAGGCACTGTGCCCTGTGCTGGCCTTTACAGCTGCCCTGACATCTCACTCCAGGTGCAGATTTTATGAGTTGGTCCCCTCTTCCTCGTGTCACAGAGGCATCAGGAACTGTCTCTCACAGAATTCCTGGGATGTGCTGTTCATGTATACTGTAACACACATACACTTTCCTACTTCCTGACCAGGGTGCAGGTATCATCCAGGTCAAGGTACTTCTGTTACAAATACAGAAAACCCTAACAAGAAGTGCCCAGGTGGTGTGGTGTTGTATGCCAGCCGGCAGGCTTCTCACCAGATCTGCCTCTCTGAAATCCTCCTAGCTCCACCCTCTTGGTGGATGGGCTTTGTTCTCAGCCTCACTCTCCTTAAGATGCCAAGATGAAGTAGAAAGCCCCTGGGTTCAATCCCATCCAAACAAACAAAGCGACACAATAGCAGTCCTTGGCATCATAGCTAGAAACAGAAAAGAGATGCTCTCTCCTGTCTCTGTGGGAAGAAAGCTCTCAGGAGTATCCCTCCCTCCAGCAAACTGCCCCATGCTCATTCGGTATCGTGCTGTTGATGCTTAGGTATAAACCAATCACAGACAAGGAAATAGAATTCTGTGACACCCTTCACCCAGCCGTGACCTCTTCCTGGAATGGGGACCTAGGTCAGATTCTCCCTGAAGTGGGGGAGCACCTCTTAAGGTCACCATAGAAACAGGGTTCTATGACACACCTCTGGTCAAGGTCAAGGGACCCAGCAGTAACTGCAACCTTTTACTCTGCAATGCCCTCACTCCCTGAAACTTCTTTGCTGCTGCCCTACCAAATGAAGGCTCTGACAGCCTTCCCCAATACACTGTTTTCACTTGGTAGTGCTCAATGGTTCTGAAGCCCTGCATTTATGGTCATGGAAATGCAGATCGATGCATCAACACTGGATAGATTCTTGAGCCCTAATAAGAAGTAGGACAGTGAAGGTTAGAGGTTTTGATTCTTGACAAAATAACATCCTCGTGCCTGACCAAAAAGGCTGGAGTCATATTATTAGAAAGTCAGGGAATAATAGCAGATGATTCACCCCCTCTGGTTGCCATGGTAAGGAAATTTTAAAGCTTTGATTTGAGGGAAACAGTGATCATTAGTAGTTCTTTGTTTCTAAAACAGAGATCCCTGCAAATTGTCAAGGCTCCAGTGGAAGAGATGATTGGCATCTAATTGGAGAAAGAATCACAGATTATTTACAAAGAAAAAATAGGCAGAAGGCTTTTGGAGAACGGGTTCCTATTTTTTTATTTTTAGGACAGGCCAGGATGTGTAAAGATCGCTGAACCAGAGGCCATGCGACCCAAGTTTATGATAGTTCTATCTCAGCGTTACTTGTCATGTGACCTGGGGCAAATGACATCATTTTGCAACTTTGATGCTCATCTGTGGTATTATGAGGTTGGACCAGATCACCTGCAAGGCTCTTGAAAATTTTATGATTTTCTGCCTCTGCTTCTTTCCTCTTGCCAATTTATGATGCAGTAGTGGTTTCCCAAGAGAACCACCCCGTCTCCAACCTTGTACATATATATTTCAGATAGTAATTCCCATCTGCACCATTTGTTACAGGCACCCAATCCAATCCATAAGACTTAAAGTACTGTTGGGTGTGTGTGTGCTACGTTTCCTTTTTTTTTTTTTTTTTGGTGGTACTGGGGTTCCTGGAAGCCCTTCTACCTCCGGGCTACACTCCCAGACCTCTTTTTACATTTTATATTTGGAAACAGGGTCTCCTAAGCCAGCGCGCGCGGCTGGCTTCGAACCTGCGCGATCCTCCTGTCTCTGCCTCCCAAGTGCGGGGATTACAAGCGTGCGCCACCACGCCCGGCCCTACGTTTCCTTTTCAGCCTGGGCTCCAAGGGAGCCCCGAGATAGCCCAGGCCTGCTCCAGGGCAGTGTTACACAGGTCTCTTCACTGTGACCCTCATGAAAAATTAAACTTTATATCACCACCCCATATACACTTACACAACACACACCCACACCGTGCACATAATTCAGTCCATGTATATTTAAATGCGTACTGACCATGTTCTAGGTGTGTGAGATACGATTGCAGTGAATGAAACAAACATTTCTAGACCTCGTGTGTGTGTGTGTGTGTGTGTGTGTGTGTGTGTGTGTGGTACTGGGGGTGGAACCCAGGGGCTTTTCTACCTCTGGGCTACACTCCCAGACCTGTTTTATATTTTATTTGGAAATGGGGTCTCGCTAAGTTGCTGAGAGCCTCACTAAGTAGCTGAGGCTGGCTTCGAACCCGTGCGATCCTCCTATCTCAGCCTCCCAAGCGCGGGGATTACAAGCGTGTGCCACCACGCCCAGCTTATTGGTGTTTTCCATACAAATAGAAAGCCAGGTGCAGAGGCACATGCCTGTAATCCTAGAACTTGAAAGACTGAGTCAGGAGGATCACAGGTTCGAGGCGGCACTTGGTAACTCAGCAAGGTTCTGTTTCAAAATAAAAAAATAGAAAAGGGTAGGGGTGGAACACTGATGTTCAATCCCAAGTGCCACACATACACACACATACAAAATAAACAGAAAAGACTACATATAATTATATCTAAGTATCTTCATATGTAATGATTCTATATATAGCTTATAAAAGATATTACAAGGTGGGAAGTTCTATGGGGAGAAATGAAAAGGAGTGGCAGGAAGCGTCAGGGCAGGGGTCCTGAGGTTTAAAGCGTGTGCTCCTGAAAGCTTTGCTGGGAGGTGGCACCCGAGTGGGGAGCCCTGGAGCCCCAAGGTGGAGCAGGAGCGCTGTGACAGAAGGGACAACAGGTGCAGAGTCCCACGCAGGAGTGCACCTGGGTGTCCCCAGAACAGAAGCAAGGCCAGCGGGGGGCGGAGTGAGAGAGGCCAGCGGACCCAGCAGTAAGGGAACGCTTGGAATCCACAAGGACTTTGGCTCCTGCACGGAGCGAGTCAGGTTGTCCCTGGATGGTTCTAGAACGGGCTGCCATGATCTGACTTAGGCTTTAGCGGACACACTGTGCATATTATATTGAGAGTAGACCACATACATACACACTGCATGCATGTGCATACCACACACATGTACACATGTGTGCACACATGTAAAAGCATGAGTTCTACCAATAGCATCCACCTTGTCATGTGTGAAGCGTTCTAATACTCTCCTTTTGATTGTATTTGTACTCATTCATT
The DNA here is from genome assembly GCF_963383645.1 of Muscardinus avellanarius. NCBI lineage: Eukaryota > Metazoa > Chordata > Mammalia > Rodentia > Gliridae > Muscardinus > Muscardinus avellanarius. The sequence continues at coordinate 9,332,045 of NC_137795.1, forward strand.
TAAAAGCTAGCCAGGACCCCACAAACTGATTTGGGAATCAGCTGTTGGATAGCGACTGACTTTATTTTTTGTGGGTCTGGGAACGGAACCCAGGGGCATTTGACCTCCGAGCTACACCCCCTGCCCTATTTTTTGTCCTTTATTTTATAACCGGGTCTCACTGAGTTGCAGAGGGCCTCACTAAGTAGCTGAGGCTGTCCACAAACCACGATCCTCCAGGTCTCAGCCTCCCGAATGCTGGGACTACAAACGTGTGCCACCACGCCCGGCAGCGACTGCCCTTCTGAGAAACATAAATTGGTCTAGAACCCCAAAGATGTGATCGATTCAGTTTCCTTTCTTGAGGTGTGGCTGGGATATATACAGCATCCTAATGGAGGGCTGCTGGTCAGATTGGGCAATATGGCTTTGTGGAACTTTTGTTCATATTTTAACTTGCTACACTGAGTAGCTTGTTTATTTATTTGTGTTTTTTTATGGTACTGGGGATTGAACTCAGGGGCATTCTACCTCCGAGCTATATAATGCAAGCATTTTTTTTTTTTTTTTGAACCAGGGGCTTATCAGGTTGCTGAGAATCTCATTGCTTGCTGAGGCTGGCTGTGAACTTGCAATCCTCCTGTCTCAGTCTCCCAAGTACAGGTGTGTGCCACCATGTCCAGCTGTGTAACACTATTTAATTGGATGGTCATTTAGAAATTATATCTTTTTCTACATGTTTAGCAGGCCTTTTCCCCAAATCTTATTTTAAATAGCTTTTTATATGGAACATATCCAATATATTTAAAATAAAGAGAAAAGTATAGCAGACTTCCTATCACTCAATTTCAACAGCCATCAAACCGTGGCATCCGCACTCCACCCCCATCCCTAGGATTATTTTGAAGTAAATCCCAGGCCTGGCAACATTTCACCTGTAAATATTTCAGTTGGTATGTCCAGAAGATAAGGACCCTTTAAAGAAAGATCATCTCATTATCATGGTCGTGTGTGCGCACTCCCTTCAGTGTGAGTTCAGCCTGCTCAGTCTCGTCGGTGGTGTCTTTCTTTGCTTTTGGTCTGTGCAGAGACCCAGGCGACCTTCATGGAATGAGCCCGAGGCCCCGCTTTCTCTCCTCTAATTCTGGACATGGTGTTTTTTAAGGGCTAGTGAAAAAGTGCTTTCTCATCCCCTCAAATGAGTCAGTTCAATCTTATTCCCCTTTTCTACGTTCACTTGTACTCAAATGTGGTCTCTTTTGGGGGACTCGACAAATAACAGTAATGTCTTGCATAAGGTCCTGGTTTTATCCATCTTTCCACCACCCCAGTGGCTCAGCACAGTTCCAGGTACGTGATGGCTCTCACGATTTTGTTACTGCTCTACTTCTTTTTCTAGGTAGAAGTTAGGTCAGCCTCTCCTCTAGCCTACAGGCCTGTCGCTCCATTTTGACCATGCTTTGGTTTCGATGTAGAAAGTCCCCAAAGGCCCAGATGTTGAAGGCATGGTCCCAGTGCAGGAACGTCCACAGGTGGGGCTTTGGGGGCGGGGTTTGGATCAAGTGTCAATCCATTGATGGAGTCCTGATTGAATGGATTGTTGGGAGGTGCTGGGAACTGCAGTAGGTGGGGCCTAGTTGAAGGGAGTGGGGCCTTGGGGGGTGTGATCTTGGGGACTGTATCTTGCTTCCAGCCCCTTCTTTGCTCTGTTTCCTGCTGTGTGGGGGGGGCAGCTTAGCTCTGCCAGACACGACCCCTCACCACAGCCCACAGCCATGGGGCCACTTGACCGCGGACTGGACCCTCTGCACTGTGAGCCATAGGAAATCTTTCTTTCTTTAAGTTGTTTCTCTTGGGCCTTTTGTCACAGTAAAATCTGACTAGCCCAGGCTGGACGTGGCAGCTGGATCCAAACCTGACTTTCCTAGGAACTCTCGTCTGTCTCTACCAGGATGGAAAGCTTTTCTGAGTCAGTATTGATGCTTTGACAGGAAGTGTTAAGTCAATCTCAAGTCTTACGGAATTCTTTTATTCCCTTCTGTTGCATGAGCTTATGGTCCTCAGTCAGTCGTAGAGTGTACGTCGTGTAGTGGCATCTGCTCTAATCTCCCCAACAAACTATCGGCTAGAGGCTAATTTGTCAGGACATACATTACTGAAAAATGTCATTTCTGAATATATGTATAATAGTTATAATTTTAGATAAGGAAATATTTTTATGTTTGAGTATATGAGGTATAGTCAACCCACTGTTGACTATTCCTTACGTACTTTGTTATCTACTATATATTTTACCTATAACAATTTGTAATATTTTATCTATACTAATTGTGTGGGAGGTGGCAATATCCTGGATCTTATTCTTCTTATTCTTTCTTTCCTTTTTTCCTTCTCTCTTCCATAAATACGAAGTGCATAATTGGTACCAGCCACCATGCTTGGTGCTAGGAACTTAAAGAGAATTAGCACACTTATAACTCTTTACTCAAACCTATCTCCAGTGGACTATCGCTCCACATTAGGAGAAACTCTTGGGTCACCAGCTACTAATAATAGGATTGCCACACCCTAACTTGTTAAAAATTGAATGAATGAATGAATGAATGAATGGAGACATGAGCCTCGCTGTCAAGGACCTCACACTACAAAGTTGGGGAGTGAATATAGACTTTGCGAAACTTTGTGGAACTTGTGAAGTCATCATTGGTTATAACTATTCATCACTGGAACGTCCTTCTTTTGTTATCTTTTTCATCGTGATGACCAAAATGCCTAACAAGAACAACTTAGAGGAGGAAGAGCTAAATCTCAGGCTCACGGTTTCAGAGGGTTAGTCCATGGTTGGCCAGCTCCAAGGCAGAAGCATAATGGCGGCATGGCATGGCGGAGGAACAGCTGCTGACCTCATGCAGGCCAGAAGCAGAGAGAGTGAGAGGAGGTGGCCAGGGACAGGGAAAGCCCTCAGGCCACATCCCCAGTGGCTCGCCTCCTCCAGCCGCGCTCTACCTCTGAACCTTGCTGTATGGGGACGAGCTTTCAATACATAAGCTTTTCTGGGGGATATTCCATATGAAACCAAAGCACCCTTCAAGTTGCTACCACTTCTGAGTTCTTTATGCGATACCCTCTCATGGAAGCCGGGGGAATTTCTACCTGGGCATCCTTGCCAGCGGCAGTGCAGGTATGGCTCCCTGGCTGAGAACAGGAATGCTGGGGGGTGAGGGGTGGCTACCCACTCATTCACTTTCCCCAGTAGGGGAGGTCAGGCCCCAGGAGGCACCCCCCGTTTGTCATTCTCTCTGTTTCTGTAAATGACACATGTCTCCCAAACATTCTGATGAAAGGTTCTGTTTAGCCTGGACCCAGGCCTGCAGTTCTAACTTATTACTAGAAGAAAAACATTTTAAAAATCAGGACACAAGTCAAAATAAGTCTATTTCCCAATGTCTTTTCTAATATCTGAGTTACAATTTTATGTTTATGTTGTCCCAGGAGACAGTTACTTCTGTTGAAACTGGAATTAAAAATACTTGTTTCTGATGTACTTAAACATATCGAAGTCAATCACTAAGCCAAGCAAGGGAGGGAGGGATGGGGAAGGAATGGGTGGGATTTGGGTAGGGGTTAAATCAGCGATGAGTACATGTTTGTACACACAAGTTTTTTACCCCAATAAGTTGTATGAATATAATGCACCAATAAAAAAAAATGAAAAAAAAATACTGTTTCTGTATCATTCTCGGTCAAATATTTGCTCTGGTGGAAAGTTATAGTGTGTGTGTGTGTGTGTGTGTGTGTGTGTGTGTGTGTGTGTGTGTGTTAAGGCAGATTTAATTCCAGGGGGAAAAACTTTCAAAGGAGTATAATCTATAGGACCAAGTTTTAGCTACTATCTTTTCTTTTGCTTTGGAATTATTTTTCTTCTTTAAGTGATTGGTTCTGGATAAAAGAGAGTTCTCTTCAAGAGTGGAAATGATCGCATGTAACATTTTAATAGTTATAATTAATTAATCTTAATATGTAAACCACGTTTTGAAAAATCCCCAGGTGGACTTGGCAGCTAAGTCTAAGCACTTCTCTAGGTAGTGTGATGATTGACAAACCAGAGTCAAAATGTCAGGGAAGCAGCTATTTTTAGGGGTCGGGAACCTCTGTTCTTTTTAAATATATTTTTCAGTCACTAAAAGAATCCTTGTAGATTTCCCTTAAAATTGAAAAAGCAGGAGGAAGAGGAAATTACAATTAATAGCCTTAAAATTCCAATTAATCTCTCAAATAGTGATTAATTTCCAGAGACATAGAGACCCTGCAGTGTATCTGAGAGAAAGGAAAAGACAATTAGGATTGGGGAAATTGGTAGAGGATACTCTGGTAGGTAGAAATCCCACCAGGACTGAAGACTGTTCTGGGACCCAGATAATTGGCGAGGTTGGCAGCCTGCCCAAACCTGCATCTACTATTCTCTTCTTAATGGAGCAAATGTGCCCACTTTGAAACCCAGGGCCCATGTCTCCGAAAACTGTCTATTGTCTCTTTATGGAACTCTTCAAGAAAGATCTGTTATCAGATTACATTTCTTTCTTTGTCTTCCCTAAGCTTATCATTTGGGGAGGACTTGGCCTCTGCCCTTCTGTGCGCTAACCAGCTTACTTGGGGCTGTTCTCTGCCCCCCTAACAGTTACCATCTTATTTATTTAGTTCGGTTCTGTGTTGGTTCAAGACAGAGCATGCTTTGCATTTCTGAGATCATTGATGGAGCCTGGAAATCACAAGGACTGACTGATGTATCAATTTTTCTTCTACAAAGGCAGAAAATACCGTTGCAATTTTTCATATGTAAATTATCAAGGATTAAGTTAAACTGTGATGAAGGAAAAATTAGCATGTTTTCACAGAGCTTGCTAATATTACAAAAATAAGACTTTAACATGCAGAGACTAAGTTTGCATTCTTGGGTGGGTTGAGCCCTTGGTTTAGAACTTATTTGCAATAGCTGAAGTTTTAATTACATGGTAATGCAGATGGTGTCCAGCTTTTACAGCAGCATGGCTTTTGATCTGCTCTCTCTTTACTAACAGCTCTTATTAGGAGGAAAAATCCTTCAGGAATAAACATCACAATCCCTTGAATGTCTATGTAGATGCAACATTTTACAGAAGTATTGTAAGTGAAATAACCATTCATGGTCAGCTGTAAAACTTAGCCTTCCGAGGGATTTCTCCAGCTAAAACTGACCTAGAAACTAAATAAGCACTTTGGAAAATCTGGTTTGTGCATATAATTATTTTTATATCATCTCAGGCTGTGCCTGGCAGAGAGCAAACCACAGTAGCTATCTGACCTATTGCTCTACTGTGGCTTTTTCTTCTACACAGTAATTATGAAGACTCAGCACTTTTTTTCCAGCTAACTATGTGTGTATGGAACATTCCTTCACGTAGATGATCCTGTCAATCTGGAAACTGCTCCAAAGCTGTTTATCAGTCTTCCAGTGTGAGTGGAAAAGCATCCTTAAGTTGTGATCAGTGTTTCCTGTGACAGCCAAGGAGGACTTGTGTGGACCTGTGAGCGCTTGGAATTTTGCCCAGATGAGGCTGCCTTGAAAGTTGTGATGTATCACATCTTTTCAGTTAAAATAGGAAATCGATCTTCGAGATAAAAGAATTCTAACAATGCCCTCTAATTTGAATATAAACATTTGGTTGGGATCTGGGTCACAGGATGTCTTTAAAGCCTCTCAGGTCCTTTAGGTTCACTGTTTTTAATTCGGCTTCTTCCTTTAGTAGCTCGGAGCAAGCAAGTAAGTGATTTCCTTTGGAGTGTGCACATGCTTCTAAAGAGATCAGAATAAAAGACACATATCTGATAATTCGCGCTCTCTCTTCGCGTCATCCCTCTGGCAGCTGCTGGAAGGCAGAGGTTTAGCCTGAATCGGAGCAAATGCTTCTGCACTGCAAGGTGTGCATGTCTTCCTGGATTTGAAGGAGCTGGCAGGAGAAGAGTTTAATCGTGATGCCCTGGCTGGCTTATCATCCTCGTGAGCTGGCCCTGGAGTCGGAAGACGTTCGCTTTTGTTTAAAACATGAAATTGACTTGTTGAGTTTAGATATTCATGAAAGTAGGTTTCGACACAGCTTTAACCCTCTTCAGCTTACATTTAAATACAAAAGACAGTTCAAAGGAAACGGTTTATTGGAATTCATTATGAAGTTGTAAAGGGCCCCGGGTGATTTTAGTCTTATTTGGGATTGTGACATCTCCTCCCACCCATGCTCCCAACCCTCAGCCTCCACCAGCATAGGGCTCCTCTGCCCTCAGCCTCTGGGTTGGCTTCCTTTCTGTTCATGTACAGCATGGGCATGCTTAGTGAGGCGGGATGGTGGAGTGGTGGGGCGTACGGTATCTATGCTGAAGGTTAAGAGGTGCTTTGGGAAGTTAGGTTTTAATAGAGGCAAGATGTTTAGGCTGCTTCCTGTCAGAAACGGATCTGGTGTTTCTTACTGCTAAAACACTGAAGGCTTTGAAAACAGTGACTCAGCCCGCATTCTAGATCTAAAAAATTAGAATCTCCTGGAGGTAAGGCTGGTGTTACCCAGGTGCAGCCAGAGTAAGAAGCACAGTATCTCCCAACCCTGTTCAGGATGCTTGGAGATGTTGTTTAGGAATGGGGTCAAATGACTACTTTAAAGAAGTCTGAAATAAAGCAAGGTTGTATTTTTGTAATCTGTAGGGTAGCCATTAAAATAATAAAAGAAGCTACAACTAACATGCTAAAAAGAGAGAAAAATCATTTCCTACAAAAGATTGATCTAAAAGGCAGTTAAAAAGAAATACAGGAAGAAATGAAGAACAGAAGAAATGCAAGCAAATTGCAAGACGGTAAACCTCAAAGAAGCCATACCAGTAATTATACCAAGTGTCAGTGGTGTTAATGTTCCAGTTAAAAGATAAAGATTAACAAGTGGATTAAAGGCTAAAGGTGGACAATTGTAGGTTTAAATGTAAGATATTTATAAAGCTAAGAATTTTTTTAAATATTTATTTTTGTGATTCTGGGGAATGAACCCAGGGGGGCTCTACCACTTAGCTATATCCCCAGACCTTTTATTATTTTAATTTTGAGACATAATCTTACTTAAATTGCCCAGGCTGACCTCAAGCGTGGGATTCTCCTGCCTCAACTTCTTGAGTATTGGGATTACAGGTGTGTACCACCATGCCCAGTTTAAGTTTAAAGCTTAAAATTTAAAGATACTTTATATAGGCTAGAAATGTTGGCAGTAAAATGTTTAAGTAGCTATATCATGCAAAAATTTAACTAAAAGAAAGATTATGTCTCTATATTAATATAAAAAGTAGACTTTAGAGGAAAAATTTGAGAATCAAAGAGGGGCCATTTCTCAATGATAAAAGGCAGTAAAACCATCCTAAATTTATGCATATTTGCCACATCTTTAACTTAAATGAAGCAAATACTGGCAAAACTCAGAAAAGAAATAGATAAACCCAAACATCATTGCTAGAAATTTTAGAAAGATAAAAGTCAATAAAGAAATCGAGATGTATGATTAACTGACTTGACATAATGGACCAACATAGACCACCACAACCCAAACCGCATTCTTTCCAAATGTATATGAGTCCTTTTACATGATCATGGACCATTTAATAAAATAAAATTTGGCCATTTATTATGTGCCAGTAAATATCAAAGGACTAGAATCATTATATATGTTCAGACCAGTAGAAATTAAATTAGGACTCAATAGTAGAAAAATACTTAGGAGATCTTCAAACATTTAGAAAATGAGCAAATAGTTCTAAATAACTGATGCAAAGACTATAAATAGGAAAACATTTTGAGATGAGTGATTAAGATTATAAAATGAGACGAAACTAAGCCAGTCCTTAGAAGAAGTTATGGTTTGGACCTGGGATGCCTCCCACGGTCTCATGTGTTGGGCTCGGCCCCCAGTAAAGCACTGTTCAGAAGTGGGGCTTTGGAGAGGTGACTGATTAGAACGATTCTGATCTTATCAGTGGTAAAACCAATGGTGGCTGAATGAGCCTCTGAGAGGTGGTAGAAGCTGTAGGCAGCAGGGCAAGGCTGGAGGAGCTGAGAACCGAGTCACCCGGCGCATGCTCTGAAAGGGTACTTCTTGTCTCCTTCCCATCTTCTCCGTATGCTCCCTGGCCATCATGGGAGGACCAGCTCTGCCATGATGCTCTGCATCACCACAGACTCAGCAACAGAGCCAGCGGACACCTGAAACCATGAGCCAAAACAAGCTTTTTCTCCTTTAAATTCCTTATGTCACGACAGTGACAGGCTGACTAAGGCAGATGGAAATTATACTTTTAAAATCAATATAGTAAAGTTGAAAAGAAATAATTTAAACTCTCAAGAAACTAGAAAAAGAGCAAACTGAGCCAAAAGGGTGGAGGGAGGTAAGAGGGAAATAATAAAAATATGAACAGAAATAAATAGAAAGACACATGCAATATTTAAAATTTGACAAAAGACAGCATAGTTCTTGGAAAAAATAGTATAATTGATAAATCACTAGCAGACCAGTGTAGAAACAAAAGATGAGAAAACACAATTTAGGTATATCAGGAAAAAAAAAAAACCCAAAGAGTCATAACTACAGGTGATAGGTTAAAAGAAGGCTATGAAGATAGTATGATTGACTTTATATCAGTACATTTTGTAAGTTAGATAAATCTGATAAAATTCTTCAGGAATTTAATTTATCAGAATAAACATGAGTAGAAATAATTATCAGCAGCCAGGCATGGTGGCACACACTTGTAATCCCCACACTTGGGAGGCGGAGACAGGAGGATCGCGCAGGTTCGGAGCCAGCCGTGCTGGCCTGAGAGACCCTGTTTCCAAAAATAAAAAAGTATAAAATAGGTCTGGGAGTGTAGCCCAGAGGTAGAAGGACTTTCAGGATTCCAGGAACCCTAGTACTATATATACACACACACACATATATATACATATACATACATATATATACACATATATATATGTATCTGTGATTTAAATAAGAACCACAGTAAAATGCCATCTCAGAAATTAAATTCCAGACCTACAATAAGTTCTTCCAATTATTTAAAATAGAATTTATGCCAATTTTATACAAACTCTTCCACATCATAGTAAAAGATATATATCTTTTATAATATATAACAATTACTTTAACATATCATACATATTTTATTATATATAATATATAACATAATATATAAAGTATAAAATATAATTAACATAGATTAATATATTACTATATATTTTCATGTGGTACTAGGGATTGAACCCAGGGGTATTCTATCTCTGAGTTATACCCCCAGTCCCATTTTATTTTTTATTTTGAAACTAGGTCTTACTAATTTGCTGAGGCTAGCTGCAAACCTGTGATCCTCCTATATCAGCCTTCCAAGTACTGGGATTATAAAAATGTGCCATGATATCCAGCTAAAAGATGTAATATTTCCTAACTCATTTTATGAAGTCTGTCTAACCAAAGCTTGACATAAACTTACCAGTAAGAAAAAGTACTACCCAGTATCTCTCATTCACCCCCAAACATTTTTATTAGCAAGTCAAGTTTGATGACATAGAAAAGGATATGTCATGATCAAATGGAACTCATTTGGGGAATTTATAGTTGATTTAACATTTTAAAACCAGCCAAAGTTTAATCAAAAGAATGAGGAGAAACCATGTTATCATATCAGTAGTTACAGAAATTTATACTAGAAACAAATAATTGGAAAATAAAATTTAAAACTATCATTTATAGCCATGTTAAACAATGATGCACCTAGCAGTATATCTTGTGAAAGATGCGTAAAACCTTTGCAATAAAAATTATTGAATATATTGACAAAAATAAAAGATCATTTTAAACATTCAGTGATATAACCGTTACTGGTTAGATGATTATGAAGACGATACTTCTCCTCAATTTTATTTATAGATTCAACGCAATTGCAGTCTAAATAGTCTTTTTGTGAAAACTGTCAAACTTGTCCAAAATCTAAATGGGATGCAAAGGGTCCTGACTAAGCAAGTAGTACTCAAAAAGAAAAAGACAAATTAGACTGTCAAATATTAACACTTAGGTAAAGCTATAGAACGTAAGATGGTGTGGTATTAGGTCACTTGTACACAAGTGGAGCAGAGGAAGAGAATCCGGCAACAATGGTTACAGACATACACGTGTACGACAAAGGACTTAATAGCCAGAATATACGAAGCATTCTCCAAAGCAAGTGGAAAAATAGAGTCCGCCCAGTTAAAAATTGGGCAAAATACTGGAACAAACCTTCAGAGAAGAGAAGACCACAATTGTAAACCCACATTTAACAACACACTTAATGTCACTTGTCGTTGGGGAAAGGTGTTAATAGCACTGCCTTACCACTACCCACCCACCAAAGTGGCTAAAATTAAAAAGTCTGACCATACCAGGCTGTTACTACAGACTTCTGGTGAGAGAATTCACTCTCTCCACTGTCCCTATGCTTAGAATTTTCTGTGATCAGCTTACCTTCTAAGTTTTGGTAGTTTCTGAGATCGCTTCTTGTTGATTTAATTTTTTCTTTTTCTCACATCCTTCTTCTCTGTACAAGAAAATGCAGATTTACCCAGGTCCTCAAGGGGCCCTCTTCTCATTACCATCATCCCCCAAGTTAATAAAAATGCTGACTTTATGTATTTTGCCTGGTTTTGAATTTTATATGCATGGAATAATATAATATGTACTTATGAACATATTTGTAAACTACATTTTTGTCCCCCACTGTTTTGAAATTTACCAATATATTGTGTCTACCCATGGTTCATTCATTTTTGTTGCCGTAGAATATTCCAATTTCTATATGCTTATCTCCATGTACTTATTTATTCTGCTACAGCTAGACTTTTGGGTTGTTTTCAATTTAGGATTATACCAAAGACATGCTGCTATGATTATTCTTATATAGAATTGCAAGACCACAGGGTATATACATAGATAGCCACAGGGTATACATATTCAGTTTTACAAAATAAAATATTTCCAGAGTTTTCTAAAGTAATTTAGTTTACCTTTTCATTCAGCAATGGATAAAGATTTTCCTTATTACATATCTACCCCATGCCCATGTACCATTTCTTATTGGCTTTAGAAACTCTAAAAATTCAAAGCTTTTCATCAAGGGAAAGATAATTACATTTTATCAGACCATTAAGAAGCTCACAGTAGGAGGAGCAGCCAACAAACCCGGCAGGAGAGGGGGTCTCAACTGCTACTCCATAACCAGACCGTCCCAAGCCACGCGCAGAAGGAACAGCAAGGCCGAGGTGCTGCTCCAGTTGAGAAATTGTCCCTTCTTAGCCGTCGATGTAACTTCGCCCCAGACGCTTCCCAACTATGGGAAATTGTGAAAGAATTTATGGTTAAGGAATAGTACATGTGAAGACAATAAATAGTGCCACAAAGGATAGACTTTTAGGCTGTGGTCAGATGCCATTAAATCTTCACTAAGTTACACGTATAACTTAGTAATATAACTACGTTATGATAATGAAACTGGATCTGGGGCTTCAGCTCCAGGGTAGAGTGTGTGCACGGCAGGTACAAGGACCAGGGTTCAATCGCCACACTTTGAAAATAAAACAGAACAAAAACTCAAAACACAAATACCTTTTCTGTTTGTTGAATGTCCAAACAGGGCTTATTTCAAAAACCCTCTGTTGTTTAAAGAGAAATCACTGGAGAGAAAAATCAGAAGTTATGGGCTCAGGGACGATTCCTGTTAGTAACTGCATGGACTTGGTCACTGAATGTTTTTGGCTCCGTCTTCAGTATCCATGAAAAGGACAGACTTTCTGTTTACTCTTTTTACTAAAAAGCTTATTATAAGGAACAATTCAAATGACCTATAACAGCTAATCCATATGAGAATTTAAAGTTAACAAACCACTTGTCACATATTTTCACTATTTTATGTACAATAATTTTGTATTGGTAAAGTGCTATTCAAACAAGGTACATTGATATATGGTAAATTACTGGATAACCTTATTTGTTGTGTACTATTTTTATTTTTTTTATCATATGCAGAGTCTGGTGCGGGCAGCTTGTAAGTACATTTTCCTCCTTCTGTTTGGCCTTAGTAAAAAGGGACGGAGAGAATGATTCATAATGAGTAAAACACATATCATCTCCTGGAGATAGAAAATAAGGATAAAGGCAGATTTCCATTTGGGAGAATTTATTTGGGCTTTGGAAGTAATCTAAAATGGCTCTTCTCTCTGTTGGCAATTTGTAGCCTGCCTGAGTTGACACCTCCATTTTCAATCACAGTGAGATTGCTTTTAGTTGTAGGGAATTACCGAGGCCCTGGCCCTGGAACCCAGAAACCGAGCCCTTTTCAAACTCCTTCTAGATTTAGAGGGGGCAGACTAAGAATGCAAACTTCTTTACTGATTGGGATCACATACCTCACAAATTACTTAAATTAATCCATAATTTATCTAAACCGAAAGGGGGGAAATGTGGCCTGATTAAAAGACTGTCCTCTTAACTCTAGATTTGGTGAATTAGCCCCCAAAGATTGGGAAACCTTATTGCAAAGTCATTATTGAGGTTTATATATACAAATGGGTGGTCTAAGAGAAACAGTCTAATATGAAGTGATTGAATTTTCAGATCAATCCACTGAAGCCAGTATATGAAAAGCTGTGTGTGTGTGTGTGTGTGTGTGTGTGTGTGTGTGTGTGTGTATGTACTCCTGTGTCTCTTGTGGACACTTTCTGACTGCCCATGAGTATGGGGACGTGGGCATGTATGTTTAGAGCATCATCTCCAAAGATTCTCTTTGTGAAACTGAGCGTGGCGTTGTGGTGTTGGACTCTTGTTTCCTATCCTGGATTTACACGAAATGGAAAGTCTAGTCCAGGAGTTGAATACAGCTAAGAATCCTTCCTACATCTGCAGGCCACGTAGGAGAGGAGCTGCTCATCTGCTGCGAGCTATTTGAGACCCACTATTGAGACCCACTATTTGAGGAAGGAGCCATGGATTAGGGTCCTACCTCACGTGGGGACAGTTGTGGTTCCTGAGAGGATGTCAGAGTTCCCAAGCTTCCCTGTGTCCTACAAGCCCTGGGATTACGCCTTTATTAGTTAGTAAAACTCCCCAAATGGTGTTTGCAATGTGCCATTCCACTCGAAAAGATAAATAGGGTGGAATTAAATGAACGCAGGAAGATTACTTATCTTATAATTAGGAACATTGTGCAAGAATGAATTTTGAATTTATAGCAGTTTCTGGTCTGGCTAGGGAGACATATTAAATAATTTTCCTTTTTAAAAAATATCTTTTGAGACATAAATTCTCTGTGGGGAAAGCACGCAGAACAATGAGCTGTCTTTCTTTATTGTCTTTTTTTTTTTTCCCAATCGACTGTCCGTGGCATTTCCAAATGCCTTGAAAAATGATGGGAAATTTAACATTTTAAAATAATCTTTTAGAAAACTATTGTTATGACAGGGGAAAAAGTGAACCAAAGACCTAAAGTATTTAGACTTTCTGGAAACTCCTAAGAGGTAAGTAAGCTACATAAGTCTGGGGAGAGACCAGCTCAGCAACGACACGGGAATGAAATGCAAGCCTGAGTCCTTGATTTTTTTTATAGGCAGCTAAAATAAAAAGCACATTAATTGTCATTTTTGGGGGGTTACTGTGATTGAACCCAGATGCATTCTAACTCAGAGTTATATACCCAGCCCTTTATGTTATTATTATTTTGAAACAGGATCTGGCTAAAATGCTGAGACTTTAAGTTACTGAAGCTGGCCTTGAACCTGTATTCCTCGTATCTCAGTCTCTCAAGAACTGGGGTTACAGGCAGGCACCACCACAACCTGGTGTTTTTTGTTTGTTTGTTTGCTTGTTTCAAGAGAAAAATTGACAGTATTTCCTGACATGAACAGTCAATATTGTAATACCTCCCTGGGAACTTCATAGAGCACATGTCTGTGTGTTTTAAGGTCTTGGCTAAAATGCCATGTGTTCTTAAATATAGCAATGTTCAGATTTTTAAAATCACCCACTTAGGTGGTGCATACCTGTAATTTCAGTACTTGGGAGGCAGGAACAGAAGTATCACAAGTATCAAAGCCAGCCTCAGCAATTTAGTGAGGCTGTCAGCAACTTACTGAAACCTTATTTCCAAATAAAAAATAAAATAGGGCTGGCAGTGTGGCTTAAAGATAGAATTACCCTGAGTACCTCCACATAACCCACTTATATATCATGAGTATAAAAAATTAATTTATATAAATTAGAATCAAATTTATACTATCTTGCCTATTCTATGACTTTTCAAGTTGTCTCTGGAGTTATCCTAGTGATCTTAATTTTTCTTTTCTTTTCTTTTTTGTGATACTCAGGGTGGAACCCAAGGGCTCTCTACCTCCGGGTTACACTCCCAGACCTATTTTTTTTTATACTTTATTTGGAAACATAGTCTCACTAAAGTTGCTGAGAGCCTCACTAAGTAGCTGAGGCTGGATTTGAACCCATAACGACCCTCCTGTCTCAGCCTCCCAAGCGCTGGGATTACAGGCATTTGCCCCCATGCTTGGCATTAATTTTTCTTTTAATATTCTTGATTTATGCACCAAGTAATTAACAGGAAGAAAACTTGAGCTTAAAGTTTGAGAGAAGCATATGGTTTTTGTCTGTTTTGTAGTACTGAGGGTTGAATCTAGAGACACTGGATCTCACTAGGCTTCTGAGAGACTTGCTCAGTTGTTGAGGTTGGCCTCAGGGAGCCTTTAGAGGAGTTTTCTCACCTCCCTAGGCACTGTGGCACACGTCAAATCGCCCCCATTTCCACTTTCATATGTTTCTGATTTGGAGTCGCATTCCCAACTCGGTGATCCCCTTTCTGCCTTCCGCCACATGCACTCCATTCAGTTGTCTTTTGTTCCACAGCAGGGGATGCTCTGGATTCAGTATTGCTCCTCCCTCTTGTAGAAAAGGCTCCCAATTTTCTTGTGGGGTGTTCCCTCTTTTTCCTACCTAAGTCCATCTAGATCTGCGGCTTTTGAGGGTGGCTTGTGATTCCAGCTGCATTCAGAACCAGCCCTCTGGGCTGGGCAGGAAAGGGCATGCAACCTCATTGGAACCAGCAGCCATTCGCTCTGGCTTTTGTTAACTCGATTCGAATTGGGCTCCCTGGTAGTCATCCTTCTTGGGCCTGAGATGGGCACTCTCTGTGGGTAGCAGAGCTGTCCATCTGGGGCCTGAGGTAGACACGCTCTGTGGCTCGTAGAACCAGGATAAGAACTGAGTGCCAAGTCTAGTCGTCGTCTGAACCTGAATCCAGCGGTGGCTGAAGTTCTTCTTGTGCCCTTTTGCCTACACCAGACATCTTTTTTTCTTTTAGTTTAAACTAGTTAGAATTGGGACTTCTGAAATCTGTCACTTGCAGCAGAAATAACCACAAGTGATATAGTCTAAATATCTATAGTCCAAGTTCAGAAAAATGTCAGTCTTTCCTTATTTCATCCTGAGTATTCCTGCTAATAAATCAAGGCTGCAAAGCCACACACACATACACGCTGGCATTCAACAAGCTCAAGTTGTACAAAACGGCTTTAAGCTATACAAAAAGGTTTCAGCACTATGTATTTTATAAGATCTAAATATGATATCAAGTTACTTAAGTCATGGTACTTTACAAGTCACTGCTTATAATGCATGAGAAGAGATACCTTAATAAAAACAAAATCTATACACACACTCACACACACAGAGGGCCAACTTGGGCGTGTGTGTATGTGTGTGCATATATATATGGTGAGAGAGAGAGAGAAAAAGAGGGGTGAAGAGACAGAGATAGAGACAGAGAGAAAGAGAGAGAGGAGTTAACCCTCTCTGTCTTCTGGTTGTATACCCAAAGATTTAATAAACCAGATTGAAAATATCCAAAGAAAATTGCATCTATAGTGAATAAAATTAGATTTCTCCCTTATTATCATTCTCTTAGAAATAAAATACAACAAACATTTACATAGCATTTATGTTGTGTTCAATATTATCAGTAATCTAGAGGTGATTTAAAAAATATGGGAAGATGTATGTAGACAATATGAAGATGTATGTATCTCACCACTTCATATAAGGCAGGTGAACATCTACAATGCTGGGTTTATTCTGGGTGTCTTGAAAGCAATCCTTAATGGATAGTGGAGACGGGCTATATAGTACATGCATATACACACAGATATTATACACACAGATATGTCGGTGTATGTGCGTTACAGCTTTAGAATGACTAGGTCAGCATTATTAGATGCATTTCACTTATTATACTAAGAAAAACCCACAGCCTTCCCACTGGGCAGCATCAGGAAATAAATCCAGTACGGCAGAGAATCTGATGTGATCAAAGTCCAAGACGATTTGGCTCTGGGCACAGTGACAAAGGGGTTGTTTGTCTGCCCAGACCTCAGGGTTCCAAGGAGGCCAACCCGCCCACCAGCCTCAGGAAGCGCGCCAGAAAAATGGGCCTCTGCTACTGCAACCCCATCTCCTTCCTGAACTCTCCTTCGACACCCACTCTTCCTTTGGCTCCCACTCTCTTCCAGTTTGGCCTGATTTCCAGCACAGCGATGTTCACTCCTTCCTGGCCCATGAACTCCAGGATGGACCAGCTTCTGGCTTTAACCCTTAAAGCTCACCCGGTCTGATCAGCTGCTCCCGGCTCCGATCTCCTTCCCGAGCTTGGTGTACCACTCAGTTCTTTCTGCAAGATTGGGGTGAGATGAAAAAGAAGGTTGAGATGTAAGAGCTGCAGCTAGAAAGAGGACAGAGGTGGCATCTTCCCACGCAAGTCTTCACCTGATCTAAAAATACTCCCCACTGGCAGACAGCATGAAGAAGCGGAGGACGTGGCATATGCTTTTTAGAGCACCAGATTGTAATATTATACACTTGGATAGCAAAGTCTGGATATTACAGTCATAAATATATGTAAACAGTGTTATGTTTTACTAAAAAGGAAAAAAGGGAATTACTGATGTTGCATTATTCTAATGTGCTGATTACAAAGATCAATGAATTATATTCCCATGATCTAGACAGAAAGAATGGCCCACCTCCCACGGCAGGCTCCTCAGTGGCAATAGAGGATATGGTGGCAATTTTTATTTGGCTTGTCACCACTTACTGTGGGTGTGTTTAATAGATTAGAATTCTAGAATTAGAAGAAACCTTTAGATGAGGAATTGGAAAGCCATGACCTACTGGCCAAGTCCAGTCTGCCACCTATTGTTATGAATAAAGTTTTATTGAAACTCAGCCATGCCTGTTTAGTACCTAAGTACTGTGCACGGTGCTTTCAAGTACACCAGCAGTACCCAGCACTTGCGACAGTCGCCATGTGGCCCAACACCTAAAATAAACTCATCTGATCCTTGTCAGAGAAAATTTGTGACTTTGCTCCAGAAATCTAAGATAATTTGTTCATTTTTTGAAATGCTTGTATTTTGCTGCTTCAGAAAAGTATTTGCTTACTTAGGAGGTATTTTTGATGTTGAACATTTTATTGTCTCACTATATCCCAACTTTTGCTAATCAAAACTTCTTTGTAAAGATAAGTTGTCTGAGTCTTTTATAATAAAGTATAAACTCAGCTCCTCTTCTTTTATCTTTAGTTTTTCTTTTAGCAGGCCAATGAAGGATTTTCATATGTTTAAAGACTGTTAAATGGCCCAATTTTTGGGTCCCCTTTTTCCCCAAAGAACAATATCCCTGTGACACCCCCAAATCATGTTACAGTTTTTGTGGCTTATTTACAAAGCGTTGTGTTTGCATTCCCTGTTACAATAATTCTTTGTACTTAGGACTGGACATTGTACTCTGATAATATTTACCTATTACAAAGTGAATCCAGGTATATTACCAGTTTGCATCCCAAAATAACTCGCGAGGCTGGTAAGCGCTTTTATTATACTCATCTTGCAGTTGAGAGCAGGTAGTTTTATTGGGCCCGTGTTGCAGATGAGGCGAAGTGAGATGGTCCAGTTATGATCACACAGCCAGAATCTGATAAAAACCTTTTTCCAACTTACCCTCTTCCACGCATGTTGCGAGTATGAGCCTGGCAGGAGGACATGTAACGGTTCTGATAAAGGTGTATGACATGTGTCTGGCCCAATACTGGGTTCACACGGGGGGAATATTCTATTCTGTCCTTCATTTATACCTGCTGGTTTAGTTTCAGATCCAAGTTGGTTGTAAGGGCCTAGTGGGACCCTGTCCCATGTTCAGCTCCTGCCTCTTGGCTCTGTAGCTAGGCACAGGGGCGGAAGAGAATGCAGTTAAATTAGCAAAATCCCATCACCAGCTGGAGAAGAGGCGAATCTTTTGGGGAAGAGAGTTTTCAACGGCATTATCTTTACAGATGACGACGAAGTACAATATTATCTTCTTATTTTTCCTGCATTACCCATAGCCGGCTCATTTCTCTGTCCTGGGCTGTGCTGTTTGTTTTTTCCAATCTACTGAACTTACTGGTCTAATTTGCCCAAAGCACCTTCATTTTGGACTCTGTCTTTGAAGATATTCTCTGCTGTTCTCCACTTGGTGTTCACGTGAGATTCTTTCCTCAGAGTCATTGATGAAAATAAAAAGCAACAGAAACAAAGAAATGCCTACTTATTAATAACATTTTACTCTCAGAAAGGCACAAAGAGATTATAGGGTCATTGCTATGGAAATTAAAAAAAATACTGGTAATGCATTTTTTTTGAGGGTGGATATTTTCCAGCTTATTTATTTTAGCCTTTTAGATGTCTCCTTTGGGACCAAATTATAGCTCTGATACTATCATCAGGACTTCAGATTATTGGTCGCAGTATAGAAGAAACTGTTTCTTGAACACTTTGCAGTTTAGCTAAATGAGTCAGAAGGTTTCCTTTTTTGGTTGCAGTTGCTTTTCCAGCCTTATCATCACGTACAATCATGATTCCTGCATGGACAGATCACCTCGCTAATCGAGTTTCTCATCCTGTGTCTTTGGGTTGTTGCAGTTTAAGTCCTTATTTTTATTACTACTAATATTAGAGAACTCATCAATCATTTGAAGCATAAACCACATTTTCCTCATACAAACGGCAGCAACTTTGTCCCTAGTGTCTTTGTTTCTGAATCATACCATTCCTGGAGATTGGGTAAGAAGCCGAGAAAGCCATACTTTCTTTTTCCCTTCCTCTTTCTTCCTTCCTTTCTTTCTTCCTTTCTTCCTTTCTTTCTTTCTTTCTTTCTTTCTTTCTTTCTTTCTTTCTTTCCTTCTTTCTTTCTTTCTTTCTTTCTTTCTTTTTGTGGGTCTGGGGATGGAACCCAGGAGCATTCGACCTCTGAGCTACACCCACTGCCCTATTTTTTATTCTTTATTTTGAAACAGGGTCTCACTGAGTTGCAGAGGGGCTCACTAAGTAGCTGAGGCTATCCCCCAACCTCGATCCTCCGGTCTCAGCCTCCTGAATGCTGGGATTACAAGCGTGTACCACCACACCCAGTTAAAAAAGCCACACTTTCATTCCTGAGAGAGACCCCAGGCTGCAGCCAAGAGAGGCCAGTGAGGAAATTTATCTTTGGATTTATAAACAGACTTGTAAACGTAAGACATTTTATGAGGACGTCCTTAGGAGACCAGAGATCCAGGACCTCACTGTCATCTTTATAGTCAAATTTTGAAATAGGAATTTCTCTTTTCTAACCCTTTCTTCCAGTCTTTTTATCAATTCTACTTAAAAAAAATTCCTCTGTATTTCTCTAACCTTTAGTTTAGCGTCTAACTCTTATTCACAGCTTGTCAGATTTCTTTCCATCCTTTTTTTTTTCTATAGCCAAGAAGCCTTACTAAATCACTTTCCCAGAATCTGAGCGGCTATCTTCGAGAAATGATCCCCCCCCCGCCTCTCCTATCTATCTATCTACTGTAGAGTTGTACTCAACTGATATAATTTTCATGCCTAGGAAGCAGCCATCCTTAAATTTTGTAGAGTTAATTTCATTCTGGTAAGCTTCAAATCTAAAAGTGCGATAAGCAGTCTGATATTTATTTCCATCTCAGAACAAAGGTGCATGTTTCTCGTGGAAAAGGCGTTTTGTTGGGGCCGTTTTCTCCATCTGAGCCGAGTGCGTAGCTCTTCGGTGTGCACACACATATTTTAGAGTTGTTGGACGCCCGTCGAATGCAGGACGCCATTAAATTTTGCAGGCTTCTTTCTAAACGGTTATTTATACTCCCCGTGAAAACTTCAGTTCTTTTTATGACAGACATTATTTTAAAGGAACAGTGTTAACAATGACTATTCATTGATTATATTCATTGATTTCTTCTCATCTGTATAATAGGGCTCAGTCTTCTAAATATTTCTTGTTAAGATTCGTTTATTTTACTTTGCATTTCCCTTTTCTTGAGTTTGAGAATGTACATTATTTCTACAGTTCATGTTATTTACGTTTACTCAATTAATGTCCCCTTCTCTTTAGTTTTTCTAAGGTTTATATTAGAGAGTAAACTGAGACAGGCTCAGAGCTCATGTTCCAGAGTCTGAGTGCCTGTGTTTAAACCCAACCAAACTAGTTTTATGACAAGAAATATAGGCTCTTTGTGCCTCATTTCCTTTCCTTCAAAATGGTGATAATAATACTACCTGACTCCTAGGGTGGATTTATGATTCAATGTGTTAAATCCTGCAATTTGTTTAGAACCGAGCCTGGCATTTAGTGAATGTGGAACAGAGGCCACTATTATCATTTTAATTGTTGTCTGTTGAAGAGTAAGAATTATGTTAAAACAGCTTAACTTCAAAAATCCCTTGCAAAACCTCGGAATAAAAGTGATTGTTGGAAAAGTCTCTTAAGTGATTATGGAAGGCAGAGTGATAGGCCCTAGTGTTGGGAGCCTGTGACTATGCTGGGCCACGTGGCAGGAGGCAGCGTGGCCAGTGCTGCCCATCAGCCGACCTGGGGATGGGGAGATCATCCTGCATCTCCCTGGGATACAGCTCCCTCCCTCCATGTATTCACAGGGTCCTTGGACCACGGAAGAGGGGGCAGCAGGGTCTATGTCAGAGAGGTTCAAAGTGAAAAGCACTCAACAGACAACTTCTAGACTTGAACATGAAAGGGCACCCTTGTCAAAGACTTCGGGCAGCCTCTAGAAGCTGGAAGATAAAAGGAAATGATTTTCTATTCCCGCTATCCTCCAGAGGAGTCTCATCCCTGCCAACACCTCAACTTTAGCTCACTGAGACCCATTCCAAGCTTCTGACCTCCAGAACTGACCTGTAATGAACACGTGTTATTTGAAGCAGCCGAGTATGTGGTCATCTGTCACAGCGGCAATAGGAAACAGATACAGCGACCAGCTGACTGGACGAAGAGATAAAGTTTATAGCACCTGAGGGAGACAGGTGTCCTTACGGGTACCAGCCACGGTGGCAGAAAGCGTTTCACAAGGCAGTTAATGCCACACCGTCTTTAAGCACACATGCACATAATCACAAAGTTTTGCATAAAATTTAATGGGACCCACAAATGTCACAGAAGACTGCCATTGACCCCAAGTTCTAGCCCCAGGTTGCAGGGCTTTGTTAAGGCTTGTCATGGTGGTAATGATGAGTGTAGGAGCATCCTGGATTGTCAGGTGGTCTGTTGCTTTAATACTCAGAGTAGCTGCAGGCTGTGCGCATGCCCAGCGAAGCTACAGGGTAATTTAGAGGGGTGGGGCCCTGTTAAGTATAATTGAAACTGAACCAAATTTTATTTTTCTTCTCTCAGTCTACTGCAGCAGTGTCACAGCTCAAGTCATTCTTCTGTCTTTATATCATTCATTTTTAGGAAAAATTTCTTACCACTAGAATAATTACACTAGTGTTTTGTTTTGTTTTGTTTTGGGTGGTACTGGGGTTTCTGGAAACCCTTCTATCTCTGGGCTACACTCCCAGACCCATTTTATATCTTTATTATTTGGAAACAGGATCTCTTAAGCCAGCGTGGCTGCCTTTGAACCTGTGCGATCCTCCTGTCTCCGCCTCCCAAGCACGGGGATTACAAGCGTGCGCCACCACGCCCGGCTACACTGGTGTTTTAAAAAGTATTTTGAAAACAGCTGGGCATAGCTGTACATGCCCAATCTCAGTACTTGGGAGGCTGAAACAGGAGGATCACAGGTTCTAGGCCAGCCTCTGCAATTTAATGAGGCCCAATACTCTGTTTCAAAATTAAGGAAAAGAAAATGTCTGAGTAGAATGCCCCTCCACTGGGTTCAATCCTCAGTACCATGAGAGAGAGAGAGAGAGAGAGAGAGAGAGAGAGAGAGAGAGAGAGAGAGAGAGATTTCAAAGCAAAGATAACATTAGAAAGATGGTGCTTTCTTCCCAAGGTCTTCTTGATTTTAGAGCATTCATGGAAATAGTCCTTATCTCTGCATCACAGGAAATGCTAGAACTTAGAGGAGACCGCAGAGGGGAGGAAGTTGTTTGCTTGTGTGGTTTTATGATTTTACTCCATAAGTATTGGTCCAAGGCCAGATAAATTCCAGGCAGGAGATGCCAGTCGTCAGGGACCTGTATGTAGTTCTGTCCCGGAGGAACTTACCATTCTGTCCTGGTCCTGGTGGAAAAGCAAATGCCTCTTGGAGGTGTAGTTAACATGTCCCAGCCATGGTATGCTTGCTTGTGAATGGGTTTATCAGATCTTGTATTAAAATGAGCCTTCACTGGAGGAAGGTAGGAGGTTAGACACAAACAGGAGCCTAAGGGGAACAGTAGGATTTCTTTGTTCTTTGAGCAGATAAGAAAGAAGAGTAAGAGTGAATAATGCCACCCTCATCTTGAACTTGCCCTTCAGTAGATCCATCCTTCCTTCCTTCCTTCCTTCCTTCCTTCCTTCCTTCCTTCCTTCCTTCCTTCTTTTTCCTCTTCCTCCTCCCCTTCCTCCTCCTCCTCCTCCTCCTCCTCTTCCTCCTCCTGCTCATCTTCCTTCTTCTTCATCTTCTTGTACTGAGAATTGAACCCAGGGGCATCTACCCCCAGCCTCATTTTATTTTTTTATATTAAAACAGGGTTTGACTAACGTGCTGAGGCTGTGCTGGGCTTATCCAGGTAATTCTTGACAAATTCTGCTAAGGAGCAGATAAGAGTCAGAGGGGGTGGGGGTGGTTACAGGTGACCCCGGACTCGAGGTGAAGCCGGTCTTTGTCCCTGGATGCGTGCCTGGGTAGTGTGGTGTGTCTGGCAGGACTCCTGGCTCTGCGCGGAGCTCGCGTGGCTGCTCATCATCAACCGTGATGTGGCACACAATGCCTGGGCCCTAGAACACCAGGACATCCTCAGCCAGGAATTCCTGATGAGTGGATATGAGACTGAAATTGTACTAGTTTCCTGTTGCTGCTGTAACAAATGACGAGAAATCAAAGGCCAAACACAAGGCAAATCTGTAGTTCTGGAGGTTTGGAGGAATGAGCTGGATGGCCAGAACCACACTCCTGGCGCAGTGGGACTCCACTTCCGGCCTGGCCCACGCTTGCTCTTTGGCATCACTCTGACCTCTACTTCCTTCCTGTGTCTCCTCCTAGACCCACCCGCCTTAGGCTAATCTTTCATCTCAAGATTCTTAATCATAGCTGACAAATGCCCTTTGCCATGTCAGGTGACATAGTCGCAGGCACTAGGGTTGAGGGTATGGCCATCCTGGAGGACATTATTTGGTCAACATCAAGGCGTCAAGGATGACAGTACCAGAGCCACCCAGGTAGCTTCTTTGATAGGGGCCTTCAAAATACGGCCTCGGCTCCAACCAGTTTTGGAGGCAGATGAGCCTTTAGAATCCTCAATGGGCAGCTGGGCGTGGTGGCGCACGCTTGTAATCCCAGCATTCGGGAGGCTGAGACCGGAGGACCGCGGTTCGCGGACAGCCTCGGCTACTTAGTGAGGCCCTCTGCAACTCAGTGAGACCCAGTTTCAAAATAAAGAATAAAAAATAGGGCAGGGGATGTAGCTCAGAGGTCAAATGCCCCTGGGTTCCATCTCCAGACCTGCAAAATAAATAAATAAATAAAAAAAAAGAATCCTCAATGGGCACATTTTCTATCATAATATATTAATATATACAATAGGAAACGTTGGATGTGATCAGCGTGAGCAGAGTCTTATCTCACCCTTAGCTCAGCTCGGGCCGCTGGGTAGAAGGCTGCACATTTCCGGCTGGGTATCTTGCCTTTGCACGTCTGTGAATTCCTCATTGGATTCCTGACTGTTTCAGTAATTCCTCATCCCCTTGCCTTTTAAAATGGGCTTCAAACTGCATTTCTGAATACACATGACATACTTCTTAAACATATATTTGTCCCAAAGTGTTCAGAACATTTAGACTTTCCGTCCTCATAGGTAGAAGTGATCATGTAACTTGTTACATATTTTTTTCAGGTAACTTCAAAACTCTGATAAATAAGAGAAAGGGGGTGGAGGAGCAGCTCAATGGAGCCAGGGTCTCTGCCATAACTTTCCTGGGCTCCTCTGCTGTAATATCCAGCCTTCAGGCAAAAGCCAAGTGGAGCTCAGCCTTGCACTGAGCCCTGAGACAGATCAGCTCTGAGCCAGGAGGTTGGGTAATGGGGCGGAGGCCCCAGGGTGGGAGAGGTTCCCAAGCCAGGGAGGTTGAAGATGCAAATAGGAGACTCCTGAAACAAAGGAGGTGTTGACTAACGGATGGAGCGGGTGGAAAAAGTTCACACATGCCAAGTTGCAGCCTCAGGGTCCTTGGCGGCATACGCTTGCAGAGGCCCCTGCAGGTTCCAAAGGGAACAGGCCTGCCATTTCCCATTGCACTGCCCAGCACTTGTTACATGTGATGTCTCTGTCACTTCATTATTTGAATCTCTGTCACACTCATATCCACATGCCTATAATCCCAGTACCTGGGAGGCTGAGACAGGAGGATCATAGGACCGAGACCAGCATTGACAACTTAGGAAGACTTTCAACAACCTAGCAAGACCCTGTTTCAAAACAAAAAATAAAAAAGAGCTGGGGGTGTAGCTTGAAGGTAGAAAGCTCAGTTCCCAGCAAAACACACACACACACACACACACACACACACACACACACACACACACAATTAAAATTTTAGGCTTAGCAAGGCGTGGTGACACACGCTTGTAATTCCAGCATTTGGGAGGCTGAGACAGGAGGATTGCAGTTCACAGCCTGCCTAAGCTACTTAGTGAGGCCCTTTGCAAATTCAGTAAAACGCTGTTTCAAAATAAAGAATTAAAAATGGGCTGGGGGTGTAACTCAAAGGTAAAATGTCCAGTAACCCCCCAAAAAATCTAGGCTTAATATGTATATTATCTTGCAATTCAATGATGTCAGGACCATTAATTTTTTTTTTTTTTTGTAGGAGAATGATCATATGTAAGCATATTCTTTTTTTCTTCTTTGCAGTACTGGGGGTGGAACCCAGGGGAAATGTACCTCCGAGCTATACCCCAGCTCTATTTTTTAGTTTTTTTTTAATTTTTGAAACAGTGTCTCACTGAGTTGCGAAGGACGTCGCTAAGTAGCTGAGGCTGTCTGTGACCGCAGTCCTCCTGTCTCAGCCTCCCGAATGCTGGGATGACAAGCGTGCGCCACTATGCCCGGCTGTACACATATTCTTAAAAATAGAGAATATACAGAGAATATATATTCATTTATTTAACACATAGTTACTAATTGGCACTGAGGGTATATGGCAGTTAATAAAACACAGGAAAGTAGTTTCGGTGAGAAGCTTATTTCTATTTAATAGCAGCAGAGAATAAGTAAAAGTAGGTACATTTTAGAGAAGACAAAACTAGGAGTAAGATGGGGGTGTAAATTATGAAGAAGGGCTGAACTCTAGCCCTTCCCGAGATGGAGACTTCTTGCTAACCGTAAGGGAGCGAGGTAGCTAGCTAGTGCATGTCTGAGAGGAGAGGTCAAGTCAGGGAACAGAAGTCAAAAACAATGTGCCAGCCGGGCGTGGTGGCGCACGCTTGTAATCCCCGCGCTTGGGAGGCAGAGACAGGAGGATCGCGCAGGTTCAAAGCCAGCCGCGAGCGCTGGCTTAGGAGACCCTGTTTCCAAATAAAAATGTAAAAATAGGTCTGGGAGTGTAGCCCGGAGGTAGAAGGGCTTCCAGGAACCCCAGTACCACCAAAAAAAAAAAAAAAAACAATGTGCCTGAGGACTGGAAAGACAGCGAGAGTAGGGGTGCAGTAAGGAGTGAAGGTGTGTTGTGCTGTGTGTGTGTGTGTGTGTGTGTGTGTGTGTGTGTGTGTGTGTATGAAAGAGAGAGAGAGAGGTCCACAGATCAGGGGAGATTCTGAAGGTCACAGCAGGGCCTCTGTCACTCTGAGTGAATGGGACGTCACTACAAGATGCTAAGCCCAGCTGAGTTTCACACAGTTGTCTGGTCTCTGCGTTGAGACTGGAACACAAGGCTTGGGCAGAATTAGGAAGAGCAAGTCGGGGGTGACTGCAGTGGTCCAGGTGGGAGGTAAACAAAATTACAGCAGTGGTGCTAGAGACACGGTTGAATTCTGAGCATATTTGAGCTAGAATAGGGTTTGCCGACGGCCTGGCCCTGGGATGGAGGAATGTAGAGGAATGTGGAGTCAGAGCGACATCGGAGATAAGAACCTGGAAGTACCATTAACTGAGATGGAAAAGACGGCAGAAGGAACGGGGTTGGGGAGCCACCAGGGCTCGTGTTGGACTCACCCAGTTTGACACACTCATTACACATGTCAGGTCCGCTGCTGGATGTGGGCGTCTGGGGTTCAGAAGAGGCCCTAACTGGAGGTATAAATTCAGAGTTACACACACAGCAAAAAGTCATTAGCTTTGGCCTCTGCTGTTATTTATTCATTCATTCATTCATTCATTCATTTTATTCTGAATGTGGGACATTCATTCTACCTCCAATCTATACCTCCAGACCTCTTTTATGTTGCAGTCGGAAACAGGGTCTCATTAAGTTGCTCAGCTTGGCCTTCAGCCTGCAATCCTCCCATCTCATATTCCCAAGTACCAGGATTACGGGTGGGCACCACCGTGCCTGGCTTGCTACCACACATTAAAAAACATCAGTTCTTTTTTTTTAATATAATGTGCTTTTACTTGGTGCGCGAGAGTCTCAGATTATAAAGTAAATCATGCTGACCGTGACTCGCACACACACACTCTAAGCTGTCACTGCCCTTCCAGCCCCTCCCAGCCTTGACCTAAGTAGCAAAGTTCTTATAAAAGCTGTAGTTGGCTGGGGGTGTAGCTCAGCAGTAGTGTGTGAGAGGCCCTGGATTCTGTCCCCAGAACCTCAAATAAACAAACCAGCAGCAAGTTCTTGATCTCTTGGTTCCGGCCATCTTCCCACATTTGGTCTGAGTCCTCCAGTTCACACCTCCTCACATCTGTGCTTGGGTTCTCTGGCAGAGCCTGGCCCTTGGGCATGAAAACTAATCCCGTGGTCCCTGGCAGGTAAACAATGGAGTCAGGTGGGGCCCCGGTGAGCTGCAGGGCACTGTCCCACCTACAGAGGGCAGCACTGCTCCCCTCCCTCCTGCCAAGGTGGGGCGGCTCTTACTGCCAGCTCTTGTAAGAGTTAAGCCATAAAACTAGACTTTTTAATGCCCAATTTCTATTTTTTAAGCACTAAAATCAAATTTGAATACTTTTCCAGGCATAGTGGGCCAAACAAAATCTATCTGGGACCCAAATCCAGCCACAGGCAGCCAACCTTTAGCCACCATTGACCTTGTTGGGTGGCTCACCAGCTGGCTTAGGGTTTGGCACCTGGATCTCTTGAACATGAAGAACCTCACCTAGGGAGGCTCCTGGGGGACACTGTCCCCTGAGCCTGGCTCCCACAGCCCCTGCTTCTCTAAACAGAACAGGGCACTAGCCCAGGAACTCCGGAGAAGCATTTGCTGTCCTGTTCTGCTCCCCCTTCCCTCCCGGAATTGCATCTCACTTCAAAAGCAGAATGAGCATCTATTCCTCCTCCCAGGTGAGGCAGGTATGGCGACTGAATCAGCGCCTCTGATTCAATTCTCAGCGAAACAGATGCAGCATCGTAGCTGAGCCACAATCAGAGGGAGAACGCTAGTATCAGGGCAGGTAGAAGGAACTGCATTTTTCCAACAATTATATATTGAATATCTGTTAGGTGACAGTTATTTTACTATCTGCTGTGTGTACAGAAAAAAAAAAAGATGGAACGCAGCCTAGACCTCAGAGATTCACAGGCCTACAGAAGAGACAAAATATGAACAGAAACAAATTAGGAGTGTGTGCAAAGGACAGGGGGCAGCGGGGTGTGTGTGGCGGTGTGTGTGTGTGTGTGTGTGTGTGTGTGTGTGTGTGTGTGTGTGCAGGCGTGCCTGTGACAAAAGGCTTTGGGTACTGGGTATGTAGCTCAGTGGTGGAGTGTGTGCTTAGAATCTGTGAGGTCCTGGATTCGATCCCCAGCTCCATAATAGGGAAGGGAGGTTTTGTGTGGAGGTGCTGATGTTTGAGCCAAGGTTAGAAATCTGAAAGGAAGTCTACCTTGAGAAAGGGAGTCTACCTTCAGGAGCCTTAGTCATTGCAAGAGCTTTTGGTATGAAGGAAGGGACAAAATGAGCAGGAGAGGAGTCACAGGGTGGAAGGGGAGGGTGCCGGGGCCCAGTTCTGGAGGAGGCAAGACGGCCTCAGGTTTCCCTGTACCTCAGTAGCTCATGGCGCCCCTCCAGACAGGACACAGCACACCAGTGATAAGCCAAACACTGGCCTGGTCCTTACCGTGTGCTAGGTGTGGTTTACTGTGCACCAGGCTTTATCCAGGCACTTTCGTAAAACTCATTTACTTCACACACAGGATCATCGAACTCATTGGATTCTCTAGGCAGTTGAGTGACCCGCCCTCACGCCCCATAGCACAAGCAGCAAAGGCAGGCGTGGGCCAGAGCTGGCTGCCTCTGCAGGCATTGCCCCGACTGTTTCTCAACAGCGTTCTGCCTGCCTGTGCCAGCTCTCACCAAAGGCTTTGGAAAGCAGGTACCAAACTCCAGAAACCAGGGACTGTGGTATGGTGTTTGCATAAAACCATCTCTTTGGCACTGTTAAGATTTCTGAGTGCAAATCATCTGAGGTCCTGCCCTAATTTGAAGAGCAATGGGAGTTGTTCATTAAATGGCTGCCCTGTACATCCTGCTGGCTTGGGTTTTTTTTTTTTTTTTTCCATGTTTATAGGAAAGAGTGCAGCCTTTAGCAGCATCCTTTAAGGCAGCCAGCAACCTGTCTTGTGGAAACAGGATGGGCCTCTCAGTACTATAGACCCCCCCACCCCCCGTAACTAGAAGACTAGGTTCATGTGGGCAGACCCTCAACAAGACTGCATGTTCATTAGGCTCAGAAAGCACTGGGATCTACCTTGGACGCCCATTTACAGAGCAGTCTTGGATAAAGAAAGGTGCAAGCTTCAGTGCTGACCTCCTGACATGAGATTCTTTGATGCCAATCTGGACAATTTTGCAGCACTGCCTTTCCTTCTAGAAAAACAAAACATGAGAAAAGTGAAGGATTCAGATATTATTTCCATGAGGAGAGCAGAATCGTGGTTCACAGGGTGAATGTCTTTTTGTTTCTTAACAACTTTTTCCCTTTTTTTGGGAAATAAACTTCAAAATTTTTTTACACATGAAAAAAATAGTTACACATGTAGGAAAATGAGTTCATTTGTATTAATGCCTTCATCATTTATATAAATAATGACAAGTTTGCAAATAAATATCACTGAGGGAGATCACTGTGAGTATGTAGGCTTATTTTGTGTTTTCTGTAAGGTGACTTAGTTATTTTGAGAATTTCATTTTAATTGAATGAGTTCATTGCTAAGCTTTAATGGTATAGTTTTGGGATGAAACTACTTTTCAGAAAAATGACGCTCTTTTAGTGTTAGGCAGAAATATCAAATCCCAAACAAACAAACTTTTAAAAAATATTCCAGATCACACCTGTGACCTGGCTTTTTATGCCAGGCACAGTAGCATATGCCTGTAATTTCAGTACTTGAGAGGCTTAGACAGGAGGATCACAGGTTCAAGGCCAGCTTCAGAAATTTATCGAGACCCTCAGTAACTTAGCAAGACCTTTTTTGAAAATAAATAAGGATTAGGAGTGTAGTTCAGAGGTAGAATGCCACCTGGATTCAGTTCCTAGTATGTGGTGGTACACACCTGTAATCCCAGTACTTGGAAAGCTGAGACAGGAAGATTGCAGGTTCAGAAACAGTCTCAGCAAGTAGTGAGACGCTCATCAACGTAGCAAGACCTTGTTTCCAAGTAAAAATAAAACAGGGCTAGGAATGTAGCTCAGAGGTAAAATGCCCTTGGGTTTCATCCCTACTTTAAAAAAAAGAAAGAAAAGAAAAGAAAAGCTACCTTTGTTTTTATTATGTCTCATTTTTTCATAGAAAAAATCCACTTGTGGCTTCTTCTACCCCATGTGGGCCTATTCATGTCCAGTTAATATAGGTGTATATTACTTTGTGTCACAGGTGTGATCTGGAAAAGTTATATTCTAGTCAGAGTTTTCTAAGTAGACTTATCACTTAAAATGTACACACACACCTCTTCTTTGAACAATAATTCTATTATTGTCCTTTGGAGCAATAAATGAAGCATTTTATATGATGATATCTTAATTTGCCTATTTTTAAAATTCAGACTTCAATATTCTAGTTTACTATAAAGAAGGCATTTTTT
The DNA here is from genome assembly GCF_963383645.1 of Muscardinus avellanarius. Taxonomy (NCBI): domain Eukaryota; kingdom Metazoa; phylum Chordata; class Mammalia; order Rodentia; family Gliridae; genus Muscardinus; species Muscardinus avellanarius. Next base: position 9,362,870 of record NC_137795.1, read on the forward strand.
ATGGAAAAGAGACATAATTTTACTTCGTGTGTGCTATACAATTTCTGAATGAGAAGAATCTTAAAATACCTCAGAAATGTGTTGCGAAATCCACACAAGTAGGTGTTATCAGTTGTGGAGGTGGAAGCAATTAGAACGTAGAGACAGATGAGTTTCACCAGCCCCAAGGATATAAGAGGAGTCCAAAATCCCCCGGTGGTTATGAAGGTTCTTGCCAATAATGTATCCTTTCCATCTCAAATTACATAATTTAAATAAGTCTGGAGTTAATTGCAGTTCGTCGTGATTACAGAGCTATTTATAGATACCAAAGTGCACCCAGGTCCCACCACCACCAGTTGGGATCTGGCGGATCTGAACATTCAGTGCCTCTCCTTTTACAAAGAAATCACCCTGCGCAAGCGCACTGGATTGTTCTATTGTTAATGCTAAGGAGGGGACTTCCTGATTTTTTTTTCTTCATTTTTATTTAGTGGTTTCTAAACTAAAAGGGAAACATTGAGTGGCACTTAATTTGAAGTCTGTTGGCAAAAATACTATATTCTTGCCCCACACCCTGCAATCGCCCCAGTCCCAGGTGGTGTGTTTGCTTATATCTGTTCTTGGATTCTTAGTTCTGTGTCTGGGATTTCCCCTTCTCCTTTCAGTGGTAATTTTGATTTAGAAGCGAACCTGCCAGGGGAGAAGGGGGAGGAGAGAGTAGGGGACACAGTTCACTCCCCACACTGAAGGATGCGCCAGCCAAGTGAACGGACACCCCCCTCCCCACCCTATCATTTCCAGTACTCTTTGTAAGAATTTTAAAGCAAGCATTTTTGCCTTAAGTCAGCAAGGCTGAGCCATGAGGGCCACGTTTGACCTCTAATGACCTCTCAGAGCATTGCCGCCTACATGTAGAGGCGGGAAGGCGATGTGGATGCAGAGCCTGGGTCTGGGCTGGCCAGGAAGGAGCGCCCTGCTAGAGTAGACTTGGGTGAGGGAGAAGGAAGTGGGGTATGTGCCACACATTAGCATCCCTCCATCATGGTTGATAATCAGAAGCCAGAATTCGTTCTCATTTGCACTCCACCTGTGATCCTTCTGTCTCTGCCTCCCCAGTACCTTGGTTCCAGGCAAGCACCACCACGCCCAGCTAATGCATATTCTTTACCGTGTCCAGCCCCCACATCCTAGATCCTTAGGGCAACCCTGCAAGGTGTTACCATCCATATTTACTGATGATGAAGCCGAGGGGCAGAGAATTTAATGGTCCCGCCCAAGGCCTGAGTGTGATGTCTGGCTTCAAAGCCTACTAGGACTGGGCACTGCCTCCCAGGGGAAGCAGATGGCAAGGACTGGCGTTCCCCTGGGCAGTCTCTGCTTCTTGTCTCTGGGGGTTTGCTTGCGCTTTTCGGGCCGCTTGGGGCCTTCTGCCCTTCCCACTGATGAGCTCAGGGAAGAGCCTTTCATGTCTCAAACACAGCAGCGGTCTCCTTCTGGAAGCCTTCACTACCCTCTCTTCCAGCCGGGCCCCTAGAACTGGGGGTGGGGGGTCCTGTACACACTTGCAAACTAAATGCACCCAGGCCAACACCATCTCTGTTTCCACTAGGTCGTTCTAAGGGTGAGCTAAGAACCTCCAATGAACAGTGATGGGAGGATTCTGGCTCTTTCTGCAGACATCCCTGCAGCCCTTGCAGGGCCTTGGTAACACGGGGGAGACTCTCCTCCTGCACAACAACTTTTCCCTATTTTATGGGAGAAACTATGGTGACGCCCAGAGTGAGGTCATCGTCTGGGGCTTCAGTTGCACAGAGAGAATTACTTTTCACCTTGGGCAGAAGCAGAAAATTTCCCAGAGTTCTCTCGTCCCCTTCCTGGTCCTGGTCTTGGTCCACGCAGCCCAGAGGGGCAGAGGCAAATGGGCAGATAGAGCCCCAGATGCAACTTATTTATTGGTGAGAATGATTCATGATTCATACACCTTCTGCAGGGGCCCTGGAGCAACTGCTTGCTTGCATGGGCTGTGTTTTCAGAGATAAATAATAAATGGCTGTGGCTGGAGAGTGGCCTGCTTGAGTCAAGTGTGTGTCTTAGTCATGCCAGCTCTATGGCAGAAGACCACAGCCTGGAATTTTTCCTGCCTCTGGGGCCCTGGGAGTTCAAGACCAAGGCACCAGCAGATGTGGTACCTGCTGAGGGCCTGCTCCTCAGAGATGGCCATCTCCTCATTTAAATCTCAGCTGGTGGAAGGGATGAGGAATACCTCCAGGATCTCTTTAGAAGGACACTAATGCCTGATTGAGGACTTCGCCCTTATGACCACGTGTGGGTCTTGATGGAGATGTGTGCCTAATGCTATTAGAGGAGTCTGTCATGCCTAGGGCTGTCAGAGGGTGTTTGGTGGAAGCAGTGACATCTTTGCGAGCCTTGAAAGGTGAATGGGATTTCACCAGGCTGAGCAGGGGGGTGTGGTGCCCTAGGAGGAGGGGCTGCGAGGGCAGAGGCAAGAGCAGAGAGAACCATTTGGCATAGCTGGAGTGCAGGAAGCACACGTCCCATGTACGGTCAGAGCCACACGTTTTGGATTCTGGATTTCAAATATTGCTGATATTTATGTAATAACATGGTCACCCAAAAAGGCCAGAACAGGCCTCTCCTTCCTCCTGCATATGGTACCCAGCCATGCTGTGGCTGCCTCCTTTCGCCCCTCTCCATCATTTATGAAAGTCCTTGTCCAACACCCTCAACAGAAGAAAGTGCATTATGGGTCCTGGGACCACATTCCCCAGCCTCTGCCCACTGCCAGCAGGAGCTGCTGCCTGGGCGGCGGCAGCCAGGGGGACACAGGCTGCTGTCCAGCGTGGCTATGGGGCATCCCACACAGAGACCACCGGCGCCCAGACATTGCTCAGTGGCTTGAAAGGCGCTGGAGCTTGGTTGTTTTTCCCCCTTACAAAGATCACCAGCCCTTGGGTTACAGAAAACAAAGCAAAATGAACAAAACGGCTCGCTGTGCCTGGTGGTGTGTCACATGGCTGTGACCTTCTTGCAGCCGTCTTGGCCTCCATCAGATCGCTGCCTGATGGGTTGGGACAGGAGCCTGGACACTGTGCTATTGTTCCTCTGCCAGCTTTCCTTTCCCAGGGCTCTGCTTTCCAACGCAAAGCAAAGCCAGGCAGAAACCAAGCAAACCAAAGCTCCTCTTTGCTCTCTCTCTTCAGACGGTCAGTGGGACACTTCTTGATTTTAGTGGAACTGTTGTTTTAATACAAAAAGCACTGTTGCATTAGAACCACGTGGTCTTTGCCTTGCTCAGGTATTGATGCCCAAGAGAGACCAGTCCGTCATGTCTGTGGGAGCAGAGCTCAGGGACCAGGCAGCGACAGGCTTTGATAGGGGCTGCAGGTGCCTGAGGCCTGGAACATAGGCCCAGCCACCGCAGAGGGGTGCAGCCTTCAGATCTGACTCTGCCGTGGGTGACGGGGAAGCCTGGCCAAGCTGGTGAAGGGGGAGACACTGGGGTTCAGAGAGAAAGTACCACACAGGCAGTGGTTTTAGTGGCTGGAGGCTGACATCAAGAAAAAGTGACACTGCTATCAGACCAGAGAGCTGAGCTCTAGGCTGTCCACCCGGGACTCTGGGCCTCATAGTCAGACCTTCCTTTAACCCTCACCCCTGCCAATCTGCCTTCCTACTCTGCCTCCAGCTCACCAATCAGTTCCCATCAGTGATCTTTCTGTAGCTACGTGTGTGTGTGTGTGTGTGTGTGTGTGTGTGTGTGTGTGTGTGTGTGTTTTACTGGGGATTGGACCCTCATGCATTCTACCTCTGAGCTATACCCTCAGCCCTTTTGATTTTTTTGGTAGATTCGAGCAGATTTAGTTTAGATTGCTAAGAGTCTTATTAAGTTGCTAAGGCTGGTCTTGAACCTGTGATCTTCCTGACACAGCTTCCCAAATGCTGAAATTACAGTGGCGAGCCACCACACCTGGCTGCAGCTTCTATTTCTTCCTGTGCACTTCAGTCAGGGGACCTTAGCTGGGCCCTGGCTCTCATGCAGATTGCCCTAGCGTGAATTCATCACCCAGGATCTCCCATCAGGTCTGCCTTTGGGCCACTGTCAGATGCCTTTTCCTGAAACACGGTTCTGATCATGTTATTCTCCTACTCACAGATGTAAAGCCTGGCATTCCCAGGCCTCAGGCCCTCTGCCTCACCCATCCTGAGCTCCGAATCTTCCTGTAGATTCCTCCTCTCCTCTCCTCTCCTCTCCTCTCCTCTCCTCTCCTCTCCTCTCCTCTCCTCTCCTCTCCTCTCCTCTCCTACCCCCCTCTCTCCTGCAATACTGGGATGGAACCAAAGGCATTCTACCTCCAAGCTATACCCTCAGCCCTACTTTTCATTCTTTATTTTGAAACAAGGTCTCACTAAATTGCAGAGGGCCTCACTAAGTAGCTGAGGCTGGCCACAAACCCTCCATCCTCCTGTCTCAGCCTCCCAAGTACTGGGATTGCAAGCGCGTGTCACCATGCCCAGCTCCTTTAATTCTCTCTGCTCAGTGCTTCCAAACCCGAGCCCCTCAGAGGAGTTAAACACACCAGAGAGCTCATTAAACACACAGAACTCAGGTTCTACTTTGAGAGACGCACACCAGCAAATTGAGGATGGAATCTGAAGGCTTTATGTGTTAGACCTGGGCCACAGGCCTGTGGGTGAGCCAGGACTGGAGGCCAGTGTCCTTGGCCTGTCCTTCCTGTGTCCCGGTGCATCTCTCCTGTACTGGAGCCTCTGCCCTTCAGGTTCCAGGCTCAGACGCTCCTTCATCCTAAAGGAGGTCATGATTCCTGCAGTCAACGGTGGTTTCTTTTTCCACCCCAGCATGGTCCCTTGGCCTTCTGCTCTAAGTCTTTCGTCTATTCCCTCCTTGATTATAAGATCCTTGAGTGTGTGTGTATACATACATACATACATACATACATACATACATACATACAGCATCCAGGAAAGTAACTTATGCTGGACAGCTACTCCAGTGCCACAGATGTTATGAAATCAAGTAGTTATGAAATCAAGTAGTCAACTGAAAATATACAAATACTACAGTTACTTCTGTGATATATCTGTGAGGAAAAATAGAAAAGACATTTCAGGCATAGTAGTGGCATGAATATCAATAATCGATGCCATTTTTGGGGTTTAATTTAGAAAGGTGACTGTAGCTGGGCGTGGCAGCGCACACTTGTAACCCCAGCATTCAGGAGGCTGAGACTGGAGGATTGCAGTTTGCAGACAGCCTCAGCTACTTAGGGAGGCCCTCTGCAACTTAGTGGGACCCTGTCTTAAAGAATAAAAACATAGGACATAGGGTGTAGCTCAGAGGTCCAATGCCCCTGGGTTCCATCCCCAGACCCACAAAAAGAAAAGGAAGGAAGGAAGGAAGGAAGGAAGGAAGGAAGGAAGGAAGGAAGGAAGGAGGCTTTCAGGGTTGTGGTTGTGAACCCATGTAGAAGGATGACCTTGTCTTCCACTTTCGTGCCTGTAAAGAGAGTGAAATATCTATGAATATGAAGAGCTGGCTGACTTAACCTTTTTAGCCTAAGGTTTGTGATTTTATTGTTCACCTGCAACTGTTTTGTCTAGTATATTTGTCTTTGTTCGCCTCCAGAGACACCAGTAAGCTCAGATATCTGTTAGCAGTTCGAGTGTTATGGAATTCTCTGAGATGAAAGGCAAACACGAGGAGCCAGCCATTGGTGGCGGTTACAGCAGCACCTTTCCTGATACGTTTCTCATTGTAATAGCCTTTTATCTGCATTGCACAAATGAAATTAGATATTCATTACCAAAATTAGATAGAAGATTTATTGGATCAGAAGTGCATTCTTCCTAATACTTAAATGACCAAAAGCTTCTTCTTTGATAATTCTGTAAGAGAATTAAAATTCCTTTCTATCCTGTAATGTTGCAGATAGGAGATTAACCTAGTTATGTTTCACCAATGAAAGGAGGGCCTGTCTCGGGACCCTGGTGTTGCCAGTAGGGGTTTCTGATTCAGAAATGTGCAGAAGATACTGTCTTCTAAGAGTTACATCCTGAGTTGTTATTGTTAAGTAACATAAAGTTCTAATGAATTGGTTATTTTTGAGTAGGAACTCTAATTTCCTGTTAAACTTGAAAGATGTTTCCCACTTGCTTATGTCTCATAACACGCATGGAACAACTCCATGTGTTTCCCGTGTAGAGTGTTTTGCAAGGGATTGAGATTTAAAATAAATTACCTGCCTGGGATAAGGCTGCCTTTTTAAGGGTTGTTCTAGCAAAGAAATGCATACAGACCACCTCGGGGGGTGAGCACTGAGCCCTGAGCCCATGGATGCTCTGACACACAGTTCTAAGGTACCTTTGTGTGAGTGACACACAGGCGGGCTCTCAGAGGGGAGTTAAGACAGTCCAGATGTATTAGTAATGTTTGGATTAACAGAGATTTCACTCTCTCCCCAGCACAGTGTTCTACGACGCAAACGCTGACAAATGTGCCAGCACATGTGAACTGTGAATGTTTATTTTCAACTATGAAAGTGAAGCCAGATTTGGAACTGAGAAGGTGTTCATCATGGAAACAGAATTTAATTATATATAATTCAAGGCAGTAGAAGGCTTGATGCATGGGGCTCGTTTGAAAGATTCAAACGATTTAAGTCAGGGTGACAGTGGTTTGTTCTCTTAGTTGTTGAAGATGCCTTAAGCTTGATGTCCATTTAAAGAATCTTATATGACACAAATACAGAAATAGATCAAACTCATAATTTTTAACCCGTTAATTATTATAGACAGGCTTTAACCTAGGTTTAGGCTAAAGCCCTGCCTCTTTGGTGAGCTAAATAGTTTTCCCTCTACCAGATTCATGCCCATCCGGAACTCAGAATGGGATGTGATTTGGAAATGGGGTCTTAGCAGCTGGACTTAGTTAAAATGAGATCATGCTGGATTCAGGCAGTCCCTAAATCCAATAGCCGTGGTCCTTATAGGAAAAGGAAAGCTGTGCACAGACACACAGGATAGAAAGCTGAGTGTTGATGGAGGCAGAGGCTGGGATGATGCTGCCACAAGCCAAGCACTGCAAGAGTTGTTGACAACCAATGAAGCCGAAGCAGGAGAGGAGGAACTCTTCCCTAGAGACCTCAGACGGAACATGGCTTACTCGACGCCTTGATTTTGGACCTCAGCCTCTGTAGTCCAGAGATTGGACTACAGGGAGATTAGGTCAGGGAGCTTAGCCTACACATGTAATGTCCAGCCCAGAAGACATTCCGAGCAACGGCATGGCGTTGCTCCAACCAGACAGTATGCAGGTCCCAGAGGGGTGAGGCCACTCGGAGGAGGCACTGAAAGACGATTAAAGGAAGAGCTCAGGCCAACAGACTAAGACCTGCAAGGCAGACCCGAGGGATGGACTGTGAGGGGCTGATGGGGGACGCAGAGGAAAAGGAGGAGGGGTAAAAACAGAGGCTCCTAACCGTGGGTGGGTGGATTGTGTGCAGAGGGAGAGCTATTTCTGTGCTTCCTTTTACCTGGTTACTGTCCTGAGAATTCAGCTTCAGACAGAGGAATGGCTCCGGGCAGGGCCAGCAAGCTCACTGCCCAGCCCAGCCAGCCCTATTCTGGCAGAGCGAGGCTGCCAAAGGAGGGGCTTTAAGGCAGTTGTGTAGTGTGCCTGTGTGACCCTCCATCCCATCTTGAGACTCTGGATCTGGAAAGGAATAATCCCAAAGCAAGGGGAAGCCCTTCTTGCCATAATGAGAATGCTGGGTACCACCCTTCCAGGAATGAGGTTGGAAGAAGAAATTGAGTGACCTTCAGAAAAAAATACCTGATTGGGATGTTTTTTCTCTTTCTTTTCTCCCTTTTCCTTTCCATCATCCTTCTTTCCAATTCGTTGCATTTTAAGAGACGAAGTGAAATCGACAGTAGGACAAATGGACAATTAGTTGGAACAGATTTTGCAGACAACCAAGATGGCGAGCTGGATAATTCAAGTTCAGAAAGGATCTTTTATACATGAGAACAAAGAGCCATAATTTATCCCCAGCCCTCTGCCTTTTATATATTCTTTTCTTGGTAAGCAATTGTGGAGAATTTGGCTGATTTACTGACGCTCTTTCTTTCACTACAGGTTAGTCCATTTTTACTCTTGGTATGCTTTGTGTCAGGACAGAATCTCTAAATACAACTTGTGGTATGCAAAAATCATTTTCTAGAAACTGATCCAGTTTGAGGCCATTAAATGCAATTAGAACTTACCAAGCCTCTTCCTGGAACTCTCTTCCAAATGTAACCTAATCCAATTTACCTTTCCTTTGGTATTTAATTTCCTGACAGTCAGAGCAGACATTTTTCAGAGCAGCTGGGGTGGTTACAGGTGCCCTGTCTCTTTCTTCATCCATTTTGGTGTGACGTTATGGTCATCAGTGGCTTAGGGTCAACACTAAGCACACTGAGATACTGTCATGAACTTGACCTTATTGCCAAGGGCATATTAAAGGTTTGGGGGTGAGTGAATGAACAGACAGCTCTGCCCTCAAGCCCTAGATGACTTCTCTGTTTCAGAATTCTAGTCATGTGACCTGCTGCCAACACTTTATCTCTAATAAAGCTGGAACTTAGTGATTCACTCCTACGCGGTATTAATGCTTCTTTTCTTTTTTAAAATCAAAAGTATTCTTAGGAAGAAAAAGTCCGAACACTCAAAAGAAAAGGCCAAGCTGGCCATAGTGGCGCACTCTCGTAATCCCAGTACTTGGGAGGCCGAGACAGGAAGACTGCAGGTTCACAGCCAGCCTCAGCTACTTAGTGAGACCCCCTATAACTTAATGAGACCCTGTTTCAAAATTAAAAATAAAATAAAATAGGGCTGAAGGTGTAGCTCGGAGGTAGAATGTCTCTGGGTTCAATCTCCAGTACTACAAAAAAGGCACCATTTTGCATTTTCTCAACTTGAGCATAACTACAATATTTTAGCTTTTACATTATGGTTTTAATACATTTGGTACAGCTTATCTATAGGCGATTTAGTTAGTTAATTCTGATCTTATCACCCCATGCCTCCCACACAACCTCCCTCCAAAATAAAATAAAATAAAACACTGGAAGCCTGGGAGCGGTGAAGGGGGAGTCTCCTCATTCTCCGCAACCATGCTGGTGCTCCTGTTCAAATAATTGCTTTGGAGCCTATGTCTATTCGGTATAACTTGCAGATATATCAAGCAGGCCTGGCAGGGGTGCTCTCTGATGGCATTTTGAGGCCTAGCTCAAAAGTGTGAGCTCCAGGAGAGGAGAACTCGAGCGGTCCAGGGAGCCCATCTTCCAGCATGTGAGGAGGGATGGACACTGGCCTCCACTCAGACCTACTGATAAGCTTCTTCACCAGCCAAAGACCCCTTTACAGTAAGGAGTTCTGGCTGCAACTCCTTTTATCACTGGAGAGGCAAACTCCAAGCAGTGGACGTGATGCTTCCTTGGAGTCCATGCCACCCAGGGAAGCAATGGGTTTTCCTTAAAGACCTCCCGGGTCAGAGCAGATTTCCTTCAGAGCCTTTGGTGATAGACCGGGGCTGCCACCTGGCCTTGCCACTGAAAGCCCACTTGCTTTTCCAGGCTGCTTGGCCTGAAACTCAGCCCCCCAACCTTTGTTTGCTCACCTGTTGTCTTTGTGTCCATCGCTGCTGACCACACCTGAGCAGGAGTGTGACTGCCAATCCCTGCGGGGCATTTGCCAGAAGTCTGTAAGCGCGGCCATCCCACCAAGTTTGGTCACCCAGCACTCCTGTGCGCCACTTCCACGGCCTGCTCTGTGGTCTCAAATGGAGCGCGGAGAAAACCGAGCTCCCAGACTCATGGCTTGCCCCCCAGTCTTCCCTTTCATATTTCAGGGGCAACAAATCTGTCTCCCTCGCCCCTCGTGCCTACCCTTCTGTCTGTTCTCCTCCACCATTCGTCTTCCTTCCCTCTACTCTTCCACACACCCCTGTTCCCAGAAGGGAGCAATAATCCCATAGATTATGGAGTATTATACTTATTTTTAATTTGGAAACAGGGTCTCTTAAGCCAGCGCGGCTGGCTTCGAACCTGCGCGATCCTCCCGTCTCCGCCTCCCAAGGGCGGGGATTCCAAGCATGCGCCACCATCCCCGGGGATTGTGGAGTACTAGAGCTGACCTAAGGGACCTGATCGAATAGCTTCTTGTTATAACAGAAGCTAAAGAAATTACTCTGTTCGGAACTAGCAGAGCAGAGTCAGGCCCACCACCCTTCCTCTGGTGCTGCTCTTCCTTCTTGTTCTCCGGCCCAGTGACATCCTAGTCCCTAGTCCTGTCCCCAGCCCCTGTCCGTCATCCATTCTTTACACTCAAATACTCAGATTTAGTTTGCTCAAACACCACTTTTACTACCTCTTTTCCTTTATTCTTTTGTCCACAGATTTTCAGTGTTCCCTCTGGGTGCAAAAACTAAGGTTGTGATTTATCATCCAAATTGGGTTTCTCGATATTAAAAGAGATACGAGGGCAGCAGAGATAAGCCCGGACTGTCCCGAGCAAACCAGGAGGTGTGTGCTCACTTCAGATAGCCCAAGTTGTGACGTCCAGACTTCTCCCCACGGAATTTAAGGTTTTCTATAATTAGGTCCCGCACTACATTTTCTGGGCTCTATGCTTAAGAATCAACACAATATCTTGCTCCAGTCAGTTTGTTCATCCTTCTTCCTGTATCTTATGCACATCTTTTTGCTTTGGAACCTGGCAGTCTTTCTCTGGCAGCCTAACTGTTTTGTTTTCTCCAGGGCCTGGCTAAATCCCTTTTCTTCCATAAAGTCTTCTAAGTCAGTTTTATCTCCGGAGCTTATCTAGTAGTTCCTCCAGAATCACACACTTGCTGTCTGGACAAATTAGCAAATTTGACCCAAGAGGGAAAATGAGGCGTTCTAATATATTTTGTAGTAGTGAGGGCAGTTTTAGGGCAGCCCCTCTCTAAATGTGTCTGCTCTGAAACCCACGAGACCCACAAAATCACACAGAATAAAAACATCAGGACAAACCAAACTTTCAAAATGGAAATTAGCACTCCATTTTACCGACGCATGCGTAAAACAGTGCAACTTCTGCCAGGGGAACGTGGGATTATCTGACATACGTACACGTGTGGTCGCACTTTTATCTGAATTAAAAATATATAAAATAACATCGAAGGTTATTGCTCCGTCATTATTATGATCTCAAAAGACTGGAATGCCAGGAGTCCCCCTACAGGGAATTAGTTTGAGAGGGGGCGATTGAGTACACTGTGGAGGGCCATCCAGCGATGAAAAGAAGAATCAGGAAACACTGCATGTAGGATGGGAAGAGATTTTTAGCATATGGAGAAAGGGCAAAAGAAAGGTGCATGGCAGTGGATATTATATGCTATGTCTAAAAGGATCAGGGAAGACTGTGTGCGTGGACTCATTCACTATATGCATTTATATATACACAATCATATCTACACACATTTTACATATTTGTACTATTTTCAAGAAGAAACAATGTTTGTTAAAGTATATCAGCTTTCAGTTATAAGATAAATCCTGGAGTGTCTATAGACAGATGGTGACCATAGTTAATGATACTGTCTTTTATGCTTAAAATTTATTAAGAGCAAGTATCTTAAGTTGCTTTACCCCTAAGACACTCACATATATGCAAACAGGAACTGTGTGGTGACAGATGTGATAGAAATATTAATTATTGTTTCTGAGAATCATCTCACAAGGTATGCACATACCAAACCATAGTGTTTACACCTCGAATATATAGAATGTATACAGCTTTGTCAATTATACCTTAAGTAAAGCCAGGAGAAAAGCACACAGTGGAAATATAAACTAATGAAAAAACATTGAAAGAAGGCAGTAGATGCAAGAGATGACCATGTGTCTTTCCACCTAGCATTGGATCTGAGTCATGTAAATGCAAATTTTGAAGTGCTTTATCACACTCTTCTTTGGTAAAGGCGGGTGCAGCGTGACTGCTGCTGTGGTCCCTCGCTGGCTGTGTCCACTCGAGTCTGGGTGGAGTCAGCATCTGGACCATCACAGGTGCTTTGGGGAAGCTCTCTGGGCCACTGAGTGAAGTTGCATTGGAGTAGGGGAAGGGTCTCCTGGAGAAGAGGAGGCCTGGGTGGGCAGCGCCCAGATGTTACTCCACCCAGTAACATCTATCCCCAGATGTTACTCCACCAGCCTGGGCTCCTTATGGAAGCTCAGCCACCTGCTGCCTTTATCTTAGCATTTCCCTTTTATGGTCCTTGAAATTTAAGAGTGTGGAGTTTTTTTTTTTTTCTCTCCAGGTGAACATTTACGTCATTAGCATGATTTTCTAGGCTGTTAATTCTGGACACCAGACCTGTTTTGTTTGGTGATGTATGTGTGGTCACATGTGTGTGTGTGCAGAGACAGCAAGGCCTTTGTTCCTCTCGCCATATTTCATTTCACTAGGACAAAAGCAATTTGCAGCTCTTAGAGACTATCATTCAGAATCAATATCCAATTAATAAGCTGCTTCGCTGGGAGGCAGACAGGAGGATTGTGGGTTCAAAGCCAGCTTCAGCTACTTAGTGAGGACCCTTAGCAATTTAGCAAGACCCTGTTTCAAAATAAAAAATAAAATAGTGCTGGAGTGTAGATTCAAGGAAAAATGCCCCTGGACGGACACACACACACACACACACACGCACGCACACACGCACACACACACACACACACACACACACACACTATATCTATATCTATATCTATCTCTATATATGCAATTGCATTCTTTCTAGTACACTTTGTTTCTTGAGGGGAAATATTAGGCCTTTTTTAGAATGCAAACATCTGGGAATGACCCATTCTAGGAAGAATTTAAAAATTCTGAAGGTGGCCATGATCTCTCCCCTCGACCCCACATCCAGGCCCTTGTCAATAATTATAGGTATCTTTGATAGAGTGTCTCCAGAACTTTCTATCCAGCTGGCTATTTTATATGTTATCTTATTCTCCATACAACTCTTTCATGGACTGGAGAAGCACACTGGATTTCAGAGAGGCTTAGTAACTTGTCCCAGGTCGCACAGCTCCCTTAAGGTACAGGCCTGGAGTCTGGTGTCTGCACCATATCCACTATTTCCCTAACTTGGCCAATCCCTGTGACTTTTAACGTTCCCAGAACATTTCATGTTGTTTTAAAGCCCATTGAGAGCAGTAGTAAGGTATCACTTCCCCTCTCCTAGAGTATCATGATTGCCGCCTCCCAGCAGGCTCAGCGTCCGGGTGTCCCCTCTCACCACCTCCAGATCCTACTCACCACCTAGCACCCTAGTGGCCACAAGTCCCCCGTCCCTCCACAGGCATTTTCCAGGAATCTATCCAAAGGCACAGTGATTGTTTTTCTCTTGAAAAAGAAATAATCCTCAGCACGTAAGAAGTTGTCTTACATCTGTTTCCCTCCAAGTCTTTTCTAACTAGAACTTCCATTCACAAATCAGCCTTGAACCACAGCATGCTTGGGCGGTGCACAGTTCAGCAGCTACCTTGAATACAGAGCGTCCCGGGGTGCTTGAAGAGATCACCTAATCGAAGGACTTAAAAAAGGAAGCAGGTTCTCAGGGTTTCGGTGGTTGCTGGTGGGCTCCAACTCATTGAAGTGTGTTGTTTATCACTGTACGGAAGTCTTTTCAGATCAGATCGTGTCAAAAGACAATAACGGAAGTGGCCAGAACCGACTTAGCAGAACTGACGCCTGCATATCTGCAGATAATCTGCTCACCACTGGCCCCCCGTCAGTTATCTAGCGGCAAAGTTGGGGCTGGGGTAAAATTTCCACTGACTTTCTCATGTGCAGATTGCTTTAGCTCAGACAGGTTGGGAGCATGGTGTGTTCCTAGGCCTGTTAGTCTACTCAAAAATTGGCTCAGACCATAGTGATGATAAATGTCAAGAATTTAATAAACTTGTTTCCTAAATGTGAATATAAAAATATTTCAAAATATATTATTTTATCCAATATATAATTATGAATATGCAAATGTCAGTTCTACCTAAGTGAGCAATTAATTAGTTCTTAGGCCTTAAAGATTTGTATTTTCAAGCTGAGCACTGGGGATTGAGGATTGAACCCAGGGGCATTGCACCTCTGTGCTACAACCTCACCCTTTTATTTTACTTTTTTTTTTTTTTTTTTTTGGTGGTACTGGGGATGGAACCCAGAGGCTTTCTACCTCCGGGCTATATTCCCAGACCTATTTTATATTTTATTTGGAAACAGGGCCTCACTAAGTAGCTGAGGCTGGCTTCGAACCTGTGCAATGCTCCTGTCTCAGCTTCCCAAGCTCTGGGATTATAAGCATGCGCCACCACTCCCGGCTTTATTTTACTTTTGAAACAGGATCTCACCAAGCTCCTGAGACTGCCCTTGAACCTGCCTTCCTTCTGTCTCAGTCTCCCAAATACTGGATGACAGAAGTGTACTACTATGCACAGAACAACTTTATCTCCTTTATTCTCACTGGGAAAAAGATAGTTACTTTATTTCCAGAGCCCTACACACACACACACACACACACACACACACACACGTGCTCAAGTCTGATTACAGTTTTACTCACAGAACATCAGATGGAGATTTTACTCTCAGAACACCAGTGTCACAGGCAAAGAAGTGTAACAGCTACTATTGCTGCAAAACAAGCCTCCTTAAACCCAGTGGTAATAAAACAAAAACCTCTTAATTAGGTTGATGGGTTCTGTAGGTCAGATATCTGGAAAAGCACATAGGAGACAAGCTAAGTCCACAGCATTTTATTCCAAGGTACTTGGGACCTCAACTGAGTAGACTTGGAGGCTTAGCTGGAGTTTCTCCTGGTGCCTGCCCACTGACTCGGGCCTCCCCACAGTGTGACCACCCTGCAGCTGTCAGCTTAGCTCGGGATCCTTGCACAAAAGTTCCTCTGAAGCTGGAAGGTGGAAGCTGTGCTACTTTTTCTGGCCTGGTCTTTTTCTACTGATGTCTACTTTTTCTACCTAATAAAATAGGTCTTTTTCTACTGTTGAGTAGTGGGGACCTAGACCCACTTCTCTCTGCTCCTGGGGGAGCATCAGTACCACATTGGAGAAGACCACGTGGAGCGGGAAATATATTGACACGGTTATTTGGGGAAAATCCAGTTCATCCCAACGAACCTTGACTGGCCCTCCTGCAACAGCAAGAGAAGAAGGAAACCCAGAAGAAGGCAACTGGATGAAGGTATGGCGTAAGGGAGAGAGGCCTTCCGCTTTGAAGTCTGGAGGTCAGTGAGGAGGCTGTGCCCGAGGAAAAATGAGGGACAGAGGCAGACAGAGAGAAGGCGGACGCCACCCAGGGAGGGAGGCCTGCAGCTGCCTCTCAATGTCGGGACCCCGGGGTCCGCAGCTCAGCCCTCAGCCTCCTGGCCTCTGCACCCTCCGCTCCCCAGCACCTCTCTGTGGTGAGTCAATGGCTCCTTCCTCCTCTTCTCCTTGGAGTCTCCCCATAACCCGTCTTGGCTGCTGTCCCCAAGTGTCTTACTGGGCAATGGTCCTTCTTATTCTGCACCCAAGGTGGGTTTCTCCTGCCTCATGGGATTCTCGAAGTGTGAGATTCTCAAAGTGGGCTCTGCATTGAGAAAGCCCAAATGTCAGGATCTGTTGCTTTCTTCTTCATGGTTATTCTATGACTTTAAATTTGTATTTAGCCCATATCTCTCTCTCCTCTCCTCTCCTCTCCTCTCCTCTCCTCTCCTCTCCTCTCCTCTCCTCTCCTCTCCTCTCCTCTCCTCTCCTCTCCTCTCTCTCTCTCTCTCTCTCTCTCTCTCTCTCTCTCTCTCTCTCCCCCCCCCTCTCTCCCCTCTCTCTCTCCCCTCTCTCTCCCCTCTCTCTCTCCCCTCTCTCCCCTCTCTCTCCCCTCTCTCTCTCCCCTCTCTCTCTCCCCTCTCTCTCCCCTCTCTCTCTCCCCTCTCTCTCCCCTCTCTCTCTCCCCTCTCTCTCCCCTCTCTCTCTCCCCTCTCTCTCTCCTCTCTCCCCTCTTCCCTCTCCCCCTCTCCCCCTCCCTCCTCCCTCCCTCCCTCCCTCCCTTCTTCTTCTTCTTCTTCTTCTTCTTCTTCTTCTTCTTCTTCTTCTTCTTCTTCTTCTTCTTCTTCTTCTTCTTCTTCTTCTTTCTCTCTCTCTCTCTCTCTCTCTCTCTCTCTCTCTCTCTCTCTCTCTCTCTCTCTCTCTCTCTCTCTCTTCCCAGGACCTGTTTCTCAGGGGAAGCCTATACAATGACTGTTGACCAGGGGCTCCCATCCCTAGCTGGGGGTCAAAGCAGCCCAGCCACTGGGTCAAAGCTACCTTAAGTGATGCTAAGGGGCTGGAGAGCCACTAGAATTTCTGCCCGGCTGCACAGAGGATATCATCTCCTGCATGTTGCAGCATTTACTTGATAAGATTCTCAGGGGAAAGATGTCTGGAGTTAGTGCTGTGCTGAACATTCTCTGTGTCAGGTCCCTGTGCTTGTTTTTTAATACATTTCAAAGGAAGTGCTCGCCCTGCTCTTTGTCACTCACAAAACAACCCCTGTGGTTAGTACTTTAAACTGTTTTTTCTTTCTTCTTTTTGGCCTAGCATAAATTATGCTGCCTTAAAGAGAATTAAGTTATATCAGAATTAGACTGTCAATTTCGACAGCAAAATTCTGGGGTTTTCTGAAGTCTGCCGAGAGTAGAATAAATAGAATTGTTTTCTGCGTGTTGACTTCATTCACGCCTTACTCCCTTTCTTCTTTACTTAATTATTTCTTTTATTTTTGTTTATAAAGGGAGAGTTGATTACCAAAAAGAGAAGTTAGATTTCAGTGGGTATAGAATTTCAGTTTTGCAAAGGAAAAAAGAGTTCTGGGGACAGATGGTGAGCGATGTTTACACAACAGTGTGAACGTTCTCCGTGCTGCGCACTAGACAGTTAAAAATGGTGAAGAAGGCCGGGCGTGGTGGCGCACGCTTGTAATCCCTACACTTGGGAGGCGGAGACAGGAGGATCGCGTGGGTTCGAAGCCAGCCGCGCTGGCTTAAGAGACCCTGTTTCCAAAAAAAAAAAGTATAAAAAATAGGTCTGGGCATGTAGCCCGGAGGTAGAAGGGCTTCCAGGAACCCCGGTACCACCCCCCCAAAAAAAATGGTGAAGAAGGTCGGGCGTGGTGGTGCACGCTTGCAGTTCCCATGAATGGGAGGCTGAGACAGGAGGATTGCACAGGTTGGAAGCCATACTTAGTGAGGCTCTCAGCAACTTAGTGAGACCCTGTTTCCAAATAAAATATAAAATAGGTCTGGGAATATAGCTTGGAGGTAGAAAGCCCCTGGGTTCCACCCCTAGTACCCCCCCACACACACACACACAAATGGCGAAGAAGGTAGGTGTGGTGGTGCATATCTGTAAACCCCAGTGCTTGGGAGTCTTTTTTTTTTGTGTGTGTGTGCTACTGGGAATGGAACCCAGGGACCTTCTACCTCTGGGCTATACTCTCAGACCTATTTTATACTTTATTTGGAAACAGGGTCTCTTAAGCCAGCTGAGACTGACTTCGAACCTGAGCGGTCCTCCTGTCTCCGCCTCCCAAGCATGGGGATTACAATGGTGCGCCACCATGCCTGGCAGTGCTTGGGAGTCTGAGATGAGAAGATCACAGTTTCAAGGCCAACCTCAACAACTTAACAAGACCCTGATTGAAAATAAAAAATAAAATAGGGCTGGGGGTATAGCTCAGAGGTAGAGTGCCCCTGGGTTCAGTCCCCAATAACACACACACACACACACACACACACACACACACACACACACACGCACACAAACATGCACAGAAAGAGGAAAACATTTACATTACATTATATGTATGTTGGCACAATTTAAAATAATAGTGTTTTTGTTTTGTTTTGCTTTGTTTTGGTACTGGAGATTGAACCAAGGGGCATTCTATCTCTAAGCTACACCCTCAACTCTTTTTATTTTATATCTTGAAAGATCGTGGTAAGTTGCCAAGGCTGGTCTTGAGCTTGCGATTCTTCTGTCTCAGCCTCCTAAGTAGTGAGATTACAGAATAATTGTAAATCTTTAAAAATTAAAAGGACAATTGTTAAAAGAAAGAAAAAAAATACCACCAGATTGAAGTGGAGTAAATAATTGGCCTTTTAAAAGAAGATTTGATGTTTCCCAGCAAAAAAAAGATCAATTTGCTGAGAAATTATATCTGTAGGAGTCAATTCTCTCAAGTTATCGTACAGTCAAGAAGGGGAAGGTGTGGCGAATTTAGAATGTGTCTCCTGAACTGTGCCTCTGGAGCAGGAAGTTGCAGGTGGAGGCGCATGGCCACCTGCCTCTCTCCTCTGGTCTCTTGCTGTTTCACCTGCATAGCCTTTGCTGATACCCTTATTTCTTCAATTCCTCTTCATTCTAAAAGCACTATTTACTCAGCCTCAATTTTCGAAGGTTCCATTTGTCTCCTGATGGCAGCCTTCCCACTTCCTCAGGATGCTCTGGGTCCCCTGCCTGGCTTCCTAACTCTCTAGTTCCTCATCAGATCTGTGCCCTGATGTCTCAGAAGAGAGCACACCTTTCACTAGTTCTTCTAGACTTAGACTACTGACCAGTCCTACTGCCATGAACCTCTTGCAGTTTGGGGTTATTCTGCACCTTCTTCTGCCTCCTAAGATCTCCGGCTGCCAGGCAAGGCTTTCTGGAAGCCAAGCAGGCTGTGAACTAACTAGCCGAGCTTTGCTGACTGCCTAAGCGATGTGGCCAGGCAACCGGGACTCCTTAGCAGAGACACACCGATCCAACATAAACCACAGAGAGAATTTGGAATTTAGATGCCAACTAGATTAAGAACAAGGAGCTCTCTGCCTTGATGGATGAATATAACAAAAAAGAGAAGGCTTTGAGTCTGAGTCAGCTTATGGAGTTTGTTTAAAATGTAAAATCTTGACAGTTGCATGAGTAAAATGAACCTCAAACAGACCCAGTTTAGATTCATGCTGCATGACCCGCTGCCCGGGTGACTTCCAAGAGCTGTGGTGTTTTATGAAATACTGTTCACCCACAACTGGAATTCTGCTGGATACTATCGGGGACACTATTAGGACTTACTCAGGGTCGTGCACCAGAAGGCCTGGTCCAGAGAGAGGAAAACTCGATAAACATTTCCTCCTTCCTGAACTTCTCCTCTCCTCCCTCCTCTCTATTCTGCACACTCTCCTTCCCCCTGCAAAAGAGTCTGAAGAATGAATGCTCATCCATAAGACACTCAACAGGAGAAAATTTCAGCTTCGAAGAAGAAGAATCTATTTGCTAAATAACAACTCACCATATTGTCTGTCAGATGGACCAACATAACAAGAGTTTTTGAAATTGTGCCTTTTCTGGAGAAATCCATGACCTTTGGTCTTGGTAATTGTCATTTCCGGTGTGCAGCAAGATGGTGTGAAGAGAGTTGGATGGGATCTGATGTTTATTGACCATTTGTTTGGAAAATATTGAGATTCAAGTTTTAAATATATTAACAAGTATTAACAAGGCCCATGCCATGGCAGGCCTCACCCCATTTTATGATTGCAGTGAGTTTTGGAAGGAGCTACCATATTCTTCGGGTCACCCAGCCAGGGAGAGCGGAACCGAGCATTGAGCTCAAGTCCACTGGCTGCTTCATTCCGCTGTGACATCTTCATCGTGGGTGATAGATGCGTTCTGAGCACTGCTCACCTTTGCTCTTCCTGTCCACACCTCTGACCACACACACAGAGCCAACAGAGGGACCACTCCTCCTCCTAGGAAGCCTCAGTGTCTTCAGTAGAGACATCTCGAAAGCCCGGCGTGAGCTTCTGTGATCATCCTTTGGACGTGAGCAGATTTAACTGCAAATCTGACCCATCTTCCTGTTTCAGATGAGAAGCTGAGGACATTTTCTGCTTAAGTCCATCTGTCGTTTAGAGGAAAGTTCAATATAGGTCAAGTTCCTTCTTTCCCTCTGATGCTTCCTTCCCTGGCCCGACATCCCCACTCTGGTAGCACTTAGGTCCCTCGTGTCTTCTGCATTGGTCTGGAGTACCTGGTCACCTCTCCATTTTCCTCATGGCAGGCAGGCCATCTCAGCCCAGAGCCCTCTGCGTGTTGGACACTAAGTATAAGTGTCTGGATTGTCTAATCAGAGGATACAGAGAGGAATATGAGGGCAGCGCGTCCCAGGACCCTGAACGAGCACAGGTAGCCTTCTGAACTTTCTCTAGTGTCTGTGACTTGGGTGCGCATGCGTCCGGAACTCCTAGACGAACAGGTGCAGTTGAATCTGTCTGTTCCTCACGCCACACAGTCCTCCCAACAGAACTGGACAAGGAAAGGTGCCAGAGCTTTCTGTGTCCACGTGCCATGATTACCAAGCCGAGTTTTGGCTGGTATCTAATTCGGATGACTCTCTTTGGAGCAGGACAGCCAACTTGGCCTCTTGCTGATAACACTAATCAGATTTCCTAGCACTATCCCCACTTAGGCAGGGTACGTAGGGAGGCAGCCTGAAGTATTGATTTGTGTTGTGGGAGTTTCTTTTCCGTGGAGAAGACTAAATATTTTGCACTGAAATCTTTACCCAGCATATATTTTTAATGCATGTGCATCTTCTTTATTTTATTTACTTAGTTAAAACCCTGGTTTGGTGAGCAATTTATCCATATTTAGTGGATATGGCTGGCTAAAAATTGTCATCCATTTTAGATAACAGGATGGAGTAAAGATCATTTGATAGTGTATCTGTCATTTTCAATTTTTTTTTTGTCTTGCATATGTCGTGCCATTTAAAGAAATAGTATCTCCCTGGGTCCCAGCATTGGCTAAAAAGATTTTAAAAATATTGCTAGCAACTCTGTGCATTTTCAACTTATCTTAATCTTTGCATTTGGAAGATAATATTCTGGGTAGCTTTGAAGATAATAATAGAGGTGAAAATCCACAGAGCTCCCGCAAGGATTCCCAAGGAAGGCTTTTCCAGATGTAGAATGCCGTAGGGAGTCGGATCTGGCTTGGATAATTGACAGCTGCCAGCCTGTAATCTTCTCTGCTGAATTGGGGGTGGGGCCACAGAAGGTGGCACAACAGCTGGGCTGCTGGGAACCAAGTCCCCACACAGGGCACACTGCTCCTCCCACAGCCACCTGCAGGGATCTTCCCCCCAAAGCAGCAGGCACTGCTCCTGGAGGGAAGGGGAGCCTATAACTTCTACCTGGTGTATGAGTTTAGGAAACGTCCCCAACCATTCAAATGGGACACAGTTGGAAAAGCAGGGATTTGCTTTTATATCACTTGGATGTTAGCATTTTATTCTTAAATTCTCCTGGAGATCAGTTGTTAAGATAAAGTAGGACCTTACCATGAAAGGACTGACTCTGTGCCCACAGAGGATGCAGTCTCCTCTCAGGTTCCATCTCTTCCCTGGTACCTGTTAAACCTTACCCCAACCATCTCGCCAGCTTTCTGACCCTCTCATTGGCTCGTTTGCTGGGTTTGTCAGGTAGGGTGACTCTGCCTGTCCTACTTACATCACAGACTTGTTCTGGAGATCAGAGAGATTAATGTAAGGGCCTTGTCCTCTGTAAAACCAATTTAGGTAGAATACACAGATGGATTTAGAGAAAGTCCCTGGTAGCTACAGTTTCTTTCTAATTCGCTTCCTTTTCTGAATTATGGCCTAAATCATAAAAGCTGCCTAATAATAATAATAGCTGCTGCTTGTGAATGCCTTCCCCATGCTGTGCGCAGAGCTAAGTGCTTCATGGGTGCTGTTTCATTTCATCCTCAGGATCACCTCAGTTGGTGGTAGAGCACTCCTACTGTCAGTTAGCCTGCTGCTAAATCTAACATTCTCTTCTAGAAAGCCCCGTAAGCTGCCTTCTAAATGAAGGACCTGTAGTTACCATTTCCAATTTCACTGTTTGAAAAATGCTCTCAAATATTATCCAGTTGTTGGGTAACCTTTTTGTATACTACTGGGGACTAAACCCAGGGGCATTCTACTTCTGAGCTGTACCCCCATCACTGTTTTATTTTGAAACAGGGTCTTGCTAGGTTGATGAGAGTCTCACTACTTGCTAAGGCTGTACTCGGAACTGTGATCCTCCTGTCTCAGCCTCCCAAGTACCGCAATTACAAGTGTGCGCGTACCACCACGCCCAGCTGCTGGGTCGCTTTTTAATTTTGAGTGTAACATGAGGCCGGAAGTCATGGAACACAACTGTGGCTATTGAGAGGGGTGAGACAAACAGAAACTGGAGAAAGAGCAGAAAGTGGGGGAGTAGGGGCAGAAAGAGAATGTGTGACTGCGAGCAACAGGTGTGTGCTGGTGGTTGTGGTTTTTTTTTTATAGGAATAGTGATTTTGTGATACACATCTGCATTTGAAAATCTCCTCTGATATTTTACATGATAAACATTTGCATTTATACTCTCATCTGATATTTTGCATGCAGATAATCCTTAAAGGCATTCAAGTAATTAGTCAGTGGATGCTCAGTGTTCTTAGTTCAGGAGATTTGGGAATGAATCATCTTGATAATCTTTGTAAAAGATTAGGAGAGCATACAGTGAGGCTTTTTTCCGGATTTCAAAACTCTGCTGGATAGAAGTGATTGCCCTTGCAGTGGGGGAGGGTGCAGGAGCAGGCTGGGGGGGAGGGGCCCGCCGGTGAGAGGCCACCACCTCAGCGCCTCTGTGTCAGCCCTGTGTGTCATCCTTCCCTGAGCTGTCCTCCAGGGCATTTAGCTTTGGCTATGGTAGGTTGCTGTCTGATTCCACCAGTAAGTGCTCAGGTTCCAGCCACTTGCTGTTGTCTGCATGTAGTGAAATCCCTCCTGGCCATGCCCCATAAACAGTTAAACAAATATATCTTCATGCCAGCCCACTGAATGCAGAACCTTATGATTCTGGAACAGGCTCTAAGTATAAAATTGTTTGTAGTTCATAAATGATCCAGAGCCTTTTCTGGAAGCTGTCTGGACTGCGGGTGCCTTTAGTTAGATGTCTCTCTCCTATGGCCTCTTCAGTGAATTCTGCTAGGAACTCCAGCCTTCTCAGGAGAGACACGATTGTGTGTGTGTGTGTGTGTGTGTGTGTGTGTGTGTGTGTGTGTGTTACTGGGATTGAACCCAGGGGCATTCTACCTCTAAGCTAGATGCCCAGTCCTATTTTTTTTATTTATTTATTTATTTATTTATTTATTTATTTATTTATTTATTTTGCAGTACTGGGGTTGGAACCCAGGGGGCGTTCTACCTCCAAGCTACACTCCCAGCCCTATTTTTTATTCTTTATTTTGAAACAGGGTCTAACTGAGTTTTAAAGGGCCTCACTAAGTAGCTGAGACTGTCTGTGAACCGCGATCCTCCTGTCTCAGCCCCCTGAATGCTGGGATTTATTTTTATTTTGAAAGAAGGTGTCACTAGGTGGGTAAAAGTCTCAATACTTACTGAGGCTGTACTTGAATCTGTGATCCTCCTGTCTCAGCCTTCCAAGTACTAGGATTATTGGTGTGCACCACCATACCTAGCCACAGGGGAACTTTTAGTATAGGAAACCAGGTTCTTTCTCTCCAGACTGACAACTGAATCTAGGTCAGGAAGTAACGTGTACAAGGAAGAACCAGGGAGAGGTTCCTTTTGCAGAATCAGTTCCTATGCTTGAGACACTGATTAGCCGGAATTGTAAATTAATTCTGTAGGGCTTTTGTTTCGCTGCCTTCTTAGGAGGCTTTGTCTTTTCTCATCATATTCTCATTGCCTGCAAGAAGCCGGCAAAGTACAGGAATGAATTAAAACTGGAGTCTGGTCATTTTGCTGCTATGAGCAGCTCCTGGAGGGAATGGAGGGAGCACTTCCTACCCCGTCACCAGCAGTTATTCATGAGGGTGTCCAGCAGCAGCTTTCTAGCGGTAGATTAGATGGCGGTGAATATGTCACCGTGGCTGAAGAGAGAATTGGAGATAGGGTTCCAGCTGTGTTTGCCAAGAGGGATTCTGAGATCCCCAGAACCTATAGACAGTGTGGTTCTGTCTTGTTTCCATGTCAGTCATGGCGTTTTTAACCCATGGAGCAGGACACTTGATCTGTCACGAGCTGCCCATTGATTGATGGGCTGGCATCTCCTGCCACAGATGCAGGACCCCTGCAGTTTCTGAGGCTCAGGCTCTGAAGTGTTTCTGACTCCCTCGGTCTGGACTCACCTCTGTCCATTGTCAATCCCCAGAGGTGCATCTGTCAGTGCTGATGGATGAGCCAGGTCCCCCATGTGCATGTTGATGGTGCCTGATTGACACCGGAGGGGCTGAGGATAGTCATTTTCTCTGCCTTGCTGGGAAAAATAAACAACTATGATCTTCTGGGACCAAAGTCAGAGGCAGAATAAAGACAATTCAATACTAAGGATTTGAAGCAATGTAGGTTATAAGGTTACTAAGTAAAATCCTGTGCCCAAGCTTGAGAGAGTGGTGAATTGGAAGTAAAAGGATGCTGGGCAGCTGGGCTGGAGAAGGAACACGGTCTAACTGGGTAAGAAAGAGAGTGACCGGGTTCTTCCAGGTCCATGGCTTCCAAACCCTTTGAGCTTAGAACCTCCTTATTCTCCTAACAGTGGTCGGGAGCCTTAAATAAGAATATTTAAGGAACAACAAAAGCCATAAAAGTTTATTTTCTGGGCTCATGAGTACCCATTTTCTGCAGATGCATCAGTGTCATCACACAAGAAGGCTACATGTTAGACCAGAGAGAGCAAGTTTGGGGTGTTTGCACCTAGGCAAGCACTTCTCAAAGCTTGGTCTCAGGAGCCTGGAGTCCTTAATGCCTTCACAGGAGGTCTGAGAGGTCAAATTTATTTTTTATAATAATGCTCAAACACTGTTTTACTCGTTCACTCTCGTTCTCTCTCAAGTGCATAGTAGAATTTTTCAGGAAATATTTGATAAGCAATGGAAGCAGATATGAGATCCAACTGTGTCCCACTGAGCCAGAATCTAAGGAGATTTGCTATATATCTAAACTAATATGAATTGTTTCTATTAAAGAGATATCTTTCAAAATAATGAATGAGAATGGTGTCATTATTATAAGGGGGCTTATTGATCAATATTTGCCATATTAGAAACGAAAGGCGAGAAATTCAAAAAGTAATTTATCAACCTACTTCAAACAACTTGTCTTTCATGTATTGTGTTAGCTAGCTTAGAGGCACTGGGATCAAAATACCTGAGAAAAGCTTAGATGGAGAACATTTATTTTGGTCCCTAACTTCAGAGTTCCAGACATGGTCGTCAGGCTCCAAGCAGAAACTTCATGGCAGAAGCATGTGGTAGGGTGAAGCTGCTCAGCTCATGACATCTGCAAAGCTGAGAAAGAGAGAGAAAGGGGCCAGGGAGAAGGTAAACCCTTTTCTTTTAGAGCACACCCCTAGTGACCTAGTTCCTTCAGCTAAGTTCAGTCTCCAGTAGTTCATCCAGGTATTAAAGGATTGATCCATCACATGGATCAAGCCACTGGTGAACTCGGAGCCCTCAGGGCATCATCATTGCCTAAAGCCCGCCTCTGACCCTGGTTACCTTGGAGATCGTGCTTTCAACAGATGAGCTTTGGAAGAACATTCCTGATCTAAGCCAATAGGAATCATTTGTATTAAAAAGAGGATATCGGGCCAGGCGTGGTGGCGCACGCTTGTAATCCTCGCACTTGGGAGGCAGAGACAGGAGGATCGCGCAGGTTTGAAGCCAACCACGTGCGCTAGCTTAGGAGACCCTGTTTCCAAATAAAAATGTAAAAAATAGGTCTGGGAGTGTAGCCCGGAGGTAGAAGGGCTTCCAGGAACCCCAGTACCAACAACAACAAAAAAATGAGGATATCTTCCAGAGTAATTAGTGAGAATGAATTAGTGAGAATGGTGTCTTTATTATACATTGCTGCAAGCCTCCTTAGATTCTGTCTCAGTGGGAAACAGTTGGATCTCATATCTGCTTCTATATCTAGTCTATGTCTATTGCCATATCTCATTAAGTACCTTCTGAAAAACTCCAGAGGCACTTGAGAGAGAACGAGAGTGAACGAGTAAAATAGTGTTTGAGCATTATTATAAAAAATAAATTTGACCTCTCAGACCTCCTGTGAAGGCATTAAGGACTCCAGGCTCCCGAGACCAAGCTTTGAGAAGTGCTTGCCTAGGTGCAAACCCCCCCAAACTTGCTCTCTCTGGTCTAACATGTAGCCTTCTTGTGTGATGACGTTGATGCATCTGCAGAGAGTGGGTACTCATGAGCCCAGAAAATAAAATTTTATGGCTTCTGATGTTGGCATAGTGCCTTTGAATCTTCCCCAAACATTGCAGAGACAAACTAGGCTAAGATCGACATTGACTACCCTGTTGGGCAGTCTGGCCAAGTTCATGGATCAGAAAACAAGATGATCCAGAGCATGCGACAGTCTCTTTCCCACTCTTTTCAACATGCGGACCTCACATTGCATGTGCTCCATTTAGCCGGGACAACACATACGCGTTTCCTCTTCACAGTTAACAAAGATCTTGTCATGGTGAAGCAGCTGCCCCCACTGTCTGTCCGAGCTTCCTGTTTCCACTGCCCAAGGGCAGCTTTGATGTGCTACTCAGCTGACCCATAGCTGGCCCTTTACCCAACTTATCTGCTACTTCCTGGGTGCGGGATCAGCTCAGTCAATGGAAACTCTCCTTTTTCCTGCACTAATTAAGACAGTGTCTGAACAGAGACAATAGCACGATGAGCACAATCAGGAAGCAGTGGTTTAGAAGGACTGTGGGCTGGTCTCGCTCAGCGCCAGCCTTCGCCTGCTGGAGGGAATGACAGCCAGTCAGTCTGCGGCCAACCTGCAGATCAAAGAAAAGCCGTTCACCAAGCCAAACAAAGCACACTCTGCTGTCGCTCTAGTGCAGGGACATCATTTCTAATGTGGCTAGGAAAATATGCAATTTCATTCTGTCATTGGGGAAAACTACGTTCACCCTTGCTCCGACCTTTTCAGAGACGGTAGAGGTTTCTGTAGATTCAGTCATGGAATTTTATAGAGAAGAGACAGACAGCATTCCTGCGTGCGTGCGTGCGTGCGTGCGTGCGTGTGTGTGTGTGTGTGTGTGTGTGTAACATTGTGTGTTTTACAGAGTCAAGACTTTTGCCATAGCAAAGGTCCCTGGAATATGTCTCTCCGTGTCCCCTGCCAAACCTTACCAGAGCAGGGAATTGGGGAACCGATGCTGTGACCTTTACCTCTCTGCATCTCCACTGCCCCATCTGTTAAATGGGCATCACAGTAGCATCTGTCTCAGAGAGTTGTTTTGAAAATAGCATAGCAACATTCATAGAATCTTCTTAAAAGAGGTTTTTTTGTTTTTTGGTTTTTTTTTTTGGTGCTAGAGATTGTACCCAGGGACGTTCTGCCTCCAAGCTACACCACCCCTAGCCATTTTTAATTTTTTAATTTTAAAACAAGGTTTTGCTAAGCTGTTGAGGTTCTGGCTGAGTTGTTGAGACTGCCCTTGAACCTACAAACCTCCATTCTCAGCCTCCCAAGTACTGGGATCACAGGCAGGTGCCACATATTTAGCTTAAAACAGTTTTTATAGCACATAACAGTCATGAAATAGATGGCAGCTTTTATTATTGGCTTCTCTAAACTTTGGTTTTCCCTTTTAAAAAGTAGAAATTTCAGGGTGGGTAGGGAATTAAGTTAGAGAAGGTGTGGTAGTTCAGTCTTAGAGAAAGTGTCAGGGATGTACTATTAAGAGTCATGCACTACATCTTGGGGGACAAGTTAAGAGAACAATTTAATTTTGTACACGAGTGTTTTTTCATGTGTAAGACTCCGGTCCTTGAATAGTAGTAGCACACGATCATTTACATTGTTTTGGAAGCAGGGCAGTTATTTTTAAATACATGAATATAACCAGAACAGAAACAACAATATAATCACAATTATAAAAACAATATCTAATTTAATAGTGCACTAATAGATATAGCAATATAGTGGTACTTATGATGCGTTTATCTGGTCCCAGAGCCAAGCTGAGTACTTGATAGGTAGTGTACTATTTCCCTCCTTACCAGGGAGCTTTGAGATGTTACAGGATGCCTTGGTTCACAGAGAACAGGAAGCAGAGGCCAGAGTAGGATATAGCAGGTCCTACTATATTATCACTGAGGCCCAGAAAGCGAAGCTGAGTCTGAGCCCAGAATGATGCCACCCTATAGATTATATAGGCCCAGTGGGACAGGTTTTGCCTGCATCAGTAATAAGCAAGGGTACCGGTACGGGGCGCTTGGGTGAGGTTTGATTCTGATTTCTGGGCTAGGTTTGCTGTATTAGCCTCCAGGTGGCCAGCACTGGCTGCCTCAGAGAGGTGCCATTGTTACCCCCATGTTACATCAGGAGATTGAGGTTCCTCAGGGTCCCTCAGGGAGCATGTGGCTGGGCCAGCACTGACCTCAAGCTGCTGGTTCTGGGGCGGATGCCCTCCCCAGTGCAGTCACAGTGCTGGAGTCCAGAGGGAAGTGGAAGCAAATTGCATCTCAGCTGGAGCTCAGCAGGTTGCCATGCTGTGCTTGGCAGGTGACAGAACTAGATTTCTTATTCCTTTTAGATAAGATAAAAGACACTATGTTTTTATCATCCATATTTGTGCCTGCTTCTTTGGTGAGCAATTTGTTGATCTGACAGCCTAGAGGCTGAGCCAAGGGTAGGTTCTCTCCAAGAGGAGATCAGAAGCAAGACTCCAAGTACTCTCCAGCCAGCCAATAGGACGGTGTAAGGAGGGGCTGGGCCAGAAGTCAAGTAGAGTTCCTGAAGAGCTTAGAAAAGATGTATGCATGGTACACCCAGAGGGAGAGCCCCGGGTGATAATTCAGGAGGGTAGAGGGACACACTTTTTCTCTAGTTGACTGGAGGCCTTTGCATGGAAACTGGGTAGCATATTTCCCTGTCCTAATCCAAGACAATTGGGTGGGGCAAGATGATGTCACATGGGCATGCCAGCTCTTTCTGAGGCGGCTGTATAACTTAGTGCAGAAACTCAAAATGAGCTGTATAAAGGCCCGAGTTCGAATCTCAGTTCCGCCACTCACAGCTCTGTGGTAGTGTGAGTACTTAATTCTTCAAGTCTTCACAGGATGGTTGTAAAGATTAAATAAGAAATTGTGTATAGTTAACCACTTGGCCTATCCTAAGCGCCCAGAAACTGGAAGCCATTGTTATCATTGTTATTATGATAATTAGATCTTTCCACAGGCTCATTCCTGGATTTTCTCGTTGTGCCAAGGGGCTGTCCCTTAACTGGGGCCTGACGCTTAGTTACTGTAGGTGATTATGTGAGATGCCAATTTTAGGGGCAGGTAGAGGCCGGGTGTGGTGCTGAGCCTGTCTTTCTTATAGGTGCACTGTCCAGATTCAGCATGGAATTGGCCAGCTCCTCTGCTCAGTCCTTCTAGAACAGGGCTTATATCAACGTGGGAGAAGGAACGGCTCATTGCAAGCAGAGTCATGTCCCTGGCCCAGCTGGAGAGGGTTGTGGCTTGCTCTTTTCTGATTTGGCAAGATCACCAAACCCTACGAGGGTTCATAAGACCTTTGGACTTACATTTAAGGAGCCACCTGTCTTTACATCAGATAGGAAAGGTTACTAATTCTGAATAAGACCCAAGTCTGCAGCTGTGAGATTTGAGAGTCATCCTCCATGACCCTCAAATGCAGATCATTCGCTGAGCAGGGAGCCTCGCAGATTTTTCAGCATGTACTCCTCTTGTTAATTGAATGGTCCAGGCACAGATGTCTTAGGAGCATCTTTGGCCGCCAGATTGTCTGGCTGAGAGAACAATCCCCTGTGTATAGCACACCAGAACCCTTTTCATGTAAGCTGGATATATATCTGGCAGACGGATGTCAAACACTGGCACAGAGGCAGGTAAAGGAAGGCAGCAGGCAGAGGTTCGTGGTGGTGGACGTCAGGTAACTTCAACGTGCCCCAGCCCCAGCGTGCGGCCCCAGGAGTGAGAGCTGGGGGTTGGTATCTGGCCTCTAAGCAGTACCCACTCACCACGAGTTGCCAGAGCTTTGCAAGGAGGTGAACAATTGGAGTTCAGAATGGGAGCCAGGGCCCAAAACCAGGAACCAGCAGGACTTAGACATTGTGTCTACCCAGCTCTCCCAACCCATTCATCTGCTCACAGAGGCTGCAGTCCAAGCAGTACGTATATGTGGGGGTTTTCCCCAGCAGCCTCTGGGGCAGGGTGGGGGTTGTACTCAGCTTCTGACACCAGTACCTTCCTTCCTTCCTTCCTCCCTTCCTTCACACTCCCTCCCTCCTTCCTTTCTTGTACTAGGGATTGAACCCATTGGTAGTCTACCTCTGAGCTGCCCTCCAACCCTATTTTATTTTTTATTTTGCAACAGGGTTTTGGTAAGTTGATAATGGCCTCTACATTGCTGAGGATGGCCTTGAACTTGCAATCTTCCTGTCTCAGTCTCCCGAGTATTGGGGTTACAAGTGCATGCCATCACGCCAGGCTTAACATCTCTCTTCAGGCGGCGTGGGAGCCCACCGTGATCAGTTTTGCAGCACCTTTGCTGTGAGCTGTGGTGGGGCCGCACTCTCAGCCAGTTCCCCGTCCCCGGTTAGTTCCCATATGTCAAGCGTAGCCACATGCAGGGCACGGTGCTCACATTTTTTACTTCCTCTCTTCTTTAATCTTCTCCCTGACCTCAGGAAGTCGAGGTCATTATCCCCATTTTGCAGACGGAGCGGCCGGGGTGCAGGGCCTCCTGGGTCCATTGCAGTCATATAGTTATATCAGAGTGAGGCTGCAGGTCGGGATGGTATCCCTCTAAAGCTCTGGAACACACTGTCTGTGCTGCGGACGGCTGAGACGGACCCTCTTATGAGTGGCTGTATCAGGCTGGAGGCTTGCAAGCCTGCGTACATATGAGAGTCTCTGGAAGACTGCGCCAGGTCTGAGGTGTGAGGTGCAGCCTGGGAGCTGGCCCACTCTAAGGGCAGATATTTGAGGCTTCAAGTGTGTCTACACTACTCAGCTCTGCTTTGATAGCGAGAAAGCAGCCGCTGTGCTCCATCAGTGAGTGAGCAAGACTGCATTCCAGTAAAACTTTATTTACAAAACAGGTGGCTGGCCGAAGTGGGCTCGGAGCCACAGTCTGCCAACAGCTGGTGGAGTGAGGTCCATGCATGGGCCCCCATCCTCGGTGAGATGAGACTGCAGCTTGTCTTCTGGCTCTGGTATCTGTGGATTCGGGGTGAGCCCTGGGCACCCCAGACCCTCCGAGCTACCAGCATCCTACAGGGCTGCGGGCTGGGCAGGGCTAGCCCCATCCTGATGACTGAGCTTTTACAATGACCCTAGTGCCCTGCTGGTTGGAAATCCTGCCATGAGCTACCACCTGTTTGGCGGGGGGCCTGTCTGGCTCGCTGGCCCTCCCCAGTGAGGAGTTGAGATGGGCCCCCTGGACTTGGCTACTGGCCATGTCCTCTGTAAAGAGAAGGATTAGCTGGACCATAAGGCTGCCACCTGCTTGGTGAGGGCGATGGCCCCTTTGTGAGCATGCCGCCCTGGGCTGGCTGTCCCTCAGGCTCCCCTCCCTCCAGTGCCTGTCTCCAGGGAGGCCGGCCGCCCCTCACCCAGCGCCCCCACTTCCACCTGCCATTCCCTGCCTGCCTCGAGTCTAGCTTGAGTGATAGCACCAGCTTCTCCCGGGGGACTCAGTATATCAATTTTCTTTTATGGAATATTAATGCAGTACTCCTGAAATTGTGGGTTGTGATTATTTACAAAGTCAAAAGGACAACCAGAAAATAAAGCTGCTGAGTTGCAGGCAGTAATTGGAATTCAGCCCCAACCCCCTAAGAATTGAGAAATGGCAGCCTGTGTTCCTCCTCTCCCTGCCCGCGTCAGCTGTCCTTGGTAATGGGGTCCACAGACATCACAGAGATGATGGGTTGAATCAAGAAAATTGTAGGGATACACATGGTACTTTGTTGTTGTTGTGCTGGGAATTGAGTCCAGGGACAGCCTACCTCTGAGCTACACCCCCAGGCCTATTTTATTTTTTGCCTTGAAACACGGTCTCACTAAGTTGCTGAGAGCCTTGTCACGTCACTGAGGCTGGGCTCCAACCTGTGATCCTCCTGTCTCAGCCTCTCAAGTACTAGGATTACAGCCGGGTGCTATCGCACCCAGATTATAGGCGGCAGTTAGGAGAGTCATGGTTCACACACACAGCATCTTTATGAGTTACTGGTTCAGACATTGGAGGGCACTGGGTCAACAAACTTTTATGAGGACCCTTGTTTGCTCCAGGTTTCGGGGCCACAGAATACAGCTCCTGTCCTCACCAGGGAGACCATCCTATATAACCAATTGCGAGCAGTATCAGAAGTGCCGTAAGAGAGGCTTGCTCGCAGCTAGGAGTGACAGGCACAAGCCCAAGGTGTCAGGGGATCTTGTGGTGGGGCGCAAGAGTCAGCTCCATCAGATGAGGCGCCCAGCCTGAAATGGAGGGGAGGCACGTCCAGGTCGACGCACCAGCTCCCAGAAGGCAGAGCGTGTGGCTCTTGGCGGGGTGAGGAACGGATTGAATGAGTTGAGTCTGGAAAGCTTCTGGTCAACATGCAGAGAGCTCCAGCGTCCTCTGGTCACCTGGGCCGATAGAAGGTTCTCAAAGCCAGGTCTCTCTTTTAGGAAGACAATCTATTAGCAGCAGAATTAGGGTGGGGAGGGTAAGGAAATAAACAGGGGTCCTGTTGAGAGGCTTCTGTGAAAGTAAACAGACCTCTGGCCAAGTGAGAGCTGGGATGAAGTCAGAGGCAATGAATGAGTGAACTGAATTAGCGTGTGGAAGGGGAAGGAAGGGAAGGGGAGGTGCAGAACCAGAAACCCAGGGACACCAACATTTAAGAAACAGAGAGTGAGTGGAGAAAGGTCCAGCCCAGCGGACAGCTGAAGGACCGATCAGCTATGAATGGCGGGGCTGGCTGGACAGCGAGCACCCATGTCCACTGTGACTAAAGGAGGATGCTCTACCAGATGCGCCAGGAGGCTGTAGGTGGCCCAGTCGCCATCACTACTGCTGTTCATTTCATTGCTTCCTGCAATAATTAATGCAACGAGTATTCTGCTAAGTCAGAGGCACTCCACCAGCTGTGGGCAGAGGCACGGTGCTACGCTCTGTCATTAGCAGAGAAGATAGACATCAGCAGTAATCCTGGAAACAGGCCTTGGTGGAAACAACTTGTGACTGTAAATCATGTGGCTGTGGGTAAGTCACTTTTCTTTCTTAGCTTCAACTTCATCATTAAAAAAAGAAAACAAAAAGATTGCTGGCACACACCTGTAATCCTAGTACTTGGGAAGGCAATACAGCAGGATCACAGGTTCAAGGCTAGCCACAGCAACTTAGTGAGACCCTGTCTCAAAATAAGAAATAAAATAGGTATGTAGCTCAGAGGTGGGATGCCCCTGGGTTCAATCTCTAGTAGTATAAAACACACACACACACACACATTATGACTCATATCACCATAGCAATAACTAGGTGTTCACAAAGCTTAGCTTCTGATGATTTGCAATTCAAAATTCATGAAAGGGTAAATAGTGACAGGTGTCTCTTCTATCCTCCTCCCCAGTTCCTCTTCCCAGAGACACCATATTTTTGGGTGTGTTTTCTTGAATCTCTGCATCACAGCTTTTATCTTCCTTTTTTTCTCTTTCTTCCTTTTTTTCTCTTTCCTTTTTTTTTTAAATGCTAACAGGGTGTTTGTTATTCTGTACTTTGCTTTTTTTGCTCAACAAAACATTTCCACTGCCCAGCATTGGAAGTCTGAGACAGGAGGATGGCAGTTTACAAACAGCCTCAGCTACCTAGTGAGACCCTCTGCAATTTACTGTGACCCTGTTTCAAAATAAATAATAAAAAAAATAGGGCTGGGATATAGCTTGGAAGTAGAACGCCCCTGGGTTCTATCCCCAGTATTGCAAAAGCAATTTTTTTTTCCATTGAAGGACACAGAACGGTCTTTACTTAAGCAACCCCTGCATTTACAGACACTCGGGTGTTTCCAGCATCCTGCTATTGTGAATGATGCTGCAGCGCCTTTCACATGTATATCTGTAGGATACACCCCTGGGAATGGAACTGCTTTGCCAAAGCAAATGAATGCATGTTGGTAAATTTAAAGATCATCACCAAGTTTTTCTCTATAACAGTTTTACCAAGTTACTCTTGTATTGGCAAGTCCCCTTGTGGCTATGAGGGTCATATGAAATAATGTATTTAGACACTTGTGAGCTGAGAAGGGTCTGCGTATCCAGGGGATTCTCATCTTCCTTAACTCTACACATTAGCTCATCTGTCTCCTGTCTACATCCTGAAAAGTGAGTTCCCTGGCAGGGGAGCCCAGCCCTTTGCAGTGCTGAGGTAGGTGTGTGTGTGTGTGTGTGTGTGTGTGTGTGTGTGTGTGTGTGATATATGTATATATGACAGGGGAGCTACCTAATTGTCTGTGAGGTCCAGTTGTCCCAGGCTGGTGGTGTTTCTTGGGCACTGGCTCCTGGGACACATTCTTATAATACCTGAGTATATTGATCATCAGAAGGTATCTGCTGATGACATCTGTTGTCTGCTTCCTCAGCAGTGGAATGGCTAGGGTGTTAGGAGGACCCAGGACTCCCTCTCAGCCTCCTCCATACGCAGTGCATAGGCAGTCCTGTTGACTCTGCAGCGGCATGACAGAACAGGTCGGGACGGGAGCAATGACCTCAACTGGTTTTGGACAAGCGCTGAAGATATTCCTGGTGGTGCGTGTCAGCTCATTTGTCCACACGAGCTGCCTGACATGAGCTGCATCCATTGCTACTGGTTCTTCTGTTTGTTTTGAAAACTCAATTTCACCTTGGAGTTTGATGTGAGATAGAGGAATGGATACTAATTAAAAGGCTCCATGGTTGTCTTACTGAGACAGCTCCCTGGTTCAGTTCAACAGATTGCTACCAAGATATCTCTGTTCAACTCCAGAAATTTCTACTGATTACCTGCAACACGCAGGGCACAGGGCTGAGATGTATCATACTTTTAAGACTGTTGACCCTTACAGCTTTGTTGGCTGTTTACATTGACTTGAGTAGACTGAAATTGCCTTATCTCTTCCCTCTGCCTGGCTTTCATTATATTTTTTCATTTGCAAACCAGGGGTGACGCACTTTAAATGATAGAAAAGGGTTCTTGAAAATTGTTTCTGTGAATGAATTGTTATATAAAACAAAAATACCTTAACTGTATTGGGGAACTTTTCTATTAGAAGGAAACTGTGATGCAGAATTGTTTTGAAAGGTAAAACATTATTTTCTGATTTATCTGCTTGGTAAAGGAAGAATTTTCACCTAAAGGGAAAATAAATTTAATAACTTTAGGAATCTGAAACAATATCAAAGACCTAAAAAAACATTTTTAAGAACCATTGAATGGTGAATTTGAACAGAAATAGCCAGAATCATAAGGACCATGACAGATTATTTGCCAGTCTGAAGGAAAGACAGGCTTGACTTGCCGTCAGGCTGATAAGGGCCAAATCTTCTGCTGAGAAAACTGAGAATCATGAGAAAAGCAACAGAGAAAGAAGACACAGAGAAAAAATTGGGAAAAGGGAGGATGAAAGCAGGTGGTAGACACCCAAAGTGGCAGAGGAGATAAGAGTCAAACAGTGAAAGTATCAGGAATGAGCTAGACAGTGCAGAGGAGGTATGACAGTAGGAGAGAAAACAGAAGCCACCTCTCTGGCTGTGAGGTCTGACCCACGGCCACTGTTCCTGCCTGGAAACACAAGGGCTGTATGTAGGTGTCCAGCCTCCACCGGATCTGGTCTTCCTTCATGGTGTTGTATTGCATGCTTGCCCAACAAGACTTCAAGAGCTCACATGGTTATATTCTAAGTGTTCTAAGTGGGGAATCATCCCCACTTTATAGACAAAGTAACTGAGTTTCAGAGGCTGAGTAGTGTTCCCGTGGTCAGAAGCTTTGGGTGGAAATGGAGGTGTGATTGGCAGAATTCTAAAATGGCCCCTGTGATTCCTGTTCCTCCTGTATATCCCGCATAGAATCTTCTTTCT
Organism: Muscardinus avellanarius; assembly: GCF_963383645.1. Lineage (NCBI taxonomy): Eukaryota > Metazoa > Chordata > Mammalia > Rodentia > Gliridae > Muscardinus > Muscardinus avellanarius. The sequence goes on from NC_137795.1 coordinate 9,399,116, forward strand.
TCCGTATTGACAGGACTTGTAAAGCCATCTGCCATGAACTACATTGATTGTTACTGGTTCTTCTGTTTATTTTGAAAACTCGATTTCACCTTGAAATTTGGTATTATGGGAGTTCGGTCTCCTGATTAGGTTCTATTACATACCAAGGAGGAAGAGCCTCTTGAATATCTAATAAGTAAGGTCCCCGAACGTTTGATTTTTAAATCCAAAGGAGGGTTATCCTGGGTTGGCCTGACTCAGTCAGGCGGATTCTTTAAAAGAACACCTGGGCCTTTCTTAAAGAACAAGAATTGAAGCAAGAGACTCTTCTGCTGACCCATGTTGTGAACAGCCTGAGAAACTGAGAGTGACTTCCAGGCACGGAGAGAGTCCCGTGGCCAGCTCTAGCAAGGAAACAAGTACCTCAGTCATAAATGAATTCTCTGAGCAAACACCGTGAGCTTGGAAGGTGGTCCTGAGCTTGACCAAAGAGCACAGTCAGCTAATACCTTGGCTTCAGGCTGTGAGACTCTGAGCAGGTTGCTTAGCCAGCCCTGCCTGGACTCAGGAACTGCAGAGGCTACAAGCTGGTTAGTGGTACTAAATTTGTATTCACTCATTAGGCAGCAATAGAAAATGAATATGTGAGAATGTGAGCCGCAGGTGTCTAGCTGCATAGCTCTCAAGCTTCATCCCCATTTCAGGCTGCCTCTAAAGGTCATCTCAGAATCATAAATCCTGTAATATCAGGGTTGAATGGGGATCTCCGAGTCCGGTAGCTCAGTACAACCATTCCTGCACAGCAGAAACCCATTATGGGGATGGTTTGGGGACCTACTCTGCTAGCAATAGATGGGAGAGCAGGAGGTTTATATCACAGTGGAGCCTGATCTTATCTGTACCTGATCTTCATCCTCCCTCCTCAAGGCATCCCCGAGAAACACAGCTGGAGGACCAGCAATCTGATCAAAAAACCCATCTCATCTTGACATCTCCCTCTACAATGTCCCGAGCTCAGTTGGCATGCATTGCTGATAATATTTCTTTCCATTTTCAGCTATTTCAGAAGAAGGTCTTCTTTCATTTGCATTAAAAGTGGCCCCCGTAATTCTCATTATTAGTCTAGGAGCAGCCATGAGCAATGCACAGAACAAATGGAGCCCTTCTTTTGCAGGATGACTTATGACACCATTAAAGATCAGGCTCATGTTTCACATAACCCTTCTATTCCCCAGACCACGCATCTCCATGCCCATGTAGATGTCGCCGGTTCTCTCTTTCCTACTGAAATTGGTTTGGATATGTTTCTCTTAGAGTAAGGTCAGAAACCGAGTGCAAAACTTGGTGTGGTCTGCTTCACATAAATATGGCGAGCCTAGGGTAAGCCACAGTCTAAATATTCTGTTTCCATCAATACAGCATTAGACCACATTTGCTTTTTGGCAATTGTAGTGTAGTGTTGACTCATATACCACACATAGCGTGAACCCAAACTCCTCTCTACACATGTGGCTGCTAAGGTATGTCTCCATGATGGTGTATTTGGGTGTGTTTATTTTAGCCCGAATACAGACTTAGCATTCATTACTGTTGTGTCTCATCAGGGATCTGAGGCACATCTTGTCTGATCCTGATTATGTCATCCCATAATATTGCTGTTTCCCAGCAGCTCCTCAACTCAATTTGATAAGTATGTCATAAATATCCTCATTGGAGTTATTGACAGAATTTTGGAACTGGACAGGGCTGAGGTCAGGGCCCTCTGGCACCACACTGATGACCTACTCCTAGTGTTTGTGTCCTTCATACAGTTTCAGATCCAACTAATTGGGTCTTCTAGTGGCAGTCATCCAACTCATAAAGGTACCGTCAGAAACTAAGCACTGTTTCGTGGAGTCCAGGTACGAGGTGTGGAGTCCATGTCCTTCCAATCCACATTTGCTCCTCCTGAATGCTTTGCAGCATCTTTCCCATGGCGGACATCACACCAATCTTCCTTAATTCCCTTCCCTGAGATGAACAACACTTTCTCCTACAACTTCATTTCTTTCTTTTTTTTCCTTACTCAGACTCCAATGGGAAAGTATAAAGATGATTCAGGAGATAATAATGAGTCTTAGGGTACCTATAAGATCGAGGGATGGCTCATCTTGACTTCAGAGGAGAGTCTGTGCTAGGAGTCACGTAAGGCAGAATATGACTAGTAGGAAAATCAGGACAAGTTGCAGGAGGCGGGAGGGGCACTTTACCAGTGAGGGCTGCACAGGGACTAGGTGCTGAGGGAGAGAAGGGTAAGCTGAGCATGGTTCTGAAGGTGTCCATTGGGCTGCAGTAAAGCAGACATCTTCTGCAGATCACCTCCCACCCTTCTGTCCTTTCTACATCAAGGTAAGAAACAAGATTCATCTTGGAAAGATGGAGGCATTGTTCTTGATGGCACCGAGGACAGCCCCTGCTCCTGTGGAGTCTGGGGACTCATGAGCTCCCAGATCCACCCTGAAGTGAGGATTCTGCAATTACACAGCCCATGCAGGGGTCATAAAGCCCATGGGAGTGGGCATGTGGGGATGGTTCATGACTGTCTGAGATCATTCATCTTCTCCTACAACTAGCCCAGTTTCCTCAGGGCCAGGGCTCCTAATCTTCTCCTGGGCATTAAGTTCATTTGTTGTTAGTGAAGTGCCGTCTGTTCTAGGCATATGCAATTGGCCAATCAGAACATTAGATTCACCCATGTTTGGTTCAAGCCAGTGAGAGACAAAGACACTGATTGGGGATTCTGCCAAAAAAAAGACTTTTGGTCTTCCAATTGAACTTGGAGTTCTCAGGTTTGGAGGCTCAGCTGTTTCAACAGCTTTGCTCCCAGGAAGGAAGACTCTAAAGGAGAATGATCCCAACACAGAGGAAGCGACAGGTGGAGACAGGGATTAAAATCAGGACACTGGAGCCAGACCACTCGGGTCTTAACTGCCATCATCTCCACCCATCAGTTTCATCATCTGTAAAATGGGAATCATATTCCGGCTCACGCAGTGAGTGCCAGGGTGTCATGGGAAACCCTGAGAAGTGTCAGCACTGGATACATACCATACAGGTGTTCGTCTTCATTTGAGTCCTACGTCAAGCCACACATAAAGTGAGACTATTTATGCTTTTGAAGTTTTCTAACCTAAGAACAAACAATTCCACTTTGTGTTAGCCAGTTGTGTTGCAAGTTTGGGTTCCTTACCTGAAATCAAGCTCTTATTCAGCTGCCAATTTTGTCTTCTGTAATAGCAATAACATAAAAATAATCCCAAATTATATATTCCTTTTCTGATCACTGTCTAATGACAAGGATGGTCTTGGAACAGGCTAATTTTGTCTACTTCCTATCTTCTTGATTGTATTTGCTTGAAATTTACTATTTAGAAGTTTTTTTATGCAGTACTTGGGATGGAACCCAGGGGCATTCTACTTTTGAGTTAACGCGCCCAGCCCTATTTTTTACTCTTTTTTTTTGAAATAGGGTCTCACTGAGTTGCAGAGGGCCTCACTAAGTAGCTGAGGCTGTCTGTGAACTGCGATCCTCCAGTCTCAGCCTCCCAAATGCTGGGATTACAAGCGTGCCCCACCTTGCCTGGCTTACTATTCAGCTTAAAAAAAAAATTGTATTATCAAAAAAACCTCCAAATATTGCAACTGGATTTTCATAACAAGCATATATTTTATCTTTAATCTCCAATTCATTAAGTATTTTAGAATAGCAATATAAGATTTTAATATAAAAAGGTGAAATATATAAAATAAGTACATATACTAAATATGAATTAACATTTTTTAGAGATACATTCTGAAGGAAGAAGCCATTTGGTTGGCTAGGGTTGTAGGGGAAGAGAGATAAAATTAAAAAGCCTGGGGACCTATAGGTTCAGCAAGCACTTGGCCAGGTGGTCTTAGACAAGTTAATTCTCTTGGTTTCCTGATCTGTAGAGTATTAAAGATTTCTTGATCCCCTTAGGTAATATATTTAATTCTTTTTATGGATGAAGCCATAGAAAACCAATTTTAAAATTCTAAATTAATCACCTTTGCAACTCAGTGTTTCAAAATAAAGAATAAAAAAAAATGGGGCTGTGGTATATCTGAGAGGTAGAATGCCCCTGGGTTTCATCCCTAGTTAAAAAACAAAAATCTGAGTTAACCAGATTCCTCTGCATTTTGTGATAACTTATACTTTATAGTGCATATTCTACCGTTACCCCTCTGTTTTTCTCTGAGGGGTTTTGTTCACATTTTTTGGTTTTTGTTTATTTTGTTTTTTTTCTGTCTTAGGAATGCACATGGCCTTCTCCCCAGGTCCTCATCATTTTTCACACACAGCAAAGCACCTGTCCGTTGAAGCTGAGGCCCGTAGCAGAGGCCCTGGTCAGCGTTCATGGGCAGACAACAGGCAGAGGAAACCAATAAGGGAGCAGAATAGACGAGGCCTGGCACTCTGGGGAGAGAGGAGGCAACGCGTCAGACAAGGCAAAGGAGCGACGTTAGCTTGGGAAGCCTTAGCTTGGGAAGCCTGGCAGGGATGCCGGGATGGGGGCTCTTCCTTCTCTCGGCCCGTGAAGCCCAGCCTGGTGTGGAGCAGGCACTTGGGATAGTGGAGCCAGCCAGGGGAGGCGAGTGATGGATAGATGCAGGGAGCATTTGGCCATGTGCGGACGGCCTCTGTCCTGCCAACATCTTTGGCCCAGGAGCGGCAGCGGAAGAAAATTACCAAAGCAAACTCAGGCTACCCATGTACCAGGGCCAAAGGCATTTTCCTAGGTGTAAAGCTCTGAAGCATGGAGCGAGGAACACTGTGACTTCTGAGAGAGCTAATAAGCTTCCCGCTAACTTGAAGCCGTGCTTTCGTTTTTGCAAAGCTTGGTGCTTATTTGCAAGTGAGTATTCATTGCATGGCTTGCTATTTGGCTTTTAGGTTGGAATTAATTAAAAAAGCTGTAGCATCTTTGAGTCCAATTTCCTCTTTTCACAGAGCATCTGTCCCTGACAGCTTGTGTGGGGCTCGGCCACTTGTTGAGGCCAGGGCTAGAGGAGGAAATGACAGGAGAGAGGCGAAGTGGACATACGCCTCTTGTTGGAGGCGGCTCTCTGTGGTTCTGTACGGCCCACTCACATGCTTAGGGGGCTTCTTGGTTTCAGCAAGGCAACAGATGTCTCTGAGACGGGGTGCTGGCAGCCGGACAGAGGCCAGCAGGACTGCAGGCTAGGCATGAGTGAGCTAACCGGGGAGAGAGCCACACATGCTTTCCCCTCTGCTCAGAAGTGGAAAATAGGCCAAAATCAAATAAGGGCAAATTCTAAAACTGAACAGAGGGTGAAGGCAGCAAGAAAACACTTGGGAGGAGCATTATCCTGGGGGCGGGGGTGGAGGGCAATTTGACTGTTCGCACAGATAAACGTAGCCAAATAGATGGCAGAAAAGATAAAGTCCCACGCAGATGCAGTGCAAGGTGGATTTGCAAAGCGTAGCCACCTGTTTCCGCATTTACCTGGACATTTAGCTGGGAGTGTGACCAAGACAGAGGACTGAGCCTTGCTGTCCCCCGGGGCGTCACCCTCAGTTATAAGGACAAGGCCATCAGTCAATCCCAACCACCCTGTATCTCGCTTTGGAACAAGTAATTGAGTTTGCGGTAAGCAAGCTCTTATAGATAGAGCATGCCCTTAATATACTTTCCATTTGATGTTTTTAGAGCTGCTTTTAAAGCACTTTGTTTGAAGTTCAAGGTATTAGAATCTAGTTCTTTGGGGAATTGGTTCTTAAATTAAAGGGAATCTTTGAAAATTGCTTTGACCTTTTATTTGGCTTCATTCCTGATATTACCTGGAATCTCCCTAACTGTGCTGTTTTACAGCACAAAGTGCATTTGACCAAATCTGCGATGCACTCATGTCCTCTTTCTGGGACTTGGTACTTCTTTGTCCATCTTTGTCCCCAACACCCACAGATGTTCTGGCTACATTTGGTTTCTGTGCAGCCCCTGTTGCTTTCAGCAAAGAAAACCAGCTTCATGATACATCCCACCAGGATCTTTGATGCAAAGCCCCATTCCTTGGGGCTCCTGGGGTACTGGATCTCGGCTGCTGTTCTCATTCCTTTCCCTTTGATATCTGAGTAATACAGGGAGCCTGATAACTGAGAACATTGTCACAGATTCATGGAAGAAGGCAATCTGTGGGCCACGTTAGGGCTTAATCGCAAACAGCCACAAGTCTAAGCCAGCATGGTCAGGAGGAATCGGGGTGCATTTGGCTGTTCAGTCTGATTTGAGACTTATGCACCGCCACCAATAATGCTTAGTAACTTTTACTGACACTTTTCCAATTACACAAGCAACAAGATGATATTTATGGACAAACCAGAACAAAGCATACATGAGGAAACAGGACAAACTGCCTGCAGATTTTACATTGAGAAGTAATTACAGAAATCTTTTGGTGTTGATGCTTATAATTTTTTGTGTGTCCATATATACATTTAAGCATATTTTTCTTCCTATAAAAATGTGGCTCCATGCATATTATTTTTCTTTCAAGTCTATTGAGAATACCTTTCCATGGCTTTAAGTATTCAATATCATTTCAGTGGCTATGCATGGTCCGGTTGCGTGGATGGAGTTTTTCTTTTCTTTTCTTTTTTTTTTTAACCTGTGACCTATTGTTAGACATTTAAATAGATCCAGTTTTTGTTTTGTGGTGAACATTCTTACAGCCAAAGCTTTGTGCATCCTTAATTATTTCTTTAGTATTGAGCCCGAGAAGCTTAACTGTGTGGCCCAGACAGCCATGGCTCTTGTAGAATTTACCTTAGATGCCCTTTAGTATGGCACCGAACATTTAGGCTGCAGAAGTTAGAAGCCTTTTCAACAAAAATCTGAGCTAGGGAGAGAGGAGGAAGGGATGTCTGCTTTGTACTCTCTGGAGGACTGTGCGTGCAGTATTCTATGATAGGAATTTGAAAAGAAAAGCTGAGTTTTTCTCATATATTTTGTTTCAAGCACAAAATTTTAGATATGTTTAATGTAGGCCTCATGAATCACCAGGAATGGATTTTTTGAGTGTTTTTTTATATTTATACTATTATGGGTGTATTATACTTATACGTCATATAGAGGTACAGAGGGACAGAAATATACACACATATGATGCTCACCTCATTTCCCTCAGGATCCTGTCCAGTTGTTGTTGTTTTTTAAATAATGACAAGTGTGTGTGTGTGTGTGTGTGTGTGTGTGTGTGTGTGTACGCGCGCATGACTGGACCAGGGCATTGTGGATACTAGGCAAAGGCTCTAGCATAGAATTACGTCCATCCTCAGCCCTTTTTATTCATTTATTTTCATTTTGAAAGAGGGTTTTACTAACTTATCTATTCTAGCTTCACCCTTCCTCCTGCCTCCGTCTCCTGAGATACTGAGATGACAGGCATGAGCCACCATACCCGGGTAAAATGACAATTTTGCCATAACATGTAAATTTGCATATATCCCCTCTTTATCTGTAAGAATATCTTTAACTGTAGTTACGGGTGGCAGGAGACAGAGAGAGGACGGTCCCTTACTTCTCTGTGTTTAATAGAGGTACATGGTTTTGATATGCTGAGCAGAGTTACTGTAAAATGCAGACTAATAGTATTTCACTAGAGAATAGAAAAATACTTAGAGAAGCCAGAGTGCTTCGAAGCAAGCTTTCAATCCATTTATCAAAAGCGCTCATAATGGAACTCTCATTTCAACCGAGGTCAAACACTAATAAATATTGAGAAAAGAAAGTTAAAAGGACATCAAGTTAATATTTTACCATCCCTTCTTTGATCTTGGAAAGCTTAAAATATTTTCCACTAATTTTGTGATTTATTGATTCCTTCCTGCCAATTGGCTGATTAGAGCAGACGCAGATGCCATGCTTTTAACAACAGCCTCCATTTCTGTGCGCTTTACAATACCAACATATTTTTGTGTATTCTCCATCATCACTTATTGACACCACCACTGTTCTGGAACAATCTTTGCTGGTTAAAAACTGGATTGTTGTCAGTAAAAGCAACTGGAATTTTATTGATTTGAATTTCAAGGCTGTAATAACATCTCTTGCTTTGGTTTTGGAGGGGGGAAAAACACCTAAGATACCCTGCATTTCCTTGACTTTTCCACAGTTAAATGAATTCAAAATGTATTCTGAATCTGATTATTTTTCCATTCTTGTGTGTGGTCTGGAACGGCCTCCATTTTGGATTGCAGTGACCCCTTAACTGGTTTCTCTGTCCCCCACACCTGCATCCTTGCCATCCATTCTGATCCTAGAAGGTACAGAAAGCTCCCCAAATGCAAGTCAGGTCCTGTCACAGGGCTGCTTCACTCAGAGCCCACCCTGCGCGATGGCCCTGCTTCCTGTCCCAGGATCTGCTCTGCCCCGCTGGCACGGACTCTGGAAGAAAATACGCTGTCTTCTCGCTGCATTCATCCGCATCTACTGCTTTCAGTTCCTGGAAGCTATGTGATTCTTGCTTTTTCTGAAGGTAACCATCCTGTCCCGGCTACTCTTAAGTAACCCCACTTCCTTGTCCCTAAACCCTCTTCCCATCAGGAACCCTCCCACCTTCTGACAATTGCCCCCTCTCTTTCTCTCCTGCATCATTGATTTCTCCTTCTCCTGCATCCGTTCCCTCCAGCATACAAACAGGCTGTGGTTTCTGTCGTTTCATAATACACAACACAACAAAAGTCTTTCTTGACAGTGTTCTCTCCTCCAAGAACCACTCCTCTGCTCCCTTTATGGCAAAACCCTGTCAATTTTCCCCCTCTAATTCTGACTGTTTTGTGTTGTGGTACTGGGGATTGAATCTAGGATATTCTACCTCTGAGCTACATCCCCAGTACAATTATATTTTGAAAAAAGTTCTCGATAAGTTGTTGAGGGCCTCAATGGGTTGCTGAGGCTGGCTTCAAACCTGTGATCCTCCTATGGCAGCCTTTCAAGTGCTGGGATTACAGCTGTGTGCTCAGGCGCCCAGTCCTTTCTTCCCTTTCTTCCTGGAATTTGCCGTGGCCAGGCTTTCCCTATCACTCCACCTACACCCTTCCCATCCGGGCAGTTAATGACCAGGGTCATTGGAAAGCTGAGATAGGAGGATCATAGGTTCGAGTCCAGTCTTGACAACGTAGTGAAACTCTCAACAACTTAGTAAGACCCTGTTTCAAAATTAAAATGGAGGTATAGCTTAGAGGTAGATTGCCTCGGGGTTCATTCCCCAACATAAAGAGAGAGGGGAGAAAGAGAGGAAGGAGAGGGAGAGGGAGAGAGGGAGAGAGAGAGAGAGAGAGAGAGCGCGCGCAAGCATTTCCTTCACAGCCCTACTGGCTTTGTGTATGTTTGCATGCTACATGGCTGTAATTTTTTAAATTATTCTTAAATACTTTTTTAAAAAATATTTTTAAAAGTATTTTTAAATGTATTTTTAAAAAGTATTCTTTTTAAATAATGTATGTATACTCAATCAAGAAACTGAAGGCAAAAAAGATTAAATTCTCTAAATCTCTTTAGGAATCCAAGGAAGCGTGACTAAAGCCAGATACAGAGTGAACTTATCTCGAGTTGCCTTGAAGGGAGGGGTGCAGGGCCACTTCCTTCAAGTAAAGTCTCTTTGAAAGCCTTGCCACCAGTCCCAGCCCATGCACAGCTACTTTTAGAATAGCATCCTGGCTAGCGGGGAGACCTGCATTTGGGAGTCTGGCAGATCCAGAGGGATGCCCTGTTAATAGTTCCTCTGGCTTAAGAAAGGGAATTTTACAGAAGAGGCTATCCAGTACTGGTCCATGGTGATTTCTGTCTTAAGGGAACTCACACTCTGGTTTCATCTGAAGTCTGCGTATCCTGTACATGCATGGTGCTCCACAGAAACCAAGACACTCCTGATCCTATAGGTCTGGACACCACAGCAGAAGCTGTGCTATGGTGCTCAGTCAGGCGGAGCTGCATTTTGGTGACTGCTCTGTGTTCTTCTAGAACTTTCAGAAATGTCTGCTCACTGGACACAGCAGCACTGATTGCTTCTGGCCGGCCCCTTGATTCTTTCTGCTCCTGTGTCAGATAAGAATGGGAATGTCCCTGTTCTGGGGGGTCTGGAGGTAACAGATCTTGTAAGTGCCGTGTGTGTGTAATGCATTATTCTCACTGCACTAACTCAGAACTGTGATTTCTTATAAGGATAGTGTCATTAACAAACAAGGTTACTGATACTACTTGGAATCCCATAATAATCCTTGCATTTTCATTGAGCTTCTGTCAGGTAGGAGGTACACAGAGGGTTGATAGAAACACAGGGTGCGTGGGGTGGAGAGGGTTAGGCGTTTTAAGAGGTGAGAGTACCGTCAAAAGCCTGGGTTCCCAAGGCGGGTATCATTGGTGGATGAGGTGGGAATGGGCCACAGGTATGAATAAACTTGGAAGGGAAATGGATTCCAAACAGAGGCGATAGCATGGATTGGGGCCTAGTGGTAGGAGCCCACGGGGAACCCTGAAAGAGTAGATTTCCTGGGAATCCACGACACCAAGTGCAGGCAAGAGTGGGAAGAGGATTGGGACCGTGTTATGGAAGATCTTATAGCTGAGAAATGTGTACTTTATGCCAGACGTCATGGTCAGCAGTGTGGAGGATGGCAGACAGGCTGGGGACAATGGACCGCGAGACAAAAGTGGTCGGCGCCTTTAAAATCCACGAGGGCATTTTGGAGAGCATGGATCGGGGGTGAGGCTAAAAGTTCTTACAGGGAAGACGGGTGTGTTGGCCTGTAGTGAAATGAACAGCAAAAGTGACAGTAGGGAGAGGGCCAAGTGGGACGGAGCGTGCAAGTCGCTCCTGGGCCTTTGACATGGATTTTTTTTAGGGAGGAACTGAGCACAACAGTCTTCTACCTCTGAGCTACATCCTTAGCCCTTTTTATTTTGAAACAGTGTCTCACTAAGTTGCTGAAGCAGACCTCAGACCTGTGATCCTCCTGTCTCAGTCTCCCAAGTTCTGGGATGACAGGCCCAGTTCTGGATGACCACCCCTGGCTGACACTGGCTTCTGAAGGGACAATCCTGGAAAACCGTTGGCCCCCCATACTCTTTCCCAGTTTTGAGTGATGCTTTTTCTACTTTTAATCACGCTCAAAATAGTCAAAGACCCAGCATACTACTTTGAGCCAACAAAATGATACGATGGGTTAAACTGGTAAAGCTTACGAGAAAAGTTATCCTCGTTTCGGAACCCACGAAAGCATGAATCTCTGAATTAATGAAGCAGATAAATTAGCAGGTGACTATTTGCATAACAAAAGGAATCTTTTCCAAAAGCTCTTCTCCAGGCGCTCTCCAGACAGCAAGTGTACCTAGTACTCACCCGTTTAAAATGTGATTTATTTGTAGGCATTTGATAAAACACAGAAGCGAGCTTATCTCATAAAACATGGTATTCCTTAGAGCTCCATGTCACCATGTAAAATATTGTAAGAAATGTTTATTTATATATGTATGGAATAACCACGGCATAAAAATTCTAATAAATTGAATCAGCACGTGTTCATTTTTGCTAGCAAATTTAGAGAATGAAAACTGTAATTTTTTTATTAAACATGATAATGACAAGTTTAAATTTTGCTAATTGTTTTGATGACTGTCATTTGTGTAATCCCTTAATAAATATAAGAGTACAGAAAAGCTCTTGACATTTTTCTTAAAAAGCTTGTGATAAGGCAAGCTTTTATAACATAGCTCAAAAAACCCTAACAATGACTTTCTCTATGAGTCCTTAAAAAAGGTAAATTTTAATTCTTTTATGCTTTTCTAACAGTTTGTAATTTCCTTCTATAGAATGCTGTTAAAAATTACTCTCTGCTACTCAAAGAATTGAAAACAGAGATTTAAGTAGATATTCATATGCACATGTTTACAGCAATGCTACTCATGGAGGCAAGAGGAAAACAATCCATCATCGACAGACAAATGGAAAAAAAAAAAGTGCTATATCTATGTGTCCAGTTTCTGACTCATTTTGGGTCTAAGTGCAGCACCAGGTAGAAGGCTTTCTCCTGACAGAGGGTCCCAGCTGCCCAGTCCTTTCTGGGTGTCTCGAGCCTCCTGGGGCGCATCTGAGCCTCCTCTCTCAGGAGAACCCCGTGCATTAACACGGGCTGCCGATCTGGGCTCACAGAACTTGGACCAAAGTCCTTGTGCACACTCCTGCTCAGCCAGGGAGCGTTGACTCAGAGCCCGTCATGGGACATTCAACGCACTTCTTTCCATAAGGAAGGAGACTTGGCACACTGCCCAGGGCTCACCCCCATTGCTGAGCACTTGGGGGGCTCCTGGGAGTCCTTCACCTGTTCCTGTGGTGTGCTAGGCTCACTGAGGACTGTCTCAGTTCTTTGCTGAGGCACACGACACAGTGTCTCCACGACGGCGCCTTCCTGTCTTTTCTTCACTCTGCCAAGACAGGGGGGTGCTGCGCCTTGGACCCTGTGCCCAATTCTCCCTGTGGGTTCCCTTATCCGCTGCTGCTGGGGATCTGCGTGGGTGTGAAGGGCTGAGGCACTTGCTACCCTCGTGCTTTTGTGCTTCTGTGTTTTCAGAGTCCCTGGTTCTGCGAGCTTCCTCAGCCTACAAGCATTCTTCAAAGCCTTTCTTACTCAATAGCCAGCCAGCCAAATCTTTAATCCAGGCCCAGCCTGGGGATTTTGAAACACGAAGAATCAATGTCTCTGTCTTCTGCTGTTGTGCTGAGTCATTCCTTTCCCTAAAATAACAAATGAGATGGGCCTCGTGGAGGGGCTAGGTCAGGGTCATCGGCACAGGTGCAGAATATAAAACAAACACACACAAGAAGCCACCGGAGTTAATGCTCCCAGATGTTGCCCTAACCGTAATGTTTTGACTTCATGGTTTAGTAGACTCTCGGGAAGAAAATAGAAGACATAAATCAGAGAAGGAACAGAGCCAGCCCAATTTGTAGATGATGGAAACCTGATCCTTTGGTATCCTCGGGAGGTTTATGTGATGTGGGGCGTGGCGGAGAGCTAGGCGACCAAAGATGGCTGTGGGAGCCAATGGAAAACTCGAGTGAGAGGCTTAGCCACTCTGCGGGGTGGGGTGAGAACGGATGCTTCTGCTCTGAGCAGCCTCCTGAGCCTATACAACTAACCCGTCATGGTATCGTGCACCTATACCATCCTTGTATTTGGGAGGCTGAGACAGGAGGATTGCAGATTCAAAGCCAGCCTCAACAACTTACCAGGGCCTTCAGCAACTTGGCGAGACCCTATTTCCCTAATTTCAAAAAAAAAGACAATAAAACTTACTTGTCCCCCATAACATCACAATTCTCTCTCTCTTTCTCTCTCTCTCTCTCTCTCTCTCTCTCTCTCTCTCTCTCTCTCTCAATGTGTGTGTGTGTGTGTGTGTGTGTGTGTGTGTGTGTGTGTGTGTGTCGGTGGCCACACTGTCATTACCTCTCTGTCCCTGCAGCCCTCCTCAGACTCCTCAGCAGCAGCGCCAGTATTTGGCTGGTGAGGCCCTAGGGGTGTGTCAGGGCCGTTTGGGCCAGGCTGGGGTAGGAAATGTCTCTCTGGCCCACCTGCCCTGGGACAGCAGCTGGATGCAGAGGGGCCGAGCAAACAGTTCTCCTGTGTGTCCAGAAAGTGGAGTGGACAGCAGAATTGCTACCAGGTGGCAATTTCTCCTCCATTCTTGCTCCCGTGCATGGAGAGAGTTCTCAAAAAAAAAAAAAAAAAAAAAAAAGCGGGAATAAAGGAACATAAAGGTTCATTTAGTTAAGCGGAGGAACTATGTAAAGAAGGCCGGATCTAAAGGAAAAGGAGAGGGGGCGGGGCTATGTTACAGAGAAGAAAGATTGGAACCAGCACTTCCTGGCGTGGAAAAGGGCATGGAGTGAGTCTTATTTCGGCTGGATGCCCCCTTCCTCATGCCCATTTTATGTGGGTGGTCATCTGTCCTTTTTCATATCACACCGTGGTGAATCTGCACTGTATCTGAGTCCAATATCCCCGCTTCAGGTCTGTGTCAATCTACCCTACCTGCACATCTCTAACCAGTACTGGCCAGCACTCCTCTGGATGCTCACCCGCGAGTCACCTATGGCCACCCAGTCGGGGTCGGCCTCATCAGTCCCTTGGTGGAGGACTCATTTATTTCTTTACAAACATCCAGTAGCCTCTTTGTTAAGTGTGACTGGCTTCCCATCAACACGTGAGCTGCGTGGGGATGAGACTTATCTCCCTTGCTCATGACCACATGCACAGACCTGGCCACACTGCATCCTGCACAGAACAGATTGCCATCGGTAATAAGTCATGCGTAAGGAGTAGATGCTCAAATGACCCCACAGATGAACTCGTGGGGAACGCAGGTCTTGTCCAGAGGGTGGCTACCATTAGAGCAAATCAGACACCTAGGTCCTGGTCTTCTACAATTATCCATTTTAAGAAGTAACCAAAACATGTTTGAGTTTATAGCAATGTAGATGGCACCGGGGATCAGAAATGTTGGGGATGGCTCTGCTGTTTGGGTTTTAGAACTTGAGTGGTCCTCTAAGTAAGCAGCTTGGGAGGAGCTTGGCTATTTTTCTCTTGGGTTGACTCGACTCATTCAAATGTTGTGTTTCTAAGGGAGGTGCAGTTCCACTCGGATACCCTCTCAGTCTGTCCACTGGCAGAGACCTCGCTCCCTGCCCCCCACCTAGCAATGTGTTCATGGTGACCCCGGGTGACAGGAAAATGCCATGTCAGACACCTGAGTTCTTTTGTTTTGCTTCTTCTCTTCTTTTCCGTTGTCCTTTCCAAGTAAAGTCCAAGACGGGAAATGCCTGACTAGAGAGCGTGGCAAGGAGGGAGACCAGGGAGTAGTGATGGAATCCCAGACTGGTTTGTTTGTGTTTTTGTCTATGGGTTCTTTAATATCATGATCTCAGGAGCTGATGGGAGAAGATTCTGGCTCTGTCTCAGATAAGGCCTCCCCGCCGGTCCCTGGCTAGGGCCATGAGGAGGAGGCTACTTTGCTATTAATAGCTTCACCTCCCCAGATGGAGACCTATCAGGATCACTAGCCCTGTCCCTGCTCTGGCTTCTGCATGCAGTGGGCGAGGGGTCCTAGTGCCTCTTATCCCCTGTAATCAGGATTCATACACATCAGATGGGTCTCTCCTACCTGATGGATCTGTCTCTCATGGTGTAGGCATGTTACATCTCCTGGGTAGCGGGACCAAGGACCTGTGGCCGGGGTAATTATTGTCAAGGATGCAATAAACTACACGGCGTATTACTTCCCCAGCTTCGATGTTGTTATGCAGTGAAAGACATTAAAATGAACACTAAAATCAAGGATGTATGCACAGATTTATCAACAGGGATTTTCACAACTTAAATGTTCACATAAGGGAGTACATAAAAATAAATTACAATATATCCGTGGAGTGAAATACTTGAAGCCATTAAAATTGATCATGTATAAGAATATTAAATGACATGTAATTGTGTTCACATTTAATTTTTAAAACTCAGGCTGTAAAACAGTGAATACCATATGATCCCAGTTTTGCAATTAAAAATGGATAATAAATCTATGAGAGATGGAAAAGGTAAAGATCAAAATGGGGTGGTTGTTGCAGTGAATAGGATTGTGAAATATTTTTCTTTTGTTTTTATTGTCCAATAGTACTCAGATTTTTTATAATAAGCACATATTTCTTTGGAGAAAGAACATAAAACCCTAAAACATTGTTTCACAAATTAGATGGTTGTCTTATTTGGTTGGGGCTTCTGTAACAACAATGCTGTGGACTGGGTAGCATATAAATAAAAGAAATTTAAGTCTCACAGCTCTGAAGGCTGAAAAGTCCATAATCGAGGTGCTGGCATATTTGGAGTCTGGTGAAAGTTCTTTTCCTGGCTCAGAAAAGCACCTGCTCACCTTGCTCCCATGAGGCATAAAGGGAAAGGCAGCTCTCTGAGGCCTCTCTCGGAAGGACACGATCCCATTCACAAGGCTCCGTCCCTGTGACCGTCCCGACATCATGACACTGGGGCTGGCATTTCAAACCCATTTTGAATTTTGTTTGAACATAAACATTCAGTCTCTAACATTGGCTATTTCCAAAATTTATTCATTACTTGTTTGGGGAAAAATGACCATTGAAAGAAGACTTAAAATACAAAACAAATCTTTGAGGTATAGCAAGAAGTCTGATAACCTGCCCTTCTGTCCACATTCCTCGTTCTGTTCACAGGGCCTGGCTTTTCTTTCCCCTCTGCCCCACATGTGACGTAGCACACGCGGAGCCTTGTGGAGCCAGCCTCTTCTGCATATCTGTGCCGGCTTCCTCAATCAGATCTCAAGGCCTCTGCCTTTGTCATCTTTGGGGGTTTTGTTTTTGTTTTGGGTACAAGGGATTGAACCCAGAGGCATTCTACCTCTAAACCACACCTCCAGCCCTTTTGACTTTTTCTGAAACAGGGTTTCCCTAAGTTGCTGAGGCTGGCCTCTAGCCTGAGGTGCTGTCTCAGCCTCCCAAGCACTAGGATTACAGCGTGCACTTCTGCGCCAGCTGTCACCTCTGGATGACAGTCCTGCTCCTAGCCTCTGCTCACACTGACTGTGAGCTCAACCGACAGCCTGGCAAACATGGACTTTGATGGCTTGAATAGAGTCCATCCCTCCAAACTCAAAAGCACACTGAAATCGGATTGCCGTAGACAGGGAGGTCAGACCTACTGGGAATGCTTGGATGATGGGGTAGAACCCTCTTCAGTGAATGGATGCTTTGCTCTGAAGAATGACTTAGCTTTCTCTGGAGTCAGGCCCTCTGCTCTCTACCGCAACACCTCTTGCCTCTCTCGCAGGTTGCCCTGCCCTGCGATGTCACCACCAGGTTATTAAAGCACGAGGTCCTCTGCAGATGGCCCCCAGTCCCGAACTTCTCTGCCTCAAGAGCCATCTGCTATAAAAATCCTCTTTCTGAGCTACTAAGTCTTGGGCATTCTGTGTTAGCAATAGAATACAAGCTGAGACGGAGACCCATCTTAAGAGACTCGGAGCAGGTAATCCCAGCATTTGGGAGGCTGAGACAGAAGGATCGCGGTTCAAGGACAGCCTCAGCTACTTAGCGAGGTCTTTCACAGCTCAGTGAGACCCTGTTTCAAAATAAAGAATAAAAATTAGTGCTGGGGGTGTAGCTCGAGGTAGAATTTCCCTGGGTTCCATCCCCGGTACCACCACAACAATAACGGAAAGAGAATCAGCTTAAGGGCACATGTTCTCTTAGAACTTTTCCTACACTTCCACTTCTGCCCCTGGAACTGCCCCTCCTTGGTGCCCCCCTCTGTTCTAAGTGCTCTCAGAACCCTTGGATCTGATCTCCACTTCTTGGCTTTTACTTTGCACTGGGTAATTTATACGTCCTTCACACAATCCTGCACCCCGTGTGAGTATTACAGCCCCACTTCACAGATAAGAACACCGAGGCACAGAGCTATTTAGGGATTAGACAGAGCATCATGGCTAGAGGCTGGCTGGGTTGGACTCACACCTAACTAGCATGGCTCCAGCATCTCTGTTCACTTTGTATATTCCGTGTGCTGTAGCTCATGTGCATAAAGCTTTTCACATGTCTCTCTCCTCCACCACGTTATAGGGAAGGCTCATGTCTTTAACATATCTGTATTTCAGTGCACTGCACAGGGGCTGGCTTAGAGAGATTTCATAATAAACACTGATTGGATGGCATTTGATTCAATGCCATCAGTCATTCACCGGGCACCCTTTTAGAGCAGGATTTTGGCCTACACTGTGGGGGCCTGGCTGGCACTTCGACTCTGGTGAAAATGTGGAAGACAAGTTGGGTAGATGATTATAGATATTATTTAGATGTCATGTTTGCTTCTTTTGTGTTTATGCATCACTGGAGTGCACTAAAATTCTCATTTTAAATTCTGAGTTTAATTAGAGGTACCTACAGTTCTGGAAGTGAACATAAATCTTTTACCTTTTTTTTTTTTTTGCAGTACTGGGGATGGAACCCAGGGGCATTCTATCTCCAAGCAACACCCCCATCCCTATTTTTTATTCTTTATTTTGAAACAGGGTCTCACTGAGTTGCAAAGGGCCTCACTAAGTAGCCAAGGCTGGCCGCAAACTGCGATCCTCCTGTCTCAGCCCCCTGAATGCTGGGCTCCTGTGTGTGTGTGTGTGTGTGTGTGTGTGTGTGTGTGTGTGTGTGTGTGTGTTTTGCCGTACTGGGGATGGAACCCAGGGGCATTCTACTTCCAAGCTACAATCCCAGTCCTATTTTTTATTCTTTATTTTGAAAGAGTCTTACTAAGTTGCAGAGGGCCTCACTAAGTAGCTGAGGCTGGCTGCGAACTGCGATCCTCCTGTCTCAGCCTCCCAAGTGCTGGGGTTACAAACACGCGCCACCACGCCCGGCTAATCCTTCACGTTTTAATCTGGTGCATTGTAGTCACAGGTCATCATGCAGTTCAGCGTGCTAGGGCCATACCATGTGCACACAGCACACTGGGAGCTTCCCCACCCCCACTCTCCGTCCCTTCCCCATACCCCATACTGAAATTAGTGTTGATGATTTCATATATGTGCATAGCGACGATTCAAGTGTTTCCTTCAAAATCCTCTCCCCCACGTTCCGCCTCTAGACGCCCTTCATTGCTCCACAGGGCTTCTCCTCCTTTATGTGGAGTCCGTCTTGTATTCCAATATCTCCCCAGATTCCACATATGGGAGAAAACAAGTGACCCTCCATGTTTGTGGTTGGCTAATCTCATGTAGCCTAGTTTCCTCTAGATCCATCCATTTGTCTGCAAATCACATAATTCTGTTCCTCTTTGTGGCTGAGGGGAATCCTATTGAGTGTGTCCCAGCATCTTGGTATCATTCATCTGTTGACGGTCGTCTCGTGGACGTGCATATCCATGGCACGGCGGCTCAACTCGGCTCACAACAGCCACGTTTGGGAATCGTGTGTCGGTTCTGGGCTCTGCAGCAGATTAAATACAAGTGACTGGTCAGCAGTCACATCGTGATCACCTGATGCTTCTTGGTGCCTTGAAACATATTTTTGAAAGTGCAATGCATAACTGAAAAGATAAGCATTCCCTGATTCTTTCTGTTCACTATTCTTGCACATGTTTTCACATTTTTCTGTCTTTTTCTCCTTATTCTCCCGTGCCGCTGCCTCCGGCTGCTTTCTTCCTCACTCTCTGCTTCTCCTTCTTTTTACTTTCCCTCTCCCTCCACTTTACCAAATTTGTACTTTCGAACAGTTGACCCAAACTCATAAAGCACCAACTGTCGGAAAGATGGAGAGGAATTAGTCTGAACAAAATTGTGCCAGCAAGGGCTATAGATTAGTTTGGGACCAGAAGTGAGAAACGAGAAACCAACATTTTTGAGAGTCCAGAGCAACCTTGCAGGGTAGACATTGCTTCTGTTTTATTAATGGCTAAGCAGAGATGTTACAGAGTTGACCAAAGTCACTCAAGGCACAAGGAATGTGCAGAGGGTCACGTTCTCCTCCAGTGGCTGCTTTCCCCCTCCAAAGAGCAGCCCAGAAAAAAATTCACTGCTCCTGCTTGAAAAATACATTTCCCTGGGTTTTCATTTATTAAAATGAAATTGAGGTATTAGGTAACCCAGACCATTCCCAAATGATGGCGTTATTTTAAAACAAATGTAGTCTTACAGGAATCGAAACAACCTATTATACTTGCAAAATACTAGCTTAAAAATTGACTACTAGGATAGGCTATTTCTTCATTCTTGTCTCCCTCCAGTCTCCATGAATGGAAAGCACTCTTTCCTTAGGTCCTACGTCAAATGCTAATGGCCCTAGTGTGACCAAAGAAAGATTGCATTCATCAATAGTTTCCCCCAATCCTGAGTAAGCACATGGTCCAGATTTGCAGGACATTACCTTTTTTTTTTTTTTCTGTATTGGGGATGGAACCCAGGGGCATTCTACCTCCCCAACCCTATTTTTTATTCTTTATTTGGAAACAGGGTCTCACTGAGTTGCAAAGGGCCTCAACTAAATAGCTGAGGCAGGCCATGAATTGTGATCCTCCTGTCTCAGCCTCTGGGATGCTGGGATTACAAGTGGGTTCCACCACACCCGGCAGGACATTATCTTTTGCAGGTATGCTCTGTTAAGCTCTCGTCTAAAAATATGTCAATATTCCCATGTCCCTGTTAGTCCACTCAGATTACATCTATACATTATTATTTGGTGCTAGGGATTGAATACAGGGGTGTTCTAATTCCAAGCTACACCCCAGGCCTTTTTACTTTTTAATTTTAAAACAGGGTTTCACAAAATTGCAGAGAGTCTCACTAAGTTGCTGAAGCTGGCCTCAAACCTGTGATCCTCCTGTCTCAGCCTCCCAAATACTGGCTCCAGTTGGTGTTTTCTCTCTCTCTCTCTCTCTCTCTCTCTCTCTCTCTCTCTCTCTCTCTCTCCCTCCCTCCTCCCTCCCTCTCTCTCTCTCTCTGTAGTACTAGGGATTGAACCCAGGGGCATCCTACCTCCAAGCCATGCCCCCAGCCCCCTATTATTTATTCTTTATTTTGAAGCAAGATCTCCCTAAGTTGCAGAGGGCCTCACTAAGTAACTGAGGCTGGCTGTGAACCTGTGATCCTCCTGTCTCAGCCTCCCAAGTACTGGGATTACAAGCATGCGCACCCTTTGCGGCTAGACTTCCTGCCTCACTAAAGTGGCCCAGGTCACCAACATGACTGTAAGGTGCACAGAGAAGAAAGGAGGGGTAGAACTCAAGAGCAATCTGAAACAATTTTTTAATGACCTATACTTCCAAAGAAGGGTGAACGATTAAGACTTTACTGCACTTTATTTTTCTGCTGTCTTTACAAACTTTTCTGGGGTAGAATAATTCCGGGTACTCCTTCCACAGACTGTCACCTGATTAAATAAATGCTGTGGGCTTATGGGGGAACAGACTTCCAGTGCCACCAACCCCCTAAGAACTAATCGCACTGTAAAGATACCAGCATTCGCGAGATGGACGCATCTGTTTTAACATCATTTAGCATTCAGTTATGAATACATAGTACAATTTTCTGAATTCTTTCAGAATTATGATTTTTATCATTTTCTTGGAAAACAAAACCATGTATTCGCTTTCTATTTGGGGATCATCTCAGAAACAAATAGACGAGATACCTGATGCTGTGCCTATTCCTGATATGGGGACCTGTCCATGGTTAGGACTGCATTACTTCATGAGTCTTACATCTGAGGGGGAGAGAATGTCAAGGTTGATTGGCCAAGCCTGCTGAGTTTATCTACCCCATCGTTTTCAGCCTTGGCAGGCTAGTGCAAAGATTTCCGTTTCCCCCGTATGATCCTAAGAAGCAGATTGCTGAATCTTAAGAGTCCCAACCTCAGGTTGAAGGTGAAAATAATTCCTTTGGGGAGTGCGGCGGAGGCACCATCTGCAGAATTAAGCTGATAAGAGATGACATTGCATTAGCAGGTTGCAATAATAGGATCACCTTAAATTAAGCTCCCTGAATGAGGAAAATAAACCTATTACTCTGAGGTTCACCTCAGCCTGGTAAAATGCTCAGCGTGTCAGAAAGTTCTGGAAAAATGTCAAATAGATGATATTTTTTAATGGAAGTATCCTGATAACTCAGTGGTATGAAGAATACCATATAGGATTCTTTCTTTTTCTTTTTCATTTTGACAACTATTTCTCAACCTCTCACTTTGTCCTAGACACTGGTTTTGATGACATCGCAGTGAACTTTGAAAGAAAAAAAAAATTTCCTTAGGAATTTTACCTGCTAAATAGGAGACAGCTGACGTTAAAAGAAATGTGAAAATAATAAAGAGCAAAGACAGAATAGGAAGGGATGTACAGTACAAAAGTGGTGTTGAAATTTTAGATAAGGTGGCCATACATGACCTGCCAAATTTCTAAGAAACAGAACACCCTAAAGATGATGGTATTTAACACCAGGTAGTCAGTGGCGCACAGAGGCTGTTGTGTTGTTGTTGTTGTTGTTTGTTTTTTTTTTTTGGTGGTGCTGGGGATTGAACCCGGGGGCATCCTACCTTCGAGCTACACTCTCAGCACTATTTTTTATTCTTTTTATTTTTGAAACCGAATCTCACTAAGTTGCAGAGGGCCTCAGGAGATAGTTGAGGCTTGCTGAGAACCTGCAATCCTCCTGTCTCGGCCTCCCAAGTACTGGAATCACAAGCATGCGCCACCACACCGGCTCTGTGTGTGTTGTTTTGGGAGGTATGAGGCAAACTGGGTCCCGGGCTCAGCTTTGCCACTCGCAAACGATCCCCTCCTGGGGGCTCAGCTCCCAGCTGCCAACTGTGTAGGCTGGAGCACATGAATTCCTAATCTTTTTTGGCTCTGAAGTTTTGTGAGCAATTATGTTGCGTTGATGATCTCAAAGACCCACCAGGATCTTGGGAGTCCTCCAACTTGACTTGTCAACATGAAACCAATGGAAATCCAGTCGGCCCCTGTATTCTTAGGTTCCACTATTGCACTTGGTCCAGCTGACCAAGGACTGAAAACATATTTATTTTAAAAATTACTGAACATATGCAGCCATTTTTTTCTTGCCATTATTCCCTTAATGATACAGTCTAACAACTATTTACATAGCATTTTCATTGTACTCACTATATATACTGATAACTTTAACATCTATAGCTGTTAAAGTCTACAGGAGAATGTATGAAGTTTGTCTGCAAAGACTGTGCCATTTTACATAAGTGACTTGAATATCCGTGAATTTTGGTGTGGGAGGGGGAATCAATCCCCATGAATATGGAGGGATGACTATATTTTTAAGCACAGTTATTTGATCTTTCTGGTCATTCTGATTTTGGAAAAACAGGAAATTTTGCCATATATACATAGATCTGTATATATTAAAATCGGGTCTTATAAATTGTTTACCAGTTGTAAAACTACCATACCTTTGTAATAGTTTTCTTCTATAATTTCAGGTAAGGTAATTTGATTCTCCTCATTGAAGATAAGTATAGGGAGAAAGCAATTTATGTGAGTTGATTATGGTGCATTTTACTATAATTTAGTTGTGGAAAAGCCTGGCTAGAGTCCCACATTCACCATGACACCTATTTTCTGACACAATTCAGTATCACGCAGGTTCCTTAGAAATTGTCAGAGGAAATGTAATTATCCAAAATGCTGAGATTACTTAGCGTAAATTAGCCCGCAGGCTACGGATCTGCGGCAGCATCTTTGTGCTAAAAGCCAGTTTCCAGGCAGAGTGGAATGTAGCCAGAGCTGCTGCCCTGGATGTAATATCTAACTGGCTGAATTCATACAAAGAAGTGTGATTTTCGTTTTTGCAATAATGTTAGTGTTATACTTTTAACTTGTCAAAGCAAACAGCTCAGTTTTTGTGGAGTTGGTAGTTTCTTAAGATAACTTTGGTATATTCTTCTCTTTGGGGGGGAGGGGCAAGTAAGGGCAGGGTCACACGGTTCCTGAAACTCTGAAAGCAATTATTTGCCCTGCTTGATTAAAAAAAAAAAAATGTCTTGTTGCTATAAAAAGGAGGTGTCGGTAGCCTGAAACTAGCTTTCGATTTGGTCATTGTACTAAGAGTTCTGGGAAAACAGGCTATTCTTTTGAATTTCTGAACAATAATAATTTGTTTAAGACATTTGCACAATCCCGATAAGTAACACATCTTGATAAGAAGGATTTTCATTTGGCAGAGCGTCTGCAGAAGGACCAGGACTCAGAAGACAAGCACAGTTACGTTTAAATTAAATTGCGTGGGCACCAAGATAGGGAAAGGGGGTAATTGAGGACACAAGAAGCCCGAAGCAGAGGAATGGAATCAAGTATAAACGCTGCAAATTGGACACTGCATTGGTGCCGTAACCGGGGCTTACTAATTTCTCTAGCGTTTTGATTAGGTGCAAATAATGACGTCATGAAATGATCATGAAAGGAAATCAGCGTCGGCACCAAAATCGGGAAGGAATCTCTTTGTGTGTCGGCTGGGAAACCAAAGTGCATTTTCTTAGGCCCTTTTACTCAAAGTGTGGTCTGTGGGAAGCAAGCTCTCCAGGTGATTCGTATATGTACTGAAATTCAAGGAGCGCTGCAGGGTTCTGCTATTATTCATTTGTGCATTTTTAAATTTATTTAACATTTTGTGGAGTTCCTTTCAAATGCTGGACATTAAATTAGACAAAAGGAGGGGAAGACAGCCACGATAGTAAGTTATGGTCCTTGCGCTCAAGAAACACATAATTGAAATATGGCATATATATGAGCTATATTAAAAGGTAGAGTTGATAGGATTTGTGCTTGCTTGGTTGGGGTACAGAGTGGGACTATGGATGCCACTCCACTGGTGGGCCTGGGCACACAGGCATCTGTGCTGGGTTGACCCAAGTCTAGACTTAAACCGGAATGTGTCTAGCTGGAGTGTGGCATATGCCTTTAATCCCAGCACTTGGAAGGCTGAAATAGGAGGATCGTAGGTTCAAGAATAGGCTCAGCAACTTGGCCAGACCCTGTTCCAATAAATAAATAAATAAATAAATAAATAAATAAACTACAGTATAATATATATAATATATATAATTATATATATAATATATATAATATATAATATAGGGAGTACAGCTCCAAGGTAGAATGCCCCGGGCTCAATTTTTAGTACCACAAAAGTAAATAAATAAATAAAATAGAGCTGGTGTGTAGCCTGAGGTAGAATGCCCCTAGTTTAATCCCCCATACCAAAAGCAAATTAAAAGGGAAAGAGAGAAAATCCATGTCTGGCCTTAAAGCACTGAGTTTCCAGGCAACGGTGGAGTTTTCAGACACTCCCCAGGCAGGTGGATCCTAGAGCAAGAGTCGTCACACTGTGGCTTTAGGGACCAAACCGACTCTCCACTGCTTTTTGCAAATAAAGTTTTATTGAAACACACATGGCTGCACTCCCGGGTTTGGCTGTCATGTCTGGCTGCTTTCACACTAGGAGGGCAGAGATTTGGGCAGGTGATAGAAACTGTGGAGTCCACGGGCCTGGGATATTTTCTCTTCAGCCCTGGCTCCTGTTGCAGAGCAGTGTGGAGGGGCAGGATGGGGACAGCTATTTGGAATTCCTAGCAGCCAAGAAGGTAGATGAAGCCCAGAGACACTGCTTCCCAGGCTTGCTTGGTGTCTCAGGAAGCTTCGCTGGCCTTTCAAAGCCTTTTTCTTTTCTTTTGCCTCAGGTATTTGATTTTTTAAATCTTGACACTTGCAAACTTATTAAGCTAAGAAACTTGGACTAGTTCAGTGAACTATCCTGGGCATAATTTATAATGCAAATGGTTTAGCAGATTCTGTACAGTAACAAATAGCTCTTACCTTTAAATGAAAGCCACGAGAAGAGATAATAGTTTGGGCCTCCCAACAGAGAAGAGTCTTGTCTTCCCATGAAATAGAAAGGAAATTTTAATCTCTGCATAGATGGGTTTAGCGTCTGATCGTAGGGCTGTGCGGAGGAGCCCATAACCTGCAAGTCCCCTTTAATACAGTCCCCAGCAGGTGGGCTGCAAGCTCTCCTGTTCTTGCTTTGCCCAGGTGTGAGGCAGCCCCTTCCTCAGACACACAGCAGGGCCCAGAGGGAGCTGCAAGAGAGATCATGCCCCTGCATTGAGCAATAGTGCAATGCCTAGAAACAGAGCCACGTGTGAAATCTGCCAGCCATTCAGCACTGGGAGTGATGAGTCACACCTGCAATCCCAGTAACTGGGAGGCTGACACAGGAGAATCACAGGTTAGAGGCCAGCCTCAGCAACTCAGCAACTTATCGAGACTCTGTTGCAAAATAAAACAGGGTATAGCTCAGGGGTAGAAAGATCCTGGGTTCAATCCCCAGTACCACTGTCAAGAAGGAAGGAAGGTTAGTTGGTTGGTTATTCATTTCGTATGTAATTCTTGAGGATCACAGAAGGTCTTTGTGCACATGGCGCTTTAACAGAAGCATCCTTCTCAGCCCATCTTTGTTAGAAAAACAGCATAGGCAGTGTTGGCTAGGGGACTCCCAAGAGAGGAGGTGGGCAAGGTGAGCACATTCACAACAGGGACAGAAACCCAACGCTCACCCTATCTCCACGGTGGCACAGAGGGGTCCTTTGTATTCTCTGGTGCCAGGCATGGTGTGTGGTGCCTTCTCAAACATCCTATAATTTTACATCCTTGTAGACACAATTCAGATCTAACCGCTGCCAAAACAGTCCATTTAGATTTAATGCACGGTCCTCGCGTTCAAAGAGACATCAGCGGCTCTTTTGACAGCCCTAAGAGGTGACGCAGGGCAGCAGGAGGTAGCAGGGCCCGTCTCCACCGCCCAGAACCCCTCTGACCCCAGCGTCTCTCCCTCGCTCCGAGCGCCCGAAGCTGTCTGTTCACAATATGGCAGCGTTGGTGTTCTGATGGGCCTGGCTCCTTGGTCTTTTGTTTACTTCAGAACAAGTGACACCACAGCCTTTGTCATTGCTGGCTCTGGTGGGGTCATGAGCCAGTGTTGCCAGGCCTCCCTCCCCTCCCCTGCCCCCGTTTGGTGGTTATTTCCGTGTTTTGTGACTCTCCACTAGAGGGTGGAGCCAGGATTGATGTGTTTGGTGATCATGGCCATTTGGGAATGGACTATGCTCAGCAAAGGTTTAGAAAACTAGAGGCATTTGCGCAGTGTGTCTGCTTTAGCTTACTTTTTGTCACAGTGACCAAAATATCTGGCACAAAGGACAGAGACGGGGGACTTTATTTGGCTCATGGTTTCAGGGGAATGGTTCATGGCTGGCTGACATCATGGCAGCATGATGTGGTGGAGGAGAGCTGAGCTCAACTCCATGGTGGCCAGAAGCAGAGAGAGAGAGAGAGGGGGGGGGAGAGAGAGAGAGAGAGAGAGAGAGAGAGAGAGAGAGAGAGAGAGCACAAGGGATAGATATAGTCCCCAAGGCCCATCTCCTGCAGCCATACCCCACACGCCTAAATTCCAGCCCACAGCTAGGTGTGGAAGTCATACTTGTAATCCCTGTACTTGGGAGGCTGAGACAGGAGAGTGGTAGGTTCGAAGCCAGCCTCAGCAGTTTAGCGAGGCCATCAGCAACTTAGTGAGATCCTGTCTGCAAATAAAAAAGAGAGCTGGGGGTGTGGCTTAGAGGTAGAATGCCCTCTGGATTCAATCCTCAGCACCACACATACACAAAAAAATTACCACCCACTAAACCTATTTAAATTATTAATCCATAGTGGATTTACACACTCATAGATTAAACCCCTATCCAATTCACCTCTGAGTATTGTTGCTCTGGGGACATGCTTTTAACACATGAGCCTTCAGGGGGACATTCTAAATTCAGACCATAACAGTGTCAAAGTCAAAAAGCAAGCAAGCTGGGTAGAAGGAGACCAGAGGCCCAGACCTTCCAGGCTGCACTTATATTTTTGCAGATTTTCACAGTCTCTGCCCGAAGGAAAGATATCTGCTGGTCACCCCATCTTCCCCTGGGTTTAGACACACTGCTAACCAGAGTGGCAGGACCCTGCAGTTCTGAACACCAGGGACATCCTTGCAAGCGTTTGTCAAAGAGGCTTTCTGCTGGCATCCCCACGGGTTTGTGACTGTATATTTTCTGTAACTTCATTCTAAAACATTCTCTTTATGGGAAGAGAGAAAGTGAAGCAAATATTAAACATCAGAACCCACTAAGCACTTCTCAGATGCAGCATCTCCCCTTAGAGCAGCAACACTTGGCAGCCGGTGAGACCCAGTAGAAAACCGTCCTGCCTCGGCTGGGTGCCCACGCCCTTGGGCTCTGTCCTTCCTGCCCGGTCTCTCCCTCCACCTCTTGTGTTCTGATTCACTCCTTCCAGAGCAAGGGAAGAGTTTCTTCAGTCAGATGGTCACCCTTTGATCCTCTCCCTTCCCCCTCCAAAGCACCCTTCTTCCTCTCCCTCCACATCCTGTCATGGGGCTAAATCACAGCATGCAAGGAGATCACACCGGATTTAAGTCACGTAAAATCAGATCTGAGGCTGGGAGCAATTAAATAAATTTCTCCTTTATGAGGCATTGGAAAGTGTCGTCGCCTTCTTCTTCTTCTTCTTCTTCTTCTTCTTCTTCTTCTTCTTCTTCTTCTTCTCCTCCTCCTCCTCCTCCTCCTCCTCCTCCTCCTCCTCCTCCTCCTCCTCCTCCTTCTCCTCCTCCTCCTCCTTCTCCTCCTTCTTTTGTGACACTGGGGATGAAACCCAGGGGCATTCTACCTCTGAGCCACACCCCCAGCCCTATTTTTTGTTCTTTATTATTCTGAAACAGGGTCTCAATGAATTGCAGAGGGCCTCACTAAGTAGCTGAGGCTGGCCACAAACCTTGATCTTCTTTTCTCAGCCTTCCAAATGCTGGGATCACAAGCGTGCGCCACCACGTCCGGCTGGAAAGTGGCTTCTTTTAAAACTTCCTTTGGAATGAGATTCTAAAATATCACTATCTGGTCTATGAAAAAATTCAGGAAGACCTTCACAGATCATTAGCCCTAGTGCAAAGATCCTCTTTGGGGGAGACTTTGGTTTTCTGTACATTTCATCCATGCAGGCTCTCCTAATATTGACCCTCTGGTGTGAACCACCCATGATCTTATTGTGGGTGAATAAAGCATACACAGATTGGTTTCAGGCACCTTGCTATGGGCTTACAGTCCACAGACAGTGCAGTTATAATGGAGTCTGGAGCGGGACGCGCACCCAAGGAGCCAGCCACTCACAGATGATCTCATCTGTTCCTCTCTGGTCCTCTGAGAGAGGCTGTACTCTCACGGTCCCTGGGTATAGATGGAGAAATCAGACACAGAGCAGTTGGTTGGTCAGCTTGTCCGAGATCACACATCTCTTAGATGGGATTTGAACTCAGGCCGTCTAATTTCAGCACCTGCTCCGACCCCTCCCTCCTCCTCCTCCCTAACCCTGACACACAGAAAAGATGCGCTGACATTTCCTACATTTCCTCTACAGATCCGATGACTTAGCTGCTTGACAAACTAATCTAAGGCATACTGTGTTAAATACCACGGCGGAAACACAAAACAGAGTGCTCTTAAGCCCTGGATATTTTCATGTGATTTTAAAAGCCATTTGGGATCTGCTTTTCATCCCAGAGAATTATCAACCCTGCAGATAATTGAAGAAAATGAGGTGGGATGAGGTGAAGGTCCCCATGGAAAGCTGTCTTTTCCCTGTCAGTCACCGCTAATGAGGGGCAAGTGACTTTTTTAAAAAATGTTTCCTAAGAGCTTTGCGGGTCTCCGCCAGTTTTCCCTGGAATCCAAAGTTCTAATTCAGCCCTCAATTAGTGCTGCTTTCAAATGCCTGGTGAGGAGGACAGTGTCCTGCAGAAGGAGGAATGCAGCTATTACCATGCATAAATGGAGACTGGTAAAGAAACAGGCTCCAAATGCCAGGCCTCAGGGTGGGCCAGACTTCCCTGGGCCTCCCCACGCTCCTCCTCCTCCCACAGAACGGGCAAAATGAAACTTGCTTCTCCTCATCATGGTGGGAGTATTGTGAAGATAAAAAGCAATAATTGGTGTGAAAAGGCCCCGAGCCCCACAGATGAAAGCGCTCGTTATCCCAGCATCTCATTAGAATGGTTTTATTGGGATTTCAGTACAATTCCATGGCTCATGGAAGGAGCTCCTTCAGCTGGCAGAAAGAAGTCCTAGGTCTTTGTCCCCAAGGGGAGTCTTTGCTGCTAATATAGGCAAGTTGACACCACCCCAGTCGGGGACAGCACCAAGTATGAGGTGGATATCGCCCCCACGCATTGGAAAGCACTGTCTAGCCATCCGTGATGGACTCCTGGATAGGGAGTTCCCACCGACCACAGCAGCCATTCGAAACTGTAGGAAAGTGCCCGTGTATGGGAATAGGATTTCTATGAGTCCTGGACCACACCCACATCTGGCTCCTCAGCTATTGGGGGGGGGGGAGTACTGGGGATTGAATCCAGGGTGTTCTACTTATGGGCTATACCTTCAGGCCTGTTAATTTTTCTTCTCTTTTTCTTTTTTAGTCCTGGGGATCGAACCCAGAAATATTCTACCTCTGGGCTACACTCTCAGCCATATATATATATATATATATATATATTTTTTTTTTTTTTTTTTTTTTTTTTTTGGTTTTGAAGTAAGGTCTAAGTTGCAGAGAGTCGCACTGGTAGTAATTTAACCTTCCTAAGCATTTATTCCACAAACAATAAAGAGCTTAAACTTCCTGAAAATTGAGTGAAATATCATTTTGTCCACTGTACATAGACAGTTTGGATAAAAATATTATCTGCTTTAGGTTAAATATTGCCTGAGAGAAGGCCAAAAACTATTTTTTTCTAAGACTGACTTATGCCCATTGTAATTGTCCATCACCGAGGTATTTATCTACATAACTATACCAGGTTCTATCCTGTGTTTTGTAATGATGTCCAAATGATAAGATCCCTCTTGTCTATTCCATTTTTTCTGGTCTCCCAATTTTGTGGCTTTATCTCAGAAAGAAGTGTTTGGCGTTAGTATGACTTGAGTTGTTGGCGAGATGGGTTGGTTCTCAGGGCACCCCCATGCCTAATTCTTTTTATAATCTGTTCCATTGATAATTTCTGAAATCAAAGTAGCTCCACTACCTATATATTGAGAAATCTCCTTTTTTCCCTTTAAAAGAAAATTGAGAAATTTGTTCAGCTCCCTGCCGGTGCCCTCCCTGGATCCGGAGGCGGACCATCTTGTTCGAAGGTTTCCTCTGAGCCTGGGAGAAGATGTGAATTCATTTGGAGAAGCTAAATACTCTTGTCTTTTGCTGTTTACCAAAGCTTGGGGTCTGTTTGCTTCTTTTAATCCGCGTTTTGTCCTTCTCTGTCCAAAGCCTGTTCTTCCTGGCTGGGAAGCTGGTGGTGCCTGGGAGGTGCCTCCTATCGACGTCCAGCACTGGCACTTAGGAATTCCAGCCCATTGACTCATGCCCTCTTGGATCATCTGGCTCTGAGCCTCACCAAACTCATCTGAACACTACTTCCACTCTTTAAGTGACCCTCATTAAAATGTAGCTACAGCTGAGAAGGGTTGTACTTTGAAACATAAACTGACCGATGAAGTGCCAGCATCTTTGTAGGACAAACCTTCTCCCTCAGTTGCAGGAGAGGGATGGTTTTGAAGGCAGACACCTGACCTGATTAGGCAGAAACACCCTACTTCCCAGGTCACTGTACCTGGCGTGACTGAGTGAGAAAGAGCTGAGGACTACTTCCCAGCTCCATCCTGACATCTCTATCCTGAGTCTTGTTTGCAGGAACAAAAGGCAAAACTGTAACAGAAAGAAACTTGGGTTAGGAGTTAGGAATGCTGGGCCCTGCTCCCCGAATGTGCTGTTAAAGAGACTGTGAGGCTGTATTCTCTGAAAATAAAAATACCGACTCCATTTTAAATCGTCTGTACAGTCCTTTCCAGCACTTTATTTTGCAGTATTTTAATCCTAAACATATCCCATAGTTACCAAAACATGTGGCTCTGTATCCTACATAAATGCCACGTCTCCTCTCTGGGCCTCTGTTCCCTCTGTTTTAAGAAAGATGAGTGTCCAGTTCTGCGGTTTTTCTAAATGATCAGGGACTCAAAGAAGCCTGGGAAAGCAGGATGCGGGTGAGGAGAGGGACCTCTTCCTCCTGCCCCTGTTCAACCAGAGCAGCTCAGGATTAACCTGTGCTGGGTACATAAGCTCTGACCTCGACACAGATGTTTGTTGCTGCTGCCATTTCCTTTGTGTTTGCCTACGAAGGGCTGGCCCTTGGTGCTGTCCATACAGTGCATGATCACACAGGACTTTGAGGCCTTCGTCCAACTCTAAATTTAGACATCAAATCCCTTGAGAGCCGGCGCTTGTCATTCTTTCTCCATCACCCTTCATATATCAAGTATAATAGGTGTTCAACAAGTGCTTCTGAGTGAAGCTATAACAAGAAAAATAATCATAATTATTAGTGAGCTCGGACTCCATACCAGGTAACCTCAGTTAACCCTTAAATTAAACCTTTGGAGCAAACAATATTATATCCCACTTTAAGAACCAGATAAGTAAGATACTGTAATGGAGGTGACAGAAGGACTGAGACTTGATGGAATGACCCACCCTGACAGATCCTGGAGGTCAGAACTGACACCTTATCTTGTCTGTTCTTTTTTGTTTTTGTTTTTGGTACCAGGGCATGAACCAGGGGCATTCTACCTTTGAGTTACACCTCAGCCCTAATTTTTTTTTTAAATAAGATCTCACTAAGTTACAGTGCCTTGGCCTCAAACCTGTGATCCTCCTGTCTCCATCTTTGAGGTCCTGGGATCTCAGGCGTGTGCTGCCGCGCCTGACAGAACCAAGGCTCTTATCCCCTTCTTGTCTGGCCTCACTTCCAACTATGGGACATACTGCCTAACGCCAGGGATGAGGAAGCTGAAGAGCTCGGCCAGTAGGAAGAGGAGGACGGTCTGGTGTTACCTGGGGAGAGAGGGACGATTCCAAGGTATATATATGAGTAAGTGCTTTGGTGTCCAGTATAAAGTAGGTTCCATGCACTTGAGTTTCCCAGACCAGAAGCATCATTCTAAGAAAAAAAGACACTTGGAGTGGAGTCACGAGCCCTGCCCATGGCTTCCTGAAAGAGAAGAATTGGAGGCAGACCCCGGGAGTTTGTGTTTTGATAAGGCCTGGGTTCCAAGGGAGTCTGGTGCACCAGAACCACCGACACCAAACACATCAGGTGACTTTGATTTTGCCTTGAAGAGCCACAGCCTTCTGGCCTCATCAGTGCTGGACTCAAAGTTTGAATTCTACATTAGTATTTGTGGAGCGGGGGCTGAGGATTGAACCCAAGGGCATTCTTCCTCTAAGCTACACCCCCAGTCCTATTTTATTTTGAAGCAAGGTCTTCGCTGAGTTGCTGCAGCCGACCTTAAACCTGTGATCCCCTGGTCTCAGCCTCCTAAGTATTAGGATTGCAGGCATAAGCCAACCACTATTTCATGCTGATATTTTAAGGATAAGGCTGGACAGGAAGGGTGCTTGGTCTGACAGATTTTTAGTCGCAGACTCCTTCTTTCTTCCTTCTCTTTAGTCTGTAACCTGAGGCTCATCACTTAACTCCTGATTCCCTGCCTGTTTAATGTGGTTAAAGATGCCCGGCTCCCTCACTGGGATGGCCAGAGAAATGTATAATTAGTGGTTGCAAAGCATCTAATGCCCACAGCACCATATAAATACTGTAGGATAATAACCAGTTTATGGCCTTAAACGCCTCCTACGACTTGACACGTTTAAAAATCTCTTCCCTGAATCTCAAAGTTGAAAAGTTAATTTAACAGTGTGGTCTTTGCGCTTGTATTTTTATTCATTTTGATAACCTGAATTTTCCCCCTTTGCACCTCCTTCTACCTTCTAGAGAAAGTGAGTAGGGAGAAGAAAAAAGTAAAAAATAAATAAATGATCAGGATAGTCTGAGAAAATCCCCACTCCAAAGCATAACATTTGAATGTCAGACATTCTGCAGGACTTGGGGACGTTAAGTGAGAGGGATTCCCCAGGCGCCCAGGAGAGTGTGCCTTCAAGGACTGTGGGCTTTGAGGAGCCGGGCTGCGGAGTTTTGAAGAGCTCGTGGTTGTGCAGCCTTTGGTTTTTGCTTGGCTTTGGAACGGTGACCCTCCCTTTCCTATCTGAAGTCCAAGAGGTCTGACTGGCGCTTTCTAATGGACGTCCTTTATTCAGCCTTGGCAAACACTTTCTTTTTAGGCAACACGACTTGCCCTGCACACACACTCCTTTGGGATTAGATTTACAAGAACACAGACTGACCCGTTTTTTTCTGTAGTGTAAAATCTTTGTGCCCCCCCCCTTAATCTTAGGCCAAAAAAAAAGACCCGGATGAAGGCCTAGCAAAAGTATCTCTTTTGAGAGTCGACTAGAGCTGAATTGATATGGTGAATACAAATGTGGACAGACAGTCGAAGAAAAGCTCACAAAAGCAGCCTTCATAGCAACAGGGTGTTATGAAGAAAAATATAAAAATGCTAAATAACCATAGTTTTTATTTTGTGTAACTTTAATATTGGAACATAATTACTGGGAGGAAAAAACCTCCACCCTTTCATTACCATTTCCTGCCATTTAAAATTGCACACTACTGCTGAATTAAAAAAAAAAAAAAAGGAACAGCGGAATAGAGATCATCCAGACCTTAAATCAACAGACTAATTTATAAACTAAGTCTCAAGTCGACAGGCTTGTTTCGGATTGTGTCTTGTGCTGGAGGTCAAATACTCACAATAGCCTAAAATAACAAGCTGAGACATGCTTTAAGCATTGCCAATACGAAAGAAGTTCCACCATCTGCTGATGAGAGGAAAAGTTTTGCAATAAACCCAATAGCCACTGTCATTTCTGAGGCAACATCTCCAAATTCTTCTAATTCAGAAGACCGGAATGGGGCCGAGGATGGCGCATATCACCCCGGGTGCCATGAACGGATAGAGGGTTACCCAGGAAACCACTGCTTAGAAGGGCCGAAGGGATCATTTTATAACTATGTGAGGTTACTCACAGCAAAATGCAAAGTGTTTCCTTTCAAAGCCAAATAAGTGAAAATGAGTTGATCATTAGATCACAAAAGGAAACTTCCTGCACCCCCAGTCTCTTAAGCGGAGACAAGCTGAATCCAGGAATGGCTTCTGTTCTCTTCCCTCGGAACTTCATGGCGATTCTTTGAGCTCTAGAGTAAGTCAAGTGCTAGTCTGGCTGGCAAATTGCAAGGCTTGACAGCGAACAGAAAGGAAGACTTTAACTCTTCCTCATCGTTCGTCTTGGCAATAAGCCTTCAGATAAGGCAAGAAAAATGGCAGCCGCTGGGACAGCGTGCCCTTCGTAATAGAAGGCGGTCCAGCCACAGAGATTTTCTCTCTTTCTTGCTTTCTTTTCGATCACCTATCTTCCCTGAGCCTGTCTTTTCTTATCGGGTATAAATTATTTGTTTGCAACTTTCCTGAAATTGCTCTAAGAAGATCAATAGAGAGCTGGCGATAAAAAAATATAATTTCACAGCCCTTCCCTCTCTGAAAGTCGTGTAGTTCTTGAATTCTGCAGACTTCCTGCCAGCGTGGTGATAATTAATGCTCAGTGTGCCCTTGATCTGCAGAGGCTTATCAAGAAATAGGGGTACTTCATCATTGTTTGGACCCTCCTAAAGCATTTTAATATTATATTGTTTAGTCAGCAAGCCTCTGCCATAAAGAGAACAGGTTTGAGTCAATAATTTATAAGGTTTTTCTCTTACAATTTTTAAAACAGAAACTGCTGCTTTTCAGAGAAATTTTGTGGACTTAAGTGCTTTTTCGGTGTATGTATGTATGTACTGTACTGGGGCTTGAACCTAGAAACATTGTACCTCTGAGCTACATCCCAGCCATATTTTATTTTATTTATTTTTATAATTTTGAGACAAAGTCTTACTAAGTGTCTAAGGGCAACACCAGGTTGCTGAGGGTCTAAGTTGCTTTGGCTGGTCTCAAGCTGGGATCCTCTTGTCTCAGCCTCCCAAGTTCTGGGATTACATGAGTGTATCACCCCAACAGTTCCAATGGTTGCAGCATGTCCAGCTGTTTCTCTCTTATTGAACCACCAGAACTCCTACTGTCTGGACCATTCATATCTCACTTTTCAGGGACTACTCTATGTGCAGCGAATCCTCCTTTCCGTTATTTTATTTCTCAACACTTCATCCAATCAAATGTTTATGTGATATTAATTTACTCGTAATGAGCTAACTCATTCTTTACTAAAAGTTTCCCCTCAGCCTGTTTTAATATCATAAAATCATCTTGAGATGTTTTATACTTGACAATCTCTCTTCTAAAATGACCTTGGCTTCATTCAGCATGGAATCTAATAGTGGAATGCTTATTAGTGGCTTTGGACATATAAGATAATCTGGTGTTACAACTGAGGTGTCCTATTTGAATCAGTTAAATGAGTTCCTCTCAGTATAGGGGTCAGATTGGGCCATTTCTGTGTTAGTATAATTGACAAGTGTTACTATTCTGAGAAGCATACACGATTAGAAAACATAAGGAGAGAATACCTCTCTTAGATTAGTACTTATTTACTTATTTATTGCAATTAATGAAGAAGGTGTTTTTTGTTTTTGCGGCTCTGGGGATGGAACCCAGGGGCATTCGACCTCCGAGCTACACCCCCTGCTCTATTTTTTATTCTCTATTTTGAAACTAGGTCTCATTGAGTTGCAGAGGGCCTCACTAAGTAGCTGAGGCTGGCCGTGAACCACCATCCTCCAGTCTCAGCCTCCTGAATGCTGGGATTACAAGCGTGCGCCACCACGCCCGGCTATGAAGGAGGTGTTTTTGTAATTTTTTTTCAGAATTTAATTTTGGCCAACGGCTGACCTTCAAAGGAAAAAAATTCATGTTCTTGGATAGTGTGTATATATGTGTGTCAGTGTGTGTGTGCATATGTGTGTGTGTTAGAAAACAAAAGAACGCTGGGTGTGGTGGTGCACGCTTGTAATCCCCGCGCTTGGGAAGCGGAGACAGGAGGATTGCACAGGTTCAAAGCCAGCCTTGCTGGCTTAAGAGACCCTGTTTCCAAATTAAAAAAAAAAAAAAATAGGAGTCTGGGAGTGTAGCCCAGAGGTAGAAGGGCTTCCAGGAACCCCAGTACCACCACACACAAAAAAAGGAAAAAAAAGAATAATTTTATATCTAGACAATATCTTTAAATTCCTAGAAATCCCATAATTGCAGATTTGTGACATGTATATTATGTGAAGGAAAGAAAAGCAATCCATGAAGATTTGAGGACTTGTTTGTGCTCATGATACATCACACAGGAGTGAAGGGGAGAAGTACTGGTGGCGGTGTTATGGATTTTATTTTTAGAAAAAGCAAGCGTGCAGATGAAATTCTTCTCATATACGTTGAGTCAGTTGTAGACGTTTATTCCAGATGTGAAATTATGCAGTGTGTTTATTCATATTCTAAATTCAACCCACTCACATTTAAAGGTTGCAGTTGGAAGTAAGTCTGCTGTTCTGGCGTGAGTGCCTGAAATTCTCCCTTCTCTGCCATGTGGAATAGAGGCCACGCCGTGGAAAGTGTAGGATAGCTAAGTTCCCTCTCCTCCTCTGGACAACATATGTAACTCTAGTTTATAAAAAGTGCGTCAAGCTGGGCGTGGTAGCGCACGCTTGTAATCCCCTCGCTTGGGACACAGAGACAGGAGGATCGCGCAGGTTCGAAGCCAGCCTCACTGGCTTAAGAGACCCTGTTTCCAAATAAAAATATAAAAAAAAAATAGGTGCCTGGGAGTGTAGCCCAGAGGTAGAAGGGTTTCCAGGAACCCCAGCACCACCAAAAAAAAAAAAAAAAAAGTGCATCAAAAATGCTACAAAAATAAACGACTGTAGTCATGGCAACGGGCAGGTCCTTCCTGTTATCTAAATGTGATGGAGGCTGTTGGTCAAGGTCCTACAGGGGAAGAAGGTGTTGTGGTTTTGACCTGGAATGTCTCCTGTCTCATATGTAAATAAGTGGGGCCTTCAGGCAATGATGGGATCATGAGAACTCTGACTGCCCAGGAGATTAATTTGTTTGATGGGTTAATCAGTGGATCAATCCATTTGATGTGTTAATCCATTGATAGTGCTAATTGAGACTTAAGGGAAAGAAATTGATGACAGAGTGCGTGGTCTAGAAGGGCATATCTCCTCCCCAGCACTCTCTCTGTGTCTCTCTACATCCCAGCTGCCATGAGTGGAACAGTTTCTCCCACCATTCCCTTCCACTATCGTGTTTTTCTTTACGTCAGGCCCAAAGAAATAGAGCTGGCTGACCACGGACTCAAACTTGAGATTGTGAGCCAAAAATGAATCTTCCCTTATCTGAGTTGTCTTGGTCACAATGCTGACTACCACAGAAGGCACGCTCGGCCAGGATGGGATGTTGAAGAGAAAGAAGTTGGTGCGGGGTCTGTTGACAGAGATGCAGACATGTCAAGAGAACCACGAGATTCTGAACATCTGGAGGTGGCCAACATTGGCCCTGAGACAGAAGGAGCATCAGGAGGAAATAATTTAGGGGCAGATAGAGCCACAGGAGAGGAGCAGAGAGAGTGGGAGTCATGGAGGGTCGCATCTGCTGCCTGAATTGCAGCCTTGGCGTAGAGCCAAGAAATACATACCTGGGAATCTCTCTCCTGTCCTGCTGTTTGCTGTCCAGGCCGCCCATTGACTGAACCCAACCGGAAGCCAGGGGCAAGGAGATCCATGCAGTTCAATTAGTAGAGGTAAGCTCCCACCACTGAGGAGACCCCCGGGGAGAGGCAGAGGCAACCCCTGTCCCCAAGTCAGTTCTGCCCTTCAAAATCTGAGGGTTACAAAAACAGTGGGTATTTTCCTCCTTGGATTGATGGGGAAATAGGGAGTAATCGGAAGAGTTAAAGAGAAAAGGAGGAGAGGGAGAGAGAAAGAATGAGGAAATGTCTCTAAAGAATTAGAAATTGAGTGAATGTTTGACTTGTGTGATCACAAGAACTAGTGTTATAATTTATATACATACGAAGGAGAAAATAAACAGCCAGCCATGTGGAATAGTGGGCGAGGACAGCTACAGTGGAGAGACAAGGGCCATGTTGGACCCAAGCATGGCCCCTCACCAGCTGGGCAGTCTGGGGCAATTTTTTCTCTGAAGCCCTGTTGCTTATTTCTAAAGTAGATTATGCCTACCCCATGGAGTTCTTGAGAGGCTGAAGGCAAAAGATCCTTGTCATGTGCTTGGCCTGGGATATAGTCAGCACTCAGTTAAACATAGCTGCTAGCCGGGCATGGTGATGCACGCTTGCAATCCCAGCACTGGGGAGGCTGAGACCGGAGGATCGCAGTTTGTGGCCAGCCTCAGCTACTTAGTGAGACCCTGTTTCAAAATAAAAAATAAAAATAGGGCAGGGGGCGTAGCTCCGAGGTCAAATGCCCCTGGGTTCCATCTCCAGAGCCACACACACACACACACACACACAAAAAAACAACAACAACAACAAAAAAAAACAGAGCTGCTAGCTGATAATGCAAACTGCAGAGAGGAAGGTTCAATCTTGCTTTGTGGTCCTGTCTCAGAAGATATCCTTTCTGCTACATGCGGACTCAATGTTGGGGAGGATAAAAGCATGAAGTATTTGGGTTCATTTAAGGGTAGCAAGAGCTGCAACAATTTGAGAAACACTTTTAGTCTGTTTTCTGTTGCTATAACATGATACAAGAGAGTGGTAAGTTACAAAGAAAAAAAGCTTATTTGGGCTTACAGTCCTGGAGGCAGAGAGAACCAAGAGCATGGTACCGGCATCCGCTCAGCTTCTGGTGAGCACTTCATGCTGCCTCAGCTCATGGCACAAATCAGACAGACACGTGGATTCATGCAGAAGAGGCAAAACGTGAAGGGTAGCTTCACCTTATAGCAACCCAGTCTCATGGTAACTAATCAAGTCCTGTAAGAACCAAAACTCACTCACTCACTCAAAGAAGGTGATTTTGTCTTGGGCTCCACCACAGCTCAAACACCCTCAACTAGTTTCCACCTCCCAAAACTATCCAATTGAGGACTCTGTTAGTCAGCTTTTGTGTCACTGTGACCAAGATACCGACAAGAAAAAGAAGAGGGAAGGGTTATTTTGGCTCATGGTTCCAGAGGCCCCGTCTATAGTTGGCTGGCTCCAAGGCAGAAACATCATGGAAGCCAGGTGTGGTATAGGAAAGTTATCCAACTCATGGGAACCAGAAGTAGAGAGAGAAACAGGAAGCAGCCAGGGACATATATAGTTTTCAAGGCCAAACTCCAGGGAACCTCCACTTCTAGCCCCACCTCTGAACTCTGAATACCCAACACTTGAGCTTTTCTGGGGGACACTCTGTAGCCAAGCCTCAGAGTGAGTTTCTCTGAAGACCATGCATATTCAAACCAGAAGCACTCATTTCCCCTCCTGTCTTACTGCTGAATGGAGGCTTGCTCACCCACTTGATCTTGATAGCTGGTGGGGCCAGGAAGTAGAAATCAAGCAAACTACTAAAGCGGGACACGGTGCTAAGTTCCTGCAGGACCTGGCCAGGGTGGGGTGTTGTATTCATCTGCATTTTCATATAATCTAAAAGATCTCATCATCATGTAGCTTAGAAGAAGGGAGATGTGTTTGCTCATGGATTTGGGGTTCAGATCACATGAGGATCTCAGGGCATGGAAATATGAATCAAAGAGATAGAGGGAGAGCACGTGGGCTGAGCTCCTCACATCATGGAGGCCAGAAGCAAGGGAGATATCAAGGGCGGGGGGAGCCACATAAAACCTCAAGGCTGCATCTCCAGGGCCCACCTTCTCCAGCTCTATTACAATGAACTTATCCACTGCTGGGATCACAACCCTCATAACTCAATTTAATCAACTCCAACTACCAATTTATGAGCTCTCCAAGGGGCCATTCTAAACCCAACTCTAAGAGGTGTGCAGAGCAACTTCGGGATTGGTGCTGGGTCCACATTCTTCCTTGCTGTCCCACAATGAGCACTGTGGGAAATCATACTCTCAAGCCCAGACCCTCCCTTTCTTTCTCCCTAGCTTTACACCAGGGCTGTTATTGGAAAGTTTCTAGGGACACTCTACAGAATTTTATTCTGGAAATTACTCATTGGAGGGATGACCCGGTGAGCACAAGCGATTTATGCAGCTAAGAGCAGATTGGGGAAAAGTTGGGGTTCTTGAGATAAAAAAAGAACTCAATGGAAGGACTACAGATGGAGTTGAGTTCTTTAAGTCAGTCCATTTCTATTTGTATAGTTTTAAAAATAAAAGTGGGAAACAGGTTGGATGAACATAATAGTAGTAGCAGCTTCAACAAGTAGAAACAGAATTCTGTTCTGAACCCATGAAATGTGGCATAATTGTGTACTGAACAAACGACTTTCCTACCACCAGCGTTTTTTGGTGGATTCTTTTTTCTTCTGGCCCTTGACTTCTTCTTGATTTTCCAAGTGAATCCCCACCCGACCCCAGGCTGTCCACTAGGCAAGGTATTCTGAGGCAGGGGTCTTTGGGTGTTCAGGAGCAATGGATAAAAGTCAGATGAGACAAGAGTGTGAGTTAGTGAGAAAACCCTAGATAATAAGAACCCCATGCCCTATGGAGTCTAGCAGGCCATGACACTTTGAAGATTATCTGGCCTTTGTCTCGTAAGAAAGGATTAAACAACATCCTAAAACCGAATGATAAATAAATTCAATCTCATAGTGACAATTTCACTGCCCAGGATTAGTGTAGAAATTTGGGACAGACAGAGTCATGGAGATTTGACATCAACAAGCCACAAAGGTGAAAAGTTAGAAACATTCCTCTCATGGTTCTATTTGGAAAGAAATGGTTTTAGGAAATGTCCATCAGATTCCATGCTTGTCAGGTCTCTGTCCTCTAAGTAAAAGGCTTGGGGTCCTGGGACCAGAGTCAAGCGAGGAAGTCTAGTACAGACAGATCTGCCCTCCTTGTATGCATGGGGTATCTGTATTCATGGTGCCTGTATTGTTTCTAAGGCATTATTTCTTTGTGTGTGGTACTGAGGATGGAAGCCAGGAACATTCTACGTCTGGACTACACCCCTGGCCCTATTGTATTCTTTTAGTTTTTGAAACAGGGTCTCACTAAGTTGTGAAGGACCTCACTAAGTTGCTGAAGCTGGCCTTGAATCAGCAATCCTCCTGTCTCAGCCTCCCAAGTACTGGGATTACAAACGTGCACCACCATGCTGGGCTTCTAAGG
Source organism: Muscardinus avellanarius (assembly GCF_963383645.1). NCBI lineage: Eukaryota > Metazoa > Chordata > Mammalia > Rodentia > Gliridae > Muscardinus > Muscardinus avellanarius. Next base: position 9,441,101 of record NC_137795.1, read on the forward strand.
CATTACTGATACCTGCAATAAGTCATTTGTTAAATTTCAGAGACAAGTTATCCTAATCAGTGAGCACCTTCCAAATCAGTTGAGTTTAATAGTCTTGAATATATTGGTGATATGATATATATTTAAGGCACCTGCAGTTCCATAGTAAAGAGTGTACCTTCTTTCCAGAGCCATCTACTCAGGGCAGTGATACTCACTGTAGAACAATGTGGAGTCGCTCCTGCATTCTGTCACCCCAGGCCTGAGAGAAAAGCCCATTACAGCAGAACAGATTAGTTCATAAAACAGAAGAGTTCCTACAAAGCCAAGGGCCGCCTATGGAACCCTCCAGACAGCCCGGGAGGCTGGTGTCCTGACCTGGATCCTTACTACTGCTGGATATAAGTGGTCTGAAAGCACCCACAAGGGGCCACTTCTTGCCAGAGGGGACAGCTGGGGACATGGGACGCTGCCAGTTGGTATTCCGTCAGTGGCTCCAGACACCGGAGATACAGGACCTCTTACTGTGTAATTTGGGGCCCCTAACCTAGGCACTCTGGGTTTGGATTTTGCTTTTCACTTTTCCAATTTCTGTGTTTGGACACCAAATCTTAGCCTTACTAGTCAGTAGTTGAAATTAGACCCACATGTCTAAGGCATTCAGCAAATCCTGCCTAGGGAGGAAGCTTCCAGCTAACTCTGTGTGTGTGTATGTGTGTGTGTGTGTGTGTGTGTGTGTGTGTGTGTGTGAGACTGTGGTACTGGGGGTTCTACCTCTGGGCTATACCCCAGGCCTATAATTTATTTATTTTTAATTTTGAAACAAAGTCTTACTAAGTTGCCTCAAGCCTTATAAAATTGCTGAGGCTGGCCTTGAACCTGTGACCCTCCCATCTCGGTCTCCCAAATACTGGGATTATAGGTGTGCACCACCATACTGGCTACTTTTCCTTCTTTAATCAGCTTGTAACTGGCTGCTCATGTTGACATTGTGAACAGTAGAAGCTTATTTCAATCGAGCCTTGCACTGAGCATGCAGCTATGACCGATTCTGACATTTCTAAGGACCATCCAGCTTAGTTTTCCTCCATTTTGATTGTTTGTTAATGGACACTCAGTCAGTGACCAAACACAGATATGTTGAGAGCATGGTGTGTACTCAGCCAAAGCTCGACTTTGGAAGGGGCTTAAGAACAGAAAGGGTGAAGGCTTGGGTTCAAGCCAGAAGACACTGGCAGGCATGATCATGGCGGTGGGTTCCACCATGAGCAGCAGAGTTAGCAGGCCACTGGCCTGTGAGAGCAGGTGAGACAGAAAACTCCTCCTGGAGAATTTCCTGTGGCCATCTCCCGGCCTCTCCGACAGTTTGCAAACGGCCCTTCTGCTGCGGGGTGCCTGATCTCCTGATCTGCTGCCTTTGCAATAGAAGCTGGGAAAGATGGCCTTTGTCAAGGTCCTGGCTCCTAGTGGAAAAGATTAGCTAGCCTTATTGGGAAAACATGTCTTCATCAAACACACTTAATGCGCACGCCCAGACGTCTCCTTCCTGCTCAGAAAGCCCAGAAGTGAGAACAACATCCCAGTCTTTTTACCTCCACCTTCCTCTCCCTCCCCACAGCGCACAGCCAGGCAAACTCCTACTCACCCTTCACTGCCCAGCTCCAAGGTAGCCTCCTGTCTGAAGTCTTACCCATCCCCCTCCCACTCAGACTTGCCAGGGGCATGGCTCCTGCCCCGGACAAGTGCCCAAACCCATCCCGCTGAGTCCTGTCAACTCCGTATCCTGTAGAAGTGGGGGATCCTTGAGGGTAAAGACCTTGTCATCCATGTGTACCCAGCTCCTAAGCTGGGATCAGGGGCAGAGTGATGGCAGCTGTTTATTAAAAGGACAAATTAGGAAATGAGCGAGTGATCTTTCACAAAGGCACAGGTGTGTCTATAAACCAGGGCTCCTTTTGACAATGTCACTGAACATAGATAAACAGAGGTTACCGGTCAGACAGCCTCAGACAGGAGCTGACTATTAAGGAAAGGTTTGTTTTAATATTTGCTTTCAGCTTCTGATTGTGGAAGCAGGAACTTTCACATGCTGTGATTAGGAAGACAAATGTCCCACTGTGCAAATAGCAGGAGGATGTGGCCCTGCCACCAGTACGCAGGACACTGCCCGGAGCCCTATGAAGAGAGTCCTGCATAGCCAGGCAAAGGCAGAGCGCAGGGAGGGGCCTGTTCTTGCTGTTATGCAATGTAAACACTTTCTCTTACGGAAATCATGGGGACCACGTGTGGTTTGTCTTCTTAACCCTTTGATTATATGCTGACTGGCTGATGCCGTCCCCTGCTATGGGTTGACAGGAAGGCTTTCCTTCCTGCATACAGCGCCGCAGAGGATGGCATCAAAGTGACATACGCCTGGTCTCCAGCCGAGCTTTGCATTGGTATCTTGCAGGTCATCCAGGGTGAGATACCCAACTGTGGGGTCCTGCCTCTTGCTCCTCCTTCCTGCAGTCACAGACACGCTTCCTGGGCTTCGTGGTGTGGTCGACAGGGCGTCTGAAGCGTGGCCTATGTGTGCGTGTGTGTTTGTGATCTTTAGAAATATTTTCTTTGCACTAAGTTTATTTTTTATGTTTTTGTAGCATTGGTGAGGGAACCCAGGGGCATTTGACCTCCGAGCTACACACACCCCCAGCCCTATTTTTTATTCTTTATTTTGAAACAGGGTCTCGCTGAGTTGCAAAGGGCCTCACTAGGTAGCTGAGGCTGTCCACTAACCCCGATCCTCCTGTCTCATCCTCCCAAATGCTGGGATTACAAGCGTGCGCCACCATGCCCGGCTATGAAGTTATTTTTAAAGTAAACCCTAAAACTCGGGAGAAAAGCAAAAACTGAGCCCCGAGTCTCAGAGGTTTCTCATTTTAGAGCCAACTTTTCCCCTCGCCAGGGGACGACGCTCCATCTGTTGTTCCGTGTCTTACTTGAAAAGGCCAGTATCAGGTTGGTTATATATGAAGACGGACTTCATAACGCTGTAGAGAGACCCAGGAGTGTTGCCAGCGGTGTGAGTCACTGTACCGAATCCTCACGATGAGATGTGATAAGGAGCCTTCCCCAGATGACCACTGGGGAACATAGGACTGACCATAATTCCTTCTGATAGTAATTTGTTTGGGGTCTTGGGTTCCGTATCTGTGAAAAGGGACAAAGCTACTCAGCTCAGAGTGCCGTTTAGAAACCCAGTGTGGTGGTGATGTGGACACCCAGGACGTCCCAGGGGCCAGCATGAGAGGCGGGATTTGTAATGGAGGAAGTGTGGTCCCCAGAGACGGAAGAGCTAGATCTGAATACTCGGCTTCACTGCTAATTACGCCTATTCCTCAACGCGCCGCTCACCTGTGCAATGGGACTGATATACCTGGTCTACAGGCTGGCTGTGAATGTGAAACACGACTCTCATGTGAAACATCTGACTATAGGATGTGATGAGAGGCTCGCGGTAAAACTATCTTTTAGCAAGAGGGTGTTTTCTCAAACTTTATTTTATACGAAATTCCTTCATACCATTGAGTAACTCCATTTACATTGTCTTAAATTCCCAACTATGTTCTGGAAAAGACACAATAGACCTGCAATTACCGTAATCAATGTTAGTTTTATCGATAACGTAGAGGTCACTTAATATAATAATGTTTTATTTTATTTATTTTATGTGTTGTACTGGGGGTTTAACCCAGGGGCTTTTCTACCTCCGGGCTATACTCCCAGACCTATTTTATACTTTATTTGGAAACAGGGTCTCACTAAGTTGCTGAGAGCCTCACTAAGTAGTTGAGGCTGGCTTTGAACCTGTGAGATCCTCCTGTCTCAGCCTCCGAAGCGCGGGGATTACCAGCATGTGCCACCATGCCTAGATAGAATCCTGTTTTAAAAAAGAAGCTAAGAGCTGGGCGTGGTGGTACACACTTATAATCCCAGTACTTAGGAGGCTGAGACAGGAGGATCGTCAGTACAAGTCCAGCTGTAGCAACTTGGTTAGACCTTCAACAATCTAAAGAGACTCTGTCTCAAAATTTAAAAATAAAATAAAATAGGGATGGGGTATAGCTCAGAGGGTAATATGTCCTTCAGTGTAGCCTCCAGTACAAAAACAAAACAAACAAATAACAACAAAGAAAAAACCGCAAAAAGTTTAACCCAAATAGTGTCAGTTGCCAAAACAGTTGCCAAAAGTTAAATGTAAACAGTCTTTTAAAAAATATTTCTTCCTTCCAATTCAAATGATGCGAGAGTGTATCCAGTGAAAGCCAAGTCTCCCCATCTCTCCTGATACCCCCAGATCTCCTCCACAGACAGACAAGCCCAACCTCTGGCTGTTTCTTCCAGAACTGTTCTGTGCACTGCAGACTGTGAAGTATACCTATTTAACATTTTAACATTTTTTTGTGCTTTCCACATCAACCACCTCATTTCTTTTCAAACCCCTCAAACAATAAGCATTATACAATACATTTAAAGGAATCTATTTTCACCAACTACATTACATTGGTCTTTTAGCCTAACACACTCCCTCTCTCTCTCTCTATCTATATATATTGGCAATATGATACTGGGGATGGAACCCGGGGACATTCTACCTCTGAGCTATACCCCCAGCCCTATTTTTTATTCTTTATTTGAAAACAGGGTCTCACTGAGTTGCAAAGGACCTCACTAAGTAGCCCAGGCTGTCCAAGAACCTGGATTCTCCTGTCTCAGCCTCCCAAACGCTGGGATTACCACACCCAGCTCAGTGAATGTAATTTTTTTAATTGTGTAAAAAGGTAGCATTTAGGGTGGTTAGGATGCTTTCCTGACAATGTAGTGTATCCTTGCCATATAGTGGACTTTTAAAAGACCACTCGAGGGGCCGGACATGGTGGTGCACACTTGTCATCCAGTACTTGGGAGGCCGAGACAGGAGGATTGCAGGTTCGCGGCCAGCCTCTTGCTACTTGAGAGACCATTCAAGAGAGTACTGTGCCAAGAGGGCACTTGCAGGGTGAAGAAAGCCCAGCTGCTCCTGTTCTCGGGCCCGTGACTGTGGCTGCATACAGCGTCTGATGGCAACATCATATCAAGAGACAAGCAGACTTGTCTTGCTTGACACGCTTTGGAGAAAAATATTTAAGACTTAAAGATGCACAGAGAGAATTTAAATAAAGTTATTCATGAAATGTGGATTGAGGAGAGCCATTATTTCAAATTTGTGTGTTATTTTAAACATGATTCTAAATATGTATCTATAGCCGGGCATGGTGGCGCACGCTTGTAATCCCCACGCTTGGGAGGCGGAGACAGGAGGATCACGCAGGTTGAAGCCAGCCGCGCTGGCTTAAGAGATCCTGTTTCCAAATTAAAAAGTATAAAAATAGGTCTGGGAGTGTAGCCCGGAGATAGAAAGGTGTCCAGGAACCCCAGTACAACAACAACATATAAATATATATATCTGAATTAATGGATTGAGCCCTATAAGTAGATATTTCCTATATATCACTAAATCATTTATATAATTTCATTTGTATCACTAAAAATTTGTATATGCAAAAATCTTGTGGAGGGCATCTCACTAGGAAAATACAGGCTGACTTTTACTTAGGGGGTTCTGGGTATTTAATAGTCCCTATCCTGAACAAAGAAATCAAATATAATAGGTTGACATAGTTAAGATGAGCCTAAGTTTGCATTTTTATTAAGGACTGGTAGGAAAGCGTTTAGCCAGGTGGGCTTAATTATGAGCTCCAGAATTAAGCAGGCTTACCCGTCCCCAGGTGCCATAGGGCTGGGTCACCAGGAAGATGGCCTTTTACCAGCAGGACAGTGCCCCGAGGAATGGCTCAGAGCCAAGAGACAAATGGCTTCTGCCTCCCCTGGACACACCATCAACCAGACAGAGACCCAGAGTTTCCTCCCTGAGCTTCCTCAGCAGACACAGGAAGGTTCTCCTGTTCCCTGGAGGAAGGCTGGGCTCGCCAGAACCCCAGGCCTGCACGTTCTCACACTGAACAGCTCTGATCAGAGGGTCCAAAAGAAGGACACAGCAATCGTGACTCAGGATTCAGGGTTCATGGAGCTGTCTCCTAGGAGAGCACTTCCAGGCAGGCATCTAGCCAAACCCTTGTCTTTACAGATAAGGAAACTGAGGCCCCCTAAGTCAAGGTTAAGAGAGGAACCCAGAGCCTCCTGGAATACCAGCACAAGAAGCCCAGGGCCCTCTCCCAAAGTTCTTTGGACTTATTGACCAGAGTATAGTTGTGTGGTCCTGCCTGTGGCACCGACACTAGAATTCTCTCCTTCACAATGACAGTAGAGCCAGCCACCCTCAGCAAGTGCCTGGCTTCTGTTCTGTTTTCAGTCTGTAAGACAAGCAATGCTCTGGCAGATGTGGGCTGCAGGGAGCTAGCAGCCGACATGTCCATGCTTGATGTGAATTACTGTAATTATATTAACCACACCAATTCTATCAATGGTGCCGGTTACGCAGAAGGACTATTCTAAATCACAGGGCCTCTTTGTTGCCAGACTGGGAGTGAGTTGATGAGTTGGGTCTGGGTCTGGGTGGAATATCTCTACTGACAACGAGGTCTGGGGGGAGTCACAAAGGGTCCTGGAGGCCCTTGAGGTAGAACATGGAGGGATGGATGAGGGATGGGAGGTAGGGAAGGAAAGACAGAAGGGGGAAGAAAAAATGGGAGAGAAAGAGGAGGTATTAGTAAGATTTCACATTTTTTGTTCTAAAGGATGGCAGAAATTGATTAAGTTTTCCTACTTCTCTACTGCTATTTTCTACGATGTGTAAACCACATTATATATTTGAAACAGGCCAAGAATCAGAAAGAACTAAAAATTCCACTTGGCTTCTGCATCTGATTCTCCCATGGGACTATGACCAGGGGGAGAAAAATCACTCAGGTCTGAAGCAAACATCTGGATTTGATCTCCACTTTTTCACTGGCAGTGGGTCCTTGGGGAAAATGACTTAATCTCTTTGAGTTTCATTTTCCTCCTTTCTAGGAGATAACACTTACCCTCAGACCTCTGCTCTGCGTCTCCTTTGAACCCTGAACATTCTCTGTTCTTTTCACAGTAATTACTGGCTTCATCTTTGTTTGTCTTCATTGCCGGACTAAAGATAGCTTGAAAGAGGAAATGGTCTGCCTTGGTCACGGCTGTATTTGTCAGGGAGCATGGTGTCTGGTACAAAAGTATTTGCTGAAAGAAAGGAAGGGTGGGTGGGTGGATGGGGATGGATGGATGGATGGATAGATAGATAAATGGATGGTTGGATGATAGATTGGTTAGATGGATAGTTAGATGTATGGGTGGTTGGATGAATAGGTGAATGAGTGGTAGACAGATTGTTTAGGAAAACTGTAAATATTCAATAAAATATGTATAAGGAGCCTACTCTTTAAACGGAAATATACTAGGCACTTAAAAATTGTTTTCCGATGTTGGTAGATAGCTTCACCTTTTTTCTTGACCTTGTATCTTGGGACTATTTGATTCTGAATATAATATAGGGGGGAAAAACCTTTCTTTGCTTATCAGTAGCGACTGATTTATGGGTTGCTTTTGTGAGCATTTAGCCCCTTATATATCTGGAGAGACAGAGTAAACTCAAGACATGCAGAGGATGTTACCACAATAGGAGGAAAGGAAGCTGGGGTGTGGTGGTGCCTGCCTAGAATCCCGGTACTTGGGAGGTTGAAAAAGGAGGATCATAGGTTCGAGGACAGTCTCAGCAATTTAGCAAGACCTTCAGCAAGATCCTGCTTCAAAATAATAGATAAAATAGGGCAGGTGGTGTAGCTCAAAGGTAGATCACCCCTTGGGTTCAATCACCAGTACCACAACAATTAATATTATCACAGGAGGACATGGTGGCTCTTTTAAATGGCAGAGATAGAGAGCTGGATGGAGGTATATCTATATTGTTTCCTTGTCTAGGGGCTAACCTTCTCAGGAAAATGATCAGTACTATCGTAGAATCAATATAAGAATAGCAACAAGCTGGACATGGTGGCGTACGCTTGTAATCCCAGCATTCGAGAGGCTGAGACAGGAGGATCATGATTTGAAAACAGCCTCAACTACTTAGTGAGGCCCTCTGCAACTCAGTGAGACCCTGTTTCAAAATAAAGAATAAAAAATAGGGTTAGGAGTGTAGCTTGGAGGTAGAATGCCCCTGGGTTCCATCCCCAATATCACACACAAACAAAAAGAATAACAACAAAACCAAGAATTAACTGAGTAAAATGATCTCTTTCCTCTCTATTCCAACAGCACTCCGTCTCTCTCTATACTACTGCTTTCTCTCTTGTGTCACTGTGACACAGACATATGACCAGGGCCCGACACTGCCTGGCAGTCGGTTAGTGCTTGAATGGGTGAATGAGCTGACGTCTTATTTTGCCTCCAAACTGATTCTTTGTGGTTTGATTCTGCGTCTCACATTTATATCTGCAGCCGTGTCTAGTGCAGTATTTCCTGCCAAGTAGGCCGTGAGCTCTAGGTAAATATTTGTCAGATGAATAAATGAATGCCCAAGAGGGTTTCTGGAGGAAAGCCAGCAAGACATTCCTCTGATGAAAAGAATGTGTTAAAAGGCGGGCAGATGTTGGAAGAGAAAATGGGGAGGAGAGACACTTCGCCAGGCTGGATGGAAGTGGTAGCTGTGAAGCTGTCTCTAAAGAAACAGCAGAGGAGATTGCATGTGAATGATAAAGGAGGGAACGGCCCACCAGGAAAGCAGCTCACCATGCTGGGAGAATTCTGCACTTTAGAACAACTTAGAACTAGTAAATTGGGAGAGGTCCCGGGAGCCCGGGGACCTTGCAAATGGTTTGGCAAAGGTGATAGGTGATAACCAGCTTGGAGTTTGTGTCCTTCATCTCCCGCAGTCCCTCACCCCTCTGTGTAACTGCGAGACTCCTGTCCAGAAGCCCCACTTTCTCCATTTCCCATTTATCCTTGTATCTCACTTGACTGTGGCTTCTACCCACAATGCATTGCAAGGTCATTGAAACCCTTTATTGCTGCAGCAGTGGCCTTTGTCCTGTTTATCTCCCTGAAACAGCTTCTGATACGGTGACCACTTCCCCCTTCCCAGGTGGCTCATGCTTTGCCTTCTAGGTCACCCCATCCTTGGGTTCCCTCTTATCCTGCCGGCCTCAGCTCACTCCCCTCCTCTTCACCTGCTGTGTCGCTGCACCTAGCATCTCTTGGCTGTGTACGGGGCCTCCTTGTCTTACTCTGAGTATCCATGTCCTCTGCTTTAGTGTATACAGGCAGCTAGTTAGTGTATACACTAACTCCAGCTCAGATCTCCTTTCTGGACTGCAGGCCTCTTAGACCTGGCTATCCTATCTCCATCTTCTTCCGGCAGTGGAGAGCCAGGGGAATCGCTCTCTGCCACATCTGGGTCTGCTGTAGCATGCCCCTGTCTACAAGTGGAGTCACTGTCCATCCAGCTGCACAAGCCAAACCTCACTCATCTCTCTCTACTCAAGCCGGAGGCCATTCCCTCTCTCCCTCTCCACTTGGATCTAAATCAGTGCTAGCCCTACAGATTTTCTTTCTTCCACATCTTTTGACTCCAGTGCCCTCGATCTCCACTGTCACCATGGGATTTCAGGTCATTGTGTTGCCTACCTAGGTTACTGACCAGCCTCCTCGATGTCTTCACTCTCTCCTCCTTTTATTCTTAGGTATGAAATGTTCTCTAAAGAACTCACTTATGTCCCTGAGTCACAAAGGTTATAATCCCAGCAGTGGATAAATCCACGGTAGTAGATTTACCTAGGGAGTGGCCTGGGCTTGTCGGGTGTGGCTGGAGGGCCGGATCTCTGGGGTGCAGCCTTGGAGAGTATCTGTGGTTCCTTCATCCCTGCTTGCTCTCTTGCTCCCGGCCTCCATGATACGAGGAGCGCAGCCCATGTCCTCTTCTCTCTCCACCTACCGCTACCATGTCCTGAGATTCACGGTCTCGGCCTCGCATGTTGCATGCTGCATGTTGCATGTTGCAGGTCGCATGTCACATGTTGCATGTTGCATGCACGGGCCTCTAAGTTGCATGGCCAGGTGTGTAGATTATGGCTGTGAGAATGCTGACTGGAACAGAAAACGGTTCCAGGGAAGTGGGGTTGCTGCCATTTCTGTGCCTGGCCCTGTCTGTGCCTCTTCAGAACTGGTTTGTGAGAGGAAACTGGTTTGTGAGAGGAAACTGGTTTGTGAGAGGAAACTGGAAGGGCCAGAAAGTGGCCAGGAAGGCAGATGGTAGAAACTGTGCTCAGGAGATCTGGGACGGCAAAGAGGACTCCATGGGGAAACTGAGTAGAGGCCCACGTGTGTTACACTTTGGCAAGGAACTTATTCACATTTTTTCCATGTCTTAAAATTTTGTATGAGGCTGAATTTAAAGGCAAAGGGCTAAATTAACTGGTGGAGGAAGTATCACAGCAGCACCACGGTCTCATTTGCCACAGAGGCCCGGTTACCATCGGTCACCCACGGTGATGGCTGGTCATAGGGGACTTCTTTGCCAGGCTCACCGTGCTGTGGGGCCAGAAGTTTCTGCTTCTCTGATTTCTCTTCGGGGACATTAGGCTTTATTGTTGGATTCTACTACCCTGGGACTGCTCCCGGCAGAGCCCTGGATGAGTATGCTTAAGGCCAGGGGTGACTGGTCAAGGCACAGAGAGGGGCCTTAATGCCCAGCCACCCCAGCCTCCCGCAGGCTGGGAAGCTGCCATCTGTGCTCTCTCACATCCCCTGGCTGGGCGGCAGCTGTCTCCTTATTTGCTTGTATCAGTCAACTGCATGCATCTGCCCCTCACTTACCCAATCTTGATTGAACACCTACTACGTCCTAGAATTCAGCAGTCAACACCATTCCAGTTGTTTCATTTGAGCCAGGTGGAGGGGACCGGTGGGGTTAAATCCCACTTGGGCTTGTGTTACCAGGTGCTATCCTCTGCCTGGGGAATGTGTTGCCCAGAGGAAGTATCCACGTGTTTACAGTGGGCACTGTCCAGTGCCTTCTTCTAAACCAGATTACAGGGTAAAGGAGACCCAGATAGCAGAGAGAAAGAGAAACGAGGTGCTTGCTCTCACAGTGCAGTCTGTTTAGCATGGGAAGGTAATATATACACAAAGAAATAAATAAGCATAAGGTGAAAAAAAAAATCCAGAGGGAAGAGGCTTTGCGAAATCCCGAAGCAAGTCTCTGGGAAACCACAGCCTGGGAAGACCTCTCTCAGGAGCCAGGAGGTTTAAGCCGAGCTCCGGATGATAAGGCATGCAGCAATCTGAGGAAAGAGGCCGAGTATGAGCTCTGAGACTAGAATGAGCTTGACGTATTCAAGGATCTAAAGAAAGGCCTCAGTGGTGGAAGAACGGGGGCTAAATGGGCGGCACACGGGATGACCAGGAAAGGTGCCCAGGGAAGACAGCAGAGCTTTCTAAGCCCCCTGCCAGTTCCCGGCCACTTACCCAAAGCCTGGCTTTACTTACTCAGTAAACACCTGTGTACTGGGAACATCTCATCATGACCCTCCTACAGAGTAAGTGGCCTGAAACAGAAGCTCGGTGTGGCCCTCTAGTGGCCGCAAACTCTAGCCCAAGGCTCTAGGTGGCTTCTCCATCTTCGAATAAGCCTCCTTGGGACCTAGCAAATTTCAGCTAGCTCCTGGAATTTGCCTCATTACTTGTTCTCTGCAAGAAAATCTCTGATACAAGATGAGATACATCACCAGATGCACACCAGCCAATGGAGGTGAGGAATGGAGCCTCGCCCAAGCGGAGTGTCCAAAGAGTAATCCATGGACATGCAAGTTCTCAGGGGAGCGTGGGGACCGTGTGCAAATGATAAGCAACAGCAAGAAGGCAGTGGAGCAGCCTTCCCGTCTCAATGCTTGGGGGCAATTTGTAGATACTCTCTCTACTTGGCTCTGGCACTATGTGGCTGCAGGGGTCTACCAGGGGCTTCATGTACACACACACACACACACACACTTCTGAAGGTTGGATGCAAGCGTGCCGCAGACATATTGCAGCGCGTGCACGGGCACAGCATCCCACCTCTGCTGTTGTTGTTGGTTTTCATTTGTATTTCAACCCATTCCCGGCCCATTAAGCTAATCGCCCAACAAATTCGGAACTGTCATCTAATTGTGAGGCTGTTCTGTGCCTGACTGAAAAACCTGTTTTCAACCAACTTTCCTGGAACAGGTGCTCTGCGGTGTGTGCATGGATAAATCAAAGTGACAGCGAGGACGTGGCTACTCTGGGCAACGGGATGGCAGAGGAAGAGCCTTCTCCTTCCACTCTTTTCCTACTCCCCCCACCATGCCATAATTGACTAAGGGATGGGTCATCTCTGGATTGGTAGATCCTCCTCTGTATAAGCAATTTTTTCACTCCTTTTTTCTTTTTCTTTTTTCTTCCTTCCTTTTTTTTCCAGTACTGGGGATGGAACCCAGGGGCAGTCTACTTACGAGCTACACCCTCAGCCCTATTTTTTATTCTTTATTTTGAAACAGGGTCTCACTGAGTTGCAAAGAACCTCACTACATAGCTTTCCTCGAACCCTGCTCCTCCTGTCTCAGCCTCCAGAATGTGGTATTACAAGCGTGGGCCACCACCACTGGCTTTTTTCACTCCTTTTCCCAAAGCCCCTGCATGTGTTTGTTTCTGGGTCCAGTGGCCCTCCACTCAGCCAAGAGAAGGGGCCTGGCTGTTCTTCATGTTTACAGTTATTTCCTCTTCGGTTGTCACCTACCCAAGCGGAGCACATGCATTCTTTGATTTTTTTCCTCATTAATCAGTCCCAAAATTCCTTTACACTTGCTCCCCAGGTGAGTCCACTGAATCAACAGATTTCTGGAGCTAAAATGCCTGGAAGAGTACCACCTTCCAGCTGGAGCTGCCAACATGTGTGGGATCCGTGTGCTTTCACCCCACCCCCCGATCATATGGTTCTGCGATTTCACTCCCAGGAGTGCTCTGGGCTTCTATTTGCCACCTAGAAGATCTCACCAGTGATTTTTCTAAAGGTATCACAAATTAAGATCTATATTAGTAATAGCCAGTGTCATTATGAGCAAACAGGCATTCTTGCAAACATTGCTGAAAGTTGCAAATGGCACGGCTGTTTTTATATTTTTGTAGATGGTTTTAACAAAAGCTTCTCTTGTTCTGGTACCAGAGCACTTTTACCTCTGAGTTAAACCCCCAGCTTTTAAAAATTATTATTATTTTGAAACAAAGTCTCCCTAAATTGCTGAGGCTGGCCTTGAAACTGCTATGTTCCTGTCTCAGCCTCCCAAGTGTTAGGATTACAAGCATGAGCCACCACACTCATCTAACCAAAGCCTCTACAATGAAACATACACAGACCCTTCACCCACTTGATTCAACTTACTCAGACCAAATAACTGCACAGCGTTGTTTAGCAAAGAGCTGAAACAGCCTAAATGTCTTTTACTTGGAGACTCTTACACAGATAAGTGAATTATATTGGGATGAATCCAAGGTGGAATACCAAGTTACAGCTAAACAGACACGAATCCGTGTGCACCGACACAGGCACACGGCTAACAAACATCATCAAACTCAAGAGGCAAAATTGCAGGACAAGGCATGAGGCCATTCCTGTACATTTTCGCTTTAGCTATTCAAGGAGCGAAAGCTTCAGGAATTCACACAAGTCTCTTAATGGTGCTTTTTTCTGAAGCAGGTGACTTTCTTAAAAGGCCCATTGGAAAATTATTGGGCTTTTCCTGGCATTCAACAATTCGTTTAGTAAAAACAATAGAGGTTACATTATTTCTGCTATGCCCTTGATCATGAAAGATGATTTTTTTAGGACACTTGGGCTCTACCCCGCTTTGTCCCCTCAGGCTGACTGACCCTGAAGTGTCTCAGACACTTCGGGCCAATCCTAGAATGTGTTGTCATCTCCTAAGACTGAAATGGCAGACCTATCTTTTCAGGGCTTTATTGTTTTAGCATATAAGGTTTCCTCGAGGTGGCCTTCAAGTTTAAATCTGCACCTCTGGGTCCCTTAACCAAATTTTTTCTATTTAATATATTCAGATTCTTTACGGATTATTTTGTCTCAGTGGTCTTATTGCCTATTTTTATAAAGTTTGGATAATTTTAAGCATCTATATTTGTTTCCTTTTTATTTCTTTTTAGTGAAGGGAAGTAACTGCCTCCAAGCCTGCTTAGAATTGACAGGAATGGTGGCGCACACCTGTAATCCCAGTCTTTGGAGACTAAGGACGATCACAAGCTTGAAACCGGCCTTAGCAACTCAGCAAGGCTCTCGGCAACCTAGAGGGACCCTGCGGCCAAATAAAAAAATAAAATAGGGCTGGCGTGTAGCTTGGAGTTAGAATGTCCCTGTGTTCAATCAGCAGTACCGCAAAAAGAAACAAAAAATGCTTATCAGTGTGTTTTTTTTTCACAGAAGTTTTTATTTTTATTTTTATTGGTGCATTGGAATTAAGAGTGAGAATCAAAGTGTTATACTCATACACACACAACAGCACTCAGTGTCTCTCCTACATCTCCCCGGACTCCCTTCCTCTCTCTCTCCACACGTTAGTGAGATTGGTAGCCATACCTTCATATGTGGACATGACCTTATTTGAACTGTCTCCTTCCTCAAGCCTCAGGGGTAAAGAGGGCCTGGGTGGGGGCTGGGCATGACCCTCTGCTACAGACGCCTTCCTCCTACCTCCCCGCCCCTTCACGCTTCTAGCATGGACGCTGCACCTGCTGCTTGTGTGATTATGACAACGATTTTCGTTGTCTTTTTTTTTTACCTAGCTGGTGATTGATTTAGAGAATGTGTTTAAAAATATCACCTAGCATGCCTACAAATGTATTATTCCTCATTTCTTTTAATTTTTATATAAGCTTGTGTACAAGCTTGTACTGTGCAGAAAATTATAAGATTCAGGTAAGGAACAGAATTCACCCGTATTTTCCCTTTGGGTGTAATGAGTTTTAATAACCGGGCTTATAGACGTCTCGATAATTTCTATGTAAATAAACATTTCCATTTTCCTAAAAATGGATTCATAGTTAATAAGTTGTTTTGTGTCTGGGTTGACAAAGCAGCACATTTCTCTATGATTAAAGATGGATCATATAACAACGTGCGTTATATGAACAACCATGCTCCGGAGACCAGACCGAGCACTTTACTTTATTCTCTCACAATTTATCTTGTGTCCATCTTTCATTTACGTTTCTTTATCAAGTAGTGTCTCATCACAGCAGTATCTGTCTCTCTCCTTCTCTGTCTCTCTTCCCATCTTTCCTCTGTCTTCCTCTTTTTTCTTGCTCTCTTTCTTCCTCTCTCTTCTCTTTCTCTCTCTATCTCCCTCCCTCTCTTTCTTCTTCTCTCTCTCTCTCTCTCTCAGCCTCTTGTCTTAGGGCTTTCAACTGCACCTGGCTGTGATGACAAGAAGCACATTTGTTATTTTCTCTTTACAGACCAAATGTCTTGTACAGATCAACCCATCCAGTCCTGTGTGTTGGGTAGTATTATTACTCCCACCTTATAGATTAAAAAGCGGATGCCGGGCATGGCGGAGCACACTTGTAATCCCCACGCTTGGGAGGCGGAGACGGGGATTGCGCAGGTTCAAAGCCAGCTGCGCTGGCTTAAGAGACCCTGTTTCCAAAATAAAAAAGTATAAAAATAGGTCTGGGAGTGTAGCCCGGAGGTAGAAGGGCTTCCAGGAACCCCAGTACCACCAAAAAAAAAAAAAAAAAAAAAAAAAAAAAAGCTGAGACACAAAGTAATTAGATAACTTGCCTGAGGTCACACAACCAGGAAGCAGAGCTGGGATTTGAACCTAGACATTTTCCCTCCAAGGCTCCGCTCCTGACCACAGAGCTATGGGCCAAACTATCACTTCTATTGCAAAGTATAACTATTTTAACCATCTCTTCTTGCTGTGCTTTTAGATACACTCTTATGCACAGAGGAGCAATAAATATCATGTTCATATATCAGATATATATATCTTGTTCATATATATCAAGATATATATATATATATATCTTGTGTATATATAGTTTACCCATATGCACATGTATATATCATCCACATGTTTCATATACATACCCTTTTATACACATGCACTCAATGCCTTAGGCCAGCTTTTTATAAGTAGAATTGCTGAGTCAAGGGTCAACACGTACTTTTGAAAGGTTAAATACATATTACTCAGTGCTTTTAAGCAATATATGTATTTCTAAGTCTCTCTGATCCTTAGAATTCTTATTCCTTTCTAAAAATATATTACTGTCTTTTGAGTTCAGTGGCAGATTATTTTTAACTTGGAGCTCTTTCACTACTTTCTCTTCCTTCTGTATTATGCCCATTTCTCTAAAATGTTTAACAGACTTATATGTTTTGGAAAAGACTTTATTACCTGGGGGGGGATGTGCATAGATTGAATCCTATCCCACCACTTGACTTCAGGGTGATTTTTCATACCACTAATTTTCTTTCTTTTCTTCCTTTTAATTATATCTTCCAAGCCTCCCAATAATTGAAGTAATAAATCTGTTATATGGTAATTTTGTTTTTGTGATTCCAATATATGTAAATGAAGAGGCCTCTTGGCAGAGATGACTAATGTGGCCAGAGTCTAGAAGACCACTCCCCAGCTCTGGTTCTCCTCCTATTTGTTTTATGACCTTGAGGAGGCCACTCAATGGGTCTGTGCTTCCTGGTCTTCATTAGCCAAATGACAAACATGGACTACATGACCTTGAAGGTCTATTCCAGGGGTCAGGCCCCGGAGAGGGAAGAGGGTCACTGAAGAGCCAGGCAAATAGTGTGTGTGTTGGTGGGGCGGTGCTGGGGGCAAGCAAAGCTTTGTTTCGACATATTAAAAATACTTGGTGCCCTGTTGCTTGACCAAGGCCTCCTCACTGTGCTTTCGTGGTTTGTGAACTGTGTCTCCAAGGCCAAGGTAATTATAGTTGTTCCGCTGAAGCATGACAAATGGCCTCTCAATTTGAATTCTTTTATGGCAAGAAAAACCTTCCATGACAACAGCCCTGGGACTTAATTACAGGCTTCAGATCTGGGGGCAAGAGTGGAGAGAGTCATTGGCTGCAGTCGAGAGAGGGAAGACAGAAGCACAGGCCACCAGGAGGGATCAGGACAGGGGTTGCACAGCCGCTTGGTGGGGCTCCATTCAGAGCCCCTGTGTGCCCAGCGATGTCCCAAGAACGTCATGTACACTAGCTCATTAATTCCCACAATGCCCCGAGGAATCGGGGTGCTCCCACGGCTTGGGAGGAGTTTCTTCTTGTTCATGTCTTGCATAGACGAAGATTGAGAGACAAAAAGCATCTAAATCGGGGACTTGAAGTTACTCGATAGAACTTGTAAGAAGTGGGATTTGCAGCCTGGGAGTTTATGCATGTATATCACGTGTCCTTGTTTTCATTCTGGGGGTGAATGTTGTATGCCAGGCACCCGTCCCAGGGCTGGCGATGCAGAGCAAACGAGGCAAAATCCCTGCTTTTATGGAGTTTGACAAAGAGCGGGGTGAAAACAGTCACAACAAACCAACAAATCAATAAATAATTTCAGATGGTAATAAAGGCTGTGAAGAAAAATAAGCTGTGTGTTTGGAGAGAGACAGGTAGGGGGAAGGCCACCTTACAGGAGGTTGGCAGGGAAGCTCCCAGGAGGTGTATCTGAGCCGAGCTCTACGGGATGGAGCAAGTGAGCCATGTCGATATCTATTGGAGAGCATTTGACATGAAGAGACCACAATTGCAGAGGCTGGGAGCTTGGGCGAGATTGGCTTGTCTGGGAACCAGGAGAAAGCCAGGATGGCTCTATGAGAAACGAGAAAGGGAGAAGTGTTTGCAGTGGAGTGGGAGAGGTGGGCAGGCTCCTGATGACCCAGGGCCCTCTAGGCCGGAGGAAGGTGCTCGAAGTTTGCTCCATGCGCAGAGGGGAGGTACCATGTGATTTCTGCAAGGAAGTGGTATGATCTCGTTTCTGTTGGCAGTTGTCCTGCATCCCAGTGCTATGTTGCTAACAGGGAGCAAGAGGAGAGGGGAAATTGTTTGCAAGGCCGTCAGGGAGGCCTGCAGGAAAGTTAAGGTAGAGGCTGATGTTCCCGATAGAATGAAATTCTAAGTCTTTCTCAGAACAGCAAGACTAAAATGGAGAGTGAGAAGTGATCTCATTTATACTTCTGACTTCAGGAAAGAAAACGCAACAAAACCGTAGCAGGTTCAAGTTGAGCGTCTGGACTGTAGTCAAAGACTTGTGTAGAGAAAACCGACTCCCTTGTCGTAGGGTCTCCTCCTCGACTTTTAGAAAGCGATGCTTAGAGTCTCAAGAGATTTGACACTTCTATGTCTGGGCTTGTACTTGACTCAGAACAAACCTCATCTGAAATAACGAGACGCTACAGTTAGGTGGAGTTACATTTTATGCAAATTGTGTGTGTGTGTGTGTGTGTGCGCGCGCGCGCTGATCTTTATTTATCTTATCTTTGAAAAATAATTTTGAAGATGCCATCTACATTTTGCCATATAGTGAAGCGGCATGGCGTGGATGGTTCTAGAATTTTACTGTTTAGGTAGAAGCTTATTTATTTATTTATTATTATTATTATTACTATTATTATTATTATTATTATTATGTGGGTCTGGGAGTGGAACCCAGGGGCATTTGACCTCCAAGCTACACCCCCTGTCCTATTTTTTATTCTTTATTTTGAAACAGGGTCTCACTAAGTTGCAGAGGGCCTCACTAAGTAGCTGAGGCTGTCTGTGAACTGCGATCCTCCTGTCTCAGCCTCCCAAATGCTGGGATTACAAGCGTGCGCCACCACGCCCAGCTTAGAAGCTCATTATTACAAGATATTATTCTCTTACTGTGACAAAGGCATTGAAGGCCCCTCAGCAAACCGAAGCTGCTTGACAACATAAGCCATCATCAGTGCCGTGCGCGTGTGTGCGGCTAACCACCCAGTCACACAGTTTCTAGCCACAGACGCACTTAAACGAAAAAAATGGCCTTTGCAAGTGTTTAGTTGAGCAGTGAGGCAGTGGGCCCCAGAGAGCAAAATATTAATTTTGCAATAATTTAATTTAAGGTACACAGATGTAATTGAAAAGGATTTGGGAAAAGTTACCACCTCCTTTGTGGGATTTTTTTTTTTTTTTTGCTTCTTTGCTTTTGCTTTTTTTTTTTTTTTTGGTAAATAAATAGCATATTTGTTTCTCAGAGAGAAACATTCTCAAACCATTTGCCTGCAGAAGGTTAGGAAGATGATAAGGGTCCAGAAGCCAAGGCTGGGGTTGCCTTGGGAGAAACGGATGCCAAAAGGTCATTGGGTTAGAGAACCATTCTCTCTCCTCTGGCTCCACATTCTGTGACTAGGGGAGGGACTTTCCTCCTGTGTCCCCGAGGCTGCAGTATGTTCCATGCAGGCTCTCTAACCGAGACCTGGAGGACTTACAACCGCACCAGAATAACAAGAAAGCTCAGCTGTCAGCTGAGGGACTGAACAAGCAGATTTCCTTCCATTGCCTGTTTTCTGGATTGACAAATACCAATACCGTCCTCTCCCTTTTGTTCTAATTCTTGCTATGACACTTCTGATCACTGAGCGGTTCGTGGAGTTTTTTTTAGACCCCACGTTGGAGCTAATGCAAAGAGATAGTGCAGTTCCGACCAAACCCTGTGGCTCAGTGAGGCAGCCCCAGCCTTTGAGGGGTGCAGTGAGTTGGGCTGTGCAACCTGCCACATTTAATACTCTGTACCTGCCACTTTGCGTCCTGCCCCCAACCTTAACAAGAGGGCTGAAGGTCTGAGACTGGAAACTATGAGATAAATTGAATGTTTATTATGCCAAGCTGACTAAATGCCCTTTGAAAGGATGACTACAGGGTCCAGTCAAGTTAATTGCTTTAAAAAAAATCTCTTTTTGATGTCCTGGGCTCTGTGAAAATTGTCAGGCAATGGATTCTGTTTCAGTAAGTGATCTGAAGGGAGCGGTGTTGGGTCCATGGATTTCTGGGCACACGCCCTCCCTCACGCCTACAGTGTCCCCTCCCCTAGGTGAGCACGTGCAGCTCATGGAGACACAGGCTGACAGTTTGATGTGCGGGCTGACAGAGTGCTTTGTTTCTTTTTATTCCAGATGCTGAGGAGTATCAGCCTCCGATATGGAAATCATACTGTGAGTACCCAAAACGAAAACCTCTTCAGAAGCCCTTAGCCAGTCGGCCTTGGGAACACTTGCTGGTGCGGCAGCGTACACCCACCGTCTCACGTGACGGCACTGAACCCCAGAGCTGTCGTTTCCCGCCCACGGGGTGGGGGGGTACAGAGCCTAGAGATTTAACTCAGCATCTCTCCCTGAACGGGCCTCCAACCCGCCTCCCACTTCTGGATGCTCAGAGAAGGGAGATGTACCCGTGACCTTCCATCTGGGGTCTTTGGTTCACATTCAGTGGGCGCAGAGAGTGTTGACTTTCATAAATTATGCTCTTGGCCACTCACCTCAAGGCTGCGGTATCACGTGACAGTAACCTTCAAGACGTTCACAGATAGCAAGGAATAATGTTTGATCACTAAGGGTGACCCCTTAGAGACAGAGATCATGTCTGAGCACCAGTGGCCCGGTCGGCTCCCATCATGAAGACAAGCAAGGGCCATCACCTCAAGTTCGTTCTCTCTCCTTGCTATCAGATGCCTAAGTCAGGAATTCTCCACAGAGAGAGGAGGACTGGGTAAGGTAGAAACCCCTGTGTATTCAGGCTGCACTGCAAGGTGGCAGTAATAATAATCACTACTGTCTTTATTCTTGTTGCTGGTGACCAGTGAAAACCTGCCTTGTGCAGCTACAGTGCTGAACACCATTGCCCCAACACACGGGGACTGTGATAACCTCTACATCTCAGCGAGGCTAAGGAATTGGGCACAGGTGTCACAAAAAGTGGTATGGTGGACCCAGATGTAGCCTTGACCCATAACAGGAATCCAATACTTTCTTCTATTGAAATTATATGTATATATATATATATATACACACACATATATATATACATATACATGTGTATATATCAATAAATATCCATAAATATGTATTTATAAATCCACATATGCATACAAGAATCTAAGACTTTTTTCTATTGAAATCATATATACACACATACATACTCATAAATATGGATATGTACATCCATATATACATACATGTGGGAACACATGTATACATATACATTATAAATATGTATATGCATCCATCATACATACACATATTGGTAGATAGATAGCCATCTGTTGCATAATGACACCTTAATTAGCAATAGACCACACAACCGCCTACATGACAGTATGCACCATATAGCTTAGGTTTGAAAATATCCCCATCATTTAGTGATCATGATGGTATTATGTTATATATCTATATACAACGGGCACACACACATATACCTATAGGTACATGTTTGTTACAAAAACAACATTAAAAACAAACATTGCCGGGAGTGGTGGCACACGCTTGTAATCCCCGCGCTTGGGAGGCTAAGACAGGAGGATCGCACAGGTTCGAAGCCAGCCTCAGCTACTTAGTGAGGCTCTCAGCAATTTAGTGAGACCCTGTTTCCAAATAAAGTATAAAATAGGTCTGGGAGTATAGCCCGGAGGTAGAAAGCCTTTGGATTCCACCCTCAGTACCACAAAAAAAAACATTGAAGAAATACATAGAGCTGAGAGTAAATATTTCCTATAATCCACAAAGCAGCCTCCATCTTATATTCCAGTTTCCCCTCCCCCTTCCCAATGAATGACCTCTGTCATCTTCATAAAGCCTATCCCTTCTATTGTTGGAAACACAAAGACACAAAATGGTCAACAGCAGGGCATTTTTGCTGATGGTGGGTTTCTCCCCCCAGTGTCTTTATGCCATACTTGGTGTTGTTTCACTGGGTGAATATCTTGTCTTTGTCCCCTCGTGTCAGCACACACAGAGGCACATCGTTCTTTATCACAGAAGTCTGTTCCTCCGTCTGTGAAATGAAGGGGCCGTGCAGGTCTCCAAGGCCCTTTCTAGCTAGTGCCCTGCATTCCGATCTTCAGTGCTAATGACTTAGTAATTGGATATTTTTGTTTGTTTGTTTCCTAATGGAGTGTGAAGTACCCTGACAGTAAATCAGCTCAATATCTGCAGTGCAGGGTGCTGGTGCTTCATGACTTACTGGGCCCTGTGTACAGCCTCGCATACATTAACCGCCCTATAAATATTTGTTGAGCAAATGTCACTGCAGAGATCTTTCCTGAAGCACAAAGATGGCAGTGGCTCAGATTCACCTCGTATTTTTCTAAGTGACCTTGGGCCACCCAATCTATCTCTTAAGAGCACTTTTATGTCCTAAGGAAGCTAGAACGAACATTGCTAATTAAATGTCCACAATTTCAATTTTACCCTAGTGTATTGGGTTTAAATTTGATTTTTTAATCTTAAGATGTGTTTTTAAATTTGCTTTAGAATCATAAAACTTTATTAGCAAGAGGGCTGGCTTAGGCCATTTGATACAAACCTAATGGCACACGGAAAGTTTCTTTTTATTAAACCCACCTAATAGTCACTCAGGCTCTATTTGAGGGTCCCTGGTGATGTGGAGACTGTGTCAGCCATACACCAAAAACATGTCGGTCAAAGCCTTAAGAGACTATCGCTGAGAAAGGACCTTTTTTTTTTTGGCCTGGATTCACAAAGCCTTTGAGTTGGGGTGTTGGGGCGCTCTAAGAAGCACCTCAGAAAATTGTTATCAGGTTCCCAAGATGATCATTCACTCATTCAATCTTTCAGAGACACTTTCTGAATGTCACAGCATAAGTATTAGGAATTAATAGTGAAAGAAATGTTCCTCCCCCCGCAATTTACAGTCCAACAAGAGACACAGGGAAACCAAGAAACAAACTGCAAATGGGTTCTAGTAACTGAGTACTACTCCTGTGCCGCCTGGGACTATGAAGACTGCACAGAACACATTAAATTTTCATGCAGGTCCTGAAAGATGACTGAGAGAAGGAATCTGAGGGCCTTGCGGATAAAATATGCTAAAATGACATCATTTTCTTTAAAGTCCAACAAAGCTACCCGAATATTAAGTTTGTTTTATTTGAATTGGCTGGTTGGTAAACCTATTCTGAACCTTATGCCCATCACCAAGTCCTTATCTTTGAAATGCTCCCAAGTCCTCCTCTGAGAGACTGATTTTAGATCATGGTACCCAAATCATTAAAATATCCATTTGAGGCCAGGCGTGGTGGCGCACGCTTGTAATCCCTGCGCTTGGGAGGCTGAGACAGGAGGATCGCGCAGGTTCGAAGCCAGCCTCAGCTACTTAGTGAGGCTCTCAGCAAGACCCTGTTTCCAAATAAAATATAAAATGGGTCTGGGAGCATAGCGCGGAGGTAGAAAGCCTCTGGGTTCCACCCCCGTACCACCAAAAAAAAAAAAAAAATCAATTTGAAATCCATGTTCTTTCATCACACATATATTCTTTTAACTCTAAAAAATACTTGGTACTATCAAATCTTACATATAGTTTACTGGGTAAAGTACATGTCTGACATTGTATGAGACTTGTATGAGACGTGTTTTAAAAAGTAACAATTTGCAGTGATTAAAGAAGTATTAAAAGCCAGGCATGGTGGTGCACACTTGTAATCCCAGTACTTGGGAGGCTGAGAAAAGGAGGATCACAGATTGAAGGCCAGCCTCAGCTACTTAGTGAAGCCTTCTGCAACCTAGTGAGACCCTGTTTCAAAATTCATAATAATAAAAGAAAAATAGGGCTGAGGGTATAGCTTGGAGGTAGAATGCACTTGGGTTCTATCCCTAGTACCCCCAAAAAGTATATAGCTATGTCTGCATTCTTGCAGTCAGTCTCTCTCTCTCTCTCTCTCTCTCTCTCTCTCTCTCTCTCTCTCTGTACTGGGAATTGAACCCACGGGCATTCTGCCACTGAACTACAGCCCCAGAATTTTACTATTTTTACTCTGAAACAGGGTCTTGCTAACTTGCTGAGGACTTCACTAAATTCCTAAGGCTGGCCTCAAACTTATGATCCTCCTGTCTAAGCCTCCCAAGTACTAGGATGACAGGTATGAACCACCATGCTCAGCTGTCTGTGCTCTCTTTGACTATTATTTATTGACTATAATTTTGTTATTATTTGTTGTGAAGCATTAGTCTCAATTATGACATTATTTCTAAGAGATAAAAGTTTACTTCTCATGATGGGCTTCAAAAGACTGCTTTTAAGTTTTATTGTCAATTGCGATACTTTGGGCTACACGTAACAGAATATGCCACTCAATTACATTAATTGACTTAAGCAAAAAAAAACCCAGAGGCACTGGCTACAGGAATGACTTATTCTAGCAACTCAAATAACATTACCACAGCTCTGTACATTATCTTTTTCTTTCTTGGTTCCATTTTCCTATGGAATCAATGCTTGGCTACATTCATAACACGTTCTTCCCTTGGTATACCCAGATAGCTACCAATAACCCTGGGATCTTACTTTCTATTTCAAGACAGGTGGCAGAGAGACACACACTTCAAGCAAAGTCTCAGAATTAAGTGTCAGCTCTGACTGAATTAAGTTTCAGTCTGTTCATGACTACATCACTGCAGACAGGGAGAGTTGGGATACGCTAACTTTCCTAATTTGATCAGGACCCACCACTTGAACTTGGGGAAAGATCAATCCTATATAACCTGTATGATTGGAAAACTTTGGGTAATATTAGAGGGGGGAGTTTGAAATGGATTCTTGGGAGATAACCACAGATGTCAGATTTAGAAGCTTAAAAGAGTAAGGGGCTTTGGAAACCACTTTTCCCAAATTATATGTACTGTTCGTTGACATAATTCTTCACTTAACAAATGCATATTAAGTCTCTTCCTTAAGCCAGACACTGGGGCCACAAGGATGGGAAAGATTAGATCTTGATTCAAGGAGCCCTGGGGTCACATGAAGGCCTTAAGTTCCTGCCCCCGCCCCCAACCCCGTTCTTCTCCTTTTCTTTGAAGTGAACACTACCATTTACTGAGCTACCTGTATACAATAATCCCCAAGCATCATACATCTTCAGCTAACCCTCAGTTCTCAAAACCAAACCCCAAACACTGACACAGCCACTGAACTACAGGATTGGTCTCAGCAGCCTAAAAGAAAAGCTACTTTCAAGTTCAAAAATAATAATGAAGCCACTTTTGAAACTTTAGGCCAGAACTCTCTGAACTGCATGACCCCAACAGACAGATTCAAAAGCCAGCCATCATGGGTATACTCTGAAAGGCTTTCATTTGAAGAGACCAAATGCCAATTTGGCAGCAGGTGTGGTGGCTGACATCTCTCCCAGGAGCCTTCCCCCAAGCAGCAGGTGAAGCAGGAACTTCTGCCCATTTTTCTAAGGAAAAGTTTGGAACCTCCCAACCCTGATCTGCATAATCCCTGCTGCACAATCACCTGGGAGATAGTTAGAGTAATTACTTTTTGGCCCTATCCCAGAGCTCTGAATTGGAAAAATGGAGATCTACAATTCTTCAAAGCGCATGGCTTTTTCTTCTGCATGAGTGTACCTGGAATCCTCCTGGTTTTAGCCCCTCAAGCTTTGGCCTTGGGTTTGTCACAATGAAGAAGTAAGTCCCCATCAAGATGACTTTGGCTAGCAAGGCCAGGTCTTCCCTAGCAGCACAGGGTGGAGTCGGACCAAGAAAGACATCAGAACACCTTCAGTTTCCTGTTCAGATCCACAAATGTTTCCAGGAAAACTGGGAAGACCCAGACAGTGGGCAGGGTAGTACTGGCCCAGTGTAACGACCGTGTGGCCAGACTCGGCTCCTAGATCTGTGTGTGCTCTTTGGAAAGAAGGGGACTGCAAGGTCATGCCTGAGGAATCTCCAGGTGGCTGATGGGCCAGGCTTCAGCACCCCCGGGCTTTTATATACCACCCTCAGCAGCAAGTTAATTGTGTCCCTAGAGAAGGATGGATCGGGTTTTATTACTGAAGAAAGGGTAAAATGTTCAGGTTTCTCTATCAGCTTTAGACCTCTTTTAGAGAAGGGGAGCAGGAGATCCCCTTCTCTCTCTCCACATGCTCTACTGACCAGTGTTTCTGCAGAACAACTCACTTCAGCCCCAAGAATTCTCTCCTGTGCTGCAGAGTGCCTGGGGCTGGGGAGTGCCTGGGACATATTTGGGACATTGCTGTAAAAGCAAATTCCATCACATGATAGGTGGACGTGAATCACCCCAAAAGTGACATTTATTATTGCATGTTGCTTGTGAAACGTGTTTGTTGCACAAAGCAAATTCAAGAAGTGACATTTTCGGATCATATGACATGTTGCAGCTATATTAAACGTGTCTTGAAGTTGTTTTTTTTTTTTTAACAGATATTGATTCGGTGATAGCTAACCCTGAAAATGATGGACAGGCTCTCATTTGAAGCTAAGATAGAAAACCGGGTTCTGTTTTTTTATTTGGCTTCCAGGACAGTTGGTTACCACCTCATTATCTGTGTAGACAGACATTTAACCCAGGCAGTAAATGAGTTTCTCTGCCTATTTGCCAACTTCTATTGCTTGGGCCAGCATAGAACAGGTCTTGTGGATTCTGAGACCTTCTGACTGAGAAATAAGCGATCCACTGATAATGTCTTGCTGAGGGACCAGAAAGGAGAGTCACATCCCTGGCTT
Source organism: Muscardinus avellanarius (assembly GCF_963383645.1). Taxonomy (NCBI): domain Eukaryota; kingdom Metazoa; phylum Chordata; class Mammalia; order Rodentia; family Gliridae; genus Muscardinus; species Muscardinus avellanarius. Next base: position 9,467,905 of record NC_137795.1, read on the forward strand.
AAGAGGTTGCAGAGGGTCCCCACCTTCTAAGTCACCCTGCCTGGAAGTGTGAATGATGAACTACTGCTTTATTCTTTCCTGAAGCTCAGAGGGTTCCTAGAAGACAGCTTTGGCATTTGGGCTGTTGACACCGGAGAGGAACCGTCCAGAAATGGCCCGGTGACACCATCTTTATTTCGGTGAATGGCATCTCCATTTCGCAGTCACTTTCCCATTGAATCTGTGGCCAATTCTTCAGTCTTCTTGTACAACCAACTCACCTTCTCACCTGCATTTCCACTCCTGTTATCTTGACTCCCACCAGGCTTTGAATCTCTATTTTGTCTACAAAAATATCACCCTGAATGCTCCCAACCTCGCCTTAATATCTGTGAGACCATGGGTGTCCTCAAAGCCAGCAGGCGTCTCCTCCACTTTATGAGAGGAAGAATAAGTTGTCATGGAGGCTTCTTAGGCAGAGTCCAGTGAAAAGATGCTCATAATGTGTCCAGCACACAGTAGGCACTCAGAACATGGCAGGTTCTAGTCTTCTGAATGGCCCTATCCTATTCTTCTAAAACGGACTCCTCGCGTTGCCTTCCTGCTAAAATCCTGGCGCTGCCCCCTCATTGCCCTCAGGAGAGCATTGTGGTCCTTAGCAAGGCATCGTGGCCGGGCTCCGTGTGGTCTTCTCCTACCTGCACACCTGGGCTCAGCTGCCACAATGGCCGCCTGTCAAGCTCTCTGATCTCTCAAGGAGAATCCGTGCCTCTCCCTGGGAAGCCATCCTGGCCACCCAAGGAAATAGAATGACTTCCTCCCGTCCTCCTCGTTAAAATTCTTGCTCCATCTTGATTGTTTATTTCTCCAAGCACCTCTCCAGCACCAGGCTTTCTTTAGAAGGCACAGATTGCATTCCGACCCCTGGATCATTAGATGTAATGCATTTCAAATATGCAATAAGCATGTAACCTGTGTCCAGCACTATTCTAGGTGCTGGGAGGCTACGGGCACAGAGCAGAGGCCCTGTGCTACAGAGCTTCACTGGACTCAGGGGAGGGAGACAGGATAAATAGACCTATGTTTTATTATTAATGGTGCTAGTTGTCCTGAGTGCTATGAAGATACTCATATTAACCAGTATGAGGAGCAGAGGGAGGAGGTGGAGTTATAAACAGACAGGCAGGGAAGGCTTGCTTCCCTGACAAGTTACATTTAAGTGGACACCTGCATGAACCCATCTAGTTATCCTGAGGAAAAGCAGTTGGGGTGAAGGGGCCGGCCAGTACAAAGGCCTGGGGCCTAGGAACCCTACGCCATGTGTGCATGTATGCCTCTGCCATCTTGTACTCCATTAAGATGTAGGACTGCAATGCACCAATAAAAATAAACAAGCAAATGAATAAATGGAAATGGAAAATTTTACAGAAAGGTTACACTGCAGCTGAATGCCCTGGGACACAGATTTGCCCTGGCTTCATTCCCTCCCTCATCCGAAACAGCAGGGTGATAATGATGCAACATTGCCTTTTCTGGGTTCTTGTAAAGACTCCAGAGAGCATCCTTCTTGCCACATGGCAGGCAGGAAGTGTGCCGTGTTCCTTTCTCCTCCGCCCGCCTCCCAACTGCGATGTCTGGCGGGGAGCAGAGGCTCACGTGTCTGCAGATATGAATTGCAAAGGAACATTTAGCTAAAAATACTGCTTTCTCACCACTGGTAGGCTTCCTTTGCCTTTTCCATTAGAAACAGTGCTCACAAAGCCTTTCCTCCTCACCCTACATGCAACGTTGGCTTCGAGAGACCCTATAAGACATGCCTGTTGGGAGGCTGAGACAAGAGGACGGCAGGTTTGAGGACAGCCTGGGCAATTAGCGAGACTCTTGGCAACCTAGGGAGACACTTTTCAAAACAAAAAATAAAATAGCTCATAGGTAGAATGCCCCTGAGTTCAATCCCAGTCTTGAGGAGAAGGAGGAGGAGAAGGAGGAGGAGGAGGAGGAGGAGGAGGAGGAACCCCAGCAGTGGGAAGAGAAGAGTGGGCAGGATTATCAGGATGTGAACTCTGCAGTCCCACTTGCATCTATGCCTCTGTGATTCCAGGATCTGTGGCCCCTTTGGTTCCTGTGGTACCCATTAGCATCCTGCTAGATTGCAGCTTAGTAGTGCTGGGACTTTAATAAAGGGACTCCGTGTGGCCTCCATGGTGATTTAAGGGAGGCATGCTCAGTCTGGGGACAGTGGAATGTCTCAATGCTTTCTCTGTCTTCCCTTGGCCAACTGATTCTCATATTCCCTCTTTTCCGTAGCCACCTCTGATCCTCTCTCCCATAGCCCTTCCCCCACCTTTATTTTGTTTTGTTTTTGTGGTACTGGGGATTGAACCCAAGAGCATTCTACCTCTGAGCTATACCCCCAATCCATCTTATTTTTTTGTTTTGAAACAGGGTCTCACTAAGTTGCTGAGAGCCTCACTAAGCAGCTGAGGCTGGCTTCAAACCTCCCTCCTTCTGTCTCAGCCTCCCAAGTACTGAGATTACAAATGTTCACCACCATGCCCAGCTACTACTCCTTTTCTTAAAATGAAAATGTATGGTCTGTTTGTATGTATGGGTGTGTTTGTGTGTGTGAATGAATATATATATATATATATATATATATATATATATATATCATATATATATATATATATGTATACAGTCGCTCTTTGTGGGGATTGGTCCCAAGATCCCCTGTGGATACCAACATCCATGGACACTGAAGTCACTGATGTGAATAGCACAGTATTTGCACATAACCCACACAATCCTCCTGTGTGCTTTAAATCATCTCTAGATTACTTAATACCTAATACAATGCACATATGCAAATAGTTATTGTACTTATTGTTTAGGAAATAATGGGAGAAAAGTCATATATGTTCAGTACAGATGCAATTTAAATATCTTCACGCAGCGGTCAGCTGAACCGGAGGATGTAGAGCAGAGGATACAGAGGTCTGATCGTGCACTGTGTATCTTCTTGCTTTTTCTACTTGATAGAAGACCCTGAGTATCACCCATGTCAGTGTGTAGAGAACCTTCCCCGTCTTTAAGGAACATGGCGTCTATTGGGATACACACCAAGTTCACTTAACAGCCCCATTCTGATGTGCACTGTAACCCACAGCCTTGAATAGGCGGCATGGGGCCAGCGCCCGTACCTACTGACTAGTTTCATCTGTATCTCAGCAAAGCCGACTGAATTCTTTTGAAAAGAGGCTGTCGTTTTATTTCTATTTCAGTCTATAGCATCTCAACCAACACGGGGATGCAGAACTAAGCAAAGTCAAGCATGATCCTTTTCCTCATGGTAGGACTTACAAGACTGAGGGAGAGAGAGAATTCCCTTTAGAGCTTACATCAATAACCACAGAACTGTAATAGGATGCCACGTAAAGGAAAGCACAGTGAATTATATGAGCACGGAGTAGGGCGATGTCCTGGGGCCTGGTGTGAAAGATGTCAAGAAGGACTTCTTCAAAAAGTTGATATTTTAACTGAAGTCACAATGAGGAGGGACAGATAACTAGAGGTGGAGAGGGAGGAGGATGCCATCAGCCAAAGGACTAAGGTCGAAGGGCACACTGGCGTCTAGGAAAGGGGAGGAAATTAACTTGGCTGAGCAGAGCGCATGATGAATGCTGATGCTGTAGAAGTCCCAGAGGCAAGACTGTTTAGAGGACTGTGCCATGTTAAAGACTTTGATCTTCATCCCTAAGCAATGGAAAATCAGGGAAGGTTTTGAGCAGGGAAGGTGAATGATCTGATTGACATTTTAAAGTAATTGCTCAGGTCAATCACCAGATAGAGAACATTGTTGACAGTGTTAACGGATATGAATGGGCAGACTCGAGGGACTTTCACAGCAAAGTGACAAGCCTAAGGACAGCTGGCCTTGTGAAGTTGGGGTAAGATATCTAGAAATCTTGGCTGAAGAAACCAAATGGTGTTTGGTCCTTCTCTGGTATCGGGATTCTGGAAGAGGCCTAGACTTGCAGAGAACGCTCCTCACCTCAACTCAATATGTGTTGAAGTGCACTCGGGAGGAATCTGTAGGAAGGTAAATATTCAGCCCGGGCTTCTAGGAGGAGGATTCTAAGAAGAGACGGGAGCCCTTTGCATGTGGGTGATAAATGCAGTATTAGATGAAGAATAATGTCCTTAAGAGGAAGAAAGCAAATGAAATCTGAAGAGGGTTTAAGATGAGCCTTGAGTATCTCCTGTGAGCCACGGGCAGGCCAAGGAGGATTCAGCAACAGACATGCAAAGAGAACACTGAAAACAGAGGCAAAACCTTCCACGCATGCCACGGAAGGACACAGCACAAGTCAAATGTATGCGCTTGCATCCATGGGCTCCTAGGGAAGGAGGCACATCTTTCGTCCACCCAATCCCACTTCCTATAGCTTGGCCCACTAGGATCTGTGGGCTCTTTCTCAAAAGAGAGGTGTTTAGAGACTGCCTTTTTCTTTGTCGTTTTTGGTGTCCCTGTCTTTGTTGAGCTCTGCTTTCATCTTAGATGTAGAGATCGTTGTCTTTAAGTGACATGGGCACCATCATTTGTGTGTGTGACCTTAGACACGTGGCACGATGACACCTACTAGAGGTTTGATAGCTGCTCCTCTGTGCTACAGCTGGGTAGTATAGTCTTCCTTAGCTAGAAAACAGTAATGTTTTGCTGAAGACCTCAGGGAGCCTGAATTACCATAGACATTCTGTCACTTCATATCTGATAGAGTACGACTGTCCGCCCTTCATCTAAGATGCTTTTTCTTTATTTTTGGTCCTAAGAATAAATCATAAACGTGTGCTTATCGTAATACATATTCTCTCTGTGTGGTAGAACACTTGTCTAGCATCTGGGAGGCTCTGCGTTCCATCCCCAGTATGGGGGGGGGAGGTAGGGGAGTTGGCTGAGCAGCAGAAAAATCACTTCTCATAGTCTGAAAAAAACACAAATAATGATGTGATAAATCATATTCAGTTACCTGCTTCCCTCAGTGCTTTAGCCTGAAAGTGTATCATGAAACAGGTTAGAACAGAGTTATTATTATTTAAGATGTGAACAGGCCCAGTAAAGAAGAATAGCAATGGCAGGAAAGTAATCAAATGGCTGAGAATCCATGGTGATATGTGGGGAAAAAATAAAGGAAAAAGAGAGAGAGAAATGATGACTTGGTGTCTCTTCACTCAGAGGACCAGTTGTCTGTATGTAACTGTAGCGTTTCAGAAAATGATGCTCCTAACACCGCTTCTTTTCCTGCTATGTCAAGAAATATCGGCATTTAAATTCAGGAACGCTATTATATGATCTCACCACTCAGGTACTCACAGCAGAGCCTCATCTCTAAAATGGTCCAAAGAATTTCAGCTCTAGCGAGCCTTCCATGAAAACCGTAAAATGAACAATGCCAGTAACAATAATGACACCAAATTGGCCATATAAGAGTTTTTTAAAAATCAATTTTGCCAGTTTACGTTCACGGTGACTCATTTCCATATAAATGATCTGACTTTATTAGAATCCAAAAAATGTGCCTGGATTCCCTCTTCTTTTTATTTTTTCACAGTCCTGAGGATGAATGAGGTGAAAATGTTTAAAGCCATGTAGGTCTATAGTGAAGTTTTCTAATTATATTTTTATTTTGTTGGCAGTGTACCAGTTACAGCAAGAGGCACCTCGTCCCAAGAGGATCGTTTGTCCCCGGGAGGTGAGTGTCCACCTATTTCCAATGCACCTTGTTAAATGTGAGGAACTGTCAGCACTCTGCTGATATCGGAGGGATTTCAGGTTTCCTGGGAGTTGATTTTTATTAATGTCTGAGTTAGAGTGTCACCAAATATAACATCTTCATAATCTATATTTTGAAAGAAGACATGGCTTTAAAAGTACTTACAAACTAATTTCAAATAGAAAGCTTTTCATTTTTTAGATATTGCAGAGGTAATTCAAACATCCTGTGTAACGTCCACTACCCCCAAACTCAGGATGTTTTCTGGACGGTTTTCGGCGGTAGTGGTGTTACTGTAGTTTTGATTATGTTAGCATTTGTGTGTGTGAAGCATTTTAAACAGAGAACAAGTACAAACAATACATACTTGAGTACTCTCAAAATCCATAGTTAGAAGTTGGGCATGGTGGCACACTCCTATCATCTCAGTACTTAGGAGGTTAAGAGAGGAAGATTGTAGATCCAAGACCAAGACCAACCTCCACAACTTAGTGGGACCCTATTTCAAAATAAAAAGGGCTGAGGGTATAGCTTAGAGGTAGAATAGGCTCAACCCCCAGTACCAGAAGAAGAAAAAAATCCATAGTTAGCAAATCTTTGTTCCATAATATTTACTTGACCTGTATAAAATAATAAAGCTGTACATGAAACATGACTGTCTTAAATCTTGGAGATAGCTTTAAAAATACACCAACTCATAAACATCCTGACCAGCTCACTGAAGTTTCTCCAGCCCCTGCTTCACTAATCATTTCTTTAGTCACCTGGGGTACCAGCAAGATTTCCAGCTGGGCGTGGTGGCCATGTTTGTGATCCCAGCATTTGGGAGGCTGAGACAGGAGGATCGTGGTTTGTGGATGGCCTCGGCTACTTAGCAAGGCCCTCCGTAACTCGGTGAGACCCTGCATGAAAATAAACAAAAAATAGGTCTGGGGGTGTAGCTTGGAGGTAGAATGTCCCATACCCAGTACCATAAAAAAAAAAAAAATTGAAGGCAGGACTGAGACTGTATTTTCTGTTTTTATCCTGACCAATTTCTTTAATAGCCAGATAATAATCTTCAAACTAAGGGCCCACAGGTCCCTGTTTTATTTTTGTTATTAACTTTGATTAAATGTAGAGAAGCAGAGAGGTTTCAACATACCACATGTACCAGTCAAGAAGGAAAGACTTTAGTTCCAACACTCAGGAGGTTCATTCAACAGCATCAATACTTTCTGGATCCGGTTTGAACCTGTTTCAAAGACTTAGGGACATATATAACTACATCTTAAGCTCTAATTTAGCCTAGCAGTAATAACTATTTCTACATAAAATATTTTCTGTGGAAGTACACTTATCAGGAAATCTCAGTTTTACCACATTCTGGACTTCCTAAGAATATTACTAGACAGAAGAAATTATCTCATAATTATGAAAAAATCCAAGATGAGTTTCAATTTATTAGTCTGATCTGCCCCTGTTGCTAACTTTATAGTCTGCTGGCCTTCAGTGTTAAATAATATTAAAATAGGAAAAGATAGGAAGTTAGGTGCAGTGGCACACACCTATAATTCCAGTGCTTGAGAGTCTGACACAGGAGGATCACAGGTTCAAGGCCAGCCTCAGCACAGCAACTTAGACCCTCAGCCACTTAGGGAGACCCAGGTTCAAAATAAAAAAGGACTTGGGATAATTTAGAGGTAGAATGCTTCAGCGTTCAAACCCCAGTACCAAGAGAGAGAATAAACATAAATCTTTAAGTGAAATACTCTAAATAATGGTGTTTTCACTGAGATTTAGGAAACAAGCCAGTAAACATTCCTTTACTCCTGATTTTAATTTAATGTTTCTACAGCAGAACAATTATAACCATATGTAGAGATATAAGGTGCTTGGATACCTAAAGGAGCACAACCAAGACTTCTCCCCGGGGCCATTAACAAAGGTTCGCCAGGCAGGGCTGTGCACAGCTCTCGAAGCCACGTGGGAACAGCGGCGGCCATTCATTTGTTCCTGTACTCAGCAGGACTCTCCGGAGAGCCTGATTCCTTTCAACTTTGGTGTAGACATTGGAAATATAACCAAGAACTTGGCTCCTGGCATGCTCAGTGTCGCACTAGAAAGGAAGAAAAGTACGATATAACGAAATACGTATTTAAGGTTTTACCTCTGTAGGTGCATGTGGGGGTGTGAGAGAGAAAACCTCTTTGCTTCTCAAAACCCCGAAGACCTTGTCACTTGTCCTTTGAGCCAGGAGGAACGTGAGCAGAGGAGATGGGCGCCTTCAGATGTCTTCTTAGAAACTCTTCCAAGTCACAGTGCCCGCTGTGACTCCATTTAAGATGGCGCGTCCATCACTGTCCGCTGTCATTGAAGACCATGGGGTGTGGCTTTCCTTCTGCTCTTCTGCTCTCCTCTGACTCTTAAGCCAAGCTTTTCAACTTTCCACCTTTACCGCTTGATCCCTTCATAACTGGGGCCTGGTTGGTGCTTGAGCCTTAGCCAGCTGGCCTACAGAAGTCCAATGCCCCGTTCCTACCACAACCCTGATGTGAAATGGAGACTCATCGGCTCCATTTCTTACCCACACAGCATGGGGCCCAGCCGGCCAGGCAGGTGTCAGGTGATACAGGGTCAGGCTTGCTGGAGGAACAGGTGCAGCCCAGGTGGGTGCCAGCAGCCTCTCTTTGTCTTCCAGTCTGAGTTAACTGTAATTCCTTCCCAAATTGCCAGGCCTCCCAGAACTTGGCCTCTGGAGAGTGGTAGTCCTGCCTCCTCTTGGATGCTGGGGAAACCGAAACCCTTTTTCCTGCTGCAGACGGTGTTTAGTCAAACGATTTTGCTGGCCACGCACCTGCCTGCTCGGGGGACGTGCCTAATGAAGACAGAAAGCCTTCCCATTAGAGCGTATGGCCAGAGATGGAAGAATTATTAACACATTTACATATAGTCACATAGACTGTTTCGTTTGAATGATGAATTATTTTTGCTGTACATTTTTTCCTAGTTCATCTGTCCTCTTAACTAATAGGAGTCCACATTCTGGGGAGAGGGGAAGTGTGGATTGAACCCAGGGGCATTCTGCTTCTGAGCTAGACCCCCCATGCCTTATTTTATTTTGAAATAGGGTCTTGCTAAGTTGCTGAAGCTGGTTGGTCTTGAACCTGTCTCAGCCTCCCAAGTGCTGGTCTTACAGGCATGTGCCACTATGCCTGGCTCATATCTTCCCTCTACACACAGCTTTCTGCCCTCCTCGTTAGCTTTCAGTCCATCTCTTCCCAGCCTTCCTTCCCTGGTCCTGGCTGACTTTCTCTAGCAGCCTCATTCTCTGTTGTCTCTCTACAAACTATGTTGGGATAGGGTCTTTAAGTTCACAGGATAAGGGCCCACATTTGGGAAAATGCACTGTGCAGTTGCATAGATAAGACACACTGTCGATCCAGGGTAAAGCCACAGAGAACCTGACTTGATAACCGATCACAGGAGATGCCAGCCCCCTAGTGAGACAAGGGTACAGGCTGACTCTGCAAAGTCCAGCAAGCTAGCAGGCCCGAGAGGAAAGGGGGCTCGGCTGCAGGTCGGCTTGGTCTCCTCTTGACTTCTGGTTGCACTGCCTTCTCGCTGTGTGACTTAGAGCAAATTTCTTACTCTCCAGGGAGATGGAGACGGAACCTAAAAGTAAACACTGGCTTTTCAAATTTACTATCAATATGGGAAGCATCTAGTGTGGTTCTTGGGCCATAATTGACACTCAGTTGATGCTCCCAGTTTAAGACAGATTCAGAAAACTGTCAAGAGCGGGCTGTACGACAGTCACTGGAGACAGTCAGAGCAATGGCAGCTCCTTGAATAAGAGGGCAAAATGACATCGATGAAGAACAGAATGAGATGCCTGGGTCAGGAACTAAACCACCAGGACAGAAGGTCCTGAGGACGAGGAACAGAAGCCCAGCGCCAGTCAAGCCAGGCAGGGTCGGCCACTGAAGTAACAGTTCATTGCCTTCTTGAGCCGCGTTGCTGTGAATTAATATTTATGGGGCTTCGCGGCACCTGGCACTCTGCGGGCACTTCCTGAGTGCTCCTTGCCAAGAGACACAGAACGCCTTCCAGGATGCAAACTCCTCACTTGCCCTTTCTGTCAAGCATCAATCCGTCACTCACAAGCATTTATTAATTACCAAATGTGTGCCTGGGTGGCCTGCCAGAACTGTGCAAAATACTGACTCCTGAAGTCATTGCTCTAGCTAAGACCTCTCCCCTGGGCTCCAGATGCCTCTGTCCATCTGTCCACTTGGCCTCGGCAAGTAAATATCCCATAGTCCTCCAGGAGCCTATGTCCAAAATAGACCTGGGTCCCCTCCCGTCTGTTCAGCGGCACCTGACTTCAGAAACCTGGACCCTCCTCGTTCCCTCTTACCCCTTCTCTTCTGTTCTTTGAGCAGAAGATGGTGGAGCATACCTGTGATCCAGTACTCGGGAGACTGAGACAGGAGGATCACAGGTTTGAGAACAGCCTCAACCGTGTAATGAAACTCTCAGCAACCTAGCGAGACCCTGTTTCCAAATCAAAAATAGAAGGGCTGGGTGGGGGATGTATCTGGGAGATAGAATGTCCCTGGATTCGATTCCCTATACCACAAAAACAAAGTGTCACTTTGACCTCCAAATACATCCTGCATGGCTTGCTTCCCTCCAATCCATGGCCAGCATGTGGTTGGCGCCAACTTAGTTTCTTGCCTGGGATGGTGCAAGTCAGGGGCCTCCTGCCTGATCTCCTGGCTTCCCACTCTCCTGCAGCCAAAATTCACATACGCACACACGCACGCACGCACGCACGCACGCGCACGCTCCACTCATCAGACGGGAGCCCAGATCATCACTGTTACACACCAGTCAAGACCTTCCAAAGCTTTTCCTCACTCTTAGAGTAAAACTTCTTGCTATGGCCCCAGGGACACAGCCCGTACCCTGCTGCCCCGTTCTTCTTGGACTGCCGGCCCTTTGCCTGCAATCCCCTTCCCCAGGCTCTGGGCAAGTCCAAGCTTCAGATCACATATCACCCAATAACAGAGGCCCTCCCTGAACCCCATAAAATGAGCAGCACCTCCACCATCTTAGCTATTCTCTTGTGTCACCCTATTTATTTCGTCTGTACTTTAGTAATCCCATTTTGTCCCCAGAGACATGTTCTGAGACATCCTGTGGGTGTCTGAAATGGTGGCTAGTACTGAACCCTGTACATACTATATTAGTTTTTTCTTATCCATATACCTGTGATAAAGTTTAACAGTAAGAGACTAGTGATAATAATAACACAGAACAGGCTGGGCCTGGTGGCAACGTGCCTATGATTCTAGTACTTGGGAGGCAGAGGCAGTGGGATTGGAGGTTTGAGGTCAGCCTTGGCAACACAGCAAGATCCTGTTTCAAGATAAAATATAAAACAGGGCTGTAGATGTGGCTCAGAGGTAGAATGTCCCTGGGTTCAATCCCCAGTATCACAACCAAAAGAAAAATAAATAAAAATAAAACAGAAGCCAGGCGTGGTGGCGCATGCTTGTAATCCCAGCATTTGTGAGGCTGAGACCTGAGGGTGGCGGTTCGCAGACAGCCTTAGCCACTTAGTGAGGCCCCTGTAACTTAGTGAGTCCCTGTTTCAAAATAAAGAATAAAAAATAGGGCAGGGGTTGTATCTCAGAGGTCAAATGCTCCTGGGTTCCATCCCCAAACCCACTAAAATAAAATAAAACAATTTAATACTTACTGTAAAGTAAGTTACTTAAAACTTACTAGTTGTTTATTTCTGAAATTTCCCATTTAATATTTTCAAACCATGGTTGATCACGAGAACTGGAATTGCAGAAAGAGAAGCTGCAGACATGGGACGACTACTTAAGACACTCGCTAATATACTTTCTGAACATATGCCTTGAATTGTTGCTTGTACTTCTCTCCGCAAAAGAATGCATGCTCCAGAAACGTGGACAGCCTTAATCAGAGGCATGTTCCTGGCATGCAGCAGAGCCCAGCACAGTGGGTAATCCGTAAACATGGAGGAAATTCATAAAAAAAAATTAAAAAGGCTAGATATCGCTAACGTAAGGAGTTGAGAGGCCTCAAGCTATTACTAATAGCATATCAGGTTTATTCAATGCTGTGATTAGGGTAGGGAGTTGGGCTTTTGGCAGTTGGTAAGGTTCTTAAACACAGACTAATATTTTTTCCTGGAATAGTCCAAGTTTCTTTTAGGCCTTTCCAAAAGGCCAAAATGTCAAGATTTACTTGCGTGACTAGCTTAAAGTCTAATTTCACTAGAATTACCGAAAGGCTATACCAAACACGCAGAAACCCTTTTGTGACTAGAAATGGTTCGGTGTCATTTGTCTCTTTTGAAATTGCTGGAGTCTAAAGAGAAGAAGTAAAATGACATACTATTATTGCAGATTGTTCCCCATTTCCTGCAACTTCATTTCTTGACACAGAATAATCTATTTCAAAAAACCGTATTTTTTTAATACAAACGTGGATTGTGGGACTTTTCTAGAGTTCATGATCAGAGCCAGTTTTGTTCTTGGCTGTCAGAAGTTAAAGAACAGGTAACAATGGCCAGTCTTACACCGAAGTGGTGCCTCGCTACCTGTGTTCTCTCCCAGAGAACTGCATTCATTTTTAAACGCTGCTTGAAATAGTCCTTCCTTCTTTGTGCATATTTTCCCCAGTTTTTTTGGTGTCGCTAAATATCTACCAATTTAATCTTTATCTGTAAAATTCTTCTTTGGAGCCCACACAAGCGTTCTGTCCCTTCATTACATCTTCTAAGTTTTCATTCATCCGCCTAGACTTCACAGTTGTGTGGCTCTGGGTGTTGGTCTTGTCTTAAGCATGTCAGGAGATGTTAACAAGCGATCGTGGTTTTCCAAATCGTTCTCGACTCGCTGGAAACTTTCAAATGAAATATTTTAAGAAAGTTCAAAGGAGTCCCCCTCTTCCATATTCATCAACAATAAATGTTTTAAAACAAAGTGCATTTGGTGGGACGTGAAAATCCTGCTTATTCCAGACATCTAGGCACGTACATCTTTAAAGCCATGAGATTGATTCTGCAAGTCACATACAAAATCAATTGCATTACCCTTTAATTGGCCTCATGTGTAGTAATCAGAAGGCTATTTCTTCCCTGGTAAGAAGTATTTCTATTCTTTTCATCCTAGATCTTCTCCACTGGTCTCTTTTTTTCTTTGTAATATTGACACATCCAAGAATAAAGGGCGGCTTCTTCATCATCTTTGCTCCCGGCTTTCACCTCCCTCATGAGGCAACAGCCTTTTTTCTTGTGATTTTTGTTCTGAACGAGACCTTTTTGGTTTTAGACTTTCTGTAGGATAGTCAAGAAAACCCTCTTGCAAAATTGATGTTAGAGAAAAAAGTTGACATAGGAGTTTTTGCTTCCTAAAAATAAAACCAAATGTTTTGAGCTTTTCTTCATAAATATTTCCTTCTTATTGATAAGTACTCTGATCCACCAAAATGCATCACCTTCCCCACCAGAAAAAAAGCATTTATTCTCTTTGGAATGCTTTGAACCTCCTCTGAGGTAGCGCCGACTCCGCGAGTGTGCATCTGGAACCTATGTAGACGTTTTGAAGGTGAAGCCCGAAGCAGTGTCCAGGGGTCTGGAGGAGGGGGCTGGATCATGCCCACAAGGAGCAGCACGTCTGCCAAAGCATAAATTGAGATAAAAGTGCAATGAGGAAAATAAAGTGGAGATTAAATGGTGATCAGTAACAGGCTCTCAACAGCTTAGTGAGACCTTGTTTCCAAATAAAATATAAAATAGGTCTAGGAGGATAGCCCAGAGGTAGAAAGTCTCTGGGTTCCACCCCTAGTACCACCAAAAAAAAAAAAAAAAAGTCCAACTTAAATACATGTATTCCATTATGTACATAATTACTTGCAATGGCATAGTATGCTGTACTGTTCGTAGTTTTAGAAAAATAACCAGTGATGGCCTTGTGTCCTGTAGAAGCTATCCTCTGTCACCCTTCACTAGCCCGTGACAACTGTGACCACAGAAACCATCTTTTTCTTGGAGGGCTGGGAGTGGGGTGACCCAAACTGAGACAGAACTTTTACGAGGAATCTGGGCCATTTGGAAGGCCAACCTTACGCTGTTGTTAGTGTTAGATTGTCTGGCCTCAAACCTCCTGTTACAATTGAATTGCCATTGTGACAGTGCTGAGAAGTGGGACCTTCAGAAGCCTTCAGGTCACTGGGGCGCAGCCCTCATGAATGGATCCGTGCAGTACAGCCATCCAGGGAGCAGGTATCTTTTACACGGGCTGAGGTGGGCAGGACTTCCTGTTCCCTGCTTCTCACTGGTCCTTCCGCCATATTGTAGGGCATGAAAGCCTTTGCCAGATGCCAGTGCCATGCCTGCAGCCTTCGCAGCCTTCAGATCCATGCACCACATAAACTTCTATCATTTATAAATTACCCCATCTGTGGTATTATGTTATAGTTGCAAGGTGGATGAAGACAGCAGACAAACAGAAAGCAAATATCACGCTCCACCACGGAGCTGGCCATGGGTAGCTGTGGAGAAGAGGAGCAGGTGCCTAGCACTGGATGCCCTGGTGGGGTTTTAAAGACATGCTTCAGGATTCTGCTCACTGAGTGAACTGCAACTGGGAAGTAATGCTGATCAAAGCAGGTCACAGTTTATTCTGGATGAGCCTTGTCACCCAGGGGACTGTGGCTCAGCTGCCCCAGCATGGAGACACTTGAAAACCAATTTCTAGTCTTGACTCTATTTTCCATCAGAAAAAAATGTGGGTGGTGTAACGGATAGCGCAATCTCAGGCAGTCCCCACTTGAACAGGACTACCCTGAATGACATGGCTTCATTATTTACTCATTGTCCATCTTTTCCTAGCAACGAGAGCTAACGTGCATGCTCCGGGCACTAGGTCAAAAGCTTTACGTATGTTAGCCCCCACAGCAATCCCACGAAAAGTGTACTCCCTCTCATTCTACTTGAAAGGAATGAGACAAGCAGTGTGAGAGAGACAAAGGCCAGATTCCCACCCAGATAGTCCACGGCCAGGGCTCGGCTTCTAACCCAGTGCTTCTCTGGTTTAGCAAGAGCATCACCCGAGAACCTGTCAGGGATGCAGATTCTCTGGTCATACCTGCAGAATCAGAATGTCTGGAGCTGGGGCCCAGCAACCTGAGCTTTAACCAGCTCTGCCAGGTGGGAGGGGGCCTGGAGCTCACTCAGGGGAGAGGGGCAGCGTTTTACGGATTCTTCTTGATCCTGTCTGCTATTCCACGTGCCTTCCCTATGTCCTAAGGAGAGAAGAATCAAGAGGCTTTTGCCGCCTGATACTGGTTGCCCTGCACTGTGCTAGACTTTCTTGAATTTCAAAGCAGACACCAAGTCATCCTCTGTTTCTTCTAAAAGTACTAATTCTGGATGTTATTTTTCATCTTTTAAAACCATGCTTTCACTTTTCTGTGTCTAACTCTCCCACACTCTCTTACACCGCAGAGATCAAATGTGAATCATTGTAAGCGAAGGCTTAATTTAGCTGGATCCCCTGACTCCATCCTCATCTGTTTTCTGGTATTATACCTCCACGGTTATGTCTGTATCGCAGGTTAACATAACTGTTCAAACTCAGTTCTAACAAGATGGCTCATATTCATGCTTATTCACGTGCAGGATATACTGTTATGAAAGTCGGCTCTTTGGGAATGTTCTAGATATTTTGCTTACCTATGACTATGTACACATCATCATTGCTAAATTTCCTCTGGTTTTGTGTACATCTTTTTATTAATAAAGATAACGAATTCGTTGCCATTATGTTCAGAATACTTTGAATCACATTTTCTTTTCTCTAAGATGCTTGGTCCATTAATCAGCCAATCATTCGTGTGTTTAATGAGTATCTCTTGATTCAGGATGTTAGGTGACTAATTTGCTAATAGAAAACAATCCAGAAGTGACACTCCTTCAGCGCTGCCTCCTCGCCTCAGTCTACCACTCCCCTGTCATCTCCAGGCTGACATTGACCGAGCCATTGGTAATCAGTCACCTTCGGCCATGTCCTTTAACAGATCAGCCTCACTCACCCTCAACTCTGAGCACACCGCATCTTCCCTGTCTTGTTGAACAGAATAGCAAGCTTTGCTTTAGCGATGGTATCTTTTTCCTCTTCCTTATTTACATGGCCAGTGTCATCTCCCTATCTACTATAGAAGGAAATTAAATAGCCTTGGCACAGCTTGACAAAGGCGTGTTGGTTTACATCCAGCACCTTGTGTCCTTCTAGGTAATTACACATCGATTGTTTGATGAATCAGTCCTGCATCTTCCTGGATATTTCTACCAAGGCTCAAATTACCCTTCCAGAGTGTGCCTTTGCTCTGCTGAGGGGCTCAGAAGTCCATAACTCCTCAAAGACCAAGGTTAATGCTGTCTTGTCAACAGCTTTCAATTCAAGAATGCAGATCAGACACTGTTGTGTTTCAATAATCTCCACTGTATAAAAATAGAATTTGATCATTTTCTGCCTTACTTCACTGTGGTGTTTTAAGTTGGCACCAATATACCATAGCTGAAAAACTAATGGTTCTCTCCTAGTGTAGGAAATGAAAAGGCATGCTCACAAACAGATTATTTAAAGCCAGGTGTGGTGGTACACACTTGTAATCCTAGCATTTGAGAGGCTTTGATCGCTGTTCGCGGACAGCCTCAGCTACTTAGTGAGGCCCTTTGCAACTCAGTGAGACCCTGTTTCAAAATAAAGAATAAAAAATAGGGCTGGGAGTGTAGCTCAGAGGTAGAGTGCCCCTGGGTTCCATCCCCAGTACCTCAAAACAAAACAAAACAAAAAAACCCAAGAGATTATTTGACACACACACACACACACACACCCTCCCATTAAATTAAAAGGACCATGAGGTATTGGCAAACTCTGTGCTTTGAGCTAACTGCAAAATGTCCTAAAACTGAATTTTGGAAATGGGCTCTCACATCTATTGGTCTAGAAGAGGCACTGGAAAACTTCAGGTCACTGACTATTTTGTAATCAAGTTTTATTGGAGCCTATCAGTGCTCACTCCCTTCTGTATATTGTATGGGTGCTTTCAGGATTCTGTGGCAGAACTGGATGACATGGTCCTCCAAGCCTAAAGATTTCCTAGCTAGCCCTTGCAGGAAAAAGTTAGTCGATCACTATCTCTGCAGCAAATGTAATTTTGAAGAGTGAGTTAATACAAATAAAACAGAATAAATGAGCTGGCACCCATCTACTCGAAGTATTGGTCTTGAATTTCTACCATCTCCTAAATACTATGTAGTGTTATAAAAAAGAAAATGCCAGCTCTATAATTTGGGAAGGATTTTATTCCAAGCCATTCTAAGGAACAGCTTGGCCTCCAGATTTAGCACATGTAAATGGTGGGAGAGGCCAAGACACTCACAAGAGGCAGGTGCTCGTCTCCTTGCTCGTCTCCTGGTCATTTTATCCCTTGCCAAGAACTGGCAGCCTGTTAGAAGAGGTGGCACGGTGCCCTGGAGCAGGGAGCCAGAGGGGTGTGTGGGGTTGTTTTTGGGAAACATCACCTAAGCATGTAACCAACCTCCCTTTCTTCAATCTCAAGAACAAAGCTAGTATTACCCTCCTACCTAAAGTGTCTATGCTATAAATTCTAATTTCTAGTAAGAATGACTTGCAAGGTGAAGAGTGCTATGTCTGCAGCTCCCAAACCCATTTTTGTAAAGTTAAGTGAATGGGCAATAAAGGCATAAACAAATAGGAATACCATAAAATAATATGGAATATAGCCAAGCTGTATGCATGCACGTTATAAAGATGTTTCAACCTTTCATCTATCCTATCAAATGTTGGAAAATTTTTATACTAAAGTGTCAAGAAGAGAAAACAAAGACTGTTTGTACTGGAAGAACAAAGTTCAGGTGTGCTCTGGCCCAGGAACAAAAATATCCCCCGGGGCGTGCAGCCTGACGGGCAGGAGAGCAGCTCCGTGTCTAGGCTGCAAAAGCACCAAAGTCATGCTCAGGAATCCACAATGTGGACTAGAGAAGTTGTCATAAAAAGAGTGGGTGGGAGCGAGGACAGATATTAATAAGGCACTTTCACTCTTATCTACCATCATATCGGGAATTATCAGTGGTTGCCTGTCTTAAATAATAGAAAACGGACTTCTAGATTTTATGGCATTGTTATGATATAGAGAACTGACTGTGGGCCCGAGGTCAGGGACTGGCTTTCAACTCTGAGTCTGCTGCTGGCCTTGGTGACCTATCACAGCAAAGGAGCTACCCACTCTGGGCTGCGCTTTCTCACCTGTGGGAAGGATGCAGGGATACAAGGCACACCTTCCGGGTAGAAGAACAAACGCACAGCACTCTGAAGGCATTCGGGAGGCTGAGACAGGAGGATCATGGTTCGCGGACACCCTCAGCTGCTTAGCCAGGCCCTTTGCAACTCAGTAAGGCCCTGTTTCAAAATAAAGACTAAAAAATAGGGATGGAGGGTAGCTTGGAGGTAGAATTCCCCTGGGTTCCATCCTCAGTACTAGGGGGGAAAAAAAGCCTCCATAAGGGGGCTAGTTTTTTTTTTTTTAAGTGAATGAACATTTCACCAGTCAAGTCTCATTTCTTCCATCTCCCAAGCTCTGTCTACCTGTCTCTCTCTTTGAATATATTCATTTTTTCCATTACTTTGAGCGTGTAATATTCTTGCACTTCTAGAAGGGGGAGAAAGAAAAAGAAGCTTCCAGGAGAAGAATAAGAATGATAGACATTCTTTGCTTTTTCCAAAGTACATACAATACCACTTAACCCAAATAGCATTAAGCTTTGGAGGAAGGCATTTACCAACAGGAGAGAGGACTTGGACGAGCTCACCCAGTCTCTCCCCTCTAGAAATTCAGCAGCGGTGCTTGTTTTCCTTTGATTTGATTCGATTCTGTTGGGTACTTCAAGCTCTTTGGGCCTGAGACGTATGTGGAGAATTTAACAAGCGTTCTGAGGATAATAATGAAGATGAATTACTGATGGGAAAGTGAAGCCTCTTAGAAAAGGTTAAAAGAACAAGGATTATTTAGTTTGAAGAACAGCAGTCAGGTGGCAGAGATGTCTCTAATAATGGGGTCTTTATTCTGTAGAGAAGAGGCTCAGATTCTCATTTGCACTGAAGACCCAAGGAAGGGAAGAAGCAAAAATTTGAAACACAAGGGATATGAGGTTGGATAGTAAGATAAAATGTTCATCCATGATTCAATCCTGGATTTTGATTTCTCTTCACAAGACTTTGTGAGCCAGGCGTGGTGGCGCACGCTTGGAATCCCAGCATTTGGGAGGCCGAGACAGGAGAATTGTGGTTCACGGCCAGCCTCAGCTACTTAGTGAGGCCCTTTGCAACTCAGTGAGACCCTGTTTCAAAATAAAGAAAAAAAAAATAGGGCTGGGGGCGTAGCTCGGAGGTAGAATGATGCCCCTGGGTTCCATCCCCAGTACCGCAAAAAAAAAAAAAAAAAAAAAGACTTTCTATTTTTAAATAAGATGCCTTCTAATAGGAGATATCAGAAGGATGGGCAGGCCAACATAGCATGTTTAATTTTCCTTCCCTGCTGGGAGGCCAGCCAATCTGGCCAATGTGGCCTCTGCGGGATTTGGCTCGATGGGAGGAAACAGCCATTTGGTTTGGAATTGTGGCATCAGGATGTCAGAGGGTGAGGGCAGAGCTCCAGTCTGGAGTGCCAGGTCAGAGCCTAATTGGGTTGTCCAAACAAGGAGGGCAGTGGTGTGTTGGGAGCCAATATGTGGTTGCAAGGGACCACAGTGCCATGGTGATGCAGCAAGGGGAGGGGTCAGATGTGCAGCTGGGAAAATGAGCAGGGCACCATCGTGCCTGGGCCTCTGAGCCAAATCCACGTAGAGGTCCTGGGAAGGTGCCGACTTTCTAGGACAGTGTGCATCTTCTCAGGGTTTTGGAATCACTGCCCCAAGCATGTTTTCCAGGCCTGGGTATGAGTCAGAATCCACCTGGTGAGCTTGGAAAACCATACAGAGGCATGGCTCTGCTGTAGGAATTAATAGGAGTAGTGCTTAGAATTCCATCATGAACACAGAAACCCTGCTGGGTACATCTGGCACCCAAAGAGAGGGAGGAAGGGAGGGCTGGAGGATGATGGGAAGGACACGAGGAAATCCCCTGAACAGGAAGAAAAGCTGATCAAAGGATTTCAAAAAGGATGTCCAGTAAGACATCTCCAGGGGTATCCGGTCCAGGACTGAGGTTCCTCAAGCAACAGAGGGGGAGGGTTAGCACCAGAGAACCAGGGTAATCTAGCCTGCCTGTGCCCTGCTTAGTCCTTTAGCAATGAATATGATAATGTATCTCACCTCTGGAGAGGTGGTGAGGTTTGAATGATGCAGGTAAAGTACTTAATGCCTGGGACATAGTAAGTTTTTTTCTTTTTCTTTTTTGTGATACTAGGGATTGAACCCAGGGGCATTCTACCTCCGAGCTACACCCCAACCCCCTTTTTTTGGTGATACTGGGGTTCCTGGAAACCCTTCTACCTCCAGGCTACACTCTCAGACCTATTTTTTAAATATATTTTTATTTGGAAACAGGGTCTCTTAAGCCAGCACGGCTGGCTTCAAACCTGCGCAATCCTCCTGTCTCTGCCTCCCAAGTGCGGGGATTACAAGCGTGCGCCACCATGCCCGGCTACCCCCAGCCCTTTTTATATTTTATTTTTTGAGACAAAGTCTCGCTAAGTTGCTGAGAATCTTGCTACTGTCTTTGATCTAAAGATAAAACCTGTAATACAAGTACTGAGAATACAGGTATGTGCCACCGTGCCCAGCTACGTGGTCAATTCTTAATAACTCTCAGTGGTTGTGGCTGCTAAGCTCCGCGGTGCCTGTGAACTCACTTGACAGTGTCTCCTAATGGCTTCTGTTCCTGCTGCGAATTCCAGGGGCAGAACATTGGAGCAACTTATCTGGGTTCACATGTTCAATCCCCTTGTCTAAAGAATGTGGGACCTGGATTAAGGGCTGGGTCCTGCCATTCTTTGTGTTCCTCAGTCTCTGCTGCAGATGCAGAAGGCTGGGAGAAAGAAAGTTTTGTCCCTGTGCCTTAGAGGCATAAAGTATCGAGATTTTAGCTGCAACTACTGACAGTCTTTCCATGGATGCCACTATTGAAATTTCTAAGATTCTCAGAAGAGACTTAGGAGCATTAAGAAAACCTGGTTTTCAATGAATCTGTTACTTCTTTGAAGCTGAGCTCTGTGAAGGGGACATGTCTACGTGCTGGGCAACAGAGAAAACAAGAGCTCCTCCCTCAAAGAGCTCATGTTCGGAGCCCAGAGAGGCCAGCAAACCCAAAAAACACCCAGTAAGAGTGTCTGGCCCTAACTCAGCCCTCTGTAGGGTCCAGAAAGAGACTAGGAAACAGGGCCCAAGAGGTCTTCCCACAATGCAACATATCAGCTCTTATTTCTAAAATCCAGGTTAAGGCACAGAGAGATGGGAGAGCCCGTGTTCAACTCGAGACAGAGGAAATAGTCTACCAAAAAGTGGGCTAAAAAATACAAGCAAATAGGGCCTCATCAAGAACTGGGGAAGGGTTCTGGCTGTGGTGGTGCACATCTGTAATCCTGGCACTTGGGAGGCTGACACAGGAGGATCATAGGTCTGCAGCCAGGTGCAGCAACTTAGTGAGACTCAGCCACCTACTCAGACCCTATTTCAAATACAGAAATAAAATAGGGCTGGGGGATAGGTCAGAGGCAGAGTGATCCCCCCAAAAAAAAGAATGGGGACATGAGTATGTGGTAGGGTAAGAGCACATGTGCCCAAATACATGAGGGCCATCCCAGAAAGATCCGTAAGCTATCATGTCTTTATTCAATCAATATTTATTGAGCACCTATTAAGTGCCAGCACTGCTCTAGACTCTAGAGATGGGGCACAAAATTTCTGCCCTTGGTGTAGTTTCTATTTGAATGGAGGACATTGCCAACTAAACTAAACACAGGTTAGGATCCTTCAGAGAAACAAAACTAGAAAATAAAGATCTATTATAAGGTGGATCAGAAGTCCCACGCCATGTCTCGGTCTGCAGAGGAGAGCCGGAGGTGCAGTTGGAAGGCCCTGGAGTCACTGTGCTGGTTCCTAGTCTGGGTCAGAAGGCCTGAGAACCAGGAGCACGAGGGCAGGAGATGGTAGTGTTCCAGTCGAAGCAGTCGGGCAGAGAGAGAAAGCGCCATCCTTCCCCTGCCCTGTGCTTTATTCAGGCCCTCACCAGATTGAATAAGGCTCATCACATTAGGAAGCCCCATCTGCTCTCCTCAGTCTCCCGATTCCAATGCCAACCTCTTTCAGAAACACACTCACAGACTCAACCGGAAGCAATGTTTAATCAGCTGTCTGGGCATCTCATGGCCTGGCCAAATTGACACATAAAACTGACCATCACACCACACAGGTAAAATATATAATATCTTAGAGGGTGATAAATGCTATGGGAACCCAATAAGCCAGAAAAGAGGGGTGCGATGTGCCAAGAAGAGAGGGTGACACTTTTGAGTAGGGTGGTCTGGCGAGGTCCCGCTGAGTTGTTTAGGTCTGACCATCTGGCAGTGGGGAACCAGTGAAGAGTTTTGAGCAGAGAGAAAGGCGATGAAATTTGCCTGATCTCGGTGTGAAAAACAGGTTGGATGATAATAGAAGTAAGGACGGGGAGATGAGTCAAAGCATTGACCAGGCCAGTGGCCCACAAGAATGGAAGGCTCAGTGGATGTGGAGATGGGAGGCCATTTCAAGAGCAGAGACAGAACAGAAAGACTTGGTGACGGATTGCAGGAGAGTGGCGGGAGGAGAGGGAAGAATGTGGCCGGTGGTGTCTGGCTCCAGGCCTCGGCGAGGAATTCACAGGAGAGGAGTGGAGGAGGTTGCACCCTCAGCTATGATGAACAGATTTTCCTGGGCCAGTCAACCTCCCCAGGTCCCCAGCATAGAGATATTTGGGCATTTTAACAATGTGAAGAGCCGCACGGCTATTTCAGCAGAATTGGTGTGTTCTCTGAGTGCATTAACTCTCTTGACCTTTGGACAGTTTCTCTTCCTCTTGGTGTAGAAGAAGATTGTGGGTTTTGGTGTCAACATCAACCGGATTTTGGGTTGGATCTCAGCTCTACACCTTTTGGTGATCTGCAAGTGATGTAGCCATCTGCAAAGTGTGGGTGGTGGTCGCTGCTTGATCTGTTTGTTGGGGAATGAAGTATCCATGGCGACAGAACTCGTTCTCAATGGGCTTCTCCTCTGCTTCTCCCAGTCCCACCTACAAGGAAGTGCTGGGTCAGGAGGGCAGAACCGGAAGACCACACCAAGGAGCAAGGGTGGGAGGAGTGGGTGGCACTTGGGAGTGTCTCTGCATAGAATCCTCAGCCTTTGCTTTTCAGATCTAAATACAATACCCGGGCATTCCATGCCCCTCGCTCACGATGGATCCTGCACAGTGGCTCATCTAATAAAACCTAGGAGGTCAGAATGTCCTGGAGGCCCATCCTGGACTCACTTTCAGATGACTCTTCCACACTGGTGCCGCGGTGCCTCCTTCCCTGGAGGGGCTGTGAGTGGGGAAGCCGTTCCCATTCCAGTAGACAGAGCAGAGTTCCAAAGCAGCCTCGTTCCAGGGGCTGGAGCCCAGCGCAGCCCGGGCTTTACACATCCATTGGCATGCTTACATAGCACGGATGGTTACTCCTAAGAAATAACTTAAATTTTTTTCTTTAGTGTTTTTTATAGTTCTCATTGTTTAAATTTTTTCCAAGTGGGGAGTGGATTCCCTTATTAATCTTGTTGACATTTGAATCTGCTTAATTTTGTAATCTGGGCTACTTTCTTGATTAGTAGGGGGTATTTCACCAGTACTGTCTTTTTAAAAAAAATAAATGTATAAATTACCTGTATTATCAAAAACAAATATTTTCTATTATGTGTGTGTGTGTGTGTGTGTGTGTGTGTGTGTGTGTGTGTTACTAGGGATCGCATCTAGAAGCAGTCCTTCTACCACTGAGCTATGCCCTCAGCCCTTTTATTTTGAAACGAGCTCACTAAATTATAGCATACTAAATTATAGCCGAGAACCTGTGATCCACCTGTCTCAGCCTCCCAGATGCTGGGATTACAAGCACGCACTACCATGCCCGGCTACTGATTTCTAAATCAAATCCTGAGGGAGAAAACGTGAAGGTAGAAAACAAACCGACTGAATGGGAACCGCTTTGGTCTTGAATCTCCTCGCCGGGAATTTGTGTGCATCTAACTATCAACAGAATGTCTAGGTCAGGTTGTTAAACTTCCTGACTTGAGTCAGAACTGAGTATCACCATTGTTCACATTTTAAGGTTAATTACAAAAAAAAAAAATGGCCGGTAGATTTCTCTGATATATTATGGTCAAAACCAGAAGGAATTCGCCTATATGTGCTCTTTGCTGCTTCCAGAAGCATTATAGTAACGCCATGAGAAAACGTAAGCCTTTCCATCTGAGATAGAAATAAGTGGGAAGTTTTGGTGTTTGTTTGATTTTCACTGATGCACTTTGACTCCAAGAATGTAAATTTTAACACTTGGGTTTTTTTTTGCCCCTTTCAACAGAGATCTTTGATGTCTGGTTAGAAAGAAATTATCCATACCTATTTTTGTGGATGAAATGCACCAGTGTCACCAGCACAAACCCCCCCGTCAAAAGTCTTTCCCTTCCCTCTTGATGCGTAGCTCTGAGAATCCAGCAGTCTAGCTGCTCTGTGTAGCAGGTTGCTAAATTGGGTTTTAAAATTATTTCTGTTAAGTAAAAATTGCACACATACCAGCTGCTGAGGGATTATGGAAGCTTTGTGTTTTCAATAATCGGAAACCTTGTTTACAGAGGACTCATGATATTATTTAAATGTCTTTATGTTGAATATAAAAGAACTTGTTTTTACCTCGGCAATAAGAACTGACTGTGAGGGAAACTCATTTACGGATTATGCTTCTTGGCGTTCACTATACAGCTGCCACCAGACGGTTCTTCCAAGCTTTTAAAAATTCTGTGGATTATTTCTTAAAACCAGAAGAATAAATTGGGGGATATATCAGGTAGCTTGGGAGCGCCTCATTCTCAGTCACAGAGGAGTCCTGGAAAAACTACAAAAAGCAGTACTTCTAGGCAAATTTATTCAAAGCACTCACTCTCTAACTCATAGTTGGAATGCGGGCTAGATGAAAGGCATCTTACGGTGGGTGGCCTTGGCAAAGAGAAATTAAGAATCATCCAGGTAATGTACTCTCTAGCTAAACTGCAAAATTCTGAGAACCATTGAAAGCCTTGATGCTGAGTGGTCTCTGCTGGAGAAGAAGTGTAGCCCATTGGCTAGGGTGTCCTATCTGGGTGCAGCTGCTAGCTGGCTCCTTAGCACCTCTGTGTAAAATAATGGCCCTCCTTTCCCTGGCGGTGTTGTTTGTACTTGTGTGAGATTACCCATGAAGCCCTCAGGACAGTCCCTGGCACAAAGGCCCCCCTCAATAAATGTTGAACTATTACCACAATGTTCTAAGTCTCACAGTTTTTCATAGGCGGAATCTCATCAAATCTCCAAAAGAGCCTTATTAAAATAGCACGTTATTATAACACCAGTACTATTGAAAATGGGGGGAAATGAGATGCGAAGAAGTTTAATAACCTACCCAGGCTCACGTCGCAGCTGGGTTGATGCTGAGCGAGACTCCACGTTCATATCCTTTGCCACGTTCTGCAAACTTTTAATGAGCACAGACATGCTTTGCTCTGGGAACGTTGACTCTGAACGTTCGCGATAATGACTTGCTGGAAGTTTTAGCTGCAGTTCTTCCCAGTTGAAAACCTGCTATGCCAAGATGTTATGGGTACCCTGCCTCTGAGAACGTCACCTGTGACTCTTCTTTGAGCTGCAGATTCAAGAGACACGCAGACCCTGCTGGTCCCTGGTCACATTTTGAGTGGCGGGCACTGACTATGAAGGGGGCCTCTCTCATAACTCAGTGTTTTCTTAATTGACCCTGAGTTGGAGCATACTGCAAAGGTCCCTGTCTTTTCCTTGTGGGACGAGTCCTTCAGCATTTTTTCGTTCTGACACCTGCAGGCAAAACCAACTCCAGGCCATCAGAGAGTAACTTTTGAATCTTTGGCAATGTTGTTTCATTGTTAATTTGTATTACAGTACATGCTCTGTATAGAAGGTTAATGAAATTCCTTTCTATTCAGGTGCATACTGAACATAAATCCAATTAGTCTTTATTCCATAAAGAGGCAAACAATTAGACAATTGGACCGTATAAGCTTCGTATTATGCAGAAATTCATATTGCATTGTTGAAAAGATTTTGAGAGCACTTTATTAATATTTTTTTTGGTGGTACTGGGGTTCCTGGAAGCCCTTCTACCTCCGGGCTACACTCCCAGACCTATTTTATTTTTGGAAACAGGGTCTCTTACGCCAGCGCCGCTGGCTTCGAACCTGCGTGATCCCCCTGTCTCCGCCTCCCAAGCGCGGGGATTACAAGCGTGTGCCACCACGCCCGACACTTTATTAATATTTTAAAATTTGATGATGAGGCGGTGCTCTGAACACGAATGCTTCTTTTTCTCTACATAAAGTAGTGAAATATAGGTGCCTGCTTTCTGAAATTCTGCTGCCTAACATGCGTGGCAGAAATGCAGGAGATTCCAGTAAGAAAGGGCGTCTTTATTCTGTGCTAGACATGGGGCAAAACCCTGAAAAACAAAGTTGCTGCTTCAGGAAACACAGGAAGCCAGAAACACAGGGGTGTGTCTTACAGTCTCAGCTGCTCAGGAGGCTGAGGTGGGAGGGTGGCTTGAGCCCAAGAATCCAAGACCAGCCTGGGCAAACTGATGAGGCCTTTTCTCACAAACAACCAAAAACCTCCCAGAGGAGGGAAGAGACCAGCAAGCAGATATTCAGAATTCAGTGAAGTAATGTTTCCTAGTGGAGAGAGATCAAAGGAGCTCTAAAAACATAGCGAAGAATGGACCTGGCCCTTCCTTTGATACAGAGGAGGCCCTCGCTGGGTACCAGAAATGGCTAGTACTCTTTGAATGGTTCTGTGTGCCAGGCACTGTGCAAACATATCACACTACTACTTGCTCACTTAACTATTACAACAACCAGATAAGTTTTGCCATCATTCCCATGGAAAGAAGGAGTCTTCTGAAAATTAGTATAGAGAACAGTAAAGTAGCAGAAGAGGGGGTGAGGGAAAGAGGAGAGGAGGGAAAGGAGGGGCACGGGAAAGAAGCAGACCGCATGATGTCATGTCCACATATGAATGTATTGCTATGACTCTATCATGCGATGGGAGTGAGCAAGGGAAGGGAATGGGGAATGAGAGGAAGGAAACCGACCCAACACCGGCGTGTACGTGTGTGAAGGCACCACTGTAACTTACTATCATGTGCAGTTGCGACCTCCCACCAGTAAAAAAAAAGGTGGGAAGCCGGACGTGGTGGCGCACACTTGTCATCCCAGTACTAGGGAGGCTGAGAGAGAAGGGTCGCAGGTTCGCAGCCAACCTCGGCTACTTAATGAGGGCCTCTGCAACTCAGTGAGACCATGCTTCAAAATAAAGAACAAAAAAGTGGGGCTGAGAGTGTAGCTCAAAGGTAGAATGTGCCCAGGTTCAATCCTCAGTACTGCAACAAATAAAAAACAAAGTAAGAAAACCGAGAAAAAGAGAAATGGCATTCACTTGTAATGCCAGCATTCGGGAGGCTGATACGAGAGGATCCCAATTTGCAGACAGCTTTGGCTACTTAGTGAGGCCCTCCGCAACTCAGTGAGACCCTGTTTCAAAATAAAGAATAAAAAATAGGACTAGGGGTGGAGCTCAGAGGTAGAAATGCCCCTGGGTTCCATCCCCAGTACGCTCCCCCCACACACACACACATAGGTCTGGCCCCAAAGCTAGGCAGTCTGAATCCAGACCCTGTTCCTCACCCTTCGTCTGAGCTGCCCGTTTTGGAAAGAGAATTCAAGACCTTAAGATAAGAACATATATAAAAAAAAATGATGGGCAGATTGGAGGAGCTCACATATGGACCTACCATAGCTCAGCATGGTTGGACCATGGGTTGTTGGGTGAGGAAGCCAGAAACGTGTGTGGGCTTCACCAGCGCAGGAGCACAGCGCGTGCGTTGTATGGGAGGGCTGGATGCACCAAGTCATCCTCAGTGTGGCGGTTTCACCATATTGGAGCCGTGGCTACAGTCATGAAGTAGATCTTATTCTAACAGGTGCAATCACCCCTCATACCCTTGGGAGATTGGTTTCAGGGCCCCCCTCAGATAGCAAAGTCTTCAAAGGTTCAATTCCCTTATATTAAGTGGTGAAGTGTGCACACGCCCTTCCATAGACTTTAGATTGTGTGTGGATTGCTTGTAATACCTAATATAATCCTTACACCTCACTTCATTCTCATAGATTTCTTATATCTCACTTTATTCACGTGGATTCAACATGGTGCTTGACATGCAGAAACCCGAATTTTGCTTTTGGGAACTCTCTGGAATCCTTTTTGTAAACACTCTTCGTTTGCAGTGAGTGAAGTTTGTGGGTCCAGACCTGGAGGATCCGGAGGGCGGACTGCTTGCTCCACGTGCTTGAAGCTTTTCTGCCTATCATCTTGAAAAGCTGTCTTTTCTTTCCTGCAAGCTCCCATTGTTCCTTTTGTATTTGGAATAGCTCTTATAAATACCTGCAGAATAAGACGCAGTGAAAATAACATCTTGTGATCATGCCTCATTTTAGTCCCGGATGAATTTCCCAGTATGATCACTCACCCACTTACGGAAACGCCTCTGAATAACTTAGGCCTGTCTGCTGAAATAACATTCTCTCTACAATCCATTCTCAAAACGCAGACATAGGCTTCTGCACGCTAGAGATTCTGACTCTAGCACATACTTTAAAATAACGTGGGGGCTGGGTTAAATAGCACATCAGATCCTGACCCCCAGCAGTTCTCGCTTACGTGGCCCTTGGGGATCTGCAATCTTTAACAGGCATCCTGGAGTTTCTGTTTTGAATCTCCAGACTACTCTGCGTAGAGCAGCTGTGAGGTTCAAAAGTAACAGCTCTAGCCGGGCGTGGTGGCGCACGCTCGTAATCCCAGCGCTTGGGAGGCTGAGACAGGTTCGAGGCCAGCTTCAGCTACTTGGTGAGACTCTGTTTTCAAATAAAATATAAAATGGGTCTGGGAGTATAGCCCGGAGGTAGAAAAGCCCCTGGGCTCCACCCCCAGCTACACACACACACACACACACACACACACACACACACACGTAACAGCTCTTAAATAGCACTTCCAAAAGAGGAACCCAGTTGTGTTTCAATCAGCAGGGACAGCACAGATGCACTGCTGGCCTCAGTGGACCGGCCTCCTGCACACGGCGCTTCCTTAGAATGGAGTGTCTAGTGACGCTTCTGAAGGACTCGGCCGCCATTCTGCATGGTTGCAGTGTCTGTACCAGATCCGCCCGTGTTTGTTCATTCAAAGGATCCCATACCCGGTCTTCTTTTAGGAGAGGGGGGTCCTTTCTGAGCCAGGGCATGGTCTAAGGATCCAGCATCAGAGGATCCTGATTTGTGATTTGCAAACAATCTGTCCCTTTTTCCTACCAAAAAATGGCTTTCTTAAACTTGTTGTAGTTGGAGCAGTAACTCTCAAGAACAGACACCACCAGTGGACATCCGGTCTTACTGCAGTGGCTAGGCTAAGGCGGTTCCAGCTGCTGTGCACGGTGTCCGGGAAGCTCCTGAAAATACCTTCCTTCACATGACAGGGCACATCTTCTGTCCCTTTTTGAATCTATGTCCTGTCTGAAGCCATCTTCCATTTTCCCACCAAGCTGCCAGACTTTTACAAACATGATTTTCAGTGGGAATGCCGGAGCGTCAGAGTTGCCTTCCTCTCTGTTTACCATCCTCTTCCCCGCCTCGTTCACATTCCCTGAAGAGCCTCCCATGCAACTGGAACTCAGATTCAGCACTGACACTCTTTAAAAATAACAAATACGGCCGGGCGTGCGTGGTGGCGTATGCTTGTAATCCCAGCGTTCGGGAGGCAGAGACCGGAGGATCATGGTTAAAGGACAGTCTCGGCTACTTAGAGAGGCCTTTTGCAATTCAGCGAGACCCTGTTTCAAAAATAAAAAGACTAACGCGGGGCGTGGTGGCGCACGCTTGTAATCCCCGCGCTTGGGAGGCAGAGACAGGAGGATCGCGCAGGTTCGAAGCCAGCCACGCTGGCTTAAGAGACCCTGTTTCCAAAATTAAGAAAAGTATAAAAATAAGTCTGGGAGTATAGCCCGGAAGTAGAAGGGTTTCCAGGAACCCCAGTACCACCAAAAATAAAAGATAAAAAATAAAAATAAATAAAAATAAAAAGACTAAAAAAATAGGGCTGGGGATGTAGCTCAGAGGTACAGTGCTCCTGGGCTCCAAAAAAATGTTTTTAATTAACAAAGCCAAGCCTCACAGCTGGGCCCTGAGTCCCGCGGGTGGCTGACGAAGACCTTTCCTGAAGCGCGAGTAGGCCGGGTCTGTAAGGCACTGCCGGGTCCCTGTGTGAGGTTACATGTCTCTCCAGGCTGGTCCCTTGGCCCTCAGAGGCCTGTCACCGGCTGACTGGGTTTTGTCTGGATTTGAGGACCCAGTATTATCCAACTTGAAATAATGTAGATGTTCCATGATTTTGGGGAGTCACTTCATTTAAAAACTAAGCTCTTAGGCAGGTATTGGGGGCACGCATGTGTAATCTCAGGCCTTGGGAGGCCGAGACAGGAGGATTGCAGGTTCAAGGGCAGCCTGGACAATGTAGTGAGACTCAGCAACCTAGCAAGTCAAAACAGAAAATTAAAAGGGTGGGGGGTATAGCTCAGAAGTAGAATGCCCCTGGGTTCAATCCCAGTGCCCTCCACACACACACAACCACTAAGTTAGGTGTAAGGGCAGAGACTGTATTTAAATGCCCATGAGCAAAAAGTTTAGGAAAAGAAGGAGGTTTTAAAATGTTTTTCATCCCAGACACTCATATTCATATATTCATTCTCTCTCTCCCTCTCTCTCTCTCTCTCTCTCTCTCTCTCTCTCTCTCTCTCTATCTCTCTGTCTCTCTCTCTCTCTCTCTAACACACACACACACACACACACAACACACACACACTGACAAATACAACCGTATTTTCTATAAGAACTACATAAAGAGCAAAAAGATTGAAATTAATTGCTGTCACAGTGGCCTGGGCCAGTGAGCGCAGTGGCCACACAGCCGTCCACATCCCATCCCTGCTCGGTCTCCCTCCCCATCCTTCCTTTCTTCCTGTGTAAGGTTCCAGAAAAAAGGGAGGGAGAGAAGAAAGGAAAGAAGAGGGGATAAAAGAAGAACCGATTTCAGGTGTATATATTAGCAGCCATCTCCAGTAATACTCAGTGTGCTGTGTCCCATGTAACGCACTTGTTTTACTTTCTAGTGATCATCTTATACAGAAAAGCCATCCCTCAACTGGGTCAGTGTACCCTCTGGGCAGGTGGAGCTCGAGAAT
The DNA here is from genome assembly GCF_963383645.1 of Muscardinus avellanarius. Classification (NCBI taxonomy): domain Eukaryota; kingdom Metazoa; phylum Chordata; class Mammalia; order Rodentia; family Gliridae; genus Muscardinus; species Muscardinus avellanarius. The sequence continues at coordinate 9,499,329 of NC_137795.1, forward strand.
CCATAAATATCGCCTTCCCTATTGGGGCCCTCTGTTAGCTGTCCCCTGAATTGTCTCCCCCCCAAGCCCCTCACAGCTGCCCCCTGCGCCCTCGAGGTCATTACTTCTGAGAGATGACTCAGAGCCCTGAACCTGATAAGCACACTGCAATTAAATTCAACATTTATTAACCACTTACCTGCATGCCAGGAGTTAGTAGTAAGCTCTTTCCATGATGCTCTTCGCCTGGGAAGATAGATTAATTACTCTTTCCTTCTGGAGAACAAGAGTGTAGGGGAAGGGAACAAAGATAGGAACTAGACGCAGATTTTGCGAACTTGTATTAGGGCTTAGCTAAAAAGGTGGGAATCAATAATCATCCTACATTTGAAATTACTCCTTCTATTGAAAGAATGCAAGTATCTGAGCAGGCAGCGGGGTGCCGTGGACCAACAGGAAAGCTCAGATTCCGTGCATTTTTTAATAGGGGGGAGTCATTTTAAAGTTTGGAATATTGCCTCTCCAAGCATGGGAAGAGTTTGCCATTCTGTTTTGGTTGGTTGATTGGTTGGCTGGGGCTGGGGAATGAACCCAGGGGTATTCTACCTCTGAACTATAGTCCTAGCCCTATTTTATTTTTTATTTTGAAATAGGATCTCAGCAGAGGGTCTTGCAGACTTGCTGAGACTGGCCTCAAACCCGTGATCCTCCTGTCTCAGCCTCCCAAGTACCGGGAGTTCAGACGTGCACCACCATGCCCAGTGACCTTGCTATTTATTATTATCTAGGTCTATTGGTGTTTCTAGTTCTAGGTTGTTTCTGTGGCACATAGGTATCGCAATCACGTATCGAGAGTATCATAAAAGTAAGAAGGAACTTCAGAACTCAGTAGAATGGTACAAAGGATGAAATGTTCAACTCATGTCAAGAAGCTTCCTGGTGTGTAGAGTAACAGTTCACATCATTTATAGAAAGGACAGCAGGTGATAGGGCGCCTCTTCCCACACTTTGTACTTCTGTTAATGATATCACTTAAATCTTCCTTCACAATGACACAGAGCAGGCTTCAGACATGAAGAGTTACGAATGTCCTCTTGGTCGAGTGCTTTTTAGGCGTAAAATGCACAGAAGAGTGAACACATATTTAGAAGTGTCTAGATGATTAGTTTGTGCCAGCTGAGAATGTCCGAGGCACAGCTGTAAGGCTGGTCCTCAGAGCCCGGACTCCTCCTTCTGAGCTTCCCCCGGGTCCACGGCACCCGCTGCCTGCTCAGGACCCTTGCGTTCTTTCAAGGATGGAGGCTCACCAGGAAGCCGCCTGGTGCCTGCACATCCCTCCACCTTGCCTGTCTATAAGCCCTGCCTAGGAAAGAGCCCACGTAGCTGCCGAAAGAAACACCTTAGACAAAATCGCTGCCTGGCTCTTACACTCCCCCAACAAATCAACATAAACTCGCTGTTATATGCGCAGCCATCAAGGAAGACCATAGCTTAACGTGGCTCCGCTAGACTTTGAGTGACCCTGAGGTTCAGTAGCATTCATGAGCGTTCACGTTTAATTTCTCACCAACTCTAACACCATAAACACAAGAAGACAAGGTTCTTAAGAAAGTAGATTGCCATCTACATGATCAAAATCTGATCTGATAGCCCCACGGCTGAAGCTGTGATTGAAAAGACTTTTCTGGAAGATTCTGAGTTTTAAAGTCGTGACTCTGGTCCGTCAATGTCTTGTACCTCTGGCATCAAATGGATTTTTACCCCGTTTGTCATCTGATTAAAAAATAAAAATGTCAGAATACCGATTTTAGTTAGAAAGAGATAAAATTTAACTTGTTTTATTTTTTAACCCTTGTTTTTAATAAATATGTAGCGAAACTAGATGAAGGTTGAAATAAATGCTCATGGTTTATTCATGCCAGAACTGTTAGCTTGGTCCTCTATGATGAAGCCTTACTTGTAATATCTTTATAAATTCCTTAATATTAAGAAAGCATCACTTTAATTCTTCTGAAAATTATTTTATTGGGCGATAGGGCTTGAGAGGGAAATGAACCCCATGAGTAGAAAAATGTAATAATTCTAGGTTTCATTCACACCCAGGATAGTAGAATGTGTTGATTAACTCCACAGCTTCATGGATTTCTGATTCGGGGAATACAATCTGTAATAAAATTACTACCAGGACTCTAGTTTTGTTTATTTGAATAGCATTTTTATCTTGCTGATTTGAATTCAGATGCATTATTAATATCTTTCTTCTTTTTAATATAGGTGGAAAACAGACCAAAATATTATGGAAGAGAGTATGTATTATACTATTTTTTGTTTTAACAATTTAATAAGTAGTCACCTCATGTGTCATTTAAATATTGAATATTAAAAATTCCCTAATACGTGGTCTCCATCACATGCTCATTGTGCCAGAGTTTAATAAGAAGAATAAATGCAATCAGACTCCTTTGTATTGGATCTTCTTTAAAACACTCAGGTGCTCGGTTTCCATTAAAGTGGGAGGAAAAGTGTCTCCTGCGGCAATTTCTCCCTAAAAGCAGCTTCTGAGTGCCTGGCAAGTATTTGAAATTTAAGGCAGCATTTTTTAATAATCGAGGCTTTGTATTTCACGGTGAATACAATATAAACATCTAGGGTGTAAAAGACTATTACTGTAGGAGAATTCCTGGCGTCCACTGCACCTCATGAATGCAGTGGTCAGGGAACGCACCCTATTTCCTTGCAGGTTCCTAAAACCAGATGGCTCCGAAGCCGGGCACAGGAGCCCTGGTGCAGCCCTGGTGCCTGCATGCCTCCACTCCGCTGCCTTCCCCCATCTTCCTCTTAATTCCAGCTCTTGTTTTGTTGTTTCACCTTCTTGGAAACTGGCCGCAGAACAAATATGCGTGGCCATAAAAGTAATTTATAGTGTAAGACTGTGGTGAGCAAACCCCTTACAGATTGAGGGCGAGAGAGGGCGGTGGGACAATCCCCAGGGAGAAGACACGCACAGTCCCTTTTCTTCCCAGGGTCCAATCCGGGGACAAAGTTAGTTACAAGTCCACTTCCCTGATCTCCTGGTCCTTCCAAGACCGTTTCCCTCTTATTCCCTTACCCATCAAAGCTGGCCTTTGTGATTAATGACCCTCTTAGTGGTCCCAGCCCAGGGCTCCTTCCTAATTGCCTCAGCTGCAGTTTAGGTCCTTTTTTGCTGGGCTTTGGGAATTCAGCCAGCCCTCTGGAATGGCTGCTCAGGCACACCGGCCTCTCTCGCCCACCCCCACATCCAATCTACGTTGTAGCATGACTTTCTTTCTCAATATATTGGATTTTGCTTGCAAACAGCACAATTAATTTTTAAAGGAGAATTAAACTACATCATGTATGACACTTTGGCACATGGATTTTAGAAGGTAACTATTTATTGTGCATTTTCTTTTTTTTGCCTGAAGGTTTGGTTGGGTAACCTTTGGGTTCTCATGATGTAAACTCTACAGAGAAGAAACCAAGGAAACATTTTCTTAACCACAAAAAGGAGCATTTGTGTTAGAGAATTAACTTAAAAGCTTCCGTTTCTGTGTTTCCCCTCTCTTTTATCTTTCACTCAAAAAGTAAAACACACCGTATTCAGAATATTCACATGCACATTTCTTGTCAAAGAACCACAAGAAATTCTTGATGAGGGTATAGCCCGGGAGGTAGAAGGCCCCTAGGTTCCACTCCCAGTACTACACATACATACCCACATACACACAGAACTGATCAACAAATTTAGCAGTGTCTGGATACAAAATTAATCTTAAAAAATCAGGAGCATTTCTGTATGCCAAACATAAATCCACCGATAAAGAAATCCAGGAAACACTTCCACTCAGGATATTCCACAAAAAATACTTAGGAATAAACCTAACCAAGGAGGTAAAAGACTTCTACAAAAATTTATAAAACGTTGAAAAAAATCAAAGAAGACCTTAGGATACGGAAAGATCTTTCATGTTCTTGGATAGGCAGAATAAGTATAATTAAAATGGCCATTATCTACAGCCTCAACACAATACCCATTAAATTACCAAGGGCATTCCTCGCAGACATTGAAAAATCAGTCCTTAAATTCGTTTGGAATATTTGGGCTTTTTTAAACCATGCATAAAGGGGGCGTGGGGGCAAAATTTGTCTAGTTGTTTTAACAGAGAAGGTTAAGGTTTTTGTTTGTTAGTTTTTGTTTTCTTCTGAAAAATGCCTTCTCTGATATATTCCCCAAAGCTTTCTAAGATTAGTTAATTCTAGAAAGATGTGTGGCTCTTCAGGAGCCTGGGGTCTCGCCCCACACCAGCCCACCTTCCTCTGAAGTACTGACTGAGGACGGAACAGGGTGGTACTGACTGAGGATGGATCCGGGCGAGCAGTCACCTTTGCTTGACGGCAACAGGAAGAGCAGTCTGGTGCTGCCCTCACTCTCCCCTCACCTCTCCCTCTCTGGTCACTCTGAGGTCTGTCCAGGCCTCAAACAGCAGCCTCCAGAGGCCAGAGAGGCTTTGGCCAGGCCCCAGGCTCTCTGGCTATACCACAGTTTCTACACGCATGCCTGCTTTTTAAAAAACTGCTGGAAAAAGAAAATACACATTATCCTTCAAAAAAGAAAAATAGATACATTTTCTAGACATATCCCTAAGAAATTGCCCTCAAAATGTAAAGGGCTAGAAGAATGTTGTTTATAGCTGGCCCTTGTTCCCGAGAGTAAGCCTCTAGGATTAGAATGCCCAGCCCCGAGCAAGCAGGTTGCCGATCAATAAGTGTTCATTTGCAATCAGGATAATGCATAGCTCTCTCTGTTTGAGTTAGGAGCTAAATTGATAATCGCCCTTTTGTTATCCCCCACGATTAAGAAAAACGGAGGCTTTGGTTTCAGCTTAAGGGCAAAGCAGAAAGCCAGGTAGACTGGGTGCCCCTCCCGCCCGCCCCCGTGGGTGCTTATTCTCTCTTCCGGGGCAAGTTAGCAAGCGGGTCCACGTTGCACAACGTCCCACTGAAAGGTGACTCCACTCAAACCTGCAAGAGCCTTGCCTCCTTCGTCCAGGCAGAGGCTGCAGATTCGGGGCCCCGCCATCCTTTTCAGCTTATCTCTGTGGTTCCTTTGTCCGTGGTCTGTTCAGAGCAGCGGTGGTCTTGTTCCCCCAGGTTTCACGGCATCATCTCCCGGGAGCAGGCTGATGAGCTTCTGGGTGGAGTGGAAGGTGCCTACATCCTTCGAGAAAGCCAGAGACAGCCAGGATGCTACACACTGGCTCTAAGGTGAGCCGCGTTACAATCATTGGTCCCAGGGCTTTAGACGTGCCTTTACTTATGTGTTTCCCACTAAAAAAAAACTGCAGTAATATATATTACATAACAATTTTTACCATTTTTTTCATTTATCTATTATAGTTTTTTTTAAACATTTCTAATTGGTACATTATGATTATATAGAACAGTAGGTTTTGTTACATTTTTGTCTATGCACATAACATAATTTGGTCCATTTCATTCATTCAGTACATTCTCGACGTTGGCCAGCCACCTCCACTACCCATTTCCAGAACTTTTGAATCATCCCAGAGCCTCGGCACACACACACACAATCGCTCCCTCTTACTGTTTAACTCTCATTACCACTTTGTTTCCAAAGCAATAACAGTGTACCAAAGGCTGTGTATATATTTCCTTGCCCATGGAAGTTATCAGATGAGGATACTGGGATAAAGTTTACAGACACAGAGCACAGCAGAGAATGATCTGGAAAGTTAGTGTTCCGACCTCTGCGTTGGCCTGAAATGTTGATTTACCTGACAGCAAATTCTCCGCCTCAGTTCCCGCCAGTTTTGTGTGACAGGGCATGCTCATCATCTTAACCCAAAAACTGGATTAAGATGGGGCATCATGAGGTGCTAAGGGCCGGGCTCCCCCAGCTGTTCACCAAGCATCCAAGTATCAGGGGGCATTGCACTCCCACCTTGATGTTGTAGCTTTGGGAAGAAGCTTTCCAAGTTGCGATGGGGGATGCTGAGAATATCTTAAATGATGCAGAATTACTTCCAAAGCTACCAGTCGCTCCAGGTCTGCTAAGGACTTTGCTATCTATGTAGGGCCCCAGAGAACCAAGCAGGAACTGAGAGATGAAGGACTGGGGTCCACAAGGGAGAGCCAGGGAGACAGGGGAGGGGACCCAGTAGGTGAGATTGCTGGGGGTACCCCAGCAGTGGTGGTATCCTGAGCACACCTTGAATGACTCCTTCTGCTGAACACACTGGTGTTGGAGGTATAGGTGCTCTGCTGGTGGCGGTCACAGGTTTAACACTAAGGGTCAACAGGGTTGGCGGTGGTGGTATCGTTTGCCAGTTTTCACTAAGGAAGTTTATAGGTAAGATGTTTGTCAATCGGGCGCTATTGCCAACACTCAATAAGAATCTGATAAGTCATTCGAAACATCCTGTGAGTCACTGAAGCCTGATTAACTTATGGGTTCCAATGGCCCCAAGTGACTGCCCAGAGTTAAAGCCCACCTCATCCCCAGCATGTGCCCTCCGGCCGGTGCCCTCAAGGGCTCCACCTCAGCTTCCCTCAGCGTCAAACATGGAGAGTGACGTACTCATCTCCAAATGCCAAGTGCTTGGCTCTGTGCCTGGCGCACAGGACATGCTCAGCGCCGTCTTTGGAATCCCTCCGCGTCCCACCCTGACCCTGTTGGAACCCCTTGTTCTCTCGTGAGCAGGTTTGGAAACCAGACCTTGAACTATCGGCTCTTCCACGACGGGAAGCACTTTGTGGGCGAGAAGAGGTTCGAATCCATTCACGACCTGGTGACAGATGGCTTGATAACGCTGTATATAGAGACCAAAGCTGCTGAGTACATTTCCAAAATGACAACAAACCCCATCTACGAGCACATCGGGTACGCCACTCTACTCAGAGAGAAAGTGTCCCGAAGGCTGAGCAGGTCTAAAAACGAATCAAGAAAAGCGAGCGTCACCAATGAAGAACACACGCCCGTGGAAAAGGTGAGCCGGGCAGAGAAGGCGCGGCCCTTCTGTTTCCAGTTTGTGCTTAACAAGGAGGTGGTTGATGATGGGTGTGATTGCGATATGTTGGTGGAGACCCATCCTACCCAAAGAATGTCAGTGTCAGAAAGGACCTTAGAAGCCTCCCATTTTGATCTTCTCATTTTACAGAGAAGGAAAGTGGGGTGCAGAACTGTTAAATGATTTGCCTGAACCCATAGGGTCAGAGCCAGGATTTTGACACATAATTATTTGTAAGTTGATTTGGCGTTTGAAAGAAAAGGGAAAAGGACGCTCCAGTAATGTTTAAAGGTGAACCATTGTAATGAACTGTGTTTCTGTCATCTGTGATGTCACTGGCTCCATTTCTTGTCCCACCAGGCAAGCCAAATGAAAGGCATATGTGTGTCTGTCTCTCCTAGGCTGAGTGACATCCAGTGATGCACAGGCCAGTCACCTCTTGAAGGTGGGCTAACTTAAAGACTGTCCTGACAGATAGCAGTGATGACCGCCTTCTCTGGGAGGCTTGAAGACCTGGGCTGTCCTTTTTTCCCAAAAGTATTACTGTGCCGCACTACGGGTGTGCACGCTGGGTGTATCAAAGTGGGATGTGCTGAAGGAGACCTGATTTCCCTCTCTAGCAAGTTGCTATCTGAAAGGCACAGTTTGCGAGCAGATTTTTTTGATATTCCCCTTTAGGGACCATCTGCTTTGCCTGGTCGTATCTACTTTCCACTGAAAGAAAGTGACAGCCAGCTACACCATCCACCCCCACTGAGTGCGTGCCGGGCCTGGCTTCCACTGCAGGCTGGGACTGGGGACAGAGACACAGAAGCAAGGCAGGGGATGCGCACCACGCCTTCTGCTGGTTGCTAAGCCTTTATTAAACTGCAGCAGGCCCCCTGGTACCCAGGGTTGGTGGGAAGCACAGGAACCTCAGGTTGACTGGCTGGGAACTGGCATGGACTGGATGGTGAAGCTTCGCCAGGAAGCTCTGATGGGGAGGGTACAGGTGGCATTGCTATCCTGCCTGCAAAGAGAGGGATGGATGGTGTTACCGGTTTACTATTGATCTCCAGAGGCAAGGAGCGCCTCCCCCAACAGCTGGCCCATGAAAAAAAAAATAATTTGCCATTTTCTTCTGATAACTCCTGTGTCTTTTGGTATTCTTTTGCCAAAAACAAAAAATGGATTTGGGAAATTGTAAGGGTGTTGATTGTTTACATTTAACAGAAAGAGAAAGAGAGATAGAGGTCTTGAATTCTGTGTTCAGAGTTTGTTCTGGTCCAGATGAAAACCATCCCTTCGTCTGTTTGCAAGATCTGTTCAAAAGTAATTTAGAATAGAAAACCTGGAAGCTGACTTTCCCAGCTGTGACAAATCAGGAGATGAACTGTAAAATAAATCTCCGGCGTGGTGTTTATATTTCTGAATCAGAGGGCAGAGGGCAGTGTCACCAAAAAAGGCAATTTGTTCTGAATGCAGGCTGCGCAATAGGGCTAGGGAAAGGGGCCAGGGCCAGGGCCATCCTCTGGCTGGGGGGCAGTGTAGATCCTCAGGACTGAGGCTGTTGACTCCCAGGCCCTGGTCCTCCCGTGGAGGGAAGTTTGCCCAATGGAAGCTGATACTTCCCATGATAGTCCTATCAGGAAACCAACATAACAAAATCAGATTGTTAATCTTGTCAGATGAGCATTCCCAGGACACTTTTACCTTTTGGGGAAAAGGTAAATAAAGACAATATGGAAAGAAGAAGTCTACATGCAGCAAGTGGGTTGATTGATGGGTAGGTGTGTTCGGTACAGATATTTGGGGATGCTAAGGACGGGTTACGTGGCTCTCCCAGAGAGTGTTCTGGGTACCAGGCCTGCTCACTTGCTGGCAGCTACTCATTTTGTTAGTAGTTTGTTAAGTAACTTCGAAGGCATCCATCCATTTCTCCCCGACCAGTATTGACAGGTGGAGTTACTGAAAGTCTCAGGCTTGCCAGAGATTGCATTTCCCTTGAGGGCAGGTCAGCAGCCGCTAGAGGCAGGGCTAGAAAAGAGAGAGGAAACTTGAATGGGTTGTCTGGGAAGAGCCTGAGGTACTGTCTGCTTTGAAAATGGTGCATCTTGGGAGTTTTAATGAGCAAAATAGCTAGTTTCCCAATATATCTCAAATAAAAAAATAACGGCATTTCTGTTTCCAGTGAACTCACACGTTGTGCGTCCCTTTATTTCATTGATGACTTCCAGACGAGTCTGGAAAGACAATGTTATTTGTGACCCTAAGAACATTAGCAGTGCTAATTGGCAAAAAGATATTACCCGTGCCACCATATTTGAGTGTTTTTTTTTTCAAGTTACTTATTTCCTGTCAAGGTTGTTAGCAGGGAACTTGATTTTAATAACTACAGATGAGGTAGGCCCATGGCAAAGATGCAGAAAAAAAGTTGTGATGGTCAGCCAATAGCAGTTTGTTTCCTTTCTGGTTCTTTAATTCATTTTTAAAACATTATGATGTATAAGGGCCACTGTTATAAATGCCAGCACATTTAATTAAAACGGAGGTGTCCGGTAAAATTTATGAAATGTATTTTAGAATCTATTCAAAAGGTGGATTAGCCACCGACCTTCCAAATGCCACTGTGAGCCATTTGAGAGTGACAACGTGATTCAAGTCGGGTTCAGGCGTTTCATTTATAGTTCACAAACAGATTTCACAGATGTGAAGTCATTTTCCATTTTACCCCTGGAACAGCTTTGCCAGGTGCACAGGGCAGGAATGGCCACCTCCATCTTATTGAAGTGTCCACATTCATGGTGGTGGAACGAGGAACCAGACCCATGCTTCCTGGTCGAGTTCAGAGCTCCTCCATCTACTCAGCAGCTGGACCTCATTCTGCCCCAATTCCCGTATTGCTCTAAGTAAACACCCTTAGCTTTGGCCATCCCACATCGACGGATGCTACAATCACTCCATCTTGAATGATCTGTTTTTTGAAAATGCACCTCTGTTACTAGCTACATGAACTACACTTTCTTATGAAATATACCCTACCAAATATAATGACAACAATATTTTCAACAGCACATCTTTATTAAATAAATATGGCTTGCCATATTAAGTTGTATTTATGTTTTACAGGGGGAAAATCATCTGTACCCTCGGTAAAATAAAAGCACACTTTAAGACTATATGGGTTGGATAGAATTCAGAATTTTCAAATAGACGTTACCAGTTGCCCATCCCTAGTCCAAAAAACTTAAAATCCAAAATGCTCCAAAGTGATTTCAGGGCATTTTGAATTTCAGATTTGGGGATTAGGAATGCTCGACCTGTATCATATTGTATTCATTTATCTCACTGTTTTTTAGAGCAACAAAAGCTAAAAAACAACCTAAATACCCATCAGCTCAGAGCTGCTTAAAGTGATGATGGCATCTCCATGTAAAGGAATATCACTAAACCCCCAGAGAAAAATAGGAATCCTCATAAGGTCTGATACAGAAAGATCATCAAAAAGTCATTAAAGGGAAAAAAAAGAAATTTACAACATAGCGTGTATATTATTGCCATTTGTATAAATTAGGAGAAAAAGTGATTGCACACATACTTTTCTCTTACCATGTCCTAAAATCTCCATTGAAGGACACAGAGCTAGTGCCACTGGTTCCCTTTGGGGAGGGGAAGGTGCCTGAAGGGTTTCCATAGAGATTTTTCTCTGCCCCATTTGATATTCCTTGAATTTTAATATGTGTGGCATCTATTCAAGAAAATTAAACAAGAAAAAAAGGATTATGTCTTAAATTCACCTATGTGAAAGCAACTCCACATTCAGCACCACAGAGGCACTCACAGAGCAGCTCCAGCAATGCCCGGGTGGGAGGTGTCCCTGCTCCTCCTCACCCACGCCTTCCCCAGCACACCTTTTCCTTACCTTTCCCTGGGGTTGCAGACAGGGAGTCTGTGCTTAGCGGACTTGAACTAAAGGTTGGGAACCAGTGACCATGTTCCCTGGCATTCCCACTACCACACGCAGACTCCCCAGCTGTGCACCCTGGACCCTCCCGCGTTCCCCACACCCCTCCCGAAGCCCCCAGCCCTCGCCCACCCTCTCTCTCTCTCTCTCTCTCTCTCTCTCTCTCTCTCTCTCTCTCCCTCTCTCAAGCTGCTGCAGGAGTAATCCTCCAGGAAGCCACAGGGAGCGGTTTTTTTTTTGCTCGAGGCTCTTTTGCCTCACCTGGATACCCCACATACTTGGCAGTGGCCTCCCCAGCCCCCACCATTTTGTGGTCTTTAGCAGCAGCATTATTGTTATTGGAAGCCATTGTTTTTTATCTACTTTCTAGCGTCCACTCTTTATAGCCACAGTAATCTTTTCAGTGTTTATTTTGCTGCTTCTACCATACGACCCAGCTGGCCTGTCCAGACAGCTTCATGTGGAATTTCACCACACTTTTCTGTCTTGTTCTGGAATGGTGGCAGTGGCCATGCCAAGAAGTAGACACCCAGCCCTGGGGCCAGCAGAGGAGATGGCTGGTAGCAGGTGGAGGTCATCTGGGCTGTTCTGGTCCAACCCCATGACCACACTTCATGACCGGTGTCCCCAGAGACTGCTGAGCAGTGTCCTCTGTGCTGGTTTTGGCAGGCTGCTGATTTGCTCTGTCCACAGGACAAAGGTCAAGCTCCTCAGCATGAACTCTGCAGCCTGTCTGAACCTGAGTCCCCTGGAGAGCAGAACTGAGACAGGGGCTTGCACACTGTGTGCCAGGGGGCAGGGGAGACCCCATCTCAGGGTGCTGGCTCAGGTACTCCCTGTGGCCCCTGCAGACCCCGGTTTGCACAAGCCTCCAGGTTCCTCTGCAAACCCGTTGAGAGCCTGTGGTTTGAGGGCCTCTACTTCCGCCTAGAGGTTGACCAGTGACCTGCAGGGGAATTCCTCTGCTCACTTTCGGATTCTAAAACCCACCACATCAAGAGCTTACCTGTCAAACAAAATATGGAGAATGGCTTTAAAATGTGACATATTCCTCCCAGTGTGTCTAAGGGAAACACTGCCCCAGCGTATCTAAGGGGTATATTACCCCCAATGTGTCTAAGGGGCATAGTGCTCCCAGTATGTCTAAGGGATACATTGCCCCCAGCGTATCTAAGGTGCAGTGTCTCGCAGAATCACGCTGAGAGTATGTGCCATTGACCCCAGCCTCTTCTCTCTGGGCAAGTTCTTTTCTTCATTGAAATCCTACCTGGAGAAGGGGTCTCTTGGAGCCTAGCTTGAGTAGCCCCTTTATTTTACAGAACTGTGAAACTGAAGCCTCCAGCTCTATAGTACAGAGAGATCTCAAAGCAGTCCGGGAGGTTCAGATAGAAAAAGTCACCTTTCCGAGACCTCTGCTTAGAAGTTATCTTTGACTTAAGATCTCCGAGACTTACAAGTTATACCTCCATGACTCTTGTGTGAATCACTGGGAAATAAAAAATGAATTCAGGTCACAGCCTGGAAGGCATCCCAGGAGGCCTCAGCAGGAAATAGAAGACACATTTAGCTGAGATCCTTGAGAGAATTTGGTAACAAGGGAGCGCTCTCAGGGGCTGGCATGGGTGGGAGTGGTCACCACCCCTGTGCCCAAGGGACCAAGGAAGGCTCCAGGGTTATTGGAGTTTCAGGAGAGCTGGGGGAGGGGCTCCCACAGTCCACTAGGTGTGCCGAACTGCCCAAGAGGGCAGGAGGGATGCCCCAATTTCTCTCCTCCCGCCCTTTGATCTTCCGCCTCTTGGTATCTGGGTACCTCTCACTAACCACACCCAGCAGAAGCCAGAGGGCAAATGGGCCGGGGCGTGGTCAGCCTCCTTACCCTGAGCAAAGGCAGGATGGAGGATGGACCTGGGAGGGCGATGTGGCCCAGAAGGGCCGGTGCAGGTGTGCTAGGCGAGAGCCCTGAGCTCCCAGCAGTTCTGAGCACTCTGTGCTGACACTGTCCTCAGTACCCATGTGAAGTTAGCTGGGTTCAGAAGCCAACTGGGCACCAATGCAGAGTTGGGCAATGGATGGCAATGGATGGGTATGCCCCTGTAAAGGGGCTCTGGGTCTCTGGTGGTGGGCGCGTTTTGTTTCTTCATTAAAATTCAGATGTGATCGGCAGTTGCTGTTTGCCAAGCAGAGGTACTTTGTTCATCCACGCCCCCCAAAAAACCAACTGAATTGTTAATGTAATTGAGGAGGTGAATCATTTGGGCTCTTATTACAGGGTCTGGAAAACCTACAGATTTTCTCTGCAGGGGGTACTCTGGAAATATTAGGTAACTGACATAACCGGCCTTTTCTCGGGAGCCAAGATGACCATAACTTAGCTAGTAAAAGTGACCAGGACAGCATGACCACAGCCACCATCTTCCTACCCTCACATATGCATAGACATAAAAACAGAGTAGCTTACAACACCGCCAAGCGTGGACTAGAGCCTAGATCACATCTGCTCATGAAACCAGCTTTGCCACGCAGTATTTTCTCTCAGAATCCCCTGATGTGGGATTTATCACCCAGCCCGAACAGGAGCTGATACAGTCGTCAATGGTTCTCGGGGGTCTGCAGGTTAGAATCACTGGGGAGGCCTTCAACAAATACCTGTGTGCAGCCCCCCTGACCCACTGTATCTCTGCTGATGCAGTTCAAGGAGCTATAATTCTGAGGCTCCCCGGGTGATTAAAAATGCAGCCAGGGGCTGAGAACCTGCATTAAAGATGAGATGAGGGGCTAAATCCAGAGAGCTTTTTCCCCCTAACTCTGGCACACCTCCACTGCCTCTCCACGCCCATACGAAGTCCTGCCTCCGAACGGTTAACACAGCAGCGCTCGTGGTGGTCGGTACCTGAGCTGGTGCAGGGATTTGCTTGGCTTCTTTCCCCTAGATTATCAGCAAAAATATAAACTATGGGAAATATTTAACTGGAGTGGGACTACAAAAGGCGGAACAAGGAAAGGGCAGTGTCCCCTTCTTACGGGGTAGCTAGAAACTTTTTGGTGACAAAGTGTATAGGACTGTGACACTCACTGTTGGCTGCACACTGGAATTTGTGGGTGGATTTAAAAACAAGCCTTGTATCTCCAGCCGCCCTCAGAAATCCAGGTGTAGCTACTTGGTATGAAGCCCGGGCATCTGGGCTTGGGTGCTCCAGGCAATTCCGATGGGCAGCACCTGCTACAGCAAAGCTGCAAGTTGGGTTATCGCATTCACCAGGTTTACATCCTGTTAGAAAGCATCTCCTTTTACCAGTGTCCCCGTCAGTGTCCTCAAGGCCAGAGCTTCACCAGAACAAAAAAGGAAAGTTATCCTAATACATCCCCGGTGTGTTAAAATAGGATGGACCAGTCCCTCTTTCTTCCTTGTACTCAACCAAAATCTACGGAAAACAGCCAGAGGGGCATCCCTAGTTATTTTCTATGCAACAGTGCCCTCTTGTGGCTTACAGGAGAGTTACGTGCTGGCGGCAATCTCAAAGGACTTAAACCTAACAGATGTGGGTGTAATGAGCAAGAAAGAATTGTCAGCGATAAACTCATTGAAGCGTCCCATTTCCTCAGATCTTACAGCACAGATCGGACCACGCAGGAGTTGGTGGGTGTCTATTTTTGCATTTGGGCTCATTCTCAGCGAAACCATAGTAGCTGTGGGCCTGAGTGTAGGAAAATAGTTCCAGGGATCCCCAGGACAATTACTGCCAATCGTCCCTAACTCGCCAGGACTCTAATCGGAGGCGCTCAAATTTCTTGGCCTTGGGGGCTCTTTATACTTTTTAAACTTACTGAAGACCTCAAAGAACTTTGTTTATACGAATCCTATCTATTGATATTTATTATACTAGAAAGCAAAACAGAACGATTTAAAAAGTAACAGCCATAAAGATAACATTAATAACACATGACCATTATGTGTTAATGGAAATGGCATAGCTTATGGGAATAAAATCCGGTTTTCCCAAATGAAAAAGTAATCATGAAATCAGCATTGCTTTTACATTTTATTGTAAATCTCTTTAGTGTCTGGCTTAATAAGAGACATCTGGATTCTCACATCTGCTCCAATATTCAACCTTGATGATAGATTGTTCTGTTTGAAGTGTGGGAAGGAGCTCTGGCTCAGGTATGGGAGTGTGAAACAGATGGGGTGTTTCTGTAGCCTTTTCAAGTAAATAAGAAATTTTTAAAGTATACCAGAGCAAAACGTAGCAAGCATTAGTTTCTTAACGTTGGCTGCAGTGTTGATTGATCACTTCAATGGGCAGCTAATAAAATTAGTATTGACATCATGGGCACTCTCAAGGGACCTGGGGTCCCCAAACACTGAGGGGCCTGCACCTTAAGAACTGCTGCTCCAGACAGATGCTGGTGGGCGATGAGCCCGCCTTCCACAGAAGCGTGAGTGTGTATATCTGTGTGTGTGTGTGTGTGTGTGTGTGTGTGTGTGTGTCCATGCGCACAGCTCTGCTGTTTGGGAGGAATTACTGGGCCACTGCTATCACCCGGCACTGTGCCCAGCCACAGAGTGAGGAGGGAGCATGGATGGGGTTCTGGGTCCAGCTCAGAGGTCAGCCCTGCTCACAACCGCATTTCTTCCCAAGGTTTCCAACAAGGGTGAGTGGCGGGACTGAGCCTGAGGCCTCTGTCCGTTGAAAATAACTCTCCAGGCAATTCTGATCTGTACAGTTTCCTGTTAGTACACTCAGTAAGTTGGTTTCAGAGCTCCCTCCTATACCAAAAATCCATGGATGCTCACATCTTTCATATTATCCACATCTAACCCATGTATACCTTCCCTATACTTTAAATCATCTCTATATTACTTGTGATACCCAGTAGAGTGTAAATGCCATGTAGTTATACTGTATTCTTTCAGTGAATAATAGAAAGAAAAAAGTCTGTATATGTTCATGTTCAGCACAGATTTAAGTTCTTTCCATTTTCAAAAAAAATTTTTTTTTGGGGGGGAAGGTATTGGAGTTTGAATCCAGGGGCATTCTACACCCAAGCTATGACCCCAGCCTATTTTATCTTTTTTATTTTGAAACAGGGTCTCATTAAGTTGCTAAGGCTGGCCCTGAACCATCTGTCCTCCTGTCTCAGCCTTCCAAGCACTAGGATTGTGAGTGTACACCACCATACCTAGCCTTTTCTGATATCTTCAGTCCTCAGTTGCCTTAATCTGTGGATTTGGAACCTATGGATACAGAGGGCTGACCGTTGTCCCCAAAAGAGCCACAAGTTGGTCTCACTCTCTTGAGAAACTGAGGCCCAAAGTGCACAGGAACCTTGCACGTGGCAGATGGGACGCAATTAGAGTGGCCCCTGGTATCTTCTTGGGCCTAGCTCTTCAGGTGCCACCTTCTTCTCCAGTTCTCCTGCCACTGTCTTGGTCTAATCAGGACACATGGCTCCTGGCCTCCATTCCCACAGTTGACAGCTGTCATATTTTCCACTCAGAACTGAGCACCATCTTCTGGAAATTGTACCCAGAGCCACCTTCCCTCGCACTCTCAGCTGACAAGCATCCATGGAGGTCAATCCAAGGGCAGACAGGTGGTCCAGTCAGAGCCTCTTGTGAGTTTGGGGAGATAACCTCTCACCTTCCCTCTGCTTGGCTGAGCCCAACAGGAAGTAGAGGCTGTGTTCTGAGGCCTCCCACCCACCCAGAGCCCGAGAATGGGACCTCAAGGAGAAAACTGAGTCCTGAGGAGCAGATCCGAGCCTCTGAGGGACCTGCCCCTGCAGGCCGCCACCTTCTCCTGCACATTTCAGTGGTTGGTCAGTCAATGCCTGTTTGCTTTTGAGCTGGGTCCGGTAATGTTTGCGTTAAGTTGGCCGCATTTTCCTCCTAACCAGAAGGACCATCGTGGGCCTGTCAGCAACCACCGCTCTCTTCTGTCCTGCATCCCCCTCACCCCACTGGCCAGCAGCATCAAGAGAGTGTGGGAATGCCAGGTCAGGCTCATTTACCACCCTTCCTTAAACGGTGACATTAAGTTAGAAGAGGGTCATCTACTGTGTACTAGAATAGGTACGAATGTTATGTCCAGATCATCAGACAGACATGGGAGATAACCCAAAGCCGCTGCTGGAATATATCCCCCTAGCCTTTGCCTTCAGGCTCTGAAGAATTATATTTGTAGACCTCTTAATAATTAAATGCAATTAAGATCAAGGCACACCTGTAATCCCAGTACTTGGGAGGCTGAAACAGGAGGGTTGCAGGTTCAAGACCAGCCTCAGTAACTTAGTGAGACTCTCAGAAACCTAACATGACGTGTTTCAAAACCAAAAGTAAAACAAAGACTGGAGTAGAAGGCCTCTGGGTCCAATCCCCAGTAAAGAAAGAAAGGAAGACAGAAAGAAAGAAAAGGAAGAAAGGAAGAACTTAAGGCAATATTCTAAAGAGTCTTTGTTTAGCAAGACTCCGACAAACTACATATGCATTGACGAGTGATATTTCTAGAAAATATTTTTTAAAATGTGGAAAGATGCATGGCCCCGATCTACAGCAGACCCCACTGCTGGACACAGGACCCTCCAGGTCATCAGCGGAGCAGACAATAGAAGCCTGTAGACTAAAGAAAAGCAAACTTACCTCTGTCATTTTTATGAATTAAAGTCAAGAACGTGTGGGAATTTTTCCAGGTCACCCATGAGGAAGAGGCGGGGCCTGGATAATTTTCATGGCGTCAGTGGGAAGGAAACTGTTAAGGCCACATTTTAAGCTACTTGTTTTTACTGCTGAAACAGGTCACAGAACTGGCGCTACTCACTCCTCAGCAATGACAGGTCCGGCTGGGTTTTATGATCATCGTTTATAAATGTCCCCATTGGATTTGCCTCCCCTTATACACAACCACTTTGAAGTTTCCAGAAAGTTAATATTTCACTTTGTCCCTAATGAACCTAATGAAGTCGAACCGTCAGAAGAATAAGTTAAAGTTTATACCTGCAACTTTTATTGGCCTCATGTGACTTGGTGACTTAAAAATTATTCAAGAACTTAACCGCCATCATTTGCAGCTGATGGTTCTTTAATACTCAAGTTCACGGTCAGAAATTAAGCAGAATTCTGGATTCTCGATGTCTCAGCAGACCTTCAACAGAGTGAAGACAGTTCCAACTTCCAGGAAACAACTCAGGATACAGCCACTTCTATTGCATTCAATCTTGAATGATTTTAGGAAATGTATAAGTACACCCCCCAAAACAGAACATTATATTTATTAATTATGTCATCTGTTTATTGTGGTACTGGGAGTTACTGCACACTGACCTCAAACCTGAGGTCCTCGTGTCTCAGCCTCCCGAGTACTGGGATTACAGGCTGTGTCATTGTCTAGAATCCATTTTAAGTACATAATTTCAGCCTCATAACAACCTTTAAGTTAAGGATTTCTCCTTCTTACCAGAAAAGGAGCAAGAAAACCAAGTCTTGAGGGAGCACTTAACAACTAGACTGTGGCTCTTCTGACGTTGAACCCGCTCTCCTGCCCATTACAACACATTGGCAAAGGAAACAGACTAGCTTCCAAATAAAACACCATATTGGGAATAAATTCCCCTCTCAAATAGCAGTATTCATTGTCTCTGGGCCACGAGTCTAAGCATCTGCTCTTGACTAATTTGTTGTTGGGAAGGAATATGTATGGCCAAGAGACTTCTTTAAGAAGAGAGTGTTCATTTCAGACAAACATACCTACCTCTGATTTCCAAAAGAAAACCCCTATGTGCAATTTTAGCCTTGAGCTACATGAATTGTAAAAGGGCCCAGTAATATTGTAAAGCTCTGTATACCTTCACTCAACCCCAGCGTGGTAAGCATGAAATGCACATCTTCGGCAACAAGCATGATTCCCTCTTCCAATCACAATGGGATGGATAACCTGGGTTGAGAGGAAATCAAAACCACACTAACCCTTAGGAGTGTTGGACAGCAATTCCTGACTAGCTCTTCCTCATCATGGCTTTGAAGTACCCTCTGAACTCAGGGTTTGCAGACTGATTTGCGTGGGGTTTTCTATTCGCTGGCTATTTGCCCCCTCTAGGAAGTCAAATGTTATGATAACCAGGTCTCGCAAAGGCAAGGAAGAAGAGCTGGTGTTCACTGGACATCTACCCTGTGCTGGGCTCAGTAGGATGCAGCTCTTGGTTGGCTGTGCACCCAGTCCTCACATCGGCTCTGAGCGGCAGGAATTGGATGGCTGGAGTAATGTATTGATGACCACCCAACGGGCAGGTGCAATGGAACCCAGGCCCCTGGCCATCCTCACTTGAAAATGTCTCCAATAGCTCCCATCCACCTGAGAGTGGCCACACCATGGGGCGTGACCTTATGACCTTGTCTTCACCGCTCTGAACACATATGCACACGTCTCTGAGTTCTTGTCTATAGCACTTTCCCTCCCCACCATGTCTAAGAGGCCACTGCAGAGCAGCTGACGTTTTGTGAGCCAGCAGCTGGTGGATGCCCCTGGGCCTCGCTGACACAGTGTCATCCAGCTCTTTGCAGTGTCCCTCCACAGCCCCTCTCCACCCGCCCTGGTCCTGGCTTGGGGAATGCCCACTCGTTTGTGCAGGCCAGGCCTAGGCATTTCCTTCCCAGCAAAGTCTCCCCCATCCCCCCAAGCCTTCCTCCTCAGGCAACCTCTCTGTATGTTAGAAAGCTCTTCCAGAACTTGGCTCACTGTACCAGAGGGCTTGCTTATGAATAACTTGTGCTCAGTTAATAATAATAAGTGACCAGAACAACTACCTCTTCATTGAGCATCTAATCTGTGCCAATCACGGTTGTTCTCCATGCTGACTAGTCACGGGTACAGCGACCAGCTCAGGACAGGCCAATGACATAGCCCCGTAAGCCAGCCCCTGGGGTCTTTCCCTAGAAGAATTGAGAAGGAAGTGAAGTCCTTCTGCCCGAGCTTCTGAAAGAACAAAACTTAGGCGTGGGTGAACACGGCCACCTGGCCAGTCAGCGCTCAGGGAATCTGTGGGGGATGGAGGAACCAGGACAGGTGTGGTGTGTGTGACCCAGGGAGATCCTTGAGAGCTCCCTGAGAGCAGGTGCGGCCTGGATTCATGTGCGCAAACATTTGCCTTTCTTGTTGTTCTAGCACTAATTGGGGTGGGGTTTCTGTTTCCTGAAGCCAGAAGAGCCCTAATGGGGGTCCTAAAGAAAGCAGGCTCTTCCTGGCAGAGAAGGCTTTCTAAAGGAGGGAGGAGCTTCAGGCTGGGGTGGATCTGGGTGGTAGGCTGGTGCAGGAAGGCTCCGAACATGCAGGGGCAGAGGCTGCTGGGATGGACCAGCATGAGAAGGTCCCATCAAACAAGCCTGAAGGCTTGGACTTACACCTGAAAACTTTCTGGATCTGCAAGGGATGATTGCTATAGGCAACTTTTCAGTTAATAACATTATGACTGAGCTAATTATTCTTTTTCATTTTTAAATGATGACGCTATACTAAAGCTCATTATCATCCGTGTCGGCCTGAGTTTGGTGAATTGTTTTATACAAGTTTCACTAGGTGTGGGGAGAGGCGGAGAGAAACAAAGCCCATTATCCCACTTCTTGTGGCCAAACTGAGTCCCTTAGAGTTGTGTTAATGTGAAGGTTTTATCCTTGCAAGACACGGCCTTCACACGGGCTGCGGTGCTGCACACCCGTAATCCAGTACTTGGGAGGCTGAGACAAGAGGCTTGCAGGTCCAAGGCTAGTATGCAGTAACTTAATGAGACTCTGTTTCAAAAAAATGTTTTAATAATAATTAAAATACTGGGGACTTAGTTCAGTGGTAGAATGACCCTGGATTCAACCCTTGGTAGGAAAAAATTCAAAAAGACACAACCTTCTTTGCTCCAAAGTCCTCCGCCCCTTCTCTGGGACACACATTCCAATTAAGTGTTTATTAAGTGAATCAGTGTGTTTGTATACCTCCATCATTTTCCCTTCACCTGCAAAGAAAGAAATATAACACATGCCTTCCTTAGCAAGCTATGGCCTTTTTAAATGATCTATGTTGAATTTGATAATAAAATTAAAATACTCATTAACCTGGATTCCACCGGTCCTAACCTTGAATATCTAGGAAGAAGGTATCTGCTAATTAGATAGCTTGAAGGAACCTGAAATGGGCGTGACTTAAGCGAACACAGGTTTTCTTTCAACTCAACGAAAGTACGCACTTAAAAATGAAGTGAAAGAGGTCAGCAATGTGTAGACTGTGGGCCACTTCTGAGTCTGGCGGTTCTTAAGTGTAAATGAGAACCAGCTGGATCCAGCCTGGCCCCAGCACTGCTGACATAGTCTGGGTGATTTTTTAAACCATTGGGTCAATGGACCCATAGTGGTTAAATGTAGGTAACAACTCTAGAACAGTAGCAAAATAATTGCTTAATAATATACATATTGATGCAAGTAACTTGACAAAAACAAGGTCCCAATGATACTTTCTCATGAGATAGGTTATAATCATGAAAATCTTTCATACGTCATGAAATCCCCCATTATCCTATGACAAAGTGCCCAAAAGATATCAAATTCACTAGTGACAGACCTAGTTTTCTTTTCCAAGTAAACAAGTAATCCAAATTAGCTAACCTTTTTTTTATAATGGCATGTGGCTATGGGTAGACTGCATTCCTACATGTAGTTTTTATTTTTATTTTATTTTTATTTGTTGCAGTATTGGGGATGTAACTCAGGGACATTCTACCTCCAAGCTATACCCTCGGCCCTATTTTTTATTCCTTATTTTGAAACAGGGTCTCACTGAGTTGCAAAGGGCCTCACTAAGTAGCTGAGGCTGGCTGCGAACCCGGATCCTCCTGTCTCTGCCTCCCCAATGCTGGGATGATGAGCCACCTTCCTCTCAGCGCCATCTCCCAGCTACTCATAGCTGCATGGGGAGAACCATTCTGTCGCCTCCTGCCAGCACTGGCTATTTGGGGACTGTGTGGAGCTGCCTAATTTGGAAATTTTTTTTTTTTTTTTTTTTTTTTTTTTTTTGGTGGGGGCAAACTCAGCCACATTGCTGTACTATAGTTTTGTTGATTGACACTGAAAGGTTCTGTTCAAAGAAGCAATTTAGAATCACATAGAATGTCCTGAAGAAGAAATCATCTTTTTAGCATTCCTGAGTGAAAATAAAGGCCATCATCTATGTTCTGTTGCTTCAGAAATAGGTTTAAATTAGTTCCGTGCAATGTAACTATAACAGGTATTTCTTTTAAGAACCTTCCATTTGCCAGGATACTGGAGTTTTGGATACTGGGGACACAGTGGTGCAGAAACAAGTCCAGGCCTTGAACCCAGGGAATTGAAAATCTCCCAAACCCAGACAGGTCCCTATAAAGCTCAAACATCCTCAGCACTGAACTTGACCTTGAAGTCCACCATTGAGCGATGCTTTGCGAGACCGCACGTTCAGTGCCCCCCTCCCCTGGGGACATCAGCACAGTTATCCTCAGTTATCCTCACAGCCAAGGCCTTATGGAGTCAGCGACGTGCACTTTCTCCACAAACTAGACTCTACAGGCCACATCTGGCTCACAGGCATGTTTTGACTGAGTTGCCCATTGTTTTTTTTTTTTTTTTTTTTGTGGTACTGGGGTTCCTGGAAGCCCTTCTATCTCCAGGCTACACTCCCAGACCTATTTTTACATTTTTATTTGGAAACAGGGTCTCCTAAGCCAGCGCGCGCGGCTAGCTTCGAACCTGCGCGATCCTCCTGTCTCAGCCTCCCAAGCGCGGGGATTACAAGCGTGCGCCACCACGCCCGACTGCCCATTGTTTTTAAAAGGAGTTTTAGTTTGGAGGCTTTTACAAAACAAAAACCATAAAACACTTGGATTTCTAGTTTTTCTTTTAAAATAAAATAAAATAAAAAGCTCTGGTAGTCCCAGACTCATCTGGCAACAAATCTATTGAAAGTAGACACCCCACCTCTGTCTTCAGTGGGACAGATCCTTTACAGCTCAGGACAGTTTGTTCAGCTCAGGACAGTTTGCCCTCATCTGCCTTACCACCCCCCACCGGCCCCTGGAGGCCTGTTTCTGGAGGGTTTTACCTATATTAACCAAAACTGACAAAGCTACATCCCAGGGCTTATTATATGGGCTCACATAGTACTGTCTTTACCGGATCATGCTTTACAATGATTTTTATCCGCCCTGGGAGTTTTTGATGATCACAGGAGGCTCACTCACTACCCGTTGTGAGGTGGTACCCTGTATCGGTCCTGCACACCGGTCTCCATGGTAACCATTAGTGTTGCTCATGAGATCCTATCAGGCTGTGATCTGACCTTTTTGTGGTTGGTTGGGGCTAAATGGCCCTTCTGACTAGTGAAATATGATGGGAAACGACGTGTGCCATTTTCACGCAAGCAAGGGTACTGCCCACCTGTCCAAGACTCTACAGCTGTCTTTTCCTCCTGCTGTGGGAACCAGCAACATTCAAGATGGCCACACGGCCAGCTGCGTCCCAGAGGAGGCAGGGTGCAGAGCCCCAGCTAAACAGCAGAGGGCCTGTGGTGTGACTGAGAGAGACCTTTGCTGAAAGAGGTCACTAAGGTTTGGGGGACTTTCAGACACTGAAACACCCCTAAGGACATCCTTCTCAGAAACTGGTCACCACTCCATTCATGGCCCTAAGGAGACCCAGGCCCACACCTGTGCCGAAAGTTTAGGACCTTGTGATGTCGGGTGGATGGTCCGGCTTTTCCCCTGGCTTAACTTAATTATTTTCTGCTTCTTATCTTTTAGAAGGAAGGAAGGAAGAAAGGAAGGAAGGGAGGGAGGAAGGAAGGGAGGGAGGGAGGAAGGGAGGGAGGGAGGAAGGGAGGGTGATAAGGGAAGGAAGGTCCAGACCAGTACTTGGGAGCCTACAGGAATATCACAGTTTTGAAACCAGCCTCAGCAATTTAGTGAGATTCTCAGCAACCTAGAAAGACCCTATTTTAAAACAAAAAGTAAACAGGGCTGGGGAAGTGGTCTGTAACTAGGTGGTAGAATGCCCCTGGGTTCAATTCCCAGTACCACAAATAAAATAAAAATAATAGCCAGGCTTGGTGGCACACACCTTTAATCCTAGTGCTTGGGAGGCTGACACAGGAGGATTGCAGGTCCACAGCCAGCCTCAGCCACTCAGTGAGGCCTTCCTCAGCCTAGTGAGAAAGACCCTGTTTCAAAATAAGAAATAAAATAGGGCTGGGGATGTGGCTTAGAGGTAGAATGCCCCTGGGTTCAATCCCAGGACCACAGATGATGATGATGATGATGATG
Organism: Muscardinus avellanarius; assembly: GCF_963383645.1. Lineage (NCBI taxonomy): Eukaryota > Metazoa > Chordata > Mammalia > Rodentia > Gliridae > Muscardinus > Muscardinus avellanarius. The sequence goes on from NC_137795.1 coordinate 9,523,626, forward strand.
GTAATGTGATACATAAAAATAAATAATTGTATTGGCATAGTTTACTTTCAAATACACATGAATGTCTCCCTTGAAAGAAATTAATTTTTTACTGATGTAATAAATTACAAACTCACTGAGTTTTTCACATGTTTTTCAGGTCTGTGCATGAGTGTGGTGTTCAGCTTTTGAAACTTTCTAGAACATTTATTTGAGAGTGAACTATGAGAGAGGTTCAGAGATAAGAGAACCTTGTGAGTTTTACATAAAAAAAATGCTTCCTTAAGAAATTTCTTACCCTTTCTGAGGCTCATAGCAGTAAACTATTATGGATTCCCAGCTTAAAGTTGTCAGGGCTAGATTGAAAATATTTATAAGGAAATGTGGAACTTATGGTACTTAAGAGTTATCTGATACAGTTACCAGGAATAGAGACATATTAACAAAGACAGTCTTGCTTAGCAAATGACCTGGAACACCTATTGTCTCTCTGGACTTTCTGTGTGGTATCCAGAAAAAAAGACAGCTGACATCATGTGGCTCTGTCTTTTCCTAAATCACTGGCTCTCCAAGTATGAACTAAGGGCTTTGAGGATGCTCTCAAGACTGTTTCTGACCATTTACATGAATCCTTCCCTTTCTGGTTGTGAGTTATGGGCTTGCTTCATAATCTTCAATCAAAACAATAGATCAGATAGAATACAGAAACAGATATAAGAATCCAACCTCATTCCATTAACTTAGAAATAAAGAGATTTTTAAAGTATAAAATAATGCTACTTTTGTCACTATTTTGGTTGAACCAATATGGTTAATTTTCATAAAATATACTATTTATATCAGCATGTAGGGCTTAACATGTTTATCTATTATTTTAAAGAAATTAAAAGTCAGCTGGGCATGATGGTGCATGCCTGAAATCCCAGTACTTGGGAGACTGAGATAGGAGGATCACAGGTTCAAGGCCAGCCTCAGTAGCATAGTAAGACTCATGACAACCTAACAAGACCCTGTTTCAAAGTAGAGTACCTGGAGCCGGGCGTGGTGGCGCACACTTGTAATCCCCGCGCTTGGGAGGCAGAGACAGGAGGATCGCGCAGGTTCGAAGCCAGCCGTGCTAGCTTAAGAGACCCTGTTTCCAAATTAAAAAAAAAAAGTATAAAAAAATAGGTCTGAGAGTGTAGCCCAGAGGTAGAAGGGCTTCCAGGAACCCCAGTACCACACACACACAAAAAAAGGAGAATACCTGGGAGGTAAAATGCCCCTGGTTCAATCTCCAGTGCCACAGAAAAAGTAAAAAAAAAAAAAAAAAATACAGAAATACTTGGGATAATTAAATAAATTTAACAGTGTAATTAGGTTATGAGCCAAAAAATTGGAGATCCTGGTTGTACTGGGTTGGCAGGAGAGTCTGGAAGATCTTGTCAAGGAGGTTTCTGCAGCCAGTCCTGGAAAGAGCACGGGCTCCCCTTCCTGTTTCTTTAGCTGGAACTCAGGTGCACGGCCACGGCCAGCTGCAGGGAGACTGCTAAGGTAACTGACAGGCTGATGCTCCAGAGAACGCGAATGTGGGCCTGGGCTCGTTTTTTGTTTCTTTTCTTTTCTTTCTTTCTTTCTTTCTTTCTTTCTTTCTTTTCTTTCTTTTTTTTTTTTTTTTTTTTTGTGTGTGTGTGTGGTACTGGGGTTCCTGGAAACCCTTCTACCTCCGGGTTACACTCCCAGACCTATTTTTTAATATTTTTTTTTTACTTGGAAACAGGGTCTCTTAAGCCAGCACGGCTGGCTTCGAACCTGTGCGATCCTCCTGTCTCCGCCTCCCAAGCGCGGGGATTACAAGCGTGCGCCACCACGCCCGGCTGGGCCTGGGCTCTTTACCAGAGCTGAGCCGCGGCAGGATTTACTGACTGTCGCCCTAGGTGTATCTCATATAGCTTGTTTAGGGTTTTCCAAGACCAGTAATATTTGGCTAAACTTATTCAGATAACTTCAGAAATGTTTAGAATTGTAACAGGAGCCCACCTTCTGCCTTGCTGTTGTAGAAGTTGGCAGACTTAACTGAAACGACTACACATTTAGCCAAAGGAAAAAAACGAGCTGTCAGCCTTATTAGAACCAGGTGATTAAACAACAGGAGTGAACTGTTCTCTGTTTCTGATCTTTTTGACACCTTCAGTAAGGGCTGGCTGAAACTAAACCGAGACGCACTCTGTTTTTTTGTAGTGCCTGTTTGGGGTTTGCTTTGAGGATATACCCCCATGTGTAACCCATTTTGTGAATTGAGAAAGTGATTCCTTTGGCAGGCTTCATCACTGTTCAGCCACCTTAAACTTTTGGAATAAACTAAAAGTTTTACACACACACACACACACACACACACACACACCCTTAGGGCTCAGTTATCCAGAGTGTGTAAGTGATTTTTATAGCACTGATACATGAAGAGCCAAACAACTTGGGTGGCACTAGTGATTGACTCAGACAAAATTATATTAGGTGAAAGTTTGACTTTTAAATTTACTATGACTCGGTAAATTGTAGGTCTTTATATTATACATACATTTGGAAATGTTATATCTAATAGCATGATAGGCTTTTGTGCTATATGCATTGACCATTGTATACCAGGGACCACTGTGTACATACTGTTGTAGGAAGATTGTAGCTGCACCTTCCTGTGTTTATATTATAATTGAGTGAAGGTCTAAGATGGATAAGGAATATGATTGTGCTGATCCTAAGGGAAAATAAATCCTTGTTAGGATCCTCATCTTTCTGAAAACTCTTCACTGTGCTTGAAGAGGAAGACGCTTTGGATAGGGTGCATAGCTTAACATCCTTTTTAGTATTTAAAAGCAGCAATTATTTGCTGAGTAACATCGTCCAGCTGAAGGACCGAAGCCATTGGGACATTTATCGTTTCCTTACCTCAAAGGCTGAGATGTGTGGCGTTACAATTTGGACTAGAGCATCCCCCAAAGGCTCGTTTGGTAAAAGTGTGGGGACTCTGCAGTGCTCAGCACAGTAATCCATATACAGCTTCACAATTTGATGGAATTACGGGAGACGCTAGAAACTATGGAACGTGGGGGCCTAGCTGGAGAAACTAGGTCACCATGGATGTACTCTGCAAGGGCACATCTTGTCCCGGCCCTTCCCTTCCCCCATCTCTCTCTCTCTATCTCTATCTATCTCTCCCCCCCTAGGATTTCCTCCCTAGCTGCTCTGATCTGAACAGCTTTACGCCCTGCCACCCTTCTGCCATGATGTTCTTTCCGCCTCAACACAGGCCCAGAAACAATGGAGCCAGCCAACCACGGACTGAAACCTCTGGAAGCATAAGCCAGAATGAACCTTCCCTCCTTTAAGATTTTATCTCAGCTCTTGTGTCACAGTGATGGAAAGCTGACTAACTAACAGGCAGCTTTAGCATGGATTGGGGCCAATAGCTGGGTTGCGGATGCAGGCTCTTGGCATGGCCGGCCTCTCTGCAGCCTCACCGTGTGCTTTCCCTTGACATGGTCAACGAGAGCACAGTAAGATCGCAGTGCCATCGCAGGCATCACGTGATAAAGTCCCTGCAGAGGGCAAGGGGCGTGCACAGGACAAAACCCCCTCCAAGAAGACTTGACGTCGCCTTCCATTGGTCCTCACTGCACCCAAAGCCCAGTCGTGGACTAGGGAACAAGAACGCAAAGCTGGATCAGTCATGATCAATGCCCTGATCTGGGCACATTGTTGCCGAAACTGAATCAGGCTCTTATTGGCAAAGAAGGAGAAAGTCACTGTGGGCAGAGAATCGAGGAATCTGCCCCTGACGTGCATCAGCACAGGGGGATCTGGTGTGTGGCACGAGTGCGGCTCATAGAATGTGGTTAAAGTACAACTGCCCAGATAAAATCTTTATGATTAGAGCCAGATGCAATGGTACACACCTATAATTCTAGAAGTTGGGAGGCTGAGACAGAGGATCACAGTTTTGAGGCCAGCCTCAGCAACTTAGTGAGACCCTGCTTCAAAATAAAAAGGGTTGCGAGTAGAGCTCAGGGGTAGGACGCCCCTAGATTCAATCCCCAGTTTAAAAAAAAAAATATCCTTATCTTTGGGAAGATTTTCCTCTGCTACTGGGATAGAAACTATGCCATGCCCCCTGGCTTTTCTAACCACTTGTAACTCGTCAAAAGCCCATCATCAGTTTCAATCTCAAAACGCAGTGTGAGTTTAATCACTAGAATTTCCAGTTCTAAACAAGACTAGAAAGCCCAAACTTGGTATAGAAATAAATTTCTCCTTGCCCAGCCATCGCTAACATCGAGGGGGTGCTGCTCCCCGGGAAGGGTTGAGCTCACCTCCCTCCTCCTCCCAGCTCATCCCACAGGGCAGGGGTACAGAGGGGAGGTGAGTTCTTACTGGGTTGATTCTCTCCTCAGGGGGCCCCACACTCACTGCTCATTTGTGGGTTTCCTAGGAGGCCGCCCCCACAGGGCCTCGCTGATTGCCATTGTTGTGACGTAGTAATAAACCAGGTGACTGTGTAACTTCTAACACCAGATGATGATGTGTGTTTTTTGGGGGTGTAAGGGAGTCGCAGTTTCACCATGCCAACAGTCATAAGGTGAGACTGACAAGTGACTGGGACAATCAAAGAGAAGAGAGGCCACCTGAGCGAGCCAGATTCCGCAGGGGCCACCTCGGCTCCGGCTCCTCCCCTTCCACGTCCCTCCCTCCGCCTTCCAAGTGATCCCGATGCCCTGCTTTTGAGCAGCTCCTAGACACCTCTCCCTGCTGCTCCTGGTGCACGGGTGACATGTATTTCTGCCCTGAGTGAGATGGAAACGCTGCTGCTTCTCCACAAAGCCCTGTCCTCCTGCCCCGAGGCCGCGGCCGTTGGACCTCACTCTACTATGGCGTAGGCAGCATCGGGTCCGGTCACACGCCCTTCGACTTCTGCAGGATCCAGGGGTTGGCATCCCAGGTGCCCTGGAAAAGGGCATCCTCACTGGTCCTTTCCTGATGCTCTTGCAGATTTTGGTGTGAGAGCTGAGAGCTGGGTTTCCTCTCGTTCCTTTGACTTTCTGCCATCAGCAGAAAGTCTGCTGGACAAACTCATTGACTCTAGTTTGCTGGTTTGAGTGAACCAGTTTAAAAAAAAAAAAAAAAAAAGGTTTTTTTCTGAGGTTGACCAGTGAAAAGATTCTAACTCAAAAGGCTACATTGTGTTTCCCCAATTAGTTACAAAGGCCTTCTTTCTCACTCCTTCTCACTGTCCTCTCCAGCTTTCCCCTTTGTGTAGACAAAATTCTTTGAACTCTGAAGCATAATTAAACATGGTGCCTTTTCAAAATGCAAGAAGACAAACCAGAATCCTTGTGGATGTAAGCTCCTCTTAGGTATAAACAGGCATTGATGAATTCATTCAGCTTCATAACTGGGGAGTCTACCCCGGGGAATGGTGGGGGCGTGTGAATATGGATATGTGTATACGCCAGAATAAACCAACATTATTATTAAATACATATGGAAGTATGAAACATTTAACTACCTGTCCATCAATCAGACAAATGCTAAACATTTTTAAAATGTAGAACAGAGGGCAACAAATGTCATTTTATAATAGTCCCTGGAATATTTTGGAATCCTGATTTATCTCTTGTTGTTTTGTTTGTAGTTAGGGTGCATTCGGCAGCTATGCCTGGCCTTTAGGAATATAATTATGTTTTTCTCTGGAGCTATAATTTGGCCGCTACAATCAGAAGAAAGAGGTTTGTGTGGAATGAGCTGACAGGTGGGCGGCCGTAACTCTGATATTCCACTGTTGGCTGACGGTTCCGTAACTCCGAGTGTATAAAAAGACATTCCAGAAAAGTTACCAGAAAGGATTGCAGCTCTTGAACAGATATAGTTTTTCCATCAGAAGAACCAGCTCTTACTGGCAGAAGTGTTTAATTTGGGGCTGTTTTTTTTTCTTTTTGCTAATTCACAAATATTTATTATGCATCTATAACTCTGGTTGCCCAGTGCTGAGTGCTGTGGAGGTGGACTTTTTAAAAAAGTATGCCTTGGCAAAAAGAGATGTGTTCACAAAAGAATAAAACCAAGAATCATGTTGCTTTATGGCCTAATGTGGTAAGATCTAGAAACCTAAGAAGAGTGTTAGGGGTGCCAAGGAAAATCTGCTGAGTGAAATGGGATTTGTCAGATGGGTAGTATAGACAAGACTGGGCTGATGGGAGTTAAAAGAAACATAGTCACAGAGGTGGGAAGTAGTTGTGTTCTATGTCTTGACCACAAACAATCTTTTCCATCAAGGTGACTAGTTACTGTGTACAGGCTTCGTGAGGGTAAAATGAGACATAGTTATCTGGGCGTGGACAGGAAGTATCCTAGACAAACCCAGATGTCCAGTCGCCTGACCTGGAAGAGCCTTGCAGCTGAGACCACAACAACCAAAAGAGAGAGAGAAAAATAAAGGCCAGCTGGACCTGCATGCATCTTTTGCAGTTATCTTCGTCCTTTGCTTGGTATCGCACCAGTCAGATAGATGCTAGTAACGAGGTCCCATCTATCTGGGTGACTCGTCTAAGCACCTGCACCCCGTATCCTCTGCTCTGGGAATCACAGAGGCCGTCTATTCTTGTAAAAACAATCTGCTGTATTTTCATTGAGGCAAATTAGAAAATTTAGATTTAACTAATAAATTTAGATTTGTCAGCTAATCATCCATAGCCGGTTACCTTAGAGGCATCCAAGACCTGTATCTGTCCAGTATTTCAGACATTTAAAACCCATAGAAGACTTCACTTCTTCTTGCTGAGGACCTTAGCATAATTTCTCTTCTGAGCAAATAAACCATTGTTTAGAAGAAGAAGAAAAAAATAAACTTCAATGGGTCACTTATAAAAGAGAGAGCCTTCACAGCATAGACTTTAAAAAAGTATTAACATCAAAGCTACTGTGTTCCTTGTGTTTAAGCTAAATATACATTTAGGACCTGGATCCTGGAGGGGGTGGAGCAAGAGGTAGGGCCTCAGGAGGTTTGCGTGATGGGAGTGGCCAAGGAACTTCCAGACACAGGCTTCTGACCCTCAGCTGGGAGATGGGTGCTGGGACCTGGGACCTGGGTGCTGGGTGCCGGGCAGGGCCGTACCGAGGCTCTCCCCCTCCACGCATGCCACACACACAAAGTTGACAGTGAAAGGTGTGGGGAAGAAAGCAGTAGAGATGACTAACCGTAGGTAGGAAGGGACGGTCGGAACAGGGCACAGCAGTAAAAGCAAAAGCAAGAAGCAGATCCAGGGAGCAGCCTCACGCCAGCCCCAGTCCCAGAAGCAGATGGAGCATCTTCTGGGTGTCTTGTTGATATCAACACCAGCAGATTTAGAACATTCATACTTAAATCCTTTTTTTTTTTTTTGGTGGTACTGGGGTTCCTGGAAGCCCTTCTACCTCCGGGCTACACTCCCAGACCTATTTTACATTTTTTTATTTGGAAACAGGGTCTCTTAAGCCAGCGAGACTGGCTTTGAACCTGCGCGATCCTCCTGTTTCCACCTCCCAAGCACAGGGATTACAAGCCTGCGCCACCACGCCCGGCTACAAAAGTTAATCTAAATGGATCAACAACCTAAATGTTACTTAAAACTTTAGGAAAGCCAGGCATGGGAGTGCACATCTATAATCTCAGTACTAGGGAGGCTGAGTCAGGGGGATCACAGGTTTGAGGCTAGCCTTAGCAGCATAACATGACACTGTTTCAAAATTAAATTAAATTAAATTAAAATAAATTTTAAAAAATGGGCTGCATGTGTATGTAGCTAGGAGGTAGAATGGTTACAACCTCTGGTTACAACCTCTAGTACCTCCCCCCCAAAAAGTCAACAACAACAAAACTTAGGAGAAAACATTTCTTACAGGAAATATATATAAACAAACCTTAAATCTATGTAACACATTACCTTGTATCTGCCAATGAATCCTTACATATGACACCAGAACATGAACAGTGAAAAAAAAAAAAAAGACTGTGATCCTTTGACCTAGAAATTGCATGCAATTCTATATTGCATGCAATTCTAATTGTCAATAAAGTAAAATGATAACCTAGAATGGATGAAAATATTTTTTTTTTTGGTGGTACTGGGGTTCCTGGAAGCCCTTCTACCTCCGGGCTACACTCCCAGACCTATTTTATATTTTTTTTATATAGAAACAGGGTCTCCTAAGCCAGCGCGCGCAGCTGGCTTCGAACCTGCGCGATCCTCCTGTCTCCGCCTCCCAAGCGCGGAGATTACAAGCGTGCGCCACCACGCCCGGCTGGATGAAAATATTTGAAAATCATATCTCTGATAAGCATCTAGCATCCAGAGAAGATAAAGCATTCTTACAATGCAATGACAAAAAAAAAAAAACCCAACAATCTGATTTTAAAAACAGTCAAGGAACCTGCAAGATATTTCTCCAAATAAAAATCTACAAATAGCCAATAAGCACAAGAAAAGATGGCCAACACCATCAATCATGAACAGAACGCCACCCAAACTACAATGATATCACCTCACACTCACTAGGATACTCCAATAAGAAAATAATAAGTGAATAAGATGTGAGTATCAGAACTCTGATGCATGGCTGGTGGAAATGTCAAATTGTCAGCCTCTGTGGAAAACCATCGAGCAGTTCCTTTAAATGTTAAACCTAGAGCTGGGCATGGTGGCGCACACCTGTAATCCCAGCTACCCAGGAGGCAAGAGGATCACAGGTTCAAGACCAGCCTCGGCAAATTAGCAAGACCCTATCTCCAAATAAAAAATAAAAAGGGCTGGGAGGCAGCTCAGTGGAAGAGCGTTCCAGGGTTCAGTCTCCAGAATTGAAAAAAAGAAAGATAAAAAAGAAGAGTTCTATGACCCAACAATTCTCAGCCTTGATATATATGCACATACATGTATATGTCCCAAAGAATTGAAAACAGATGAAAACATACTCAAACCATCACTTACACACAAACTAATGGTCATACTAGTACTATTCACAATCACCAAAAGAATGAAATAATTCAAACACCCGTCAACAGATGAATGGTTAAATACATCGTAGGTGCTAACAATGAAATACTGTTCAGCCACACAAAGGAATGAAATTCTGGAACTTGCAGTGAAATGGATGGGCAGAGTTGATTGTACACTTTAAAATCCTTAATTACATGCTTTGCAAATTGCATTTCAATTAAATTATTTTAAGAAAAGAAATCAAAGAGCTCAGAAGCAAAAGCAGAGGCATTGCATGTAGCCATCGCCCCACCCCCATGGAGTGGAGCTCTGACTCACACGCACACATCTCAGATTACAGCCACCTATAAAGTTATATTGGTTTATGTGGGAGGGAGGGTGGGGCCGTTCCAGCCAAATAGGATTCCACTGTTTTGTGCACCCTGAGCCTTATGCTGTGGAAACCGGGAATGTTTGTTACAAAGGTGGCTGGCTCACTTTTAGTGATATTTTGAAGGGCTTCTTCCATCCCACACTGTATAAATAATAGCAGAAGATGTTGTTAATAACTGAACCATCTCACTCTGAGAGTTTGGAGAAATTACCTCCAATTTCACACCACCCACAGCCAGGTTTCCATGTGCACACAGTCCAGCCTGATGAGTTTTTGCTGTTTACTGTTTCATTTTTCCCTGTATAAGAGTAGTCCGTGCATAGATCTGTGTCTATGTTCATCTGTCGATTTATAGTGGGCACGGGGGCATACACAGTCTTTTAATTAATTCTAGCATAAATAACACTATCATGGATAACGCATACGTACAAGGTCATTTTAAAACATCTTTGTCCCAGGAATGGAGGCATCATTATCCCTAGGTGCAGATCTTCCTAGCCAATCAGGAAAGCAAGACAATAAAGGACCAAGTTGTTTCCAAGTAACTCTTCACTCCATCCAAAAGCAAAGGTGGGGAGCATTTATAGGAATCTTGCAGTCCACCCTTAAACTGGTCACATTTTCTGCAGTTTCAGTTACCACAGTGACTATAGTCCAAGAAATATGAACTGGAAAATACCAGAAATAAGCAGTTCACAAGTTTGAAATGGCACACCGTTCTGCATAGCGTGAGGAAATCTTGCGCTGCCCTGCTGGCTCCATCCTACCAGGGCTGCCAATCACCCTTGGCCCACTGTCTCCGGATTGTATATGCTACCCACCCACTCTTTAGTCTCTCGGTTATTAGGCCAACTATTGCAATATCAGAGTGCTTGTGCTCGATATACTGTAATCTTACTTAACAGTGGCCCCAGAGCACTAGTTTAGATATTATTGTCAGTAATCCAAATCGTGCCTAATTTAGACATTCCTCAAGAGACTAGGAGTGGAACCTCCATATGCCCCAGCGTACCAGCATCTTCCTAAAAGAACTCAAAGTCAGAATACTATCGTGCTGCACACATCCACACGTCTATAGCAGCACAGTTCTCAACTGTCAACTATGGAACTCACTCAGGGGCCCGTCGACCGAGGAGTAGATAAAGAAAATACGGTGTCCATGCACACTGGAGTCTTATTCGGCCTTAAAGAAAAACAAAATTGTGTCATTTGCAGGAAAACGGGTGCTAGAGAACATCCCGCTAAACAAGATCAGCCAGTCTCAGAGTCAAGGGCTGTGTTTTCTCTCATATGCATATTTTCCATCCGAATAAGCCAAGAGGTTCCAGAATCTCAACAAACTCCAAAATCTCTACGCAAGCATGTTGTCATCAGATTGCTCAAAACTAGACGTAGGAGGCTGAGACTGCAAAGGAGCTCCAGGAAACACTCCAAGGCATTAGAAATAGCCATTTTCTTGGATGCGGTGGTGGTTTTTAAGTTGTGTGTGTGAGTTCCCACACACCTGTACGTGTGTATGCAGGTAAACACATACTTGCCGTGTGATGTGAAAAACACATGAAAACGTCTCCAATGTCACCTCTTAAATATGAACAGTTTATTGTATGTCAGTATGCCCCAATAAAACTGACACATTAAAAACAAACAGTGGACCGATCCTGGGCACCCATTAGGATGACCAGGAGAAGCTTTGGAATAGTACCAGTCTCCAAACTCACAAGTTCTGGCTCAATTAGTCTGGGATGAAAAAACCTATTTTTAAGTTCATCAGACAGTTCTTTTTGGCAAGCTATTTTTGAGGAATATTGTAAGCAGGACGCTGCAGGAGCTTCCTCATTCCCTGATTGATGGCTATCTACCTCAGGGACTTGGCCCCTGGAGAGGAAAGAGGCATGTGAGCTCTGAGTTTCCTTTGTCAAGTCTTTTTTGGCTATAGGCACATACTACCTTGAATTTTGACACCTCTCTCTTTATTTTCTGAGCTGTGTGGGTCTTTTCTTTCTCTCTCCTGCCGTTTTCAAAAGTTCACAATGTCATACACGAATTGTGTCCTTCAATTGCTTAGTTATTAAGGGATTACTCTTGTGAAGTATAGTGTTAATGTTTCAGGTCAGAAATGAATTAGCCACATGAGGATTTCTTGTTTCTTCTTTATTAATTTAATTTTATTTGGGGGGCATTATAAGTACACAGGATGGTGGGATTTGTTGCTACCTATTTGTCCACACACATAGCAAAATTGGGTCAATTTCCTTCCCCGTCCTCCCCTTTCCTTCTGCTCCTCCCTCCCCATGGTCCCCTTCCTCCGGTCCTCTGGTCCACCTTCTGTTTTCATGAGAGCCTCTTCATTTTTTTTTCCCTTTCTCTAACTTCCACATATGAGAAAACCAGCCAAGGGCTTCTAAACTCTACTTAGAGAAGCACATGATGGCTTTCAGGCTTTCATTGATTTTCAAGCTAATTTATTCTTTAGCATTTAAACACCCTGCCATGTCACCTTCCTGCAAAGTCGTCTTCACCCCATCCCTCACCTCTCAGAAGTCACTAATCCCCTTAATAGATCCCGTGAGATTCCAGTGCTCTGCTGCACACCTGCCTCCTTGGGTCACCAGTGCTTCCTCCCCTCCAATTACCAGCTGTGCTGGACCTCCGTGCCCGAGTTGGCTTAGCCATTCTCTTTGACTAAAATACTCTCCCACTTGGCTTTCTCCAGGTCTCTATTGCTCAGAAGAGCCATCTCTGGTCTTTAAGCATAATCTATCCCCCCTCTTTAGTAGTTTTTGCTCTGTATTATATTGCCCGTTGACTTCTGTTATCCCCAACATGACTATAAATTCCTTGAGGACATGAATCAGCCCTCACATCCAGACAGGACCTGGACCACACTAAATGGTTAGTAAATTGACCATTTAGGAAAATGGTTCTGCCTAGCACGTCATCAAATCTGGCAGTTCTGATTTACAAATCACCAGTCCACATCCTGGAAATTACCGTTGAAATTCAGTCATGGAACCTTCAGATTACAAGAGAGACTTTGCTAATTTCACAACATTCACTTTTTTGGCGGATAGTGGAAGCTTCATATGATACTGCCCACCCAGCGGGGAGAATGAAGTGCTTCCCCATTATTTCTCATAGAGAATTAAAAGCAAACAACTTGAGAATAATAAGCAAAGTAGGAGTTTCTACGAAATTAAGCTTTATTAGAATTATGTGTACCCAGGGAGTATCTGCAAAAGCAATCTGTGTTCCAGGAAGCCACGTGTGGAGAGGTAATAAAGAAAAGCAAGGCTAATGTTTTCCTTAGATCAAGAGAAATATTTCAGACTCTGGTGGTTAAGTCAAAATCTGCCCTGTGATTCTAGAAGAGGGGTAGATAAGCTTTATTTTGTAAATAAAGTTTTATTGGAACAAAATCATGCCCATTTGTCTAAATACAGACAATGAACATTTTTGTACTGCGGTGGCAGAATGGAGTATTCCCAGAAGGATGGAGACTCAGGCCTGTGAATCCTAAAATACAGTTTGCCTCCATATTTGTAGATTGAACCAACAACCTCAGATGGAAAATATTTGGAAAAAAATACTATCTGTATCGAACAGACATGCTTTTTCCTTGTCATTATTCCTAAATTATATAGTATAACAGTTATATAGCATTTACATTGTATTAGGTATTATAAGTAATATAGAGGTGGGTTTACATTATATAGGCAGGTGGATACAGGTTACATGCAAACACGATAACACTTATATAAAGGACTTGAGTATCTTCTAGGCAGTACCCGTGGATGATCCCGAAGCCAAGCCCCTGCAAATCCACAGGGAGGCCAGACTCATGGTTGGTGCATTACACTGACCTGACACTAGCCAATGAGTGAGCCCATTCAGCCTCACCGACAGTCACTTTCTGAGCTCCGTATTGTACAGAGCACAGAGCTGCCCCATGGGTCATCCAAACAAATGTTGGCTTTGGTTGATGTTGTGGGGGGCTGCAGGGGGAGACAATGCCCTGCTGCAGAGGCAGGAATGCAGGTGTCTGTGGAACGAGGAATAGCTCAGACAAAGACCAGGTACAGAGAAAAGGAGGACTCCAGGGGGGCAGAGACCTGGCGTCTGCTCTGCAGAAGTCTACTCTTGGGGAATCCTTTGGTGACTTCCATTTCGCTCCCTCCAGACAATATAACAAGTTTGTGGTGGGCAATCTTCACTCAGTTCCATGAAGTGGCATCAGGGACCTCCCGCAGGGAATGGGCACAAGTCTAAGAAACTCAGGGTGTGCATTGCACTTCCCCTTGAAGAACAGTTTGAAGGTAAACAGGGAGTCGGTTTCATGTGTTCACAGCGGTCATGTTTGTTTGCCTGTGAGTGTGACTCAGTCTCCTCACTGGGCACCCAGTAACCTGAGCTGCAGAGGAGCTCAAGTTAGCACTGAAGGAAGGGGAGTGAGAAAGAGTGGTTTATTCAGACTATAGAAAGATGATAGAATGATGGCCCCCAGGGACACCCGATACTAATCCCTGAAGCCGGCAAACACCACCTGAACTTGGATAATAGGTTTTGGAGCTGTGGTTGCGTTAAGGATTTTGAGATTAAGAGATTGTCCTGGATTGTCCTTGGGCACTGATGAGCACCACAGGTGTCTTATTAAGGAGGAGGCAGATGGAGATTCCACAGAGCGGGGCAGAGAAGTCCGTGTGAAGATGAGCAGAGGGAGACCTGAAGGTCCTGCAGCGATTCAGCCACCAGTCAAGGAGCGCAGGTGCCAACAGGAGCTGGAGGAGGCACAAGCTGGATCCTCTCTAGAACCTTCCTAGGGAGGTGAAGCCCAGAAAATCTTATCTCCTTATCTCGGGCTTCTGGTTTTCAGAGCAAGAAAGGAATATATTTGTATTGTTTTCAGCCACCACGTTTGTAGTGATTTCTGTGGCTGTTACAAACACATTATATTATATATATATATATATATATATATATATATATATATATATATATTATTATTATACTATAGCACCTGACATCTACTATCCCTATTAACTTATTGGTTTCCTGTCTGTTTCTCCTTGTATGATTATAAACACCATATGGGCGGAGATTTTTGTCTATAATAATCATCGTTTCCTAGATGCTGAGAATAGTACCGGGAACATAGTAAGTGTTCAGTCAATACTTACTCGAGCCACGAATGAAATCAAAGCAGGTGAAATTTTGGATTAACCATAATCTCGTGATGATATTGGGATTCTAGATTAAAACCATGATTGAACTGCAGCGCACACACAGATGTCTAACTAAGAACTATTTGGTATTAGTACATAAATACAGAGTTTCAGAAACCCTTTCTTCATACTTCTTTTAAATTTATGGTCCCAGCGACTTAGTGAGGCCCTGTTTCAAAAGAAAAAATGAAATAGGTCTCAGGGTATAGCTTAGAGGTAGAATGCCCCTGGATTCTACCCCCAGTACCATAAAATCAATCAATCAATCAATCTATGGTTTCATACTTGGGAGGCAGAGACAAGAGAACAACAGGTTCATGGCTAGCTTCAGCTGCTTAGCAAGGTCCCCCACAACTTCATGAAACCCTGTTTCAAAATAAAATAATAAAATAGGGCTGAGGGTGCAGCTCAGAGGTAAAATGCCCCTAAGTCCCATTCCCAGTACCACGAAATAAATAAATAAATCTATGGGTTGGAAAAATAACATAGTTAATAAAAATCCACTGTAAATTCAATAATGTTTTATTGAATTTGTGTTTGCATTAATCACAACATATCTGGGTTTTTTAATGGTCTTACATGTGAAGAAGAGGCAAAATTTGAGGGGAGGCTGTATCCATTTCAAATATAGTTTTTCAGTGATCTGTTTTAATCCTGAGCCCCTGTGAGTTCATTGCCTAAAGGTTCAAAGTTATAGACCAACTCAAGCAAGAAAACTAAGGTATAGAGGTGTTCTGTGGATGGACTCATGGGCTTTTAACCTAATTATATTCAAAACAGAACCAGACCCATCCTTGACCCATACCAATGTTATTTGAGTGGTCACTGGTAAGAAATCTCTGTAGAATTCCTAAAGGTGGTCTCCTAGCAACCTGGCACATCCTTAGAGACCTGCTTCTGGCTAAAGGAGGGCATCTCACCATGGCCCCTGCACCTCGGAAAGAAGCCAGCAGTACAGGCAGGATGCACTTGGCAGGGTGTCATGGGTGTGCAGCCTGCGCAGCCTCTAGGCCCCATGCTTCCAAAGACTGCACTTGATTTAGGACTCTGCTGACACCTGCTAGAAGTTCTTAATTTTCAGAAATGGGGCACACATTTTCATTTGGCACAGCGTCCCGCAAATTACCTAGCCGGTACTGTGTGGGCAAGAGAGATCTCATTTTGTTTTATTTCTCGTTGCTTCTGCTCTCATTCTGGAGACACAGCCTTCAATACTGCTCCTCAGCATCTGGTGGACCATCGGCTCAGGATGAGGGCTGAGCATCCCAAGGCTGGGTGAGGGAGGCGTGGGGACCAGGTTGCAGATGTGAGGAAGGCCCTCACTCTTAGGGCTCTGAAGAAGGTCCAGCCACCAAGGAGGATGCCGTTTAAGTTCTGCACCACAGTCTATCTGCAGTCCCCCTGTCGTACAGACCCCTGCACCCTGCTAAGCCCTCTTGATCTCCTGCCTCTGGGATCAGCCCGACCAGGTGGCACACAGAAACCCACCCTGTTGACTTTTTCTTGAATTTTTCTGAAAGTGTTCATTATTTGTTCAGCCTTTGTTGAGGGAGAATTACATTTCTCCTTTCTCTGCAAGACTGGACATGGGTGGCTGGTGCCAGCTCTGCTGTGTAAATGTAATCTGATATAAAGCTGAATTGTCAATAGCATGAAACATGTTTTAGGAAGAGTGAAAGAGTAGACAGCCCTGGCGGGAATCCACTGTGTCGCTCTGTAAGAGGAGGGTGCAGCCAGTGGGGAGAAGTTTGGAAAAACCTGTTTCTCGTCCTGGTTTCGTGGCTGATTCCCTGGGGGACCTCCGGCAATACTTGGTGCTTTCTCAGTCTTGTTTTTTTCACTATAAAACAGGGAGCGATAAAGCTGTCTCTGTCTCGTGGTCTTTGAGAAGCCAGTGAATTCGTGTGTAAATGTGCTTTGCAAATTGTAATATGCAACTGGCTGTTGGTGTAGTACAGGTTTTAGAGAAAAATTGTCTTCTAAGATGGGTGCATTCTAAAAGGCCACATCTCGTGGGCCAAGGCAAGGCATAATTGCACGAAAACACACAATATGAGTTGGGCCTTGGAACAACCTTTATTAAGGAAAGCAAGAAACCTGCCAAGGCAGGGTCAGCTGGCTCAGAGAAAATAGAAAGGCCTGAGTTGGGCATGGTGGTGCACACTTGTAATCCCAGCACTTGGGAGGCTGAGACAGGAGGATTGCACAGGCTCGAAGCCAGCCTCAGCTACTGAGTGAGGCTCTCAGCAACTTAGTGAACCCTGTTTCCAAATAAATTATAAAACAGGTCTGGGAGTGTAGCCCGGAGGAAGAAAGTCCCCCCACCCAGTACCACAAAAAGGAAGAAAGGAAGGAAGGAAGGAAGGAAGGAAGGAAGGAAGGAAGGAAGGAAGGAAGGAAATCGGCCTATTCAGCTGATGCTGGAGCTCCGCTGGGTGGATTGGTGCTGCAGGAGAAGAGTCCCCAGCCCCAGCTCCACTTCCATCCCTGGTGATCAGCCTTCTCATGGGGCAAGCAGGAGTGCAGTGCTGTTAGTAGAAAGTTAATGAAACTACCTTGGCAACAGGCATCCTGGGCTTGGGTGCCAGCTGTTCCTGGGGGTGTGACTTGAGATCGTATGTGTGTGTGTGTGTGTGTGTGTGTGTGTGTGTGTGTGTACGCATAAGTGTGTAGGGCCTTAAATAACAATGCTACAGAGTAGGGTTTTATTTTCATTATATTTTAGTCAACTAATCGCAATCATCAATATCTCAGTGAGGATAGACTAGGTTAGGTTGCAATAACAAAAACCTCCCAAATGTCAGGCTCTCAAAGCATCCAACGGTTCTTTCTTACAAACCACGTGCTGTGCCCATCACTGGATGACTGTGACCTTTGCCCCATATTTTCCTCTTTCAATAATCCAGCTCCAAAATGATACCCAAAACTACTTCATTTGGCTGGCCAAAGCAAGTCATGTGACTGTGTCCAACCTCAAAGAGTGTTGGGAAATAATGATGGTTACCAGACTGTGCAGCTGTTGAAACTCATGGTTAACATAACAAACTCTATGCTTAACATAACTGAACATTACGAGACCTAAACTGTACATCAAGCCAGGTGTGGTGGTGCATGCTTGCAATCCCAATACTTGGGTGGCTGAGACAGGAAGATGGCAGGTTTCAGTCCAGCCTCAGCAACTTAAGGCCCTCCACAACTTACTAAGACCCTGTTTCAAAATAAAAATAAACTAAGGCTGAGGGCGTAGCTCAGAAGCAGAATACTTCTGAATTCAATCCCTAGTACAATTTAAAAAATGTACATCAAGAGTTCTGACTTTTTAAAAAGTCAGTGTATTTTTTAAGTATCTATATTTTCAAAATTGTTAAAGTCATGATTTAAACAGCCACTTAAAATAATTTTTAAGAAATTACCTTATGGCCAGGCGTGGTGGTGCACGCTTGTAATCCCCGCACTTGGGAGGCGGAGACAGGAGGATCGGGCAGGTTCGAAGTCAGCCGCGCTGGCTTAAGAGACCCTGTTTCCAAAAATAAATTTTAAAAAAGTATAAAATAGGTCTTGGAGTGTAGCCTGGAGGTAGACGGGCTTCCAGGAACCCCAGTACCACCAAAAAAAGAAAAAAAGAAAGAAAGAAAGAAAGAAAGAAAGAAAGAAAGAAAGAAAGAAAGAAAGAAAGAAAAAAACTTTATGGACCCTTTTAGAGACAGTTCAAGACAGGTTCCCCTCCATTAGCTGGAGTCCCAAAGGCTGAGGCTGATTAATGGAGGAGCTACGTTGAAATGTGTGTAAAAGTATGACTCTAGCCTGGTCAACCTGGACACTCATTGTTGGGAGGGGGAAAGGGTTCCAAGCACAGTCTGAATGTATGCCATTTTCAATATGATCCACATAAAAATAAAAAAATAATAATAAAACAAAATTTAAAAAGGTTCTAAACTGTGAGGTGCTGCTAAATGCTTAACAGCTCGGAATGTTTCCTATGGGGCCAGGTGAGCAGAGATCCTGACAAGTAGCATTTGCCTATTTTCATGGTATAAATTCTTCTGGTATCACTGGTTTGAAGCCCCGGTGTGATGTCACCAAGCCAAGCCAAGAAGGGACGCACACATTAGAAGTAGGAGGGAATGCACACATTAGGAGCCAGTTCCAGTACACCACCAAAATTGTGGTAGGATTTGACATAATTATAAGTGGCAAGTCAAGAGGATCCTTATGACATCCCAAGATTGCCTTATATGAATCCTCGGCTTTCTGGTAATGCAAGATTAGCACAACATAACTTTTGCAAACATGTTCTGGGAGGCCTGGAGATGCAGCTCAGTGGTAGAGTGCTTGCCTAGCATGCTTGGGGCCCAAGGTGGCCCCCCAGGTGTGCTTAATTTTATCAAGTAAATTAAAATTCATTAAACCTTAGTATTGAGTTGGTAATATAAGTATTATTAATACTATAGTGCCAATCGTATGCCACAGCTTTGAAATTCAATTCAGTAACCCCATTGATCTTTTTTTTTTTTTTTCAGTACTGGGGATGGAACTCAGGGGCATTGTACTTCTGAGCCACCCCCCAGCCCTATTTTTTAGTCTTTTTATTTTTTGAAATAGGGTCTCACTGAGTTGCAAAGGGCCTCGCTAAGTAGCTGAGGCTGTCCATGAACCACAATCCTCTGGTGTCTGCCTCCGGAATGCTGGGATTACAAGCATGTGCCACCATGCCCAGCTTACTGCATTGATTTAAAGCTAGCCAGGGCCTTAAGATTAGCTGGTCACAGCGAGGCCGGGATTGGAGCCTGCCGCGAGGCAAGGCTGATGCTGGGGCCTCCGAGGCCGGGATCAGAGCCTGCTGAGGGGTTAGGCCAGTGCCGGGGCCAGTGGCCAGCATCGGAGCCTTCCGTGAGGCAAGGCCGGTCCTGGGGCCTCTGAGGCCGAGATCGGAGCCTGCCAAGGGGTTAGGCCAGTGCTGGGGCCAGCGAGGCCGGGATTGGAGCCTGCCGAGGGGTTAGGCCAGTGCTGGGGCCAGCGAGGCCGGTTTCAGAGCCTGCCATGAGGCAAGTCCATTATTGAGGCCTCCGAGGCCAGGATCGGAGCCTGCCGAGGGGTTAGGCCGGTTACTGGGGCCAGCGAGGCCGGGATCGGAGCCTGCTGCGAGGCAAGGCCGGTGCTGGGGCCTCCGAGGCCGGGATCAGAGCCTGCCAAGGGGTTAGGCCGGTGCCGGGGCCAACGAGGCTGGGATCGGAGCCTGTCATGAGGCAAGGCCAGTGCTGGGGCCTTCAAGGCCGGGATCGGAGCCTGCCGAGGGGTCAGGCCGGTGCCAGGGCCAGCGTGGCGGGGATTGGAGCCTGCCGTGAGGCAAGGCCGGTGCTGGGGCCTCCGAGGCCGGGATCAGAGCCTGCCGAGGGGTTAGGCCAGTGCTGGGGCCAAAGGCCGCTATCGGAGCCTTCCGTGAGGCAAAGCCATTATTGAGGCCTCCGAGGCTGGGATTGGAGCCTGCTGAGGGTTAGGGTTAGGGTTAGGGTTAGGCCAGTGTTGGGGCCAGCGAGGCCAGCGCTGGGGCCTCCCATGAGGCAAGGCTGCTGTTTGAGCCAGCGAGGTCTGATCAGTCCACCGGGTAGCCAGGCCACAACTGGGGCCATCAAGAGTGGGATCGGTATTTGCAACACGGCATGCACAGAGAAATATCGCAGAAAATTAAAACCAGATGCTTCCCCTAATCAGCAATAACTAGGAGGAAATGGGCAACAGGAAGTGGTCGAGCTATAGAAAGGGCCCTATAGTGAAGCAATTAAGGTGACCAATCAGAGGGTATGGAATAGGGGAGGATGGAGCCTCTTTAAAAAGCAGGAGGTACATAAACATATGTATCAGAGTTAATCACCAAACAAGCATGGGATCAAGGGAGGGGGAGGGAATGGGATGGGGACTGGATGAGGGCTAATTGGATGATGTGTGCTTGTATATCCTCTCAAGTCTTATATTCCAATGTGATGTATGATTACAATGCACCAATAAAAATAAATTTAAAAAAATAAAATTAAAAAAAAAAAAAGATTAGCAGGTCACTTCACAGTTGAGGACAGAAAGGTAAAAGACAAGCCGCAGTCACCCAGCTGCCTCCAGGTGGCAGCACAGGAGCCAGAACCTGTGTTCTGCTTCCTGCTTATGTCTCCATGTGGTTTTCCCCACTCCCTCCCAAATGAACCACAGTTATTCTAATTACACCATTATTCCTACCCCACTTTTCAGATATCCATCTCATAAACATTGTTTTTCAAACGTCAACTCTGCTGAGCCTTTCCTTGGTGACCAGAAGCAGGGGCAGGATGCTGGAGAGGGCTGGCAGGTGCTGTTAGATCTAAAAAATGCTAATGCGTTTCCATTCCCCCCCCCCAGAGAACCCAGGGCAACCTGACACCTGGCCTGAAGAGCCTGGTTCACCCCTAGTCCAGCTGCCCAGCCTGTGCGCCCCCGCCTCTGGCTGCCCACCCCAGCTCACCCCACAATAATTGAAGCAATAGCACCCAGGCACTCAGAACATGACTACTTTGCATTTTTCGTTCTCAACCAAACTTTGGGGTGTCTGAGATAAGTCCTGGGAGGAGTCCCTTCTGCAGATCTGAGGGTGGAGTCAAAACCAATAATAACATTAACTCTATCATAGTAATGACTCTTTGTCAGGGAAAATTCTCTCTCTAATAAAATTGGTACTTGAGAAGCTCGTGCTTAATATGATTTTACGTCTATGTGCCTTAAAAGTTATAATTTAGTCTCAAATCTAAGTTACAATAAATTAGCAGAATCATAAATTATCTTCAAATACTTTACAAGATACTATAGGTCGTGTGTGTGTGTGTGTGTGTGTGTGTGTGTGTGTGTGTGTGAGACTAGAGATTTAACCCAGGGGCGTTCTACCTCTGAGCTGTAACCCAGCCCTATTTTATTCTTTATTTAGAAACAGAGTCTCCCTAAGTTGCAGAGGACCTCGCAAGTTGCTGAGGCTGGCCGTGAGCCTGTGATCCTCCTGTGTCAGCCTCCCATGTACTGGGATTACAAATGTGAGCCATCATACCTGGCTACTGCAGGTTTTTAAGAATATTATGTAGTTGCCCAGATTCATATTAAGAGGATCTTTTTGCAGTCAAACATGTACTTTCTGTAAAGCATTACTCTGAAAATTCATCTTGTAAAAAGAACTTACATAAATAACAATGTTGATGTCATCTACACTTGTAAATGACAGTGACAGTAATGGTATTATTTAGGTGATGTTGTTACGGGGATCAATACATAGCTAGCGCATATAATGGTGGCGTAAAGTTAAAAATTTCGAGAAATGTTTGAATTATTTTTATTATATTGTGAGATGATGATAATTACAATGGGCCTGTAGTAACTGGTCTTTATTTTTGCTACAAAGCCTGCATTTTTAAAAATCGAATACTGATGGATTGAATTTGTATTTTGTCTGATCCCACTGAGAACTGACAGTGCCCTCAAGCGTTATTACTATTAGCGATTCTGAGGCCCTGATGCTAGCAGAGTTTAGCCTGCTTTGTTTACTACAGCAGTCTATCGATAATATTCATTTCTTTTTAATTTTATTGACACTATTCAAGGGTTTATTCATATAATGCTAGACTCTTGGAGGTTGAAGATGGAAAACTTATGTAAACAAAACACAGTTCCTTTCCTTAAAAAAAAATCTCTTTAGGGGTCAGCCAAGGCTTGCTCCCAAATGTGTTTCAAACTTGTGTGACTCTCTGGCCAGCCACTTTGAATGTTCTGTTCTCCTTTCTCAAGCTAACAAGTTCTTGCTCCTCCTTCAGGGCCCATCTCCGTGCTCCTTCCTCAAAGATTCCTTCTAACCATGAGCTTAGAGTCCTCCCTCTTGGCCTCTCTGAATTTATTGCTTCTTCAGCCCAGCTCCCAGAACACTTAGAACCTACCTTTACCATGCCAATAGCACAGAGTGTTTCACGACTATTTGTTTAGATGTCTATCTCCTCCACTCCGGCAAATATTTACTCATTGAAGTGAAGGCGTACATGTTAGTCATCTCTAATTTTCTGCATCCACCATGATACCAGGCCTAGTTCGTGTGGCTGGAGAAGGAAGTAAGGGGGAGGGGGACCAGAAAAAGAGAGAGAGAAAGAGAGAGAGAGAGAGAGAGAGAGAGAGAGAGAGAGAGAGAGAGAGAGAGAGGAGGACCACTCTGGATTGACAGCAAAGTCTCTAGGAGGAGTGAAGCCCCCATGAGCCTCTTCACACCCCAGGTGCCAAATAACTGAGCCCCAGGGTAACGCCTCAGTTCCAGTGCAGGAACATCCATCCTGTAGGCCTGTTCGTTTTAAAACTGCAGATTCTGTCTCCTCTCCTTTTCCAACATTCTGATGAACAGATCTGAGGCGGGGCCCCCAGGTCTGTTTTCACAGGCCCTCTGGGTGAGATTGTGACTCCGGTGGTGTGCAGGAGTCTTTAGAGAGAAGCATGGCCCCCTGGTTCCCAGGATGCAGCAGGTGGGGTCCCTGAGAGGGCGCAGGTCCAGCCCCCTGCTGCTCCCCATGTGGGCTGTAGAGGGCGTTCTGCAGCTTCCTGTTTCTCTACCAGACAAAGGAGCTGGGAGACCCTGAAAAGCATGCATTCATCTTCCCCACTTGCCAACCAGATCCCCTCCCGCCTCACACAGAAACACACCAGTGTCCTCTTTTTCCAGAATATTTCACAGACTTTTTTGTGTGTGTGTGTGTGGGGGGGGGGGGGGTCTGGGGATGGAACCCAGAGGCATTCGACCTCCGAACTACACCACTTCCCTATTTTTTTATTCTTTAATTTGAAACAGGGTCTCACTAAGTTGTAGAGGGCCTCACTAAGTAGCTGAGGCTGTCCGCAAACCGTGATCCTCCAGTCTCAGCCTCTCGAATGCTGGGATTACAAGCATAAGCCACCACACCCGGCCCTTTCACAGACTTTTGCTAGTGGGTTACTTGGTTACTCTGTGGAGTACTCATGCCGGGTCCTAGCCCTAGGGATGCTCTGTGGCTCAGGACACCAGGATGAGGTCCTGGGCTCAGAGATCTCCAGCAAAGGCAGTGAGTGCGGCCAGGGTCCCTGTTAGAGAGTTCCCAGCCATCACTGGGCCTCCTCCAGTCTCCTGTGGTCAGGCCAAGTACATCCCTGGAGCTGCCACCAGTACAACACAGTCACCTGTGCCTTCCCAGCTGAGGAAGAACACAGTTGTAGCCTCCTTGGAAAGGGCTGGACCCCCACCACCATCCCCTGGCGCATGTCTGCAAGCCCATCCCACGACGTCTCAGAAGGAGGCTCTGTAGCCATTCTGGCAAGTGCTGAGCGGTGCCTGTCACACACAGTCACACAACAGTGTATCTGTCTCCCTGGAGATCATCGTTTTCTATTCCTGTATCTACGGTTACTCTAATTATACCCACATGGGATCTAATTGATTTTAATTTCACTCTGAGATTGCTCCAGGTTACAACGGTGAGTCTCTAGCCTGAGAGAACTCTCTCCTTTTATTTAGTATTTAAATGAGTATCCGGAAGAAAATAGGAGAAGCAATTAGGGAAAGTCCAGCCCTGAGAGGGGCAGGTTTTGAGGTGCTAGCACACCCAGACCCGCACACTCAGTGTCAGCTTAGTGTGAGGAAGTGAGCCGCGTCACCCCGGAGCAAGATGGGCGGGCATTGAGGCATCGTGCAGCTGTCCGGGGACCAAGCCTTTCGCTCAGTGCTGGAGATATTCCAGCACAATACTAGTCCCTGACTCCGTAGCCTCATGAATTAGCATGCACTTTTAAAGTGTTACACATTACCCAAAGTTTGTAAATGCATGGCAGTAACAATACAATTTCCGTTACTCAGCCTTTCTTAAAACAATTTTAGCAAATTACGTCTTCCTGCTAACATTTTAGAGTCACTGTCCGGTGTGTTGCATAAGGCTGGGAGACATTTTTCCCATTCCTGCTTTATTTCAAACTGCCCCTTGGGAAGGCAGCGCTGTTCTCTCGGCTATGATAGGGATAGGTGTTATAAAATTGAACAATTAAAGCACAAGTCTCTATTTTCACTTGGTGAAGATTTCAGAGTTAGTGCGATTTACTGATGCTATTTGAATCTCTTCAAGAAAAGTGTCACAACTATATTAGTTTTCTAAAGGAGAGCTACAGTTGCTGTGTGGCAGGCTTGTGCATATATGCGCATAGATTCACGCATACCACACATCATCAACAAATGCATATTGGTTTTTTTGCAATGCCAGTGATTAAACCCAGGGATGTTCTACCTCTGAGCTACACCTCCAGCCCTACTTTATTTTTTTATTCTGAAACAGGGTCTTACTGAATTGTGGAAGGCCCTGCTAAGTTACTGAGGCTGGCCTCAAACCTGCAACCCTCCTGTCTCAGCCTTCAAGCATTGAGATTATAGGTGTGTCCCACCATGCCTGGCTACACGCACTATTCTGTTGACTGCCTCGCTTCATTCTCTTGAAGCTCTGATGTTATACCTAATAGTTGATGTCTCAGCCCCACCCCAACTTTTTACTTCTGAAGAGCATCTGTATGAAATGGAAAGTGGTCCTTGCTAAGTCCTCATTTGGAGGCCCAAACGCAAGGGACAGCTCGGCCAAGATCACAGAGCAAGAGTCGGCTCCATCAACTTGAAACCATTATCAAATGGCCGCTGTCAAACTTCTCGACATCCTACAGCCACTTGACCCCGTGGAAGACTGCGCTGTTGGTGTGGCCAGCACCGCGGGAGACAGGGCTTTGGCCGTCTCTACCTCGCTCATCTCAGAGCTCTCGTGTACTGATCCAGTAGTGTGACAAAAATCTTAGAATTCAGGAAGGGACAGATGTGGTGCCCAGAAGATGAAATCCAACCCGGCAAGAACACCCTTGCCTTGAATCTGACCGGGATTCTTGGACAAAGAAGTGTCCCTACTTCCGAATTAAGTTACAGTCAACCGGGCGGGACCGGTTCCCAGGACCCTTTTATGTTGGTTCAGGTTTTCTCAGGGATCACTTGGTTACCTGTCCCATAGCAATGTGTCTTGCCAGGAACGGATGGCTCGGGGGCCAGGCTCCCCACTTCTGAAGGCTCCGAAAAGCTGAGATCTGCACAGATTTTTTTTTTTAAGTACTCAATTTTTTCCCCCAAGACTTGTAGGTTTCAGGAAGAACCGCCATGTTTCTACCCTCCTGTTTTTATTCTCACACCTTTACTTAGCAGGGCTGATTGCTTTCTCTCATTCTTTTTTCCCTCTTCTGTTTTTCTACCTCCTTTGGAATTTTTTTTTTCTTTTTTTTATGAAAAAGAGGCTGCTGCCCTAGAGAAATCAGGGCTAGGCCATGCGGGCTAGTCCTCTGAAACTTTCCCAGCTCACCTTCTCTGTGTATTCTTGAGGTGAGACATCTGTGAATCCACAGTGGCCCCAATTACTACAAAACATGGTATAACATCTGCTGAGTTGTACTGCATGGGGAAAGGAACGAGGAATTCCTTTCTGAGGCCAGTCAGCAATTCCAGGGACTGAACTATCCCCATACACAGCCCACAGCAGCCTTGGAGACAGCCACATACACTTCTGCCAGGAAGAGACTGTGGCCAGGCAGGGCCGAAGCCAGAGCAGAAATTGCGTAAAGGTTAAAGGCACGGGTCCCGATCCAATCCTGTCTTGGCCTCGAAAGCTAGCTCTGTCCTTTACTAGCTGTGCAACTGAGCAAATTCATTCTTTCCAAGCCTCAGTTTTCTCTGCACAAACTGGAATTAAGTGACCTATTCTATGGGGTTGTTTTTAGGGTAAAATACAGTAATGTATTTAATCATAAAATGTTTTAATCACTGTGATATTTTTTTTGAAGTATTAAGGATTGGACCCAGGGCTTTACACGTGCTAGGCAATGCTCTACCACTGAACCACGCCCCCAACCCACTGTGGGCCTTTCACATAACCAACATCAATATCATCTTCTTAACGTAGGGGTAAATGTTGAAAATGGTCCTCAGATCCCCGCCTTATGAACAGACACATCGAATCCTTTCCTCTAATCCCCATGTGTTTAAACTCCCACAAATTAGAAGTTTTTGCCTAATTAGTGTCAGTGAATCTTAATCTTACAATCTTTTGTCTCACTGAGAAGAGGAAGCTGGGTGGTCTGGCTTTGGCCGGGCCTGGCCACGCTGAGGGTCTGTGGGGGCCCTGGGTCTCCTGTGGGCAGAACTGGAAATGCTAGCTCTGACCAGGGTCCCTCACAACCGTCCGGTGTAAGAGATGCTTTTGCTCTGTTTCCAGATCTGTGGGTGACAACCTGAAACTCTGGGGAGAAAAGCCTGTAGCTCCAAATTCTAGTTCAATTTTTTTTTTTTTTTCTGGGCCAATAATGATTTCTTAAAATCATCTTGGCCTTGGGACTTTTTGTTAGAGCATTGGTAAGTCTCAGATTCCAAAACCTTTTCAGACATGGCTTCTGGGACAGGGCCATTCCCTGACCCCAAAAGGGAGCAGAGGGCTGCTAGAGGCCAGGGCGGAGGCAGGAGGAGTACTGGATAAGGGCTCTGGAAGCCTCTTCCAAGGCACCAGTCTGCTTCCAACTTGCATGGGAACCTTGGACAGAGCACTCTGCCTTCCTTAGGCCTTGGTTTCCTTTTGTGTAAGATAAAAAGGTGCATAAATAGCTACTTACCAGGAACAGTAAGTGGCCCTCATCCTACAGTGTCATACCACCGCAGGGTAATGATGTGCTCTAGCGCGTGCTGTTGAATACTTGATTAGTACTCGATTCTTTCCTCCTGTAGGAGAGAGTCATGTAGTAAAGTCAGGATCCTCTCTCTGTATTCCTGGCCAAATAATACATTGTAGAGGGAAACGCATGCTTAAAGCAGATGCAGAGTTTCCAAGAATCATCGCTGAATTTACTCACTTGTCTCTTGATTCGTTTGGGAACATGATTGAGTGCTGCGCAGCCAGGCAGTGTGCTAAAGCCAGGGATCTAGTGATGAGGAGACACACACGGCCACAGAGAACAAGAGTCCAGCAGAATCAGAAGGAAAACATTAGCCAGGCGTGGTGGCGCATGCTTGTCATCCCAGCATTTTGGGAGGCTAAAACAAGAGGCTCACGGTTTGAGGACAGCCTCAGCTACTTAGTGAGGCCCTCAGCAACTTAGTGAGACCCTGTTTCCAAATAAAATATAAAATAGGTCTGATAGTGTAGCCCGGAGGTAGAAAGCCCCTGGGTTTCATGCCTAGTATCACAAAAAAATCCCTATTTCAGAACACTGAGTTCTCAGGTCTCCCAAGGAACTACTTTGGGCAGTGTCCGCCATGCAGCTGGGAATGGTGTCAGGCCTGATTTTTATTATTTTTTATTTGGGGGGGGGAATGATTGTTCACTGTACAAAGCACAGTTAAGGATTGGAGATGTTATTATTGTTGAAATGTTGGAAAACTGTTTAACAGAAGTCTCTGTCATTTGCAGCCTAGGAAAGCTCGTGGGCAGAAGACAACTGATTGGTTAGATTTGGTTTTCTTTAGACAGAGGTTAGTCCAATTGCTGACCCAGGATCCTGGCAGGCGGCAGCTCAGGCCTTGTCTGCCGTGTTCTCTAATGATGATCTGCACATTTTCATACTGTGGCGTGACAAGTGAGTACAATTTGGCAGAGGTGTGGCCTCCAGCAGAGATTTCTCAGGCTCAGCTGCGGCATGAGGGTCAGTGGAAAAGGAGTAAGGGTTAGAGAAATAAACCTGGTTCTGCTGTAGAGTTGGGAGTCAGATCCAGAAACTGAGTGTCCTGACTTGCGTAATAAAATTCATAAGTCACACACTTTTGGGGGCGTTCATTTCTCTGGCCAGAAATGGGAGTCATGTGGTGATATTGAAACCACAAGCAAAGGAGATGGACACAAAACAGAAGGATGAGACATAGGTCCAGAGAAAGAAACGGCAGCCCGGGGTTTAGAAAGAGCTGCTTCTCCCTTGAACTAACAGGGGTCACTTGGATCTTAGTTTTACTGACGTCTACCAAAGCTCGAGTTGACAGGTAATCCATCCTCTTAGTGACAGACCTGCCATACTTTCTTAAGCTCAGCATTTAAGAAATTGGGCCAAGATTTTTTTAAAGTTCTCTTTTAAAGAAATAGATTGATAGACCCTCCTGTCGAACTTTGTGTTGCTTCCACACCAACTGCACACACACACAAAACAAGAATACAAACAACCGTGTGTCGAAATGAGGACGACACCTAATGCAACCTAACGTCCTGTCTGTGAAGGGAGCATCTTTCTTTCTCCATTTATGCAGCCTGGGAGAAACGTCGGTAACTAGCCAGAATTGTTGACAAGAGTCTCAGTAAAGCAGCTGGAGGAATGATGGCATTACACCATGCTCAAGCCCAAGAGACATCAGATGTTCCATTGGCTTCTAAACAAGACACGCCAGGACAGCCGAGAGACCCCCCAGGCCCTTCAGCTGGGTGACTGCCGACTGCTGTGAATGGAGGAGGTAGATTCCAGGACGGGCGGTGAGCCCTTCCTTCGGTGCTCCTCTGTCTCTCCTATTGAGGGTGGCTATCAGTCCCTGGAGAACAATCAGAGCAGCAGCCGTTCATGCCCCTCCATCAGAGACAAAGGCTGCTCTGCTGCAGATCAAAACACACCACGTTTGGGAGTCAGGAGCAGCTCCAGGCGAGAGCCAGGCCAGCCATGTATACCTGCTGTTCAGATGAACCAGCATAAAACCAGGATTCCACTGCTTTAACTAGCACGAGGGCAGGAGAGAGGGCAGCCACCCACCCTCGCCTCTTTCCTTTCTTCTGCAGTCATGGGAATGAGTTTGAAACTTCGTTGTATGTCTTTGTTTTCCTCCTGTTCTTTCAAGCCTGTAAACCACATGCAAAGAAAGTAGCAAACACCCACAGGACAGCTCCAAGGAGAACAAGGAAGAGTCGCCATGCTGTAAGAAAGTGTTCCGCACACCTAGTATCAATCAGACTGGGTTCAGCAGTGCTGGTGAAGGAAAGCAACTCTTTTGATCATCACTTAGCAATTTAGCATTTCTAGTTTACTCAGCTGACGAGAGGAATGGAGAACAAGCTCTGCAATACCACAGCAAAATCCAGAGTGGAATCATCCTGCATCTGATCTGCCGGACCCCTTGAAATCCACACGGAAACCCTTCCTAGATATATTTAGGATACTGCATACATTAAACACTAGAATAGCAATCAGTACTCACACAGTCAGTATACCCACTATCTCTCCACACATTCAAGGTATTGAAGTGTGACCCACAAAGAGTGAAAACAGATTCCCACTACCATCCTGGGCTGAATGAATGACTGCAGCACTTTGCTACGTGTCTCTGGATCTAGGCAGGCATGTTAGTACTGTGATAAAATGCCTGAGGCAATCAACCTATCAGGAGGAAAGGTTTACTTTGACTCATGGTTTCAGAGGTTGCAGTCCGTGGTCACTTGGCCCTATTGCCTTTGGGCCTATGGCAAGGAAGTACATCATGGCGGGGAGCATGGGGTGGAGCCAAGCTTTTCCCTTCATGACAGCTAGGAAGCAGAGAGAGGAAACAGGAAGGGGTTAAATCCCAACATCCCCCTTGAAGCCACGCCCCCAGTGACCTAACTCACTTCCACTAGGCCCCGCCTCCTCGAGGCTCCATCACCTCCCAGTAGCTGCACAGGCAAGTCTTCCACACGCAGGCCTCGAGGGGACACACGTTCTAATCATAACAGTAGGACCTGATGTTCTGTAGCTTTGGGAAAATATGCAGCCCAGTGCCACCACCCAACCCTAGCACCCTAGATCTATATGTGGAGAGAGAAGAGTGAGAATCTAAAGGAAAAAGAGAGGGTGTGAACACTTGCTAAAATTGGAAGCTATTTTAATGGAAGGTAGCCAGCTCCTCATCAGACATGGAATTAATTGAACTGGAAATAGTGTTACTAGAAGAACCACTGGTGGTTTTTAAAGGTGTCTTTTTTCAAGTGTTGAAAGTTTGCCAAAAGTCCCGCATCGGGAACAGAGAGGAGGAATGAGTCCCGCATCGGGGGCTGCTGATCTGCTACACTGGGTGCCAGAGAGTCCCATGGAAGTGGGCCTGGAATCCTGAATCTAACCCTCAGGACATGTCTGCCAGCAGTTCAGTTTCCTCATCTATAAAATTAGAATGATGACACCTATCCTACTTTCCTCGGAGGGGAAAGGCAGCGTCTGTAGATGTGTGATGTAGAGTACGCATGACATCGTCTACAAATACAGTGTTACTTTCAATATTATTGTACCCCTAAGCCTAGCCTCAGGGCCTTAAAGTCCCCAAGGACCTAGGCCTGTGACACTGGAGACAACCTTGAGGCAGGCTTTTCATTTCTGGTGCTTCCTCTTATGGCGCCAGAAATCTGACATTCAGGTCCGGAGGAAACTCCAAAGGACCGGCCCCTGGCTTTTGTATCAGAGGCAAATACGAATAATTTACTAGATAAATAAATGGCAATGATGATAAGCCTTTGGGGAGTCCCCCCTGACCTCCAGATCTTTTGTAGCTTTGGGTATGTATTTGTTCTTGTAGCAAAATTTTAGTGAGCACTTATATGATATCGGACCGCATTGTGATGAACAGATCTCACCTGCCTGAGCTCATAGTCAGCAGGCTAGAGGGAACCTAGCTCATAATGAAGTACCCAGGAAGGTGGTGGGGAACAAGGCCAAAAAGGTGGCCTGTACCAGACCACAGGACTCCGCAGGCCATGGTAGGGATTTTCACCTTTACCTTGAGAGTCTAGGGGAGGTGGGGGTGGGGCAGGGTGAATCAAAACCTGATGGCCTTTTGTGTTTGACAGATATCAGTTCTTTAGGGAAGGGGGAATTTGTTCAACAGTAATGGCCAAGTTCATACTTTTGTTTTCCTAACATTGGTTAGGATTCAGTCAGGCTGAGGTGGAACTTAAGGGTGTTCCAGGGAGGGGGTGTCTGTTCTCCAGGAGATTCTAATTATTGGACAAGCTTGAGCCCACAGCTTCAGTGGAATCATAAATCATTAGGAATGCAGGTTCTCAGGCCCAGCCTCCTATGGACTGCACCAGGAATTCTGGGGTTGGGTGCAGCAGCCTGCATCTTACCAAGCCCTCCCAGGGACTCCCAAGGCTGCCCAAGTTTGAGGGGCACTGGAGGGTTTGAGGGAGGGGACCCTGGGTCTGGCTCTGTTCAGGAGCTTGTGAAAGGCAAATCAATGAACTCCTCTGAGCCTCGGTTACTTTACTGGTTTAAAAATAAAAAAAGGAGGAGGTGGATTAAATCAATTCAGAGGTTACTTAGGACTTTAAGAGTTTGTCACATATGTGTGCTAAGTCTAATGACATTTTCATAATGTACCTTTAAAAATCATGTTTATATAATGAGCATAGAACATAATCATCGGAGGAATCTCTCAAAATACAGAGAAAGAATACGGAAGCAAATAAAAGCTAATGAAAATTTCTCTATTAGAAGTAACTTGGCATATCTTGTGCAGTTTGGTGTACAAGAGATAGTTCCATGTTTTCTTTTGATATTTTCTGTGTATCTATTTACAAATCTGAGAATCAGACTAAGTATGGCTCAGCAGCCTATTTCTCCACTGATAATACATTAGAGGTAAATTCTATCATTAAATGTGATTTTAATCTTAAATTTTATTTTAATCGTCTTGGTTAATGTTTATATGATATGCTCTTTGTTTTGTAATTTATGTAAACTTTCCCTATATTGCACTTTGGATTTTTTTCATTTCTGATATGGTTTTGCTTAATATTACTACGTGTGTGTGTGTGTGCGCGCGCGTGTATGTATTTAAATCTTTATCCTAAGACTTGCTTAAGAGAATCTTAGAAATAGAATCATTGGTTCAAAGTATAGGAACATCTCTATTCTTTTGTGGAGTTGTGTTGTTGTTGTTGTTGTTGTTGTGTTTGTAGCCCAGGAATTGAGCCCAGAGCTTTGCACATGCTAGTCGAGTGTTCTACCACTGAGCTCTGTTCCCCAGTCCTTTTTTACAGCTTTATTTTGAGACAGGGTCTGGTTAAGTTGCCCAACCTGACCTCAAACTTGTGATCCTCCTGCCTCAGCCTTCCGATTCCCTGAATTACAGGCATAAGTTCCTGTGCCCAGCTTTTCCTAGTCTCTTCATACCTTGACAACCCTTTTTGTCTCAGACACAAGACAGTCCACCACAGGCGCCAGGGGGATATTAGCGGCCTCTCCTGACAGCCCTCTCCTGGCATGAGGAATGCTGATTCTCACTGTGGAGTGCTGTGAGCCTGTGAAGCCTCATTGACAGGGTGGTGACTGTACAGGGCCTAGGGGAGGTCCAGACTCAAGGAAGAGAAGTATAAAGGGCCAGGGGCCAGAAGACTGGGACCATCCAGGGACTGATGGTGACATTTTCAACAAGCCCTCCTTCAAATGTAGCCCCATAATGTAAGTCGATGGAAGAACTGTGGACAGGTGGTAAATCGCCTTTGCTAGAAATTGGTACTAATCATGCGAATGGTTTGGTCAAGCTGTTGTGCCGAGGGAGGAGGTGAACTTCTAAGGTCCCTCCGGCCTGACAGTGCTAGGATTAGAGTCAGGGGGTGGGTGTCCCTCTCTCCCCTAGCATCCCCTTTCCCTGGGCCTGCCATACACAGGCAGCCCCAGAGGGCTTCGCGCCCAAGTCTCTTCACCCGTTGACCCACCCTGCCCTTCTTGTCTTCTCCTGACAATGTTTCATCGCTTTCCTTCCTGGAGCCAGGATTCTTAGAAAATAGAATCCTAACATTTATTCATTTACTTATTTATTTATAGTACTGGGAACTGGAAAAGAAAAAAACAAGGAGCATTCTACCTCTGAGCTACACCCCTATCCCTATTTTTTTTTTTTTTTAATGTTGAAACAGGGTCTCACTAGGTTGCTGAGAATGTTGCTAAGCTGCGGAGACTGGCTTCGAACTTGCAATCCTGCTGTCTCTGCCTCCCAGTACAGCGTGTGCCACCACGCCCAGCATCTTTACTTATAAGGAGGGAAACAGGAAAAGGACGTGGTGAGCTCATTTCACCGTTTCTGTAGAGCCCCACCTTTCTTAGTGGTGCCTGCTTCCATCCAGGGCACCAGGAGGACAAGAGCCCCTTCTTCAAAACACAGTCCAGGGAACACCAGCCCTGTGAGTTACCAGAGAAGGTTTGGGGAGGAGAGTCATTCTGGCATCCACCTGCTAGATATGTTTAAATGTGAGCATTACTGGAATGAGAGATAGTTTTAAAGGATGGTGGAAAACACAGATTTAGGGTTTGCCCTAAAGAACTGAAGACAAGTGTTCAAACAAAACGTGTGTAAGAGTGTTCTTAGTTGCACTAATCACAATAGCTGAAAGGTGAAAACAATCTACAGGCTCATCGACTTATGAACAGATCATTAAAATGTGATACATAGGCATGTATCTATACACACGCAATGAATTATTATTTAGCAGTAAAGTGAAATCCTGAGACAAACTACACCATAAATAAACCTTGAAACATTATGCAAATCTTATATGATTCCCTTTATATGAAATTTATGGAATGAGGAAATTTATAGAAACAGCATATGGGTGGTGGCCGAGGGCTGGGAGGAGAGGGGATTGGGGAGTGACTATAGACAGACACTGGTCATTTTAGAAGGACAAAAATGTTCTGGAACTGGACAGTGGTAATGTTGGCACTGGATGCAACTGAATCCTGCACTCTAAAATGGCTAGCATGTGCCGAGCGTGGTGGGCACGCTTGTAATCCCCGCGCTTGGGAGGCGGAGACAGGAGGATCGCGCAGGTTCGAAGCCAGCCGCGCTGGCGTAAGAGACCCTGTTTCAAAAATATAAAATAGGTCTGGGAGTGTAGCCCGGAGGTAGAAGGGCTTCCAGGAACCCCAGTACCACCAAATAAATAAATAAATAAATAAATAAATAAATAAATAAAATGGCTAGCATAAAATAAAAGACAACATAACTTTTAGGTTATGTATATTTTACCATGATAAAAAATTAAAGGAAGTTTTCCTTGGTGGAGGAGATCACCGATCTAGTTGGTTGAGCCTATTATCTGCCACTTAGCAGCTATGTGACGTTGGGCAAATTATTTAAGTTCTCAGTTCCCATTTTCTCACCATAAAATGGAGGTGATTATACCAAAACCTACCTTGTAGGGTTATAAAACAAATGAAATATAAGGAGCACATAATGCCTATCATGTAGTGAGCATGCTGAATTTTTCTGTGCTGTGAATTTAACCCAGCTATTCTTCACGTGGGGAAATTTTGCACCCCTAGGCCATGCTTGCAATGCCTGGAGAAATCATCCTTGTGATGGGGACTATTGGCTGGGGAGTTTCTATTACTAAACACCTTACAGTGTATTGGACAGCCTCTCACAACAAGGAATTATCCAGCCCCAATGTCCGCAGGAGAATCCCTGGTTTAAGCAGAACATACAGAGAAGTGTGCTTTGTCTCACGAAGGTATAGCTAACAATAGGTCAGATGGAAAATTCTGTTAAAAAAAAATAAGACTGTCGGCAAAAGGAGTCTGTGTCCACTGTGAACGGCGAAGAGGGTATTCATGTTGTGGGAGATATAAGAACCAGGCAGCTGTCCTCTGGGGCTTCAATAAAGACAAGCTCTGTGTGTATGTGTTCTCTATGAGGGAAGTTCTCTCCAAGAGATTGCTGTAATCATCTTCCTTTAATAAAAGGGTGACCCAAGGTCGTCTACACAATGCAGTCATGCTATCTCCAATGCTAACACAGGCACCGTAAAGAAGACTCTTAAGGGGACAGTGTGAGGCTCCTATACACGTCTGAATGTGCCTTGTGTTTGGGTAAATTCTATTGCAAGAGTGTCTGAACAAGAAATCACTGTAGGAATAAAAATTACTTGTTATAATTAAAGGCATAAGAGCAAATATTAGATCTCCTTGTATTCAACTACCCATATTCCAAAAGGAGGAGTTTCTTTTTTGTTACAGTTTACCCAATCCTAAAGCTGTATGTTTATATGATTAGCCTAGTTCAGATCACAGAATTTGTTCTTACCCAGCATGGCCCACTGGCCGGCTAAAGGTCTTGATTTGCTAGCAGGGGAGGTTTGGGAAAGGAGCTGTGTTCCTTGTTTCCAGCATTTTTACCTTTGGGCCACACACATCAGCACCCCTGTCCATGCCAGCTGTCCTTGGGGTTGGAACAGTGACCAGGAAGGTGAGGGAGACCACCCACTGCCCCACGCCTTGCCTGGAACTCTGGCTTCCTGGATTTGTGAGCACTCTTGAGCGCTTTTTTGTGTGTGTGCCTTCTATGGCAAGAATTTGATTAGACACTGTTGTGGGGGAAACAAAGGTAAATTAAGCAGTGGCCTGTCACAGTTCTCAGTAAGAGGGGCGCGTAAGTCCCGTTATAAATGACTACATAAAAACAGTGATAAGTATGATCAGAAAAACGTGGGCAAAGCCAAGCATGGTGAGGCAGGCCTGTAATCCCAGTACTTGGGAGACTGAAACAGGAAGGTCCAGGTTCGAGGCCAGCCTCAACAACTTACTGAGAGCCCATTTCAAAAGGAAAAGGAGTGCGGTGTATCTTAGAGGTCAACAACTTAGTGAGATCCTGTTTCAAAAGAAAAAGGGATGGCCAGGTGTGGTGGCGCACTCTTGTAATCCCCGCGCTTGGGAGGCAGAGACAGGAGGATCGCGCAGGTTCGAAGCCAGCCTCTCTGGCTTAAGAGACCCTGTTTCCAAATAAAAATATAAAAATGGGTCTGGGAGTATAGCCCAGAGGTAGAAGGGTTTCCAGGAACCCCAGTACCACCAAAAAAGAAAAGAAAAGAAAAAAGTAAAAGGGATGGGGTGAGGCTCAGTGGTAGAGTGTCTGTATCCCAAGTATACAGAATAATATTCGTGAATGTTCATCTCTGTCATGGTCCAGGCATCTGTGTCTTCTTGTTTTCTACTTTCTAATGCATTGATTTGACTGTCTGGCATTAGCTGCATTAAATTTCACCAACAAGATAGCATGATTTTCCTGTTTCTGCTAGTGGAGAGACCTGGGCCCCAAAACTATGTGTTCTCCTCAGAGGCCATCAAATAGATGATGAGCTTAAAAGGGTATTTGGGTAGGCTGGGGCCCTAACCGAGAAGCATTGAAGATCTTTTATTTAAAAGAAAAACAACTGCGTAATGCTCTGGTTTTAGTGAAGGAACATTGTCTGTGTGGGTTTGAGGGGAGTCGTGGGGAGAAGCGGGTGAAGGAAGGGGAGCAGGAGGCTCCCTGGAGCAAGCACTCCGCCTCTTATTTTGTAATTTTGCCTGGAAAACTCAGAGCTGAAATGCTTTGCTCATATTCAGTGCCCCAGTCATCGCTCAGTGGGTTCCAATCTAATGCATGCCATAAGAATAAAGGTGAGCATAAGAATAAAAAATAAAATATAGGAACAAAAATGCAGATGAATAAAAATGAAGGTGGTGGTGCACACCTGTAATCTCAGGAGTAGGGAGGCTGAGACTGGAGGGTCACAGGCTTGTGGACACCCTTAGCAATTAGCAAGACCCCTCCCCTTGCAATTTAGCAAGTGCCTATTTCAAAAAAACAAAAAGGGCTGGGGGTATAGCTCAGGAGGTAGAATGCCCTTGGGTTCAATCCACAGTATCACAAGGGGAAGGGGGGAGTAAAGCTTTCGAGTATTGAGGCGGATTTTAAAAAAGAGATGAGATTTTATCCCTGTAAGATTAAGCAGTCATCAGGTTAAAGGTTTAATCTGCTGCAGTCCGGCCCAGGATGGCATTCAAAGACCTGGAATAATTGGATACAACCTCAGGCTTTGAACATCAGAGCTCATTGGAGTGTGTGTGTGTGTATGTGTGTGTGTGTGTGTGTGTGTTCACGTGCATGTAATGTGGTGGTAAGGTCACCCCTTGGCGATGTTGCCTCTGCATTCCTGGATCCCCCGTGGCTGACTGGATGTCACTTCTGGGGGTTGCCACGTGCATGAATGTGTGCTATTGTTCCAGGCACACGCTGGCCTTAAGAAAGAGTACAAAACAGGCCCGTCCTTATTCAGAAGCGAGGCCCTCCATCACTCCAGCCCTCCCAGGTCACATGCCAGAGGCCGCTGCAGACAGGACGCAGCTGCTTCAAATCTGCCGCCTAACATTAGCCGCAGCTGGAAAACCCTGACAGCGCAGAGCTTCCCGGGCTCCGCAGGGAAAACTAGAAAGATCTGAGAGCACAATGTTCTCCCGGGAGCTGTGGCTGGAGAATGAGAAAGCCCGTGCAGTGGTTCGGAAGTCTAAGGCCGGCAGGAAACGCCAGGAGCTGCTGGCCCTGGCGTTTGGGGTAAAGGTGGGAGTGAAAAGCAGCTTCCTCTGGCCTCCTCTCAAGCTCTTTGCCTGTCCGCAGATCTCCTCCCTGGTTCGACGGGCTGCCCTCACGCACAACGGCAACCAATTCAACTATGAGAAGGCACACAACTTCAAGGTAAGGCTGTGCGGCCAGAGACGAGGGTGGGTAGGGAGGGGCCCTTCGTGGTTTTCCTCTGGGCTGTGTGGGAATGCTAGAAAACCACCCGTTTTTTTTGTTTTTGTTTTCCACATTTAGCTACGTGCTTAACACCGTTGCTTGGTATCCCATCCGGCTGAAGGCCTTGGAACACTGTCAGCTCCATGCTTTTTGCCTGCAAATGCTTATCTGCCTATGGACTCGGTTCTGCAGGACTGGGTCCATTTCCTCTCCATCTTCTTATGCCCAGCGCAAGAAAAACAGAGCATGCGCACTTGGTGGCATTCAGAGACACTCTGGGAAAGCCGAGCGGTACTTTTCCACTCCGAGTGGCTGGAGAGAATCTTGCTGTCTCTGAGCCAAGTGCAAACAGTTGTCGGGTTTACATTTTGTGTTTTGCCTTTTGTTCTCAGCAATGCTAACTCCATTTCTGTGTAGCCAGCTGTGAAAGCAAATGACGAGGAGAGATAGCAGCCGTTGCTCGGCGTGTGCTCGGTGCCGGGCACCCTGTGGCCTTGCGGAGCTGGATTCTGCTCACCA
The DNA here is from genome assembly GCF_963383645.1 of Muscardinus avellanarius. Classification (NCBI taxonomy): domain Eukaryota; kingdom Metazoa; phylum Chordata; class Mammalia; order Rodentia; family Gliridae; genus Muscardinus; species Muscardinus avellanarius. The sequence goes on from NC_137795.1 coordinate 9,562,287, forward strand.
GACCAAACATGAAGATAGGGAAAGCCGGTGGGAGCTTATGTGGACTTTCCCATGAGCACTTAGGCTCCAGAGTGACTGCCATCTCTGTTTTAGAACAGCTCTTGTAGACATGACCTGCTCTCAGGAGAGTCTGACCGGTTTGCTCCGTTCTACTGTGTGGTCCAAGAAGGGCCGGTAGGCAAATCTCATGCCAAATTGCTTTGCTTCAGATGATGAGACAGGGTAGAAGCCGGGCGTGGTGGCGCACACTTGTCATCCCAGCACTGGGGAGGCTGAGACAGGAGGATCATGGTTCGAGGACAGCCTCAGCTAATTAGCCCTTTGCAACTCAGTGAGACCCTGTTTCAAAATAAAGAATAAAAAATAGGGCTGGAAGTGTAGCTGGGAGGTAGAATGTCCCTGGGTTCCATCCCCAATACCGAAGAGAGAGAGAGAGAGAAGATAGAGTTAGAAATATACCCCACTAAATGGGATGGGATGACAATTTGGAAGTTGGAGAGATTGGAGATAAAGGGTTCCGGAAGAAAAGAAGAAGCAGGAGAAAAAGAAGAAATAAGAAGGAATAGTCTTTTTTTTTTTTTTTTTAACCCTGATTTCCTCGAGGGCCAGCAGCCCTCCTGACTGTTGGAACTAAATAGCCTTTGGTCAAAGTGTCAAAGGAAACTGATCTTCTGTTGCTTGTTGGTCCTTGATAAAATATGTGTGTCTAGGAAATATAAGTCCACGTTGGTGCGGCGTGTTTCCCCGCTTCTGCTTTTAGAAAGCGGTCAGTGCAGGCATTTATACTTAACTGAGAAACAGAATCACTCAGCCCGCAAAGTTGGCGTTAGAGTGCAAATTTGCAGTTTCATGCCACAACTTCTGATGATTCTCTCCCTACAGGGCTAATAGTGGCAGGGCTAATTTGAAACATAAAAAGGTCGATGTTATTTTTTTTTTCTGTTTCCTGTTTTCTTTTGTAGCCCTCATTATTTTTCTGTCTCGAGAAAGTGTTTTTCTGACTTTTGGCAGAAATCCCTGATTTTTTTTTTTTTCCATCCTGTGGATACATCACCATGGATGACAGGGTGGATCTTCTTGAATTTCCTCTCGAAAATTCCAATTACTTTGGCTTTAAGATACAGTTGAGATTATGCCTTACCATAATGTTTATATGAAATGACTTCATTTATGTCCTGTGTCTGAGCTTATATTAAAAGCATCCACAGTATATTTAGTTGTCAGTCTTAAATCTTAGATCTCTGAATAGGAAACTTATCTTAAGATATTTAAAAAGCAAAAGATAGTGAATCTTATCTCTTTCAAGAGTACTGTTACTAACGTGACCCCTGAAATATTTATCACTGCAAAATACCAACAGCTTTTTAAACGTTTACTTAAAAACTTAATATCTATTCCGCGTGACCTCTTGTAACTTTCAGCTCTTGAGTGAAGAAAAATCAAAGAACAGACAAGTGTTCAAGAGAGGGATACCAAAGCCAGGCAGCAGTGTGTCTCTCCGGGTTTTAAATAGACATCTTTGAAACTTACAGACCCTAGAGTGGCTGCAGCAGTTGATTGTGGTTTTCAATGGTACTGTTCGTGCCACGGTTCCTAAGAATGAGCTGGAGGAGGTGCCCCCTCCCCGTCATTGCTCAGGCCTTTGCCCTCTCCCCACCCAGCTAACTGTAATTAGAAACTCTACATGGTCCTGAGAAGAACATTCTGAAAGCAGGCCCCTTCTATAAATACTGCCCTTTTTATTTTTAGTAACAAGCCACTAAAGAAAGAAATCTATTATCAAAAGCCCACCATCTGCTCAGAATTTGTGTATGATACCTTTATTTTACACTAGCTTTTTATTTTTGCTGACTTCTACTAGGTTTTATTCTGAGGCTTTCTTGATTAGTAGTTTAGTGTTTTTTGTTTGGTTTGTTTTGTTTTGGGGGGTACTGGAGGTTGAGTCCAGAGGGACTTTGCCTCTGAGCCACACCCCAGGCAAGCATCATCTTATCTATTACATCTTCAACTATTGTCTGTACGTATTTGTTGGGTCATTTTGGAAGGTTCTCAGAAAAGGAAGCTATTTCACCATTCATTCCTTAGGGACTGTGGCTGGTCTGTGTCAGAGGCAAAGGACAGTGGTGACTGTCCACTGCTGAGGATTCCCAGGCAGGGTGATACTGCCCCACCATGGGGCCTTTGGCAATGGCTTTTGTCTTTTGTTTTGTTTTGGTGGTACTGGGGTCCCTGGAAGCCCTTCTACCTCCGGGCTACTCTCCCAGACCTATTTTATATTTTTATTTGGAAACGGTCTCTTAAGCCAGTGCGGCTGGCTTTGAACCTGTGTGATGCTCCTGTCTCCGCCTCCCAAGCACGGGGATTACAAGCGTGCGCCACCACGCCCGGCTGGCTTTTGTTTTTAATTCTCACACCTGGGTTGTACCAACAGCACCCAGAACTGCTCAGGGATGCAACGAACATCCTATAGTCCCCAGATAGACCCCATGACAAAGAACTGTCCAGCCCGTGTCAGCGCTGGGGCTGAGAAGCCTCCATTGGACGACAGGAAGCCACGGGAGTTGTTTGCACAAGGACGTGTGAAAATAATGTTGGTGCTGGAACCCTTGTGGATCCCGAGAGGGAATCAGATAGAACAGGAATATCTGACTTTGTTCAGTGAGGAGATTCCCACGTGGCTTTATGGCGATCGATGTTTTAGAGATTCAATCCTGGTTTTTCATTTTTCTAAATGTACAGTTGGTCAGGACTGTTCATTACCTTCACTAGCAGCCGGGACTTCTTCAACCTTGGTATTTCTGGTATAAATTACTTGGTCGCTGGTCCCTGAAATCAGTTTGAGGAGTGTTTCCCGAGAAGCTCCCAAAAATCTGGCCTGCCTAAGAAGCCAGGATTCTTCAGTCTCCCAGAGACCACAGCTGGGCTGCTGAGCTGGCGTAGAGCTGGGAACTTGGAGTTTGTTCTAAGAAACTTTGTCTAACAAGACTAAGTCACTGATATTGCCCTGGACTTTGCCTTGGGGCCATGTCCTGAATCCTGTTTTAAATGCACTGCTGATCGACAGATCCAGCTGAGAACCCGATCTTGGAACTCCACCTCTCCCGTTGCTCCTGCTCAATAGACCTTGAGGAGGGAACCGAGCATCTCTGTTACAGATTGAGTGGTCCCCTCTGAGTGTTTCCTTCCATCTGAAAAGGTTCACTTCAAGGTCAGTATTTCATCTGATCTTGCAGGAGGGGAAAGTCCAAAGCTGAATTTAATTTCTCACATGAGTTAAATGTCACATGATTATAGGAAATATAGTAAGTTATAGGAAAAACCCTTTGGCAAAATATTGTAGACTTTCTAGGTAATAGAACAAGCCCCCTGTCTTCCTGCCCTTCAGTTTACACTGGGCAGGAGCTGGACTGGACCCTCAAACCCAGAATCTTAGCCAAAGTATTTTTGGCTAAGATTCTGGATTTTGGCAAAGTAGCTAAGAAATACCTGCCTTTGGCCTAAAGAGTCCTTGGCAAGACATAGCAAAACAATTAAGTTCCTTTTTTCCCCAGTACTATGGATTGAACCCAGGTATGCTTTACAACTAAGATACATCCCCAGCCCTTTCTATTTATTTATTAATGTATATGTGTTGTTTGGGAGGGGTGCTAGGGATCAAACGCAAGGCCTTTCACAAGCTAGGCAAGCACTCTACTACTGAGCTAAATTTCCAGCTCTATTTTATTATTTTTATTTTGAGATAGAGTTTTGCTAAGTTCTCAAAGTTGGCCTCAAACTTGCGTCCTCCCTCCTCAGACTCTCAAGTAGCTAGGATTACAGGCATGCTCCACCACGCCCAGCTCACGTTCCTGTTTTTTGAATAAATAATAAAAACAGCAAACTGAGATATGGTTTTCTTATACCAATGGCCGTCCATCACAATTACTTTGTACCCCCACCCTCAGAGCAGGGGGGACATCTGACGATGCCTAGAGCGATTTGTGGTTTGTCCCCACCAAAAGGTTCTATTGGCATCCGTCGAGGAGGGGTCAGGCATGCTTCACAACATCCTGCAATGCACAAGTCAGCTGCCCCCACTGCATGGACCGCTCCAGCCCTGAAGGCTAATGGTGCCAAGATTCAGAGGCCCTAACGTACACTGATGAGCCCTGCAGAACTTCCCTGCCGCACACCGTGAGCAGCGCTTTCTTACACCTAGACCCTGGGCTGAACCGGTTGGACATTTGGGTGGCCCATCAAAACAAACTTGTTATAAAACCCCTGGAGGATACTGCCTTCCAGCCTCAGCAGAAATAAGACAAATAACATCCTGTTCATTTAGAAAAGACCCAGCTGCGGATGTTCACCATGGCCTGGGACTGAACTAAATGGCAACTGCTGGGCCATTTATACAACATACCTTATCTCCTGTAATACCATCTTTTTTTTTTTTTTTTTTTGGTGTGGTTTTTGAATTCTAGGCAGATCTTGCCCAGTATAATAGTCTTGGACAGACATTCTTCCTGTCTGGGGTATTTTCTTCCTGTCTAGGGTATTTTAGTTACTGCCCTAAAGTTTTCAAAATGTTCTTTCTCTAAAAAGATATTCTTGAAAATCAATAAACTTCAGAGAATGGAAAAAGCCGATTAGTGCCTTTTAAGATATGGAGTATTTCATTGAGAGCATAGACATTATAGGTCAACCCCAAATTAAATGGGCTCCCAGAGCATTCAAGTGAGGTCTATTGTCTAGAGATTGTCCTTGTGGATTCAAAAGAAAATTGAACAATCTATCGGCCATGAAAATAAACAGGGCCCATCCCCAAAAGGAAATTAGGCAGCGGGCCTAAAATAATGTTTAGCTAACTTCATGGTTCTCCTCTGTTCCTGTGTTGCTTGCTTGCTGTGGGGACACTGGAGTGACGGGCTCGTCTGAAATGTCTCCCTGCCTGTGTTCATCTAGAGAAACAGGATCAGAGGCCATGGAGAGACTTGTTGGGAAATGAGGCGGATAAATATGGGCAGGGCTAATAAGTAAGCATTAAACACAGTTTGGATGTACACAATTATTTTTTAATATTGTAAGAAGCCAAATTTTAGGAAGTCTGTAATTAGTACGTTCGTGTTCCCTGAAGCAGTGGGTGGGCCAGTTTCTTTTGTCAGTATAAAGTGTGTTTTGTGCAGTGGACATGATTGCTGCTCTCCTAATTTCTGAACACCATATTTTCATTTTTCCCCAACGTATGGGGATGCTTCCCATGAGATCCCTTTATCCCTTTGTGCCATCTCGAAGAAACAAGTGACTTGCATGGAAAACCAAGCCCTGTTTTGTTGGCCTCGGCTGTGCGATTTCTTCTTCTTAGAATGTGGTCCCCACGTCACCGTCTCCTCGGTCAACACCATTGCTTTCCAAGCTTCTGTCCATCCTTCACAAGCCAGTTCATCACTTTCCCCGGCTTTCTCAGCAGAATGCGTTATTTTATTATCCCACCACAGGACCCCAAACGCTCTATCGGATCACCTGATATGTGACTATTTCTGCTGCTGCTTCTCGTAAGATCCTTGAGTGTAGGCCATTCTCCCTCCTCCGATTCCTCTCAACTTTGTCTGTTCAAGGACTAGCACAGGGCCAGGTTCAACGTAGTAATCAGCATCTAAATACTAAATAAGGAGGGAATGGTGAGGCAATGGAAAAGCAAATAGGTGAATTAATAGGAAATAATTCATCTCTCTGACATCCTTCCCCCACTGATTTATTTTGCTTTGTTTTTTGTTTTTGTGGTCCTAGGGATTTGATCCAGAGCATTCTATCTCTAAGCTAACCCCCAGCCCTATTTTATCTTTTATTTTGAAACAGGATCTTGCTAAGTTGCTGGGGTTGATCTTGAACCTGTGATCCTCCTGTCTCAGCCTCCCAAGTACTGGGGTTACAGGCCTGTCCTACTGCACCCCTTCCGAGATATACCATTTCTCCATTTATGTAGATTTGGTTTCTGATCATTTCACCTTGTATCACTGGTGCCAAATATATTGTACCAAATATACTGTGCTTTGGCAACCTATTCGTTTTCATTTGTAATTTTATTGCATTATAGTTAAAATATAGTACATAGGGTGTCAACACTCTCGTATAGATTGAAGCTTGGTCTGTAGACAATTTGTGTAAATGTTCCATGTACATTTTAAAACAGTGTACCTCCTTAGAATTGTTTAATATGAAGCCTCTTTCTTACATTAACTTTGACTATTTCAATATTAATAGTTTTAATAAATTGATGTCAAAATGATTATGATTGTGGATTTGTCAGTGTCTCCGTATAGTTCTTTTAATTTGGGCTTTATATTTTCAAGACTGTGTTATCATATATGTATAAACTCAAAATCACTATATCTTCCTAGTAAAAAATAAATATTATGCTATGATTTTCTATATCACTAATAATGCAAATATATGGGCATATAAATACGCAAATATTTATACAAATTATAAAATATTATATATCTGGTTTCTATTTGCTAGGTATGTTTTTATTTACACCCAACATTTCTTTCTCATTATATTTTGAGTATGATTTTTAAGATATGGTCTGATCCAGGTGTGGTGGCACACACGTGTAATCTCAGTACTTGGCAGGCTGAGATAGGAATATGGCAGGTTCGAGACCAGCCTCAGAAACTTACCAAGATTTTTATCAATTTAGAAAGATCCTGTTTCAAATTTAAAAAAAATAAAATGGGGTTGGGAGTATAAATTGGAGGTAGAATACCTACCCCGGGTTCAATCTACAGTACCAAAGAATAAATGAATAAAAATAAATAAAAAGATCTGATTCAAAATGTATCTTTTCTTTGATGAGTTAGAGTCATTTATATTTGCTGTGCTTTAGAGAGAGATAAGGATTTTTAAAATATATTTACTGTACTTTTTTATTCCTTTCCTGCTTTTTATTGGCTTGGTCAAATCTACATTTCTCTTTTTCTCGCATGCATTTTTATATTTTTTTGTATACTAGAAAAATCTAATTCATGTATAATTGACTTAAAATATTCCCAGCTGATTAGTAGTTCTTCTTATATACCGACCGAGACTGGGAAACTTAACATCTTATCTAAAAAAAAAAAAAAAAAAAAAAAAGTTTAGATTGGCAATATTTCTCTCTGAGCACATTGAAACTTGTTTGGCCTTTCTTTATTTTTTGTGGTTCTGGGGGTTCCTGGAAACCCTTCTACCTCCAGGCTACACTCCCAGACCTAATATATATATATATATGTATATATGTATATATGTATATATATGTATATATATTTTTAATTTTCAAACAGGGTCTCCTAAGCCAGCGAGGTTGGCTTCAAACCTGCTCAATCCTCCTGTCTCCGCCTCCCAAGCGTGGAGATTACAAGTGTGCGCCACCACGCCCAGCGCTCATTTAGCCTTTCTTAATGTGAAGGGATTTTTTTGTCTTTTACTAATTTTGGAAAATATTGACTATTTTTCTCTGTGAATATTGCTTCCACACATAAGTGCCACCTCTCGACTTTTCAGAGACATCATGTATTTGGCTCTATTTTCTCCTCTTTATGCCTCCACTGTCTTACACCTCTTGTATTAAACCCATCAGCCAGTCAACAGGCTTCTCCCTTGACCGCACATCTCTCCTGAGTCTATCTTAATTATTTTTCTACTGGATTCCATAGCCAGACTTGCTGTCTATACGTCTCTCCATCTCTCTGCCTGCTTATTCTTCACTTTCCTTGAATCTGGGTTCTGTCCTCACCAATTCAGAGACTTCTTGCTAAGGATGGAATGACTTCCATGTATCTGAATCGACAGTTAGGACTTATCTGATTGGACCTTTTACCAGCATTCAACATGGCCAACATGGCAGCCCACTCCCTCCCTAAAACATTTTTCTCCTCCTGGCTTCTGAAATAGTTTACTTTCTTGGTTTTATCTAAATGTGGAAACACTGAGGGCATAGAGTTGAGCTCTCTTTTTTGGTTTGCTTTATGTTCTCTATCACTATTGATCTATTCACAATTTAAAATACTACCTATATGTCAAAGATGGTCAAGTGTATACCTTGAGCTCTCATCCTTCCTCCGAGCCACCAGATTTGTGTGAATCCCTGCTTAGCCCTAACGCTTGGGTATCAGCAGCATTTAACCTTAACCTGCCCAAAGCTGATGCTTGAGCTTCTCCCCAAAAGCCTGCCTTCCCCATTTCAGCCAATCATATTACCATCCACCAGTTCCTTGTTTTAAAATCCCCAGTAAACTCTCTACAGTGGCTTCTGGCCTACCCCGGCCACATTTGCTTACCATGAATCCCTAGCTCTGCTTCTTAAAGATCTTTAGCACTAAAGAACAACTATTTTTATTTTGTTCCGTTTTTGTTTAAACTCATAATGTAATAATACACAGTCCTATTCCAGAAGGACCTGTACCAGATGAAGCAGAGATAAGACAATTCTTCCTTTGTGATATTGAGAATATTTAGCAGCTGGCTTGTCACCGAACTATGAGACCAGCACTTTGGCTAACCAAGGAAAACGTTTGGCTAACTCACCAGAATATAGACCAGGCTGCCTGAATATAGACTAGGTTTCTGAATACAGACTAGCTCTCTGGAGGAAGTATTTCCATCATCTCTCTTGGTAACCTGCATTTTCAGCCAACTCCTTCATTATTTTAATGCCTTTTTTTTTTTTTTTTTGGAAATGGCTCAAAGACTTGGAACCTTTTAATTATCCCACAACCATGTTTTATTTATACCTGGCTGGATATCCTACAGATGAATGGAGAAACTTCAGTCTAAAGGACACAGTAATTGAGTTCTGCCTTCCAGAACTTGATGAGCTAAATGCAGGTTGAACGAACCAGCACAGGCCATCTTGGGTTTTGCACACAGAGCCTTGCTTGGAGTATGAGAGGCACCTCTCTCAGCCATTGGCAAGGCCCTGAAATCTTACCGTTTCTCCGCATTCCTTTCTGACTGGGGCATAGTAGATCACTAGCGAATTTCAGAGATGAAAGCCTTTCTCTGTTTTGCAACCCTGCCTACCTGGAAGGAAGGGGCCAGGGAGGGGCCTTTCCTCCTGAAGCCATTGTTTCTCAACTTCACGTATGTGACACTCCAGGCTGCCTGCCTCCAGGTAACTCAATTTTCTGATACTTTTCTTCTCTTTGAGCACAGGTCCACACATTCCGAGGCCCGCACTGGTGTGAATACTGTGCCAACTTCATGTGGGGGCTGATCGCCCAAGGAGTCCGCTGTTCAGGTAGACATGAAATTTTCCTTTTGCTTTTCCTTTTCCAGTGATATAAAGTGCCACTACGTTGGGTGAGTGGGTATCTCCAGAGCTGTGTACCATGCCTGGCTGAGTTCAGAAGTAGAGCCGTCTGCATTCAGGCCTTTCTATACATAAAGGGGAAACTATTTTAAGTGTCTGCAAGAATGAAAAGAAATACCTCATGTTTATACAAGGAAAGAAGAAAAAAGAATGAAGTATATTTTCCTAAGACCTATCTGCTGCTTCCCCAGATAGAACTCTTTCAAAGGAAAAAAAAAACCAATGGAATCACATAAATAGAAAAGCCATGCTTGCTTCCCATCCCCTCTTGCTACAAAAGGCAGGACATTAAAAATAGTAGTAGTGCTGGTGAGTGTTTGCCACAGGCACCAAGCTAAGCACTTTCTACTTATCATGTCGTTTAACCTCACCAGCAGACTCTTCCGGAAGATGCAATTATCTCCCATTAAGTGAAAACGGAAATGAAATCTTTGAGATCACTGTTAATTGCCTCTGGCCACAGAGTAAGTGGTAGAACCTTGATTCAAAGGCTGTCAGACTCCAAAGCCAGGGTTCTGGGTTTTCTTTCTGCCCTCAGCAAAATCACACACCTTCATTTAATATCACATATATAAAAACTGAGTATTTTTCCACCTAGAATTGATGCACATACCCACAGCTCACAACACACCTTAATATGCTGAACATAGCAAAGGGTTAGTGTGAGCTGGGCTTCCTAATCACCCTACTCTGCTGTTCTGGCAAGAAGTTGTACTGGGAGCATACGCAGGCTCCTCTGATACTGATCAGCTTTCTATTGATCCCATGGCTGGCTTCTGGTTTCCTCCTTGCTAAGGTACAAATTTTTATGAAAAAAAAATCTTACAAAGCATTTAAAACAAAATCATGCATCTATAGCACAGTGTGGCAATCTTTTTCTGTTGTCTGTTTTGGTTTCAGGATTGTACATCTAAGTCTCCCTTTCTGCCTAGAAGGGGCTTCCTTAGCTCCTACTGTCTAGGTACAGCACTCACCCCTGTAGAGATGTGGATGGCTAAGTTATCTGCATGTAATTTGGATAATTCCACCTACTCTGAGACAGGTGTCAAAACAGGGGCAGCCTCTCCATCTGTGTTCAAATACCCTAATCAACACACAAGACTGGCTTGCCAGGAATCAGGAAATGTCTCATGGCCCAACCCCTAAGCCTGGTGGTAGAATATCTGAATTATCGCCGGGCGTGGTGGCGCACGCTTGTAATCCCCGCGCTTGGGTGGCAGAGACAGGAGGATCACGCAGGTTCGAAGCTAGCTGCGCGCGCTGGCTTAGGAGACCCTGTTTCCAAATAAAAAATGTAAAAATAGGTCTGGGAGTGTAGCCCGGAGGTAGAAGGGCTTCCAGGAACCCTAGTACTACCAAAAAAAAAATATATATATATATATATGAATTATCCTGGGATCGTTAATTCAGCCTGTCCAGAGTATCCCCAAGAAAAAATGTCTTTCATTGCTGGCATCATCCAATTGCAACGGGAAATTGGTCCAAAGTCAATATTATGAGAACAAAACTCTGGGCTTCACATTAGCTGTGGTCAGCAACTTTTTCTGGAATGAAAATTTTTTTTAATTTTTTTTCTGTTTCTGTTTTTTAAATACAAACACATTCTCAGGCTATATTGTTAGTTCTCTCTAGTGGCTACTTTCTGATCTTATATTTCCTTCAAAGAACAGGAAAGCTAAAAACGGATCATTAAAGGTTGAAGAGCCAACACTCTCAGTTATATTGTAAATATTTCTTAGTCATCTAGACTCTATTTGTAGCACATAGAATTCTAGTAGTTTGTAAGAACTAAATATCTTCATATTGGTTATAAAATATATTCATTTAACAAAATATTAGCATCTAAACTATATGCATAACATCATTGTTGCTTCACATATTAAGTTTGTAATAAAATTAAAATAGAATTACTATATGATCCAGCAATTCCACACCTTGATTTATACCCAAAAGAACTGAAAGCAAGATCTCCAACAGACACTTGCACATCCATACTTGTTCATAGCAACATTATTTGCAATAACCAAAGGTAGAAGCAACCCAAGTGTACATTGTTTAATGGATGGCTAAACAAAATGTAGTATAGCCATACAAGGGAATATTATTCAGCCTTAAAAAAAGAAGGAAACTCAAGCCCTTCTGGACCAAGAGGGCAAAAGTGAAAGGATGGTGCTATTGTGATCCAGGTAGAACCACATGCCTCTCGCTACCTGTGAGAGTGTCCAGGGTAATGAATGAATGAAGAAAATAAAAAGAGAAAGAAAGATGGAAGGATGAAGAAGAAGAAGAAGAAGAAGAAGAAGAGGAGAAGGAGGAGGAGGAGGAGGAGGAGGAGGAGGAGGAGGAGGAGGAAGGGAGGGAGGGAGGGAGGGAGGGAGGGAGGGAGGGAGGGAGGGAGGGAGGAAAAGGAAATTCTAATACATGTACAACATGGGTGAGTCATAAGGACATTATGCTAACTGGAATTAACCAGTCACAAATGACATGTGCAGTGTGGTTCCGCTTACATGAGGTCCCGAGAGCAGTCCCACTCTAGTTCATAGAGGAGAAAGTCGAATGGTGGCTCTTAGGCTGGGGAAGGAGTGGGGTTACTTATTTTTTACCTGGTAGAGAGTTTTGGGTTTTGTAAGATGAACAAAGCCTTGAGCAAGTGGTAGTGATGGTAACAAAATAATGTGAAGGCACTTAATTCCACTGAACCACACACTTAAAATGGCTACAGTGGTAAATCTCTTTATATTTTACTATAACTTAAAAATGTAAATGAAGTTTATAAGATGTAAAAATTACTAAAGAGATAATTTAGGAATGGTTTGGCATGCCTTTTATGTTTCCAGCACCATATGCTCTATTTTATATGATTTAACGCTTAACATAGTACTTACTATATTTCAGACACTGTGCCGAGTACTTTCTGTTGACTTAATTCGATCCTCAGGATCACCCGAGGAGATGGAGCTATTATGATCCCTATTTTATGAAAGGGAATCCAAACAAGAAAAGCAGCCAGTTCTATTTAGCTCACGCAGCCAAAGTTTGCATTCGCTAAATCTACCAAAGTATAGTTGGATGTTACTTAAATTTTGTTGAATTGCTCGTGTTGGTAGAGCTAAGATGGCTTAGGACTGGCATGTTCCTTTGGAAGACAGACAGACAAAAACACTTCAGTCGGGTAAATGTACCTGAATGCCACGTAGAAATGACTACTGACATTTTGACAGATGTCAGATCTTCTCAAATCCTCAGTGTGTGGTTTGAGTTCTTTTTTTGTTGTTTTATAAAGCAGCTTATTACAGTATTCGTGTGTGTGTGTGTGTGTGTGTGTGTGTGTTGCACATGTAAAAATGTTATTTTTCATATCTAGAAAATACAAGACATGGAGTAGACAGTAAGTTGTAACAACTTCAGCATTAAATTTTTATTTTTCAGAAGGTAGATCGGACCTTCTTTTAACTGTATTTTTTATTGTCAGAGAAATTCCATCAGTCAAGACTAACTGCTAACTTGGCTTTTAATGTGTTCACTGAACTTAAAAGCACCTTTTCAGGTTTGGATCTTGATATGAGCTTTATAAATAATTACTCTAATCATCACGTTACATGGTATTGTAATAAACTCTCAGGTCCTCCCACTGGTGCGCAGGTGGACATTGTCTCTACCCACAGGTGCCAGAATAAAGCAAGGAGCGGGGAAGGCAGCCTCCCAAACTGTTCAACGAGGAGGAAGGGACTGGAAACTCTAGGAAAAGCAGGGAGGACCCCAGTGGTCCTGGGCTTCCCAAACCAAAGAGCAGAGATTCCCACTGGGAGAATAACTATGTCTTCCGCTAATGGGGCATTGAAGACTTAAGGAACTGACCTAGCATAAGTCCTAGTGCCCTTTATGAGCCATGACTACTACTGCTGAGAACTCAAACCCAAAAGCCCACTGTGGACCCAGAGTGCTCCCAGCCCCAAAAAGGGAAACATCCAGTCTGACTACCTAAACTATCTGAGCAAGGTGTTCCATTTTTAGGATTCAGCAACAGAGAAAGAGTAATGAGATAAATGCAGTTATGTAGAGTTTTGAGAGTAAAGATGAAGGTCAGCCTCCTCTAGTGCAGAGTATCCCTGCTAAATGGATGGATGTGCCCAAGAGATGCATCCAAAAATTCTGCCATTTTTATTTCTGGCAGTATGTAATTGTGTTGGGCTTTGACATAAGGGCCAGGCCAGGCTCACGTGGCCTCTCTGTTTACAGACTGCGGCTTGAACGTTCACAAGCAGTGTTCCAAGCACGTCCCCAACGATTGCCAACCTGACCTGAAGAGGATCAAGAAAGTGTACTGCTGCGACCTCACCACGCTCGTGAAGGCGCACAACACCCAGAGGCCCATGGTGGTCGACATTTGCATCCGGGAAATTGAAGCAAGAGGTTTGGAAAACACACCATCCTCTAGAATTAGAGTGATTTCGTTGTTATGGTTTTACTGTTGTCAAGGAAACTGGATCACTCTTCTACTCTTTCTGGGAAAAAGATAGCACACGGGTAGAGAGACACACAGAGAGGTAAATGAAGTCCAGCCAACCATGCCAGTTTCCATTTTATATGTAAGCCATGCACGCATTCAGCAAATGTTTACTGAGCACTTACTATGCACTAGACACTGAGGAGCTAAAAGTCACCATTCCTTACCCCAAGACATTTGTATAGTAATGTAGTGAATCTGGAGAGCAACCAAATACATACTGCCTTCAAAGCACCACAGAGTCACACACGGAGGTGTTTCCATCTTATTTGAAGACAATTAAGAAAGTGTCACATCAACCTGGACAAAGTGTCCCATGCCTGTACCCCTAGTGCTTGGGAGTCTGAGACAGGAAGATCATAGGTTTAAGGCCAGCCTCAGCAAATTAGTGAGGCTCTGTCTCAAAATTTCAAAATTTTTTTTAAAAGACTGGGAGTGTAACTCAGAAATAGAATGTCCCTGGGTTCCATCCTTAGTACCAAAAATAAATAAATAAGAAAAGAGTTATACCACAGTGGGCTTTTAAAAATATTAGAAATGTGCTTGTATTAAATAATAAATCATTGATCAACACATATACCTCATAGCATATAAAATTCACTCCTAATATAGATTCTGTTTACTTCAAAGTGAAGAATTAAAAGATGATCTCACTGGACACGGTGGTTCACACCTGTAATCCCAGTATTGGGGAGGCCAAGACAGGAGGGGCACAGTTTCAGGACCAGCTTCAGCAATTTAGCAAGACTGTCAGCAACCTTGAGAGACTGTTTCAAAACAAACAAATAAAAAAAGTTAAAAAGGGCTGGGGTGTAACTCAGAGGTAGAATGCCCCTGGGTCCAATCCCTAGAAACACACACACATACACATATATAAAGGTTATCTCTATGCAATACAAAATCAAGGCAGGAAGAAAGATAGAAATAGTTCCCCCAAAATGTTTCTTTATGTTAAGATGGAGTTTCTGTTCCTTTATCTTTACTTTGGCCACTATTAATAAAATCTTCAGTGATGTAGTGAAGTGGGTCTGGCCAGCGAGAACTTCCATCACTGAATTCAACTTGCAAAATTGAGCCATGATTGCATTATATTTTGCTACACTTCCTGTCCGTTATTGTGTCCAGATCAGTTTAATATAAAACAAGAATATATAATAAGAATGCTACAGGCATCTACTCACTGGCCAACTATTCCACTCTTTCCAGAAAAAAACAAAGTAAGACATTATAGCTTGTTATTTCAAACCTTTTAGAGATAGGAAATGGTTCCTCTCTCCTTTGCAGGATAAAAGCCACAGCTATTCTGTTTCCTGAGAACTGGCTCATTTAATCTCATATTTAAAAAAAAAATGCCTCCTCCTTTCTGCTGCTGTGGCTGAGAGGGCAGGAGGGGTGCCCAGACTCCGGATAAGGAACTGGGACAAGTGGCTCCGGGTCCTGCTATTTGGGAGGCTCTGGAATTTGGGGACAGGGCCAAGGACAGGAGCTGTGCTTCTCTGGAGAAACTGGGCTCCTCTCATGGTGATCCTCCTGGGAGTAACGTCAGTGATACAAAGTTACCGCCGTGCCCAAAAGGGAGAAGGTCTACAGGGAGAATAGCACTCCGCAGAAATAGCACAACAGATAGACCAGTGCGAAGCAGGGATCTGTGCCCAGAGAGACCCAGCAAAGGAGCAGAAGCCACAGCTCTAAGAGACCTGAGCATGCAATAGAAGTTAATTACTTATGTTTGCTGTTGCCGTAGTTTTAATAGCCAGGTTTTTTTTTTTTTTTTAATTGCAGTACTGGGGATAGAACCCAGGAGGATTGTACCTCTGAGTTATACCTCCAGCCCTATTTTTTAGTCTTTTTAGTTTTGAAATCTGGGTCTCACTGAGTTGTGAAGGGCCTCACTAAGGAGCTGAGGCTGTCCACAAAAACCCAAGATCCTCCAGTCTCCACCTCCTGAATACTGGAATTACAAGCATGCACCACCACGCCCGGCTACTAGCTTTTGACATACAAGGTTTGAAACCTGGTCCTCTATTCCTCGTGACACTTTTGATCCTGTATATCACCCACTGGATATATAAGAGCAGGATCGTTTTAGGACATATCTTAACAAGCTGATAAATTCAGGGAACACCAAAATACCAAATCTTTTTTGTGGCCTAAATAGACAAGGACCAAGTTTTCAGAATCAATAAATAGAATTTAAATTTCCCACATCTGATGACATAAGAATTAAATCAGTCAGGTTTATTTCACAAATTATCTTATTTATGATTACACATAAAAGGCTATAAATTTTGAATTTCTCCAATAAAATCAGGAGAATATGTATTACATACATGTGGGTGTCTGCATATCTAGCTAAATACAGGATGGCACATGGATTAAGAAGATGCTAGGGGAAACTGGACGCTGCGGCACACGCCAGTGATCCCAGTACTTGGAAGGCTGGGATAGGAGCATCACAAGGTTCACGGCCAGCCTCAGCAAGTAGCAAGACCCTGTTTAAAAAAATGAAAATAAAATATGGTTGTGTATATCACTAGAAGGTAGAATACCACTGGGTTTAATCTCCAGTCCTGGAAGAGGGGGGAGAGGAGGAGGAGGAGGAGGAGGAGGAGAAGGAGGAGGAGAGGAGGACTAGGACAAGGGGGGGGAGGAGGAGGAGAGGAGGAGGAGGGGGAGGGGGAGAGGAGGAAGAGGAAGTGGAGAGGAAGAGGAGGAGGAGGAGAGGAGGAGGAGAGGAGGAAGAGGAGAGGAGGAGGAAGAGGAGGAGGAGGGGGAGAAAAGGAGGAGGGGGGAGAAAAGGAGGAGGGGAGAGGAGGAGGAGAGGAGGAAGAGAGGAGAAAGAGGAGAGGAGGAGGAAGAGGAGGAGGAGGAGAGGAGAAAGGAGAGGAGGAGGAGGGGAGGAGGGGAGGAGGAGAGGAGGAGGAAGAGGAGGAGGAGGGGAGGAGGAGGAGGAAGAGGAGGGGAGGAGGAGAGGAGGAGGGAAGGAGGAGGGAAGGAGGAGGAGGAGGAGAAGGAGCTGCTAGAGAGAAAGCCAGACTGCAGTCCACAGCAATTAAATGGAATGGATGTCCAGCATCCTGACAGAGAGGAAGTACAGGGCTCTAGTTAATGAGAATCTTAAATATCGGCTCACCGTGCAAGGCAGGCAGGAAGGTGACCAGGTCTCCAATGAGATTCCTCTTCCTAACAAGCGAATAGAAACAAACTGGCGTGGAAACAGGAACTGACAAGTCCAGGTTCTAATGCAGTATTTTGTAATATATATGATCACTAACCATATTTCTTAATTTCCTGAGAGCATGTAGTGGAGATAGGAAATTGGAGTTTTTCTTAATGTTTTAGGAAGCTGAAATTGAAGTCTCTCCCTCTCTTGCCCCCTCCCACACCCCGCAGGACTAAAGTCAGAAGGCCTCTACAGAGTCTCCGGGTTCACCGAACACATCGAAGATGTCAAGATGGCATTTGATAGAGGTGAGCTCGCGCCCCCTTGAACATCACTGGCTTATGCTCTGCCCCCTTCCTGCTTGACCTGGACACTGGTCACAGTGAGGATGGGGGTTCAGAGCCACTGCTGCGGTTGTTCTCCGGGAAGCTGAGCAAGGATGCTTTAAAATGCCCCAGTGCTACCTCTGAGGGAAGTGTTCCTTTGTGGCTGTGGGCGGGTGGCCAATGAGGGAGGGGTTAGCATGCTGTTGGAGTGGGAGGCTGGTCCACGTGGCCCCGGGGCTCCTTCCACATCCCCATCCCAGGAGCCCATTATCAACTCTTCTCTTAGGTCATATTGTCTCTTAGGTCAGATATTTGCCAACCTGGAGAACCTGTTGAAAATACAGATCACTGGGGCCCACCCAGAGGATTCATTCAAATAAAAAATTGGATGAGCTCAAGTGTCTATATTTCTAATAAACAAAACAAATAATTCTGGCGCAGCCAGTTCAGGGATGGGACCCCTGGCCTACAGGATGGAGCCTGGTTTAAAGGTCTTTGGTGGTGTGGCCTTTGCTATCTGCCCAGGTTGTCCTGTTACCCCAGCTCTCCCCAAACACATCTTAAATGTCACGAAGAACCACCTTAGCTCATACTGTTTTATACTTCCAGAATGCATGTACATCTTTGCCTAGAAAACATCTTTTCTTGCAAAAAAAAATCATTAGTAGATTGTAGTTGTGCATGATAGTGCGATTCATAGTGATACTTTTATGTAGTCATATAACATCATCTGGTCCGTTTCCTTCCCTGTAACACCATTTTCTTCCTCCCTCCCCTGACCCTCTTCCACTACTCTCCTAATTTTCATGAAGTCCCTTCTCTTTCTCTCTCTGGATTCCTTCTCTTTCTCTCTCTGGATTCCACATATGAGAGAAAGCATGTCACCCTTGATTTTCCGGGTCTGGTGTATCTCACTAGCATAATGTGCTCCAGCGCCATCCATTTTTTCCCCTGAAAATGACATAATTTTGTTCTTTATGGCTGAGTAAAATTCCGTTCTGTGGTGGTGGGAAGGAGGAAAAAGAGACTTGATGAAGGAAAGAAGTCAAGGAGAGCTACGTCCACATAAGAAGTTAACGATGCCAATCTCAAAATATATACAAGGAAGATGAGGGTGCAAGGCAGGATCCAGAGGGAAATGTACCAAGTCTGTGTACATGTGTGTCCCTTTCACTTAGAGCCTCGTTATAATG
This sequence comes from Muscardinus avellanarius, assembly GCF_963383645.1. Classification (NCBI taxonomy): domain Eukaryota; kingdom Metazoa; phylum Chordata; class Mammalia; order Rodentia; family Gliridae; genus Muscardinus; species Muscardinus avellanarius. The sequence continues at coordinate 9,580,804 of NC_137795.1, forward strand.
ATAAATTATAGTGTACCAATAAAAGTATATTTAAAATAACAAAAATATCTTGAGAATGATTGTAAAAAGTGGCAAGCAGTACAATATAGATCGGGAGTAGGGCTAATGAGGCGAGGCTAAAGTTTTCCAGATTAAAATCCTTGGGGCTGGGAGAGGAAGGGTCAAGTTAACTGAGCCCGAAAGAGACCGTAGAAGCTGCAGGTACTCAACAATCATTTCATACATGTGACCTTCAAATCCTAGTCCAAAGAATACAGGTGCAGATGGAGTTGATGCTCGTGACGCTTTTTAATTTCCTATCGGGTCGTTATTCTATCGTGGATCTTTGTGCTCGCAACATGGATTGCTGGACTTTCTTTTTAGCAAGTTGCAGAGGCTGGAAATCAAAGCACCCCAAGTTCACTGCCCTCGTACCTGAGCTTACCCTCAGACTCTACCTCGCCCTCGCCAGACTTCCTCCTACCTCCTGTACCTCGGTGGTATTAAAAGCCAAGAAATGGAGTTAGCTGGGACTTGACAGGAACATTCATTCTTGATTTTTTTTTTCCCTCTTTTGTGCATGCTTTAACCTGGAGAAATGAGGTACTAATTAGGGATTGGGTCACTGACTGTTTTTCAGATGGTGAAAAGGCAGATATATCTGCCAATGTCTATCCAGACATAAACATCATCACTGGAGCCCTGAAACTGTACTTCAGAGACTTGCCCATCCCTGTCATCACATACGATACCTATTCCAAGTTTATAGAGGCAGCAAGTAAGTACGAGAACTGATTTCTTATTTGTACCAAACTTTTAAGCGCAGTGCTTTCAGCCTTGAGAAAATTGAAAAATAAGCCGGGCATGGTGGTGCAGGCTTGTAATCCCAGCACTTGGGAGGCTGAGACAGGAGGATCGTGGTTCTTGGCCAGCCTCAGCTACTTAGTGAGGCCTTTCACAACTCAGTGAGACCCTGTTTCAAAATAAAGAATAAAAAATAGGGCTGGGAGTGTAGCTCAGAGGTAGAATACCTCTGGGTTTCATCTCCAGGACCTCCAAAAAAGAAAATTAAAAAAATAGAAACATTTGAATTATTGCATGGGTACCTGTCTTGCCAAGTTAGGGCACAACAGTACAGTTAACAGAAAGTAGGCGTAGCTCACCAGCTGGGCTGAACCAGAACTAAATCAACTCTGCGGGGCAGAAGCTGGGTGCCAGGGAGTTCTGCCTCTTCCTGTCTGTATGCTGAGATCCAGCACATTTGGGCCCATTTTGTTATTGTTGAAAGTATGAAGATTATTATACTAAAAAAATCAGACATTCTTCAAGAAGGGCTGTGTTAAGTACTTTCACCCATTAGGCAAGATCACAGTGTGAACTGATTAAAGTCACATCCCATCTTTTGCCCGATGGATGTTCTTCAGAATTAATAGAGGGCCAAGAATAAGCTATGTCAGGTGTTATGATAAGACCCCTCACCAGTGTCTTTCAGATTAATCTACTCATCTACCCCATGAGCCAACCATTATAGCCCAGTTTTATTGAGGAGAAAAAGCCAGGTGTAGAGTACTGAGCTCAAAGTCCAGGCCTGCGTCGCCAGCGTGTGTCCCCCCACAGCCCACAGCTGATGCCCAGTGGACATCAAGTGGGCCCACCGTGTTCAGGGAGAGCAGAGGGAACTTGGAAACACCAGGGAAAGGGGCTCCACATTCCCAGGAACAGACAGTAACGAGGAGGCAGGCTCCGAGACACATGACATAGAAGTCGAGCCCACTTTGAAAAACATTTTTTTTTTTTGGTTTGGGTTTTTAATAAAAATCTTTAAAGGTTGAAAAGTCTAGGTATAAGTCTAGGTAGATACAATGTTTGACAGGAGGAAGCAGGCCGGGTTGGGATCCGTGCTCAAAGCACTTTCCAAATGAACTATGGCCCTGCTCCCCTGGGAAATTCATTCTTCCCAAAGTCCCAGTGGTCCAAGACAGAGAAGGTTCGAGCAGCTAGGTAACTTACATCCCAGGAGGAATGGCAGGATGGCTTTCTTTGAGTGTCTGTTAGTACCCACCAGAGACCCAAAATCCAGACACGAGCCTTCATCCTCCCATGGTTAATGTGCCTGGCATCCAGCCCCCTCCCCTGGGCGTCCATCGGGTTAACCCCGTCAATACCTTGATGACCGTGCTGTAGCACAGGCAGAGCTCGCAGGCCCTTCTGACAATGTCTTTGCATTGCAAAACAAGCCAAATAAACTTCTTGTTTCTCTGAAAACTTCAGTGTCGCAGACCCGCACTAATGTCCTCACTGTGTCATCTTCCCAGAAGTCTCCAATGCAGATGAGAGGCTGGAGGCGGTCCATGAGGTGCTGATGCTGCTGCCTCCCGCCCACTACGAGACCCTGCGGTACCTAATGATCCATCTCAAAAAGTAAGCCCACACCTCCCTCCCTCCCAGAGCTGCCCCTGCTCTGTCCCTGGAGCAATAGGAAAAGTCAGCAGCCTTCCTCCTGGACCCAGAGAGGAGACAGATCTTCCTTGAAAGTGGGTTGTGCTGACTCTCTGGGGCTAGCCCCAGGCCTGGCTGCCAGAGCCCCCACTTGGGGCCCAAAGTGCCCCTGCGTCATCCCTAGGATGTGAGGAGCATTGGAAGCAAAAAAGACTTCCATGGTAAACCCCAGTGTGCACCATGGGCAGTCAATAATCTGCCTCTTTAAACCAATATTTCTTGAGTGAATAGTTTTGCATTTATTCAGAGAGAACTGATTTTCTAATTTTCAAAATTGTCTCCGGGGTAAATTTACATAAGCCATTCATTTCCACTGGTTGTTTGAAGACAACCGGCAACGATTTTTAAAATAAAAACAAATCAGAAGAATGCATTAAAAAAAAAACCCATTCTGCCATTCCGATTCCCAATTTTCTTTTGCAATTTCCTGAAGCAGAGTTAGTCTTGAGACTTAAGCAAATAATCATCAGGTAAATCCACCCACGAGCCTTCAATGTGTCTCCGTGTGTGTGTTTGTTTGGTAGGGTTACTATGAACGAGAAGGACAACTTCATGAATGCAGAAAACCTGGGGATCGTGTTTGGGCCCACCCTGATGAGGCCCCCAGAGGACAGCACCCTTACCACGCTGCACGACATGCGATACCAAAAGCTGATTGTGCAGATCCTAATAGAAAACGAAGATGTCTTGTTCTGATCCATCAGGGAAATGCGCTAAATGGCCCCAGCCCCATCCAAGCTGATAGAGCTAGAGGAATAAAAACATTTCTTACACTTGATTTGCTTTTCAAACAAGTGACAGAGTTTTTTGGACCGCAGTGGACGGCAAGGTCCAGTACTGTGTCTCATAGACACACCCTCTTCCGCGTGAGAACATGAGCGAGGGTGGGAAGAGCCCTCCCCTCGGGTCTTTTGCTGTGCCTCGTATGTATGTCTGTTTGGCTGCAAGAGTGATTAATAAATAATCTTTCTTTAACTTATTTTAAAAAAAAAGAAAAAGTAAAACAACGTAGACCTTTAAGCTTCAGTCTTATCAGTCATCAAAGGGAACTTAACTCATAAAGGTACTTGATACAGTTATACATTTTTCCATTTACAAAAAGACAATTCTATATGTTAAATGTTAAATGAAACCTATATTGTAAAATGTATTTTTTATTTTAGCTGCAAGAATGGTATTTTATTTTAGCAAATAGAACTCAATGCAGTGCATTGGTTATCGCCCGGGTACCTAGGCCCGCGTTCTTGCTGTGATGCTCTGGGAGGGTCCACCGTGACCGCGGTGTTGGCGTACCTCTGTCCCTGGCAGTGCTTTTCAGTGACATTTCCCCCTCCGCCTGGGTCCCTGCTTTGATAGTCTCTGCTTCTAAGCACCGGCATCCTGCACTTGTATACGTTTGTGGCAATTATAAGATGATCTGGAACATCTAGAAATTTTTTCCATAAAAATTTTGTGAATTTCCAAAGTACGTTTTGGAATTGGTCATAACCTTCCCGTATCATGAATGAGTATCCTAAAACATGCAGAACGGGGTCATTTTACATGGAACAATTTGAGCACACTGGATGTATCCAGGCCATGTAAAAAGTCAGCACTTTCCCCCTCCCTTTCTTTTCTGGCCAAGCCCTCTGAATTTATATGTTATGGCAAGTTGTATTTTTGTGTGTGTGTGTGTGACATTCTGTATTCACAGAAAGTGAACCTGTAGAATAACTGTGGAACATTTTCTTTGCCGTTTTTGTTTTGTAAACAAACCTATTTTAAAAAGTAAGAATGAATAAGGCTGGTTTTTACCAGATTTTTTGTTCCTTTGAGAAAAGTAGTTCTGTATGGAAAATAATTTAATATGATTTTATTGCTAGAGCTCCATCCTCCTGGTAATATTTATCTTAGCATGAACCTTTCACACCAAGATTTCTATATTTTGTAACATAGGTTAAATATTTAAGACATCAAAAGCTGTAAATCCTGATTTTTTTTAAATCAAACTACAATGTCTTTTCCTCTGATTGTCTATCTGAGATGATTTATGTAATTACTCACAAGTCTGTTTTGAAGTGTCCAGAAGAGAATTGCTGTGTGTTAAGTGGAGAGAAAAGAGGGACACAGAGTGGTCGGACGGATGGACTCGACTGGCACCTAGGGTCAAGAGGTTGGCCCTGGTCCCTGCTATTAGGATTCCTCTCAACTGTACAGATCTGTTCGTTGTAGTTTATGTACTTCTTGATACTGTCAGAGAACTATCTGGAAATGGTTTTATTTTGTGAAGTGCACAATACTTTGTAACTTATGATAGTCTCAATGGAAGGAGAAGCACTACATGTATTACATGTATTAAATTCTTCTGTCTATCATTTTGGAGCGTGTTGGGGGACGTGGTGTCACTGTGGGGGGCTGGGGTATGTGGGTCACGGATCTTCAAAGTCTGGCTCTCAGATAACAAGCCAGAGGAGAAGGGGAAGCAGCCGCGGGGCCCAACCTGGCTCGCCCCCTCCTCCACCACCATGAGGCAGGAGCCTGCTGCTCCACCTTCTGGAAGACCCTCTGCACTCCTGCCCCCCACAGAGCGGTGCCCTGTGGAGGGAGGCCCTTTAAGAAAGCAGAAGAGAAATTTTGGATTCACAAAAGCCCTTGATGGAATCCTAAGGCCACCTGTGACCAGCCACGGGCGACCTTGGGAATGAAGTACCCCTCCGGAAAATTAAGGACAGCATTCCAAGTGTAGCATCTGAAGTGATGATCTGACGTGATCTAATCATTATTTCTCACTGTTATTTTAAGAGCCATGTCTCAGAAAGGGGAGCATGGGGGGGGGGGGAGAGCGTGTGAAGAAAGCGTATGTCCCGGGTTCTATCGGAGTCCAGGCAAGACCAAGGAACAGTCAAGCAAGCTCACTTTCTCCGCTGTGATTCCAGCACTCTGCCCCTCTGCCCGGCTCTCCTGTGAAACCTGCTGGACGTGCCCTCTCTCTCTGGCCCTCTGGCTCTCCTCACCTGGTTCCAAATCCCTGACACTGGAATAACCCATAAACCGTAAAGGAGGCAGCACTGCTTTCTGAACCTCGTTATTAAACTGTCCACAGCTGGGAGGGGCTGGCACAGGAAGCAAGAAGAGCCTGGAAGGATGAAGGGGAGGAGTGGGCCAAAGGCACAGGGCAAAAAGAGCCCAGAAAGAGACACAGCACACTATGAGGACAGCGGGGTCCCTGACTCTACTGAATCCCCAGTCTGGGGGCTTATAAACCCCCAACTCCTGTCGAGCCCCAGATCATGGTCAGCCTTTGCTTCATTCATTTTTAACAAGTACCTGCTAAGTTTTTTTTTTTTTTTTGCAGTACTGAAGATGAAATCCAGGGACATTCTACCTCCGAGCTATACCCCCAGCCCTACTTTTTATTCTTTATTTTGAAACAGGGTCTCACTGATTTGCAAATGGCCTCACTAAGTAGCTGGGGCTGTCCTCGAACTGCGATCCTACTGTGTCAGCCTCCCTGATGCTGGGATTCTGGAAGTGCACCACCACCCACCGCGCCCGGCTTGTCAAATATTTATTAATGGGCCAGACAATATTTGGAGTCAAGGAAAAGGCTTATTGTATGGGAAAAATAATGAGTTTATTATTAAATAATGAGTTATTATTAAATAATGAGTTTATTCTGACCGGAGAGAGAAAGCTAGTCCTGTTAGCGGCTTTGGACACTCACATAAGGGGAATGAGTACTAAGGTTTTCTATTTAAATATATTTTTAATTGTGGACTGATTTTATATTTAGTAGGAAAGATGCAAAACTACTGCAGAGTTCCTATAGGCTCTTAAGTAGTTTCTCCTGATGCCAACATCTTATATAACCATGGTACATCTACTGAAACCAAGAAACCAGCACTGACACATTAAAAACTCCAAGTTTCTTGGATCCCATGAGTGTTTTCACTAATGTCTTCTTCCTGCTCCAGAATACAATCTAAGGCAGCACTTTGTATTTACTGCCAGTGCAAGATGAGAAGCAAAGGATACAATCTAATTTATACTTTTAAAAGATGGCTTACGCCGGGCGTGGTGGCGCACGCTTGTAATCCCCGCGCTTGGGAGGCGGAGACAGGAGGATCGCGCAGGTTCGAAGCCAGCCGCGCTGGCTTAAGAGACACTGTTTCCAAATAAAAATATAAAATAGGTCTGGGAGTGTAGCCAGGAGATAGAAGGGCTTCCAGGAACCCCAGTACCACCAAAAAATAAAAAATAAAAATAAATCAATAAATAAACGATGGCTTACTTAAAATTTAGAAAAAAAAGAATAAAAAGATGGCTTACTTAAGCCGGGTGTGGTGGCACACGCTTGTAATCCCAGCATTTGGGAAGCTGAGACGGGAGGATCTCAGTTCACGGCCAGCCTCGGCTACTTAGTGAGGCCCTCTGCAACTCAGAGAGACCCTGTTTCAAAAGAAAGAATAAAAAAAGGGCTGGGAGTGTAGCTCAGAGGTAGAATGCCACTGGGTTCCATCCCCAGTACTACACACACACACACACACACACACACACACACAAAGGATGGTTTACTTGACTGTGGATCCATCAATCAGAAAACGTGTGGGCAGGTGGGGAATAGTGGGTCAGATGTGCATTGTTATAAATTAAGGCAGACTGTGGAGAGAAGGATTCAGGAGGGACTCGGTGGAGAAAATAGTTAAAAACACAGAATGGAGAACAGACCAGAGACACAACCCAGATCGGGAGGCTATGATAGGCGACGGCTGCTTGGCTTGGTTCACAGCAGGAGGAATTGAGAAGTGGCGTGATATGAGTTATTTAGAAGGCTGTCAGGACTTATCAGTGTGCTTCCAAATTAAAAGGAAGGAAAGAGTCACAGATGATATTACTTGGGTTTTTTTTTTTCTTTTCTTTTCATCAAAGTGAAGATTGAGGAGACAAGAGACTACAGGAAGGAGAGCAGAACCTGGAGGGAGACGTCCGGAGTGTTTTCTTCATGATGAGTTAGGGCATCAGAGGTTCACCCAGGTGGAGATGTCTGGTCAATGATTGGAGCTCAAAAGAAAAGGGTGAGAAATGGGTGAGACAGACTCAGACAGCTAGTGTAAAGAGCCAAAGTAAAGAGAACCAAGACGAGAGGTCCAGGAAACGACAAAACTGATGAAATAGGCAAAGCCAGGAAACTTTGTGGGGAGGTGAGGAAGGGCTGGAGGCGGTGGTACAGTCAGGAGGGCACAGTAGCAACCAGGAAAGGTGGGACTTGAGGGATGGAGCATCTGGGAGTATAGCTGAGGGGTGGAATACGACGGCCCTGGGCTCGATCGATAACCGTGTACTTCACAAGCTTTTAAGAGAGTTGTTAATCACTGGAACTTATTTTGGAGTGCTCCAGACGGCAAGGATGAGACCTATTTTTCCAACATCCTAATCTGTAAACACTATGATCTTACTTTGTTTCAGTTCTATATTCTGAAAATGGATATAATAACACAATACCTGCCTTCCTTCCTTCCCTGGAGTTTTTCTAAGGGTTAGCTGAGATCCTGAATGTGAAAACGCAAAGCTCACTGTAAACCACGTAGCAACACATGTGTTATTGTGTCTAGGCCTATTCTCTCAAAGCCAATGCCCTGCCTGGGGAGAACAAGCCAAGGTCAGCCCATGAATTGGCAGGTTTAGAGAACAGGAAGTTATAGGGCTGTAACATGAGATCCTGTTACAGTGGGTAAAATGGGGCTAAAAGAATCAGAGGCACGAGCCAATCAAAAGCCCTGTTATCCTCCTGTCTCAGCCTCCCGAGTACTAGGATGACATGGTGAAGGGCATGTTTCATCATGCCCAGCTCTAAGCTCCTTCAATATCAATCAGGTTCAAGGCCAGCTTGGAGCAACTTAGCAAGATCCTGTTTCAAAGTAAAAAATACAAAGACCTGGGGGGATGTAGCTCGGAGATAGAATGCTCCTGGGTTTCATCCCCAGTACAAAATTACAAAAGAAAAAAAGAGCTTAAATGCATTTTTATGACATGATTTTTCATTTATGAAATGTAAGTACGATCATTCTTTCTGATATTATTATTATTATTATTATTATTATTGTTATTATTATTAGTGGTGGTACTGGGGTTCCTGAAGCCCTTCTACTTCCGGCTACACTCCCAGACCCATTTTTGTATTTTTTTAATTTAATTTTTTTAATTTGTAATTTTTTATTTTTTTAATTTAATTTTAATTTTTTTAATTTTTAATTTTAATTTTGTAATTTTTTTAATTTGGCTTTCTGATCTTATTTTTAAGGCAAGTTAATTCCTAGGTTTGAAAACCATTATAAAAGCAAAGTCTAAGACACAATGAGAAGATCACTTATTGGCAATAAAATAGTAATTCAATAGCTTTTTTTTAACTGTAAGATTACTAAGAATCTTTAATGTGCTCATTCACATTCTGAAGTGTTTATTATTAAAAGTGCTTCTTAAGCCGGGCGTGGTGGCGCACGCTTGTAATCCCTGCGCTTGGGAGGCAGAGACAGGAGGATCGCTCAGGTTCGAAGCCAGCCTCACTGGCTTAAGAGACCCTGTTTCCAAATAAAAATATAAAAAATAGGTGTCTGGGAGTGTAACCCAGAGGTAGAAGCGTTTCCAGGAACTCCAGTACCACAAAAAAAAAAAAAAAAAAAAAAGGTTGCCGGACTTGGTGGTGCACGCTTATAATCCCCGTGCTTGGGAGGCTGAGACAGGAGGATCCCGCAGGTTCAAACCAGCCTCCGCTGGTAAGAGACCCTGTTTCCAAATAAAAAATATAAAATAGGTCTGGGAGTGTAGCCCAGAAGTAGAAGGCCCCTGGGTTCCATCCCCAGTACCACCAAAAATAAAAATAAAAAATATATAAAAGTTAAAAAATTCACCTTGAAAGTAAGTTCAGACTCCCAGGTCCAAGTAGAAGGGACCTTTGTCAAGACACAAATCCTTTTGTCATTAGACAAGGATTAGGTAAAAAATCAAGTAAATCAGACAAGAATCAAGGAAAAAACAAGCATATCTGCACACACACACACACACACAATGATGTATGCATGAAATGTGCCTTGTTTGGGGGTGGTGGTGAGAGTCTTTTCCAGCAGGTTAACAATAAAACCCATGATATCTTTAGGGACCAACAGGTTCCTGTCTCCTAGATCAAGCGGCCCCGCCCCACCTCATGTGGCAAAGTCAGTATGATACCAATGGCCTATACAGACTGTAAGGCTTGGGCATAAATTATTTACTTCTAATAACAAGACAGTTATTAACCCATAAAAAATCAGTAGACCTAGCCGTCAAAGTTTTTCTGCACATGATGTAAAACTCAGGCAATAAAAAGACTTACTAAGGACATTTACTGTGTCACCAAGAAGTCCAAATGTAAGACATCTCTGAAATAGGTACCACCCTTCTTTTTCTACCAAGCTCAGCTTACTGGCACTTGTCTCGGGCTACAATAAGGTGGCTATAAGAACAGGCAAGAGAATGTCTCGTGTGTCCCTTTAGCAGCAAGGAAAGCTTCCCCAGGGGTCCCCCATCAAATGGCTACTCACTTTGGCCCCAATGGCCCCACAGTTCACGGCCAAACCCGTCACTAGCAAAACAAAGCAGAACAGGACTAGTATACATCAGTGGTTCACAAAATAGGTCACTCGATAGCAATGACATGGCTGGGGGTGTACTACAGTGGCGATTTCCTGAGGGTGACTTGCTGAGTCAGTGCTTGGGACTCTACGGTATCTTTTTCCTTGAACAAAAATAAGTGCCGGGCGTGGTGGTGCACGCTGGCAATCCCAGCATTTGGGAGGCTGAGAAAGGAGGATGGCGGTTCACAAACAGCCTCAGCTACTTAGTGAGGCCCTTTGCAACTCAGTGAGACCCTGTTTCAAAATAAAATGATTAAAAAAAAATAGGGCTGGGGGTAGAGCTCGGAGGTAGAACATCCTTGGGTTCCAAAAAAAAAAAAAAAAAAAAAGGAAAAAACAATAGTACTCCAGGTCATTCCAAAGCAAGGTAAAGCTTGAAAAGTGGTGGTTTTGCATAGTCAGAACTTAAAACTTAAACCTGAGCTGGGATCTGCTTTATTTCAAGGTATTTGGAGCCTGGGTGGGGGGATGAGGATCCCTTAGCAAAAAGTAGACAATAAATAGCTCTGTAGCACTGTGGGGACTGTCTATGTTCTTAGAGGCTGCACTCTCCCACGGCCGTACCTCCTTCCCTCGGTGGCCAGGGTCTCTGCAGGTCCCAGCCTCACAACTGTAGTGGCAACTCGAATGTTGGTATCAGGAAGATGGGGGTGTGGTCTGACCGCTTCACCTGTCATCCCCGCCACCCTGCTCGCACACAGTTGGTACCCCTGGGCTTTCTAAATTAATAGCATATTCCTTCTATAATAATGACCCATTTGGGTGCGATGGAGGGGAGGAGATTCTAGAAGTAGGACAGTTTGGAAGTGCTCTTTGACTTGCCATCACTTGGAGCTCTGCCTAATATCGAGCCCTTCAGTGATTGAAGGTTTCTCCTTAAATTAGGACTTTTCCTTTGAAATGAATCCTCATTAACTCACATGATGTTCACTGTATTCCTTTCTGTTATCCAGAAGAAATAAATAAGCCTCAAAACAAAACCCAGTTAAAGAATATAAGGATTTGTGTCTGTAATTCGATTACAGTGAAAACGGTGTGAGATTGAGTTCAGATCTACTGCGAGGTAGACGGGAGAAGGTCAGGGGCTGTGTCCAGACAGCCACCTGTTAAGTACCAGTTGTATCACTTTTTAATTTTGTGGCTGTGGGAAAGTTATTTACCTTTCCAAACCTCTGTCTCCTTGCCATGAAGATGAACTACTAACAGTCCCTAGGCCAAAAAGTTCTTGTGAGCTTAAGATAATCTATGGACAACGCTGAGTACAGAGTTCAGGGTTCTGAGTAAACACGCTGTGCTCTGCTAAGATACCAACAGCTTGGGGGGTCCCTGTTACGGTACTTCAGCCAGGAGCTGCCCATCCTCAAAGTTAGAAGGCACCATCCTTTACTGCTACCTGGCAAAGTTATGGTGACGCTCGCTATGGAAACCTAGCCACACTGAACCTGCAGAGGGACGTGGCGGAAAAACAGCAAGGTGTCCCTACGAGGGCACAGGGTTCAGAGCCACGAGGCCAGATCAAGGCTTTCAACATTTCTAAGCTTTGGGTTTTTCCCTTTTGAAACATGAAAATCAATGCCTTCCGTATCTACCCACCAGCCTCATGAGATTAGTGCTGAAGCCAGAGGGGCCTGGGGGAAGGAGCAGAGCCCCTCACGGCCCCTCACAGCGCAGTGCCGCTCTCCCCATCCTCGGGCTCCTTGGTCCATTCTCCCTCTATAATGCCCAAGACCCTGGTACATGTGCGTCTCCAAAGACACTTCTTGCCCTACTTCCTCCTGGGCGATCACATCCACTCTGGCTTCAGATACTGTCTGTCAATATATTTGGACTATTCCCAAGACTCAGTAAGCTACCTGATGTCCCTAACAAACCACTTCTGCTTAAACTGGCCTGTGGTCCATTACAGCCAGAGTACCTGATGGGCACGGCTTGACTCGCCATTCATTAATAAACATGAGTGGTGTTTGATTCCCTCTTTTTTTGAACCCAAAGGCATTCCACCTCTGAGATGTGCACCTTGTCCCTTTTTATTATCTTATTTTATTTTAAAACAGGGTCTCACTAAGTTGCCGAGGCTGACCTCCAAATTGCAGTCTTCCTGTCTCTGCCTCTCAGGTACTGGTGTTGCAGGTCTGCACCATCACACCCAGCTAAAATCTCTTAAGATAATCTTTAGCTCACATTTTCTCCTTTGCCCTTTGAACACAGTACATTACATAAATAAATGTCCTAAAGTTAAGAAATCCTTATACTCCTAATGTTTACTCCATCATATGTTGTATTTTTAATATATTTAAAGAATTGTGTATGTAGCTATTTTATTTTTTAAATTTTACATCATAGCTAGAGATGTAGCTTAGTGATTGAGCATTTGCAAAACTGAATTTTGTGTGTGTGATCCTGGAGACGGAACCCGGAAGCACTCTACCTCGGAGCCACAACCTCAGACCTATTTCTTTTATTCTTTATTTTGAAGCAGGGTCTCACTGAGTTGCAAAGGACTTCACTAAGTAGCTGAGACTGGCTGTGAACCGCAACCCTCCTGTCTCAGCCTCCCGAATGGCGGGATTACAAGCGTGCGCCATCATGCCTTGCTTACGAACCAAATCTTTTTTTTTACATTTCATGTATGAAATCAGTCTGTGATTACGGAGTCGCATGGCTTTATCTGAAAGGACGTGAATAAAATTGGTGAAGTCGTTAGTATTAGGTTCAGCTACAAGTGTCAGGAAACCCAAATTGCATTAAATTGAACAAAATAGATGTTTACTTCTTTCTCACAGATTTCCAGTGGGAATCCCAGGAGGAATAATGCAGGTTTGAATCTAGCCTGAGCCACTTAGCAAGACCCTTGACAACCTAGCTGAGACCTGTTTCAAAATTTTTCTAAATAATATAAAATAGAGCTCAGAGGAAGAAGCTCCTCCTCGGATTTGATCCCCCATATCACAAAAAAGTGAAATGAAATATTTAATGAAGTTAAAACTGAGGACTGACCTTTAGTAAAAAAGTAGAATTGAGAGAATGAACCGTAAAGTAAGATAGAGGAATCTAACGAAGGGAAAGAGTATAAGCTGTGGGACACGCACACCCACATACACACATGCATGCACACATGAACACATACACAACATATGCACATGCAATGCTCACACACGTACACATGTGGGCACTCACATGTATAGACACATGCATGTGCACAGAATGCACACACGTACACACATATATACCTGCATGTGCATGCTCACACACATGCACACACCCACGTGCATACACACACATGCACGCATGCACATACACATGCATGTGCGTGCAATGCTCACACGTGTACACATGCGGGCACACACATGTATACATACATACACACGTGTGCACACATGCGCATACACGTGCACATAGTGCACACGTGTACACATATATACACCATGCGTGCACACACCCACATGTGTACACACACATGCATGCACACATGCACATATATGGGGGGGGCTGAAGGGGAGGTTAAGGAACTTTCGAGACTACTGGTAAAAGGAGACCTCAGGAGGATAGCTGGGCACCAGGCGTGGAGGACAAGCATCCCAGACCAGACCTGTGTGAGTTAAGGGACAGACACAGAGGACCGCCACCACCTCTGCTTCTGCTTCTCCACCTGACGATGCGTCTGTGGGAACAGGTGAGTCCACCAGGAAGGGGAGGCTCACAGCCAGGAGCGGGACCAGCTCAAGGGTCCCCCGGGCCAGAGAGAACTCTGCAAAAAGGAGGTATCCAGGAGCGGTGCGACCAGGAAAAACAGAGGGACACGCGGATGACGGACACGACTGAACTCACAGAGTGTGAACCCAGGAGCCTTCGGACAGTGTAGGAAGAATTAGACATAGGAGCAAAGATAAATTGAAAAAATGTGTATCATTAACTTTAGGAAAAGAAATGAAATGAGATAGAAAATGAGCATCCGTACTCCACTATGTTTAACCCCAACAATCTACAGGCACAACAAACGTGGAACAGGCCTTGAAGCAAGAGCTGTCATTTAATATCCACCGATGGGAACGTGGGAGCCGGGGGCAGAGGCCCTGTGGGCATAAGAGGACTGAATCCTTGAAGTACTTCAAGTATTATCAAGAAATGTACAGGATGACTAAGGTCAGCGGATCAAAAGAACGCATAATACCCATGCTATTTAGAAATATGGAGATCTCTTAATGCCAGAAATAGAAAGCCAAAGTTGTTGGAAGTGGTGAGGGAAGAGGCCCGAGAGAAGGAATAAGGTAAGAAACTCCTGTAATTTCCTATAAGTCCTTTTGTAACATCTGACTCAGCCAGGCGCCAGAACAAGCCTGTAATCCCCATACTTGGGAGGCTGAGGCAGGAGGATTGCAGGTTTGAGGCTACAGAGACTCTGCTTCAAAATAATAATAATAATAATAATAATAATAATAATAATAACAACAACAACAACAATAACAATAATAATAAACAATAATAATAACAGTGACTAAATAGGGCATGCTAGGTGTTGGTGGCGCACACTTGTAATCCCAGCATTTGGGAGGCTGAGAAAGAGGATCGCAGTTCAAGGACAGCCTCAGCTACTTAATGAGGCCCTTTGCAACTCAGTGAGACCCTGTTTCAAAATAAAGAATAAGAAATAGGGCTAGGGGTGTAGCTCAGAGGTAGAATGCCCCTGAGTTCCACCCCCAGTACAACAAAAAGAAAAGAAAAAAAAAGAAAAGAAAAGAAAAAAAAATAGGGTTGCAAGTATGGCTCAGAGGTAGAATGCCCCTGGGTTCAATTTTGAGTACAAAACAAAATAAAACAAGACAAAAGGACTCTTAAGCTTACATGCATATATTACTTTATTAAAATTTAAAGTTTTTTTAAAAAGCACCACCATCATGTCTGAAACAGCAGAGATGTGACGCTGCAGCCCCTCCCCTCTCTGGGGCGATTCAGCGATGTAGGTCGAGATCCCAGGAATGAATGAAGCTCTGCATACTGGCCGTATTCTCTGGCCCGTGCCCTTGGCCACAGTCTAGCAGTGGCCTTACGTGGAGGGCTGTATCCTGCAACATGCCGATCCTTTTCTTGTAGCATCGCTTTCAAGCTTAACGCTTCCTCCTTTAACCTCAGGTAATGCAATTTTGGCGCTGAAGAATGAAGGGCATTCTTGAATCACATACGGAAAACATGGGCTTGATTTGATTTTGTCATTAAGAATGTTCCTGAAAACAGAATTCAAAGCAAATTGTTGTATACGAACACAGCATATTGTACGATGAATTTTAACATCGTGTTCTTGGGGAAGGGGAAGAGGCCCATCCACCAGTGTTAATAGTGCTTTCCAGGACTTGGTATCATGGCCCTCAAGGAACACTCAGAACTGGTCGATTGACTGGGAGAGTGTGTTCCCAGGGTTTCCTCACGCAGCCAATGGAAGAAGTCAGTCAAGGAGAAACACAGATTTACCGGGTATCTATCATGTGGCAGGCTCGGCTCTGCTAATCCTAGTAACACCCAGCGGAGTGGACAGGATTGTTCCCATTTCACGTAGAGAAGGAAACCAGAGCCTAAATATAGTAAGTATTTTCCCAGAGCTGCATTGCTTGCCATTCAAACCAACCATCAAACAGAAATATGTAATTACAACCCCCGGCGTGGGTCTGAGCCTATGTTGGTGCTCTGATAGAGCCCGGCTCATGCAATCGCGTCTGACGTAGCACTGCTTTGAGTGGGACACACTGAAGACAATGATCTAATTAGAAATATTTAAGTATGACTCTCTCGTGATGTGGTAGCCTTCATACAGAACACTGCTGATATCTCAAACTGATTCCAAAAACTTCACCTCTCCTGTCCTGTGACCCTAAGAAAATTATTTCAGCTTAGATGAAACTACAAGACTGACCAGCACTTATCTCTCAGAGTGGCCCTGGATGGATGCTAGCCCGTGGTAAGAATTCAGTTTACTATCATTGCCAAGGACGTGTAGCTGCAGCAGAGGAAGTTGTTTCTATGTCAAGGAAACAGCACTAAATGCCTAAGTCGGAATGTTCACAAACTAGAGGGTATCTCTGAGATTTGCCTGTGTTAGCACGGAGCAAAAATGATCTCTTCAACCTTTGCTGCTGGGTCCCTGACAACCTGTGACTTAGGAAAGCAGCTATTAAACCATTTCTTTCTTCCTTCCTTCCTTTTTTTTTTTTTTTTTTGTACTGGGTATTGACATTGAACCCAAGGACATCATACCTCTGAGCTATGCCCCAAGATCTATTATTTATTTATTTATTTATTTATTTATTATTTTTAGAAACAGGGTCCCACTAAGTTGTTGGCTTTGAACATCCTCCTGTCTCAGCCTCTCAAGTACCAGGATTACAGGCACGCACCACCAAACCCAGCAAAAGCAGCTATTTTCTAAAGACTGCCAATGCTATTCTATTTGGCAGTGGCCTTGATAAAGGTGAGGAGACCCAAAGAGCCCCTCCTGCATCGTGCTACCATCCATCAGACGGCCACCTTCTCCCTGCGTGGCTGTGACGTCAGGGGCTGGCACCTCGACCAACCACAAAGGAGAAAGCCTACGGCAGCAAACGGAGCATAGCAAGACGGACACTTTGAAGGGGAAACGAGCCACAGCAGAGAACAGGTCTCCTCTTAAGGGAGTGTGGCTAACCCGGCCTGACCTGCAATCGGGTGACCAGCTGGAGAACATTGCCCTGGATGACAGCACACGACTTCTACTGACGCCTGTGATTTTTCTAACAATTATCCTTGCTTCCGAAGAGTCCGGAAGCCTGTGGAGCCTTGTTCCAGGATTTAATGTCCTTCATTTTATTTATTCCCAAGGGTGAAATTTAATCAAACCCCAATAGCCATCGTCTGCAATTACATTATTCCACCCTACGTGCACCCACCAACGAACTCCATCTCTTTCATAGGGCATTTCAACATGACTGTGTTCTTCCAGTATGTTAACAAAAAAAAACAAAAATGTACCGGATAGAGCCAGGTGTACCTATAATCCCAGCACTTGGGAGGCTGAGACAGGAAGATGGCAAATTTGAGGCCAGCCTCAGCAACATAGGGGGCCCTCAGTAACATGGTGAGACCCCTTTTCAAAATTAAAATAATAGGACTGAGGTTGTGGCTCAAAGGTATAATATCCCTGGGTTCAGTCCCCAGTAACATACACAACACACACACACACACACACACACACACACACACACACACACAAGAAAAACTTCCTACTATCCTTGTATGTTAGGATTGAAGAAAGTCAACCTATTATTTCATGGAATGATAAATCTGACTCGCACACTATTTTATTGCATTTCATGTGTGTGCGTGCGTGTATGTGTGTGCATGCGCATGCACCAGGGAGAGAGAGAGAGAGAGAGAGAGAGAGAGTGTGTGTGTGTGTGTGTGTGTGGTGGTACTAGGGCTTGAACTCAAGCTATATCCCCAGCCCATTATATTTTATTATTTGAAAACATGGTCTCACTAAGTTTCTGACAGCTTGACAGCTTCACCAAGTTGCTGAGGCTGGCATCAAACCTGCGATCATCCTGTCTCAGCCTCCCAAGTACTGGAATTACAAGCGTGTGCCGCCACACCCGGCTTATCACATTTTTTAACAACTTGGTCTTATTATAATCAAAGCACTCAGCTGTCTGCATTAACTCATTCGATACCGCTGAGAACTTCTGTTACTGGGCGCCATGCCGGCGCTAAAGACACATCACGGCATGCCTCGTGCTCACGCAGAGACACGGCAGAGTGATTCGTTAGGTTCCTGGACTCTGAAGCAGATCTTTCTGGGTTCAAATGCGGGCTCTGATACTGACCAGCTCTGTAATCTTGGAAAAGTAACTTCGGTTCCTAGCCCTTCAGTTTCTTGATCTATTTAAGTTAAGTACTTGGGATTAAACCCAGAGGTGTTCTCCCTCTGAGCTACAACCCAAACCCTATCTTTTTCTGTTGTGAAACTGTCTCCCTAGTGGATAAGGACCTCACTAAGTTGCTGAGGCTGGTCTCAAACCTATGATCCTGTTGTCTCAGTTTCCCAAATTCTGGAATTACAGGCATAAGCCACCAATCCCCTGCCAGCTTCTTGACCTATAATAATACTGTGTTTCATGGGATCCTCAGGAGGGTTAAATGGGTTGATCCTATTATATTTGTTAGGACGTGTGTGTGTGTGTGTGTGTGTGTGTGTGTGTGTGGTACTGGGGGTGGAACCCGGGGGCTTTTCTACCTCCAGGTTATACTCCCAGACCTATTTTATACTTGATTTGGAAACAAGATCTCACTAAGTTGCTAAGAGCCTCACTAAGTAGCTAAGGCTGGCTTAGAGCCTGTGAGATCCTCTTGTCTCAGCCTCCCAAGCGCTGGGATTACAAGTGTGCGCCATCACGCCCTGCTAGGACTTTTTTTAAGTGCTGGAGTTCTAAGGTTGTTTTTTTTTTTTAATATAGTCATTGGTGCATTATGTTCATTAGGTTTATACAGCTTATGATGGAAACATTTTTTATCCTGTGTACAAGGGGCATCGCTGTAGGGTGATGAGCGCGGAGGTCACTGTCCAATGGGTGCTCCGGGTAGTGTGTGCATACAGGAAGAAGCAGGACAGAGGAGGAAAGAGGGTTTCTGGTTAGGTTGTCTTTGCAGTTCCGTAGAAAGATGGTGAAAGTTTAGACCGTGGAGAAGCAGTTGAAATGGAGGACGATACCTGCATCCAAGAGGCTTCTTAGAGATCAAGTGGACAGGCTTTGAGAGATGCTGGATGGTGCAGTGAGGAGGGAGGTGCTGAGCGGGCTGCTGCTCTAGGCTGGACGTTTCTATCTGCCCAAAGTGTGTATGCTGAAACCTACCCCACAACGCGGTGGTATTGAAGGTGGGGCCTTTGGGAGACGATCGATCGGGCTTTGAGGGCTGAGTCCTCATCCGTGAGATTGATGCCCTAATAAAGAGACCCCAGGGAGCTCTCCCACCCCCTTTGCCACACAGGAAGACACAGCACAAAGATGCTGTCTATGATACAGGAAGTTTACCAGACATCAAATCTGGTGGCCCATGGATCTTGGACTGCCTAGCTTGCAGTACTGCAAGAAGTAAATCTCTGTAGCTCAGGAACCATCTCCTCTGTCACATTTAGTGGTAGCAGCCCACGTGGACTACGGAGGCACCGTGGTCTCTGGTTTGCACAACTGCATGGGTGTGGAGCCAATCACCCAGAGGATTCTGCAACGAGGGCAGTAACGGGAGTGGAAGGGGTGTTGGGAGGTGGGTAATACACTTATTTAGCTTGATGTAGTCTCAGGTCAGCTCAGCAGAAATGTCAAGGAACAGAATAAACACTCAGCTCTGAAATTCAAGAGAGAGGCCTGAGCTACAGCTACCATGTCCAAGAGTCATGCTCCAATAAATGGTACCTGAAGCCACAGGTGCAGCAAGGATGACCAGGGCAGACCTGAGGAACCTCAAGATATGTAGTGTCATCGGTTGCCTGGGGGCAGAAGCTCCGGCGTCAGACTGCTCATCTGGGATCCTGGTTCTTGTGGCAACCGTTTTGCTCTAAGCACCGTGGTACTTAGAATAGCTAGTAGTTGCTATGACTATGTAATGAAAGAATACATACAGAGCACCTTTCACATCAGTCTCAGCTCAAAACATCAGCTTGTATTGATAATATCAGTTGGGAAAACAAGAGGATAAGCTGGGAAGGGGTCTGGGTTGCCAGCAATATATATATATATATATATATATATATATATATATATATATATATAATTTTATATATTTTTTTAACAGTCCCACATCATAATGAGATCCCGCTGACAATGGCGTACATTCACACAGTACTTGGTGCCCTCCCCACCCACCTTCCCGTTTCCCTCCCTCCTGATACTGAGTGTCCAGGTTAACAATGTTATATTCACTTGTACACACAGAGTCGCAGGTAGCATTTCCATTAGTGATCCTCAGTCTTCTTCCTCCTCTGTCCTTCCTCCCTGGCTCCCTTGAGGATCTCCTCCATTGTCTGGAGTCCCTCTGGCATCCCAAATACTCCCTCGCTCGAGCGTATTAGAGAAAACACATGTCTCTTCTCTTTCTGTGCTTGACTAATCTCACTTAACATAATGTTCTCCAGGTCTTCCCATTTTCTTAAAAATGACATAATTTTGTTCTTCTTTATTGCTAAGTAGAATTCCATTGTGTATATTTCCCATAATTTTATAACCCATTCATCTGTTGACATAAAAAAATGTTCAACATCATCAGCCATCAGGGAGATGCAAATCAAAACTACACCGAGATTCCATCGAACCCCAATCAGAGCGGCAAGCACAAAGAAGTCAAACAACAAGTGTTGGCGAGGATGTGGGAAAACAGGAACTCTTTTTACACTGTTGGTGGGAGTGCAAAGTAGTTGAGCCGCTATGGAGAACAGTGTGGAGATTCCTTAGAAAACTAGGAATGGATCCACCATATGATCTGGCTATACCACTCCTGGGTATCATTCCAAAGGGGGTGAAAAATCAAAGAACTACAGTAACATACGCATACCCATGTTCACAGCAGCACAGTTCACAATGGTCAAACTATAGAACCAACCTAGGTGTCCATCAGCAGATAAGTGGATTGCCTGCACTGTTTACAAAGAAACTGCGTGAGCTTTTGGTGAAGAGGGGTGAGCAGAGAGGCCGATGACTCCCAAACCTTTGAGACTTAAGATCCTGGGGCACAAAGTAAGGTGCTAATGAGACTGAGGGTCGGGGCACAGAGGCCAGAGGAGTGCGGCTTGGCTTTGTCACTGGGCAAACTGACCCTGTTCAGGTCAGGAAACGTGTAAAACCAAAATGGTTAGAAGGATTTTGACTACAATTGTGTGTGTGTGTGTGTGTGTGTGTGTGTGTGTGTGTGTGTGTGTGTTACTGGGGATTGAACCCAGGGCCTTCTATTTCTGAGATACACTCCCAACCCATTTTATTTTTTATTTTGAAACTTCCTAAATTGTTGTTACCATGCTCTGCCTCAAACCTGTGAGATGTACTGGCCCCCAAGTACTAGGAGCCCAGGCATGCGCCACTGTGCCCAATTTCTCTGGCTATAATTTTTGAACTTCTAGATATGCCACAACATATAGTGGATTCCAGTGTCTTCCTGGTGCGGTGCCCATTGTCTAAAAGTTTCTGAAATTAACTCCGACCCTGAGGTGAAGCACAGAAAGAACAAATGGATTAGTGAGCTGCCGGTATGCTGAAAACTATAAAGGGACCGAGTGGGGAGATGCATATCTAGTGATCAAAGGCTGTTCGTGGTCGTTTTAAGAAAGGAATAAAGGAAAGGAGGGGGAAAGTAATAAAGAAAAGAGTAAAGATGTGAAAACAGGGGCTAAAGAGAATGAAAGGAATAATTCCAAAACACAACCATGGCTAGCTCTGGATAAAAAATATGTACATGTGATTTTTATTTTCTTTATCTGTTTAGCTATATTTCTTACATTTTCCATCGTTGTTTTCCACTGTAGATGATTAAAAGTAAGGTGATCCACTTCCCAGCCTCTTATTCAATTTCAGGTTTGCTAAGATGGCAAGCGCCAGGTCTGACCTCTAAAAATTCTGATTTTAATTCCTGCTATCCAATGCTAGTCTTCCAAGAAGTCATTCTTTATTATCTTTGAGGGCTATCATTTATTGCATTTAAAGGCTTATCTGAGATAGCAGCAATTTAATTTTAAAACAGAAAGAAAAAAGTGCCCTGACTCAAATTATCAGCACATTTTCAAAAGATAAAAAAGTCAAGATAAAATATCAACAAATGTAAGCAGTGTCCAGTCTAAGCATATTTAATTACTATAACATTAAGAACAATAAGTTCATTATTCATTTACTTTTTTGATACTGGAGACGGAACCCAGGGACATCTTACCTACAAGCTATATTCTGGCCTTTTTTATTTTTTTATTTTGAAACAGGGTCTCACTGAAGTTACTGAGAGTTTTGCTAAGTTGCTGAGGCTGGCTTTGAACCAGGGATCTTCCTGATTCATCCTCCCAAGTACTGGGATTGTAGGCATGCTCCACCACACCTAGCGAGACCCTTGTTTCAAATAAAAATAAAGTTAAGCTGGGGGTGCATCTTGGAGGTAGAATGCCCCTGAGCTCAATCTCTAGTACAAAACAACAACAACAATACAACAACAACAATACAACAACAATAATACAACAAAACAAAAGTTTCTTTCACTGAATCCTTCATCTTTTGTGAAGAAGATTTTGGATTGGTCAAAAACAAAAAAAAAAATAGTAGCCACAGTACCTTTTTCTCTTTTTGGAGTCACAGCATGTTTTCTGGGAACTACAGTAATCTGTATTGAGTAGGAATGTGTTTGGCTGCAAGTGGCCGGGACCTGTTTCAAGCTGTGACGGTGTGTCACTGCATTAGACGTCTGGAGGCTGTGGTCCAGGCTCTGCCAGGGGCTCACCGGTAGCATCAAGGACCAAGATACTTTCCACGCTCCCCTGCTGTCCTCAGCATGCCTCTTTCCATCCTCACACCTGTTGCTTCCTCGTTGCCATATAGCTGCTGCAGCACCAGATGTCACACCCTTGTGCTGTGGTTAAATGCAAGAATCAAGATGGAGGAGATGTTTTCCTCTCAGGAGGTGCTGCCCTTTTTTGAGGAAGAAGCATTTCCTAGTCTTCCTTCCAGCCCCATGGGCCAAAACCCCATCACAGGATCACTGCTGCTTTCAAAGTAAGTTGCGAAAGCATCTCTCTTGTTAAGCTGCTGGTTAAACTCAGTTTCCTCTTGTGTTTGAATTAAACGATATAGCACACTTTTGATTGCACCACCAAAACTTCTTTGCATTCATCTAATTTTCTCCATGCCTCATGACCACCCCTATTCTACAAGCCATCAGAATAACCCACATAAATTATTCCAGCAGTTTCTAACTGCTACCCCTGCAGCCCAGGCTTGTGTCCTCTTCCATCTGCTCTTGACACGGTTATAGTGAAACATAAACACAAATCTCATCATGTTACCTCTGCAGTGAGGTTCTGCGTGGTCTAGTAACGCCTAGCCTTCCATTTCTGAGAGCCCTGCAGCCCTCTCTTAGCACTCAGGTCACGCCAGCCCACTCTCTGCCCCTCAAACACCCCGAGCTCCTTCATGGGAGGGGCAAGGCTGCTGCACCTGCCACTCCCCTGGAATCCCACCCCTTTCCCACCTCAGCTCAGCTCTCCTGGGGTCCCAGTCTCCACTGCCATTCTTCCTTGCATTCAAGGGCTACTGGCAAAGTGGTGCCATTCAGTTGATGAAAAATGACAGGAACCGTCCAAGTTGTCGACTCTAAGTGGGGTGGGAGATGAAAGAGAATCCAATTTTTATTTCAAGAGTTGGCAGATGATCATTTATTGAAAAATCACAGTAGATGAAGAGCCATCTGGAAGTACTGATTTTCTTTTCCTAAATATCTTCATTTGTCCCTCTGTGTGGTCAACAGTATGGTCAGCAATGTGGTCAGCAATGTAATCGACAAGCTCCATAACTTCCTAGTGACAGTAAAATTCCATTTCTTCAAGTGCAAATTGACAGCATTACACCCAACTGTCCATCCTCCCTTGGAAGTTGGCCGCCTGTCTTTGCTCAGTCCTGATGCTATGATTGAATGTTCACACTTAAAAATAATCCCAAGAAATCCCCGAAGACTTCATGAAATCCATGAAGAACACGTCATTTTCAAATACACACTGGTGTGCATACAAAAATCTGAGGAATCCCAAACTAAGAATAAATTATATAAAGTATCCAAGTTAATCCCATGAAATATTTTCTATTTACCTCTTCTTTCACGTAGTGAAATACTCTATTACTGTCTGTCTACTATTCTGTATTGCACACTATTTGAGTTCGGCATCATGCCTCACTACTTTTACAATAAAACGTCCTCAGAAGATAGGCGGACATCAGCCGCTGCAGACTCGGGCAGTCTTTCAGAGGAGTTCTGCTTGTATGTATATGAGCTCACAGAATATCGAAATGGTTCTTCAGCAAAGAAAAGCTTCTTGCAAGATGAAGCAAGCTGCATTTCTGCCTTCATTAGAAAAACAAACAAGCCTATATCAACACCTTCCTGTACAACTAACAACAGTGCTGATATGTGCCCAGGAACAAAACACCCTGGATCTTGAGGGAATCCAGATTAGCTTCCTGCGGTGACTCGGGGTTTCGATTTACTCTTCCCTGGACCTCCAAACCTACCAGGATGTTAATCGTGTTAAGCGATTGCCCGCGCAGCACCGGCCTGCCCCGCAGGCTGTGGGAGGGAGAAGCGGTGTCAGACCTCCTGGGTCCCACCCGGCTCTGTCACGCATCTGTAGGCCACCCTGGGAGCCCATTTAACCTTCGTACGCCGGGGTTTCCCAGGATAATAACAGTACCTACCTTCTGGGGTTACTGTGAGGCAGAAATGAGCTAATCCACGGCGAGCGCGTGGCCCTGCGCCTGCTTGGCAACAGCAAGCTGGTTAATAACGTTACAGCCTTTTAACTAAGGGCGCCTGGGACTCTCCAACATTTTACCCGAGTGTGAAGCCGCCTCCGCGAGTCACAAAACTTGGGATCCCGGCACGTAGGGAGCAGGGAGCCTGGGAAGAAATCGGGGTCGCCCATTACCCAGCGAAGCTCAACCGCAGCCTGGGCCTCCCGACTCCGGCCTCCGCGGTCTCTTCCTGGGGAGGAGGGAGCCGGTCCCAGCAGCAGGGCCGCACGCCTTTCTCCAATCAGACTCCTCCAGGCTGGCGCCACGTCTGAGACCTGATCCAATCTGGTCCCCTGGAGGGCGGGAACGCGCTGTGCCTACCTGCACCTGCGGCAGCCTCCGGGTTTTTTTTTTTTTTTTTTTTTTTTTAATTCCCTCCCTCTGCCGCTGGGTTCTGGTTTCTCCAATCACTTGGCCGAGTACCAGCAGGTGGGCAGATGTCATTCCCCGGTCCCTACCGACGCGTAGGACCATTCGATGCCCCAGCGCGAGCAGCCAGGGCTCAAAGAATGTAAGGCTACTGACCGGGAAAGGCTGCCTGGGCTTTCACCTTGGGGCAGCGATCCCGACCCGAGCCCGGGGCTGTCTCCGCAGCGCCCAGAAGTTGGAAGTGCCGGGGAAACCCGCGGCGGCGGCCCTGGGTTACTGGCCTCGGCTGGGACCCTTGCCAGCCGCCCATCTCTCCGGGGCCGCGCGCAGGGACCCCGCGCCCCAGCTGCAGGTGCCCGGAGGGCCGCGGTGTCCGGGACCCAGAGGTGAGCGAGGCCGGGTGGCTGCGCGCCCGCCCAGGGGAGCCCAGCGCAGCGCGCCGCCCTGGGCCGCTGCCCGAGCCGCCCGAGTACCGACCTGGAGGGGGAGGAGAAGCCGGGAGCCGCGGGTGCTCCAGAACCGCGCTCTCCTTCGGCTTCATTTGCGCACTTTTCCTGGCGTGCAATTCGCACGGCGCCTTTCCGTGCACACATAGTAGCTCATTGCGGAGAACAAAGTATCCAGGGCAGAGATCAGCACCCAGACAGCCCCCGCCACCGTCTGTAAATGCCTGGGGGAAGAGGGGGTCCCACTTGCAAAGTTGGAGGGAGTAGGATGTTTGCAAACCGAACTAAGGGCGTGGGTGCCTTCTGTGCCCAAAGAACTTGGGCTGCTTTTTCTCTTATTGTTTTCAAAGCCTCTGCTGGAGTAAGGCCTCGGGGCATCCGAGGAGGAGGAGGAGGAGCGGAGCGGGAGCCACGGTTCGGGGCGCCAGGAGGCCGCCTCCCGTGGGCGCTGGGACTTCCTCTCCCAGGCAGTTCCGGGAGCAGAAGCGCCGGCCACTAACGCCGCGAAGTTTCCCTCCCTGCGCGCTCCCGAACCCCAAGAACCCCAAGAGCCGAGGGGCGCAAAGCTGGACCCCGCCGCGGCGGGAGCGAATCCCAGGCGTCGGTGGAGGGAGGTAGTGCCCGATAAGCCGTGCAGAGGGCGGGCAGAGGCGCCTCGCTCCCGGTATTAGCAGATGCGTGCTAAGAAGCAGCTTTTTTTTTTTTTTTTTTCTCTCCGCAGAAGGGCACTTTAAGTTTAAAAACTTAAAGAAGCAAATCGTTTTTGGAGTTTCTGCATATGCTCTCTTCTTCGGAGGATGGAATTGCGCAAGGAAAAATACAGAAGCCTTTAATTTATAACTAAAATTCTCAAGGGTTGAGTGGCGAGGTACAGACAGGCTCGGTGCATATTTTAATACCGAACTAAGAGAAGGGCAGAGGCTATTTGCCATTTGGCCTCAGTCAGCCAAGGCTGGGCTGGGGGTCGGTCTTCAAGAAAACTCCAGCTTGGTTTCTGAGGAATAAAACGAAGAAATAGGATCGCGGTCTTTACGGGAAGTTAAGTCCAGACGTGCTTCTCTGAAAGTCACAAGACAGAAGTGGTTAAAGGAATTATTGTTATTATTGTTATTACTATTATTATTAATTTTGATACTGAAGATTCAACCCAGAGGCATTCTACCTCCAAGCTACGCCCACAGTCCGATTTTTTTTTTAATTTCTTAATTAGAGATAGGGTCTCACTAGGTTGCTGAGAGCCTCACTAAGTTGCTGAGGCGGGCTTTGAACCTGCGACCCTCCTGTCTCAGCCTCCCAAGTAATGGTACTGCAAGCCTGTGCCACCGGGGCTAAAAGACCTTAAAAGAAAACAAACAAAACACACACACAAAATCTCTTACTGGGATATAAGGTCTCCAAAGTATCACAGTGAAAAAGACCCAGGGACCGGTGTGTACAGCGCAAAAACCTTTGCGGGAAATTTAGATCCTCTGACTCAGGCCCGGTCGTCTTTAATCACCGGTGGCCTGGCTCGCCGGGCTCGGAGCGCCCTCCTCCGGGCTCGGCTGGGTGGGTCACCTGTGGGCGGCGGCGCAGATTCCCAAAGGCAGCGGTACCTCCCCCGGGGGCACTGGACGGGTCCTGGAGGGGTGGTGGTCGTGGCCTCGGGTGCAGTGGGGGGCGTAGAATAAAAATGAGGCCGTGGAAGCGCCCGGGGGCACTGAGTGGATGTTATTTCCAGAGCCGGGGGCTCTAAGCCAGTGAGTTTGGGCATCTGCGGTGTGGGCAGCACCGGCGCGGGGTCGGTCCAGGCCGCGTGGTGCCCGGGTGCCTGGGCGCACTGACCACTGCGCCCCCTGGAGGAAGGCCAAGGCTGGGGGCTGCGGGACTGGCCCGCGGTGACCTCGCTCTGTCTTCTCCCGCAGCACCGGGCTCCTGCCCCGCGGCCGGCTCGGGGGGCGCCGGGAGGAGGTGGAGCGAGCGGCCGGGGACCACCCATGGCCGACAGCGGCGGCCCCGGCGGCTCGGGGCCCTGGTGGAGGTCGCTGACCAGCGGCAGCAAGAAGAAGGAGCCGGCGGTGGAGGCGCAGCCCGCCCCCGGGGAGCCCGCGCCGCCCAGCCCCGACTGGACTGGCAGCTCCCGGGAGAACCGGCACCCCAATGTCCTCGCGGGCGCCGGCGAGCCCCCCAGGGCGGACAGGTCCTGCGGGGAGAAGTCGGGCAGCAGCCGCCGAAATCTGAAGATCTCCCGCTCGGGTCGCTTTAAGGAGAAGAGGAAAGTGCGCGCCACGCTGCTCCCCGAGGGAGACAGGGCCCCGGAGGAGGCGGGCAGCCCCGAGGATGCCCACCAGGACCAGCTGTAGCCGCAGCCAGCGCCCCGGGTCTCTCCCCACCGCCGCCCCAGACCCCGGGACTCCTGAGCCCCCACCCCCGGGCGTGCTCTCTGGACCCACCAAACTCACGATACTCGTGCGTGGCCTCCAAGACTACTTTTTTCTGGAAATTGAAAAGTGTCTTTCGAATTTTCAATATTTCATGACTCAAAGATGCATTAGATATTTATTCGAGGTAAGAGAAGAAACCTGCCTGTGAGGAAGTTGGCATCATTATGGGGTCTCAGCCTTTTTCCTACCACCTGTGGCGGCAGAGGGGTGGACTCGAGGAGGGTCCTTCTTGCAGACTTTGGAGTGAAGTGCACTTGGCAGACCCCCACTCCGATGAGGAAGGCGCCACTCCCCAAACCCACCTCGTAGCGCTGTTTTTACGCCTGCGGAATCATTTTAGGGTATTTCTGTAGACTTTCCGCCATAAGCGAAGGGATGGGGAGAAGAAACCATTAAGTAAAAGCATTTTGAAGTAAGGCTGGGCCGCTTACAATGTGGAACTACAACCCTGTACCACCTTGTAGTGTGGACTATTAAAATTATTGTCCTGTAAGGCTTAAGGTGACGTTTGCATTTTTTTCCATTCCAAGACTGAACCCCATCATACTTAAAGCGAGTAAGCAAAGTCCAAGGTGACTGTTAATCATTTGCCACCAGCAGAGCAGCTACTGTCGGGAAAGCTGCAGGGAAGAGAACATTTCTAGAGACCAGCAACTTCCAGACTGGAACCAATTAGCCAGATAATTCCAATTTAGGACCCAAATTTGGGGACGGAAGGGACTAGTTCAGTTTTCCTAAATTCTCCTCATACTTCGGTGGATTTTCATAAAGTCACAATACACTCTTTCAGCACCTACTGTTAACCTCTTATAACAACTGTCTAGAAGGATTTCGTCAAATGGGCTAAACTCACTCTGTTTGGCAAAGCTGCTTCCCCCACCCTTCCATTCAACAGCCTATTTCTTCAGTCTGATGTCTGCATTTGTCTAGTTTCAAAGCCTAGATCTGCCAACCTGAAGCTTCTTAACAAAAATCTACTTGTTTGCTTTTGTTACGAACCCCAAGAGTAAACAAATACCACCTGCTTCCAGAAAATGACAAGTAGTTGCTGCAGTTAAGAGACACTGAGATGATTTTCCCACTACAGTTTAGTTCATTTATCAGCATCCAAAAATGCCTGGCAAAGAAATTATATTGATCAAAATTCATTGACAAAAAGAACTTAGAGCTGCTCAAATTATAAATAGATAGGCTGGTTTTGTTTCTAATTAGTAATTTATAAGATAGCAAAAAACATGGGTTCTTTAAAGAAATTTAACAAAGCAATGTGATGCAGATAGCCAAAATGAATTTTAATGAGGGACTGAGATTGGGTACCAGCAGAATAATGAGAGTTACCCATTGGGCACCTTAGTTTCCATATACCAGAGACCTTACCCTAAAGATTAAAAACACCTCACACTGAAAGAGAAGGTACATGGGAAGCTTTCTGTTTGGTTGTTGCTGTGTGTGTGTGTGTGTGTGTGTGTGTGTGTGTGTGTGTGTGTAGCATAAAAATAATTTTTGTTGTAGAACCCAAAAGTTTGTGACCATAGACTCATGGGTGGGCTTCCTAGACTTTACATTAATTTGAAATGGGTCTTCCATCTCCAGATTGAAAGGATAAAGAGGGAGTTGGCAACTTGGGAGTGGACAATTTCTTCATGGTCAGATGTCTAATGATGCTCTGGAAAAAATTAGGTCTTTTTTTTTTTTTTTTTTTTTTGGTGGTACTGGGGTTCCTGGGAGCCCTTGTACCTCGGGCTACACTCCCAGGCCTATTTTATACTTTTTTATTTTTGGAAACAGGGTCTCTTAAGACAGCGCAGCTGGCTTCAAAGTGCGCGATCCTCCTGTCTCCGCCTCCCAAGCGCGGGGATTACAAGCGTGCGCCACCACGCCCGGCCAAAAAAGTAGGTTTTTTTTTTTTTTTTTTTTTTGGTGGTACTGGGGTTCCTGGAAGCCCTCCTTCCTCCGGGCTACACTCCCAGACCTATTTTATATTTTTGAAACAGGGTCTCTTACGCCAGCACGGCTGGCTTCGAACCTGCGCGATCCTCCTGTCTCCGCCTCCCAAGAGCGGGGATTACAAGCGTGCGCCACCACGCCCGGCCAAAAAAGTAGGTATTTTAATTTCACTCCATAGAAAGCAATCAACGTAGTGAGAGAAGGTTATTATCTAAAATGTCCTATCTCTCCCTCAAGAAGAACAGTAGATTAGGTCAGTACCTATTTAGAAAATGAAGCCTGCAACTGGATGGTATAAAAAATTTACACTAACTCTTTATTTACCATTTTATTGTTAAAGAACTTTCTTTTTCAAAATTCCTCTAAATCCACACAACACTGGCATTTCCCAAGCTTCCGTGCCGGGGGTTGGATCCCGTCCAAGTCCCAGTTGCTGCAGGTATCTGATAGCAGACAGAGGAGTGGAGCTCATTGATGTGACATCTTTGCCCCAGTGTTCTGAAAGAAAAGCACCCCATGACAGTTATGAGGGTGAATGCAATTCACAATCCGCCATTGAGGTTTGTAATTACATCGTTTTAAAGCAGCCCTAAATTATGCAGTGGGAGGAATACACTGATTTAATCCCAGCTCGGTGAAATGAAAATCCAAGGAAAATTGTCGGGATAATAAGATCATGAGTAAGATGAGATAATTCAACAACGCGTCTTCTAGGGGATGGATGCACTTTACAGACAATTAATTACATCCCCATAATGCTTACAAATGTTCGAAGCTTTTAAGCCTTGAGATAAGTTACAGTAAATAAAAGAACAAGGTTGCTGAATTAAATTTGGAATTCATTAGATTAGAGAACGTGTTTTCTTTCAAGCCCTTTCCAAATAAAATTTCACTCACTAAAGAAATTTTAATAACATGCTTCTAGATGATAGGGAAGGAGGGACAGTCTAGTGCTGTGGCTACTTGTAACCATGACAACCAGGTCCACAGTGTAGTTTCTGTCTCATTGACTTTCCTAAGTTGGTGGCTGAGCAGTGAGTCGTATTACAGGACACCTGAAGGTCCCTTTGTATGGACTTCTGTTTTCATCCCACCCTGACTTGGATTTCAAGAACACAGGCTCAATTTCATAATGCAGTTAGGATGCTCAGTTCAGGTTAACACGTGGATTTTTTCTTCTGAAACACTGTAATAATTCAGTAACTCTGGTCCGGCCAATCCTTAGAAGGGAGATATAAACCAAAGGAACAGGAGCACTGGCTTCAACTTGCTCAAAAATAGTTATTTCCTCAGATACACAGAACACTTTGATGACTTGAAATAAAAAAATGAAAAAAAGACAGAACTTCTAATTAAAAGGTTAGTCAAAAAGAAATGACTGCGTGTCAGACCCAATGACCACAGGGAGGACGTTTTGTGAAAAAATATTATTTTTCCCTTAATGAAAAGTGCCAGCCAGACCAGAAGTTGTGTGTGCACGCACACATACACATAACTATCCTGACTAATATAGTAGGAAAACTGATATTTATTTATTTATTTATTCTTTAATTTTGTACTGGGGAATGAACCCAGGGACATTCTTTTTGTTTTGTTTTGTTTGGTTTGGTGGTACTGGAGGTGGAACCCAGAGGCTTTCTACCTCCGGGCTATACTCCCAGACCTATTTTATACTTTATTTGGAAACAGGGTCTCACTAAGTTGCTGAGAGCCTCACTAAGTAGCTGAGGCTGGCTTCAAACCTGTGCGATCCTCCTGTCTCAGCCTCCCAAGTGCGGGGATTACAAGCGTGCGCCACCACACCCGGCTAACCCAGGGATATTCTACCTCTGAGCTAGACCCCAGACCTATTATCTTTTCTTTTTCTTTTCCTTTTTCTTTTTTCTTTCTTCTTTTTTTTTTTTTTTTTTTTTTTTTAACGGTACTAGGGATGGAACCCAGGGGCATTCTACCTAGGTTCCATCTACACCCCAGCCCTATTTTTTAGTCTTCATTTTGAAACAGGGTCTCCCTGAATTGCAAAGGGCCTCACTAAGTAGCTGAGGCTGTCCGTGAACAGCGATCCTCCTGTCTCAGCCTCCCAAATGCTGGGATTACAAGCGTGTGCCACCACACCCGGTTTATTTTGTTTTTTGAAACAAGGTCTCACTAAGTTACTGAGAGTTTCACTAAGGTAGAGACTAACCTCAAACTTGTGATCCTCCTGTTTCAGCCTCCCAGGTACTGGGAATGCAGGCATATGCCACCACACCCTGCTAAAACCAACTTATAAAGTCAATTTTATTCATTGAGGATTTTATTTCAACTATACAAAAATTCTTTTCTGTAGTAAGACCAACTTTATCACTGTGGCAAATAGAAAGTGGGACAAGAGTGTTACATACTTGGATGACAACATACAAAAGACCTTAGACTAGAAATGAGGTGGAACCCCAGGCAAACTTCGCCACCGAGAAGCCAGCTGTCACGAGATAGCACTGTTCCCACTAATCCCTGGTCCCGCCTCACTTTCCCTCTGAGCCATCACACATGTATTTTCTGGGCTCAGAAATGTGGAAGAGGGCCAGGGGGCTTCCCCAGCCCCCCAATAAGCATTTTGCCAACCTCCTTGTCTGAAGATGCTCGTGCAGATTTGGAACCTGGGATGTATACCATTCATGGTAAGCAAAGATTGTCACTGATGAGATGGAGTGACGAGAAACTTACTCAGAGATCCTGCCCCAAAGAACAGTTGCGCATCGGCAATAGCTAGAGACCTTGGTAAATAAAATGGGTGGCGGAATATAAATGGAACTCGCAGATATGCAAAACAGGGAAATTAGCCCAATTATGCTGCAGATAAAATGATAAACTCAGAGTCCTCATGTCCAAGTTGCTGGCAGAACCTCATCCTAATAAGAGCCAAGAGTGGCGTGTCTGTATTTCTAGGGTGTGCACCACCACTGTTTACCGAGAAGAGAAAAATTTTCGGCCCCAAACTCCTAAGGTTGAGGTTGAAGACACTTAACATTTCCAGCCCTAAGATAGAGTCAGAGAAAGGGGACCAATATTAGGCCGCCTCATGTCTGTTTGTTTTTAAGGTATTTCCTACGAGTGACAAGCATCCTGGATTATAAATTCCCTCCAGTAGCTAGGAGATAAACATAAGTGTTGGTTCATACCCTTCAAGGATGGCGGCAGAAAGTTCCTGCATTTTTCCAAGACACCTGTTCTGTCTGGTGCCCTCTGACTTGCTCTTGGAGTTCCCAGTGACTTGGGTGTTTGTTTACCCATCTGTAAACTGCAGAGATGATGTTTAGATCCCAGCACTAAAACTCTCTTAGTACTCTGCTATTTTAAGCCAGTGGCTGTAAAAGTTAACACATGTACTGCTTGGTGTTTACTTTAGAGCAGAAGGTACCAGCTGCGTGGTACTATTGTGGGGTGGGAGGTGGGAAGGAAAAACAACCATGTGACCTGCTATATAGGGACATAGGGCCTCATTAGCCTTGTTCAGACCCAAGTTACAGAAATGACCTTTTATTACCATGCATTAGCATTGAAAAGGATGCCTCAAAGCATATTTTGCTTTGATCCCCAAACACACAAAAAGTGTGCTTTCACACCTCAAATTCATTTCTTCCTTATAACTAGTTCTCAAGGGTCAAAAAAAAATGATTGTTCTTTGTTGGGGTTTTTGTTGATGTTGTGTTTGTTTTTGTGTTGTACTGGGGATAGAACCCAAGAGTATTCTACCTCCGAGCTACACTCCCAGCCCTCTTTTATTTTTTATTTTGAAACAAGGTCTCACGAAGTCGCTGAGGGACTCACTAAACTGCTGAGGCTGACCTTGAATTTGTGAGCCTCCTGTTTTAGCCTCCCAGGTACTGAGATTACAGGTGTGCACCACCACATCCGGCATGTTCTTGTTTAAACTAATGATGTTGTCCAAGGTCAGGAGCACATCCCCTCCGGATACAGGGGCTGGAGACAACCATTTATTAACTCTTTGTCCCTCAGTCTAAAACCCTGCAGGATAGGGCCAAACCTTTATGAGGGCTGCCGCCCTATCCAGACGTTCCGTATGGCTTGGCCGTTCCCAGTGTGTGGCTGTGTCTCGCCAGGTCTGCGGACTCCGTCCATCCTGTAACCTCCAGCATATTCTTCCCCCAACCCAACAGGCAAGTCCTCAACCAAAGCACAGAACTCAGGAGTCTCTTCCCCTCTTGTAGGTCCCCCAGAGGCCCCTGTGTTGAAGGCTTGGTCCCCAGCCTGCGGCTCTACTGGGAGGTGGTAGAACCTTTTGGAGGTGGGGCCTGGACGAAGGAAGCTAGGTCATTGGAGCCATGCCCTTGAAGAGGACACTGGGACCCCAGCCCCTTCCTTTCTCTGCTTCCCAGTCTCCATGTGGTGAGCAGCCGCCCCTCCCACACAACTCCCGCCATGATGAGCCGCTTAGCCACAAGCCCCAAAGCAGAGAGTCTAAGTGACTGTGGACGGAAACCCCTGAAACTGCGAGCCCAGGATAAACCTTTCCTCCTTAGAGTGGATTATCTCAAGCATTTTGTCACAGCAACAGAAAGCTAACACAGCACCTAACTGTCTTGGGACTCCCTCTCCTAGCACTGTGGATCCCTTTATTGGGACATGGTCACCCTGGGTTACCTACCACAACCGGCCACATAATATGGATATACTTACATGTCTCTCTGCCCTTTTAGTTGTGGGCCTCAGGGAAATTCAAGGTGTAATGGTCATTCTTTATACCTTCATGGACTCCTGGTTAATCTACCAGGATCTGTTGATCCTTCAGTGAACACAAGCAACTAGTCTTGACCTCTTACTAGGGCCAGGATCTGTTTCTCTCAGGGGAAGCAGGCCATGTCTGGCAGGGAGAGAGATTTCTAGGGATTATAAATCAGTCAGAGTCTAATCAGGAGAGAGAAACCACATGGTGACTTAAACAAGGAACATTTATTTTTATTTATTTTATTTTATTTTTATTTTATTATTATTATTATTATTATTATTTTATTTTTGGTGGTACTGGGGGTGGAACCCAGAGGCTTTCTACCTCTGGGCTATACTTCCAGACCCATTTTATATTTTATTTGGAAACAGGGTCTCACTAAGTTGCTGAGAGCCTCACTCAGTAGCCGAGGCTGGCTTCAAACCTGTGCGATCCTCCTGTCTCTGCCTCCCAAGCTCGGGGATTATAAGCATGCGCCACCACACCTGGTGAACAAGGAACATTTAATATAAAGAACTATTGCCAAATCAGGCACTGTGGTGGCACATGCTTGTAATCTCAGCACTTGGCAAGCTGAGGCAGGAAGATCACAGGTTCAATACCAGCCTCCGCAACTTAGCAGGACTCTCAGCAACCTAATGAGACCCTGTTTTAAAATTTTTAAAAAAGGGGGCTATAGGTGTTGCTCATAGCCCCTGGTTTCAATCCTCAGTACCATACATACATACATACATACACATACACAAACTACTATGCACAGCATACGCTAAAGCAACAAGAGATTGGTTACTAAGAAGTAAAGGGAGCCCTAAAGAATGTCAGAATCAATGTAAATGCGACGCCTCTGGCCCTTGCACCTACACAGAGCTCTCAGGCTGGTTCCCGCTTTCTCCAGCCCCTAAGTGCATTGTAAAGGCACAGCCTGGCTCACTGATTGGTTGAAAAGTCGCTGTGTGCCCCACCAGCAACCATCACTGGAAATCTACCCCCGAGAGTTGGGTACCAAATGCTAATGGATGCTGAAGCCCAGGCACTAAGTAAACGATTTGAACCTCACGGGTAAAGATATGGTAGCAAACGTCAGGGGTG
Organism: Muscardinus avellanarius; assembly: GCF_963383645.1. Taxonomy (NCBI): domain Eukaryota; kingdom Metazoa; phylum Chordata; class Mammalia; order Rodentia; family Gliridae; genus Muscardinus; species Muscardinus avellanarius. The sequence continues at coordinate 9,616,483 of NC_137795.1, forward strand.
AATTCAGAATGGGGAAGAAATTTGTCTTTCTTCCAGCTGGAGCTGGCTTAAGTTTCATAATACCTCCTCCTGTTTGACATTCATTTATGAGCCAGAGTCCTCAAGATAGTGTAAAATCATTGGCAGTACATTGAGGGCCCTGTGTGGGCCAGCCGCTGCCCATATTTCTCTCTCTGTCTGTCTCCCTCCCTTTCCTCTTCTTCTTCTTCTTCTTCTTCTTCTTCTTCTTCTTCTTCTTCTTCTTCTTCTTCTTCTTCTTCTTCTCCTTCTCCTTCTCCTTCTCCTCCTCCTTCTCCTCCTCCTTCTTCTCCCCGTCCTCCTCCTCCTATCCTTCTCCTCCTCCTCCTCCTCCTCCTCCTCCTCCTCCTCTTCTTCTCCTTCTTCTTCCTCTTCCTCCCTCCCTCTCTCCTTTTCTCAGTGTTTTCTCTCCAAACCCTCTCCTTTTCAGCCAAAGCAGGCTCCGCTCAGTCCACTGGCCACATTCTATCTCTAGCTCTTGGAACGCCGTCCACCCCAGCGTGGAAACCCTCCTGGGGACCAGCTTCCCAGGGGCCTGGGTTGGGGCCTCTTCGGTCATGCTTTTTCTTTGCAGCCTTCCAGTGCTTTTGCGGCCACTTCTGCTGCTTGGGCAACCATAAGTAAAAGGAGCTGGTGTGGTGTTCCCTGGCCTCTCTGACCCCATCTCCCTTGGAGGAGATAACAACACTTCACATTTTGCACGACCTTAGTGGACGTGCAAGTGTGTCTGTCCCGGGGCTTCTGAGAAGCTATGGAGTTTCTCTCGGACACACATGCTTGCACCCTTTAACGGTGGGGACATTTAGCTGTTTTAATTTTGTAACGTAATATCTAATTTTGGGGTTTTTAAAACTGACGTGCAACTCAACAGTTATAATTGAAAACACAGTACACTCAGGACCCTAAAAAAATACAAGAGAACGGAGATATTGCTAGTGCTTCATAGGCTTTATGACTTAAGATCATTCATATGTTCATTTTATTTATTTACCCATAAGATACCGAGTTTATTCATTTCTTTAATTATTCAATGTGCCTATTAGGTACCAGCCAACAAATTAAGCCTCAGATGCAGACAATAATAGGATGGTAGGTTTGTGTAGTAAGAATGATAATAGTTTGGAGACTGCTGTTCATCTCTCAACCTCTTTGACTTTTTTTTTTTGTACTAGAAATTGAACCTCCAAGTTACACCAGCAGCCCTAAGCCCTGTTTTTGCTATTATTATTTTATTTTGAAACAGAGTCTCCTAAGTTTCTGAGGGCCTCACTAAATTGCAAAGGCTGCCCTACAACCTTCAGTCTAGGACAACTCTGGTCTAGTCTGCTAGAGAAGAGAGGCCACATGGAACCAAAGTCAGCTGCCCCTGAGGTCATCTAGCCATTGCCTGAAGATGAATGAGAGAGCTAAGAGGAGACCAGGACCACCCAGCTGAGCCCCGTGCAAATTGGTGACCTGCAGCACCAAGTAGAGAATCAACTGATGATGTCTCAGGCCTCTATGTTTGGGGGAGGCTGGATCGGCAGTAAAAGCTCACTGATTTGGCAAATAGAACTTGTCTTTCCATTTTGTTGAAGAGAAATGGAATCTCAAAAAAAAAAAAAATCAGAAATTGCCCAAGGCTTCATAGCCAGTTGGTGCTGAAGAGCTGAGTCTATGGAAAACCTCTCCTTTATTTTCTTCACTCTCCTCTGATTCTACTCCAGGAGGGATGGTACTAGGAGTCTGGAAACATAAACATGTAGAAATGGGATGACTTATGATGAGCCTTTTCCTGGAAAATAGACTCCATTCCTAACTGGCAGGGCTTTACCGTGAGCGTGGGGGGAGCGAGTTGGGAATGCATGTGTCTGCCTTTTTCCAAAGGGTATCCAGAATTTGTGAGGCCCTTGGAGGCCCAGTGCAGATGGGTCTCTGGTCTGCACTGAGTCTGACCTCATATCTGCATGTTTGTCTATGCAAACATGGGCAGTACAAGGCTATGTTGGCTGTGCCAGATGTGAGCCCAGTGTGTATACATCTACATGGCAGCAACTGCCTCCGAGGGGCGGTGCCCTCGTTCTCCCATATGCTCCTAGGTATGGCCCCCAGGAGAGTGTTTCTGCAGTCCTTCTGTGACTTGCTGAGAGCTACAGGAAAAGCGGAGGTGACCGAGCAGGCTGCAGAGAAGATGATGTCCGTTTGAGAGAGAGGTGGTCAGGGCCATGAGGGAGAGGCTGGGGTCCCAAGGCTGACTTGAGGATTACCTGGTCTCCCACCCAGGGGGCTCCCCGCATCACCAAGTCAAGACTCCGACCTCCTATTCCAACGTCTTTGGTGTAGTTCCAATGTTCTGCTTCTCGGGGCTTTATAGAATCATTCAAACAGATTTTACAACCCTGCAAATTTCTCTGTAAAATAAAATCCTGAACATAGGCATGCTGGGTCAAAGAATATACACTTCACAATTTTTGTAGATAAAGAGAGGGCATGAAGCAGATAATTTTTGTAGATAAATAAAGGGCAAAAAGCAAATAAATAAATATAGATCACAGGCGCAAGGGTGCATGCCTTTGATCCTGGTACTTGGAGAGCGGAGGCAAGAGGACCACAGATTTAAGGTCAGCCTCAGCGACTTAGTCAGATCCTCATCGATGGAATGAGATTGAAAAGGTCAGGAGGGGTGACTCAGAGGTGTGATGCCCCTGGCTTCAGTCCCCAGTACCCACAAGATTATATAGATTTTGTCAACTTGTCTCTGTAAAGTTGAACCTATTTATGTTTCACAAGCAATGTCTGAAAGTGCTGTTTCCCCACAGCCTTGCCAAGAGAATGTGATCACAATTTTAGATTTTAGCTACCTAATAGGTAAGACATGGTATGTCACTCAAAGTCGTTGTAGTTTGCATTTCTCCTGTTATAAGTAAGCTTCATCATCATTTGGAACATTTGTTTTCTGTGGCTTTTATGTGAGCCCTCTATCCATCTCCTTACCCAGGGGCATTCTACCCCTACCCTATTTTATTCTTTATTTTTAAACAGGGTCTCACTAAGTTCCAGAGGGCCTCATAAGTTGCCAAGGCTGGCCGCAAACCTGCAATCCTCCTGTCTCAGCCTCCCAAGTACTGAGACTACAAGCGTGGGCCACCATGCCTGGCTTATGTTTTATTATTAACGGTTTAATTGTCTTTTCCTTGTGAGACATATGCTAGACATATGCTCCCTTGATCCACCTCCCTCAATATGAGTGAATTAAGCAAATAGCTTGCCTATTTTTTATTTTTATTTATTTTATTTTATTTTATTTATTTATTTATTTATTTATTTATTTATTTATTTATTTGGTGGTACTAGGAGTGGAACCCAGAGGCTTTCTACCTCCGCGCTATACTCCCAGCCCTATTTTATATTTTATTTGGAAACAGGGTCTCACTAAGTTGCTGAGACATATGCTAGTCTTATTTCTCCAACTATATTTCTTTTAATCACAGTTTTGTTATATTATTGAACTATTTTACTCTCTACTGTCTTATAGTATGATGCTGTGTGTACAAGGGAGTCGCTGTTATTTGGTTAGTTTGGGTGTTTTTCAGATTTATTGTTTATCTCTAACAGGATGGCCATTTTCCATAAGTACAGTACCAATGAATTATACTTATTTTTTACATGTTTGTTCTAGTGTGAAGCAAAGTAAACATTCATCATCAATAACTCTTATGCTAGCCGGCCGTGGTGGCGCACGCTTGTAATCCCAGCTCTTGGAAGTCTGAGACAGGACGATCGCGCAGGTTCGAAGCCAGCCCCGGCTACTTAGTGAGGCTCTCAGCAACTTAGTGAGACCCTGTTTCCAAATAAAGTATAAAATAGGTCTGGGAGTGTAGCCCGGAGGTAGAAAGCCCCTAGGTTTCATCCCCAGTACCACCAAATAAATAAATAAATAAATAAATAAATAACTCTTCTGCTTATTAAACTAGTGAGAACAGAAAGCTTTTATCTGGAGGTTGAGTACCTAGAATATTGTCTGGAGGCTGGAATCTCATCTGTAGTGTCCACCAAAAGATACTTCCTTCCTCTGGAACCTAGGGATATAATATTTGGGAAAGGAGTTTTTACAATTATCATTAGGTTTAAGAGTCTTAAAATGAACTCATTCTAGATGATTCAGGTGGGCTCTGCACATTTTTTTCTAGTCATAGGCAGTCAGCCAACTGCTGTCGCAAAGGTCAAACACAGGGAGGGCAGAGAGGCCATCTGAGGAGGAGGCAGAGGTGGAGGTGGCCGCCCCAGGCTGCCTGGAGCCTGCAGACACTGGAAGAGTCTCCCCGACACCTTCGGAGCAGGTGTGGCCTTGCCAACGTCTCTGTCAAATTCAGTTAATATATGTAATCCTGCTGGCCCGATGCAAGAGGAGGAAAGGAATGAGGCAGATATAAAGAAGAGGGAGAGAAAGACCAGTGAGAGAGAAGGAAGAGGAGGAAGACAGATGAAAACAAGAAAGGAAGGAGGGAGGGAGATGAAAGGAAAATGAGGTTAGCCCTTAGGCAGTGCACCGCCCCCTCTCTGTCTCTCTCTCCATCTCTCTGGCATTCTGCCACGCTGGACAAGGTCACCTTGGGCTCTTCAGATTTTCTGCCCCATGCCACACTGACAGGTGCAGGCACCAGTGAGAGGGTCAGGTGCTGACCAGGGGCACGAGCTCAGCCACAAAGCTCCCCCTGGTCCGTCGGTCCCCTAAGGAGTGGTGGGGCCCCACACCATTCCTGTTGCAGGTCTCCTAAGCCAGGCAGGCACCCATGCTCATGCGGCCTCGAGCACCCACTGGGAACACCTCTGTGGTCACCTTGCTCCCTTGACCCACCTCCCTCAATATGAGTGAATGAAGCAAATAGCTTGCCTATTTTTTATTTTTATTTATTTTATTTATTTATTTATTTATTTTTTGTTGGTACTGGGAGTGGAACCCAGAGGCTTTCTACCTCCGCGCTATACTCCCAGCCCTATTTTATATTTTATTTGGAAACAGGGTCTCACTAAGTTGCTGAGAGCCTCACTAAGTAGCTGAGGCTGGCTTCGAACCTGCGCGATCCTCCTGTCTCTGCCTCCCAGGCGCGGGGATTACAAGCGTGCGCCACCACGCCCGGCCCCTTCTTGTGTTTTGAAAGTTCTTTGTGTACTCGAGATATATAAATCCTTTCTCAGATATATGATTTGCAAATATTTTCACCCACTCTGTGTTTTGACTTTCGTTCTCCTTTCTTTTTCACAGAGCAGAGTTTTTTATTTTGTGAATACTTAGTCAGCATTTTTCCCCTGTATGTATTAAACTTCTAAAAGGCCTCACTAAGTAACTGAGGCTGTCCTCGAACCGTGATCCTCCTGTCTCAGCCTCCCAAGTCCTGGGATTATAAGCGTGCACTACCACGCCTGGCTCTATTTTTTTTTCTTCTCCTTTTTATTGCCTTCTTACACTGACTAGAACCTCTAGTATGCTCTTTAAACAGGAGTGGCAACCATCTTAGTCCACTTTTTAACTCTTCCTCAATCTTCAGGCAAAAGTTCTTTTAACTACTATGCATGGTACGGTGATCGTTTTAGTATATGACTCTTGTCATATTAAGAAAGTTCCCTTTGAGTTTGTTTAGTGTTTATCAGTATTACAGATTTAATTTATCCAATGAGTTTTTACATCTATTCTGTCATTACATCATTATTTTTCATTGTAAATCCACACTGGCTAATTTTTGAAGGATACACAAGCCTTGTATTCTTGGGACAAACACCATCTGCTCACATTCTCCTCTTCCTAGGCTTCTTCCATTCTTACTCCCAAAGCCCTTCCGATAGGTGCTGGCTCATTCAACTCCTTCCTTCTAGAAACAGAGACTTGAGTTGTTAATGATCTTTCCAGAATCAAGCTGTTAGAGAAGTAGCTGAATTATTCTCTTATATCCTGACACTGTCTTATAGGATTAGACAGAAAGAAATATTGGGCTGGAAGTGTGAATTGAATCCTGTATACCACCAAAAGAACAAACAAACAAGCAAAGACTGGGGTACTGGGAACACGCAGATCTTCTCAAGGCCTGTGTCTTTAGAGAAAAGTCTGCCCCTGTAAGGTTGGGACAGGGAGCTAGGAGGTGGAGCCTAGGAGGTGGAGCCCTGCGATTCCGGGGACCAGGCCTCCCGCCCCGGAAGAAGAGGAGCAGAGTTCAGAGAGGACCCGGAGAGGGAGGGAGGCATTCTCCCGCCTGCCACCGGCCCCCGCGGCCACGCGGGGGCTGGAGGCCGATCCCCCACGAATAAAGCCTCTCATAACTTATTATGGATCTCGGCGTGTCTCTATGCTACTGGGGCACACTGCATTCTACAATCTTACAGCCCCCAAACTTGAAAGGAACATAGAACAAGTATTTATGAACAAAGAATCTGGAGCCCACTGTGTGTCTAATCCTGCTGTGTGACCTCGGACAAGTTAGTAATGTCCTTGAGTTTGTTTCCTTGTGAGTAAATACTACATTTACTGGACGATCTAGTGGCCACCTAAAAATCAGCACATCACAACGAAGCTCTATTTTTTTTCTCATCTAAAATCCTGATTCTCCTAATCTCTTTCCAAATTCAATAAATTCCAACCTCAAATCCCAGGAACCCAAGCCAGATACTTATTAAATAACTTTCTCTCTCCTTCTCCCTCACCCCCACATCTGACTAACACCAAAACCTACCACATCTATATCCCAGGTGCCACTGGAAACAAATCCCCTTTTACTCCTTTCCAGTGAGTCCTCAGGTGTCAGACTAGCACTTTTCCCTAAATGATTGCAAGTTGATCCATCACCATGATTATAGAATAATTCCCTGGTTAAGCATGATATTTGGTATAGAAATGAACAGCCGTTTTTATTATTTAACATTCTTTATTTTTTATTTTTTTATTTAATTTATTTATTTGGTGGTACTGGGGTTCCTGGAAACCTTTCTACCTCCAGGATACACTCCCAGACCTATTTTTATACTTTTTATTTGGAAACAGGGTCTCTTAAGCCAGCTAGGCTGGCTTGAACCTGCGCGATCCTCCTGTCTCTGCATCCCAAGCGCGGGATTACAAGCGTGCGCCACCATGCCCGGCTACATTCCTTATTTTCTTCTTCAAAATTTGATATTTATGAACACATATAAATCTATAAAATTACAAACACTAAGCAAAAAAAAAATGGAGAGTCCTGAGAATCCACATGGACTTCTTTATGTTCTTTTCTGATCCCAATTCTCTGATGTTTTTTTTGTTTTGTTTTGTTTTGTTTTTGAGAGTCTGAGGATGGAGCCCAGGGGCATTTGACCTCCAAGCTTAACCCCCTGCCCTATTTTTTATTCTTTATTTTGAAACAGGGTCTCACTAACTTGCGGAGGGCCTACGTAGCTGAGGCTGTCCACAAACCACAACCCTCCTGTCTCAGCCTCCCGAATGCTGGGAGTACACGTGTGCGCCACCACACCCGGCTCTCTGACTGTTTTGAAGAGCAAAAATAATTACTGAAAGTGACTCTTGTACACGGTTGACTCAAGTTAGTAAAGGTCAAAGATTACTCTATACATTTCAAAAATGCCTTCTATGAGCAAATCGTTTGAACTTCGACCACACCTAAGTCCCAAGAACAGATATGTTCTTGATTGATAAACAGCCTGTAAAAAGGAATCCTTATCTTTCCTAATTCTCTACCTTACTTTGAACACAGTAAAACGTGGCAAAGTTTTCATTATCAAAATGGCTCCCTCTTCTAGTAGGTTTGATAAAGCACGCTAATTATGATTGAGTTTTAAGATAATACAAGATCATGTTACAGGACTTTTGACTTAAAACCTTAAAGTCTTGGATTTTCTAAGCAGGAAAAAAAAGTCAGTTAAATGGTTTAGACGAATTTTATTTTCTTTAGACTCATTCAGAGTTATACTTAAGACAAATACATAAGACTTCTTTCCTATGGGAAAATTAAACCTTGAAATAAATAATGATTTCCCCCTCTGTTTAGAGAGATCTAAGAAGGAATTATATATTTAGGATTCACAATGAATTATATATGTCTTACTCTTCATGATTAGTTGAACTAAATGGTAAAAAAAATAATAATAATAAAAAGCTCTATTTCTAGCCTGGTATGGTGGCGCATTCCAGTAATCCCAGCACCAGGGAGGCTGAAACAGGAAGATTGCAGACTTGAGACCTCAGAAACTTAGCAGGACTCTCAGCCACCTAGTAAGATCCTGTTTCAAAACAAAATATAGCTGAGTGTGGTCACATATGCCCGTAATTCTAGTACTTGAGAAGCTAAGATAGGAGGTTCACAAGCTCAATGCCAGCCTTTAGCAACTTAGCAAGATCCTTTTTCAAAATAAAAAGAGCTGGGGTGTAGAATGCTTGGCTTCAACCCCTAGAATCATTCTTTCCCCCCCAACACACACAAAAAAATAACCTATGTTGAATATTAATAAAAATTTTCTTATTAATTTGACCCCATGAAGAAAGATTACAGGTGTATAGTACAATCTTGTTGTCCCATACCTGGCATTCTAAGTGAATAAGAATCATAACCTGTATATTTTAAGGCCTCTGGGAAACATTACTTATAAAAGACATCTACTTTTAGAAATATCCCCCATTTAATAAGCTATAAGTTAAGAAGAATATGAATGTATAAAACAGATGGAAAGGGCAGAGATCATTTTTTTTTAGTTTAAAAAAACTCTTTAGGTTAAAAAAGCTTTACCAAAAATATTCTTAAATTTGGAACTATCATGGTTTTTGTAGGTACAAAGAATATGTCGGGGTGAGCCTCTCATAGTAAGGGCAGTGAGGCCCCAACTTATAGATAATGTGTAAGTAAACTAAAACAGCTTGACATTGTAATATAAGCTATTAGGAGCATGTGATTTGCTTTGCTAAATGTTTATTTACATTGGAAATGGTATTGACTCTAGTAAAAGGGAATCCATCATCCTTTATATAGCAGATTTGGAAGCTTTCGCTCCTTCTGAAAACCCAAATCTGGGCAGGACAAAATGGAGATACTCCAAATGTAGAAAGGTCCCAGTGTTAATCAAGCTAATAGTTCATTCTGCCTGATCTTGTTCACAAAGGATGGAGAAGAGCATACAAAAATTGCAAAGACAATAAATTAAACTTTCAGGCAGCCGCAGCCGGGTCAAAAGGACCCACAGCAAGTAGATAAGTTGTTCAATAAAAACATCTTGCAGGAATGATGAGTCAGGGGTAGCAGTTTGGGACACGAGGGCAGTTTTTATGGCTTCTAAAATAAATTAAAAAGTCTCGTGCCTATTAACTCAGGTTACTACACAATTCCTCATCTCATTTGTAAAATATAAATTAGTTCTTTACCTTTGTGTTGCAGAGAAAACCGTTTCCCTTTGGTTTCTGAGCTTTCTCCTATTTTCTAAAATGATGTGGGTGTTCACGTGACTGGAGGTTGAACCCAGAGGCATTCTGCCTCTGACCGACACCTCCGGCTCTATTTTATTTTATTTTGAGATGGGATCTTAATAAATTGTGGAGGGCCACACTAGGCTGCTGAGGCTGGCCTCCAACCACACTATCTTTATGTCTTTAGACTTCCAAGTACTGGGATTACAGGTGTGTGCCACCACACCCAGCTGGAGCATATTTTTAAGTAATATAATTTGAGGCTGGGTGTTGTATTGCATTCCTATAATTCTAGTACTTTGAGGCTGAGACAGGACTATTGCAGGTCTGAGGTCAACTTCAGCAACTTAGCAAGATCCTGTTTCCAAATAAAAACTAAAATAAGGCAGGGGGTATAGTTCAGAGGTAAAATGCCCCTGTGTTCAATCCTCAGCAACACAAACTCAAGTGTGTACACACACACACACACACACACAGAGGAATATAATTTAATAGAACATCAGGCTATCAACCTATCAACCTACTTTGAACATCCAATTATTATCAAACTCAGAGCACTCACGTACGTTGGTTCTCTCTTGTTGACTGTGCCTAGAACATAATAGGGCTCAGTGATACATTGATTACATGAATTAACAGATCCCTTATACCTGAATCTCAAAGGATCAAATGGAGAAAAACTAACATATTTCAGCAAACAGGACCTACTATCAGATCCAATGTGACGTGTCTCTTCTCTTAGGCGTTATTCTTCAGGTCTAAAGTACATGGAAGTCTTTCTCCTGTCAAGACAGTCTGCAAAATCTCAGGATTGTCCTGAGTAATCTAGCAAGAAGCATAGAATCTAGGCATTTTCACCTGAGTTGGACTCTAACGAATACTCTGTCCAACCTCAACCTTTACACCTAAACAGGATCAGGCCCACCAAAGTCCTCGGCTACTTGACATAGGTGTTTACTGTTGTGGATACAAATATCACCCTCTTTTCCAATGCAGGCTTCTTTATACCACACATGCCACTTTTTATAAGATTACTTATCCATAAATACGACTAAGAAATGGCAACCTTGCCTTCTTTTCTAAGTTCAATTTCTTTTTAACTGATACATATCCTCTCTTCTGATGACTTCCGCTTAGTTGATTTCTTTCCTGGATTTGAGCAATATGGCGACGGTGGATCTGAGCAAACACTGAAGACTGGAAGATGCTGGGAAACTCTTGGCAGGCAAAGCTGCAAAAATATAAATAAGACTGACAAGCACCTGGTTCAGGCCTCGCCAGGCAGCAGAGGGAGGAGTGGACGGGGAGGGTTCAGTTGGCCTTGCTGGGAAGGCAGGTGGCCGTGCTAGTCTGCGGTAGGGCTTGACTCGGTCATCTGAGTTGGTGGTTAAGCGTAATGCTAAGTTGTTTAAAGATATATGGCCAGAGAAATTTGGACCAAATATTGTGCTAAAAAGTCCATCATTTATCAAGCAGATAAGAAACTCTTGGACAGATTTCTGGAATGAAAATGTTGCTTGGAATGTAGTCATATTCCAAGTAAATGTTCTGTAGTAACAGTCACAAATTAGTAAGGCCTATACACTCCCACTCCTCCAAACAGTAGTTAAGTAATGTTTTCTCTATGGTACAATCAAATTGCTACTGATCAAAAACATGGCTGGCTAAACAAAAGGGCAATTACAGGATTATGGGACCTTTCAACCCGAATTTAAAAAATGTACTTTAGTGAGTGATAATTGTTTTCTCCACATATCATTTTGTTGTTGTTGTTTCTATGGTACCAGGAATTAAACTCAGGTTTGTTCTACCTCTGAGCTTTACCTCCAGCCTTATTTTATTTTTTACTTAAGTTGTGGAGAATCTCATCATGTTGCTGAGGCTGCCGGTGAACCTCCTGTTTCAGGCTCCCAAACACTAGGATCACAGGCGTGCACCACCACACCCGGCTCTAAGTACCATTCCTGCGTGCCTCTTGTCACAGCACTTTGTCGACTGATTAATATACAACCTCGTTTTATGTGCACTTTCATTGAAGCACACCTTTATTGCATATATACTGTTGACTCATTAGCATCGAACCCCAGCCAACAGCAGTAACTGTAAGCCCTGCCTGAACTTATGTAACACACGTTTTCTCTGTAAGGCACATCTTAGCCTTCCTATCTTGGGAGTGCTAGATGGCCCTTGAGCATCATGCTGGGGCCATTTAAATGGCAAAATCAACACCAGAATCACAAGAATGTGAGCAAGAGTGGCACCAATGAACTAGGAAAAGGAGGCTTGCTCCTAGGACGAGAACAGACGCAAGAAAGGGAAGCATCGCCCGGCTGGTCCTCTGCCTGGAAGATAACACATTGGGTGACAAGTTTTCCCCTGTTCTACTTAAGTCTGATAACAACCACAGTGCCATGAGAATGGGCACGGGATTGCAAATGAATTTCAGCAAGAGAGTGGATGTGCAAGTATGAAATCTGCGAGTAATGAGGCTCGACTGACCGCAGGTACCATGCGCACCCATGGATGTGTACGTTATCCATTCTGGCATTTCCCTGATAACCAAATAACTTTGGGCCAGGGTCATTGGCAGCTGTGAAAATTGGCAGCCACAGTGTCATTTCTAAAATTTAATATGGTGTGTTATTATTACCTAGTAGGTGTAATATTTATATCCTCCCGCCTTTGGGGGCAAGTATATTATTAGAAAGTGTCCATTCTTCTGACCCCTGTGGATTCTTGGGACTTCATCTTCTCTCTAGCCCCGCAAAGGCCACCCTGTTTCTTTCTGATATTCTTGAAGTGAGGAAATACTAAGGTTCCTGCTTTTGAAAGTGGGAGGAAAACTGACACTCAAAGACCTCCTCTGTCCCTCTGCAATCAGAAGAGCCTCGTGCCTGTCAGGGCGGACCTTGGCTTCTCGGGTCACACAGCATGGATCCTTGGGGGGAGGGTGGGGCATATAGACTTTGGATCTACTTAGTGCCTGGCTCCGTAGATGTCCTATGTAATCTTCAGCTGTCAGTTGAGGACAATAACATACATCTCACGATGTGCTTGTGAAAAACGGAATCAATTTGCATCTTAATTTTATTCTTATCATGAATGGAAGCAGTAATAATCACACTCATGCTAAACGTGAATAATATATCAAATTTGCCCCCTGCCCCAAATTCAAAGGCAATTGAACAAAATAAACATCTCCAGTGGTCACACTGGACTTTGGCTGCTGGTCTGAAAATCCAGCATGGCTGTCCAGACTCTCTGTGTCATCTTGTTGATGTGCCCCAGCCTGGGGCAGGACAGTCTCTTGAGCACACTTATGTCCTAATGGCTTCAGGCTGTCAAAGCCATCAGTTGTCTCCCAAGATTACTGACCATAGCTCCATCTTCTGCAGAGCTCTGGTTTGCAAGGTCCATTGAAAAGGCTCTTCAAAAGAGCTGCTCTGAGCGTGGGGCCAAAGCAGGAGTGCTCAGAGCCCATGGGCTCCATCTGTGCCTCTTCTCTCAGTCCCTCTTCTTTGTTTTGTTCTACTTTTTTATATAGTCGTCACACCTCCAAGCTGTTGAGTCCTCATCCACTTTGGTGCGAAGACATAAAGGACAGAATGTGGAGGCTAAGGAATTGTGATGAGAAGAGGAAGCTGCCTGAAAAAAAAGAGAAATCAGAACATATACATGTACATTAGCTGCATCTATTCTGTTCTGCGTGTATATGCATGCATACAAATAATAGATGTATGCTAACAGATATATACGAACATGTGTAGACTATACATAGAGAGAGATGCAGCCAGCTGTATTCTAGAGACATTATTCAGAAAATAAAAGATGAAAATTACACAAAGTCCAGTTTTTCTACACAAAGACGGAAGAGATTCACAAACGAAATGGGCAGCCGCAGTGCATGGCGCAGAGCTTCCCACTGAAGATGGCCAGGGAGGGCCAGCTATAGCCCGTTGGGTTTGCAGCCATGAGCATTGGTCCATTCATTCCCTCACCGAGGCACTCACCCGCCACAGAGCACCTGTGGCCCTTGCTTTGCGGGAGACCATGGTCTAGAGGCATCATCTAGATGATTTCTTTAGAGACGCAGTGTTTCCCCACTCAGGGAGCCTATCATTCTGTATCTACATTCAGGGTAGCAGGCGCACACTGGTACAACCCTGCTGGCTATTTATATGTTGAAATACCTCCGTAACAATGGTAAGCAGCCAGTGTGGCCCAGCTCTCAGGAGAGCTGGACGTCTCCAGGATCCAACAACTGAAGAAGTAATGTCTGCCTGAGAAGGGGGCACTCCAGGAGCTGCCCCCACCTCATCAGCTAGCATCCTTGCAGTTAATAGCACCAAGTTTTTACCGATTGCTAAATCCTCTTTTTTCGATACTTGGAATTGAACATAGGGGCATTCTACCTCTGAGCTACACCCACAGTCTATCATTATTATTATTATTATTATTATTATTATTATTATTGAAACAGAGTCTCGTCAAGTTGCTGAGGGTCTAAGTTGCTGAGGATGTCCTGGAACCTGCAATCCTCCTGTCTCAGCCTCCCAAGTACTGAGATTCCAGGTATGTGTCACCACACCTCATCTGCTAAAGCTTTTTAATACTACTTATCCCCATGGCCAGACTTGTTAAACTTCATGTAAAATCTCCTGCCCACCTAGCCTATTTACTCCCACTCTACTTTGGAAAGGAATTCACTGAAAACAACGGAGCATTTTGTATGAACAATCATGCATATATCCGCCTACTCTAACAGCAAAGGATTAGACGATGAAACACAAAAGCAACACACATCTCAAAAATCTAGTCAGTAGATACAATACAACAGACCTTCGAAGCTACCGATGAAATGATCTTCACCGTTCACCATGGAGCCCACTGAACTACTGACAACAAACTAAAGCTTGAACTTCAGCTGACTTCAAGTACATCTGATTAAAAGGCCAAACATCAGTTGAAAATCACGATCACTTCAAGACGGCACGGTGCTCGGGAAGGCTCCTCTCCCGCCCTGCTGGGATCCGCGGTATCTACAGGTCCCCATTCACAGCATGTGACGTTTCGGTTTTAAGCATCCTGTGGCAGCTTTTACAGAGATCCAAATGAGAGTGTTCAGTAAACAGAGTAGGAGGAAGAAAAGCCTGCTGTTTTAAGGGCAGTTTGCTGTTTCTGCTCCTCACTTCAAGGGAGTAATGACAGAATTCTCCTTAGGAGATTTTTTTTTCCTAATGGAAAAAGACTTGCATAGATGTTCTGTTTATGCTTAATTTGGGCTGGGATGGTTTGGGCAGAGCAGGGTTAAAATGTCTCTGGGTGCAAACGTTACTGTTCATGAATAAAGATGGTGCCAAGAGTGCCTGGGTTTTCTCTGTCTGCCTAAGAGGCAGGACTAGGGACCAGGGAGTGGATACTTATCAAGGAGCAAAGATAGAGGATGCCTGGAGGACAGCCAGCACGGCCAGGGAGGGAGGCAGCATCCGTGAGCTCCAACCTTTGGCCGAGCCTGTTGTGCTGCAGCCTTGACCCGTGATGCCCGTGGGTCCCAGCAGGTGTGGGGAGAGAGGTCTTCCGCTTACAAAGTGAAGGCAAGATGGACAAAAGAACCACAAAAGTCGGGGTGTGGAGGTGAGCAGAGCTCTCGGGAAGACCGTCTGAGGCCAGGGTGGAGGCACTTTATGTGGATTCGGAAGGCTAGAAAATGTGGGGGATACTTGGGTTGCCCTAAAAGCAGTGCAATTTAATTTATAAATATCAGAGTGTAAGCCAGGTGTGGTGGTACACACTTGTAATCCCTGCACTTGGGAGGCGGAGACAGGAGGATCACGTAGGTTCAAACCCAGCCTCACTGGCTTAAGAGACCCTGTTTCCAAATAAAATATAAAATAGGTCTGGGAGTGTTGCCCAGAGGTAGAATGGTTTCCAGGAACCCCAGTACCACCAAAAAAAAAAAAAAAAAGAAAAGAAAAATAGAAAAATTATGTAATGGAGGCTCCATCTTATCTCTATGTCCAATATGAGTTTAATGTGATTCTAGGTCTTGTTAAGGTCACCATAACCAACTAAACAAATGGACATATTTGTTCATTTTTGTGTTGCTGAGATTGGACACAGGGGCTTTGTGCACGTGAAGCCAATGCTTTCCCACTGAGCCACACTCCCAGCCCCAGCAAGTGGAAGAAGGTCTGCTCCTGCAGACATATTGTGCACAGAGTAAAGTCCTGTGCATTGCCTTACTTCAGCAGAGAGCTGCACCCAGTGTGGACTCTCAAGATAGATGCTTGAAATGATGGAGCTGGGGGCAAATTTAGAATGACCTCTGATGGAGCCATCTCATTTTATACAGGAAAAAACTCAAAGATGGCAACGTCAAGGAACATGCCCAAGGCATGTTAGTCAGTGTGTGTTACTTTGTGGGTGAAAGAGTTTTTACGAGAATTCGGGTCTCCTGGTCCTCAGTCACGGCTTACCCCATGATTCCATACTCATAGCTCTGAAAGTAAACTTTTGCTTTATTCTACCTCTGACGTTTCACAAAGTCTGCATGTCAAATTCACAAATAATTGCTGATTTCCTCTTTGCTTTTGTGAGTAAGATTCTACCAGGCCTCCTTTCCAATCTCATAAAAAGTAAGTATAAACCATTATGAATCGACTGCACAATTTAAAGTGAGATGTTTAGAAATGTATTATGGGGCTCTGAAAAGAAACACACGCCCACAGCACAGAGGGTGAGTCAGAGGGTGTGGCGAGAAACAGAAGACTGAAGGCAGCCAAGCAAAGCCCCGGCTGCTGGGGAAACGCCATCCTCATTGCTCAGGGACAAAGGCTACTAACGGGGATCTGTTGCTTGGCGGCTGGGTCTTCATCCCCTGCCAAAAGAGGTCAGGTGCACAAGAGCCCGGTGCACACCAACACCGCACCTACCTGCACCTCTGCTGCCCCAGCCTCTGCTCGGCCCCGCTCTGGGAAAGGCCTGAGCTCTATCTAGCCCACCTCAGAAATGTCCGCCCTGCCCAGTCATCGTGGGCAGCCAGGGAGTTGTCAGATTAATGCTGATTAGTCAGGTCAAGCCAGGCAGCAACATTTCTCTGTATCTGACAGGCAAAGTCCAAGCTCCGGCTGGCTGGAGATCTGCAGCAATCCAGGCCTTGGACTTGCTGGCAGGCCGGTTTATGGTTTCCCTATCCAGGATTCCTGATTCCTCTGGTTGTCTCCTCACTGTGTATCAAGCCTGTATTTCTCATTCCTGATAGGACTCTACAGGAAATTCCCTTTCCCCCTCCTCTGCTCCCTATTTCTACGTCATTCCCAAACTTTCAGACCCAGCGCAGTGCCCTCCATGAAGTGTTCCCTGAGCAACCCAGCACAGGAAGCTAGAGACACCACTGCTGGGAGAGAGGAGAGAGTCTCCAGGCGACCCCTGCACCAGGCGCTGGGCTGTGCTTTGCCTCCATGAAGCTGCACAACAGTCCTGGAGGCATTGGCATGGAAACCCCAGGGCAAGCTGGATCGACACATAAAAACGGTATTGATTCACTTAGATCAAAAGTCCAGCGACAGAGATGGCTCCAAGGAGCTCACCAGCAGCTGCCTTTCTTCACATGTTGGCTCAGTGAAGCCTGGTGTCTCATCCCTCAACTCAGTGAGGCTGTGCCAGACTTCTCAGCAAGGGTCTCTTCTTGTCCCGATGGCTCTGAATAGGTCATTGGGTCATCTCTGAGTCAATCATTGTGACCAAAAGAACAGGGCTTGTGATTGGCTTTGCCTGGTTTCCTGAGTCCTGCTGGTGCCGCCCTCTCCCCAGCACCCAGGAGAAGTGACTGTAGAGAAGAGAGTTTCTTGTCAAAAACCACACGGGCCATAGAGGATCCGTGCAGCATCTTGACAATGAAAGCATTTCTGAACAATAAAAATAAAAAGGTCTCTGCTTATCGAGACCACGTGGGGCATAGCTGTAATAATCAGTTGGAACGACAGATAACAACTGGGGGCTGCCATCAGCAAGCCTGTCTCAGGTTGTCTTTGGTTACACCGGCCATGAGGCATGACCTCTGTTTCCAGGTCAACTCACAAAGCATTCTCCAAAACCTTCTAAAATAAGATTGTATTTTGTTGTTGGAAACTGTGTATAAATAGACTTAAAATTTAGTCATACAGCTCAAAGAAGCCTCTGATGGGCAATCTGAGTATAATTTTTTCTTATTTCCAACTCACTCCTGTTCAGTAGTTTCTCCTTATCTTCAGTTTCACTTGCTAGAGATACCTGCCGTCGACCATGGTCTGAAGATGGGAAATAGAAGATTCCAAGAATAAGCAATTCATACATTTTAAGTGGCATGCCTTTCTGAGGAGCATGAATGAGAGCTCGGTTGTCCCTTCCACTCACCCGGGCCTGGATCTTCCCTGGTCCAGCGTATCCACACAGTATTTGCTACCCGCCTGTTAGTTACTTAGTTGCCATCTCAGGCATCAGATCGACTGTTGTGGTATCACAGTGCTTGAGTTCAGCTTACCCTCTTTGAAAGAAACAGCAAGAGAGACCACATTTACTTAACTTTTATTATAATATATTATTATTACTGTTCTGTTTCATCAATGTTCTCATACTGTGCCTAATTGATAGATTAAATTTTATTATAGTTATGTATGTATAGGAGAAACATACAACATATAGGGTTCATGACTCTGCTGTTTCAGGCATCCATGGGGGGGTTGGAATGTATCCTTCTGTTAGATAAGGGGGCTACTGCATCGTGGAATCAGAATTCATATAGTTTTAGCAGAGCATGGCTACCTAGCATAGGGGGGTCATGAATAAAATTTACATGCCTTGGGCTTCAATGGGGCCTCTTGCCATAAGGTAATGGTTCAGCATCTTTTGCAGCTCTTGAGTCAGTTTTATATCACACTCTACAATTTCTCAGCTCTTTGCAAACTGCCTTTCTAAATGGACAGTAACTTGACCTCTTCCAGAAGACCCAGGGCCAGGCATGGTGGCACACGCTTGTAATCCCAGCATTTAGGAGGCAGAGACCGGAGGATCATGGTTCAAGGACAGCCTTAGCTACTTAGTGAGGCCCTTCATAACTCAGTGAAACCCTGTTTCAAAAAATATAAAGACGAAAAAATAGGACTGGAGGTGTAGCTCAGAGGTAGAATGCCCCTGAGTTCTATCCCCAGTACCACAAGTAAAATAAAATAAAATAAAAAATGAGATGGTCCCAAAATTTCTTTACATGTTCATGGCCAGGTATATTTACTGAGGCTCCTTTTGAAACATTGCAAAAATGCAAAACAAACCTCCTCTATCATAATGACTGTAACACTAATAGCTCTGTGTATCAGGCACTGAACCAAGCCCTTAATATTATCTCCTCTGTGTTTTTAGAAGTACTTTCTGAAACACATACCTTCTCTGGCTCCACCCAATAGATGAGAGACTTGAGGTTTGGAGAGATAACATCGATTACCTGAGGCCAACAGGTCAAGACTCAACCCTGTACTGTCTGCCTTCTGACCCTTTAACGAACATTCTAGAAAATGTGTCCTTGACATCCAAACAGATTTTCACAATGAATATGCACTAAAAGGGAAACAGCCCTGTAATTGTGGGGATAATGGCAGTTCCGGTCATTTGTCCCCAAGTGACTGAACCTGAGCCAGTGGGAGGAGAATCTGCAGGCTGGACACCAACACCTAGAAAAGCTTTTAAAAGATGGAAAGGGGCGAATTCCAAGATGCTTTAAAAGGATGAGTTGAGGCCTCGAATGAGCGCCACCTGGTGGCGCGCTAGAGTCAGGGCAACAGCAGCGAGGAAAACGCCATTTTACACTACGTTTAATAGTCACTCTCTGAGCAAGGCAAAGAGGTAAGGCTAAATAGTATGTCTTAGGCCAATCTACCAGGTAGTGACCACTTATCTGTATTGAGAATTCACTTTTTTCTTTTATTATTCATTTTATTTTTTCCTTCCCTTTCTTCCCTCCCTCCCTTCTTTTTGTGTGTGCGTATATGTATATGGTACTGGGGATTGACCCACCCGGGGACATGCTACTTCTGAATATACCCCTCAAGCATATATACATATGTTTTTTTGTTTGTTTTTGTTTTTGTTTTTTTTGAAACATGATCTTGCTGAGTCACTAAGAATCTCACAAAATTGCTGAGGCTGGGCTTGAACCAGCAACCCCCCTGCCTCAGGCTCCAGAGTTCTGGCACACACATGTACCACCACAGTGACTGAGAGCTCACTTTGAGGGGCTTCTGCACCTGGACTCCTGGTGTGTCCGCAGCCGGCGGTGAAGCCTGCGCACCTCGTGGGAAAGCCCTTAAGTAAGGAACTGGCAGAGATAAAGAGGAGGGAGAGGATCTGGAAAGGACGGGAACTGTGGAAGGACGGTGACAGAGCTGGAGGAGGAAAGGGAAAGAAAAATGGCCGGCTGGACGGCTCTCTGCTTTCAGAGGGGCCACGGCCCCTGGGGTCCCCAGGAGCAGACATGACGCTTGGCCCCCGCTGCCGGGCCTCCCGTGGACGGCAGTGAGAAGCCTCCCAGGAGCAGGGCTCGGGCTCCGGCCCCTGGTGCTGCCCTGGGAGCCGCGTGGAGTGGCGGGTGTCCAGCTCCTGGAAGCGCAGCAGAGGGGAGCCGGCCGCGGCTGGACCAGAGCAGCTTCTGGACTTGGCTGTCTCCGCTGTCCTCTGATCACTAAGCACTTGTTTCTATTTCACTTCACTCGGTCAAAATGGCAACAGATGCTGCTGCTGAATGGCAATTCCTTCGGAAAAAGAAAAAGAATATTTTTCTCTTTCTTCCCATGCCCTACCCCCAACGATTTACAAGAACAGGTGGCTCAAATCTTTAGAAAGTCTATTAGAAAGTCAAAATTAGTGAGGCATGGCTGTGGGCACCTATCATCCCAGTACTTGGGAGACCGAGGCAGGAGGAACGCAGTTTTGAGGCCAGCCTCAGCAAGTAGCAAGATACTCGGCAACCTGGTAAGACTCTACTTCAAAATAAAAAGTAAAGGCCAGGCGTGGTGGCGCACGCTTGTAATCCCCGCGCTTGGGAGGCTGAGACAGGAGGATCGCGCAGGTTCGAAGCCAGCCGCGCTGGCTTACGAGACCCTGTTTCCAAAAATAAAATAGGTCTGGGAATGTAGCCCTGAGATAGACGGGCTTCCAGGAACCCCAGTACCACCAAAAAAAAAAAAAAAATAGGTTAGAAAGAGCGATTTGTCAAAGGTCAGGAGACAGGGCATATAGAAGACAGTACTCTGACAGGATGGTTGCATGGGAGATGATGACACAGATAGAATAAGCAGGGACAGCGAGACGGAGCCTCCTCTGCCGCCTCTGTCTGGCTCATGCATTGACTCCCAAGCAACTGTCCCCTCACAGGCCTGACACTGCCAACTAGAAGAGACCTGAGACCATCTGTTTGTTTTACGTATTCCTTGGTCAGGACATGAACAATGAGGCCAACAAATTGCATCCCTTGTTCCAGGCTGGGCACTCTCCCAGGAGCTGGCGATTCAGTGGGCCACTCCTAGAGTTGCAGGGACGCAGCCCTGAATGGGCCAGTGTGGCAGCCATAATGGGCTGGCTCCCTGCGGGGAGACAGGCAAAGGGAAGAGGGAGGGGGCCATTCACATGGCTCTTAGTCAACAGCAGAACATCCTGGGAATCGGCCTGCGCTTTCTTAGTTCAAAGGTATTCTTTTCCCCGATACTGTATCAGGGGCCAATAGAAAGAAAACAGAAAAGAAGAGGTGGCCCGTGGTTTATAGATCTCTCTGTGGAAAGGGGACCCAGAGCCACTTTCTCCACCAATGGACCTTGGGAAAGTTGCCCAACACCTGTGGCCTCTGTTTCCTGATCTGTAAAATGAGGCCCCTGGAATTCCTACTGGGATAGCAGGGATGCTCGTGGGTGGAAGTTATGTCCTGACTGAGCTATCATCAGCTCAGACTATCACAAATCGAAAATGCATTTAATCCACCTCCCCTACAGAACATCACAGCTTAAAAACACACTGGAATGTCCTTCGTTTTCCCTTTGACTGGGGGCTAAGTGGGAGCTAGAGCATCCAGCATCTCCAGAGGATATCATATTCCTAGCTGAGGAAAAGATCAAAATGCAAAGCAGAGTTTCTACTAAATGGGTATGGCTTTGGTACCATCCTAAAGTAAAAAAAAAGTTTTGTCCAACCATTGCTAACCAGGGACTGTCTATTCTTTTCAAGTTTGACATTAATCCGGGAGGAGCTGGGCCTGGCCAACACTGGTTTAGAGTTCAGACTTCCAGAAATGCAGGAAAATTGATGCATGATGTTGTAATCTAGCAACGGCACACGAACTCCCTGCACCCCTTCTGTCACCATCCCTCTCGCACCACAGCCGGGAATGGACTCTGCTTTGAGGACTCCTGTGATTGCGTGGGGCCTAATAGACAATCCAGGATGACCTAACTCCAGCTGATTAGCAACCTTGATTCCACCTGCAAGCCCAGGTCCCCTTTGCCATATTAATATAACATATCCATGGCCTTTGGTGATTAGGGTACAGGTATTGAAGAGGATGGGTAGGAAGATGTAGTTATAGCCATACACAGCAACCCTAAGCAAGTACCATTCACCCAAGTAAATGAAAACCTGTGTTCAGATGAAAACATACCTGCAAAGGATTATTATATATGTTATTATCAAAAGCTGGAAAAAAATCTGATGGGCTTTCATTGATAAATAGATTTTTTAAGAAAAGAATAAGACAACTCTAGATGGGGTACTACTGAGCTATAAATACAAATAAATGAATACTACTGGATAAATCTCAGATGCATTCGGCTGGGAAGGGAAAAAAAGGCAGACTCAAAGACTTTGTAATGTAAGGATCCTTTTGTGCACTGTTCTGAAAAAGATAAGACTTCGCTGGGCAATGAATAGGCGGTGGCCAGGAGCTCAGCTGGGGTGAGAGTGGGGTGCCTACAGAGAAGGCATTTGGGGATGGTGGAAAGATTTCATGTCTTCATTCTGGTGGTGGGTTTACAACTGAATGAGTCTGTCAAAACACATAGAACCACACATAAAACACACAGGGCCACACATAAAACACACAGGGCCACACATAAAACACACAGAGCCACACGTAAGCAGGGAATTTTGCTACAAGTAAGATAGACATCCCTAAACCTGATTTTCAGGTGGGGGGCAGTTAGGGGAGAGGAGGAGGCTGTGGCGAAAGGTGTGACTTGTGGTGGTGCCTGTTGTCCTGGAGAGGGACACAGCAGGACAGCCTCCTCACTTGTGTGGTTGGAAGAGCGTCAGCAGAGCTGCCTTAGGAATTCATGGGCCACTTCCTCCACCAAAAAAGAGAGTTAACGCCAGGCCAGGTGTGGCAGCCCACGCTTGTAATCTCAGCATTTGGGAGGCTGAGACAGGAGGATCGTGGTTTGCAGACAGCCTCAGCTACTACTTAGTGAGGCTCTTTACAACTCAGTGAGACCCTGTTTCAAAATTAAGAATAAAAAATCGGGCTGGGGATGTAGCTCAGAGGTGAAATGCCCCTGGGTTCCATCCCCAGTTCCAATAAATAAATAAATAGTTAACGATTCTATTTTATGATATAAAATATCATAAAAGGTGGATATAACCTTTTTTCTCATTTTAGAAAAAGTTAAAACTTTTTCATAGACTCCTAAAAATGTCCTGAGCCCTCCATTGGTGCCTAGTAGAAAGTCGGCCCTGGGCGTGGCCCAGCAAAGGAATGAGAGGCTCTGGAAGGAAGCCTTCAGTCCCTAGAGCCGCACCCACGTGCCCAAGGCCTCTAACAAGCTCACTCTGCTCTCCAGTCTCCACCCCCAGTGCCTGAAGAAGGAATAAAAGTCCAGCACTCACCTCCAACCTGCTCTTAGGATTGCAGGTATTAAAAATCCACCCATAAATATTTGTTCTGTTCCCAGTACTATGTGCTGGTTGAGGAACTCTTAATATAAATCATATGTGTTCCCTAACCTGAATTCCCTTTCTTATTAAATATGCACAAAACAAGACGTTCTTGAAAAGGCTCTGCTTTTCCTTTGTCAGTTTTTGAAATTGTTTCTTCAAATATCAATCAGCCAGCACACACACACACACACACACACACACACACACACACACACGCAGGAAGTGGCCACAAGGGTTTAATTACAAATTCGAGAAGAATCATGCATTTGTAGTGGGAGATTTTCTCTCTTTCTCTCTTTCTCCCTCTCTCTTTCTGTGTGTGCATGCGGACACACACACACATACACGCATGCACGCGTTACTGAGAATTGAACCCAGAGCATTCTACCTCTGAGCTATTCCCCAGACCTTTTTATTTTTTATTTTGAAACAGGGCCTCACTAATTGCTGAGGCTGGCCTCAAATCTATTATCCTCCTGTCTCATCTTCCCAAGTACTGGGATTTAGGTGTGTGCCATGCACCTGGCTTCTAGTGGGAGATTTCTATCAAGAATCCATGTAATATATCCTACAATGTTAACTGGCCATGACTATTTATGAATGTCTCCACAAGACATTGCATATCACATTCCCATTTTCTTTCGCTCCATTCTTTGAGAGCTGAATTGATGGTGGTGGTGGTGAGGGGTACATATCATACATAGTATGATTGAAGGAAAAGTCCTTCACCAAGAAATATCTCCACTGAAGGCCTCTGCCCACACACCATGGCTCACAGGTGACCATCCCTTCCACTGGTTTAAATATTGACTTTCCCCAAAAGATTTCTTTGAAGATACAAATACTCCCCCCCCCATCCAGGAAGTAGATAGCTTTCCCATGGGCAGGGTGAGCACTGAGGATTGGGGAGAGAGAGTAGGAATAAAGAGGAGAAAGCTGAGACGACCCCAGCCTACTCCCAGTCACAACCTTACCCGAGTCTTGATAGCAATTCCTAGATAGTAATTCTGACTCAGTCAGAAATATTTATGCCTTGGCTCCTGTACGGCGGGTCTGAGTTGTCAAAGGAGACTTCACACGCCACCTCCAATGTCAACCACAGTGCGTCCCTCTAGTGTTAGAAATCAGCGCCATAGCTGGGAGTGGTGGCACACGCCTATAATCCCCGCACTTGAGACGCTAAGACAGGAGGGTCTCAGATTTGAGGACAGCTTCTCAAGTAATGAGACCCAGCAAGATTCTGTTTCAAAATAAAAATAAGTAGGTCCCGGGTTGTAGTTTGGAGGCAGAACGCTCCTGGGTTCAATCCACACACATACAAAAAAAGAAACTGTGTGTGCGAATTCTTCACCAGCTACTTTTACGATTTCTCTATAGGAACTGTGAACCCAGAGAGCCTCAGGTAGCACAGCCTGTTTTCCTAACAGCCAAGACCGTGGATAGTGCCTAGCTGGCTCGTTTGCAACCTTCGTTGTCTCTGTCCCTTGATAATTGATCTCTCTGAAACGAACACTTTAACACCTCAGTCACTCATTTAAAATTATTCCATTTTTTTATGCCCGCTCATTCCTCCATACTTGACTTCCAGAGTGAAACAGAACGCTGCTGATGCTACTCCTGAAGGTTTTGTTAGACTTACCAACAGAAGGAAAGGAGGAGGAGGAGGAGGAGGAGGAGGAGGAGGAGGAGGAGGAGGAGGAGGAGGAAGAGGAGGAGGAGGAGGAGGAAGAGGAGGAGGAGGAAGAGGAGGAGGAGGAGGAGGAAGAGGAGGAGGAGGAGGAGGAGGAAGAGGAGGAGGAATGGGGTGGGGGAGACATATTTTCTATCAAGAGTTGTATAAGCTATAAGAACAATTACAAAGCTGCAGGTTGAGCTCTTTCTCCTTAACAGACCAGCTCTTTCTGTCTCTCTGGTCTTTCTGACACCTGCAGAGTTTTTATTTCCATAACCTGAGTTTAGCAGTTTGGGCACGTGATTGAGAGGAAGTGGCTTGGTCTAAAAGCCACCGCAGTCATATCCCTGAGTTCCCAGCCATACCAGCCCTTCTCCCTAAGTGCATCCAGCCTCCATTTGGGTCCCAGGGTGAGGGGACCTGTCGTGGGTTGCCAGCAGAGGTCTCCTTCCTAGGGCTGGTGGCTCAGGATTAGTTCCTCTAGTCCAAGGATTAAAAGGAACAGATAATAACACTAGCAGCTGCTCTCGAAGGCTCCTGTCGTTAAGTCAGCCAATCTCTAGGGGTAGAAGCGCAGCACATCGCTGAACAGAGCCGGAGGAGGAAGGAGGCGCCGGCCTGGGGACCCCAAAGGGAACAGAGGGGCAGCTGGGCCATGGAGCCAGCCCTCGTCAAGAGACAAGCAAGGAAGGGCCACTGCGCCCATCTAGCTGAGTTCATCTGGGAAGTTTTAGACAAAAAATGTACACACACACACACACACACACACACACACACACACACACACACACACCAATGAAGGCCCAACCTGCAGAATTTCTAGTTTAATTGGCCTGAGTTGGGGCTGGGCAAGGACATTTTAAAATATTCTCAGCTGTGCATGGTGGCACACGCCTGTTAATCCCAGTACTTGGGGTGGGGGGGCGAGACAGGAGGATCGCGGGTTCATAGCCAGCCTCAGCACTTTGTGAGGCCCTCTGCAGCTTAGTGAGACCCTGTTTCAAAATAAAAATAATAAAATAGGGTAGAGAGGTGCAGCTCAGAGATAGAATGCCTCTGAGTTTAATCTCTAGCACCGCAAAAATGAATAAAAAATAAAAATATTCTCCAGAAAAGGTTAGAATGAAGCCTGTGAGTTAGAGCTGAATATATTAGGAAGAATTTATGTTTATTTCAAAATATATGTAGATAGAAGGCACATATATATTTAGGATATGCTAATATTTATTTTTAAAATATACAGGTAAAATATATGTATGTAGGTATATGTACCTCTATGAGTTAACGTGCATAGGTATTTTCTGGTTTCATCTCCCAAGAGGGCCTAGAAATATCTTTGGCCCAGGGGTAAGGTGTACACCGGACGCCTGATCTTGCTTCTAAACACCACTGGCAAGTAACAGAAGCAAAGTCCCCTGGACAAAGGGGACCTTTCAGGCCTGCAGCACGGAAACCCCAAGACGAATCTGGAGCACCTGCGCAGTAGAGTGGATCCCCCTTCCCCAGGGTAATAGCTTCCGAGCCCCAGGGATGCCTGGTCCATGGAGAGCACCAGACCCAGTGCATACATTTGCATAATTATTTATAAAGTAGATATAGTAAGAGATTAACAGCAACAACTATTCAAGGCCCTTTGTTCTATCTCTAGTGCATACACCCACATACAGAAATAATAAAATAGAACAATTATGACAATAAGCTGTAATGAAAGCTATGTGGATGTGGGCTCTCTCGAAACATCATACTTTACTGAGCTCTTCCTCCTTGCGATGATGGGAGATGATAGGAGGCCTGTGCGTGAGAGGAAGGAGGATGGATGACACCGTCGCTGTGATGTAGTATTAGGCTACTCCAAAGGATCACTTAACAGCAAGCACTGCGGCACTTGGACAGCTGAGACATGATTAGGAGAGCGGCTGCTGGGTAGCTAGCGGGCAGGTAGCATGTACAGTGTGGATACGCGGGGCTGAGGGGTAACTCCTGTGTTGGGTAAGATGGAACAGCGTGTCAGTGATTTCATCCCATGGTCCCACTTGGTATTTATTAACTGTTCTGAATTTCCCATTTTCAGACTGCAATTGGCCACAAGCATCTAAAACTTCAAAAAGCAAAACCTCAGATAAGGGGGACTGCTGCACCAGGAAGCAAATGCTTCTTTAAAAGGTGGGGACAGAAGTGAGGTCACAGGCCACAGGAACATTGGGGCAGCTCCGAGTGGCTGAAGCTGGAATAATTTGAAAAACAAAACAAATAAGGACAGTATTATACAAGAACCCAAGGCATGAAATAAATATCTGAGTTTATACTGATATAAATACATGACTGGGTAAGTAAATAGATGAGGAGAGGTGGAAAGTCTCCCTTACAGACAGAATTCCAAACAAAGCAGGTTAAAATAAAGATAACAGTAGGAAGTCATCTGTAGGATCCCAGAATAACAATTGTGTAGCCAAAGTCAGACGTGAATGTTAACACCAGTGGACAAGTCAGGATATTTGCAAAGCTTCAAAAGGTCTTCCTCAGTCAGGCGTGGTGACGCACGCTTGTAATCCCAGCATTCGGGAGGCTGAGACCGGAGGATCGCAGTTTGCAGACAGCCTCAGATACTTAGTGAGGCCCTCTGCAACTCAGTGAGACCCTGATTCAGATGTAAAATGACTTAAAAATAGGGCTGGGGGTGTAGCTTGGAGATAGAATGCCCCTGGGTTCCATCCCCAGTACAGGGGAAAAAAAAAAAGTCTTCCTCACTGGGGAAAGTGGTACATGCCTATAATTTCAATACTTGGGAGGCTGAGACAGGAGGATCCAGGTTCAAAGTCGGCCTCAGCAACTTAACGAGGCCCTCAGTAAATTAGTGAGAACCAGTTTTCAAATAAAATAAAATAAAATAAAATAGGGCTGGCAGTGTAACTCAGAAGTAAAATATCCTGTGTTCAATCTCCAGCATCACCACAGAAAAGGCCTCTCTCAAAATCCTTATTAGTTATCATGGCAATTTTAACACATCACAGTATTTATTTATATATCCTTCCAAAAAGTGAGACTTAATTCCCCTCCCCTGGAGTGTGGGCTGAACTCAGAGACTCACGGACTGGTATGTATTGAAACAGGAAACAGTAATTTGGAGTGGAGAAAACTGACCTCACCCTGACCAAGGTACACATCACCCATGATAAGCCCTATTAATTACACACGTGTTCCTACCATGATACAACAAGAACAGTGTGTGACCTCTGCGGTACTGTTTCCGCAAAATCATAACCCCAGGTTCACCTTGATAAAATATCACATGACCTTAAGAGAATTCCACATGGTACCTGACTGGCACTCTTTACAATTGTCAAGCTCCTGAAAAACAAGGCAAAATGGAAAAGTTCTCACTGTTCAGAGACGTCTACATGAACCCGTCGAGTGGACACAGCAGGATGCCTACTCTAGGTCTTGGATAAGAGGGAAGAGATACTGAGAAAAGCCAAGCGCAGTCTGCAGTCGATTTATGGACGAGCCCGTGTTGATTTCTTAGTTTTGATAAATGTTCTACAGGTAGGTATAATGTTAACGAAAGATAGACAGGAGCTATTTGTGCTATTGTGTGTGTGTGTGTGTGTGTGTGTGTGTGTGTGTGTGTGTGGTGCTGGGGATCAAACCCAGGGGTGTTCTACCTACACCCCTACTTTCTTTGCTTTCTCCCTCCCTTCCTTCTTTTCTTCCTTCCTTTGTTACTTTTTCCTTTCCTTTCTTCTCTTCTCCTTCCTTTCTTCTTCCAACAGGGTCTCACTAAGTTGCTGAGGCTGGCCTTGAACTTCTCAAAGTACTAAGATGGCATGCGTGCACCGTATACATGGCTAAACCCTGTTCTTCACTTTTTAGTACGCTCTTATTGGTGCACTATAGTCTCACACCATAAGTACCCTGTAGTGGGAGGGGGGAAATGGGGAGATGGGGGGCACCAAGTGCCGTGTGCGTGTAAACCTCGCTTCTTATAGGGCTTGCCAGGACGTCACAGTTGGTGACATGAGAAAACCTTTGCACGCACACCTGCTGTGTGTGCCTGCTGTGTGTGCCTGGTATGTGTGCCTGCTGTGTGTGTCTGGCGTGTGTGCCTGGTATGTGTGCCTGCTGTGTGTGCCTGGTATGTGTGCCTGCTGTGTGTGCCTGGCATGTGTGCCTGCTGTGTGTGCCTGGCGTGTGTGCTTGGCGTGTGTGCCTGGTATGTGCACTCTCAGTGTATAGGCTGTACGCACTCTTAGATACTATCACCTACAAACAAGGTCATCCTCCTATTTTCACTCTTAGAAAATAGACTAACAGGAAAAGACAGACTTTTCTTCTAAAAATAAATCGCAGTATGTCTAGCTGCATTGCCCTGGTCCTGTTGAGTTGTTTAAAACACCCATCAACAGAAAACTAGTTTAAAACTGGGGGCATAGCTACAACAGAACACTGTGTAATCATTACATGTGATGGTAAAAGTATATAAGTTTGACTCTAAAAGATTTCTATAAATGTCTTGAGTAAAAAAAATATTTCCACATGAGTGTGCTCTAGTTCATGGAAATAATATTAATGCTACAAGAGTGTGTGCCTGCACATGCACACAGGACCATATGGAATATACTCATTTTAACATCTTTATCTCCGAGAGATGCTGCTTTGGTTCATTTGTACTTTTTCTTTTGAGATTTTTTGTGTTATGTGTATGTGCGCACACCCGCGTGTGTGTGCGTGTGTGTGAACACGCGTGCTACTAGGGACTGAACCCAGGAGTCTTCTACCACTGAGCTATATCCCCAATCTTTTTTTTTTTTTTTTTTTTTTTTTTGGCGACAGTCATGCTAAGTTGACCATGCTGGCCTCGAACTTATGATCCTCTTGCCTCGGCCTCCCAAATAACTGGGATTACAAGTAGGTGCCACTATGCACAGCTTTCTCCCCCCCCCTATAATTTCTAAAATTGTAAACTTACATTTAAGGGGCCAGGATGTAGCTCAGTGGCAAAGCGCCTGCTTTTCAGGTGCGGTGCTCTGGGTTTGATCCCCAGTTCCAAAGAGACAAAATAGAGAACCCCTTTAAACTTACATTTAATTTCCATAACCAGAAAAATAGGAAACTATTTTCATTTTGAAATTAAGTATCCATTACGCTTCAAAAAAGCTAATTTTACACTCTGAAAGTCACATCCCACTAATTACATTTTCAAATAGCTTAACATTTTATTCTTTTATTTATTTATTTTTGGTGGTACTGGGGTTCTTGGAAGCCCTTCTACCTCTGGGCTACACTCCCAGATCTATTTTATACTTTTTATTTGGAAACGGGGTCTCTTAAGCCAGCGCGGCTGGCTTCGAACCTGCGCGATCCTCCTGTCTCCGCCTCCCAAGCGCGGGGATTACAAGCGTGCGCCACCACGCCCAGCGAATAACTTAACATTTTAAAATATTTATTATTTATTTA
Organism: Muscardinus avellanarius; assembly: GCF_963383645.1. NCBI lineage: Eukaryota > Metazoa > Chordata > Mammalia > Rodentia > Gliridae > Muscardinus > Muscardinus avellanarius. The sequence goes on from NC_137795.1 coordinate 9,646,989, forward strand.
TTTACTTACTTATTATGGTATTGGGCATTGAATCCAGTGGCATTTTACCTCTGAGATACACTCCCACCTCTATTTTTTATTCTTTATTTTGAAACAGAGTCTCAGCCTCCCAAATGCTGGGATTACAAGTGTGCACCACCACACCTGGCTCTCCTGTTCTATAAATCCCAGCCTTGGAGAAGAAGTGGAAAGTCAGGTACTGAGCTAGAGCACAGATAACATGGCTGCCTCACAGAGTGGTCTCTGTGGAACAGAGAGCTAACAGGCAGCTTGGCACCAAGAAATCGATCGGAGTCTCTGGAGCTTCCACCTACCATGAGATCAGCAGCCTCTTAGACATCCAGGCTAATGCATTTATCCTCAAATGCAAGAGCTGGCTAGTGTGTTTGATCCTTGGCAGTTGTAATTTGCAACTGATTTGGGGGCTCATTTTCCTGACTAGTTTTGGAAAGTGTGCGTGCTGGCAGCAGGGCGGTCAGCTATCTCTGCCCAGCAGCCTTAACCCAAAGTCCAGTCATTTCATTTTCCTACTTTTAATTATTTCATTTGCATGTTTAGGGTTGTTTTGATTGTTCGTTTTGCAACTGGGAATTGAATTCGGGGCATTCTAGCTCCAAGCTACACTCCCAGCCCTTTTAATTTTTTTATTTTTTGAAACAGGGTCTTGCTCAGTTGCTGAGGCTGGCCCTGAACGTGCAATTCCCTTGTCTCTGCCTCACAAGCACTGAGAATACAGGTACGCACCACCTAACTGGGTGCCTACTTTTTTCTAATTAAAAAAAAATGAAATTATAGCTGGCATGGTAACACATGCCAGTAATCCCAGTGTTTGGAAGCCTGAAACAGGAATATTGCAGGTTCGAGGCCAGTGCATGGTAACCTAGCAAGATTCTGTTTCAAAATAAGAAAAATTTCATATAAAGGAAGGGGATGTAGCTCAGAGGTAAAACATTCCTGAGTTTAATTATTTATTGGTGGCACTGGGGGTAGAACACAGGGGCTTTCTACCTCTGAGCTATACTCCCAGACCTATTTCATATTTTATTTGGAAACAGGGTCTCACTACGTTGCTGAGAGCCTCACTAAGTAGCTGAGGCTGGCTTCGAACCTGGGTGATCCTCCTGTCTCAGCCTCCCAAGCTGAGACAGGAGGATTACAAACGTGCGCCACCACGCCCGGCTAAAATATCCCTGAGTTTAATCCACAGTACTATACATGCCCCCACGTATACAAAAAAAAATTTATTTTACTTAAATCAACCCTTTAGAGAGTCCTGCACACTTGCAGACCCAACAACGATCATGTAATGAATGTCTGTAAAATGCGCAAAGCATTCTGTAGCGCCTCCCTTCCCTATTGATAAGCTTGGGAATATATATTTTTGAGGGGGGTCTGGGGATGGAACCCAGGGGCATATGACCTCCGAGCTACACCCCCTGACCTGATTTTTATTCTTTATTTTGAAACCAGGTCTCACTAAGTTGCAGAGGGCCTCACTAAGTAGCTGAGGCTGCCCGCAAACCGCGATCCTCCGGTCTCAGCCTCCCGAATGCGGGGATTACAAGCGTGCGCCACCACGCCTGGCTTAAGCTTGGGAATTTTTTAACCTGGTATTTTTGCCTAAAAGGTAAGCACATTTTAATCCTCAGAGCCATTGTAAGTGTAATTTATGCTAATTATAATCAAAGGGGGAAAAAAGAGGAGAATTTCCAAATTCAAAATTACTCTTCCTGGATTCTCTTACCCAAGATAACTCTTCGGCATAAACCTTTCCAAACCCCAACTTCTTGTGGGAAAGAAATGTGTGTTCTGTTCTACTGTGGGTATATTTCTTCATGTGTCTTTAATAACTGTATCCCAATCCAGAATAAATTGCCAAAAATAGCCCCTCAGCGCAGTGGCCTTGCTGTCGGTACAGAACCTCCCACACTCTGAGGCTGCTTTTATTCTCTGTGGAGTACAATTGCTTCCTCGAGAATCAATCTCTTAATGGACTTTCTTGAGCACTATTTAGCAAAATAAGCCTACTCAGTTCTGACCCATCCTCTGTAAGAGATCAGAGATAAGAACGCTTTAATGCACTCCCCCATAGTCCAACCTAATGTGCTTGGCCGTCACAAATAATCAGCAAATCAACCTGCCGCTGGGGCTCCTGGGTAGGTATTTCAGAGCACAGGCATAATTGTGTGGCACTTGGTTTACCTGACTGTGTCATAACTCCAATTTGCCTTGTAAAGGGTCAGAAGATAGAAAAAGCCAAAGGTTAACCTGACATCCCAGATCAATGGCTTCTTTCCTCCTCCCTGCACCAAAGGTTTGAGAAGCTGAGCTGAACTGGAAAGTTGCTTGAGCCATTGCCTCTGGGGCTCCATCCCATCCTCCTTGGCTCCTAATTATGTCCTGTATGGTCTTTGTCAAGGAGTCTCTCTATGACCCCAGCACCCGATCCAGCTCGTACATCACTGCCTGTGGTCCTCAGCCCGACTGCGTCCACCATACTTCTGCTTAGGAGGCCAGAAAAGAGGCTAATGGAGGCGCTTTCAAGGCCACGAGGCATGTCAGAGATAGGTTGGGGTTCATTCTTTCCATTATTTGGCAAAGAAAGAAAACTCACAGTGCTTCTTGAACAAAAAGTGTACTCTAATATCAGTACTAAAAGTGAAGTCCATAAAAAGAGATAGACTTAGGTGGTTTTCATTTTTCTTGATTGAAAGAAGTTTTCATCATTAGAGCTTATTGTTCAGGCTGCAGATAACCAGCATGTCTGGTTTCTGATTGCAAAAAATGTGTGTGTGTGTGTGTGTGTGTGTGTGTGTGTGTGTGTGTGTGTGTTACTGGGTTTTGTGGGGTTTTGTTTTTTTTTTGGTGGTACTGGGGTTCCTGGAAGCCCTTCTACCTCCGGGCTGCACTCCCAGACCTATTTGATATATTTTTTATTTGGAAACAGGGTCTCTTAAGCCAGCACGGCTGGCTCCAAACCAGCGCGACCCTCCTGTCTCCGCCTCCCAAGCGCAGGGATTACAAGCGTGCACCACCACGCCCGGCATTACTGGGTATTGAACTCAGGTGCATTCCCCCTCCAAGATACACTCCCAGCCCTTTTTCTTTTCTTATGTTTTTTTTTTTTTTTTTTTGCAGTACTTGGGATGAAATCTGGGAGCATTGCACCTCTGAGATACACCCCCAGCCCTAGTTTTTAGTCTTTTTTTTTTTTTTTTTGGTGGTACTGGGGTTCCTGGAAGCCCTCCTACCTCTGGCCTACACTCCCAGACCTATTTTATACTTTTTTTATTTTTGGAAACAGGGTCTCTTAAGCCAGTGCGTCTGGCTTCGAACCTGCACGATCCTCCTGTCTCTGCCTCCCAAGAACGGGGATTACAAGGGTGCGCCACCACGCCCGGCTAGTCTTTTTATTTTTGAAACAGGGTCTCAGTAAGTTGCAGAAGGCCTCGCTAAGTAGCTGAGGCTGTCTGCCAACCACGATCCAACTCTTTTAGCCTCCTGAATGCTGGGATTACAAGTGTGTACCACCACACCCAGCCCTTTTTTGTTGTTTTGTTTTGTTTTGAATCATGATCTCACTAAAATGTTAAGGGTCTTGCTAAGTTTCTGAAGCTTACAACCTACAATCTTCCTGTTTCAGCCTCCCAAATACTAAAATTACAGGTATGCACCACCATCCCCTCATACCCAAGTGATATATGTATTTTCTAATTACAGAAAGTATTCCTATGAATAGCTTGAAGCAGTCCTGCTCAAATGTGGTCCATAAACTTTTGAAGAGCCAGCGCAAAAGATGATAGTGGGTGTTGGCAAAGATGTGCAGCAACTGGAACCCATTCCCACATAGCAGGTGGAAATGCAGAGTGCTGAAGCCATTTTGGAAAGGAGTTTGGTTATTTATTATAAAGTTAAGAAACCCTACACACTTACACAACTCACTTATTCTGTGACAGGGTTGCTACTCAAGGGAAATAGCAACTGATTTCACAAAAAAACTCCTAAGGAGCAGCATCTATAGTAACACAATCTCTATGAACTGGCAGTGAAAACACACTGCAGTTTATCCATGTTATGTAACCTCACACAGAGCAAGGAACTAAAAGCTATATTCAACTACCTACATGAGTATCAAAGACATTTTTATTTTATTTTATTTTTGTGGTACTAGGGGTGGAACCCAGGGGCTTTTCTACCTCCGGGCTACACTCCCAGACCTATTTTATACTTTATTTGGAAACAGGGTCTCACTAAGTTGCTTAAAGGCTCACTAAGTAGCTGAGGCTGGCTTCGAACCTGTGCGACCCTCCTGTCTCAGCCTCCCAAGCGCGGGGATTACAAGCGTGCGCCACCATGCCCGGCGTATCAAAGACATTATTTTAAGTAAAAGAAGTCCAACGCAATACTGCATGCACACTATTCTGCTGAAGACAAAGTTGTGGGGAAAGGAAGCAGATCGTGTTTATCTGGGTGGAACAAGGTGGAGGGTGTGTGTTGTAAAGGAACAACAGGGGACTTCTTAGAACCATGGACCGATTTTGCATCTTGATGCTGGTGGAAGTTACGTGTCTTCATGCAACCATCAAAATCAATCAAAAGGCACATTAATAAATCGTTTTTATTGTATGTGCATGACATCTCAATAAAACCAGAAAAAAAGGAAATATTTCTGAAGATGGTTTGAAAAGAAGAAATAAAATTCCGTGTGCCCCCACAGAAGATAATTTTGAGTTACAACCAAAGGCCCGCAATGAAGACTGTTTCACTTTGATCGCAGTGAGTTCTGAGATGGCTATCTCTGTCTTCAGGGGCTCAGGATCGACACCATGTTTCAGTCCTGCCACATCCTGTCGCACACTGGGTCAGGGAGACCCAAAGACCGGGGGCACCTCCAAATCTTGGCAAGTGCACTACACATACATGTATGTATTTATTATTTGTGCATACCTATATTGCATACCTTCGGGATACGTTCTTCTCTCTGAAAGCAAGATGTCATTCTTACGCTAACATTTATTTTGTTTTTCTTTTTACCACCATCTCAGAGATTAGCATCAACAGCTTCATGTTTACAAGGAATGAAGCGAAGCTGTTTCCATGGCAACTCCTCTAATTCTCAGGAACTGCGATTTTATGTCAATTTACTATTAATGGAAAATGAAACAAAAGCAAGCAGGAAGAACAGAGATAGCTTAGTGGCTGACGAGTGGAATAAGGAGGAAGGGGAGTGAGCGTGTCATTTGCAAGGATTTTAGGGTTTAGTGGGCCATGAGGTGATTTAGCACTTAACCATTCCATGCATCTGGGATTATAGTGCTACAGCATTTTTGAGCTAAACCAGACCTTAAACGTCATCCAGACCCTTAAATTATTTGATTTTGGGGGCAATGGGGATTGAACCCCGGAGCATTCTACCTCTGAGCTACCCTAGCCCTTTTTATTTTTTATTTTGAAATAAGGTCTTGCTAAATTGCTGAGGCTGTCCTCAAACCTGTTCTCCTTCAGTCTCATCCTCCCGAGTGCTGGGATTGCAGGCATGTAACACCATGATGCCTGACTCAGATCTCCAGGATTTCTTATTTTAAAAGTCGTGGAAACCATTTCAAGAAAGGGAAGGGTTTACGAAGGTCATTTAACTGGTAAGGAGCAGAGTCAAGGCTAGAAACTGGGGACAGAATTTCAGCCTGGGGTGGTTCTTCCTTTCCACCTTGATATAGTGTCTCCGATCTGTTAGCTCCAGTAGCTGAGGCTCAGCTAAATACTGCCCTTTCTCTCTCTCTCTCTCTCTCTCTCTCTCTCTCTCTCTCTCTCTCTCTCTCTCTCCCTGTATAAATTCATTGTACCAAATGCTAAGAGTTTCTGAACTTTCTCTACCAACAGGGAAACTGAGACCATCAATTATGGCTAAGCAGGGCCACTGCCCATAACTGAGAATTTAAAATTAGCAAGCATGCGTCTGTCAAGATTTGACTGCAGGAACAGACCTCATTAGAGAAATTTTATGCAGAATGGGGTTTAATATAGAGAAATGGATTATTTTGAAATTGGCGAAAGGACTGGAGGAGATCTGGTTGCAAATCTCTAGGAACAACATGACCTGGCCTGCCAGGAAAACCATCACATCTGCTCCACCTGCGAAGGTTGAAAAATCAAGAGAACGCCTGTGGAACTATAGAGTCCCCGAAAATGCCAGTACAGATGAGATCCAAGACGTAATGGGAGTTACAGGCACCCACACCATCCACAAACCTGGAGACTGGATGCTGGATTCCGTGGGGGGGTGGACAAGCAAACTAGATTCTATGAACATACCTGATATCAGAAAACAGCCCCCAAAGCAACAGAGAGAAGCTCTAGTCAAAGTACCACTTTCAGTTCCAGATAATGCATCTTTCTTTACAAAAAAGAATTGGCAGGACCCAATCTTGCACCCAGAACCTTACCTACAGGAAAGTATAGAAATGGAAATGTAGTTATTATTTTGTTTTTCTTTCCAATTTTTGCTGTACTGGAAGTGCACTAAAGTTTGTAGAGAATGAACACATTCTCACTGGCGATCAGTTGACAATAACCGAAGGCGTTTCGCTGGATATAACCCAGATGGTTAACATCGGCATCAAAACACAGCAATTTGGGTTGCAAAGGAATATTCTGAGCTGTGACAGTGAAGTCAGAGAACATCCTACCACCCCTCCAAAAACAGGGATCGCCAGACGAACGAGCCAGGGCAGCGGGCATTTGTCATAATGCGTTAAAAACAATAAAGCATATAGTCTATGACCCAGCAACTCTGATTTTTTATTATTCAGAGAAACAATTCCATATGTACATAAAAAGACACGGATAAGAGCATTGATTTCAAGCCAGAAGTGAGTACCACAAAATATGAGTGTGGATTTCAGATCATCTGCAATGTACAAATAAAAAGTTATAAATAAGTTAGGCGCGGTTAGGTATGCCTGTAATTCAGAAGGGCTGCAGGTTCCAGGCCAGCCTCAGCAACTTAGCAAGGCTCTCAGCAACTTATTGAGATCCTGTTTCAAAATAAAATAAAATAAAATTGGTCTGGGGGTGCAGCTAGAAGGTAGAATGACCCTGGGTTCAATCCTCAGTAACAAACACAGGCGCATATAACACACACATGCACACATATTAAAAATAACCTAGTGTTAGCCGGGTGTGGTGGCGCACGCTTGTAATCCCAGCATTTGGGAGGCTGAGACAGGAGGATCGTGGTTCGCAGACAGCCTCAGCTACTTAGTGAGGCCCTCTGAAATTTGGTGAGACCCTGTTTTAAAATAAAGAATAAAAGCTGGGTGTGGTGGCGCACGCTTGTAATCCCAGCATTTGGGAGGCTGAGACAGGAGGATCGCGGTTCGCAGACAGCCTCAGCTACTTAGGGAGGCCCCTCCTCAACTCAGTGAGACCCTGTTTCAAAATAAAGAATAAAAATTGGGCAGGGGGTGTAGCTCGGAGGTCAAATGCCCCTGGGTTCCATCTCCAGACCCAGAAGAAAGGAAGAAAGCAAGCAAGCAAGCAAGCAAGCAAGCAAGCAAGCAAGCAAGCAAGCTGGGGGTGTAGCTTGGAGGTAGAATGCTCCTGGGTTCCATCCTCAGTACAGCAAAAAAAATTTAAAAAAAAAGAAATACCATAGTGTTCATCATTAGTATAAAGACTGAATAAACTATGCAAATCCTTTTCTGGAGAATTGGATATAACAGTTAAAAAATCAAATGCATTGCCATTGCAGGACCTCCAGGCATACTACAGAACGAAACAAGTTAGTTGAACACGTATTGCATGGTATTCCTTATGTTGGAAAAAAGGAAAAGACTCACAATGAATGGCGCTTGATGGGGACATAGTTCGGCTGTTACAGTGAGGCCACCTCATGCGAAGCTCTTCAAAAATCCTGAAGCACAGGTGAAATCCAGACCCATTACATCATTGTAAAAACCTACATACTCATTATAGAAAATTTGACAAAAAGAGAGGGAGAAAGACACACCTATAAAATTCTCCTTTCAAAGATAAACACTGTTAACATTTGATACGCTACCTCCAGATTTATTTTTATGTATTTTTTAAATTAGTTTGTTATGAACATAACACCCCTCTTGATTTTTTAAATCTTCCTCTTATTGGCTTGGCCGTGGCCACTAGATATTTATCTATTAATATTTGTCCTCTGCTTGGAACATTTCTATAGCACCTAATAATTATTTTATTAATATGACAGTTGACATTTAACTGAAGTGCTTTATTAGCTATAATTTTCACAATTTTTATAATTTTCATAATTCTTTTGTTTTTGTCTTGTAGTGCTGGAAATTGAACCCAAAGGCATCTACTTCATCCCTTTTTATTTTTTATTTGAAACAGAGTCTCACTAAGTTTCTGAGGCTGCCCTCGAGCCTGCAATCCTCCTGTCTCAGCCTTCCAAGTACTGGGATTACAATCCCATACCATCATGCCCAACAAAAGTATATTCTTTTATTGTTCCCATTTTATAGGTGAAGAAATTGGGACTTAGAAAAAATAGGTAATTTGCCAACAAATGTAGCCTTTTCCAAGGTAGAGGCTGGGATGACTCTGATCTCAGAGTCAGTCTCCTGCCTGAAGTTGCAAATCTTTCAGGATCAAGATCGCTCAGTAGCCAGGTGTGGTGGCACATGCTTGTAATCCCAGCATTCGGGAGGCTGAAACAGGAGGATCATGGTTTGTGGCTAACCTCAGCTACTTAGCGAGGCCACCGCAACTCAGTGAGACCCTGTTTCAAAATAAAGAATAAAAAGTAGGGCTGGAAGTGTAGTTCAGAGGTAGGATGTCCCTGGGTTCCATCCCCAGTACTGAGGGAAGAAGAAAGATTCCTCAGTGGTAGAGCACCTGCCCAACCTGCACCAGGTCCCGGGCTTCACACACAGCAATGCAAAAGCTCAAGCCACAAAATAGTCCTGCAAAATCCTGGGTTAAACAGGAGCTAGAAGTGACGCAGCAGAGCGGGATGCAGGCTCAGAAGCTGGAACCCAAAGCCACCAAGCAGCCTGGCAGTGAGAGCAGGGAGAGGGCATGGCAAGTGGAGAAGCTTCTGGGCCGCCTCCTGGGGAGGGCGCCTCCAGCATGACCAGAGGAGACAGGCACCGAGGCCCTCTACTTCAATATGTTGCTTAGTACGGAAGGCGAAACAAACGCATCCCTTCTGTTCTTGTGTCCTCGAGGCCAAGGAATTGTCCTTCTGCCCCCTCCTTCACAGGAATGGCCAGCGAGTTCCTGTGGAGGTCAGCACTTGCTCCTGATGCGCTGGAGCGCACAAAGCCATTTTCTTCTGCTCCTGGTAGGGTGGTCCTGGTGGTGACTCCTGGATTTCGGCACCTAGCAGGGGATGGATGGCACTTAATTAGTTCAGAAAACACTCCTGATTAGATAACTGAGTCATTATTTAGTGCCTACATTTTTTACATATATTTGCATGAAAATCTACTGAAAGAATAAAACCACATTGAAAGATGTATAAACCTGTCTTTCTATAAAGCAGGAAAATTTTCATGGGTATTTAAAGAGGTAAATATGCTGCTTATTTGAATGTAATATTATTATTATTATTTTCTTATTATAGACAAGCCAAATAGCCTACCTACCTGCGTGTTTTGTTTGCTATAGCCAGACAAAATATCTATTTCCTACAATTGGCAGCAGAGGGCGCTCATCTTACAGGTTAGTTTCTATTTGAACTTTTCTCAAAAACACATGCTAAAATGTCTGTCATTTGAACTTATTTAACAAGTTTATGCCTTCTTGGGGGGGAATCTGGTAGAAAATAGAAGAGATAAGATAATATATGGATGGATGAATAGATGAATAAAGATAAATAATTGGATGACAGACGTTAGATGATGGATGGATAGATAGATAGATAGATAGAACCAAAGATTACTTTTGTGGCACTTCTCTTATCCATTAATGCTGAAACCATGTGTAATTATGTCCCCGTGGACAATTAACACTCGTTTCTCTCTTTAAGCATGTTCATTTCCCGTCCCACCAAAGAAGCTTAATGTTGAGCTCAGAAGGCTGGGCTTTGAGGTACTACCTTCCCACGCTTCCACTCTTCAAGCCTCTGGGCTCTTCTCTGGAGTTCCGCAGCCATTTTCAAAGCACGTCTGGAAGAAAAAGCGATTTGTCTATTTTCTCCTGGGATGGCTTTGACGTTCTCTGTAATGGGCTGCAGATGCTCCATCTTATCTTCCCCTTTCCTTTCCCTGTGTCTCCCTCTCCTCCCAGATCTCTTTCCCCCAGCCTTTCTTCACTATCCCATGCTGCCGTAATCCTCCACCTCCAAGATCAGAGGCATCACCAGAGAAGTTCCCCACTGCAGCAGCCAGCCTCCAAGATAGCCCCATGATCGGACCTTCTTGCATGCGTTCTCTTACATACCTTCCTGGACAGGGCAGAGCTGACCTGTGTTGCCACTAGAATATCATGGGAATAACAGTGCTTGACTTCCAAAGTCAAGATCACAAGGGCATGTGCCCAGCTCTCTACCCTCCAGGTTCCCTGAGCCCGCTGCCATGTTGAGAGGATGCTCAGGTAGCACTATGGAGAGTCCATGTGGCAAGGAACAACGTTCTCCTGACGACAAGCAAGCGGGCCACCTTGAAAGGAAATTCTCTAACCCCAGGGAAGCCTGCAGGTGCCTGCAACCCTGGTCCACATCTTGTCCACAGCCTCATAGAAAACCCATGTTGGGGGAGCCCTAGCTAGCTGAGGCTGTCCACAAACCGCAGTGCTCCTGTCTCAGCCTCCCAAATGCTGGGATTGCGAGCGTGCACCACCACGCCTGGCGTTTGTTGTTTTAAGACACTGGGTTTGGGGTAATTTGTCATGCAGCGATAGAAACTAAAACTTTTCCATCACACCAGGTAACACGTTTAACACTGCCGTCTCTGTGTTTTCTCATCCTAGTGATTGAAACTCTCTAGTGGCTCCTCGTTAATTAAAGGATAAAACCCGAATCCTTCTACATGGCACAGGTCTTTCCAGATCTGACATCTACGTCCTCCCCGCTTTGCCTTCCCTCCCCGTTTCTCCAGCCACACTGAAGCATGCAGAACCTCCTCTATGTGAAATGATGGAGTTTCCAGGCAGAATACAGGATTCCCAGTGAGATCTGAATTTCAGATAAACAACAAATAATGTGTATGGTTAGACAAAATATAGGACATACTTGTGCTAAAAATATCACCTGGCACTTACTGATTTTTAAAAAGGTATCCTGTTGTTGATCTGAAATTCCAATTTAACAGGGCATCCTGTGCTTTTTGTGGCTAAATCTGGTAACCCTGCAGATGTGAGCTGATTTCTCTCAGTGCCTCCTTACTCACTAGTTGGATTGCTGCAGCTCCGCTGGTTAATTTTGTGTCCTGCAAGACTAGAAAGAAATCAGTGCTCTAGGAAGCCCATCCCGACTCCTCTCCACAGATTCAACCTAAAACAGGTCAGATGCGCCTGCTGCAGCCCCCATCACAGCCCTCTCAGCACACACACCACAGTGACAGAATCAGAATCTCCCCTTACCCACATGGGATGCACTCCAACCCCCAGAGGATGCTGAAGCCACAGACAGTACTGGACCGTACGCTACATATGCTATGCTTTATCTTACACATGCATGTCTGAAATAAAGCTTACTTTGTAAATCAGGCACAGTCAAAGATTAGCAAGAAGTAATAAAATAGAACAATTATAAGAATACGCTGTAATAAAACTTATGTGTATGTGGTCTCTGACAAACGCTGACATTTTCTGATTGCAGTTGACTGTGGGTAAATGAAGCGGGAAGGAGAGAAACTGCAGACAAGGCTGGACGACCATATTAATCTGCCTCTTCAGTCTGAGATCCTGAACTGCTGTCTGATTCTCCACACAGCCCTCATGCCAAAAACGCAACGTAACCACAGCCATAATTGCTGAACATTTACTGGAAGCCAGTCACTGTTTGGGGATGTTTTGTGTATATTAACTCATGAATATTCATACTGAGCCAAGGTGGTACCACTAATACCCCAGTTTTACTGTGTGGAAACTGAGTCAGAAAGCGGTTCTGCAGCTTTCCCAGTGACTCGGTGATGGTGGTAAGGTGAAGGTTTAAACCCAGGAGTCTGCCGGGTATGGTGGCGCACCCTTGTAATCTCAGTACTTGGGAGGCTGAGACAGGAGGATCACAGGTTCACGGCCAGCCTCAGCTACTTGGTGAGGCCCTCTGCAACTGAATAAGACCTTGTTTCAAAATTAAAAAAAAAAAATAGGGCTGTGGGTGGAGCTCAGAGGTAGAATGCCCCAGAGTTGAATCCTCAGTGCCACAAAAGAAAAAAAAAAAAAAAGGAATCTGACTCCTATCACCTTCCAATGATAAGCTGGAGACCCTTCCTCTCTAAGATGGCTAATGAGTAATAGATGGATGGGAAATCTCTTATCTAAACAGCTTGCCAGGGGCTTCACACTGTCCTGTTTCCACCCCTCCTCGCTCTCTCCAGGCACCACCACCTGGCACAAAGCAAGGTCCCTCCCTTAAACTCAAATACCAAAGAACCGTCATTCTGGTCTGCTTTCCCCTTTCCAAATGCTGACCACAGATCTGGGGTACCAGATTATATATGATGCCATACCTCCCCACGGAAGAAAGGATACGACAAGTGCCTTAGGAATGTCAGTCAGGAGAGCACTGCGGTTAACAGCATGAACTCTCAGTCAAACTTCCTGACTAGTGCGCCTTTGGACGAGGCTCCAGGACTTAGATTCTTCATCTGAGAAATAAAGATGGTATTTTTTAGTTGAGGATTAAATGAGATTAAAAGAAGAAAACACTAGCACAGTGCCTGAAATTTAGTACTTACTCGATGAAGGCCGCCTGCTGACACTGTTGTTACAATTCCCCTCGGCTCAAGGGCAGGTGTCTGTGCGCCCAGCACCCTCGTGAGCTTTGTGATACCCTGAGCATCCTTCCCCTGCACAAAATTTCAGACAGGGATTAGTGAGATAGTGGCTTTATATCTCTATCCTTTGGAGTTTATTTATTTATTATTATCATATTATTATATTATTATCATATTATTATATTATATTATAATTTATTTATTTATTTATTATTTTGCAGTACTGGGCTTTGAGCTACACCCCCAGCCCTATTTTTTTATTCTTTCTTTTTTGAAACAAGATCTCACTAAGTTGCTGAGGGCCTCACTAAGTAGCTGAGGCTGTCCGTGAACCTGCGATCCTCCTGTCTCAGCCTCCCAAGTATACTGGGGTTACAAGCGTGCACCATCATGCCCGGCTTCCTTTGGAGTTTTAAAAGCAATACCGAGGAAGGAAAAGTGCCATACATCCCAGGGGACAGCTAGCCTGAGGCGAGAGCGCTCATGTGGCCCTGGCGCCCTGCCCTGCGCGGTGGAGCTGGGTGGCTGGCATGTGTTCCAGACTCTCAGTTCTGAAGCTACTGTGCTGGGAGAAGCCATGATGGTCTCTGGGGAGTCACACCGCACACACTCGCTCTCAGGGTGTGCGTCCATAAATCCCACATTTCCCCATGGTGCCTGAAACACACAAGAACATGTCGTCAGGGAGTTGTTCTTCTAACCTAAATTAAAAAAAATGTTATAGCCGGGTGCGGCGGGCACGCTTGTAATCCCCGCACTTGAGAGGCAGAGACAGGAGGATGGCACAGGTTGGAAGCCAGCCGCGCTGGCTTAAGAGACCCTGTTTCCAAATAAAGATAGGTCTGAAAGCCGGGCGTGGTGGCTCACGCTTGTAATCCCTGCGCTTGAGAGGCTGAGACAGGAGGATCTCATGGGTTCGAAGCCAGCCTCAGCTACTTAGTGAGGCTTTCAGCAACTTAGTGAGACCCTATTTCCAAATAAAATACAAAAAAAAAAAAGGTCTGGGAGTATAGCCCGGAGGTAGAAAGCCTCTGGGTTCCACCCCCAGTACCACCAAAAAAAAGATAGGTCTGGGAGTGTAGCCCGGAGGTAGAAGGGTTTCCAGGAACCCCAGTATCACCAAAACAAAAAAAGTTATAGATGCATTATAACTATACATGAGTGGATTCATTGTGCCATATCTATGCATGCACAAAACATAAACTAATTCATTCCATGCCCCAGTACTTTTCATTTTTCTCCCCTCTCCCATCCGCTTCCACCTCGCAATGGTCTCCCTTCTATTTCCATAACATTCTCCCGATTTATCTCTAGCTTCCAGATATGAGAGAAAGCACATGACCCTTCACTTTCTGAGTCTGGCTTATTTCACTAAACATGATATTCTTCAGCTCCACGTTTTCCTGCAAATGACATAATTTTGTTCCTCTTTATGGAGAACTAAATGTTTATTGTGTATATACGCATCATTTTCTTTAGCCTTTCATCGTGGGCAGACACGATGATCTTAGCTATTACAAATTGTGCTGCTATAAACATGAGTGTGCAGCCGGGTGTGGTGGCGCACACTTGTAACCCAGCATCTGGGAGGCTGAGACAGGAGGATCGCGGCTCTCGGACAGCCTCAGCTACTTAGTGAGGCTCTTTGCAACTCAGTGAGACCCTGTTTCAAACTTAAAGGATAAAAAATAGAGCTGGGGGTATACTCAGTGAGACCCTGTTTCAAACTAAAGGATAAAAAATAGAGCTGGGGGTATAGTTCGGAGGTAGAATGCCCCTGGGTTCCATCCCTAGTACCGCAAAAAAAAAAAAAAACATGGGTTATGCATGTGTTGATATAGTATACTGACTTTAGTTCTTTGGGATAAATACTAAGGAATAGTATGCACCTAGTCTAACCTACTCATAGGGATGACCGTAATAGCTGGACACTGTTCTAAGTTCTTTTTTTTTTTTTTTTTTGGCCCAGCTATATATATATTCTCTCCCCATCCCTCCCTCCCATGCTTGGCTTAGTGGTTGACATCTAGTATTATAGCAATTTATCCAAAATTAAAAATGATAATCTCACATAACAGTTTCATTTGTCTGATACCAAGCTTTTGATGACTTAAAGATAACATTTCAAGCCGGGTGTGGTGGCGCACGCTTGTAATCCCCGCGCTTGGGAGGCAGAGACAGGAGGATCGCGCAGGTTCGAAGCCAGCCGCGCGCACTGGCTTAGGAGACCCTGTTTCCAAATGAAAATGTAAAAATAGGTCTGGGAGTGTAGCCCAGAGGTAGAAGGGCTTCCAGGAAGCCCAGTACCACCAAAAAAAAAAAAAAAGATAACATTTCAATATTTCTTTTTGCTTTCTTTCTTACCAGAGAATATTTTTTTTCTATTTTTTTAGGTGAAACTATTATATATTTATATATTTATTTTTCAGGAAAAAAAATCTATCCTAATATGGAAAATGGACTCTAGATACCCAAAACGATCTTGAAAAAGAACAAAGCTAGAAGATATATATTTTCTGATTTCAAACCATATAAAGCTACAATAATTGAAACAGTGTAGTACTGTTCTAAAGGCAGATATATAAACCATTGGAGTTAAATAAAAGCCTAGAGCTAAATTCTTCCCTATATTGTCAAGTTCTTGACGTATTATTTTACAATACTGTAAGGATTGCTACCATCACCATCCTTCTTGTAGGGATAAAATAAAAACTAAAAATAACTAGTCTAGGTCATGCAGTTTAGAGAAGAACCACATCTTGTTTTTTGGTACTGGGAATTGAACGGTGTTCTACCTCCAACTTATACCCCCAGCCCTTTTTATTTTATTTTGAAACAGCATTGCCACAGCTGCCTCCCTTGGAGTGCGCGTGACCCTGCACGCATGACGTGGCATGAAACCTCAAGGAGGAAAAGCCCTGAGGGAGCGTGGCCCCTGGTCAAACTACTCCTTGTTCTTAGATGTTCTTTTATAAGCTATTATCCTTTTGGTAATGATTCTATACTAATAGCTCCAGTGATGTAAAACGGGGTCCCAAAACTCAGGACTATGGGAGAAACTGAGTCCGTGGAAGATAAAAATTGTGGTAATATATGTCTGAGCCCTCAGACTCCCCCTGCCTTGCTCCAAGCTATAATAAAATCTAGTTATAGTTTAAGTGCTGTGAAAGCATTCAGGCTGCAGCAATTACAATGCAGAGTTCCTCTCTATCTTTGCCCTTGATTCTAATCATTAACCTATAGTAAAAGCCTTAAGAGTCAACTGAGGCCATTAGCCCTAAAACTACAAGAAAGGCAACCAGTGTCTCTGTTTACCTACTCTCCTTGTGATCCAGCCTGAATATAGGAAAGGTAAACTTTTTGTGTGACTTCAAAGCAGCCTAGTTGATGAGCAACCGATACTGCCCAATACAATAGAGCCGAGGGCCAGGAAGATTCTTGAGCCTTGCACCTAGTACGTGCCCTGCCCAGAGACAAAGAGGCACCACCTGGCTAAGGAAATAGTTACATCAGAACAAAAGACAGATATAATAAGTGTGCAGGTATGAAGTTTTGATGGCGATAAAGAAAGGAAATCTTGCAAGAATAAGAAAGCATTTGGTGTGAAGTAAAGTTTATCCTAAGATTGTCCCAAATGGGAAAGAAAGGATCAGGATAAAAAACAGGAAGGTTAAAAAGCAAGTTGCAGAAGGATTGTGGTATGAAGGTGGATTATTAAAAGAGGAGTAGGTTTCTAATAAGCCTACCGCTTGTGTGTTCCCAAGAAGAAAGTGCTCAGCAGCAGGTAGAGACTAGGGAAGTACATCTGATAATTAAATCTAAAAATTTCGTGTTGTTTTTTGGACACTGTCTGCTAAAAATGTATTGTGAGTGTTGTTTACAGCCAGGACCTGACAGACATTCATCGCAGTCCTTTGGATCGTCATAGACGTACACGGCCCGCACCCATCTGATTTCCCCATGCCAACTACATGGACTAAGCCCTAGGAACGGAAAGTTCCGAATGAGTTAAAAGAGATTCTAAAAACCGAATTCTCCAAAGCCCTGGGCGTGCCTGTCCCTTCTGGAATTTGCCTTCTAAAGCCGCCCATCTGCAAGGCCAAGGGATTGATTTTAATCACAAGACCAGTAATGTCACAGATCTTCCCTTTGTTTTGTTTACATGTCCTTCACTATTGTCCTTTGGTGTTTACACTCTTCTACTATTAACTTCACTGGGGAAGAATATAAAAAATCTTGGTTTTGGGAAATAAATTGTCAATTGCACGAGAGGAGGCAATTGTCCGTGTCAGTCATTTCAGATTTATCTCTCCCAAGTCCCGGGGATAAACCCCACATTTAGCGCCGAACAAGGACTTGAAGGAGTTTTACTTGGTAAGAGAGGGAAATCGCTGCAGAGAAGCCTCTTGCAGAAATCAGCCGAAGCCTTTGCCCCACCTTCCAAAAACGGGTTTCAGTGCTCCGACCAAGCTCGGTCCATCTCACAGCATCTCATTAAGTTTCTGAGGGTCTTGCTAAATTGCTGAGGCTGACCTCAAAACTGCAATCATCTTGTCTTAGCCTCCCAAGTACTGGGATTACAGGTATTCACCACGTGCCTGGTTCAGATTTTTAATGCTACGCTATGATATGAACACAGATTCTTCAGCAGTCCTCTGCCTCCTAGGCCCCAGACTTGTGCAGTGGACCCAGTTAAGTCCTTCCAGTGGGTCCTGATGAGATAACACACTTGCAACATAACGTCTCGACACGGGATGCACAGAAGTTCACCTGAGATCTTGATGTACCGCGCCTGCCCAGGTAAAGTAAATTACATTTCCTTGAAGGTAGAACAAAAGCATTAGATTTCTTATAAGGCGTCTCAGCCTGGCTCCGATGGGCAGCCAGAGTCGAGAGACATTCCCAGCAGATCTTGTTCCTGGAGACTCAATTGACCAGCCTAGGTGAAAGGTGCTATGGGACCAAAGAAAGAAGCTACAGGTGCAGAATTCCACCAAACACAATGTTGAGGGACTGACAGAAGCGTGGTCAATAACAAGATCCGTGGATCCTCAGGACTTGGGTCAGAGGGAGGGGCTTATATAGCGCTAGGGACAAAGGGGTCTTTCATCCAGGCCAGATGTAACTGGTTTGCCTTACACAAATATGACAAGATGGGGCATGTTTCTGGTATTCACGGTGTTAGGGTCTGACCATAATCCTCCACGTACCACTCTAACAGTTTTGTTTATATATACTGTATTAGTCTGTTTTCTGTTGCTACAAGAAAATATCTAAGTCTGTATATGTTATATAAGAAAGAGGTTTACTTAGCTCACAGTTTTGGAGGCTAAATGTCCAAGCAGCATGTCACTGGCACTGGCAAAGGCCTCTTTAGCTACATCATGTCATGCTGGGTGTCACTGTGGTAGGAGTGTGCAAGAGGGAGCAATCACACAACCAGACAGAAAGCCAAAGACCTTCAGGGGCCAGGCTTGCGTCTCTATAACAACTACTCCCACAGGAATTCAGTATATAAACCAACAGGAATCCTTCTGAGAGCAACGTCCACAAATGACCTAATCACCTTCCACGAGGCCCCACCTCTTAAAGGTTCCGCTGCCTCTTAATTCCACCACACTGGCGACCAAGCAACCAGCACCTGACCCTTTAGTCGACACACCCAGACCATCTTCACACCGAAGCACTACTAATTAGTATCCCCTATTATTAGTAGTATATCATGGTTTCAGAGTTCTGATTCATGGACAGAGTTTACAGGAGATGATAACTAATGGCCTACCCCTAGTTATAAAGTGTGGCTCTACTTCTGAGCAAACCCTTTGCTGAACTATATTCCAAAGTCCTTGGGAGTGGAGCACAGATAAGGATGGTTGTCAGAATCGATGGTCCTTCCCTCGTCTCTTCTTCCTTCTTTGGCACATTCCATTGCACTTGTGCTGTGATTGGGCAGCAAAGCATAGAAATGCCCAAAGCTGATCCCAGGTAATAACTCACAACTAACACAGTCTATTCATCTACGACCTGCACATGTGTGTGAGGACCCTCGCTCTTTGGTCCTTTTGAGACTTAGGGGTAGGAGTTCCCGAGGTCACATAGACCTCTCCTTCCCCCTCCATCATTCTCATCTCAATTCATTCCCCACTTCTCCATCCACCTGGGGTTGCCATAGTTAGTGAATAAAAACACAGGACACCCAGTTAAGTTTGCATTTCAGGCAAACAGTGATTAATTTTTATCTGTTGTTAATCTAGAAATCAAATGCGACCGGGTGTCTGGTATTTTATTTGGCGCCGCTACACTAACCAGCCATGAACATAAGTGCCACTAGACTTTCTAAATGGCAGGGCAAAAGCGGCTCTATCCAGCCCTGTCTAGGATGCAGGATGCCAAAAGACTTCTATTGAAGTCATCTCTGCCAAGCCAAACACAAAGCACACTTCCTGGCAACATACTCCCACAGGATGCTTGCAAATTTAAGACCTATGCACAAATAAAAGTGAGAAATTCTGCATTTTCTTCTACTGTGATTGCTTCTATCCCTGTTTACAGGCTATTCTTAATCAGTATTTTGTTTCTATCTTATTTTATTATCTACATAATAACATATATTTATTATCTATACATCTACATTTACTATCTAATAACATTATATATAATATTATCTATGTAATCTATATTTCATATTACTATTTTATACAATAAAACTGTTCAGACTTATCACCTTTCAAACTAATTTCTTTGCTCACTACTTCTTGGACTTTCTAGAGCCAATTTTGTTTGTTTTTCCAAAAATATATTATTTTAGTGAAACTTCCTTCTAATGAAAGTCTGCTGGAGGCAGGCTCAGTTTTTTAAAATATTTTTAAATGTCTCTATTTCATCTTCTTTTGAGCATACAATTCTATATCAGTGCTTATTTTTCTCCCAGGATCTCACTCAACGTTCCAGTGTTTCCAGCTTTGGTATTGTGGTTGAGAAGTCTGCCGTCATGCTGTCAATCTAATCGGTATCTCACTGAACCTACTTTTCATCTTTTATCTCTCAACAGATAAAGATATTTTCTTTGTCTTCCTAACTACATTCCAATAGATTTAGACATGAATTTAGTTAATTATACCTCGGAGTCACTGTGATTCTGAACCTATAGTGGTATCTTCCATGAATTCCAGCTACTTTCTGCCGTTGCCCATTTGTATATTATTTTCTCTTTCTATTCTCTTCCTCTGGAATTCCGACTGGATGTAGTAACATCGGCACATTGTCTTTTTAAACCTTCTTTATTTCTGTCTCTCTGTACTGCAATTTGGATAATTTCTTCAGATCTATCTTCTAGTTTACAATTATGTTTTTAGCAATGTCTTATCTGCTGTTTAATCTGAACATTGGATTTTAATTTCAATAATGCTATTTTCTATTTCTAGAAATTCTGTTTCTTTTTCAAATCTTCCTGATCATTTTAAAAGTATCTTTTTATGAACACTTTTTTTTTTTTTTTTTTTTTTGGTGTTCCTGGAAGCCCTTCTATCTCCGGCTACACTCCCAGACCTATTTTTATATTTTTATTTGGAAACGATCTCTTAAGCCAGCAAGGCTGTCTATGAACCTGCACGATCCTCCTGTCTCCACCTCCCAAGCGTGGGGATTACAAGCGTGTGCCACCACGCCCGGCTTATTAATACAGATTAATTGTACAGATCAGTGGGTTTTACTGTGACATTGTCATACATGCTTGTAACGTGCATTGATTACGTCCACCCTCCCTTTATCCTACCTCTCCCTCCCTTCTCTATCACTGCTTTCAAAACATTTTATTCTTTCTTCATGGTTTTGCTTTTCCCTTTCCTTTCTTTAGGTAATTTAATAATTAATTTTATATCTTCTATCCAATAGTTCCAATATCTGAAGTCCATGGGCATAAAACTTTGATGTTAATTGTTTCTACCAACTCAGGACAATTTGTTTCCTTAAGTGTTTTGTGATTCTGGATTTTGAGCTCAGGTTCAATGGGCTTTGTATGTGTGAATGTTGGAAAGCTTTCATGGAGAGAAGTCTGTTCAGAAGGAATTTTTGTTTGCTTGTTCCAGGCATTATAGTGCTTTATAATCTGAAAGCATATTAAATTAACTTCTTGCCTTGTGCTTTCTCAGATGATAAAGGTAGTACACGATTAGGAATCCCAATGGGAATATAGGAATATTTCCCATACTTATAATGTAGATCAAGATAGAAACATTCCTTATCTTCTCTCTTTTCTGTGAATGATTTTTTTTCAATCTCCTCTTCCACCTGACCTAGTCGTCATCTAAGGACCCAGACTTAGTGCAGAGGTTTCAGTTCCCACTCTTATCCCTCATGCAACTTCTAAAACTCAGCACTAGCTTTTCATGATTGACTGAAAGTTCAGTTTAGACGCGGCTCAGCACTAGCTTAATGTGTGTGCCACTTTTCTGTCTCCTTTTGTTTTTGTTTGTTTGTTTGTTTTTCTCCTCTGAAGCTTTTTCTAATTTTGCTCAACTATGCATATAAGATCATAGCTTTTTTTGTGTATGTATGTGTGGTACTGGGAATTGAACTGAGGAGTGTTCAGCCTCTGAGCTATACCCACCACTCTTAAATTTTTGGTTTTGAAACAGGATCTCAGTACTGGGGTTCCTGGAAGCCCTTCTACCTCTGGGCTACACTCCCAGACCTATTTTATATTTTTGAAACAGGGTCTCTTACGCCAGCGCGGCTGGCTTCGAACCTGCGCCATCCTCCTGTCTCCGCCTCCCAAGCGCGGGGATTACAAGCGTGCGCCACCACGCCCGGCACTGAGAGTCTTTCTAATCATTAAGGCTGGTCTTAAACCTGTAATTCTCCTGTCTCGGCCTCCCAAGTACTTGTATTATAAATGTATTCCACCATGCCCGGCTAACATCATATATTTTATGCAGAATTTCTTAGTGTTTCATTCCATCGTTACTAGAAAATAGAGTCCCAACCTACACTCTCTAGTTCACTCGTGGAGGTTCATTGCATTAAGAGGTCCTGAAGTCCATAAACCAGTGAAGCCTTTAGTCAGTACTTCTTATAGTTTTTGTTGACCCTGTAACATTTTGTGCAAATAATACTTATCTTCAAGAGCTAGTAATTCCCGGAACGTTCTTTAGAGAACTCTAGAGTAATGATTTAAATAGTAATAGTAAGTGAAAGTCTGGCTGCTAATAGAGGACTTTCTTTATGAACCTGGGGCATTGCCAAGAAAAACTTTGCAAATGAATTGTCTTTGCATTCCTGCGGGTTGTGAGAATTTGGAGCTTTTTTTAGGCTTGGGGGTGCTGGATTTTGTTTTGCTTTGGGTCATAAGTGGGGCCAGAGGCACTGTGTAGGTGTGCACCCAGCGCACACAACTAATGTTATCTTTTTTCAGAAGCAAGGAAGGAAAGGGAGTGCCTTCCATTCTAGCCCTTATTTCCATACCCAAAAGTTTCCATGGTATCATTCTGGGTTCTGAGACTTTCCAAACCCAGTGTCATGCGGACAATTTGGTGGAACAGTTGTATAAAATCTGTTCTGCCATTTTTGAATGAGGAAACTTATTATATTTATTTTTAGACCATAAAACGTCTATTTTTCTGACAGCTCAGGAACAAGCGACATTGAAATAGAACTTTACGTAGAGTTACTTCTGATTGAAGAACAGGAGTTAAACTAGCTCTCCAAAAGTTTAAAAAAGTTTAAATGAGCTGCCTAAACAGAACACAGTCCTACACAATGTTCAATTGAGTCATGGTGAGTCAATATGGACATGTCACACAATTCTTTCACTCTAGAGCACAGATATTCCAAGTACTGCTGGAACAAGCTTTTTCTAAATTGTAGGGTTACATAGTTAGGGAAATTCATTCTATGGATATTTTCCAGGACAAGGGGAAAAGGACATTGCTCTGGAACTTAATATAATGGAATGTTAAATTTAAAACTTACATAGGACATTAATAGAAAAAAACATGTAACTTTATGGTGGTTTGTGACAGTTTGGGTTTCAGTATGGGTTTAGCAGACCTCCGTGGATATGAGAACCACTGAGATCTGATAAATTTTTTATCCAAATATTGTATCTGGGATGTGATCTTCTCTTATAAAAAGGTGCTTAGGTCAAGCTCATAGCTGAGTGGTTGTATTTGTTAACACAGAGTCATCCCTGATGACTGTGCCCTAAACAGTTCAACCTTGAGTGACATAGTGTTCTGGTTATAAGTAAGTCCTCTAAGAACCACTCATGAGGCCGGGCGTGGTGGCGCAGGCTTGTAATCCCCACGCTTGGGAGGCTGAGACAGGAGGATCGCACAGGTTCGAAGCCAGCCTCAGCTACTGAGTGAGGCTCTCAGCAACTTAGTGAGACCCTCTTTCCAAATAAAGTATAAAATAGGTCTGAGAGTATAGCCTGAAGGTAGAAAAGTCCCTGGGTTCTACCCCAAGTACCACACACACACACACACACACACACACACGCACACAAATAGGGCTGGGGTATAGCTTGGAGATAGAATGCCTCTGGCTTCCATCCCCAGTACTGAAACAAAACAAAACAAAACAAAACAAAAAAACCACAAAAGAACCTCTCATGCCTATGAGAGGTATATTTCAGTCAGTGTCAGGACAGAAAGCTCTATGGCTAAGTGTCTCTTGAAATTCTACCCATTTTCCAAAGTAGCCAATGCAGTAGTCCTTCATGGGACTTGTCCATCATGGCAGAAGGCTATCCTGTTAGGAAACAGGACTTTCTTATCGGGATAAATCTTGCATTTGAGACTCCCACTCAAGCTGCAGTTCCAGAAAGCCATCAGGTGGGGTCACCAAAATGCCTTTTGGATGAACAGCCACTGGCTTATGAATTAGGCTGAGGACTTGAGATCAGATTCCAATCAAATAGATGTACCAGCCGGGCGTGGTGGCGCACGCTTGTAACCCCCGCGCTTGGGAGGCGAAGACAGGAGGGTCGCACAGGTTCGTAGCCAGCCTCGCTGGCTTAGGAGACCCTGTTTCCAAATAAAAATATAAAAATGGGTAGTAGCCTGGAGGTAGAAGGGTTTCCAGAAACCCCAGTACCACCAAAAAAGAAAAAAAAAAAAATAGATGTACCATTTCTATTTCATAATGGAATTTTCTCACTTCAAGGGTCTTCTGTTCAAAGAGAATCAAATGGGTTGCCAGTCCAGAGTGTCACAGATTTTTCTCTAGTGAGACAATCTGTCCCTATTAAAGCTCAAAAATAGGGTTGAACTGTTCAGCCATGGTGGGACGTCTCAAAGTGCAGAGATAAAGACCAGAAAACACTAATAGAATCTCACTGCCCAAAACTCCATCTGTGAGATTGGTGCTATAGTTTGAAGGTATCCCTCAAAAAAGCATGCATTGAAAACCAAAAGCAATGTGGGGAGGTGGGACTCTAGGCTCCTCCATCTTGCACTCCTCACCTCTGCAACTGTAAGCCATACATTTCTGTCCTGTATACATCACCCAGTCTCAGGCATTTTGTTATAGTAGCACAAAATGGACTAAGGCAACCAATTAAGGATGCATGTAACTTCCCAGGTCCAAGTGTTAGTGCTCCCTAGGCTGCTTCTGGGACTTCTCATCTCCTCGAGCACAGTAGACATCTGGCTCCCTGCCTCGTAAAGTATCACAGATGCTTTAGGGGAAATGTCTGCCTGTGACATGCTAAAACAAACCAGATATACGTATGTGGACTCTGTGGCTCACAGCTATAGGGTTAGCAGTATGTCTTTGGCAGTTGTAGAATACCTCAATGAGCTGCTGCTCAAGTCCCCCTAAGGAAAGATGCTTGGAAGGTGGAGCCGTGGACTGTCTTCTGATGCAGGGTCCAGCCTTCTATGGAGAGCATTGTCTGGCAGCATCCAGAACAGGGTAAATAGCTTTCTTAGTGGGAGCCATTCTTAAAAGGTCACAAATTTAACAGAATACTTGAAACTCAATGAGCTGTTCATATTATGTTAGAGGTTGAAACTATTTCTAGAGAGCTCACTGTTCCCACAACAAGAGTAAAAATGTACACCGGGCGTGGTGGCGCACGCTTGTAATCCCCACGCTCGGGAGGCTGAGACAGGAGGATCGCACGGGTTCGAAGCCAGCCTCAGCTACTTAGTGAGGCTCTCAGCAACTTAGTGAGACCCTGTTTGCAAATAAAATGTAAAGAAAGGTCTGGGAGTATAGCCCGGAGGTAGAAAGCCTCTGGGATCCACCCCCAGTACCACCAAAAATAAATAAATAAATAAAAATGCACTACATGCCCTGCAAATGTCTTCAACCACTTCCCAAAGAAAAACAAAGAGGCAGTAGCAGTATCAGAGGCCATGTACTTTATGCCTCTGTTTTGACTACCATGGACTGAAAATAATAATAATGATAAATTAAAAACTGATCTGCTATGTTGAGGCCTCTTGTTTCCATATTTTACTTTAAGGGCACACATGTATTGCCTAAAAATACAACAGTATGCCTAGGTTAAAGGAGTAAAGCTGAGGTCAGCACATGTTGGCCGTGATGAATGTTTTGGGTAAATGGATGAAGGAATGGACAGATGCTTATGTACTCATAAGGCACGCCTCTCCTAGTCATTCTTTAGGTGAGATACTCAAACAATCTAGCCGAATCAGAGACGGATGGAAATTAGTATGGGGAGAAGGGCAAAATTATAGTTCTAGAGCATAAGAAAATCTTGCCTTAGTCAGTTTATACCCCAAATTCAGGAACCCTGGTGCATCCTTAAGTCTCAGAGCAAAGTCTGACCCTGGGTCATTTCAACTAACTGACCATCTTATTTTGCTCTTCCTCACGCAGCGCGAGGATACATGTTCATACTACTTGAACGATAACCTCCACCCATCAGATCAGACCGAATTTCTTGCTTTTTGTATGTTGAGGATGCGAAACAATAACCACGGTTGTTCTTCCAGAACTTGCTAACAATGGCTACACTTTTACTCCGCTAGAGCTCTGTGCCAGAAGAAATGTTAAACAAAAAGTCTTTTCCCCCCCTTGTTAAGTGCAGAATCACATAGAACAACACGATGGGCATTTTTATAGTTGAGCATAAGAATTTGAATAATAATATTTTGCATCTTTAAAACTTATCTTCATTGACTCAAAAGATGCTTTTACTTGGGAAAATTTAATTGTCACCCAGAGTAAATATTATATTATCTGTCATCTAACCTTTCTTTATACTACCCGGAAGAACTGTTAATACTCCTGAGTTGACTTAACTTTTAACATATCAAAATTCATGGAGCAATTATTTCTAAATACTGGGAATACAAGAGATTGAATTTTGCCTACTTTTCTGTAATTTCGAATAAGCAATTTTTGGAATCATTAAGAGTGAATGTTATTTTACCAAAAAATCAAAATGTAATTTCTGCTCCTGCTTTTTCATATTTTCCAAATTTTCTATAATTAGCAGAGCACATGCTAATTTTTAATGTGAACAATCACTCTGTTTTCTTTTCTTTTCTTTTCTTTTTTTTTTTTTTGCGGGTCTGGGGATGGAACTCAGAGGCATTTGACCTCTGAGCTACACCCCTTGCCCTATTTTTTTTATTCTTTATTTCGAAACAGAGTCTCACTGAGTTGCAGAGGGCCTCACTAAGTAGCTGAGGCTGTCCACAAAACACGATCCTCCAGTCTCAGCCTCCCAAATGCTGGGATTACAAGCTTGTGCCACCATGCCCGGCAAGGCATTCACATTTTAAAAGAGGTGCTTGTGAACTCTTTCACTTACAACAGTGGAGGAAGGGAGAGAAATCCTTTGAGCCACCTGCCTCATCTTTAAATTAATAAAGCTACCAGTTCAACTCCTCAGAGCCAATATCTTTGGAAAGGTTATCAATTTTTTTTTTTTTTGAACTGGGAATTGAATGGGAGAGAGGGTGTTCTACTTCTGAGCTACACCCCCTAGCCTTTTTCATTTTGAAACAGGATCTCACTAAATTGCTGAAGCTGACCCCCAACCTGCAATCTTTCTGTCTCGGTCTCCCAAGCAGTGGGATGACAGGCATGCACCGCCATGCCAGTCTCTAACAATCCTGGTAAATTCAAGACTGAAAGCAGCAGGGGGCAGGATTTAAGCAAGCCTCCGAGTCCAGGCCAATGACCCCAAAGCCAGCGTGGGGCCATGATATTTTCCTGTAATTACACAGCTGGTCAAGGATCATGGATGGCATTTTGGCACAAAAGCCTGCAGTCCGAGGGTCCCGGGCAGAGCCAGGGCTTCCCTTTGACCCCTAGTGTCAGGTCACTTTCCAACTCATCCTCCCTCCCACCTGTTCAGCGTGCACTCCAGTGACCCCGTGCCCATGGCAGGGGGGAGGAGCTGTGCGTGACGCGCTCTGAGCTGGCGGGGGTGTCCGTGATATGTGGAACAGTTGCAGAGGCTGGTTATTATTAGTGCCCTTGGTAAACAGGAGAGCTGCTTACACAAGAATGAAATCAGCTGTTTTTATCCTGGGGTAAGTTCCAAGGATGACTGTCATCTCTCTCTTCCCAATTTGATGTGACTCCCTGCAACTTGGAAACCATTTCTCCTGCGCCTAATCTCTGCAGCCCATCTGCAGCAGCCACACACACGACGATAACAACAATGACCATACTAATACAGCAATAACAGCTCTTGGAACTACCATTCCAGGAACATTTCTAAGACTTCACAGACAGTGTAACTTTCCTTACAACCAGCCTTTGATGGAGGGTCTCTCTATGAAGATCCTGAAGCCCAGAGATGTTAGGTCACTTGCCTAAGACCTCCCAGCTGATAGGTGGCAGGGCTGGGATTCGAACCTGGAGCCTGTGGTGTTTGTAATAGTTTAATCACTTTGTCTCATTCAGCTTTGCTTTCATAATGAGCCTGAGAAGCTTGAGTTCCATAATTCAGAGTCCAAACTCCCCAGTCTGGGAGTAAGGGACTTTCAAACTCTGACCTCATCCTACGTAACCAACCTGGTTTCTGACTTCTCTCATGTATGGAATCACCTCTCTGGCTAGGTGGAGCTCTTCAGTTCCCCCTGTATTTGCATACACTCAAGATCCTCACAGATTCCACTCTTTTCTTCTCTCCTTCCTCCTCCCGGCTCCTTCAGCTCAGTGAAGCACCTGCCTTCCCAGCCTATCTCTTGTGTCTGGGACAAAGCTGTACAAAAACATATGCACAAAAGACACTTAGTTCTCCATAATTTACTTTATCTTCTCACTTCCAACTCTCTGTGGTTCCCACATTTAGAAACCTTTATCTGGCCCCAGCAGGCTGGCTTAGTATCCGGACCTTCCTCCAGGAGTTAAATTGGCAAAACTCTATATCTATTTTAGCAAAATAAATTGTAGTCCCTTCAAAGCCTGATGCCTTTAAGATTCTCTGGACAAACAGATTAAGAAACTCTCCAGAATTTGATTGAACTATCCCTACACAAACCTTTCAATATCTGCCTGTTTGTTTTGGTTCCTGGCTTCCTCCACTGATGTCCCACTGTAACCCACATTGCAAGCCCCTCTCCTACCTGCCTGCTGTCTCCTGGTTTGGTGATTCTCTGCCTTAAGTATGCACTTAAGTCACCTGGGGATTCCAATTACGAAGGCCTGGATTGGGCCTGCAATTCTGTCTTCTAAACAAGCTTTTGGGTGATGCCAGTGCTGCTGGTCCGTGCACCAAACTTTGAGCAAACTCAACATAATGCTAGCTCAGCGTGGGAAAGCCAGCTCTGCTTCCCTCTGTGCTGGGTGGCACCCAATGGTGAGGCTTTCCACAGGCCATGTCCTCTTCTGTCTCACCCTGATGCACCCAGGGAAGGCCTCTCCTGTGAAAAACTTTGCAATCCCGTCTGCCACCTTGTTGTGCTCTGGATCTGAAATGTCCCCCAAGACTCAGGTAAAGACTTACTGTAGCAGTGCTCAGAGTCAGGGCTCTGGGGAAGGGGCTGCATCATGAGGGCTATGTGGGTTCATCCATTTGGTGGATTATTATTTGAATGGACTATTGGAAGGTTGTGGAAACTGTAAGAGCAGGACTTAGCAGAAAGTCCTTTAATGGCAAGCCCTTGGGGACTCCATCTTGCTTCTGGACACTGTTCTCTCTGCTTCCCGTCTGCCGTGAGCTGAGCAGCTTCCCTCTGCCACACCCTTCTAGAAGCTGCGATGCTTCGGCCTTGGAGATGGCTACCTATAAACTGAAACCTCTTAAATTGAGAGACAAAATAAATATTTTATTCTTTAAGTTGTTTTTCTCAGGTCCTTTGTCCCAGCAGTGAAAAGCTGATTCAAACAAAACTCGTGCTTTCTCCTCCTGTCATCTCACAGCCTTCTCTCTCAGCAGCCCCCCCTCACTTTATCTGTGGTTTATTTTTCTACAGATTCAGTTGCCCTCATCAACTATGGCCTGAAAATACTAAGTGGAAAATTGCAAAATCTAATAATGCAAATGTTTTAATTTGTGTGCCTTTTGAAAAGCACGATAAAATCTCTGCCTTCCCCCTGGGGATGCCCTTGTCCAGTGCATCCAGGCTGTATACGCACCTGCCTGGTAGTCATTTTACTAGCAATATGGGTTATCCCATTGACCGTGTGGTATCACGGCACATGTGTTCAAGTGATGCTTATTCTACTTAATAATGGCCCAATGCGTAAGAGTGGCGAGGCTGGAAACTCAGATATTCAAGGAGAAGCTGTGAGGTGTAAAGTTGCAATGTACAGGTTGAACCTTTTTATGGGGCTGTTTCTTGAGGGCGGGGGAGAGCGGGGAGTTGGGGGCTTTCCGGGCAGGTAGGTTGTTGTTTCTTAAGCAGTGGTCCGTATCGAAGTTCTTGGAACTCAGCAACACCTGTGTCAAGAATTGGGTGACAGATGTGTTTGCGGTTGTACGCATCAGCCAGGGTAGTTAGGCCATTGTTGTTTAACTGCAGTTACATGCATCAGCCAGCTGGAACTTTCAGGGGTGGGGGGCTGCCCCCGTCCCTGCTCCGACCAAACATGAGGTGCTTCCTTTAAGTGAAAGGTAAATGTTTAGCACAGGCATAGGCATATACGTACAGAAAAACCATAGTACCTTATAGATAGGATTAGGTGCTATCATCCATCTCAGAAACCCACTAGGGATCCTGGAATATATCCCCCTTCAGATAAGGGGGATACTCTATTTTCTCTCCGCCCTCTGCCTCTGACCCTAAGCCAAGAACCTTCTGTATAATTCGTTTGGTTGGAAGAGCTCCCCACTGAACAAACACAGTGGGTGTTTCCTGCTACCCAGAGGTTCTGTGATTATAATAATAACATCCGCACACATTTTTAACCAGTCTCAGGGCTGCTCACTGCCGTGGGACGTGTGTACCTCAGAGAGGGGCAACACGTGGGAAGAAAATCAGAAGAAAAGCTCAGAACATTCTGTACTTTATGTTTTATTTACAAAAGGCTTTGATTATTTATTATAAGCATCATTATTCTTCCATGTAATCACAGGAGAGAAGGAAATATACAATTGAGGCCGAGGAATGTTAACGGAGCCCTGGGGACGCCTTCAGGGGCTGGAGATCAGCCCCAACAGGACTGGTGCAGACACAGGAGCGGAGGACTCCATCTACCATCCCCACCATCTCCGACTGGGCCGCCCACGCCTCGCCTGGCAGCCAGCAGGGCTCCTTGTGAGCTCCTCTTGATCCCACCCAGACTCTAAAACTTTTTTTTTTTAATTTCAAGGAACCTTTTAATAATCTGAATCTGAGGAAAGGGAGGGCCTCTGCCGGCCCGATTGCACAGGTAAACGCTGTCTCTGTAAAATCTGAGGCTTTCCAAAGGAATGCAAAGGAGACTCTGGATTAAAAACAACCCATCTGCAAAGAAACTGTCTAAAAATGAGAAGTAGAATCATTTAGTTCAGAGGACCAAAAAGTTTAGGTTCGCATCCAGACCCGCCATCCCTGGGATGTGAATTTGGGTACCTCGTGTGACCCCTCTGAAGTGGTGCTACGTAGCAAAGACCGAGAGGAGTGAA
Organism: Muscardinus avellanarius; assembly: GCF_963383645.1. Classification (NCBI taxonomy): domain Eukaryota; kingdom Metazoa; phylum Chordata; class Mammalia; order Rodentia; family Gliridae; genus Muscardinus; species Muscardinus avellanarius. Next base: position 9,677,958 of record NC_137795.1, read on the forward strand.
ACGCATAAAGGATGCAGGCAAGCAGTAAAGAGCAGAGGGATGTAGGGCTCTGCTTTGGGACGCTGCAGGGGTATCTAAAATAGGAAGCTCCTTTCTCAGAAGAAGAGACAGCTGTGTCTGTTTCAGTCAGCTTCTCACCGCTGCAATCTAAAGACCTGACCAACACAAAAAACTTTGGGGAAGAAAGGGTTACTGAGACTTGGAGAATTGGAGGTTTCCATCCATAAGGCTGGTTTCAGTCCAACGCATAAATGGCGGTGGTGGTGGCAGGGTGGGTGGAGGGGCACTACTTTTGCATCAAGGAGGCCAGAAGCAAGGGGAAGGGATGAAGGTCCCCAAGGCCACAGCCCGAGTGACCTTCCGCTTTCAGGAACACCTTACCTGCCCATATTACCACCCAATAAATCCACTCAAGCTATTAATCCATCCTCTGGTGAGATTAGAAGCCTTGTGATTCAATTATTCCACCTCTGAACATTTTTGCATTACCGATACGTGAACTTTTCCAGAGAACAATCTCTCTCCAAACCAGAAGAGCGTCTGTGTCCAGGCAGGGGTGGCCTTGTCTCCCTTGTCCTTCTGATGGCTGCTGGCTGCTGGCTAGCTGACAGCAGGGTCATCTACCCCACTCAAGGTTGGCCTGGGACAGAGCCACATGCGTTCCTCGACACCCCAGGAAAAAAGCACCAGTGGTCAGACTGTCCTCGGCAGCTCCAAGGAACTGAGGGCCCAAGGCGGTGGAGAGATTGTCTTACCAGCACTGCAGTCACGTTCTTGGTAAAAACGCAACCTAAGGACAATTGTATTTCTACACCTAAAAACTTTTTAAACTGTTTTGAGTTGGAGGGTTAAGGCTTCAAAGAACATAATGACTGGCTCTTTACCTCCCTCGTCTCTGCTTCTGGTGCGTCTGTGAACAAGGCCTCAGACTGTGGGTGGAAATTCAGGAAGGGCGCTGCCAGTGCATTAGTGTGTACCTGGAAACCAGCCTGGAGAGCTCTGGAAGCTCTGCCAAGATGAAATAAATAGCATGTAGGCTCCCTTTGAATCTCAACTTGAAAATGGCACCATAAATCTTTGAATTAAAAGACCTCAGAATATTTTAAATCATTCGACAGGGTTTACTAGAAAGAAGTTGTGACAAGTAAATGAGGCAAAACTTACTTGAGGAAGATCACAGATGTGAGTGTGAAAGGAAAATAGAGGAGATATCTTCACGAGTGTCTCGGTCCCTTTGTGCTGCTATAACAAAATACCACAGCCTGGGTTATTGATAAAGAACTGAAATCGATGCATCATAGTTCTGGAGTCTGAAAGTCCAAGATCAGGGCACCAGCAGACTCAAGTGTCTGGTGAGATTCTGGTTTCTGCTTCAAATGGAGCCTCCTTACTACCTCCTTTGAGGGACAAATGCTGTCATTAGGAAATGAAGGCTTTAGGTAATTGGGCCATGAGGGTGTAGCCCCCAAGAGTGGGATTAGTGCCCTCATACGAAGAGACACACACTACCCAGTGTGGTAGCGCACACTCGTAATCCCAGTACTTGGGAGGCTGAGACAGGAGGATCACAGGTTTGTAGCCAGCTTCAGCTATTTAGTGAGGCACTCCTCAACTTAGTACAGTCCTGTTTTAAAATACAGGATAAAGATAGGGCTGGGAACCTAGCAGCCTAGATGTAGAATGCCCCTGGGTTCCATCCCTGGTGCCACACACACACACACACACACACACACACACACACACACACACAAAAGACACACAAGAAACAATTTGTATTGTGTAATGATAGATCTGGCTATCATTGCCAACACAAGCCAGGAAGGAAGCCCTCACCAGACATGAATCTGCCAGTACCTGGATCTTGGACTTGTGCAAAATTGTAAGAAGTACATGTGACTTGATTAAGCCACTCTGTCTATGATGTTTTATTACAGCACCTCAAACTAAAATAATAAGATTTTTTTTAAGTGAGCCATGGCTGAGGAGGTGGGTAAGTCTCTCTTACAGCTGTGCTTGTTTGAGGCCACCCCCAGCCACTGACTGATGCCCCTAGAGACTCCAGCTTGCCTTCACACAGCTAGCTTTCTTCCTTCTTACCTTTCTTCTTTTTATTCCTCTCTTTCTTTCTCTTAGGCTTATATTTCTGGATCCATGGGCATTGATCTGGTTCAAAACTTTCTCCTTCCAGTCATCAACCCCCTTTTTTTTTTTTACACTAGAGCTATAAATAAAGAAGTAGACAAGTAGGCGAATGGACTTGCTCCGTCTTGATGCAAAATACACACCTAAGCGGTCCTTTCTCATGCTGATACGGATTTCTTCTTTAAAAGATACTCAGGGCACTCTAGACTGAAATGTAATCTTTTACTGTGATTGCTCTGTCTTGAGCAGAAATGCTCATGATTATCATCTTAGTTAGTAAATTGTCCTTGATTTTCTCTGCACACATTGTCTGGTTATTTTGTAATGCTCCTGGCACCTGACCCTGTTGGTACCCTGCCCCCCCTCCCCCCCCCGTGTGGCCTTACGACCTACCAGTGCTCACAGCATCACACATTTCTCATTCAGCTAATGGCATCATCTTCAAAGAACAATTTGGAGTCATCAGATCACAGCCTCCCGTCACAGCCTGTGGGTATGGTCTGTGCTTTGGAGTTGGACATGTTTTAGAAAGCAATATTTGAAACTCAGCTCATCTGGAAAAATGACTCTAGTAACCGTAGATGAAGGCATCAGAAAACTTAATTTGAGGAGGTGGTAACTGAGGAAAGTCCTGCATGGTAGTCGATCTGCGGGGAAGTGTTCCGGGCTGCAGGAGCGGAAGGTTCAAAAGCCCGGAGATGTGAGCAGACCTGATATGTGGGTGTAAATGGGACATAACAAGTCAGGAAGTAGGGGAGACGAAGTAGGAGAGGTAGGAAGGTCAGATGACGTAGGGGATTATGGGCCCTGGAGAAGAGTTTGGAAGGCATTGATTTACAGAGTGTGTGTGTGTGTGTGTGTGTGTGTGTGTGTGGTGTCTTGCTGGGATTGAGCTCAAGGGTATTTAGCACAGAGCTACATCCCCAGCCCTAGGGTTTAACTAAATTATCCAGGCTGGCCCTGAATTTGCAATCCTCATGCCTCGGTCTCCCAAGTAGCTGGGATGACAGGCTTGGGCCAGCATGCCCAACTAATTTACCTTTTTAAAAGACTGCTTGGAGCTGGGTATAGGAAGACTGGATGAAGGTCAAGACTGGCGGCAGGGCAACCAGGTGCGAGAAGATGATGGTCATAAATCATGACAGAGGGTTAGGGTAGATTTTGAGGGCAGAACCAATAGGGCTCAATTAGTATTCGTTAATGGAGGTTAAAATAAAGAGGAGGCGAAGATGATTCCTAAGCAGCTGGGGAAGGGAGGAGAGTAATGTCTCCCAGGAAGAAAGAGGAAAGCAGCCTCTTTGCCTCTGAAGTTTATTTATATGGGATGATTTGAGCACGTTCTTGTGATTTGGGAAGTCCACAAGGGGACAGTGGGACACAGTTCAAAGCCCATTTGCCAGGTTAGAGGCTGATAAAGCAGATCTTTAGAGGGGAGCTTTCAGGAAGGGACAGGGGGTAGGAACTACAAGTTCCCTTTGCAACACATTGTGTTTGAGATGCTTTAAAAAACATACAAACGGAGAAGCTGAAATAATGTAAATGACATCATAATATAGTGTAATAATAATATAAAAACATATAACTAATATAGCAACCATTAATAAGCACAAAGATCTTCATGAAGATGTCTGTGTTTTGTGCTCAGCCTTGGAAAATAAACAGGCACTTCTAGTGTCTCCAACCCCAGAAATTTAGACAAGGTAAAGGAGACTTACCCAGAAGTTAGGTCATTTGCCCAGGATCTCACAGCGGGTAGGTAGGAGCCAGGCCATAGAATCAGGGCTTAAAATTCCAAGACCTGTGCTTTCCCGCAGGCAGGCGTACCAGCACTGGGTTCCTTGGGGAAGGGCTTTCAGACCTCTCTCTGAGGCTATTGTGCAAATCCAGAGTAGATTTTGTGGAGGTAGGGCTCCTCGGGAGGCCGCTAAGCTGCTTTGAGGCTCATTCCCTGGGCAACCTCAATCCCTTCCTAAGAGAGAAAAAGAAGATTTTTCCCCCTCCAAAGGCTAATGAGATTTTCACCTTCAGTTTAAGTTTATTAAATCTGAAAAGCTTTCAATTTGAGAGCAAAGATTGATTCTGCCCTCTGTGTAGCTCTTAGGGATTTTTTTTTAAAAGTTGACATTACCTGAGCTTCAAAAAAAGGGAAAAAAACCTCAAATGCACTTGTGAAGAGGAGGAGAAAGAAACTGTTTAGCTTTCAGGTTGCAGAAAGCAACTGCCAGCAAGTGCATTAAGGCCCCTACCTGGGATGATTTAACCTGTAACGATTTCCTTAAAAGCTCCTGGAAGCCTGCCTGTTGGAAAACAGTGAATCCTGTCATTACTCAAACTGAGAATGGGCCCTGATTCCATCTTCCGAAGGCAGCCAAGCAGCAATAATAGCAAATAAAGATGGATGTCAGGGCTGGGAGCACCAGCTAAGGTCTCCAGAGGGAGAGGGATACCGCCCCGGGAAGAGCGAGAAGGTCGGACTTGCTGTCTGCTCCTTCACTTTCACAGGACGTGCGAGTGAGTTCTTGTGATCTTGGGGGCCGATAAAAGGGCACAAGGGCGCGCTTTATTCCCAGGAGGGATGGCAAACACCACACTGAGCAGCCTTTAAAACTTAAGGCCAAAAGAACATTTCTTTTTCAAATTCCTCTGGGGACACAATCTAGAGTTCCATTCCCTGCCTCTGTTTTTCTCCTGTTTTTCTCCCAGATAATTTCAAAGAGGAAAAAATAAATAAATAAACAAGTAAATAAATAAATAAGTAATCTGTCTCCTCCAAGGAAGACACTGTGTTGCTGTGCGCTAAGCTAGACCAGGGCTTAGTTTTGCCTTTTTCTCCTTCAATCTTGTCTTTTGAGTTATATAAGATCAGCGGTTATACCAAGGGCTCTTTTTCTTCATTGAGTTTTCATCTCGTTGCAGTTTGTGAACAGTTGCAAAAACGCGTCTGGCTCACTGGTGCTGGGATCGCCAGAGCGCTGCCCACTGAACCAGCCTGAAGATTCTGGAAGTCTCCAAAATCTTTCTGTCTCCTCCTCCCTGTTTTCTCAAGAGAGAGAAAGAGGAATCCTGACTGTTTTCTGGGTGACAGGTCACACCCTAGCCTCACCAAGAACTCAAAGCTCAAGCAGCTCTGCAAATTGTCACTTGAACCGAGGACAGCTGTGGGACAGCTGTGCACGGTGATGCCTCGTAAGAGGGACTGGAGAAGGCTCTGGTTTATTGATTTCCATCCAGCCTGCAGCAGCTAAGCTTATATGGTTTTTTAATTATTTGTTTTCACTTGGATTATTTTAAAATAACTATATACATAGATATATAATTATTTGGGGAGTATTGTGGTACTGGGGATTGAACCCAGGGGCATTCTACCTCTAGGCTACACCACTAATCCTATTGTATTTTTTTTGTTTTAAAACAGGGTTTCACTAGGTGGCTGAGAGTTTTGCTACTTGCTGAGGCTGGCCTTGAATTTACAATCCTCTCATCTCAGCCTCCCACGTACAGGGATTATACATAGGCCATGCTGTCTGGCTCTATAGATATACTATTCAATTAGAAGCCTAGCAGTTCCAATCCTAAGTGAGCACCTGTGCTTTTATAAAGGAGGAAGAGAGTTTACTGTGGCCTCCTCGGCAGCTTGGAATTTTCTCTTTGCACCAAATCGACTACCTAATTAACACAAAGACTGTATTGTTCTGCAGGTGCTTTCCGGGCATTCTGGCTTTTTTTTTTTTTTTTTTTTTTTTGATTGGGACATTACAGGATCCAGTTCTGTTATCCCTGCTTCCTAGATGGGTAAAACGAGGTTTGAAAAGGGGCTAAAATTAGGACAGAAACCCAATGTTAGTCTTTAGTTTTTAATTTTACTTTTGTCTTCATTACACCAGATCAGCCAGGAGTATCTTCAGCTTGTCTTAAAATTCTTATTTATTTATTTATTTAGAGTACTGGGGATGAAACCCAGGGGTATTCTATCTCCAAGCTACACCCCCAGCTCTATTATTTTATTCTTTATTTTGAAACAGGGTCTCACTGAGTTGCAGAGGGCCTCACTACGTAGCTGAGGCTGTCTGCGAACCGGGATCCTCCTGTCTCAGCCTCCCCATTGCTGGGATTACAAGTGTGTGCCACCACACCTGGCTCTTAAAATTCTTGAATGAGAGATATAATAAGCCTCTTTTTAAAAGTTCATGCTAATAGCAGGGTGGACTGTCTCATTCCTTAACAGGTAAAGTGTCTGATTGCAAGTTTGAAAACTATTATATTTATAAAGACTAAGAGAGAGAAGATAGTGTATGGTTCATCAACCAAAGAGAGCAGATAGCCAGGGAGATGAACTATCAGCATTGAATGAGCAAATTACTAAGTGCCCAGCGAGTTACTAAAATATAGCATCGTTTTATTTTAAAAACACAATTGAGATTAAAACTATATCCCATTTTAAAAAATGTAAATATTAGCATATGCACAGAAAATAATGTAGAAAAATATACTCCATGTTTAATGTCTAGGAAAGACAAAAATAAAGCACATTATAACATCTCTATGCAACCAATGGAGACAGGCCATGTTTTCTATTTCTTACTTGTTCATTTATGTTATAGTGTTATTGATGTGATGTATTCATACATGGCAGTAAGATTCAGAGTGGCACGTTTACATGTGACTCATCTCTTGGTGTGTTTCCCTTCTCCCACCCCACCCCCTGGCCCCCTCCCTCCCCACACATGCCAGTGACATGGGTGGCGAAACCTTCATATATGAACAGAACATTATTTTTCCCCTTCCTCTAACCTCTGTTATTCCCACTCCCTCCTCCCTCCATTTTCCCACTGGCAGAGACATATTTTTAAATCCCAGATCCTCACCTTACACAGTGCAATTGGGGACAAAGTTACTTCTCTGTGCACCTCATTCTCCTCACCTGACAAATGCAGATAAAGCGCCTGGTGCACCCTGCACGAATCACTGTCACTGAGATGATACATGGCAGAGCCCAGAGCACAGCCAGCTCTTCTTCTTGCTATTGTCTTCATCTTCTGAGCATTTCCTGCCAACTCCCATTGCCATGAGTGTATTATCACCGCACCATGACCCTCTTCATCAGCAGATACGATGGAGTGTTGGCCGCCACTCACAGACCCTCTTCATCAGCAGATACGATGGAGTGTTGGCCGCCACTCACAGGAAGAGTCACATGAAAGGTGACGCCTGGAGCTTTGGTTTCTCCAGTCTTCTCTCTCCACAAAAATGAAAGGCGAGGGGATTGCTGAGATCAGGACTATATGGAGGAGAAAGGGGACACCCTGCCTTCGAGGCCAATGGCAGGTGCAAGTTGGAGGCGGAGGGGCACACAGATGCCTTTGGCTCAGGTCCTGGTCCCTGTCTACCCATTTCCTGGTTTATTTCTATGGTGTGTGTCAGGGGAGGGGCCTTTGCTGCCTTTTACCCATCATATTGATACTCTAGGCCTTTGAAGTTACATCATCAATCACTAACTTCTTTTTTAAATTTATTTTTTGTGGTACTGGGGATGGAACCAGGGGCATTCTACCTCAGAGTTACACCCCTCAGTCCTAGTTTTTATTCTTTATTTTGAAACAGGATCTCAGAGAGTTGCATAGGGCCTCACTAAGTAGTAGCTGAAGCTGTCTGCGAACCACGACCCTCCTGTCTTAGCCTCCCAAATGGGATTACAAGTGTGCGCCACTACACCTGGCTAATCAATCGCTAACTTCTAAAGCCAAATCAAGAAAGAAGGCAGTAATGAGATTTGGCTTTATTATTTGATTTTAAATAACCAAAATCCAGAGATGGGCATGGGGTGCCCACCCGCACTCCCAGCACTTGGGAGGTGAGACAGGAGTGTCAGAGGGGAAGGGTTGATTCCTTAACTCAGGATCAACAGGGTCCTTGCTTTACATGATAAAATGAAAGTTCAGCACACACCAATTAGAGCCCTAGACCGAGGTTTATTTAGGAAAGTAGGAAATAAATATTTAAGGGAGAATGTGGGTCGTCTCAAGAGGGAGAGGCACCTTTGGGGGCTCTGGGCTCTTCTTTTAGAGGGGGCTTTCATGAGGGCTGAGCAGGAGGGGATATGTGAGGGCGACCTCAGTCCTGCAGCCTCGAGGCTGTTTCTGGTGGTCTGGTCATCCTTAGAGTCCTCAGGCTGATTAAGAACTTCATTATAGGATCAATAGACAACCAGAAGAGTCTCCTAAATTGTAGGTTTCTCAAGATACTGTATCTATCTGTCTTGTTAATGATGTACAGGACAATTCCAGTCTCTTTTACTTAACTCTTGCATCTGTAGATTTACAAGAATTTGGTAGAAATAAACCTGGGAAAGAGAACTGGCTTGGGGAATAAAATTTAAGGCACTTTAGCACAAGGTTCTTAAAGTAATATTTTACTTTTCCTTCCTGTATGTCTCCTTTTTATCTATTTATTTCTTCTACATCAGGAGAATCACAGTTTCAAGGATTTCCTCAGCAACCTAGTGAGACCCAGCTTCAAAATAAAAAGTAAAAGAGCTGGGGGTGTAGCTTCGAGATAGACTAGCCCTGGGTTCAATCCCAAATACCAACAAAAGAGAAGGAAAGAAGGTCAACCACAGACATTCCAACCCTGGGACAGCAGGCCCCTCTAGAGGGTGGGAGAGAGGTCAAGGGAACAAGATGGCCGGCATGCCAATGAATCTGCAAAGCTCTCAGGTCCCAAAGCTTCCACAGTTGGGTTACTGCATCCTATGGGAGACTAGAAGATCCTTTGCTAGAAAAACTCAACACTCAGAGAAAAATACCTTCAGGACTTCCGGGAAGATGGCGACTGAGAAAAGCGGGGCTTAAGAGCCCCGCTAACAACCAATCTCCATTACCACAAAATCAGCGCCTTTCATAGCCAGAAAACACCATCACCAGAGAAACAAAAAAACCACCAGGCTCCAGAGAGAAAGCAGACTGAGAACAGAGCTCAGAGCCACAGAGGAGATACACCAGCCTCACGCCCGAGGACACGGCAGCAGCGCCATATTGCCGGCGGCAGCGGCGAATTCACCACACGGCTACAGCAAGCCGAGGTGAGCCGCTGCGGAACAGCCAGGCGGGATCTTTCAGCGCAGGGAGCATCTAAAGCTCCTAGTGGCTGAACTCAGCACACGCTGCAGGGACTCAGAGTGGAACTCAAAACCAGAGAAGAAAAAATACGCCAGCCTCACGGCCGAGGGCGTGGCAGTAGCACCATATTGCCACCGGCGGCGGCAGCAGTGAATTCACCGAGTCCAGTACAGCTACATCTATGTACTCAAGAACAGTGAGTCAAATTGCGGGCCACAGAGGAGAAATCCCAGTACTGTACTCCCTGGGACTTGACCCAGTGGGGGAGTGGCGGTGGCAGAGATATCACACCATAGGAGAACGTGCAACCTAGCACCCCCCACAGTCTAAAGCAGCCTCTATCGACTCTCTGGGTCGGAGACTCTGTGATACAACCCAGTAAAGGAGTAGTGGGGTCAGAGATACTACTGACTCGAGATCCAGAACACCTTAAGTGAAGTCATAGTGACCCAAGGGAAGAACCCAGAGAAGGCACAAACTTCTGAAATCATGGGAAAGAGGAATAATACTGGAGCAATGAATGCCCACAACCCCACAACATCAGAACCCGATAAAACAGAAAATCAGAGATTTCTAGAAGATCAAATCAGGAAAATAACTGTAGAAATAATAGAGGTGCTTCGAAAAGAACTCAGAGAGAGCCAAAAAGAGATAAAGGATGCAATTAATGAAGTAAAGGCCTCAATTCAAAGCACAAACAACCGATTAGACCACATGGAGAACAAAATCTCGCTCCTAGAAGATGACCATTCCAAAAATGAACGCATAGTTTCTAATCTAGGAAAAAATATCCGACAGCAGGAACCTGATATTGAAGAAATATGGGCCCATTTTAAGAGAGCTAACCTAAGAATAATTGGAATAGAGGAGGGAAAAGAAAGTGAAACCAAAGGGATCAACAATCTCTTCAAGGAAGTAATAGCAGAAAATTTTCCAAACATAGAGCAAGAGGTTGATACACAGGTTCAGGAAACTTATAGAACTCCCTTTAGACAGGATCGGAAAAGAGGATCCCCATGCCACATAATTGTCAAAATGACCAATGTGGAAGCCAAGCAGAGAATCTTAAAGGCAACAAAAACAAAGGGCCAAGTGACATTCAGAGGCAAACCAATTAGAATCACTCCAGACTTCCCAAACCAAGTCATGAGAGCCAGAAGGGCTTGGAGTAACATATTCCAAACTCTGAAAGAAAACAACTTCCAGCCAAAAATTTCCTACCCAGCAAAACTTTCTATCAAATTAGATGGAGAAATAAGAAGCTTCCATGACAAACAGAAACTGAAGGAATTTATGTCTTCAAAACCAGCACTAGAGAAAATACTCAAAGAGATTAACTACAAAGAGGAAATAGGTAACACACACCAGAACCAGAGAAACAAGAGTTTCCATCCAACAGACAACTAAGATTGGTTATCTGTGGAGATTCATTATTTATGTTAGTATTTTACCTATCTCTAAATGGTATTGTTTGCCTTTATTGTTGTTAATTTTTAGGATTTCTAGTTGGAATATTAATATACCTTCAGATATAGCATTTGGAAATATTTTATCCCATTCTATTAGTAACTGTTAACTCTGTTTACATTGTCTTTGGATATACAATAATTTTTATATTTTTTAGGGAGTTTGTATACTTTTCTGTTGCCTGTGCCATTGAAATCATATCCAAGAAATCACTGCCAATTTCAATGTTGTGAGGTTTTATGACCCAGATTTTCTCCTAAAAGTTTATAGTCTTAAGATTTATATTTAGGTCTTTTATCTATTTTCAGTTAATATTTGTATATGGGATTAGGTAAGGGTCCAATTTTATTCTTTTCCATGTAATTATTATTTTTCAAAAATATTTAGTTAAAAGATTATTATTTCCACCACCAAATGTTTGTGGAAACCTTGTCAAAAATAACTTGACAATATAGGGAAGAATTTAGCTCTAGGCTTTTATTTAACTCCAATGGTTTATATATCTGCCTTTAGAACAGTACTACACTGTTTCAATTATTGTAGCTTTATATGGTTTGAAATCAGAAAATATATATCTTCTAGCTTTGTTCTTTTTCAAGATCGTTTTGGATATCTAGAGTCCGTATTCCATATTAGGATAGATTTTTTCATGAAAAATAAATATATAAATATATGATAGTTTCACCTAAAAAAATAGAAAAAAAATATTCTCTGGTAAGAAAGAAAGTAAAAAGAAATATTGAAATGTTATCTTTAAGTCATCAAAAGCTTGGTATCAGACAAATGAAACTGTTATGTGAGATTATCATTTTTAATTTTGGATAAATTGCTATAATACTAGATGTCAACCACTAAGCCAAGCATGGGAGGGAGGGATGCGGAGAGGATGGGGTGAGGATCAGGTGGGGGCTGACTGGGTGATGTGTGCATGTATGTCTACAAAAGTTTGTATCCTACTATGATGCATGAATACAGTGCACCAATAAAAAAAAATGCCAAAAAAATTTAAAAAAAATAAAACTTAAAAAAAAAAGAGAAAAATACCTTCAAATGCTGACATGAGGGGAAGATGGCGTAAAGGACTCCCTCCTTCCGGGGCCTCTGTGGAGCAGCTGGCCCATGACCAAAGCTCCTCTGCAGACACAGAGCTGCCAGTTGCACGTGGAGCTCTTCCTTAGAATTTAACTACAAAGGCCCCTCTTCCTCTGACATGAAAAAGACACAAGAAAGTGACAAAGAGAGCCAGCTTGGTGGTGCAGACTTGTTATCCCAGTACTTGGGAGGCTGAGACAAGAGGGTCTTGGGTTTGTGACCAGCCTCAGCATCTTAGTGAGGCCCTCTGCAACTTAGTGAGGCCCTGTTTAAAAATAGGACTAGGGGCATATTTCAGAGATAGGATGTCCCTGATTCAATCCCTAGTACCACACACAGAGAAGGAGAAGGAGGAGGAGGAGGAGGAGGAGGAGGAGGAGGAGGAGGAGGAGGAGGAGGAAGAGGAGGAGGAGGAGGAGGAGGAGGAGGAGGAGGAGGAGGAGGAGAAGAAGAAGAAGAAGAAGAAGAAGAAGAAGAAGAAGAAGAAGAAGAAGAAGATGATGATGATGATGATGATGATGGTGATGGTGATGATTATGAGGAACTTAGAGACAGAAACACTGCTGGAGACAGAAGAAAACTTGCCCTCTCTCCTAAAAGTAAAAACAGAGGTAAGAGAAGACACTGCTTGCATTTAAAAAAAAAAGGACAATCACAGAACAAGAACTCCAAGAAATGATACAAAAATCAAAGCCAAAATGAGAGAGGAAATTTCAAGAACCCAAAAAGGTTTGCCAAAAAAACAGAGAAAGCAGCATCAAAATCAAAATGTGGCTATTCATGTAGGAGGCCTGTACAGATTAAGGTTTGGTATATATACCCAAAACGCTAAATGCCATTGGCTTAAAAGCACAAGGGTTTGCTCTCTCTTAAAATGAGGTTGGTACGGCAGCCCAGAGAGACTTCTTCCATTTTTTCTGCCTTTTTCAGCATGCAGCTCCTATTTGCAGGTAGCTTTTATATGCATATTTTATGTGTATGAATTGACTTCATGGTCTAAGATCGCGGCTGGAGCTCTGGCCACTCTGTCTGCATTCTAGCGCAAGGAAATGAGAAGCCAGAAGGGTCAAAGGGCACCACTCTGAGCTAAGTCAGCTCCAAAAGCAGTTTTCCAAGAAATCCTACACTGTTGCCTCTGCTTATAACTTACTGACCAGAGCTTATTTACTTGATCTCCTTTAACAGCGAAGGTGTCAGAGAATGGACTCTTACCTGGGTGCTTAACCACAATTGACCAATAATAGTTTTCCTACAAAGAAATAAGGGGAGGATGCAAATATTTAGGTAGGCAATTAACAGTCTGTCATAGGATTCAACTTTTGGTTAATAGCAAGTCTACGTAGGGTGAACAGAGAAAATGGATAGAAGGAAATGGCTCAAATATACTCAGAATTACACTAAGGAAACTGTTTCCAGATGGGTAATTGCTATGTACCAAGAAAAATGAGTGAGCGAGGATCCCACTGAGGTCCATGCTTGCAATATTTCAGATTGCTGGATGCAGAGAAGATCCAAGGTAAGTTCACAGAGGATCAGGGCTAAGGATGGAAACCGACTTCTCCACAGCATCCCTAGAGCCAGAAGCAGAGACGCAATGCTGACAACCTGAGAAACGGGGTTTCATCCTCAAGTTCCAAACCTGGGCAAACAAATAACCCAATGTGTGGGGAATTTCAACCATTGAAAGATTTGCTTAGGAAAAAATCATGAAAGAGGGGGAAATAGGATCCAGGAGACAGAGGGGCCAGCGTGGGAGGACGGTGGGGAAATTCCCAGGAGGGCAGCTGGTCTGCAGGTCCAGAGAGCGATCGACCCAGTTTGGCGGAGGAGGACAGAATAAATAGACAATCTGAAATCTGTATGGAGAAACTGGAGGAGGGTGTAAGAAAATTTAGCAATAGACAGAAAACTGAGAAAATATAAAAATAAAGCAATTACAAAAGCTAAATCCTTATCTATTATGAGAGAAGTCAGCCACTAAAGTCTAAAATAGATGAACTGAGAAAGAGAAGTTCACAAATATTTTTAAAAATATGGACAGATTAGCAGATAAAGAGTTGAGAGCCTTTGCCCCTGGAGATGAAGAAGATGCGTGCTGGAACAAGAAAACTCTGCTTTTTGTATTAGCATGTTAGCATATATTTAAACAGTGTGGATTATCTTGCATGACTTAAAATAAATATTTCAACACTGAAAACGGCCATGATGTTCTTTAAATTATCCAAATTATTTCAATGCCATTCTCCCTGAATATTCTATTCTCAATAGAATATTAAATGAAATAAACGAGTAGATTCATTCACATTAAGCTTATCTTTATTAGGGAGGCAATTCCTCTCTCCTATAGCAATTCCTCCCTCCTATAGCAATTCCTCTCTTCCTCAATCCTATAGATTCAGGAAATCAAGGTTTCTGCGTTAAGGTTTATCACTCTCAATCTCAGTAATCACAAAAAAATGCCATTTTATCTCAGAATGCAAACAATACACACACACACACACACACACACACACACACACCACACACCACGCACATGGCATTTCTGTTCGTTTTCACCGATTCAGTTTGAAGGTGTTAGAACAAAAGATACACTAGAATGGTTTACATAGCACCAGACTGTTTAACTCCTGGGTCCTTAGAAACCCATTTTTAACTGTGGATAGAAAGAAAAGAAGAACTGGGGGGAAGAGCCCGAATGCATTAACGAGACAAATTGTAGAGACAGAAAGAACCTGTCAAAATGAATCTGGGAAGGAGACAGCTAACATAACATCTCTCCCAAGACAAGGATTATTTGAAAACTCACCGTGTGCATTTGTCACTAAGAAATCCCGCGATTCCAAGGAGCATTTCACGGGCTGACAGGCCGGCGTGCGCCGTGTTATGTCACGTGTACACAGCGCCCAGGTGTTCTTTTCCTTCTCGCTGTCTCTGAAAGAGCAGGTGATAGAGGAGCCCTGGGAGGCTTTCTCTCCTGTAGACAGCAATCGGAGAACACTTGGAGGGCCTTTTAAGTGTGTACAACACAGACAAGCAGCAAAGCGGTGGGTCAAGCCTTACGCCTGTCCCCACCGGCCAAGCTGGGGTTCCGTGCTGACCCCAACCAGGAGAAGGAACGAGAAGGATCCCATCCTGCCATAACTGAGCTCCCCGCCCTTCCTCTCCTTGCCAGCCTGTGATCTGACCCCTCGTGAAAGGTCACACAGGGGTGTAGTTGCAAACTTTCCGTTCACCAATCTCACTCCAAATTATCATTGGAGTTTGAAGTCAAGGTGATCTCGAGCGACTGTCACCGGAGTGACAGGTGAACTGCTATGAAGCTTCAGGTTCCCGGGCCACCCATCCTCACCACTGGACGACAGAAGGACGAGGAACTCTGCACAGTGTCGTAGAGTAACAACAGCAGGACACGTCCACGTGCGTGTTACACAGACGGCTCTGAGCGTTCAAAGAAACGCATTAAAAAAACTATCGGTGGCCAGGCGTGGTGGTGCACGCTTGTAATCCCCACGCTTGGGAGGCGGAGACAGGAGGATCGTGCAGGTTTGAAGCAGCCGCACTGGCTTAAGAGACCTGTTTAAAAAAAAAAAAAGTATAAAATAGGTCTGGGAGTGTAGCTTGGAGGTAGAAGGGCTTCCAAGAACCCCAGTACCACCAAAAACAAACAAACAAAAAAAACTATCGGTGGTTGTCAAGTAATTATGGACGATTTATAAATTGGTTTCTTTGCCATTTTTAGTATTTTCCAAATTCTCCCTACAGGGAATTAAAGAACATCTATTATCATTAAAAACAAAATTAAAACACACCTTTAATAAAACTATTTTTTCTACTTAAAACCAAAGAAGGTATGGTCCTTGCCTGCCTGGGGAGCAGGAGCTGGGGCTAGAGTTCCCGAGAAGGAGCAGAAAAGGGGGCTTGTTAGTGGAGTTGCCACGGTGGGCGCCAACAAGCTGAGATGTCGTGAGTCATCCAATGACCATCACAGTGACAGGCCCTGGGCTCAGCAAGGAGATGACCGCCTGTGACACGGTGGCAAAGCAGAGGATGAGTTCCTATTGACGGTGTTTCTCACCGGCCCTGGAGTTATTGCAAGTCCATTACTCTATGAGCTTTCTTTACACCATCAAATATGGTGCCCATTCAGTTAGTGAGGATGATCGCTGTGACAGACAACGCAGGAGGAAACCCTTAATAAATTGCAAATCACTAGAGTCCAAATGACTGTTCCACCAAAGAAGCTGAAAATAGAGTTTGCCTTGTTGATAATGAACCACATGGATCACTGAATAGTCCAGAAATGACAAGGTGAAGAAAGCCAATCTTAGAAGATCACTGAGCCGGGAGCGGTGACCCACGCTTGTAATCCCAGTCCTTGGGAGGCTGAGATAGGAGGATCGTGGTTCAAGGACAGCCTCAGCCACTTAGTGAGGCCCTCTGCAACTCAGGGAGACTCTGTTTCAAAATAAAGAATAAAAAATAATGCTGGGGGTGTAGCTCGGAGGTAGAATGCCTCCAGGTTCCATTCCCAGTACCAAAAAGAAAGAAAGAGAGAAAGAGAGAAAGAGAAAGAGAGACAAAAAGAAAGAAAGAAAGAAAGAAAGAAAGAAAGAAAGAAAGAAAGAAAGAAAGAAAGAGAAAGAAAGGGAGAGACCTGGAGAGGTGACAGGGGACTCTGAAGGTCCATCACATCCTCACTCCTCTGCCGCCTTGACTGTCCTTTCTAGTCACACTGTAAAAGGAAGTGGCCTTTTGTAGATGAAGGGGAATTTTCTGAAATAGCATGAGAGAGGTTGTAACCTGGAAACAGTTACAGTCACATTTCTCACTCCAAATAATAATTATATTTTCAGAGCTGTTTCTACTGAGCATGGAATCAACAAAAATATATGGTAAGGCAGGTAGTGTTCCCTCCATTTCAGTGGCCCCCAGAGGTAAAGCAAAGTGCACTCAATTTATGAATTTCATAGAACCTGCCTCTTGGAATCCCACCAGTGAATCCGAAGTGCAACAGAAATCACTGCATTCATTAGATGAAAGAACTAAGATTTTGAGGGTTTGACACACTATTTATATCATAAAATCAGACATAATTGGCAACAGCTTAAATCCACATCTTTTTTGCTTTAAAATTCACACTCTATACTACTTTACATTATTTATTTAGAGAGATCAAAGGCCTTGAAAACTGTAAAATATTGTTCAGCAAATCCTTCCTCAGTTTCTCTAAGACAGTATTTCAGAGCACTCCTTTATCCATTTGCAAATGGAAACAAGTTGTTTTAGGGTTGTTCTCCTAAATCTTGAAACCTTTTTTCTCCACAGGCTCTTTTCTCTGTGCCTACATGTTAAGAACAGAATTTGTTTGGACTCTTTCTCCCCTTGTGGCCCTGACCCTGCCTCTCTCCTCTTTTCTGGGTTTTTAAAAACACACCCACCCGCTCCGTGTGTTCTGCACTTTCCCAGCCCCCTGTCACGTCTCAGACCTCCAGGATCAGGCGTCTGCCTGTCCTACTGCACCGACTCCCAGATTCTAGAGTCGCCGATGATTTCCTCCCATTGTCACGTTTTTGGGCTACTGAACGGGACTCCTTCAAGTAGCACGATGCTATGGGCCACCTCTTTCCCCCTTGGTTTCTGTGGCCTCGCTCTGGCTGGGCTCTTCACCCTTCCCTCTCCTCTCCCACAGGCCCGGTGGGCTCACTTCTCTTTCCCTGCCTGTCTGTAAGGCTGTGTGTTCTCCACAGTCTCGGTCCTCCTCTCTTCTTACTCCACAAGGGAAAATGGTAGACCTCAACCTTTTTGTGTTTCGGTGCACTGTGGGATGGCGGACTTTTGGTCTCTTTATTCCATTCACAGTAGTGAACCATGCCTTCACCTTTCCTCTGGCACAGAACTCGGGTTGAGTAGAACTTCCTCCTGTTCTGTGTGCCGTGCTCTGAAGTCCAGTTCCCTCACCCCGGAATCTGCACAGCCCAGCCTGACATCCAGTGATAGAACCCACAGCTCTTGACTCTCACCGGCTCAAGACAGAGCCTCCGCCTGGGGCAGGAACTTCACCGAAGATTCAGACCAGCCCTAGACTCTTGTACTCCTCCAAGGTTTCATCGTTTTTATTATGATTATGATAAAATGTATAGAATATACAATTCACCCTTAAGACCATATTAAAGCATGCACATCAGTGCAGTTAGTCCATTCACAAGTAGTGGAGAACCTTCACCTCTGTCTGTTCTAGAACATTTTTATTCCCTCAGATGGAAACCCTGTTCCGGTAAGCAGCCCTCCCCGGTGCCTTTCCTCCAGGCCATAGAGATTGCTGACTGCTCTGTTTCCCATAGGTATGCCTTGTCTGGACATTTGATACAAATCGATTCATCCAGTATTGGTTTCCTTCACTTTGAAAATGTTTTCAAGCTTTACCAATGCTGAACCACATATCAATACTTTGTTCCTTTTTAGAGTTAAATAATATTTGATTGTGGACACATTACAGCTTTACACATTACATACTACACTTTATACAGACACTATACATTAAGAACATGTGTGAAGCTGTCCATCTACTGAAGGAAATTTGACTTGTATTCATCTTTTGCTCTCAGAAATAGTGCAGCATAAAAATTCACACAGTAGCTCCTTATATCTGCAACTTTTACTTTCTAAGGTTACAGTCCACTGTAATCCAAAAATCTTAAATGGAAAATTTAATCAACAATTTATAAGTTTTAAATTGCTTGTGTTCCAAGGGCCCTTATTCGGTTTAATAATGGCCCTGAAGTACAAGAGTAATGATGTTGACAATTTAAGTGTAGTATATCATCATAATGGATTTATTTTATTAGTAGTTATTATTGATAACCTCTTACTGTGCCTACTTTGTAAGGTAAACTTTATCATAAACTTTTACGTTCAGAAAAACCTAGTATATGTAGGGTTTGGTACTATGGCAGCTTTAAACACTTGCTGAGAGTCCTGGAGTATGTCCCCTCGCCTCACGGATAAGCAGGGACTGCTGTGCAAGTTTTTGTTTACACTTCTGTGTTCAGTTCTTTTTAGTATGTGCCTAGAAGTAGAACTTCTGAGTCAGATTTAATGCTATGCCTAACTTTGGGGGAACAGCCAAACTTTTTCACAGCAGCTGCACCCTTTTTTTTGCATTCTTATCAGCAGCGTATGAGGGTTCTAACTCAGTAGCATCTTCAACTTCTATTTCAATTCTTCATATGGCTCATATAGCATCTCACCATGGATCTCAGGCTTTATTTTCAATGTTGATTAACTCTTAAAACTATTGTGCTAAGTATTTTCCCAAGGAAAATAACAATGCTTATCTACGGAATGGCTGTTACATACACATTCAGAGCAACTCTTCACAATATTCCCAAACTGAAAACAATGCAAATGTCTCTCAGCAGGTAAGTGAATAAGCAACCTTCGGTATATCCATAAAGCAGTAAAAAGGTACCAACTACTCATAACACAGGGATGAGCCTCAAATCATCGTGTATGGTTCTAGTACACAAAATTCTAGAAAACAGAACGCAAATTGTAGCATCAGATCTGTGGTCGCCTGGGGCTGGGGGTCAGGACTGGTGGCAAAGAGACCCACGGAGACTTTCCTGGGCAATAGGTGGAGTTATACCAGAGTATGCATCCATCAGTATCCATCAAATTATGCACTTAAAACGAGTGGATTCTGTGCCGGGCGTGGTGGCGCACGCTTGTAATGCCCGCGCTTGGGAGGCGGAGACAGGAAGATCACGCAGGTTCAAAGCCAGCTGTGCTGACTTAAGAGACCCTGTTTCCAAATAAAAATATTAAAAAATAGGTCTGGGAGTGTAGGCCGAAGGTAGAAGGGCTTCCAGGAACCCCAGTACCACCAAAAAGAAGGAGGAGGAGGAGGGGGAGGAGGAGGAGGAGGAGGGAGGAGGGAGGAGGGAGGAAGAGGAAGAAGTCTCCTCAATATTGATATTAAAAGTTTTAACTTTTAATAAAAATGATTAGCATCTCTCAAATGTACAGCTCAAGGCTCCAACCCCAACTTGTCCCTTTTCTCCCTAACTCGGCGAGTGTGTGCTGAGTGTGTACTGAGTGTGTGCCAGTCTCTGTGCTGTGATATGAGGATACACTGGTGACATGTGGCTTCTAAGGTCATGGGTACCTTGGTCAGATGTTAATCTGATAAGGACAGGGATTAATCAAATAATCCATCAGATAATGTCATCATTACAACTGTCATACGTGCTACAGGAGAAGGACACAGGAGGCTATAAGAACATCCAGTAGGTCCAGTGGACCTAGTGGCAAGGAGTTTAGCTGAGACCTAAAGAATGAGGAGAGGTTCATACTTGGGGTATTCCCTACAGAGAAAGAAGAGCATGTCCAAAGGGTCTCTGAGGAGGGGGACTATTACAAGCAGGAGGCTGTGAAAGCAGGCCCATGTGGCTGGAGTACAGAGATGGAAGGAAGAGAGCGTCAGAGCGGACCTTCCAGCAAAGCTCGGGATCTTGGATTTTACCATCAGAGCAAAGGGAAGTCCTTGAACACCAGATAAGGGCAGTTACTAGGGTCACCTTTGGCTTCAAGGTGATGTCTCTGGCCGCGCTGTAAAGAATGGTTTGGAAGAGAGAAGTCACATGTTAGAGGGACAAGCTGCTGCTGTGCTTTGGCTGTGAACGTGGTGTGTTTCCAAGAATTCATGTGTTCCTGAGAGTCTCGGGAGACCTCTCTGTGCAGTGATGTTGAGGTGGTAGGAACTTTAAGAGGGGGTCTACTAGGAGTTGGTCAGGTGTCCCCTCAGAGGATTACGGTTCTCTGGGGGCCTGATTACTTCTCGCAGGAGCTGGACCCCTGAATCGCTCGCCAGCTTCCTGCTTCGATACCTAAATGTTACATTCCGGTGATCTCACCGTCGCCGCTCACTGTGGTGGCCTCTGTCTTGAGATGATGCTGCCAAAGGGGCCTCACAAGACCCCAAACTATGCTGTTTGGAAATTCAGCCTGTGAGCTAATGCACCCTCTTTTGAAATTCAGCCCCTTCACTGTGAGCTAACACATCTTCTTTATAATTACCCGGCATTCCAGCATTTCATTACAGTGGTGGAAAACAGACTAGTATACCACCAAGAGGTTACTGTGGAGGTCCTAGGTCTTAGGGGTTGGGGTGCAGATGGGTGAAAATAGACAGATTCACTAGGTAAGTCTGATGTCTGAAGTCTGGAGGAATGGGGAGAGGGTAACACTAAGAGTGAATCAGGTTTGGGAGGAAGACCATAACTTTGGTTTTAGACATGGGGGGTTTGAGGCTGCTAGATCAGCAAGCTCCTTCAAAGGCTTTGTCATCTGAAGTGCCCTCTCTTCCCCAGTTCCTGGCAGGAGGAATCCCTGTTCACCCACAGAAGCTTGACTCGGGTATCCTCTGCCCCTCCTCTCCCAGTCCTCTGAGAGTCTATCATTTCTCCCATAGTAGCTCTCTATCCGGGACAGACTCCTGGTTACACAGAATTGCAACGCTCTATTTACAAGCGTGTGTCATCTACTGAGCTGTTGGCTCCCCAGGGTCAGAGCTGTGAATCCATTTTCACACTCTCCCCGCTGTATAATAGCTGAGCTGTAAAGATGTGCGGGACAGGAGTAAAACAAGCAAACGTTTAAGATTTCTGTAGTGTTTTTCTTTTAAAGAGCTCAGAAGTTACAGATCGGATATAAACGCACATTTCAAGTGTCTTCGCTGCAAGTAGAAGGTGCGAAAGACCAGCTCTTATAGGCATTTGGTGAGCAACAGAAACAGATAGGGGGGTTTTGCCCTTTCCCAGGTCACTAGGAACATAGCTGGATGCAAGTTTAGCAAATTCAATCTTAATGGCTTAAATAAACAGGAGCTATTTTTCTCCACATAAGGTGGAGAGTTGCGGGCTTTGGCTCAAGTATCTAGCAATACCAGGGCGATTCTCTTCTCCACTGCTGTCCTCTTTATACTGGCCTTTCAGCCTCGTGCTCATTGTAATCACTAGACATCTCATTTGTACTTGAGGCATAAAGGCAGTGAGAAGTGGAAAGGCAGGGTCAGCAAAACATTTTGCAGAATCTCCCCAGCCAACGACCTCTTACAATTCATTGGCCTGAACTGGCTCAAAGACTTCTTCCCTAGCTGCAAGAAAGTCTGGACCCTCGGGATGGGATTGTCATGAAAGTCTTAGACCAATCGTGACCCTGGGTTCTGTTTGGAGGGAAGAAGGAGAGAATGCTCAGTTACAGGGAAGGAGCCTCTTAGCATCTGCCACTGAATGAGGATCATCCATGAAGAATAACGAGAGCCTTCTCAGAGTTACAGTCTAATGGAGCTACAGAGTAATGAAACCTGCTATGGGGACAAGATGCTAACGGCAGGGGCACTGCAGGTAGATATGAGACCCTGGGCATCTGAACCTAAGATTCTTGTGAAGCGTTCAGTCCCAGTGTCCCTGCTTACCAAATTCCTCCCTCCCATCCCTTCAAACCAGGCATTTTGTAAATAATAATAATAATAATAATAATAATAATAATAAATAACCAACAACTTGATACCTGCCAATATCTACCCATCTCTTGAGATACATAAGCCTCCCATCTGATAAGCTCACACTTGGCCTGCTCCACAGAAGATCTAATGGGAATTTTACAGCCCCATGCAAATATTTTCTCTGCAAATTCACTTTTTCTTTTTCTTTTCTTTCCCAAAACATTAGTCATTAAGAGGAAGTATTAGGAACCCAGAGAAGGAGAGTCCCTGGGTAAAATTTTGGAGTGTGTGTGTGTGTGTGTGTGTGTGTGTGTGTGTGTGTAGCAATCATCCCTGCAAAATGGCTTGTGATCTATTTGTTTATTTACTTGTTGTAATACTGGGAATTAAGCCCAGGGGACACTTCACCTCTGAGCTATACCTGCAGACTTTTTTAATTTTGAGACAGGGTTTGGCAAATCGCCCAGATTGGCCTGGAACTTGTGATCCACCTGCCTCAGCCTCCCAAGTAGCTGGAATTATAGGCTTGCACTACCATGGCAGCAGGCGGCTTATGATTTCTAGATTGGAGTGTGATCTTCAGGTCCCAGGTTCACGGTGACTTGTTACGGTTCTAAAGGAGGAAGGGGTGGAGAGCACAGGACATCAAGTGGGGGGCAAGCCTTGTGGGGGTCTGCACTGGGTACACACACCCTTCTTCACCTCACTCACAGGGGAATGCCCATTTTGGAGTGAAAGACATCCGGAACATAATTAATCCTTGCTATAAACACAAGCCTACACACTGTCAGGCTATAAACACGAGTAATTAAGAAAGTAGCTGAGGGCTGCTCGGGGAGCATACTTTGACAGCAGCTGCTACAAAATCTGAACCTGGGAACAGGTGGGAATCCCGTTTGAGATCCAGGCTGCTGGCAATGACTGCTCCCTCCCCTGGGTTCCCAGGGTTTCCAGCAAGCCTCCTGGAGAGGCCCACTGGTCTCCCTTGCCCTCCTGACCTTTTGAGTTAGAGACTCTGCCTCCCTCCCCAGCACAGCCCCTGGCCCTGCACAGCTGGCCCCGAGGTGTCTAAATGGTGAAGGCTGACACTCTACAAGCACTCCCCCATCTGGTAGGGGCTGTGAACGTGAGAGCTAGGGATTGCTCACCCAAGACCACGGGGCTCCTGGGACCACACAGCAAGCCCAGTGGATCACACCCAAACCGGGCTTCTTCCAGGGTCTGAACGGGAAGCCTGGCGGGATGGCTCCCCCTGGAGCTCTGGGGGCTCACACCTCAGCTTCCCAAGCGCTTTCTCTCCCTCTGGACTCACCGACAGGCCCTGCCTCTTCAGATCACCCAGATTATTCGTGCTCACCCTCTGTTCTCCTGGACACCAACTCCTCCTTCTGTGACCCGCAGCCCAGGCCCGGGTCAGGCGCCTCCTGCAGAGACCTCTGGCCCGACAGCACCCGATTGTGTTGGGTAATTGTCCCTAGGGTGGTTTCCCTTTCTAGACCGTGAACTGCGTGGGGACAAGAGGCAGTCCTGTCCCTTCTACCCCCCCACCCCCATTGCTTAAGACACCGACCGCAGCTCAGCAGGGCTCAGAATCTGGGGGGTAAACCCAGGAGCGGCGTGTCCCGCGTGGCGGGGCGGGCGGACCGTGGGTCGCCGGCTTGGGGGGCCCGGGTTTGGGGCGCTGCGGCTGGCGGACCCCGGCCCCGCAGCTCAGACTTGGGACTCTGAACCTGGGAGGCGCCGGCGGCGGGGCGGGCCCTGGAGCCGGAGCCGCGCAGGTGGGGGTGGCAGCCCCGCCTCCGCCCCGCGTCCCGGCCGCCGGAGCCCCGAGCGCAGCCCGAGCGCAGCCCGAGCGCCCGGCCGCAGAGCCGTCCCCGGAGCCCGGGAGGGCGCCCGAGCCCCAGCCCCAGCCCCAGCCCGAGCGGGAGGGCGGCGCGGAGCTGCAGGCGGTCCCGCTCGGCCACGCAGGTAGCTGCTCCGCGCGTGCGATCGCGCCGCGGGGAGGGCGGTGTCGGGGGGCCAGTCCCGGGGCGCCCGGGCCTCGGCCAGCGGGGCTGCGGGCGCGGGCGGGGACCCCGGCTGCAGCCCCCGGCCGGGCCGCGGCTCCGCTCTGCGCTGCCCTAGCGCCCGCCACCCGCTCGCACCCGCTTCCCCCGCCCGGCTGGGATCGGACCGCGGAGGGAACCTGGCCCCACGGGGTCGCCGGGGACCCCCGGACCCCTGGAGCCCCGGTCGCCGCGGCCCGGCGCTGAGCGCAGCTCTCTGCGCCCGCCCTCCTCGCTTCGCCCCCAGAACAAAAGGCTGGGGTCTCGCTGGGGTGGGGGCTGCCCGGGAGGAGCCGCAGAGTCGGGGGTGGCTCCGGGGACACAGAAGCCGTCCCCGGCGAGAAAGCCAACTCGAAGATGCGAAGCGACTCGCCCAAGGTCACACCGCTGGGCTCCGGAGCGGGGGCTGGAGTCCAGACCGCCTTCCCCGAGGGGCGGTGGAGTGCTTTGGAGGGGTCAGGGGAGGTGGCGGAGATCACCCCCCCACACACACACACACACACACTGGACCCTAAGAGGGGACAGCGTCGGGGGAGGACCCCCGGGCTGCCAGGACTGGGGGGCTGCGCCTTCCGAGGGGCGCGCCAGCCGCGTGGGTGCCGGGGACCCCGCGAGCCCGCTGCCTGGGAGACGTTCTGGGCAGAACGGCTGGGGGAGAGGCGGGGGCGCTGGGACCACCAGCAGCACCCGGACACTCCGAGCAGGTGACCCTCTCTCTGCCTTTGGGAGGAAAGTTATTCTGTAGCAGGAAGCCGGGCTGTCACTTGGCTGGTGTGTACCTCCGGCCCGGCTGTAAATGAGAGCCTTTGTCTGCAGGACCTGGGTGGTTTAGAAAGTTTGTGTTTCTTGTCTTCGCCTTGTTGGGATCCTTTGTTACTGAGGATGGGGGGTGGGGGAGGGCATTTGCGGTCAGCACTAATAGTTGTCGCTGCGATTTTAGCCTTTTCTTTTAAAAAAAATTTTTTTTTTTTGGTTTTGATTTGTTCTAAACTCTGTGCAAAGCTAACCCATGGCCATGAAGGTCTGAAGAGGTCTTGATCTCAGACCTTTGGGTCTCCTGTTGATCTCGCCAGGGATAGGGGAGGTTTCCAGAAAGCAGGAAATGCCCCCCCCCCACCTCAGTAGTGGTCACCGGGGTGCACCTAGGAAACTTCTGAACTTACGCCCTTGCGACTTTCATTTGACTTAGATAAATTTACCCCAATAAAAATGTAAATAAAGATGGAATGCCAAAATCACTTACAGTAGTAGCACAAAGATTGCAGCAGTTTTTCAGCTAATGTATTTTAAAAACACATTAAAAACCACAAAAAGGGGGGTTAGATAGGGAGCCAAAAGACCAAAGAAAGAGGCCTCCTGAGACTCACAGTAGCAGCAAAGACAGGCATCATCACTGCTGCACCTGCTTTACAGATGGGAAAATAAAAAGCAGCAGAGATGCCATGACTTGTGGACGGAAGTTGAGGGTAAGAACCTGGGCACCTAGACTTTAGATTCTAGGTGTGCAGCATAAGCTGGCTGATGAGGCTACCTCCATCAGTCTGTGTTCTCAGGCTGTTGTGAGTGTGCTATCGTGTCACACCAGCAGCAGAAGGGGTGGCGAAGCGTGTGTGTGAGAGAGAACATACAGTTTTAGGAACAGGAGCAAGCCAGCTGGCCCATCCTGGCAACGCTCTTTTTAGGAGATGTATTGTTCAGAAAAACCATATAGTACAGGTTGTGATTGTACAGTCATTCTGGTACATGCGCAATAAATAAATAAAGGAACCTCAGAAAAGATCTGAGAAAAGAAAACAGGACTAACGACAAAGGAAAACATTTAGAATTCTCACCAGGGAGGAATGGTCAGTGCTAGCTAGGGTCTGAAGAGACCTGGTCAGTCCACGCTAGGGTTTATAAATAATATGTTTATTAAATGCTAAAGTTTTAAAACCCTACAAAAATAACTCCGCAGGGAAAAAGATATTTGCTTTTAATGCCAAGCATGTTATAAATATACGCCGACTGTGGTACAGACATAGGGTACAAGAACATTACATCTAGGGAGAAATTGTCTTAATGCATGTTGTAGGGGTTTTACACTATCTTCTAAAATTCAGAACTTAGAGGCGTACAAGCAGGATTGTCTTGCCAGCCCGTTTCAGATTGCAGAGTTGAATGCTGGTCTTGGTCTTAGAATTATGAGGTGTGAGCGTAAGGTCCTTGGGGTAACTGGACGGCTGGGGAGGTGTCTGCGTGAGTCCCCGCAGCCAGGAGCCATCAAGCCAGCACACGCATCGCAGTCTTTTGGCAAGTTTTGCTTTATTGCGGTAGTATTCCTACCATCTGGCTTCTGGAATATTTAGAAAAGACTTGTAATATTTGATTGCCTTTGCTGATAGCATGACAAAACAAACCAGGAGAGGGAACTATTAAAGAAGAGGTAAGGTTTGGTGAAGTGGCAAAATAAAAAGTCATTGATCGTTTTTTCTCCCTCGCGGTGCAGCATGCATGTCTCCTCGGCGGCTTCTCCCACGAATGCACCTGGGGCTCCCCCTCTGAGACTCCAGGTGGCTCTGTCCTTAGACTGTTGAAGGGGGACCCTCCCCCGTGGTGCAGCCAGGGAGTTGTGTAATGAGCTGTCATTTTCCTGTCCCAGGAAGATAAAGTGAAACCTAGCAAATGGGGCCAAAAGCACTGGGCGGGTGTTCTGCGAGCCAAGCATGGTGGAGGGCGATGTTTGAGAGCGCCTTGAGAGACTGTTCACCCTGGGAGGGTGATGAAGTCCAGCGAGACAGTGATTCTACTGTGGCTGCACCCAGAAGAGAGGCCACCAAGGGACTATAAGTTAGAACTAGCTCTGGAGGCTGCTGGGAGGAGGCCGCAGCTGGCCAGATAGCGCTGGGTTCCTGGGGAGGGCATCCTTGTGCCAGAGGACGCACCAGTCTCCATCCACCGTCCCTAGCAGCGATCGGCTGACTCGTGCTGGGATGAGGCGGCGAGCTTTCTGTGTACAGAATCGTCATGAGAACCCTGTAAGGCAGCTGAGTTTTCTTACTAGAGAGTTAAATTGCAAAATGCTCATGCCCTGCCCAGGCCTCAGGCCTCTCATCCCAATCCCATGATGCCTTGACCTGCCTGACTCTCCTACCTGCACCTGCGTTTCTGGAGGGAAGATGCGGTGTGGGCTTCATCTGTTGCCAGCACCTGCACCTTGCCTGGCACGTGATGGGTGCTCCTGGCAGTTGTTGGGTGAATGAGTGAGTGAGTGAGTGAGTGGACTATGAGTATCTTTAACGGGGTTCCAAGTTCAGAAGCCAAGTATTGTTAGGATTCTCTATTGTTTTCTTGTTCTCTGTTGATACAAACACAGGAGATGCAGAATACGTTTCTCCTTTAGGGCTGAAGGATGCCAAGCTCGGCCTATAAAATCAGAAAGCCTCTACTTCTTTAGGAAATTAAATATTTTCTTTCTTTTGTATATACTTTTGTGTGTGTGGCATGATACTGGGGATTGAACCCAGAGGCATTCTATCTCTGAGCTACCCCTAGCCCTTTTTATTTTTTTAATTTTGAAACGGGTCTCACTACGTTGCTGAGGACCTGGCTAAGTTGCTGAGATTGGCCTCGAAACTGCCATCCTCCTGCCTTGGTTTTCTCTTCTGTAAAATGAGATTAATAATGAAATGTTTATCTCATGTTTAAGGTAAATAAGATAGGCTCTATAGTTAGGCCAGCAATGTCCAAGTACCACTACATACACAGTGGTCTGGGGATGGAATCCAGAGGCATCCAAGCTACACCTTCAGTCCTTTTTATTTATTTATTTATTTATTTATTTATTTATTTATTTATTTGTGGGTTTGGGGATGGAACCCAGGGGCATTTGACCTCCTAGCTATACCCCCTGCCCTATTTTTTATTCTTTATTTTGAAACCGGGTCTCACTGAGTTGCAGAGGGCCTCACTAAGTAGCTGAGGCTGTCCGCGAACCGCGATCCTCCAGGTCTCAGCCTGCCAAATGCTGGGATGACAAGCGTGCGCCACCACGCCCGGCTTATTTTTTGTTTTTGAAACAGGGCCTTACAAAGTTGGTAAGGGCCTCGTTAAATTACTGAGGCTGTCCTCAAACTTGTGATCCTCCTGTCTCAGCCTCCTTGAGTACCAGTAAGCACTGGGATTACAGGTGCGCACCACTGCAACCAACTAAATTGGCTATATTTATTATGATGATCTGGTGCTTTTAAATATTACTTGCCTTAAATGTTCCTCATTCTATAAGGCATTTAAACAGTTGTAGTAAACAACATAAGATTAATAGATAATGAACTGAGCTAAAGAGAATACACGAAGCAGAGGCTGAGGATCAGAGATAATTTAGAGGACAAGTGTATACCATAGGCAAAAGTGGTTCCCAGAGATGGGATTAAAAATTCGTCAGCGCTTTCCAGCAGCCAAGACAAAAAGGAAAACACAATCACCGAGTCCACGGTGACCAGAGACAAAAACAGATCCATTACACAGCTTTTCCTGGTCCTGAAACCGAGGGTAACTTTCTCCTGGCAGACCTTCCAAGCCGTCTGCGTCGCCACAGAGAGCCAACATCGTCCTTGCCTAAAGACGATGGAAGTTTTGCAATGGAAGAAGGAAAGATCTCCTAAAACTTCCTTGACCAAAGTTGCAGAGACGTGATTCCCGAGCACAGCTCAGTACAAGCTCTTCTGTGAAGGTCCAGAGGACAGGCTTTTTTTTTTTTTTTTTTTTTTTGGGTACTGGGGATGGAACCCAGGGCCATACTACGAACTCCGAGATACACCCCCGGCCCTATTTTTTTATTCTTTATTTTGAAACAGGGTCTCACTGAGCTGCAAAGGGTACATGAGGCTGTCCACAATCCTCCTGTCTCAGCCTCCCGAATGCTGGGATTACAAGCTTGCATCACCACACCCGGCTCAGGACAGGCCACTTCATAGTTGTGCTTCCTGAGAGATTAGAAAGATTCTGTCTATCTAAGAGTATGCTTCTGAGACTCAGGTGGGCAATCCTGTCTTCAAAACCATTGGTTCCAACTGAAGCCACTTAAACGAGTCAGATCCAGACAGACTCTGACGGTGTCATCGGACACGGAAGCTCATTGATAGGCGACTGTGCATTCGTGGAGTTTCTTAGTACTAGAGGTCTATGGTTTCTTTAGCTGCAAATTTAAAAATTTGTCACCCTATTTGGAAAAAATACAGTGCTATTGATTGATTGATTGTGTGTATATGTATGCATGTGTGGCTGCTGGGGATTAAACCCAGGGGTCTTCTACCTCTGACCTATATCCCCAGCCCTTTTATTTTTTTTTATTTTGAAGTAGGGTCCTGCTAAGTTACTGCACACTGGCCTCAAACCTGTGACCCTCCGGTCTCAGCCTCCCAAGTACACTTTTTATAAGTGAAACAGCAGAAGTCACGTTCTCTTAGCCTCTCTTTTTCTCTGTCTATCCCCAGACATGGCTTGTATCAGTTAGAAAATATTCCGTTGTCAAAGCAAACGAGACCAGTGCGCCCATCTGAATCTGCATTACCCAGATGCAAGTTCAGTTTTCACGTGGAACTAGCTTCCCAAGAAAGTCAGCCTGGGACTGGGCGGGAGTTCACATAGTGTTGTCGGAGACGAGCCTCTTCTCGTCTCCCTGGTTCTCTCTCCTTTAGCCTTTAGCCTGAATCTGGTTGTCTCGTGGTCACAGGAGGGCCGCTGGACCTCTGAGCTCACAGCTACATCTAGGCAAAAGGAAAAGGAAGGGTGCAGATAGCTGGAGTGAAGGCCGTTCTCTTAGGGAGGCTTTGTCTTTTTATTCGGCAAATGGCACCCTCCCTGGACTCTTCTTACTCTGCACTCGCCAGGATGATGTCACAGGGCTGCTCTAAGTGTGAGGCAGTCCAAGAAGTCAAATGTTTTTAGCTGGGTAAACTGCCACCTCTACTTCTAAATTAAGTAGGGGCTCTACTACAAGGGGGAAGAGGGAACGGATATTGAGGAGGCATCTAGCTGGATCAGCCACCTGAATGGCTGCCATTATTAGCCGTGCCCCTGACTTAATTAGAAATTGCAGGAGGTGACTCAGGGACTTTTAAATGTTATACTTTGCTAGATGTTAATGGAGTTATCACTAGAGAGGGAGACGCACCCAACTGCCTACGTGAAGATGCCTAAACCATTATCAGAAACAGGAAGAAAGGGGCTCTTTTCTGAATTTCAGTTCCGTTTGCCAAATTCAGTATGTTTTGAATTAAACTAAATTTTTCCTGCCCATTCACCCCCCCAATCCCCAAGAAAACCTACCCACATACCTTCTCTTTCTTTTCCTTAATCAATGCTAAAATGCTTTGCAACCAGCCCTGGAGTTATTCTGACTCCTTCTCTCCCACCATAGATATCCAGCCTGATTTCCTCCTTGGCTAACAACCCCCTCACTGAACTCTAACTCAGATAAACACCAGTGCTTGCTTGCTTGGATTCCCAGATTGATCTGTACGCTGCTGCTTCTCCCTACAATTTGTTTTCCATATGTAGCCCCCAGGATGCTGTCTTGAAACCACAGATGCCCAACAATATCTTTCTTTAAAAAAAAAAAAAAAACACGATTAACAATATCAAGTGTATAAGCTAATGAGATTCACTGTGACATTTGCCACACATGCATACATGGAGCATTGATCTAAAACCCTACACACTAAAGCTCAGAGCTCAACTCGGTGAGAGCCTGGCTGTGAGTGACAGGCCACCTGTCCCTGCAGCATGCAGCGGGCTGCACTGCCTTCCTTTCCACCCGCTGCAGCCACAGGCCTGGCCCAGAGGCGTCTCTTTCAGGGTTGTTACTTGTCTTTGACCCATGGAAGCAATTAATTACCTTTTCACCCATGCCCAAAGTGCACTGAATTTCTATTGAGATTTTTTTTCCCTGGATTCCATTCGCCTGATATTAATAATGCTGTGCCTGTATTTTTTCCAATAACAGCTTTATTGAAATAAAATTCACATACCATACAATTAATCTTTTATGATTATTTATTTATCGTACTGGGGATTGAACCCAGAAGCATTCTACCTCTGAGCTACACCCCAACTCTATTTTATTTTTTGTGTTGAAACAGGGTCTCACTAGGTTGCTGGGAGTCTTATGATGTTGCCTAGGCTGGTCTCAACCCTGTGATTCTCTTGTCTCAGCCTCCCAAGTCCTGGAAAAAAGTCACCTTTTAAAAATATACTATCTCAGTGGCTTTTAGAATATTCATAGTCATGCAACTATCACTATTATTAAATTCAAGATGTTTTCATCACCCCCCAAAAGAAAGCCATTAGTAACTTATTTCTTCTCCTCTGAGTCCTTGACAACCACTATTCTGCTTCTGTTGAACTTTCCATCGGGGATTTCTGTTCTGTTCTGTTTTCTATGTTGTTGTTTGTTTTGTGGTGCTGGGGATGGAGCTCGGGGCCTTGCTCTGTCACGGGAGCCACACTCCCCAGCCCAGTGTCCACCAGGATTGAGACGACAACCGTGTCTGCCCAGGAAATGAAATCACAGTGAAAAATAAAACGACCCCTTGCCTGTGTGTTTGAAATAAATGGCTTCTGCTCTACCAGAGCGGGGTCCATTCCCCCCTCCTGGGGCAGAACCGAGGTAAGGAGCTAAAGGTGTACTTCCTGCTTCCTCTTTACAATGCAAATGGGTTTTAAGTCTCCAGTGTCTCTCAGAGCTTTGTTTATTCTAACATTCTCTCAACATTTGAATAAGATATTTTGACATTCAGTGTTCTGCTTTACAGCAATTTAGAGGGGAAAAAAATAGCTCCAGAAATAAGTAAGATAATTAGCTGAAACATAATAAACAAGCAAATATTTTTTTCCTGAGTTTAAAATTCACCTTCCCCACCACATTCTGACAGCTTTTGCATGACTTGTTATTGTTCTGGTTTTCATCTAAGTCTACGTGGCCTGAGGGTCTAAATATAAATATTCACCTGCAGACTTCTTTTTTGTGTGTGGGTTTGGGGAACCCAAGGGGCATTTGACCTCCGAGCTACACCCCCTGCCCTACTTTTTTTTTTCTTTATTTTGAAACAGGGTCTCACTAAGTTGCTGAGAGCCTCACTAAGTAGCTGAGGCTGGCTTCGAACCTGTGCAATTCTCCTGTCTCAGCCTCCCAAGCATGGGGATTATAAGCGTGCACTTCACGCCCGGCTACCTGCAGACTTCTTGAAGGATTGCTAAAGAGTATACCAGGCTCGGACCTGGTATTGTGCTTTGCTGGGTTTAATGGATGCTGAGTGTGTTTTAAATTGTCGTTTTTTACCTGTAGCCATTTTAATATTATTCATATATAAATCACATATGCTGAAGAATGACAGACCAAAATACCTGTCTGTAGGACCTGGGAGTGCAGTACTCCCATGGCTGGAGACACAAAGCCACCAGTTGTTATTTCAGACCTGTGCAGCTCTTGGCCAGAGCTTGTGTCCTTGCATTTAATGAATGGCGCGGATCAGTTACAGCTGGAACCAGCTCACAAATGATTCATGCCCAATAAACAAGCATGTCTTAAAACCGCCCCTATAGAAGAGTTCTGCCTTAGGGGCTGGTTTGGGGAGAATTCTTTTATTCCATTCTTGCCCGTTTTCCTGGTGCACGCAATCAGCTGCCTTGGACACTTGCAGATGGTCATAGTAGTGACTTCAGCTGCTGCAGAGAGTCTGTGCGTAGCAGCAGCAGCAGCAGCAGCAGCAGCAGCAGCAGCAGCAGCAGCAGCAGCAGCACCATTGACGCCCGTCCTCAGCTGTTTCTACCCATCTTAACAGCCCTAGCAGCTATGCAGGTGGACAGAATCAGCAAGACAACTTTCATCTTTTGAAATCATCTGCACTTACCTTTTAGATGTATAGAGGTCTCCTAATTCGGAGCGCAAAAACATTTTTAAACAATATTCTTTAGATGGGCCTGGGGATACCCCCCTGTAATCCCAGTACTTGGGAGGCTGAGACTTGAGGATCGCAAGTATAAAAACAGCCTCGGCAACTTAGGGAGACCCCGTTTCAAAACAAAAACTCTTAAAGGGCAGGGGTGTAGCTTCAACCGAGCGCCAGCTTCAGGAGAGACGCACATGGAGCAGTGAGGGAAGAAGGGGACACCACCTAGCCAGCCAGATCAGCCGAATCCACCCTGGCCATCAACGGGTGACAGATGGTGTAGGCAGATCGCCCTCACATCCGGTTATTCTCCTCTTAGGCTGTATATCTTCAAAATGCTGAAATGAATGTCCCTGTACATTGTATTTCTCAAGAACGTATCAGAAAGATAAATTCCAAGAACCGGAACTGGGCATAGTGGCGCACACTTGTAATCTCAGTACTTGGGAGGCTGAGCAAGGAGGATCACAGGTTCATGGCCAGCCTCAACTACTTAGTGAGGCGCTCCACAACTCAATGAGATTCTGTTTCAAAGTAAAGAATAAAAGCCGGGCGTGGTGGCGCACGCTTGTAATCCCGGCGCTTGGGAGGCGGAGACAGGAGGGTCGCGCAGGTTCAAAGCCAGCCGCACTGGCTTAAGAGACCCTGTTTCCAAATTTTAAAAAGTATAAAAAATAGGTCTGGGAGTGTAGCCCGGAGGTAGAAAGGTTTCCAGGAACCCCAGTACCACCAAAAAGTAAAAATAAAATAAATAAAAGAAAAGAAAGAAAAAAAAAGGGTTGGAGGTGTAGCTCGGAGGTAGAATGCCCCTGGGTTCAATCCTCAGTAGCACACACAAAAAAATTTTTTTGAAAAGTGCATGTTAAAATTTTGATACCTTCACCCACTGCCCTTTATGGAGTTTGTTCTGGTTTATATTTCCACTGATAATTATGAGAGTGACTGGCTCCTTGCATGCTCCTTGACAATGCCAATCTGATAACTAAAAATGGCATTTCATTGATCTGATAGGTAAAAATGGAATTTTATTGTGGTTTTGACTTCGATTTCTATTGTGAATAAAAGTGGGCAGCTCCGTCTCAGTGCCGCTTGTAATTCCTCAGCTGTGGACTGGCCAGGCCCCTTGTGTAGTTTTTATTGGATTGTTGATCTTTATTATGGGGTTTGTAGGAATACCTCATATGGGAAATGTAGGCAATAAACAGCCATTTTACTGTAATATTAGCTTCCTGTAATTTCTCTCCAATTGGTAGCGTGACATATTTTAATATAATTTCCCTCTGGTTTGTAGAGTGACTTTTGGCTTAGTTTGTTTTTATGTATGTGCTGCTTATTATTTTGCAGAAACCTTTTCTCTCAAAGCTTATCGAAAGGTCTTTTCTGACTTTGAACTTTTTTAATTCTCCCACATTGTGAGTATGACTATAATTTCCTTTTTTTAGAAATTAAAATTTTGATGCTTTGGGATTTATTTTAATATAAGATATGAGATCCTTACATTATTGTCTAACTTTTAATAATAAAGTTAGATAACATGGTTATCTAATTCCTAGATAACATGGTTATCTAACTTTATTTTTTCAGATCGAATATTTTTATATGCAGTGTCTTTTTTTTTAAATCATAACCAAAATTTTCTCAACTACTTAGGTCTATTTTAGGGTTCTCATTCATTATCTAATTGATTCTCCATA
Source organism: Muscardinus avellanarius (assembly GCF_963383645.1). NCBI lineage: Eukaryota > Metazoa > Chordata > Mammalia > Rodentia > Gliridae > Muscardinus > Muscardinus avellanarius. The sequence goes on from NC_137795.1 coordinate 9,712,944, forward strand.
TACCAATACAAATTGTTCCAAGTGTGGCTTTATAATTTATCTACTGATTTTAGCTTTTCACATAAACTTTAGAATCACCTCGCATAATTCTAAACAGCAAACGGCATTTTCGTTTAGATCATCTTAAATTTATGGACTCTTGTAGAGAAAATTGACATTTGTATGATGTCTTTCTGACTTTATTTTCATGTCACCTCTGCTTCTCAGTAATGTTTTAAAATTTCACTTCACCCTTCATGTTTTGTTAAATTTACATTTATGCATCCTTTTTTTAAAGCTGCTTTACTGTGAATATAACTATCTATTCTAGCCATTACTGTTATTGTTTACATACAGAGATAATTTGTGGATTTTATTTATTGTTTTTGTAAAGCCACTCTTAGGATGTGAACAGTTTTTCTTTGGGGTCTCCTAGGTTTTCTATGCACATATTCATATCATTTGAGGAAAAAAAAATGAGAGGTGGGCCTCCTTCCTTCCTACTAAATATATTTTACCTCTTTTATTGATTGAATTGAGTACTGGCCATGGTATACATTCTTGACTTATTCCTGGCTTTAATTGGAATTTATTTAGTCTTTCCCCACTTATCATGAAGCATGTAGAGCTATGTTACAAGTATTTGGGGGTCAGATATGGATCTGCTGTAAGGATTTCCTGCTTTTAACTTCACTAGTGTGGTAAAGTGTATCAGTAGGCGTTCCTGCATTGAGACATGCTTGCCCTCAAACTGGAGTTGGTTGGTGTGCATTATTTTTAGTGTGCTGCAAAACACTGCTTTATTTATGCTTAAATATGTTTAGAAATGCGATTGGTCAGTAGTTTCCTGGCTCTGTCTTTCCTGGGTTTGGGGCTGGCTGCTATCTGGTACTTACCTCTCCTGAGGGGTCTGGCAGACCCAGCTGCTGCTCGCTAGTGAGCCTTTGACAGTATTTGCTCTATTTTTCAGTTGAGATTTTCTCTCTTATCTTGGTCACTTTAATAATTCACATTTTCTGGTTGGCTCAGTTGCTTAGCGCATGGTGCTAATAACACATTTTCCTAGAAAGATATTTATTTGAATCTAGGTTTTCAGATGTGAGCAAAGTCTTTTAATATCTCCCATAGTTGTCATTGTTTCTTTATTTTCTTATTTAGGGTATGTGTGCTTTCTCCTCTCATTTTTTGGTTAGATGATCACATACTTTATTATTCTCTGGATTTCAGAGATGAGGCTTTTGCATTATTAATCCTAACATTTACCTTTTTTTTTTTCCCTAATTCCTGTACGTCTGTTTTAGGGTCATGAATAAACATTAATCCCTTCCTTTCGCCCGCTTCCGTTAGGTTTACAGTATTGTTACCCATACTTCCTGGGAGCTTCTGTCAGTGTCACTCCTCACAGCTTTGACTTTCTCTGAATGTCGTCTGACCCGCGCTCCATGGGTTAAAGCACAATGTTTCCATGAACCTCATTCCTCTGTTTCCATCAAGTTTGGTTTTTACCTCTTCTTTGTTCTAGGAGTTTTTAAGTAAAGTTTCAAATTTTCCAGATGATAGGATTTTTTTTAAGTTTCCTTTTTGACATTTTTTTATGTATTAGAATTCTGAACAGAAAATATTAGTTGTGTTTCTAGTTTTTAAATACTGAGGTTTTCTTTGCACTATTTACAGCTAATGTGTTGTGGTTTCATGACTGTTTTAGGAACATTGTAAAGACTGTAAATCTTCTATTTTTAGGACATATAATCACTAATATTTTTCTAACTTTCAAATAATTCATGTATCTGTATTATTTTTCTAGTATTTATACTTATGTCTTTTAGTCTACTTGACTTGCACCTAAGTATCCTTAATCTGACTTCATAGATATTTTGACCACCTGCAAAATAGCTAAGCAATCAATACACAAAGATCCCCATCTTATCTTCCTCTTTACCTGATTACTCTTTTACTTTCAGACCTTCCTTTCTGTTACCATAATTTCACAGGTGCTTCAGTCTTTGTCCTGAAGTTAAATTTATATCCCCTGACATTTCTTTGGCTCTACTTTCTTTCTCCACTCTCTCTTGGCTGAAGTTGTTCTTGTATTAACTCCAGCAATAAAAATTCAAGAACGCAAATTTTACATGTTTAAAAACATGTTCCAGCTGGGCGTGGTGGCGCACGCCTGTCATCCCAGCACTTGGGAGGCTGAGACAGGAGGATCACACAGGCTCGAAGCCAGCCTCAGCTACTTAGTGAGGTTTTCAGCAACTTAGTGAGACCCTGTGTCCAAATCAAGTATAAAATAGGGCTGGGGGTGTAGCCCAGAGGTAAAAAACCTCTGGGTTCCACCCCCAGTACCATAAAAAAAAAAAAAAAAGTTCCACTGTCTTGTTACTACAATGATAGTTTGGCTGGGTCTGAACTTTGGTATTAAATTCCTCTGGGATTAAATGATAATGGCTAATCCATCTCCAAAACTGTACGTATCATCTTTTCCTCAGATACTATGTGCCTTCTTAATATATAGAATGTGTCTTCTTTTTTAGTTTTCTTAAATACATATTTGAAATTTTGTATTCAAATATCTTTCCTCTTGCCATTCTTCATGTGTCTTACTCAGGAGGGACGATGGTCCTTTGGTATTGTCTTCCATATGGATCAGTCTCTCTCCAACCCCTTTGAGTTCCCGACAATTCCCATTTCCTCCCGACCTTTTCTCCTCAGTACTCCCTGGTACCCAGTGTGTTTTCACCAGCACCTGTTTTTATTGGGGGAGGCCTCCTTGTCGCTTCCCTTTGAGCCCCCATTTGAAAGGGTGAATTGCTTTATTGGATTCTTTGGGTAAATAGTGAGGTGTCTTGTCAGAGCCTCCATCTGCTTCACAACACTATTTCTCCTAAGTCTTCTCCCCAGCTTTCCCCTACTTTCTTTTATTTTTTAATTTTTTTTAGTTTCTTTGCATAGATTTCACTTTTCCTTTTTTTTATTATTCATCTTAGGAGTTGAATTTTTCTTGAGCCAACTATTTGCAGATTTACTTGAGGGCGAAAAAGGCCAAGGCAGGTTTTAGACCAGCAAGAATTCTCTTGGGCTCAGGACCATCCTTCTAGGACAGAGAGATGGGGAAGAGAGAAGAGGGAGGAGCGGAGGAGAGAAAGTGGGAAGAGAGGTGTGTAGAAGGGAGAGGAAAAGAGAGAAGGAGGGAGAGGTGTTTGTTACAAGACTCTTATTGAAATACAGATTTGCATGCAACGTGTGCGTGCAAATAATTTTAGATCCTCTGGTCCCCGGCCAGCGTGGGCAGCTTCGCGGCTGCTCCTGATCCTGGTTCTCCTTTGTGCCTGGTGGAAGGGACTCCTTTGCCTCCGTCTCTGCTTCCTGGAGGGTGGAGCCTCTCGCTGGCTCCTGCTGCATCCTACACCGCGCTCCTTTACTCTAAACAAGAGTTGACAGGTTTTCTTCCCAAAGAGCTGGCGCCTCCTGTTTGGTAGGACACTGGTGAACAGGCTCTGTCTAAGGTCTGCTGCTACGGGCGTCCTCTCTGCATCCTACCCTTCCCCTGTGCTCATGTATTGATGTGCAAGCTTTCAGAAATCTAGTTTTACCCCCCAAAAAAGTTTATAGTTCTGATTCCCCATTCCCTTGCTTTTTTGAAATAATCTGTAAGGGCTAAAAACAGATATTTCACTCCACCTTCTGAAAACAGGAAGCTCTTCTTGAACTTGGCTTTGTTTTAACAAGTGGGTTTCTTTCATTTAAAAGGTTAACTAGAACGAGCTGCCTCCCCTTTGCTTCCGTTTCCAAGAAGCCACCATGTCATCACTTAGGAAAATTACACCTGAAAGAACGCATTCACGCGTTTAAAGAGGATCGTGTGCTATTTTTAATTTCTTTAATATTTATCTCAAAGCAGTATTCCTCTGCTTCTCACACTTATGCAAATCAGGAAAGAAGGAAACCTCTGTACCATTTTACCTGTGGAGACGTAGGTGACACTAAAACCAGAATGAGAAGCCTGTTCTCCTACCTGCCAGATCATATCTCTTTGATTACATCCTCTTTGAATATGCCAGGTAAGGCCTCTCTAGTGGGTACTGTGAGCTTTGAGAACCCAATGTTCAGAATATATTTCCCATGCTGATAAGTAGGTCTACCATTAGTTGAAATTTTCTGCATGTCTCTTGCTGTCTTATTTTAGTATGTAATATTTTCTCTAATAATTATTAAGACGATCTCATGGGTAGGCTCATAGAATTTCTTAATGTGTTGCTACTGAGTATAGCTCCATATTTTGCTTGAGCAGTTGGCCTGATCTCGAGACAGACAGACAGACAGACAGACAGACAGACCCACCATTGCTTGGACCTGTAAATGTTTCAATGCCGAGACAATGACACTTGGCATTTGGGCACTACTTTTGACCTTGGTCAGACCAGGATATCGAAGGCATAGTCCTCATCTTTGAACCTTCAGTGAGCTCCCTGGAAAGGGAGATATATAGACAGAAGAAAAGAAAATTTCCAGAGTGGCTTGTGCCAGAATGAAAGTATGACTAAAGAAGACTACAGTTTCATTTATCTCTGCCAGAGAGAGAAGGAAATCTATGCTGGAGAAGCTGGGATTGGAGCAGAGTTTTAAAACATTTTCCAGATGGTGAAAGCCAGGACCTGCAGTTATAGCATGGACAGATACATGGAGATATAAAGAAATGATATGTGCCTTGCTCCGTTTTCTTTTGCTATAACAAAGTACTTGACACTATGTAATTACTAAGAAAAGAGTGTGGAGACAAGAAGTTTAAGATCAGGCAGCTGTGCTGAGGAGGGCCTCATGCTGGGTCATAAAATGGCAGGTGACTTCACAGGGCTACAGAGCAGGTAGGCAAAGGAAGCTGCACCGCTTCAGTCCCTGCTGTCACCATAACTAATCCACGGCACTGACCCCACCACTGCAGGATGGGCATCAGACCCTCCAGAGGGCAGGGTCCCCAAGACTTAGTCACAGGCACTGGACCCCACCTCAGAAAGGTCCCACCGTGGACTCAGGTCTCTGGACTGCCACACTGAGAGCTTCACTTCCAGCACAGGACCCTTGGAAGACCAACCCTATCCAAATTGCAGCAGTGTGTAAGGAAACGTCGGCAGCTGTCGTAAAGTACAGGAGGCTCGGAAAGGAGGCGAGGGTGAAATGGAGAGTCTTACGCCATAGTAAGAAGCTGGAGAGCAGCGCGTAGCTCACCTGGGAGTGATGTCTTGGAGTCTGAGAGGTGACAGCTGCCAGTCAGGGCTACAGACTTGGCTGTCAAGGAACTGTGCTGGCGGCCTTAGGAAGGAATCTGCCAGGGAGGGACTGAGATGAGGGTGGCTGCTTGTGGCAGACGTTTTCAAGGTCCTAGCTCGACTTCAAACTGGACAGGGGATCCAGGGCACCAAAATCTCCTTGGTGCTCCTTTGGCAGAAAGCAGGAACAACAGGAATAATGAGAAAGGATGTGGGCCGATCTGATGCCTCACAAGCACCACGTGGAAAGGAAGGAGACTGTGTTCTGGTCTCTCTGCGCCACCTCCAGCCACACACTGAGCCCTCAGTGACTCTCAGGACATTTCAGGAGTACACGCAATTGTAAGCAAAGAGCGCCTTCTAGTCCTGAAAACCCAAAAACCCCCTCCTTGGAAGACGTAGCATCAGAAAATAAATGAGAGGTAGCCATTCATTTTATGAAAAACTCACTATTTTATGATATTGATTGCAGGGTTTTTTTGAGCTCTTTTTTATTACGTAAGGCACACGTTTATTTTCCAAAACTAGAAATGCCATTTTTCAAATGAATATGTTACATAAGACCAAGCTTACTTATAAATGTGGGATTAATTTCATGTATTTTTAATTAATCCAGTTCTTAAGTCAACCAATATCTTCTTTCGGGAACCACACACAATGATTTTTATGGCTTTCAGCCTTCAATGCCTGAGTCAGTGAAAAATATCAATATCTCCATTTTTCTCTTCATCAAGTCCTGTTCAGATATTGTAATGAAATCAATGAATGAACAGGGAACAGATTTGCATTCTGGTAAGAGTCTTATTAAAGGAAGCAATCCCACGCTCCGAGTGGGCGTGCCACAGTGGGCGTCATCTTACACTGTGCCTTGAGGTAGGTTTTTCTTTTGAATTCCCATAGACGCGTCCTCGCCGACCCTTTGTGCTGATAACTAGTATGGCCGGGTGGGGCTGAGCCTCCATTTCAGGAGTCAGTATGTGGGCTGCTGTTTCTCAGGTGCTGGGTGTCCTTCCTGTCTCAAGAGGAGAGAGGGCGCTGGGTTGAGCTTCCCTCTCCCTGTCGTAGGCCATTTCCAGTTCAATGCAGTCTGCTATTTTCATGGACCCAGCCTGCTGAAAGTAAGCGAACCTACAAGAATGGGCATGCTCATAATCCCAGCTACTTGGGAAGTTGAGGAAGGAGGATGGTGAGTTCAAGGCCAGCCTGGGCAGCCTAGCAAGACCCTGTCTCAAAATTAAAAATTTGAAAAAGGGCTGGGAACTGAGACATGAGGATCACAGGCTTGAGGCCAGCGTGTGGTAACTTAGAGAGACTGTGTTTCAAAATAAAATATAAATTTCTCCCCATCAAAATAGTGGGTCGAAATCAACACCCTTTATCTTTGGACTGCTCTACAGAGTTTCTGATCTTTCCCAAGTGATTGGCATTAATTTTAGATCATCATTCCTGGGAGGGTGTGTCCTTTTTAACTGATTTGGTACTAAAGTTCCTTTCTGTTCCTGCTCAAATTTATGTTTATATTTTAAAATCTAGGAAATCGTATTGTATAGGAAGCAGGCTTTCCTTTGAAACCTTCTACTCCCAAATAAAGTTCTTTTTAAAATGTCAATAAATACATAATAAATAAATAAATAAATAAATAAAAAGAGCTGGGATGTAATTCAGTGGTAGGGTGATTGCCTAGCATGCACGTGGCCCTAGGTTCAGTCCCCAGTATAACAAATAAATAAATAATAATGTGTTATTAAGAATTATTACATTCCACTTATGGCAAGTGGCATTAGGGTACCATTTATGGTAAAAACTTAAAGTTTATTTTTCAAAATAAATATATTAAAAGCATGGATTTATTTATAGTAAATTTAAACAAATATAAGTTCAGGTGATATGTGAATGTCACAGAGATTATAAAAGTCATATGTAACACATGCCTTAAATTAGAAGCCTGAAGCTGGCGTGGTGGCGCACGCTTGTAATCCCCGCGCTTGGGAGGCGGAGACAGGAGGATCGCGCAGGTTTGAAGCCAGCCGCGCTGGCTTAGGAGACCCTGTTTTCAAATAAAAATATAAAAAAAATAGGTCTGGGAGTGTAGCCCGGAGGTAGAAGGGCTTCCAGGAACCCCAGTACCACAAAAAAAAAAAAAAAAAAAAAAAAAAATTAGAAGCCTGGCTTCTGTAGCCAGACAGCTGGGTTTGAATACCAGCTCTTCTAATAATTCCCTGTGCGACCTAGTTCAAGATTCTTAACCTCTCTGTGTGTCCGTTCCCTCATATAAAGAACTCAGATAATCGTAGTACCTATCTCAGTGGGTGTTGTGGTATTTAAATGAATCACTTTATGAAAACCTCTAAGAACAATGCTTGTCCCATAGGAAGGGTTGTGTCCGGGCTAATTCACTTTACTGTTATCTAGAACAAGAATGCTCAGGGCCTTTTTTATTCTGTGCTTTTTATCTGCCCCCCCCCCCCCCGTCCTATTCCCTATGTACTCAGATCGAGCCCATACCTCAACTCCGTAGGAACACTAAACATCTCCAGGGTTATTGTGGAGGAACAGAACAGCAGCTCTACCTGACCAATAGAAGGATCATCTGGCCAGGAGCAGGGTGAGGCCAGGCGCAGGATCTCATCTGTAGAATCCAGGAGAGCTGTCCATTAAACGTAAGGGCAGCTGGGCATGGTGGTGCACGCGTTTAATCCCAGCATTTGGGAGGCTGAGAAAGGAGGGTCTTGGTTCGCGGACAGCCTTGGCTACTACCTAGTGAGTGAGGCCTTTTGCAACTCAGTGAGACCTTGTTTCAAAATAAAGAATAAAAAAAATAGGACTGGAGGTGTAGCTCGGAAATAGAATGGCCTTGGGTTCCATCCCTAATACCACACACACACACACACACACACACACACACACACACACACGGACAGACCAATGGAAAGTGACCTCTCATCAATTGTCTTCTGGTGAAAGAAGGCTTAAAAAAAAAAAAAATACAAGCCAGGCATGGTGTTACACACCTGTAACCCCAGAACTCAGGAGGATGAGACCGGAGGATCATAGGTTTGAGGCCACCCTCATTAACTTAGGCATTGTTTCAAATTGCAAAAAAAAAAGAAAAAAAAATGGTGGGAGCCCGGAGCTATATCTCAGAGGTAGAATGCCCCTGGGTTCATCCCTCAGTACCACACACAAAAATACAATTTCTTTATTATTTGACTTACAGTTTTGGAAACTTGAGAGTCCTTTCGTTTGTACTCTGCACATGGACTTGGGGGCTGTGCTTTCTGTCTGCAGGGCACTGTTAAGTAAATATAAAGGACTGAGGGTTAGAAGTAGCAAGACCCCAAACCCCAGGCGTCTATGAGCCAGGGGTTACTTCGTGGGGCCCACTTGCCTCCGTCCAGAGGTGAGGAATCCCTGCCCTTTTCTCTAATTTCACAGCCAAAAAACAAAGAATTCAGAAGGGCCCTATCAAGACATAAGAAGTTAGGAACACACAGAGCCCCTTATTTTCAGATTCCAATTCAAATATATTTTTAGAACCCACAGACAATGCTTTTGTCAAATGGTAACAGTAATCTAAGAAAGAGGAAAAGAAGGATCCTTAAACGTTTTGACAGTAGTATCTAGTGTGTAAGCTTGTTTACCGTTACCTCTGAGATAATCCACAAAGCTCAATAGGAATGGAAAGATATATAACTTTTTACATTAGCGAGCTGGGCAGGTCCAGTCCACCTCTGTCTTTGAATGGACTGGTGGGAGCGGAGGGAGGATAGCGCATCACCGCATGAACGGGGGTCCACGCGCACCTTTGCCGGAATAGCTCCTGGTGCTAACATGGTGCTAACCTGTGGGCCTTGTGTATGACCTGCTGACCTGTTCTGTTGTCCCCCTGGAGCCTAAACATGCTTTTGGAGCTGAAATCAGACTTTGGAGTTAAAATCAGCATTCCATATCCATGATTTCTGCTGAATTAATCAACCACACGTTGAAAATACTTGGGGAAGAATTACATCTGAGCTGAATATATACAGACGTTTCCCCTTGTCATTAGTTCATAAACAATACAGCGCAACAACTCTTAACACAGCACTTACATTGCTTTAGGTATGAAAGTTATCTAGCGTAGGGCATGGTGGCGCTCGCTTGTAATCCCCGCGCTTGGGAGGCGGAGACAGGAGGATTGCACAGGTTCCAGGCCAGCCACTCTGGCTTAAGAGACCCCGTTTCCAAATAAAAATATAAAAAATAGGTCTGGGAGTGTACCCCAGAGGCAAAAGCGTTTCCAGGAACCCCAGTACCACACACACTAAAAAAAAGTAATCTAGAGATGACTTAGAGTGTATGGAGGGGTGTGTGTATCTGAGGATTCTGGTATCCGTGGGGGCTTCTGGAACCAGTCCTGCACAGATACCAAGGACAACTGTACTTACCCACATTTCAAAATTAGATCCACACAGAATCTGGCTATGGGGCTTTGCTTGGTGAGGGGATGCTCTAGCCAATCCTGGGCTTGCATTTGCAAGGAATATCTGTGAGCCAGTGCTGAAGGGGCCTCTGCTCCGGACTCCCCCTCTCCCCTTACCCCTGTCCCTTCTGTGCCCTGCCTCTCTGTCCTCTACCCCACCGCTGAGCAGGTCACAGCCTGCTCTCCGTCTGCAAGAGATGCTGGGAAAAGGAGTTCCTGACTGCTGCCTCGCTCATAAGGAGAGAAAGTCCTCAGATCAAAGTAAAGAAGAGTTTAAAGATGGTGGGTGGCCACAACAAGACCCTACCCAAGGAGGGGGACATTTGCAAATAGCTGAGCCTCGCTGAAGCCCCCTCCCTTTCCCATACGTGCAGAGTTCACAGTGATCTGCACTCTCCTCTGTCTGCTTATTCACACCCCAGTGTACATTTTCCTGTTGGAAAATGCAGTAGCTTCTACCCGTGTGTATGTATTACGCCCCTGCTGGAGTAAGGAATTATGATGGCATCCCTCAGCAACGCCCGCTTCCCTTCGGCATGTATCCTGTTCCTCTTTTATTAGAGTTCTTCATGGCTGTGATAAAGCTAGCTTGCAGCGTAGTGGTGGCTTTGTGTCAGGACCTGTGCAATGTTCTTTGCATACAGGACCTATATACTCTGGATCTTTGTTTAAACCTGGCAACAGTGTAAGAATTAAGCATTCTAACTCTATTTTACAAATTAAGACGGGGAGGCCCAGTGAGGTTAAGTGACTTAACCAAGGTCAAGCAGCTTGGAAAAAGCAAAGGCAGAAGGGGGCCCAGGTCTGTGTGACGCCAAGCCCGGGCCTGGGCCTGCATGCAGGGCCGCCTGGGAGCCTGTGTCCACTCCGTTCACATCATCCTCCACTGGGGCTTAATAGCTAATGTGCGTTTGATGCATTTTCAGTTATTTAATGAGTTTGGAGAAAGTATAAAAGTTTTTGTGCATCTGGGTTATAAATAACATATCTTAAGCATCTGAAATACATTTCAGCATAAGCATTTTTATTTATTTTTTTTGTGTGTGGTACTGGGGTTCCTGGAAGCCCTTCTACCTCTGGGCTACACTCCCAGACCTATTTTTTTTACATTTTTATTTGGAAACAGGGTCTCCTAAGCCAGTGTGCGCGGCTGGCTTCGAACCTGCGCGATCCTCCTGTCTCTGCCTCCCAAGCGCGGGGATTACAAGCGTGCGCCACCACGCCCAGCTAAAATAGCATTTTTAAATGGGTCTGGAGAGCACACAGCATAAAGAGCTCTTGGGTATGCCATGTGACTTCCTGGAGCTCTGTATTCTTAACTGTCAGATCTTAATCTTAACAAATACTTTTGTAGATAATTGCTTAATTATTTTGTCTGTCAAGAAAAAGCCTTCACAGCCACCCAGTGCTGCATATAAAAATATCCTTTCATCCCAGACCTGGAAAAATCATTCCCGGTGATCCCAGTCAGGCAGCATCCCAGTGGCGTCTAATCCTTCCCAGAATCTCAAGGACAAAACTCTGTGGAAAACAGGGCTCAGGTGGAAAGATTGTCCTCACCATCGGGAAGTCTCTTTCATTACACAGTCCCCCGTAGGTTTTTAAATCTTTGTAAGATACAAGCAGAGAAGTAATACAATCTGCACGATGCCAATTTAATAAAAATAATGTGGTACGATAGAAAGGAGTTTGGGATCTGAAAGACCTGGGCTTTTAATTCAGCTTGGATGCTCTTTCTGAAATATAGTAGACACTGTACGAGCGGAGACAAACTGGCTGTCGGTCACATGGAAATGTTTGCTATACGACTGATGAGAGGATTCAGTCCCACAGGATTAACAGTTCCTACTGCCGTGCTGAGCAGGTCCCGGGAGTCAGGAAAGTTATATGGCTGATCGTCATCTCTAGCAGAGCCCATATTTGCAAATCCATTTGCTCACTGTCATTTACTTGTCACTCCGAACCCGGTACCCAGGGTGACTTTGTGGTCATTCACAGACTTGCGGAAGGTGGTGACAGACTTGAGTAGCCCAACACGCGTGTTCCCCGTGAGGTGAGCGAGGCGGTGCCCTCACATATCATAAACATGCATCCTTCTCACAAAAACAGATTGTGCCCTTGCTGTTTAAAGGGGCCCCTAGCATAGCGCTGATGGGTCTAGAGGTTATAAGTCCAGAGAGCTGCAGGTGCCCAGGGAGAAAATACATGGACACGAGCTGCACTTAGGCATGAGGTTCAGTGATGCTGGCTGTGATTTCTGCTGTTTGGTTTAGACCCTCCCTGAATTGAATGACACCCCACACGATGGTGAGGGAGATCTTTATTCGGTCTCCAGACAGATTCAAGTGCTAGTAACAGCTTTCAGAGACAGCCTCACAGACACACACAGAAATAGTGTTCTTCCAGTTATCTGGGAATCCCTCAGCCCAGGCAAGTTGACACATAAAATAAGCATCACCCTCAGTGTTCAAACAGCTTCATAGAGCATAACTGTAGCAACCAATAAGAACTGACCATATTCTATATAGTTCCTATAATATGTTAAATATTTTGTGTTTTAGTTTTGAAACAGGGCCTCACTAAGTTGATGAGGTCCGTGCTAAGTTGTGAGGCCTGGAACCTGTTAGTCTCCTGTCTCGGCCTCCCAAGTACGATGATTACAGGCGTACACCACCATGCCTGGCTTCTATCAGATGTTTGACAGATGATAAAAAGAGGAACCCAAACTCTTTTCACCTTGTGGTTCTGCCAAGACATAGGAGCTTTGCTTCCAGCCAATGCATGGAGAAAACAAGGAGTCATGGGGAAAAGGTCCTTATGAGCCAACCCCATAAATAGCCCACGTGACTTCTGCCTTCATTTTATTGGCCAGAGCTCAGTCATGTGATTTCATCTCACTGTAAGGGAGTCTGGGAAATGAAATTCAACAGCATGCTGGGAGATATCATGGACAGCCCATTAAAGTTATTTTATTTTACTTATTTATTTATTTGCGGGACTGTGGATGGAACCCAGGGGCATTCTACCTCCAAACTACACCCCCAGCCCTATTTTTTATTCTTTATTTTGAAACAGGGTCTCACTGAGTTGCAGAGGGTCTCACTAAGTAGCTGAGGCTGTCCCTGAACCGCGATCCTCTGGTCTCAGCCTCCCAAATGCTGGGATTACACGTGTGCGCCACCACACCCGGCTCTTTGAAAGTTTTTTTCAATGGTCATTTACCCTTCAGTAGGTGATGAAACTCTTAGTTAAGCAGGTTTTAATTCTTTTTAGGTTATTCTTCCAAACCCTTTCCAGTTCTTCACCAGGGAAAGCAGGTCTGTCTCCTCTCATGTGTCTTAGTTAAAAGGTGAAGTCCTTACATAATGAGGCCGCTCTATATTCTCTTTTTTCTATTAATACCTCAGTCAAGCCTTTAATCCCTACTGTATATTTTTATTGAAAATATTTTTGCTACTGAATAAGAGATTACATAAAAATATACCTAATGCTTCCTAGGAAAGAAAGTGTCAAAATAAAAATAGTTGATAATTTATGCTTGTTCCAATTAGATTGCTGGCCCATTTTCAAGTTTAGCATTCAGCCTGTACAATGCCGTGCCTGTCTCTATGTTATTGTATATATCAGACTCTGAATAAAATTGTATTGAAACTACTTGGGAGAAGCATCTACTGCCCTGTGAGGTCTCTACTCAGTTTTACTATGCTGTGGGCATTGATAAGTATTTTTTAGACTTTCGGTTCTTGCTTTAATACCAAGGAAAGAGGTAGTAACAATGATTACCAGGTTCCTTCTTTCAGGGGAACACTGTATAAGAATTACACCTGTAGTTACACCTGTAATCCCATTACTTTGGAGGCTGAGACAGTAGAATCACGAGTTCAAAGCCAGCCTTGGCAACTGAGGCTCTCATCAACTTAGCAAGACCCTATTTTCGAATTTAAAAAAATAATAAAATGGGCTGGGAATGTAGCTTGGATATAGAATTCCCTTTCCCTCAAAAAAACAGAAGAAATAAAAGAAGGAAAAAGAATAATGTGTGCTCTTATTAAATGATTAGTCCACGCACCTCCTCGGAACTCTTAGGACACTATCAGGGACTCGTACTTACATGTATGTTTTATAACAATTTTTATAAAATTTTAGAACATTCTTAACCCCGCAACAGAGAGTGGTACTGTATGATCCTGAAATTCATGGCTGGGTTTATACCTGAAAGAACTGAAAGCAAGGTCGTAAAGAAATCCTTGTATACCAGTGTTCACAGTAGCAATTTTTACAATCCCCCAAAAGTAGAAGAAAGCAGGTGTCTGAGCAAATGAACGGCGAAACAAAATGTGTTGTAGATGTGGAATGGAGTAGTTGGGAATGAATTTGTAAATATGCCCGAATCAACCTAGAAACATCATGCTGAGTGAAAACGACAAACTCAGACAGATGCAAATGATAGGGTTCCAATCCAAGACTAGGTGCCTAGACTAGGAGAACTCGCAGGTACAGACAGGAGAACACAGGTTCCCAGGGGCTGATGTGGACGGGACGATGGGAGTTATTGTTTCATGGTTATCAAGTTTCTGTTTGGGGTTATGAAAAATATTTGGGAGTGGATAGTGGTCTTGGTTTTGCAGCATCATGGGTGCACTTAATGCCAGTGAATGCTTACTCACAAATAGTTCAATGGATACATTTTCTATTATTTTTATTTTGCCACAACTGGAGAAAAATCACATCAGAAAGAGACTGGTCTTTCTTTAAGACTGGATGCCAGTTACTCAGTGTGCAGATGACTGTGGAAAAGTCTTCACATCTCTGAACAGCCTATTGCAGATCTATAAGAAAAAAAGAGGTATATTGCTATTGACCGTAGAAGACTATTTGGAAATTAATGTGATCACTCTGTCACATGATCGTCACTATATAGAAAGATAAAGGAAACTAACACTTTAAGTAAGCAGAATCCATCACACTGTTGCAAATATAATTATTGGGTTGCATAATTTGTTTTTTTTTTATTTTTTTGGCCTCCGATAATAAGAATTCTCATGAAATAATACAAATATCTTGGGATGGTAAAGATGAAGAAATCGAAGGACAAGTCTAGTTCTGGTTCTCCAGGGATTACAGAGACAGCGAGAAGGCAAAGTCACTTTGCCTGAGTCTGAGGTTTATTTCAGGTTCTGTTTGAATTGCTTACAGGTTCTCACCTAGGTTTTCCTAGTTTTCCTGGGTTTTTTTTTTTTTTAACACAGGTTTTCCGTCCTTGCAGCATATCTTGATATGGGTTCTGAGACTTGCATCTGTACACACACACATACACACACACGCACGCACGCACGCGCGCGCGCGCGCGCGGACCTATGCACACAAAGCTCTGCAGAAAAATACCGCCTTTATTTGGAAATTATACATTTAACGACATTAACTATTTGAAACAGAACCGTTTTGCAGAAATTTGCCAAGAAGCCCTCTGTGTAGCAAAATGCCAGGTAGAAAATCTGTGCAGAGGAGACGCGCGGGCCTGTCTCCAGACAGCTGCACAGAAAAGGTAACACAAGAACAGCAAGGAAGGTCAGAGCCGGTGGAGGAGAGGCAGGAGAGTGGCTGCGCCTCTGCGGTCCTGGCTGGAGGGCGCAGACAGCATCATGCTAAGCCCGCGACAGCAGCAAAGGTGAAGTCTCCTTGCCTCTGCTCCGCTGAAGGAGAGGGGGTTCCATGCAGAGTGCACTGAAAATGGAAAAACTACAGGCTCCGTGCTGATGATAGAGAATTCTTTATGTGGAATGAAGCCTCGCTGTTCATTTACATATTCTATTTATATGGAGGCACAGACAGCTAAGTTCTATCAGTTTTGTGTTGTTGTTGCTGTTGTTGTTGTTGTTGTTGTTGTTGTTGTTGTTGTTGTTTTGTGGTACTGGAGTCTGGACTTAGAGGCATTCAACCTCCAAGCTACACCCAGCCCTTTGTTTCTGTTTTGAAAACAGGGTGTCCTAGGTTGCTGAGAGTCTTAGTATTGCTGAAGCTGTCCTCAAACCTGTGTTCCTCCTGTCTCAGCCTTCCAAGTACTGGGATTATAGGCAATTTTATCACCTAGTTATCTCTAGAATCTGTCTACTTATGTCAGTAGGCAGAGCTTAGCACAACCTTACAGTGGGCACTCTGTGAATGAATGAATGAATGAATGAATGAATTGATAACCACTTGAAGGAACAAAACCATCTACAATAAACATGTGCATGTAAAACACGTTACTGCCTGCCTCTAAATAAAGACATCCCACTTAAAACTATCTCTTTTGTCTTTTTCAGAGCTGAAACCACTCCCCTGGGACCATTCATCAGCAAGAGACACCAAGGCTGACACATGCCTGTGCCGCCGCCACCACCCCCTCCTCTGCCCCCGCCTCCCCCACCTCTGGCAGCTCCTCCCCCTCCCCCGCCAGCAGCGCCCCCGGTAAGACCTGGCTTTTTTCTGTGTGGTTTACTGTGGAGCACAAGCTGCTGGGATGTGTTTGAGTGGAAGGTTTGCAGTGTTCGTAGCCTGGCTCTCCCGTAGCAGGTGGTCCGTGCGTGAGTAGCTGGTCCTGGGGTCCTCGGGGTCTGATTCCCAATGAGCCTGGACCAGGTATGTCTCGACCCTGTTCCTCGACAGCTCCTATCTCCACTTATCACTCCACCAATGTTTCCATCATCTCCCCTCCAATTCCTGCCGCTTGGTACAGGCTTCTCGCGTCTCCCCATGTGTCTTTCCATCTTCCCCGGCACCTCAGCGTGCCCGAGGCCATGCTGAAGCGTGCAACCAAAAGGCAGGGTGAAGTCACATTCCGCTGTGTCGTTTGGAAGGTGATATCATGGCACCTTGGCCTTCAGTCCCTAGTCACAGGTTCAGGCAGCTCAGTTCCATGTGAAACGCCACAATAAAATCTAACTCTAATAGAAGCTTCCTGATCTACACAAGACTGGCTTCAATTTCAGCTTGGTGCTTTGGGTTTCATAGTTCCGTCTGGGTTTCCACAGAAGGTGGACATTTTGTTTTAGAGCAGATTCTCAATCTGGTGCTGGGTCCAGATCAGTATTGTTGGGTCAGGGGAAGCTGTTCTGCACATTGTAGGGTACCTAACGTCATTACTAGATGCCAGTAGTACCCTTCAATGTAGCAATAAAAAAAGTGGCTTCAATTTCAGCTTGGTGCTTTGGGTTTCATAGTTCCGTCTGGGTTTCCACAGAAGGTGGACATTTTGTTTTAGAGCAGATTCTCAATCTGGTGCTGGGTCCAGATCAGTATTGTTGGGTCGGGGGAAGCTTTTCTGCACATTGTAGGGTACCTAACGTCATTACTAGATGCCAGTAGTACCCTTCAATGTAGCAATAAAAAAAGTGTCCCCAGGTATTGGCCAAATGTCACCTGGTGGGAGAAAAATATATAGGAAGAACAGGAATAATTACTGAAGTTTCACTGCCAAATTGACCCTACACGGTCACCACAAGGTGATGAACAGTTCTTAAGTGAAGGAAGCGTACGTAATATTATCATATGGATCTGAAATAGGCTTGCTACCACTGAAGAACACTGATGATAATTTCAAATGCAATGATACAGAATAAATAGACCCACCAAATCCCATGTGTTCTATCAGCATTATTTCAGCTATAATCTAAAAGACTGACCATGTAACTTAGAGAGAAGCAGATTTATTTTCGGGTTCGGAGCTATTGTACTAGGAAGCAGAGAGGGGGAGACACATGTGCTGTGCTCACATCATGGAACCTGGAAGCAAGAGAGAGCGCCAGGAGGAGGAACCATGATGTAATCCCCAAGGCCGCACATCCAGGGATGCTCCTCCAGCCACACCCTATGGCCTGGATCACTACCCAGATAAACCCAAGATTTATGCACTGTTGGGGTTACAATCCTCACGACTCAATCACATCAGCGCCAAACATTAATAAATGAGCTCTTTAGGGGACATTTTATATCTAACTGTAATACCATGTTATTGGAGATTTGGAAAAATAGCCTATTTCAAACATAGCTGGTGATGCAAATATCTGGAATTCAGTAAATGTTGAACAAGCCTTTCTGGAGTGTTCTCTAGCAGCAAACAAAAAGCCTGTATGTATCATAGTCTTCCTCATGGTTTTGTTTTTAAGACTAATGTTAACCCTAAGAAGCTAAAAAGAACTTTTGCAAGGATATGCACATAAATGCTATTTTATCTAGTGAAAGGGTAGACCTCAAGTGGTTTATGAGAACTAAGTGTCTTGTTATGCTATTAACTTAAAAATTGCGTTATTTCTTGCAGTTAATCAAAAGTTACCTCTATGCTGATTATGAGAAAATGGATATAAAATGATGAATTTAACTACATACCCTTTGCATATAACAAAATCAACTATGTAATAATTTATCTTAATAGCAAAGATCAGAATATTGATAAAATTTAATATTTCGTTAGGGAATTTGTTTCCTTTAAAGATGCTAAAATCTGCCGGGCGTGGTGGCGCACGCTTGTACTCCCCGCGCTTAGGAGGTGGAGACAGGAGGATCGCGCTGGTTCGAAGCCATCCCTGCTGGCTTAAGAGACCCTGTTTCCAAAAATAAAAAAGTATAAAATAGGTCTGGGAGTGTAGCCCGGAGGTAGAAGGGCTTCCAGGAACCCCAGTACCGCCAATAAATAAATAAATAAATAAATAAATAAATAAATATGCTAAAATTCATAATAAATAAATATAATTCTACATTTGGTTAATGTTTTGATTTCTCCCTCATTTCTTTTTTTTTTTTTCTTTTTTGGCCCACTATCTCATGTTGGGACAGGTCAATTAGGAGGAAAATAACCATGTAAATTTAATATTTTAAAAAATATTTTTTGCAATCTGGAAAAATACTTGTAGAAGGAAGGTAGGTTATTAGAATTCAAAATTCAGCACATCAGTAAAGTTTCCTGAACACAGCCATACTCATTCATTTGCATATCGTCCCTGGTGGCTTTTATGCTACGGAAACAGAGCACTAATTAAGAATAATGTTATTCCTCCCCCCAAAAAAAGAACTCCATTCTCCTTACTGTGTTTTTTAAAATTAACTGCATTATCATTATCGTATTTTGAATTCTGGCAACAAATATTTTGTGGAAACTTGTTTTCTTTTGTTGTATATGCTCATGCATACCATCCCTCTTCTTGCTTCTTGGCTCACAACACCTAAAATATTTACTGTCTGGCCTTTTCCAGCAAAGCTTTGCCAGACCTGGCCCAGAGCAGCTGGCCTCATCATTCCTCCCCGGGTCCCCTCAGCCAGCGATCTCAGATGCTTGCACCCCGTCCTCACACATCCTGACTTGCTGCTTCGCCATCAAGGCCCTCCCCTCCACTCTTAACTGCATCCCCGTGCCCCCCTGCACAATGCCTCTGCCACCCCTCTACTCGGCCCCCTGCTGGGCCCCACCCCAGAACTGGCCAGCTCTTCCTTCTGCTGGATGGTTCTTTCTCCTGGGTCCAGGTCAGAGGCCACTTCCTCCGGCCCCTCACTGGCTTTTTTTTTTTTGGGGGGGGGTAACTGAGAATGGAACCCAGGGGCATTCTACCTCTGAGCTATACCCCCATCCCTCTTTTTTATTCTTTATTTTGAAACAGGGTCTTACTGAGTTGCAAAGGGCCTCACTAAGTAGTAGCTGAGGCTTTTCCTCCTATCTCAGCCTCCCAAATCCTGGGATTACAAGTGTGCACCACCGCGCCCGGCTTCCCTCACTGGCTTTTATCCACATTTTTGAAGTTGTCCCTTCAGGGCAGTGACCAGTCCTAATTTCTGTTCTTATTAGACTGTGGTCTACATTTGATGTCATCTTTTGTGTCCCTTACACCTGGCTTGAAAAAGACACTCAGTCTTGGGGTGAATGAGTGAAGGAGTGAAAATCTGTTAAATAGGGGTTAAAAATGGGGTTCACGTATTTATAACCAGTGCTCAGGTATCTATTCTTTGATACTTGTTAAAACACGGTCAAGAAGACTTTATTCAGATCCGTAGTGCTAGAGACCACTGAAGTGGAGTTTTGCCATGGGACAGATTGGGCTCAACTCTTGAGTACGGCATGGGGATTGGTAGCCAGGAAGCAAGGGGCAGAGTCAGTGGATAGAAATCACCAAGAGGAGACAGCAGAGGCGAGGGGCAAGGGTGTTTCAGGCAAAATGATCCAACAGGATTCTTGATGAAGGCAGGCCAGGGTGACAGGCGCCATCTGGGGTGGCAGAGGTTGAAGAGTCCAGACAGAGGGGCCAGTCAGGTACGGAGGGCTCGAGACTCTTGCTAATACGTATCAGGGTTCTTTGCTGCAACTGGATTTTGCCAAGACGTGCACAGATGAGTCTCGAAAAAGGTTAGGAAGCCTGACTAGAGCATGGTTAAGCAGGGAATCTTTGTCAGTGAAGAGATTTCCCCTTCCCCATCCTCTTTCTTGTCCCCATCCCCTCTTTGTCTCTTTAATTTTTCAAAATCTGTGGGAGCAGAAGAGGGAGAGGGGCTGCTGGAGCTTTGGAGCCAGCTTTCACCAAAGCTAGCCAGCGTGCGCGTCCTGTGCCCCTCATGGCAGCCAGCCTGCCTCCCTGTCTTCCCAGCTCAATTCCTGGACACATTCCTCCAACATCCGGGAACAGTATCAAAATGGCCCTCCTGGTGCGTTGGCCCCCAAAGAATTAAATTATTTTATTGCTTTGTTTATAGGATGTAAACTTTGAAGCTATTTAAAGAAAATACAGTGGTGTTTGTTTTTGAAATGCAGCAACATTTTACTAAACTTTTGCTTTCAAAGTTTTTTGGCCTCTGGTGTCCGAGTGTCCTGGGACCTGGTATCCAAGCTGAGCCAGACAGCTCTTGGGGGCCTTGTGAGTTCCATTCTTCTGTCCTATCCCGTAGAGCAGATAGTGGACTCTGTCTAAGAGGGAGCAAGTGAACAGCCATTGATCAGATGTTGGATTTCAGAGTTGGATGCCCAGGCAGAGCCTGACCACAGGCTCTCGTGTTTATTTATAAAAACAGATCTGTGGATTCTTGTGGGATTATATTTTAATAGCGCCATTCAAGCTAAGACATCCTCAGAAGGAAGCGGTTGTCCTAGGATTGGCCACCCCTAGTTCTTTAAAGACCAAGGAGGACCTGGCCTGGTATTCACTGCTTTACCATGGAAAGGAACATGCTAGGCAGAGACACCGTGGTACTGTGTATTTCTGCATGTCGGTTTTGGGGTAACATTTATATAATAATGCAGAGGGGGAATTACAAAGAGAAGCCTATCCTGACCCCGCCGTTCTGCTTCTTCATGACTGCTCTTAGAGCCTCAGTGTGCGTGTAGGAAGCTTAGTGCCGCAGACTGTCTCCTTGCAGTCTAAGGATTGCATGAGGCGTGTGTAAAGTAGACTCTGTAGTATTGGAAATATCAGCTTTGACTTCCAAGGGGAGGTTTTCCCACTGTCTCTAGCAGGCAGGAATGGCTAGTAGAGAACACCATGCCAATCTGTGAGAGGAACGTGGAAAAGAAAGTGTTCTCTGAAGTCCTGTGGGAGACTCGGAGTCTTGTGTTTGCTGTTGTTTCAAAACAACAACAACAACAACAACAACAAAAATCGATCGTGGAATTGGGTAGTGCCAGGTGGAAGGGCCTTAGCTGAGTTGCAAATTACTACGTTCTGGAAAAGGTAATTTGCATGTTTACTGGTGCATTTAGAATAATGAGAGGCTTAAAAATTCTTAAATACTGTCAGTCAAGTAGGTCCTCCTGACACTCCCAAGCTGATTAGTGACATTAATGAGGGAACCGGGACGTGTCAGCAGCCACTGGGAGAGGGAGCACTTGCATTATGCCATGCTCGCAGGGTCGTGGTAAGTTGACATGTGGTCTCTGCTTCCAGTTTACAAAACTGCACCTTTGTCTTTGAGTACTTTTAAGACTTGATTCTCCGTCTCTGCTTTGTGGGTTCGCATGGGGAGCAGTAACGCTGTTTTGGTGAAAGCTGAGCTGGGCTAGGCAGCAGATTTCCTGTCTGTAAGAGAGGGGTGTGTCTGGACTGTCACTCATCTTTCCAAAGGACCATTCACTGCTGCATTGAATGCGTTTCCACTGTCACAGCTGGGAGGTAGGCAGGGTGGCAGAGACAAAAAGTGGGTGCAGGAGGCAGGGCCATGTGCTAATAATGTCTAGGCTAGCGGGGAAAGCCTGGGGACCCTGAGAAAGGCCTTATCAAGTGGCCCAGGATCCAAGCCGCTCCCAGGCAGCCATGGAACCGGCCCGGGGCTCAGCAAGAGGCAACACGGGGGACAATAACGGAGGGCGACCTTGGAAGTGGCCCACTTCTGGAACAATCGCTCTCACAGGAGCTTTATGTTACACTCTAATCTTCTGGCTCTTTGCCTTTGAAATCCTTTAAAATTCCAGTGTAATTCAGGATTCCTAGAAACCCGCTGGTGTCTGTTCCTCCCTTCCCAGCCTGTCTTCCAGCTGGACAGAACTGACTAAGAGGGACGCCATGGCTCAGAGCCCTGAGTTTTAGGGCCCAGGAGCCCTGCCCCCCAGCACTCTTGTCATAAAAGGAAAAACAAAACAATAGCAAAACCAAATCTCTCCAAGCTCAGGGTGCAGCTAGCAAGGAGGCACGCGGCAGCCCCGAGCAGGTAGAAGAGGACGGGGTGCCGCCCGCCCAGCTCTGCTCTGCCTAGGTGGCCGCAGCCCATGGGTCCTGTGTCCCAGGATGGTGACTGATAGGACGGGCCTGGGAGGCGAGGAAAGCAGGGGTCTTTCAGGCAGTGTGCCCCCAGACGCATGAAAGAAACTGGGAGATGAGGTGGGGACCCTGAGGACGGGACAGACGTCATTTTTGGGTTTCCACAATGGCAGGGGGCTTGCAGTGACACGTATTCTTTTTTGTATGGTTCTGCATTCTGTCAACTATCTACATGAAAGATTTATACTAGTATAATTAGGAAAAGGTATTTTTTTTTTAAAAAAAAAAAGGAAAGATCATCTGACAATGGGTTGAGTTGGACTGTACTCTGATGATAGTGTATAGTAACAGCAACAGCTACTGGGTACTAGGGACCAGGCTAAGCCTGTCATGTGAACTCATCCAGAATCCAAAGACGTTGGCACCAACAGGGCCATTTTACAGACAAGGGAAGAGAGGCACAGAGAAAGTACTTATATGCCCAGCATCACACAGCCAATGAGTGGTCAGGGCTGGATCCCCTCCCCCCCCAAGCTCCGCCTGCAGAGCCAGCAACCCTGTGCCTGGCAGCCTGCAGGCTTATGAGGTCCTGCGGCCCACCACACTGACTCCAGGCATTGTGTGGCACTTACTCTGAGCTTTTTGTTGATCTAAGCACTTATCAAACATTGATTGCATTACTTTTCTAATAATCTTTTGGGGCATGTGATATTGTTATTCTCATTTTATGGATGGTCTAATGGAAGCCCAGAGAGGGCATTGACATACCCAGAAGCACACAGCTCATCATGGGGCAGGGCTGTGGCTTGACCATGGAGGGATGGCCCCAGTTCCTGCTCTGAACCATTCCACCAGCTGCCCTTGCATGCCAACTCCCAGGCGCGGAGTCTCCTGGGATTCCCAGGGAAGCAGTCAGTTCTCAGGGATGGCTGCTACCTCTTTAAATCTAAGGACCAGGAGGAGGTCAATGGATCCTACTCCCCAAACCTTGGTCAGAACTTCCAGATTCCCTTCTGTGTCCCCAAGCTGCCCCTGAGATGGCTTTTCTGTTTTTTTTCTTTCTTGTTCTCTTTCCTTTGTGGCTCTGCCCCCCCCAAACTTGCTTATTGGTTTCCTCCCTTAAAATAGAAAACAAAACAAAACAATCCCAGAGAGCCAGTGTTAGAGAAGAGGGCGCAGTGCAAATGCCTCGTCTTTAGCTCACAGCTGCCTGGGGATATGCTCAGAAAGACAAGGTCTCTGCTGCTGGCTCTGCTGGTCATGCAATGGGGGACAGTAAATGCCACTTAAGCTCAGTGCCAGTGGACTATGTCTGCAACCTTAACCAAGCCGTTACGCCAGCTTCCTGGGTTCTGGCTGCACAGAATTCCAGGTCTCTGTTTCAAAAGAGTTTAGGACCCAAATCCAGAGAATCCTGGGCTTGCGTGGATAGCTATTCAGTCATAGATATGTTGAGAGAAGAATTGGATTCTCAGTCCCAGAAAGAGCATTGAGCCCCATACCACCTCTTCATTACTTCTTACCTATGGGATCCGTGAATTCTTTATGGAGCCCTCTTATCCTCAGGCTCGGTCACCTTTATCTCCCTCAGCTTGCTTCTCTGATCATTTGAGCTCTTTCCTCAATAGACACAGATCAGGACAGGATGCAAGAGGGTCTCGGGGCCAGGGATCACAGGGCAGCTGGAGCGTGCTCAGAGAGAGGGGCTGTGCCTCCGGCAGTGCCCGCACACAGCAGGTACTTGGTACCCAGCGCTGCCTTCTGAGCTAGTGAGTTTGCCGAAGACACCGTAAGTCGCCAGGCAATCTGTAAGCTCGGCAGATACTGCTTCACACCTTCCACCCTGAAAGCCAGAACACATTCTGTGTTGCGTTGTGTTTTGTAAGAATACCATCAGTATACTCAAATTTTAGTAAGAATTTTTTAAGGCAAAGCTGGTAACAGAGATTACAAACAGATAACAAACTAGCAGAAGGAACAGACTTAAGGGCAGCAGCAGTTAACACTTGAGTATTACTCAAAAAGCTACGAAGTATGCTTTGACACGACCTTCCCCATTTCAATTTGGTATGTTCTCTAACAGAACAGACCCTGTACCTTTGTTTTTCATAGATATTTTAAAACCCTCAGAAAGCACACCGTGTACCTGTTTTGTAGATGGTAGCAAGAGATTTCCATTCGGCAGCAATGAATTTCCATTTTAATAAGATCCGTTCACAATAGAAGAGCTCAGATGCGTTTTCAAGCTGCCGTTAGCAGGATTCTGCCTGCACCACATACAGTATTTAAAAAACAAAGGTGTACGCGTGTGCCTGTGCTCTACAGCCCTCTGCTCGCCATTCTGAACTGTCAGTTTCAGTCCAGATCTCGTAAAGATGCAGCCAGGAGTGCACAAAACAAAACACAGGTCTAGAGCCACACAGGTAGCAAGCCAAATCCCAGATGGGCCATTATTTCCCAGCTATGTGACATGAAGGGAGTTGCTTTATGACCCTGAGCCTCCTTTTCCTTATTTGTTAGAAGGAATGCTAATGGCCACTCTTGGGGCACGTTGCCCCTGGCATGAAGGGAGGCATTTTGTCTATTTTTGCTTCCACGCATCCTCAGCGCTTTGGGCAACTCCTGTCTCATGGTGACATTTGGGAAACGTGTGTTGAGTGAGTGAATCGTGGGGCTTTTGTAAGGACCCAATAGGATAACAATAGCAGCTGTTTTACAATGTTCCTGGTTAATAACTGGTATCTACTATTATTTTCGAGTCCAGAAAACAATGGGCAAACCTTGCGCTGACAGGTTCAAGTCAAAGATCCCTGTGGTCATCGCAAGGCAGATGTCAGACACTGGAAGCAAAGGTCCAGGTTAGGAGCCCGATTATCCAAAGTGAGCAGCCAGTCCAGCAGTCTGCAAGTAGCCTAAGAACAAGGGGGCAGATGTTAATACTTCTGGGTTTTCTGGGGCTCCAAACCCCCCGCACCAGCACCTGCTCCTGCAAGAGAATCCTGAGGAGCTGATGGTTTGTCTTCCCTTTTGCTCTTCTTACTGAGTTGAGCAGACCTGTGTCCACTGGATCCAGCCACAGGTGAAAGCCACCTGGCCCCAGCTGCGGGCTCACCTCGGATCTGAGGGTGTCCTTTAGCATGCTCCAGCACAACAGCCGCATGGTCCAAGTATTTTAAACATTTGGGGAGGTTTTGTTTTCCTAGTTGCCACTTGACCTGTCATAGGCAAGCAGCTTGGACACCAGCAGGCCAAGCGATTGCTAGAGGGAAGGACCACCGGGTCCTGGAAGGCCTAACAGTGATGTCTGGGTGGGACCCCAGCTCCCAGCCTCGCCCTGAGCAGAGGAAACTGTTCTTTGTCTCTTGTGACACCTCCCCAGTCATTTAAAACTCTACTGACCAGGGAAATTTAAACCCAGATGGGATGTTTCTTTATATTTGTTGATACAAGGAAATTATAGTTGATCTTATGGTCAGACCAGGGAAATTTAAACCCAGATGGGATATTTTCTTTATATTTGTTGATACAAGGAAATTATAGTTGATCTTATGGTTAGTTTTAGTTTATTTTATCTAATAGTATTGTTATTTTAAGAGTTTTTCATTTATAATAAACACTGAACTGTTTGTGAAAGATAAACAGTGTTGGAAAAATATTTATGCATGTATATGTGTGTACTGGGGATTGAAACCAGGGACATTCTACCTTCAAACCATATGCCGAACCTTTTTTTTTTTTTTTTTTTTTTAGTTTGAATGGGCCTTGCTAAGATGTAGAGACTGGCCCCAAACCTGCAATCCTGTCTCATCCTCTTTGGGGTTACAGGTGCGCACCTCCACTCCCAGCTCACATATATGATTTGAACAAGCAGGAATCTGGAGAGGAAAACTGGGTTGGAATAGAGACAGGCTGTGAGCTGGTGCCTATTGAATCTGGAGGGTGGTGTCAGGATAGTTAACTGTTCTGTTAATAAAGAACTTTAATCGGCATCAAAGAACTCTCGCTTAATGCAAAATATAGATGATTTGGCAGAATCAAGGAGTTATGCAGCATGGTCAAAAAACTTGCTTTCTTATTTTGCAAAGTAAGACCCATGTCGGTACAGGTTGTCTGCTTACAATTCTGTGTATCGCTCTGACTTTATTCCCTGCCCCAATCTGACTCCCATTTTTTGAGGGATTCATGTTAAGGGTTTTTATTCTCCTTTCCTACCACTGCACTACCATCACTAACCACTGAGGCGGGAAATGGGATGGTTTAGGTTTGGGGCAGGACTGTCGGAGAGGCCAGGGCCTCAGGGTCTCAGCCTCCCTGGCTACTTTTTGTTCTGATAAACCTTGAGACTATGTGAATGCGAGATAACAGGCCGTGTTTGGTGAAACTGTTGCATTTACTATCGGCTGTCCAAGGACATCTGGCACTCCTGCTGTTTCTCCTTGGACAAAGCATAGAGGACTTTGGAGGTCATTATCAAAGCCTCTCCCAGTCGCCACTCGCCACTCTCCTGAAGGCCAAGGTCGCCACACAGGGGAGGATTTTCACCTTCAGTGTTCTCTGCTCTCAGACTAAATGCCTCTTGTGGCTGACGTGTGGGAAAATCAACTCTAAGACAGAGCCTTGGGTGCAGAGCTGGCTGGCAAAACCTTTTTATGGTTATATAATGATATGATTTGTAATTGTATATAGTGTATATAGTTCAGAGTGTGTGTGTGTGTGTGTGTGTGTGTGTGTGTGTGTGTGTGTGCACATGTGCTGAAAATGAACCAGGAACATTCTACCTCTGAGCTACACTCTCAGCCTTTGTCATCTTTTTTTCTTATATTTTTTTATTTTTTGGAGTTTAGGGATGGAACCCAGGGGCATTTGACCTCTGAGCTACATCCCCTGCCCTATTTTTTATTGTTTATTTTGAAACAGGGTCTCACTAAATTGCAGAGGGCCTCACTAAGTATCTGAGGCTGTCCGCGAACCACGATCCTCCTGTCTCAGCCTCCCGAATGCTGGGATTACAAGCCTGCGCCACCACGCCCGGCTTATTTTTTTCTTTTAAAATAGGGTCTCATCAAGTTGCTGATGCTGACCACAAACCCGCAATCGTCCTTTCTCAGCCTCCTAATTACTGAGATTATAGGTGTGACTACCATATCCAACTAATTAAATATATTTAAATAAATATAAAAATAAATGTTCATTTATAATATATTTAAATAGATAAATATGTATAATTGTGAAAGAACATAAAAAGATCGTTAAAGGAAGAAGGGGCCCCTGCTTCTGCTGGTAAAAAGATATTAGAATGGATATATACGTTCTGGAAAAGAGATATGTCCAGAGTTTTCTAGGAAATTAAATCTAAGATAGTGTTTAATAATTACTTCGGAGCAAAGGATTATCAGAGAAATATTCTGAGTTGTTTTCCCCGTTCTTCATCCCTGCCTGCAATCTCTCAGCTATGTGCAAACTCACACAGGTCCCTCGCCACCTTGGGGCTGACACCTTAGCCCCGCTTCCTCTCCCTTTCTTCTCATGCATTTTCAGTTGAATCATCCATTCACCTGCGAAAAAAACCTGGTGCTTCTGAACAGGGCCATTCAGCACCATTCCCAGCACCAACCTGCACCCGAATGAGGAGTGCAGGCTGAGGCTCAAGGTGTAACACTTCCATTGGTGACAGTGTCCGACTGTGCCTGTTTGGGCACAGTGACACGCTCCTGTATTTAAGAATCTGAAATAGAAGGATGGCTCGCTGGAGGCCAGCCTTAGCAACTTGGTGTTACCCTGTTTGGGGGAGCGGGGATATAGCTTGGAGATAGAACACCATGAGGTTCAATCCCCAGTACCAAAAAATTAAAGAGCCGTGGAGCAGTAGTCAGGCGATGGGCCTGGGAGGCACGGTGAACTTTGTGACGCCCGCTCTTAGCTCTTCCTGTGAGCTTTGGCAAGACCAGTTGCGTGGCCGTGTGCAGACGAAGGCTGTGCGGCTGTGGCCAGGCGCCGGGAGCTGATCAGAGTCTCTCACTCTGGCCTCCCCAGTGCCGTCTTTGTAGCCTTCACCTCCCAAGCACTCCCCCCCACCACCACCATGGGCCAGGATTACCTTTGTGCTTCCCTGGAACCAATGAGATTGTGTATGAAAACTCTTTAAAACTCACGCAGAGTCCTAAAGGCTCTTGTTCTTTGGGGGCCGTTAACTGAAATGTGGTGGCTGTGTTAGGACACATTATACGGGGGCCAGAGCCCTCCGCCTCTCCCGGTGAGTGGCTCTCCTCCCTTTACATGGGGGGCCCAGAGCACCTCATCAAGGGTCTTGTTCTTTTTGGTGCTGAATATAGTTGGCGGCTCAGGGTTTCTGACACAGCCCCACTGCTGAAGGATGAGTTTCTGGTTGGAGGACAAGCTTGGAAAAAAAAGAAGGGGATGTGTCCAAAGTCGCTTACTGGCATGAAGAATTTTCTCTAACATGGTCAGGCATGGAAGCGCACACCTGTAATCCCAGGCCGAGACAGGAGGATCGTGGGTTCAGGGACACCCTCAGCAACTTAACCAGACCCTGTTTCAAAATAAAGAGGGCTGGGAGTGTAGCTCAAAGTTTGAATGCCCCTGGGTTCAAGCTCCGGTACCATAAAAGAAAAATTCCATAGCAATTACAATCTGATCTTCATATCAGTGATTCATACCCTAATAGTGATTCTCTAACATTTTATTGTACAGTGTAACTGAGACTCTCACTTGACCTTTCAACACTCCCTGTGATAGAGATCATGATCTATCATGTAGGTTCCCTTGAAGGCCGACTTTGAGATAGACATTTGGATAGATATTTGGGGGCTCCGCCCTGCTGGGAACCCCTGGGACTGTCTGCGGAGCCCCAAGTTGTCCCATCAGCTGTGGCTGCATTCTAGCAGCCCGTGTTCACATCTAGGAGCCCCGATGGCCGACACCACAGGGCTCTGCCTAGAGGGGCATGTTGTGAAGCCAGCCTGGGTACAAGGCTGGGCATGGCATCTGCCACCGAGGCAGATTCATGGTGGGAGAAACTGGGACTCAACAAGAGCAGGAACTGGCGCAGGGCCACACGGCTGGTCGCATCTTGGGGCTAGTACCCCGGCATTCCGTCCCCGCTGCCTCGTTGCCTCCTGGGCTGCACACAGGGCACAGACAGCTGGGGCCGCCCCTAAGCTGGGCAGCCGGTGTCAGGAGAGCTGGGGAGGGCTGGCCTCAGTGGCCTCACAGGGGACCTTTGCGTGGCTGGCGTGCCCCTTCTTTCAGCACAGTAATTTGGATTTCTGAGCTGGACCACTATATTCCCATCTTAGAAGTTACGTGGCCTCGGTTGGCCAAATTACTTGAATTTGAGGGCTTTAGTTTTGTCCTCTATTACAGCGTTATCTATCTCATTCTGTTCAAGAGGAAGGCAAATTAACACATGCAAAGTGCTTATCAGAAAATAAGGACCAGGCCGGGCGGGCGTGGTGGCGCACGCCTGTAATCCCCGTGCTTGGGAGGCAGAGACAGGAGGATCACGCAGGTTCGAAGCCAGCGGCACGCTGGCTTAGGAGACCCTGTTTTTCCAAATAAAAATGTAAAAATAGGTCTGGGAGTGTAGCCCGGAGGTAAAAGGGCTTCCAGGAACCCCAGTACCACCAAAAAAGAAAGAAAAGAAGGACCATAAAAGTGCTCATCACGGGAGGTGATGTTTTGCATGTGGGGGCTTTTCCCATTTGCAGACATTTGCCTGGCTCGGAATTGATGTGAACCCTGCTGTGAAACAAAAGCTCACATTCCGTGGCAGCGTCCGTATCTGACGGGCATCCCGCCAAGCTTCGACTCCCTTCCTTGGGAGGTGGCTTGTTTATTGCCTGTCTTCAGCGTGCTGGTGGACCCCTGAGCAAGGAGACTACGTGTGACTGGCGTTTCCTGGCGTCAGCAGAGCGAGTCGGTGGGCTGCTGGGAGACGGGTGGCAGACACCAGGAGCACGCTCCCCCTTGGGTTGCTGGTGACACCAGAGATCGCACAGCCAAGGCACCCGCTGCTGTGGTTCTCTGCATAAAAGGAATTTAGAGGTTGCACAGAAGACACGCTCCTCCCTGAATTTTCTCGGTATTTGGAGAACTCCATCTTGAGAACTTCAAAAGAATTTTCAGTTGTGGCTCAGTGCCTTAACCCCCAAGTGAGACTAAATTAGAAGATAAACTATGAAGTTTGGAGATCCAATTTGCAGTATTATTATTAACCACTAACACTTATTATTGGTGTTTTTTATTTTTATTCTTTTATTATCATTATTATTTTTTTTTGCAGTACTGGGGATGGAACCCAGGGGCATTCTACCTCCAAGCTACACTCCCAGCCCTATTTTTTATTCTTTATTTTGAAACAGGGTCTCACCGAGTTGCAAAAGGCCTCACTAAGTAGCTGAGGCTGGCTGCAAAGCATGATCCTCCTGTCTCAGCCTCCCAAATGCTGGGATTACAAGTATGTGCCATCACACCAGGCTTATTGGTGTTTTATTATGACTATCACTGTGTGGTGAGAGGTGGGCTAATTTTAACAGCAGTTTGACCCTGACATACTCTTCAAAATGAGTTTGTCCCAAATGGGAGAGCACTGTTTTACAGAAGAGGAGCTCAGACCCCTGACGTGTGTAGACTGCCCCGCCACAGGACTGACCTGGGTCAAGCTGCTTGTCCACAATTATTAGGCTCTTTTTGGTAAATGTCAGAAGTACTCTATAGTCACAGACCTGCCACCATGTCGCAGGCCCCATGTTTTATGGGCTGAAATTGTGCCCTCGGCCACCAAATTCACAAGTTAAAGTCCGAATCGCCAGTACCTCTGAATGGGACTGTATTTGGAGATGGTCTTTAAAAAGGTAACTTAGATCAAATAAGGCCACTGGGGCAGGCCCTAACCCACTAAAAGTGGCGTCTTTATTAAAGAGGAGATTAGGACATGCACACGCAATAGGGAAACCTTAGGGAACCAGAGAGAAGATGGCCAGCCCCAAACTCAGGAAAGAGGCCTCCGAAGCAATTAACCTGCCTCACACCTTGATCCTGGACTTATCCTCCAGGAATGGGAGAAAATAAGTCTCTGCTTTTTAATCTAACCCGGTCTATGATACTTTACTATAGCTGCTCACGCTAACTGACACACAACACCTTTATTAGCAGCTGGGTGCAGTGCCAGATCCCTGACTCCATCCGCGGAGGGCCTGGTGACCACTGGGTGCTTCCGACGAGTTCACCAAAAGTGAGCTGTTAATAATTGTAAACAAGCAGCTTAGCCCAGGTCATTCCTGAGTCGGAGTTGTCTGCTCATGCCAGGGGGTCTGCACTCTTCTTCTGAAAACACAGAACCTCCCCTTTTAGGATGGACGCATCTTCAAGAATGTGTCAGGGTCAACAAGATGTTAAAATTAGCCCCCTCTCACCACAAAGTTACACTAAATAAAACATTGGTACTGAGCAGTAGCGGTCGATGCTAATACTGCACCTTGGAACACCACACTCCATAGTTTATCTTCTGATTTCATCTCACTTGGGGTGAAAGTCCTGAGCCACACCAGAGCAGGCAGGTGCACCTGCACCTCCAGGTCCAGCCTTCCCAAACAGAAGCTGCATCTTGTACCTTGATGCCCATGCGGCTGTGTCTTCATGGCCCCGCCTTTGTGCGCTATTCTGTTGCGTTGTCTTATTTTGCCTGCTGTTTTGAAAAGTGCAGAACCTCTGACTAGAAGGAGCCTTTGACTCCAAGAGCTGGGTTGGGGCTTTTTTTTCCTAACTCCACAGATGCTGAGCACAAGGCTGCAGGAATGCATTTCAGAATCAGTGGATCTAAGAACTGCCATTTTTAGAAGCTTGTATGGAGATTGTGTCGGTTCCTTGCAACCCGGGATGATTTTAGCATCCATTCTAGGATGGTCTTTCAGCAATCACAGAGCCATTTGCCCTGCTCACCTGCCGGGCAGCAGCTGATGCCTCCCTACTCAGCATCTCACTGGACTGAGGGGCTCGGCCATCACTAGAGCAGAAGGGCAGGCACAGGGTGAGCCTCGGGAGGTCTCCGTGTGGACCTGGAGTTGCATAACTTCAACACATCCCGCAGGAACCACGAGAAGCAAGTGGGAATCCACTTCTGCCCTTTAGATTTTTCTCTCTTTGCCATTTCTCACTTAATCTAAGGGTCCATTTATTGCTTTGTCTCTGTTGCCAGAGTTGATAAAAATACAGGACACCCAGTTAAGTTAGAATTCCAACTAACAAATAAGCACGTTAGCTGAAGAATAGAGCAAATGTGGACATACTTATACTAAAACAAAAATTGTTCACCTGAAATTCAGATTCAACCAGGCATCACATGTTTGACTCAGCAAACTGATCTCTGGGGCAGGCCCTAATCTACTAAAGCTAATGTCTTTATTAAAGAGGAGGTTCGGATCTCTGTCTCTCAATATGCCGTGTGTGTGTGTGTGTGTGTGTGTGTGTGTGTGTGTGTGTAGATGTAGCTATAGTGATAGAGATAGAAATATCTCCTTTATAGACTCACTTGTCTATTTCCTCCACACATTTCCCACTTTCATTTGTATATCCTGGAGAAATAAACCCATATTTCTGCTATCTCCTTTGTTCCTTTTTCTGCTTTCTTTCCCCCACTGTGTATTTTCCTAATCTAGTCTTCAAAACTATAGTTTCCTTCTTCCAACTGTCAGTAATGCTTACTTAATAAGTAACGTTTTTCTTCACTATAAAAAATACTCCAGCCGGGCGTGGTGGCGCACGCTTGTAGTCCCCGCGCTTGGGAGGCTGAGGCAGGAGGATCGTGCAGGTTTGAAGCCAGCCTCAGCTATTTAGTGAGGCTCTCAACAACTTAGTGAGACCCTGTTTTCAAATAAAAATATAAAAAATAGGTCTGGGAGTAGGAGTATAGCCCGGAGGTAGAAAGCCTCCGGGTTCCCAAAAAAGAACAGGCTGTAGAATGGGAGGGAGCCAAGCGACTGGACAGGGGTCATATCAGTCAGTGCAGATTCCTGTAGGACGGCCGCTTCCTGCAGAGCAGGCAGGCCCTTTTTACTCTGGGTGCTCACCTCCTGCCCCCCTTTGCCCCAGCCTTGTGACAGGGTGCCCTTAAACTTTGCTCCCCCATAACCTAGCAGTTCAGAAGCTAGCCTAAGTTTTCTTGGTGTGTGTGTGTGTTTTACTGGGGCAACTGAACCGACCGCTAAACTAGGTAGTGGTAGGTTCATTTTTATTTATTTTTATTTTCCATTTTGAAATGTGGTCTCCCTGAGTTACTGGGTGCCCAGATCCTCCTATCTCAGCCTCCCAACTACTGGATTTACAGGCATGGGCCACCACACTAGGCTTAAGTTGCCTCTTTTAAAACAAATCAGGGCAGGAATATCTGAATTATTTTAGAAAATATAAATAAATAACTTTTTTTAATTTGGATTTGTGTCCTAATTCATTCTACACAAACAGCTGAGACAGCATTTTTTTAAATTTTGGTTCTAGGGGACATTCCACCTCCGAGCTACACCTGCAACCCTATTTTTCATTCTTTATTTTGAAGCAGGGTCTCATTGAGTCGCAAAGGACCTCACTAAGTAGCTGAGGCTGTCCAGGAACCCCAATCCTTCCATCTCAGACTCCCAAATGCTAGGATTACAAGCGTGTGCCACCATGCCTGGCTGAGATAGCTATTTTTATTTGACTTTTTATTTACTATTTATTTTTGTGGTGCTGGGAATTGAACCCAGGGTCTCACACACTCTACCGCTGAGCCACGTCCCCTGTCTTTTTTTTTTTAATTCTTTTTCACAAAGTTTTCTTAAACTCTTCCCGTAGTGTTCTTACCTTCTACAGATTTTTTGGTTCTTTGATTTGTAAGCTGTCTGATTCACTTGTTAATAAAACAAATCGAAAAGCTGTGTGCGGGTATTCACCAGTTTAAGAACAAGATGCAATTTCCAGGTTTCCAATTCCTATGGACCAGCTTTTGGTCACTGGTGTTAAGAGGGGTTCCCCCACCCTCTTACCCCCTGCCTAGTTATAAATCTAGGTCCCATGGCTAGTGTAGGCGGAGGGCCCGAAGCCCAGAGGCAGGAAGAACCTGCCTCCCAAGAAGTACCCCTTGGGAATTGTGCTTCCACAAATAAACCCCTGCCCCGGAGATGCATACCTTTAAAAGGAAGAGCCCGCCTGCCTCTTCTAGCCTCGGATGGGCATGGCCCCTGGAACTGCTTAGCTCCATCCCTGGGGAGGGGCCGTATCAATAAAGGTTAATAGCACACATATTGGACACCACCACCCCCCCCCCCGTGCCGGACCAGCTACACTTTACACCCAGTGACTTCAATGATCAGGGCATTTAGTGTTATGGCTTCCATTAAAATATCTCCATGTACTTATTGAAATATATCTGTGTGCATGTGATTTATTTACTTATTTTGAAGTACTGAAGATTGAACCCAGGGGCATTCTACCTCTGAGCCACACCCCCAACCCTTTTTTGTTTTTTACTTTGAAACAGGCTCTTGCTAAGTTGCTGAGGAGCTGGCTAAGTTGCCAAGGCCAGCCTCCTGTCCCAGCCTCCTGTCTCAGCTTCCCAAGTATTAGGATTACAAGCATAAACCATGGCACCTGGCTACGATTTCAATTTAATAAACTTTCTTTTTAGACCAGTTTTAGTTCACAGCAAAACTGAACAAAAAGTATAGCCTTCCCACGTAAGCCCAGCCCTCCCAGCCTCCCCCACCGTGAAGATCAGCCTTTTCATCAAAACATGGTTTTGTGAAAATTCACCAACTTTAAAATCATCTCTCTGACGTTATTACTCATATGAACAGCATAAGTACTCAAGACTGTTAGGATTTTTATGTGAATTCTTTAAAAGTGTTTATGTGAATTCTTTAAAAGTGTTTATGTATAGTCCAGTTTCCTGCCAGTACAAATATTTTTGGTTTTTAAAATGCAATTAAATATACTGGGGATGAAAACAGTAGCCGGTACATAGAAGGCAGTCAGTGATAACTGTATTGATACTTAAAGAGTCTTGTGACTTCCAAGAGCTTTCTGGTCTTGAAGTGGCTTTCCGGGAGCAGGGCTGCACTGGAATGGCTTCAGACACTGGTCGCCTCTCTGAGATGCCTGGAGGCAGAGACCCACCTGGCAGCGCAGGGCGGGCGTCACCAGGTGCATCTGGGTTTTCGGAAGTGACGGTCACGTCAGCCTCGGCACCCTGCCTGCACACAGCCTCAGTCAGCAGGTCTAATTTTAGAAGGTGCAAGACAAAAATACAGTTGAGAGGAGCACACTAAAAATACCCCCCTTCCCCCTTATTCTGTGACAAGCCACTTCCTCCGAGGGTTGGCGTGTGTTCCGTTTAAGCAAAACTCTCTGTTACAAGTGGCACGGAGATCTCTGGATGGTGACGAGGATGGAAAACCTGCCTGCCGCTACGAGTCTCTGCAGCGTCCCGGCCCTGACTCATTTCTGCTCTCCTCTGCAGCCACTGGCATCCATCGAAAACATTTTCTAGGGAGGTTTGACAGCGGTCTCATTCTATTAAAAACACACAAGGAGTGTCACTGATGAGATTAAGTTGTGTGACTCACACTTGGGGTGTGCCCACGGGCCCCTTCTGCCATTCTGATGGCAAAAATACTTGTTTTTATTTTAATTCACACAGTATTTTTCACACAAAGGAATGAGTTTTATTTGGGGGTGTGTATGTGTTTTTTTTAGAGTTTAATATGTATAAGACATTGTGCTAAGTACCAGAAGGGTAGAACCAGACAACTGCTACGTCAAAGAACCTACTCTGGGGGAGGCAGATGTATGTCAAGATGGGGAATAGATGGCTTCTGCAGTGGGATGCAGGACTACTCTGCAGGGGGCTGTCTTTGGAGAAATGTCTTAATATTTCTCCAAATAAATATTAAGGGGACCGTGGGGCTTGAAGACAGAAATGAGGCAGCGAGATGGTAAGTTAATCTGCACCTCAGGGGACATGAGAGATCTGCCCCGTGCGAAAGAGGGGGCAATAGCAATGAAGGGAGGGGAAAGAGAAGAATCACAACACTGGCTGGAGTTCGGGACTATAGGATGCCGAGCCAGAGGAAGTCCTCCTGTGTGGGGACGGGTGAAGGCCATTTGAAGGTCATCTATGCCTGTGCTCAGTGGGAGTTGTTGGCGATGCCTGAGATGGACAGACTTTCTGTTCTCTACCCAGGGGTCAGTAAATCCACTGTGCCCATAAATTCTTTGTATGAATGTTTGGGGGGGGGCGCTTTTTGACTTGGGGAGATGTCACTGAAGGCTTCGAGCCATGTTTCTGAGACTGGTGAGTACAGGAAGAAACAGAGTGTGTAAAAGTAGGAAGCTGGAAGTAACTGTGCCCTTGAGACCCAAGACCCTCTAAAATCACAGAATTCTTTAATGGGTTTTGGCTGCCGGGGGCCTTCCAGTAGGGGATCTGAGGCAGTCTCCTCTGCGCCTCAGGATCAGGAAACCCCAGCTATCCCTGCTTTCCGGGATAAAACTCTTAATACAGAAGGCTATTGCATAGGAAGTGTTTAAGAATGGAAATGCTTAATGAATTAATCCTGACCCCTGGATTAACGTGGGCTTCTCAGAGAGGCCTCCACAGCTGGCCTGGGAAGGTGAGTGTGATTACATGAAGCAGAGAGGAGGAGGAGGCTGCGTCAGGCAGAGGGAGCGCACCAGAATCGGACTGGAGACACCATGTGCGTGAACTGCGCAAGGAATGAGAAACTCTGCGGGGTGTGGGCAGACACGGGGCCTGTCGGCAGATCCTGGAAGCCCTTGAACGCCAAGCCAAGTGAGTTTTACCTAATTCTGTGGGTGGCTGATCTGGATCTGGAGAGGAAAATTGGAGACACAACATGAAAGTCTAACTGGAGAGGTAGGAGAACATTCAAGTCCGTGACTCACAGACCTCCCGCTTCCGCCTCCACACCTGCAGCATGACCGAGGGCCAAGGCAGAGCTGAGATTTAAGCCCTGCAGCGAGAAGCAAAAGAAACAATGGGGGGACTGGACAGGGTCGGAGATGTGGAGGAAAAGTTGATAGGAGGTAAAAAAAAAATGGAGACGTTCTTGATACAGAGAATTGTTGGCTTGAGGTCTGGTTTGAGCTGAAGATTATTGCTGGGATCTATATCACAAGAGGAATAGCAAGTGTGCGGAAAAAGTATCCATGTGTGCACGTGTGTGTGTGCACGTGTGCGTGTGTGTGTGCACGTGTGCGTGTGTGTGTGTGCACAGGCATGTCGGGTAGTTGACATGTGGACATGATGTGTTTATTTCGGATGAGTTGTGTTTAAAGTGGGTCATTTACATGGAGATGCTCAACGGGCAGCTGAAAACATCAGCCTGGAGCTGGAGGCGCAGCTCATTCTGAAATAAAAGCAATCAAGGTCCAAATATAGATTAAGTAGGTTTCGGGAGTTTTTGCTCAGCTGACACGTTCCCGAGCCTTACCCAGAAAGTACTTTGTGAAAATGCCTGGCTCCTGTCTGCTTTTGTCTCTGCCCACGGGAGCTCCCCAGAAAACCCTGTGCTGAGTGAGAGCCCTGGCCTCTGCGTGGCAGTGCCAGGAGGAACAGGAGGAAGCTGGCACTTTTCTTGCAAATTATGGCCTGGAGGTACCTAATTTACTATATTTACTTGTATTTGACCTTTCATCTCTATGCATACAGATGTAACAAATATTTTTCCAAGAAAAAAATACAACTTTATGAAAAGGTTAAACATATATGCAGGGAAAATGGATGTGGAGGGGTCCTGCAGTCCTAAACAGGACTTATTCCTTTTTATCTTTGTTTTGACCTACTAGCGTAATAGTTTGCGCCACCTTCTCTTTGTCATTTATTTACTTATTTTAGATATTGCTTGTTTAGTGGTTTGTTTTTTCTGACACTTCCCCCTAAAGAGCAAGAACATATGACTGTCTTTCTGAGAGTCCTTGAATCCAAAATGTACTTAATAGGTCAAGAAAGTCAAATAAACATGGACTGAATTCCTGGAGGTTAGCAGAGACTGGCTTATGTAGTGGAAAATTAAGACTGACATTTGTCCTTAGGTGACCGCGAAGAGGCGCATGGCGTGTTTAAGTGGACGGACTTATAAGCTGGAAATATTTGCAGTTTTAACACTGTGGCGGTGCTGTTTGGAAAGGATCAGTAGACAAGACATCCCCAGATTTTCCAAGAAGTGCCTCATGGAAAAGGCATATTCAGGCAGACAGAACCACTATATTTTCTCTCTCTCTTTCTCTCCTCCCCCCCTCTATTTGGTACTAGGGATAGAACCCAGGTGCATTCTGCCTCTGAGCTACACCCCCACCCTTCTCTATTGTGTCTTGGCAAATTGCTGAGGCTGGCCTTGAACCTGCCATCCTCTGTCTCAGCCTCCCAAGTACGGGGATTACAGGCCTGCACCACCATGCCCAGCCCACTGTATGTCCTTAGCCAGAGGATGATTAATTACTTAATTAACTAGTTAATTAATTAATTTGTGGAAAATTTATCTGGAAAGTTTTACAGTAATTCAGCCACTCCGTGATTACAGGGCCTGGTGTGGCTGCTGAAGAGAAGTGGATGTCATTCTGGCACCCCGTGGCCTCCAGGGGTCCCCAAGGGGTGTAATTCCAGGAGACGTACTCTTCCCAAAACTTGTGCGTATTAGTTTCTCGGCCAGTGATACCTTCTGGCCTTTTAGCCTTATTCCATGAAGTCCCCGCACACATAGGAGCTAGACCATTAGACAGCTAAACTTGAGTTCCATTGAGGCTGAGGGAGGGCCCCTGCTTTTTCTTAGGAAAATTTAAGACACAGTTTTTGGGGATATTGAAAGTTTCTCATTTTCTAGACATTTTAGGGCCACAAAGGGATCATAGGTCAGGAAGACCCTGGGGCACAGATAAGGGTGGTCACTAGGGCTGGAAGAGGCTGGCCATTTGGTGTCCTGAGGCTACATAATTGTCACTGTTCTGCAAGTGAGCCAAGAGAGTGGTCCAGAGGGCATTTCAAATCAATGCATGCTGTGGTTGAAAAGTTAAGTTGTACAAAAAGTCAGTAATGAACATGGAACAGCATGGATGCGTGTGGTCTGACACGTTAATGATATTTGCTTGGGGAGGGACTTTCCAGGAGTAGAAGAGATGGTAAATTACTCAGGATGTGTTCAGTTTAAGTTGCAGTGTCTACATGACATGGCGACACTGATATTCCTTTATTGATTACCTTGAGGCATTGTCTATTGACGACGTCAGCCGCTATGAGAGATGACGGTTTATTCTCCGTCATCACCCTTTACCTCCTCCTTCCCACCTTTTTTCTTATTGTGGTCCTCATGGTGTTCTATTTTACTTCCCTTGTGGTTACTTTTGATCTTTAAATAATGCGCTTAAGCCTCCTCCGTCATCTGTGGTCAGCGTCTGACAGTATGCTCTGACCCTCTCCTGGAAAACAAGGTCACCAGCATTCCTGCCCTTTCCTGCATCTCTTTTCTGTCTTCCACTTATCAAATGTTCTCAGCTGCATTTTTTTGTTGTTGTTGTTTGTATTTTTCAAATTAGCATATGCAAGCCGGGCATGGTGGCACACACTTGTAATCCCAGCATTCGGGAGGCTGAGACTGGAGGATCATGGATCACTGACAGCCTCAGCTACTTAGTGAGGGCCTCTG
Organism: Muscardinus avellanarius; assembly: GCF_963383645.1. Classification (NCBI taxonomy): domain Eukaryota; kingdom Metazoa; phylum Chordata; class Mammalia; order Rodentia; family Gliridae; genus Muscardinus; species Muscardinus avellanarius. The sequence continues at coordinate 9,753,073 of NC_137795.1, forward strand.
CAACTCAGTGAGACCCGGTTTCGAAATAAAGAATAAAAAATAGGGCAGGAGATGTAGCTCGGAAGTCATATATATATATATATATATATATATATATATATATATATATGGCATATGCTAAGATTGACTTTTGCAGGGCAGGATAGCAGCTCTATGAATTACAGTGCACAAATTTCAGTAGCTATCGCTGCCAGGATACAGGACGGCCCCCTCACCCCAAAAGCTCCTCCCAACACCTCTCTGTGGTCATACCCCCTCTTCCTCCTGTAATCCCCGGGGGGCCACTGTGCTTTTTTTTTTTTTTAACTTCCTCACTATTATTCCAAGGCTGGGTAGTATCCAGTGTGTTAACCCATTCACTGCCGAGTTCACTCAGGCTCTTTCCAGGTTTGGGTGATTATAACTAAAGCTGATTTAAATATTTATATGTAGGTTTTTGTATGAACCTCAGTCTTGATTTCTCTGGGGTAAATACATATCAGCGAGATGACTGAGTCATATGTTTAACTTTATAAGAAAATGCCAAAACGTTTGCCAGAGAGGCTGCACCGTCTCTCAATCCCACGGACACTGTTTGAGGCTTTCCACTGTGCACCACTGTGGAAATCTGCACCTGCATATTGTCAGGCATTTTGTTTTTGTTTTTTTTTTTCTCTGTTTAGCCGTTCTAATAGATATGTAGTATTATCCCATTATGGTTTTAATTTGTATTTCCCTAATGGCTACTGATATTGGTCATCTTTTCTTGTTCTTATTTACCTTCTATATACCTTTATGGTAAAATATCTGTATCAATCATTTACCCATCCCCTTTTTAATGGGGGCATTTTTGAGTTTTGAGAGTTCTTTCAACAAAGGGCTTCTAGATACAAGTCCTTTGTTGCATATGAAAATTTTTCCTTCCAGTCTTTCTCTTCTGTTGTCTTTAAACTTAAAGACACTTCTGTTAAGAACTTTTTAAGGTCTAACCTGGTGAAGTTTTGTATGGATTGAGATTTTGAGGTCTAGATACTCTCTCTGATTCCAGGTCACAAAAGAATTCCCCTATATTTTTCTCTTTAAAAAATACTATAGTTTTTACACTGGTTTATATTTAAATCCATGATCCATTTTGAACTTATTTCTGTGTAAGGCATGAGACTTAGTTTTATTTGTTGCTTGTGGGTGTCCAGTTGTTCCAACACCATCTGTTGAAAAGCCTGTCTTTTATCCACTAAATTTTCTTTGCACCTTTGTCAAAAACCCATCAACTATATTCTCATGGCTCTGTTTCTGAACTCTCCCATCAGTTCCACTGATCTGTGTGACTGTTCCTCTGCCCACTCCACAGCATCTTGATTAGTTTATAGTAAGTCTTAAAGTCAGTCAGTGCAAATACTCCAAATTTATGCTTTTTTTTTTTACAAAATTGTCCTAGCTCTTCTAGTTCCTCTGCCTTTCCATATCCATGTTAGAATCAGCACGCCTGTATGTATCTTAAAACCTTATTGGGTTTTTTATTGAAATTGCATTGAATGTATAACTCAGTCTGGGTGGAATTGACATCTTTCCCATATCGAACCTTCCAATTCATGAACACGGTGCATTTCTTCATTTCTTCAAGTCTTCTTCCTTTTATCAGCATTCTGTGGTTTTCTTTTTTCTTTTTTTTCTTTTTTTTTTTTTTTTTTTTGGTGGTACTGGGGTTCCTGGAAGCCCTTCTACCTCCGGGCTACACTCCCAGACCTATTTTTTATACTTTTTTATTTGGAAACAGGGTCTCATAAGCCAGCGCGCGCGGCTGGCTTCGAACCTGCGCGATCCTCCTGTCTCTGCCTCCCAAGCGCGGGGATTACAAGCGTGCGCCACCACGCCCGGCCCCATTCTGTGGTTTTCAGGATCCATGTCTTGTACATGTTAACTATTTTAAGAATTTTGTGTGTGTGTGGTACTGGGGTTCCTGGAAACCCTTCTCTCAGACATATATATGTGTGTGTGTGTGTGTGTGTGTGTGTGTGTGTGTGTGTGTGTGTTGTGTTTGTGTGTGTTAAAAATATATATATGTAAAAATATATATATGTAAAAAAATTTATATGTAATATTTTTTTTTATTTGAAAACAGGGTCTCTTAAGCCAGTGCATCTGGCTTCGAACCTGCACAATCCTCCTGTCTCTGCCTCCCAAGCACAGGGATTACAAGCGTGCGCCACCACGCCTGGCGAGTTTAAGAAATTTTTAAATGTTTGATTTTCAGTTTTCTATTGCTAGTATTCAGAAATACTGTTAATTTTTGTGTGCTGACCTTATATCTAACTCACTTACTAGCTCCAGGAGTTTTCATTTCTCCCCTTGCAATCTGTATGCTGTTTGTTTTTTGTCGTACCTTATTGCACTTGCTGGGACTTCCATTATGATCTGGAGTAAGCGTGATGAGAGGGCTCGTCCTTGCTTGTTCCTGATCTGAGTATTTCACCACTAAGTATGATGTTAGCTGTAGCGTTTTTGCGGATGCCTTTGTCAGATTGATGAAATTCCCTTCCATTCCTAGTTTGCTGAGAGTTTTTACCATAGATAGATGTTGAATTTTTATCAGATCCTTTTTCTGCATAGACTGATGTAAGCATGTCCTTTTTCTTCTTCTTTAGACCACTTATTAATATGGCAGGTTTATTGATTGATTGTCCCATAGGGAAGCAGATATTTCTGTATTGCATTTCCAGAATAAACCCCATTTAGCGGTAGTCTATCATTCTTTTTACATATTGCTGGATTCTGTCAACTTCTCCATTGTTAAGGGTAATAGCACGTGTCCTCCGCCATAGTGAAGTATTCCCTGCTTTGTCTCTAAAAATTCAAAATTCCTAAAAAAGCATTTTCAGGGTTATGAAGTATAAATATCATTTATATGAAACCAAGTAGGGCTCATATACTTGCATTTCTCTCTTTGAGACCTGGACAGTTCTGGGTAGTTTTTAACATCACAATCATATGATAACTTCTTTCTTACTCTATCAAGTTGCTCAAAGTTCATATCTTTCATGGAAAGTTTTTGTTTCTACTAGGGGTGGAGATGGAACCCAGGGGCATCCTACCTTTGAGCTGCACCCCCAGCCCTACTTTTTATTCTTTATTTTGAAACAGGGTCTCACTGAGTTGCAAAGGGCCTCGCTAAGTAGTAGCTGAGGCTGTCTGCAAACCGTGATCCTCCTGTCTCAGCCTCCCAAATGCTGGGATGACAAGCGTGCACCACTACGCGTGGCTATTTTTTTCTTCCTTTGTTTTTATTTTATTTTATTTTATTTTGGTACTGGAGATTGAAGCCAGCATTCTACCTTTAAGCTATACCCCCAGCCCTGTTTTATTTTTTATTTTAAAACAGGGTCTTACTAAGTAACTGAGGGCCTCATTAAGTTGCTGAGGCTGGCCGAGAATCTGTGAGCCTCCTGTCTCAGCCTTCCAAGCACTGGGATTACCTGTGTGGGCCACCGCCCCAGGCTCTTCCTTCCTTTGCCTCATAGCATCACCCAGATTGTTATATGTTCTCTTGCTCCGAATTTATTCCATTCTTTTCTAACTTGAACTGGCTGTTTTCCAGGCCTGCTATAGAGATGTCACCTGGGGAGTTCCTTTTTCCTATTTCTTTTCTTTTTAATCCCTGGCTTCATTCCAGAGAATGCAAGCTTTAAAACAGGAAATGGTAGGAGTCTGTTGGAAACTACCAGAGGAAACTAATGTTACTGGCTAACATTTATCAATTTCTAGGTGCAAAGCACAGCTCTAAGGTCTTTATTTGGATGGCCTCAGTTAATCCTCACCACCATTTATGTGGCAGACATTATTATTCTTTTCCCAGTTTTACGGGGAGCAAACCGTGGCCTGCAGAAATCAGGCGATGTGCCTACATTATGCGACTCATGAGTCCAGGATCCCATTCAAGATGGCGGGACTTCAGCGCCCACCTTGTCTATGCAAACAAGGGCCACCTCCCACTGGTGGAAGGCCGTCAGGCACTTCTAGAGGTTCTAAATCTACCAAAAATGCTTGGCCGTGGGTTCCAGTTGCTTCCGTCAGTGAACACTCAATGAAAAGAGTAAACGGAAGAACCCAGCCCTGAGTTCAGCTAGTGCCACGGTCCCACGCTGCCTTCCTACACTGGCTGGAGGGCATGGCCCACAGACACGCCAGGTGGGGTGAGGATCACCTGAAGGCCAGAGATGGATGCTTTGGGGGCCAAACAGGAAGGTCGATGGGACCCAGCACTGGAGTGAGAGCCAGGGTGATGGAGCACCTGTGCCAGGCAGCCCTCATCTGGTGATGCAGGGCTCAGCCCAGAGGGCTTTGACAGCTGGCTAGGGACCCCGGTGCTGTCCTTGGGAAAAGCTGCAGGTCATGGCTTCTCTACAATCCAACTCAACTCCAGAACTAGAGGATTCTGTGGGAGTCTCCATGCAAAGGGCCTAAGAAAGAGATTGTGAGAAAAGGAAGTTCCAAAGCCTCTTACGTTGTCATCCACAACTGGCACCATACTTTGAGAACCTCTCCAACTTGCTAGGAACTTTGCGATTGCCCCCTTCTTGGTGGTTTTTTAATTTATTTATTTTTTTTTTTTTGCTATATTTGACTTCTTTTATAGCCCCTCTTATTTCAGAATCGACAAGGGGAAGCCATATGCTGAAAACCTTGCATTTTACCCTGCAGCCAGGAGGAAGGCAGAAAAGGAGAACAGGGGCCCAACTCTCAAAGGAAGGAGGCGACCAGTAAGATCGGCACCTAAGAGGCTGTGTTACCTGACGAGGGAGTTTCAGGTGCAGGTATCAGCCACACAGCATAGAGTTACTAGGCAGTTTCCATCTTAAGTGCCCTTCATCCTCCCCGGCCAAGGCCCTGCTGGCTCACAGACAAAGCCCTCATTGGGCTGGCCGCAGAGCCATTCTTTCTGGTCCTGGACGAGGCCTAGCACTTAGCTCCTCTGGCCCAGACTTCTCAGAAGCACACATCTACCCACCAGCCCTTGCTTTTCCTTCTTCAGTGCCTCTTCCCTGCCCCTCCTGCCTGCTCAGGCTCTCACACCCCTAGCGAAGCAACATCTTCCCTGGTCCCCAGGGCAGCCATCCCTTCCTGCCTTTCCAACTGCAGGCGCTCTTTGCTTTTCCTGGTTGATACCATGATGGCTCATCGAGTTGCTCAAGGACCCGTGAAATGTGTTGGTACACTCAGAGCACTGGGGCAGTGCCAGGCACACGCAGGTCACATCACCCTGCACATGTTGCAGCCCCTTTTGTGGATTCCCTTCCCCACACTCCCAGATCCCACCCTGTGCACACACTGGAGTGCAGAAAAGGAGCCAGGTCTCCTTTTCTTTTGCAGATGAAAGAGGCAGGAAGGGAGCATGTTATTTTATTATTGTTGTTGTTGTTGTTATTATTATTATTATTATTATTATTATTGTTATTATTTTGCTGTACTAGGGATGGAACCCAGGAGCATTCTACCTCCAAGTTACACCCCCAACCCTATTTTGTATTCCTTATTTTGAAACAGGATCTCACTGAGTTGCAGAGGGCCTCACTAAGTAGCTGAGGCTGTCTGCTAACTGTGATCCTCCTGATCAGCCTCCCGAATGCTGGGATTACAAGCGCGCCTGCCATGCCCGGCTCAGCATGTTACTTTTAGAAATACTTTTTGTCTAAGGAGAAGATAATTAAACCTCCTCAGTTTTGTTTTATTTTTTAGACACTGTTCAAACTACGTATTATTTATTAGCGATTTCTCACGCCATGCCCTTGACGCCTGGCCTTGGTCTCTGTTTCAGAGTTCGCAAGATTGTTCTTCCCTGCTCTAGCATAGATTTTACATCAAATTTCTCACAGTTTAAAATTTAGCCCTGAAAGCCTGGGGAACGTGGCATCACTGAAGAGAGAATGGAGCCAAACTGGGTTCATGTTTCTGGGGACAGAGTGGCCAAGGGATGGAGAGTGAGAGGAGAGTTCGGAAGAATCAGGGCAGTGAGGCAGCCATACCTGAAAGCAGCTTCTCTTCCCGCGCCTGCACATTTGGTGGGAGCACATTCTGAGATGACATCCTAACAGTCTTGATACCTCTGGCACAGAGACAGCACTCAAAACTTAAACATGAGTTATATCCAGGTGACAATGACAACTAAGTGATTTTCTCTCTGATTTCTATTAGTCATCTTTCAAGTCCCCTGTCTAGCACTTTCTACAAACTAGTTAAAATTCATTTTATTAGTTAAAATAGCCGTCACTTGCAGTGTGTGTGTGTGTGTGTGTGTGTGTGTGTGTGTGTGTGTGTGTGTTACTGGGAATGGAACTTCTACACTCTAGCTCTATTTTTATTTGGAAGCAAGGTCTTGCTAAGTTGCTGAGAATCTCATTAAGTTATTGAGACTGGCTTTAAACTTGTAATTGTCCCGACTCAACCTTCCACACACTGGGATTACAGGTGTGTGCCATCACCCCCGGCCATCACATGCATTTAAGGATGTGCTTTTATCCAGTATCCAAGCTAACATCTCTATGTTTAACCCCCTCAGAATCTTTGGCTCCATGGAGCAGTTGAATCTCCAGTCCCTGGCCCTGGCACCTGGCCCTGCTGGCCTAGCGTGTCCAAGTCTCAAATCCCTCTTTCCCCGTATGGCTTCATTTCTACTCTTTCCATCCCTAACATTCATTCTTTTCTACTTATTACCTACTAAAGGGACTTTGAATTCATACTGGGATTAAAAGTTTTCATAGTTACTAAAAATAAGTACTGAAATGTATGGCAAAACGTGTAGTTTGTAGTTAGGGAAGGACTGCCATAGAGTGGGATTGCTTTGAAACACTGATTCATTCATTCATTTATTCATTCATTTTTGCAGTACAGGGGGTGGAACCCAGGGGCATTTTACCTCTGAGCTGCACCCCCAGTCCTATTTTTTTTTATTCTTTATTTTGAAACAGGGTCTCACCGAGTTGCAAAGGGCCTCACTAAGTAGCTGAGGAAGGCCTTGAAGCTTGATCCTCCTGTCTCAGCCTCTCGAATGCTGGGATTACAAGTGTGCTCCACCATGCCCAGCTTGAAACACTGATTTAGATTAAAAAAATAATAAAAGCTAGCTTTTACAGATAAACGCAGGGAGCAGGTGGAATTGTGGTCCAGCCCAGCCACTGATACATGAGGGCTTTGAATGTTTTATTCTAAGATGGAGAATGGGAGGCCCCGGGTCAGTGACATGACCTAGCTGGCCTCTGAGCTGCTGAGGGTGGGTGCGTTGCTCTGGGACATGGGGCGCTTCGTAGGCCTTCCACAGGCTCCTCGGAAGATTGCCAAGAGGCAGTGTAAAAGAGCAAAGAGATTAGTTGAAGCTAAGTTCTGGAGGTGAAGTCCAGTATGGAACGGAAACTGGGAGCTGGTCCCTAGAGGCCGTGGTCACCAGGGGGGATTCGAACTAAATCCTGAGAGCATGGGAGAGTCAACAAGAGTTTTATGGAAGAGAGAGATATGATAAATCACATGTCTCTTATAAGGAAACCCTGTGCTCACGTGTCTGTGCAGAGTTGGGCTCGAGACATCAGGCTTTAAAATAGAAGACTAGAGGCTGGGTGTGGTGGCGCACACTTGTAATCCCAGCATTCGAGAGGCTGAGACAGGAAGATCACTGTTCATGGACAGCTTCAGCTCCTTAGGCCCTTTGCAACTCAGTGAGACCCTGTTTCAAAAATAAAGAAAAAAAATAGAGGGGTTAACTCAGAGGTAGAATGCCCCTGGGTTCCATCCCCAGTGCTGCAAAGAAAAAAAAAAAAAAGACGAACAGAAGGCTAGCGGGGTCTATTCTTGATGTTCTGGGGTTTGAATTGCAATTTGGTTTTCTAAAAGTGAGACACAGACTGTCAGATCACAGTCTGCGTTGTTCTGGAACAGCTTGACTTATGCATATCGGTGGTGCAGGGAGCACTGTGTCTGGCTCAACAGGGAAGGGTTCATTCTTTCTCTGAAAATGCTTCAGTCTCTTTTGGATTCCAGGTTCTCTGTGTTCTACTGTGTAAAAATGGCACCAGCAGCAGCAGGAGACAGCACTATTCTGGCTGGCCTTATGATTCAGACTTGGGAATGAACTACAAGTACCCTGGCTGCTGAAGCCTGCCTGCCCCCAAGCCTGTGAGGGGGCTGGGGCGGGCGGAGGCTGGGCAGGGAGCTGGCCCTGTGCCCGGGATGCTGGGTGATCACTTAAGATTTAACAGGCACCTTGGAGCCTGCAAGGCTGAAACCGCATTGAAATGACTGGGTTAGCTGGGCATGGTGGTGCACACTTACAGTCTCAGTACTTGGGAGGCCGACACAGGATTGCAGGTTCGCGGCCAGCATCAGCTACTTAATGAGGCCCTCCTCAGTTTAGCGAGACCCTGTTTCAAAATAGAGAATAAAAAATAGGGCTGCGGTGTAGCTCAGAGGTAGAATGCCCCCTGGGTTCGATCCCAGTACCTAGCTACATAAATAAATAAATAAATAAATAAATAAATAAATAAATAAATAAATGCCAGGCATGGTGGCGCATGCTTGTAATCCCCGCGCTTGGGAGGCGGAGACAGGAAGATCGCGCAGGTTCGAAGCCAGCCTCCTGCTGGCTTAAGAGACTCTGTTTCCAAATAAAAATATAAAATAGGTCTGGGAGTGTAGCCCAGAGGTAAAAGGGTTTCCAGGAACCCCAGTACCACTATATATATATATATGATTATCTTTAAGAGAAATACTGAAATAACTTGCTTGATCTGGATCTACTGGCCAGGTTTTATTTTTTTGTTTTATTTGAACCCAGGAGCAGTCTGCCTCTGAGCTCCACCCCCGGCTGTATTTCATTTTTTATTTTGAAGCAGGGTTCACTAGGTTGCTGAGGCTGGCCTTGAACCCGGGATCCTCCTATCTCAGCCTGGCAAGTCCTGTGATTACAGGCATGCACCACCACGCCCGGCTTAGCTAGGTTTTTATTAACCTTTCTCACAGAAGCCAGCATCAGAAGACAGGACACATACATTTCAAACATCATCTCCTGGTTGACTCATTTTTTTGGAATGACAAATGGATACGCAAAAGCTTTTCTAATGTTTCAAAATAAGAGGAGCGGCACCATGCCAGCTCTTAATTCCACCCTTGGCGCCCGTAGCGCTGTTGTTCGATTTTGGTATTTCCACTCTTCATATTGGCTCCCTTTCAGATTCTTAGCCTTTATGTATGTCTTGTACTATTTTGCATCTCTTTGGATCCTGGGCTGTTTCTTTTGAAGCTTGCTGTGGGCGAGCTGAGTGAACCAAGCTTTGTGTGAAGCCGACACATTTTCACACTCGATCGCATTGTTAACTAGAAAGAACAAGAGTGACCTTTACAGTAAGATCTTGTTTTCCTGGAGTTTGTTTCTTGGTGCCTGCAGTTGACATGGGGAAACGTCCGGGAGTAGCTTTCCTCTTCCTCAATTATATTTTTAGCCAAGTTAGCAATGATCAAGATTTGCAGAGAATAAAATATTCGGTGAATACTTAGGCATCTTCTCTCCTGTGTCCGCATCCTGTAACCACAGTAACGAGAATTCTTAAGGTTTTCGAAGATATTTTAAAAAGGGAACTATGGTTGAATTGTTGATAAACATCGCAGTTGGAGTAAGAAGCCTTTCTGTGTACTGTGATCTTCAGTGTACCCATGACTATGTCCTTTCAAATAGGACCCATCATGCCTGAATGTATATGGTCTCCTCAGCCACAGTTAGTCATTCTTCCCTGTCTTCCTGGAGAGAAGGTTGAAGGATATACTGTTAAGGCCAGGTGAGAGAGCGCCCTCTAGTGGAAAATCATTAGGGTAGATATTGGAGCAGAAATAAAAGGGTCAGACATCTAAGAAAAGGGAATGTCACAGTTAGCAGAGTGGAACTGCAGGATGCAGGTGTGGCTCGACTGCCTCCTGCAGACGTGGAAGGTGCTTATAAACGGAACCGTCACGAAGACTCGTCGGGAACTTATTGAGGCAAATGCTGTGTCGGTACTAAGGCCAAAATCATTATCTCAATGCAACGTTCTTTACATCGCTCACCTGCAACACCTGGAATGGGCAAGGTGGGGGATAAACAGGAAACTGAATCTGAATTGGAGGATATGGCAAGGCTTTCTCTTCTTTAAGAGAAGGTGCTTGTTTGAGAAGGATGCACCATGTGGACCTCACCCTCCCCAAGGCTACCACTGAAGTCGATCCTGAATATCACGAATATTCACTGCGTTCATTTCTACCCAGGAAGAACCTTACAAATCACCTCCCCTACCGTATCGCGACCACAGTGCACTGTGAGACTGCAGTGCCAGACTTCTACAGCACTGTTAAACCTCCTTGGCTAGAGTCCTGGAATTATATTGGACCCTTATCCTAGAAGTTAATTCTTTGGCCGAGCGTGGTGGCGCACGCTTGTAATCCCCGCGCTTGGGAGGCAGAGACAGGAGGATCGCGCAGGTTCAAAGCCAGCCGCGCGCGCTGGCTTAGGAGACCCTGTTTCCAAATAAAAATGTAAAAATAGGTCTGGGAGTGTAGCCCAGAGGTAGAAGGGCTTCCAGGAACCCCAGTACCACCAAAAGAAGGAGGAGGAGGAGGAGGAGGAGAAGGAGGAGGAAGAGGAGGAGGAAAAAGAAATTAATTCCTTGTAAATACAATTAGAGGCAATGTTTTAAATCTTGAAATTAAAATGACTTCTGATGTCAGTGGCTAATATAGGGCATTTTAAAAACAGGTTGCATGGGAATTGCCCTGCTGTCCAAGTATGCTTAGGTGTCATTCTATGTTTATCTATAGCCACATAGATCCAATGACTGAGGGTCAGGGCCTCTTCCTCACAGCTTTCTCATTGACGATCAGCCTTAAGCCTCTCTGAAAAATCATGAGTCCCAGCAATAAGAACCCGATTGAAAGCTTGCACCTTTCAAAGACCGATCACCTGAGCTTCAGATTCAGCTAATGGAAATGTAGACTCAGCATATTTTGGTCCAAACCACAGTGGACTTTGCTTCTATCTGTGACATAACAATGAATTCCTGAATTTCGAGTCAGAAAATCTGCTTTATCCCCCTTTGGTACTCAAGATTGAGCCCAGGGCATGCTTCCTCCAAGTTAAACTGCCAGACTGATTTTGGTTTTTATGTTGCTGAGTCTGACCTCAAGCCTGCAATCCTCCTTGTCTCAGCCTCCCAAGTAGTGGGATTACAGGTGTGTACCACCATCCCTGGATTACCTTACCCTCTTCTGAAACAGAAAATGGCTGCTGCAAGGCTTGGAATCCCTAACTGTGTCAGGGTCCATCTGAACTCTCCTCTCCTCTCTCCCTTGAAGCCTGTGAAGCGGGATTCGGGCGGCCATTTCTGAGCCCTCCTCCCTGTGGGGCTCAGTGAAGACGGGGCCACCTGTTGCATCATAGGGTGGCTGGACTTCCTGTAGCGTGCGCCTGCGACCAAGCACTTGTGTGTGCCCTGGGGTGCAAGAGCAGAGACTCACCTCTCTTGGGTGTAGTCCATTCATTCATTCATGCATCCACTAATTCATTCATCCAGTAAATAGTTATTGATCTTGTCTCAGGCCAGATCCTATTCTACTCTTTGGGATCTACTGAGAACAAAGCAAAAGGATCTTTGTTCCTGGTTGGAAATCCTTGGGGGTGATGAACATTAAACTCACAGTCACTGACAAAGGAATTGCTGGCCATCAGGCTGGGGCGAGGAGGTCTCAGCCCCACACCCGCAGTATACCTCAGTTGCTGTTTCCAAGAACCAGAAGAATATAGCTTAGGAAACCCAGAAATTGGTGTACAGTGTTTTATAGGAGACTGGAAGGGCCTCGAAAGGGTGGTCCTCTCAGCAGGACTCCCTGGGCCTTGGGCTGCTGTACTGCTCAGGAGACACCATCAAATCGCTATTGCTGCTGCTCTGCTTGGCTGGCACTGCCGCTCTGCAAGCTTCTTTGCTCTTGCTGCTGCTGTCTTCTTACCCATAGCTGCTCCTCTCCTTGTAGCTACTCTGCTAGTGCTGGTCTCTACTTCTCTCTCTCACTACTGAGCTGCTTGCTTTGTTTCTGAGACACCAGCTTATATAGCCTGGCAATTCCTCTGATTGGTCCTTAGATCTGGGCCCTGATTGGTCCTTAGATCTGGGCCCTGATTGGCCCTTCCATCTAGGCTATGACTAGTCCATTTTTTTTTTTTTCTTTGCAGGGGCATTCTACCTTCTACCTCTGAGCTATATACCCAGTCCTATTTTTCTTTTTTCTTCTTTATTTTTGTTTTTTTGTTTGTTTTTTGTGGGCCTGGGGATGGAACCCAGGGGCATTTGACCTCTGAGTTATACCCCCTGCCCTATTTTTTATTCTTTGTGTGTGTGTGTGTGTGTGTGTGTGTGTGTGGTACTAGGGGTGGAACCCAGAGGCTTTCTACCTCCGGGCTATACTCCCAGACCTTTTTTTTAATATACATTTTATTTGGAAACAGGGTCTCACTAAGTTGCTGGAAGCCTCACTGAGTAGCTGAGGCTGGCTTCGAACCCGTGCGATCCTCCTGTCTCCGCCTCCCAAGCGCGGGGATTACAAGCGTGCGCCACCACGCCCGGCTATTCTTTATTTTTGAAACAGGGTCTCACAGAGTTGCAAAGGGCCTCACTAAGTAGCTGAGACTGTCTGCGAACCACATCCTCCTGTCTCAGCCTCCCAAATGCTGGGGTTACAAGTGTGCATCACCATGCCCGGCCAACTGGTCCATTTTCAGTCCGTCTTTGGAGTCCCTGTTCAGTCTTGACCTAGAAGTCAGAGAGATCTGCCAGCCCCGGCCCTTACCCCAGCTTCCCACCCTTTATCCAAACTTGCACAATAGGCAGGTGAATATGAACTTACACTCTGTGATGAATGCGGCTGAGGGAAGAGGAGTATGGCCCCCAAGAACAATGCACCGCCTTACTTAAGTTGGGGGCCAGAAAAGACCTCCAACCCGGCTATGTTTAAACTGAAGCCCAAAGACACACAGCATTCTCTCTACAGCAGAGACTAAGAAGTACGTCTTGCCTTGAGAAGTATTTAATCCCTCTGAGGTCGCCTGGTATCGCCCTCCAATCCTCTGGCTGTGTCTTCCAGGGAGACCCCTTCTCTCCCCTCACTTATCAGCCCCCTGCAGCTTTTTCTCTGCTTTCTGGTTCTGGGAAACCATGGAAACCCCCCACCGTGTGACGAGTCAAGCTACAGAGGAAGGGAAATAGTTGGATCTCAACACTATTTGCAAAGTTAAGGCCAAAATTATTCTTCCTAATGTGTTTTTGAAGCATTCGAGCAGTCTCTAGGACCTAAAAAGAGCCCGTGCCTTCAGCCGCTAGTGCTGCAGAGTGCAAGCTTGCGGCTAACCTTGGGATTCAGCCCATCTGGGGTGAACCCATCGCTGTGACCTGGGGCAGATGGCTTCAAAGCCATGGCTTCCTCCTCCATAAAAGGAGTTCAAGCTCCCTTGCAATTTGCAAGGCTTGGTGAGGACAGATGTTAGACCCCCAGGCACAGAGCAGGGGGCCACTTGCAGTCAGAGGCCTGGCCTCCCTTCCTCTCTTCCCATTTCTCTGACCCCTCCAGGCCCCAGTTTCTCTTGAGCTCCCCAATCTGCCTCTCTGCTCCAAGATCACAAGTGATCCCTTCTTCAACCAGCTCCCAGAGCCCAAATCTGCCTTGGTTAAGAGACATAATGGGCCATGATGAGCCTCCTGGGACCCACAGCAGGAAGACAGGAGGCACCCAAGGACTGAGTAGTCCTCAGCACTGCCCAGACCATCCCGAGCCAGGCAGGGCATGGGGTGACTCCCCTTAACAAGCTGGGGTCAGCTGAGGTTCTGGTCCAGCAGGGAGCTGAGGGACCAGGCAGGGTGATCATACAGAACCTAGGAACAGGGGCCAGGCCCACACAGACAGTGTGGGGTGGGCTTCCTAGGAAAAGACAAATGGGGCTATGATTGAGGGTCCCCTAGGACCTCCGGGACCTTATGCACATACGGGCACTTGGCCTGGGCCGTCTAAGAGAAAGCGCCCATTCTGCTCCCAAGGAGAGAGGTTGGGCCCCGCAGTCACAAAACCTACAGGTAACTAGAGGTGAGATCAGCTTTGGAGATGGGGCAGGAGAGGCGGGAAAAAACTCCCGCAGACAGGGCATTTTGCTTACCTGTAAGTGATGCAGTGAGATTCCAATCTCTTCTTTCCTGACAGGTTAGCACCGATGCTTCCAGCTTGAGAAAGGCAGACCCAAAAGGCCGGAGCGCCCTCCTGGCCGATATCCAGCAAGGAACTCGCCTGCGCAAAGTCACGCAGATCAATGACCGCAGCGCCCCGCAGATCGAGGGTAAGTGAGCAGCTCAGGGGAGCCCTCATGAGCAGGAGGCGGCGCCCAGGACACTCGTGACCCAGCACACACCCCAGCCATCTCAGGCACAATGGGCAGGAGAGTCAGAGCTACCCTTCTGGGTCCGCATCCGCCGATGGACCTGATTTTCAGATGGTAAAAATAAGAAAACCTCCTTGGTGGAGTAACTTTTTTTTTCATTTCAATAAAATACACATAACACAACTCACCATTTCTACCACTTTAAAATGTCCCGTTCAGTGGCATTTAATATATTCACAATGTGGTCACAGCCATCCCCTCTGTCTAGAGCCAGAACATTTCCAGTATCCTATGCCCATCGGCAGCCACTCCATTTATTCCAGCCCTGGCAACCACCAATCCGCCTTCTGCCTCCACGGATGTACCAATCTGGCTGCTCCATAGGAATGGAACATGCCACGTGTCACGTGGCCTTTCATGCCTAGCTTCGCGCACTCCGCGGGCTGTTCTCAAGCTCTGTCCATACCACGGCCTGTAACAACAGTCCTCCAGTCCTTCTCTACAGCTTCATCTGGATCTGCCACACGTTGTATATCCAGGCTAGGGTAACATATTAAATAAATATCACTTACCCCAGGTCAACATAGTCCCCAACTCAATGATTACAAAAATTAAATTATCAACATAAAAAATGCAAAACTTTGATTTCATTTTTCACGAGTAAAAAAAAAAAATGTATTCAGAATTCTGTCTCGCAGGATCCTATGACTGCAGCCTTCTGCCTGCCAGATCCTGATAGAGAAAAAGGAGTCCTGCACATGGATCAAACCACCATGCCCAGCTCTGTTTAGGCACCTCTTTTTTTTTTTTTTTTTCTTGGCACTGTGAGTCAAACCCAGTCATACGCTATAGCACAGCTCACAGGGAACCTCTCTGAAGATCAGTTTTCTCATTTGCAAAATGGGGGAGGAATAGTAACTACTATTTATTTATTTGTTTTTGGTCAAGATTGTTGAGGTTAAATAATACATGTGAAACTATTTAGTCAGGTAGTCTGTGTTCATAGAGTTCATAATGCTGTACATGATGGTAATTCTCAAAGATAATCTTAAAAACATAATTTTGTCTCTGATCTGTAATGATATATAATACACAAAGATGAATACATTTTAAATAAACATTTTTGACATGGATTATAATAAAAATTAGTTTCTGGTTAGCTCCATTGTCTACCTGGTTAAGCTCAGTTAACCAATTAATCTGTTTAATTGGAACACCCACTTACTGCCTGATCACTTCAGGGGGTAATGCTTATTAATGCTCAGAAAAATCTGCCACTTTCACCCACCAGGGGGCACCATGTCCTAATTTCTCCCTGCATATTAGCTTCGGGTTGTTCAAGTTTTCTGCCAGGAATTCTTGCTCAGCCGATACCTTCTCAGTTTCCACAGCTGGTAACTGTGCGCACCTAGAAGGCTGGTGTTAGTGACACCCAAGCTCCGGGCGTTCTGTTCCCCAGAACAACAAATTCAGGGACGCCCGAGGGGCCCGGAGCCTGAGAGCCGGGGAGTCAGGAAGGCAAATCCCAAAGCAGAAATCATTGCAGGCCTCCACTTCCTGTCCCTGGTTCCCATTAAAAACAGGACCAGCTCTACGCCTCCTGTGTGTGAGCTTTCTAATTTGCAGTGTGCTTCTGGCTCCTCCCATTGGCATCCACTAGGTGCAGTATTCAGTGTTTGTCTGGTCTCTTTCCAGGGTGGTTGGCCACAGATACCTCTTTGGCAGAGCAGATACACCTAGGCACAGGAGTCGGCGGGGTGTCGAGGCAGAGGGTGTACAGGGGAGGTGTAGACTGTAGGAACAACACCGGAGTGAGGCTGCCCAGGACAGTGTACACCAGGGCCCAGAGTGGACGTGCTGCTCAGTCCAGACCACTGGTCTTTTCTGCTTTCCTTTTCTCTCTGAAGGCTCAAAAGGAACCAACAAAGAAGGCGGCGGAGGCCCCGTGAACGCCCGAGGAGGAAGCACACCCCCTGCCCTGGGAGATCTCTTTGCTGGCGGCTTTCCTGTGTTGCGACCGGCAGGCCAGAGGGATGCAGCAGGTAAGAAAGAAGTCAGACCAGCTATCTCGTGGACTTTATCGCCTTAACTTGTGAGGCCAACTGGACAATCTGCTCATGCCAGTCAGTGACCAGTCATGTAAAGATCACGTATTGAGTCCTCAAACGCTAAGTTTCTAAAGCGCAGACTTGTTCTTTTAAATTTTCATCAGTTGTAATAATTGAAGAGTGTCTTGCCATAGTGTCTATTATTTAGCACTGGTATGATGATGGCCCAGCCTGGAAAATATAGACAGAGGTGCAAATAACAATAAAAAAAAACTTAGTGACATCCCTGTGGTGTGGACTCACTAGCAATGTGTGAGATGTAACATCTCTTAGTCATTGTATCAGTTAGGCATTGCTGTGTAACAGAAACACTAACACTTAGCTTTAAACAATGATTTCAGCCTGTAAATTATATGGGTTAGGATCTAGGGTGGTGTTAGCCAGGCTTCCTCCAGCAATTGTGAAAACCTGCAAACTAGGTAGGCGGCTTCGCTCATCCTGGATTTCTCCTATGTCTGAAACCTCAGCTGGAACGACCGGCCTGACTGACCTTGGATCCAGATGGTTCAGGGTTTATTATCATGGTGCTGGCAGGGTTCCAAGAGAGAAAGAAGATATGTATAAAGACTCTAGAGGATTAGACCTGGAAGCTACTAGGAACTAACATAGAAGTCTAGGAGGTGTCGATTCCCATCACATGGAAGTGAGTGACACGCTCCGCCAGAAACCTGGGTAGGGAAACGGACTTTACCTTTTGATATCCGACTCAATCATCCTGAAAGGTTATATTCACAATCAATCATATGCAAAGATTATAGAATCAGGCACGAGTCAGTTATTGAGGCCATTTTTGCAATAAATCCACTGCAATCGTTTGTACTTTAGGGGGCATTGGATATTTAAGTTTATATCATAATTGGACAAATATATTTACTGTGAACAACAAAATAGCATCTCCCCACTGTTGTGCTCTTTAGCTCACAAGCTGAATCAACTCCAGGAGTATCATTAGCTCAGGATGATCGGACCCCAAGCCTTTCTGGCCCCTTATTTCCTGCCTTGTGAACAGTGAGCAGAGGACCCTGTGCTCTTAGCGGACTCTTCTGTTTTTTGATTCTTGGATGCAGTCTCAAAACTTAAAAAGTGTGAATTGTCACTCAGGTGTAAACTTGTTTCTGGTTTTCAACTGTATGATCTCTTTATTTTTATTTATTTATGTATTTATTTATTTACTTATTTATTTGTGGGGGGGTACTGGGGATGGAACCCTTCTACCTCCGGGCTACACTCCCAGAACTATTTTTTATATATATTTTATTGGGAAACAGGGTCTCTTAAACCAGCGAGGTTGGCTTTGAACCTGCGCGATCCTCCTGTCTCAGCCTCCCAAGCGCGGGGATTACAAGCGTGCGCCACCACGCCTGGCCTGTATGATCTCTTTAAATTACATTCGGCAACTGGGCACACAAACCCACCCGTCTTTGTTTAGGGAGCTGTCTGGGTTCGCTGTCATCAGTTCTGTGTTCTAGGAAACATTTGAGAACTTTTAGGCAGGACTCCCTTAGCTGTTCCCTGATCTAGACATCATATAAAACGTTTAATGTTGGAGTTGCCAGTGGGGAAGGCCAGGCAGGGGCCTTCTGGTCCTGGTTCCCCTCAGCCAGCCATTCTGGCAATGCCTGCCGTTGGGCCCTGGGATCAAGGGAGCCAGAGGAGATGCATCATTGCAAAGAGATGTCTTCTAGAATCACCTCAAACCCAACAGAGGACTGATGACATCATCACCTGTCTTAAGAACAAGCGTTCAATAGTAGTGTTGTCTGGGTGACACTGTAAGCAGAGAAACACAGGCTTGGAAAGCCAGGCGTTGTGGTCCTGTCCACCAGCTCAGCCCCAGAGCCTCCTGCCCCATGCCCCCTCGGCCTCAGTTTCGACATCAAGTTCTTCAGGGTATGTTTGCGCACTTAGTTGGGGAAACACTGGAGCCCCTGCTGAAGAGCCCAGGCAGCTCCTAGAGGTTTATAATCTGAACTGGAAGCTGTAGGTGTGAAGAGCAAACATTTTCTCATGTGCTTTCCACAGTTGTCTAGAGGATTCTCAGACACAGGAGTACTCAAATAGAGGGAAGTGTTTTCTCTAATATTTCTTTTAGGGAGAACGTTATATTTTGAATAAATGCTTTAATACGCTTCCTGGGAATCCAGTGGCACTCCAAGACTATTTAAGCAGAATTTCTATGCAGTAACAGGGAGAAGAACCTTTTTCTCCTTATAGAGAATCCAGAAGGAAAAAGACCCGGCAGTGAGGCGCAAGGTTGTATAGAGCCTGTCTGGCCCCTCCTGGAGCCTCCACCCCAGTGTTCCGGGTAGTCCCACAAACACAAGTGCTTAGTGCCATGAGCGATTTCTCTGTTGCTGAATTAGAAACGGCAGTGGATTTCAAGCTGAGGCCAATGTGGCGAGAATCCAGGGGACGGGAGAGCCAGCCCCTTGTAGATGGCCCAAGTCCTCGGGACTGGAACCCTTTGGAGACAGCAGTTCCAGGCCATGGGCTTGCAATGTCAAGGGACTTCTCCCTGCTAACTTGCCCTACGGATTCTTCTGCTGGCAAAGTAGAAACAAAGGAAGTCCTCCTTCACAAAACACTGGCGTGAAGAACACCTGGGTTGCTATACCCAAGACTTCAAATTAGACATGGGTGAAGGAGTGCCAGGGGCCTGGAGACAGGAGGGTGTGGAGGTCAGTGGTCCTGAGCCCTGGGCTGTGAGCCCGGGAGGCATGAGGACAGAGTATGAAGCCCAGAGGTCTGACCTGGGCTTGTCTAGGAGGAGGACACCTCTCTGGTGCTGCGCAGGAGCTCGGGCCCCTCCAGCGGGCTCATCTGTAGCACAGGTGCTGCACTGAGCTTTTCTGCACCTGCAGGAAAGCAGCCACCATCAACTCCCGGACACCCTCCTTCTCCTGTCGCTGAACTAACCTAGAATTTGCTTCACTTCCAGGTGGCAAGACAGGGCAGGGCCCTGGCTCGCGAGCGCCATCTCCTCGGCTTCCCACCAAAAACCTCGGCGGCCCGCTTAACGCCCCGGCCTCGCCCAGGCTGGGCAGTGCGGCCGAGGCCCCGGGGACGGCGAGGACCGTCCCTCCGCGCCCCAGCATGCCCGCCCCGCCGCCCCCGCCCCCTCTACCTCCGTCCTCCCCCATCAAGACCCCGCCCGTGCCCCCTGCTGGCCCACCGACCAAAGGGAACCCCCCTCCGGCTGCGCCGCCGCCACCGCCCCCCACCCCGCCGCCACTGCCGAGGCCCCAGCTCGCCCCGCTGCACCTGCCGCCCATCCCGCCCCCGCTCCCCCTCCTCCCGCCCTGTGGGTACCCGGGGCTCAACGCCGAGCCCGCCAGCCCCGCCCAAGAGGTGCGGGAGCCCCCCGCCCCGCCGCCCCCGCCGCCCCTGCCGCCCCTGTACGCCTCGTGCTCGCCCCGGGCCCCCGCGCCCCCGCTGCCAGGCACTGCCAACAGCGGCGACACCCCTCCCCCGCTGCCCCCCAAGTCCCCCAGTTTCCCCGCGCCTCCTCCTCCGCAGAAGGCCAGCGTGCCCCCGGCGCCCGCCCTGCCGCCCGGGCCCCCCGGGGCTCAGCCCCTCCTGCAGAAGAAGAGGATGGGCAGAGGCCCAGGTAAAGCAGCCCCTGGGCCAAGGGAGCCCCAGCCCAAGTCCTGGATGGGCCCGAGGTCCCCAGCCTTGGGCGCGCCTTAGTACCTGTCCTGGGACGGTAAAGCCCTGGCCTTCCATAGGGGTTCACTGTTGGGGGCAGTGGTTTTAGAGGTGGAAACCCAGGGTGGTGGAGCCTGGGAGACTTGCCCCAGACCATGCAAAAGGGAGCGAGGAATCCTGGCCTAAATGCCTGGCCATCACTAGCTGAGGACAAGACCCAGCCCCACCCTCTCCTTCCTCCTCTTCATCTGTGGAATGGGGAGAGCAATCTTTTCTACCGGGTGGGGTTGTCTAGAGATGGAGTTCAGTGGATGGAGCTTGGCGTTGACCCTGGCAACAGCGAAGAGGAGGGCTGTCTTCCTTACAGGGCTTCTCCCTGGGGTGCAGGGGGGCTGGCTGCAGCCACGTCCCGGTTTTGTGGCTGAGTTATTGCTGTCTGGTTTCCAGTCTCGCTCTTCACCGCCTCAGTAGGTTAGATGCAAATTCTGTGTTTGGGCACGTTCTCCAGCTGACTCAAGAAAGTCTGTGTCTCGAGTCAAAGAGTGAAAATGATTGTGTTACACACAGAGCCTGGAGGATTGTGAATTGAGTGTGCCGAGCCCTGGATTGATTTTCTGGTCTCTGAGGCGCTGAGCCTTCACACACAGATGGTGCCTTTCCACGGGGAAGATACAGCCACACACACAACTGCATCCACGCACACCCATAGACACGTGCACACATCCACACACATTCATTGTACACAGCCTGATGAACACACCACATACACACATACACCCGCACTTACATGCATACACATTCGCACATATCTTTTGGACCTTTGATGCAGAAAGCTTCCTAAATGTATTTCCTCAAAACAAAAGCAGAACAAGCTTATTGTAGAACAAAGAGAAAGAAATAACATCATCCAGAGATGAAAGTTAGCGTTTGGACATCTTCTTTGTTTTTGAATATATAAGTACATTTAAATGCACTTTGTACATATAATTTTGTAGATGTGGGGGGGTGGGGGGTACCAGGGATTTAATTTAGGGGTTTTCTGTCTCTGAGCTACACTCCCCAACCCCCCTTTTTTTTTAATTGTGAAACAGTCTCATTGAGTTTCTGAGGGCCTTCTCTGTTCCTAAGGCTGTCCTCTAATCTGCAATTCTCCTGTCTCGGCCTCCCAAGAACTGGGATGACAGGCATGTGCCACCACGTCTGCTGTGTATTATTTTTATTTTTATTTTTATTTTTTGGTGGTACTGGGGTTCCTGGAAACCCTTCTACCTCCGGGCTACACTCCCAGACCTATTTTTATACTTTTTTATTTGGAAACAAGGTCTCTTAAGCCAGCGAGGCTGGCTTCGAACCAGCGTGATCGTCCTGTCTCCGCCTCCCAAGCGCGGGGATTACAAGCGTGCGCCACCACGCCCACTGTGTATTTTTTTTAATTTAATACTGCATTAAAAGCAGTTTTGCCAAATTATTGTGACTCACTTAGAAGTAAATATAATAGTATATACTATACTCCTACTATTAGAGATCTAAGTTGGAATAATATTATAGGAAATGCTTTCAGGGAATTTGGTCTACATTTTTGATATTTTTTAGAGAATAGGTTTTTAAAAGGACAAAGATATTTTTAAGACTCTTGACCAGAAGAAAGATGGTTTCATCATTACTTTTCCAACTGACTGGCCAGCAGGAGGACCGTCATTTATAGTGGTGTGCTCTGTCTGCTATCTGTGATTTTAAATGTATCTGGTGGGTGGGAAGGATTTGATTGACCAGAAAGAAAAACCAGGTGATCAGACCAGAGCAGATCCTGGAGGAGCACGCAGAGCACAGCCGTCCCCGGCCCTCGGCTGAGGCTGTCCCTCCAGGTCCCATCACTCAGCAATGGGTCCCTCTCCGGCTGTGCCCCCGACGCTGAGGGTCATCGCCATCATTAAAAACAGCAGCCGGCGCCGCTTGACTTATCTCCCTGATTCCTCCCATCACCCTTGGGGATATCTGTACTAGTGTTTCCATTTTACAAATGGGAAGACTGAGGTACAAAGAGACTGAGTTAGCCCAGTGGGAGAGCTGTGGTTCAGTCTGAAATAGTTTGGCTGCAGAGGCTGCCCGGTTACTGGCTATATCATCTAACACCCAAAGAGCTAAACATTGACCCCAGGTTCCCAAACTTATTTTGTGTACTACCCCCTTTTTAGGGGGAAAAAAATTTACCGATGCCTCCCTGAGTAAATCAACAGAAAGATGTAGAGACAATTTCATTCTCTCACGTATTTCTATTTCATCTCAGGATCCGCAGAGAGGTGGTGTCGCTCACTTTGGGAACCTATATAAAGTTATAGCCCACAGTCCCCGTTTCTGTCTCTGAATGCCTGTCATCTTCTCCTTAAGGGACCGGTGGGGGGAAGCTAAACCCACCCCCAGCCCCTCCTGCAAGATCGCCCACCACCGAGCTCTCAAGCAAAAGCCAGCAGGCCCTGGCCTGGACCCCGGCCCAGCAGCCCGGAGGTCAGCTGAGAAACGGAGGCCTGCGCCTCAGCGGTAAGTGGGCTGATGCGGTGTGGAGGCGGCTCCCTGGTGCTCCTGGGAAGCGCCCAACTTGGAGCATGACATCAACCCAAGTCGTCTTTACCGTTTGCCTGTGTGCAGATGACTTCGAGTCCAAATTCACGTTCCATTCCGTGGAAGACTTTCCCCCTCCGGATGAATATAAGCCATGCCAGAAGGTTTACCCCAGCAAGGTCCCCAGAAGTAAGTACCACTTTGGCAAGGCTCCTGGCTCTTTCTGATCCTCCCAAAGTGGGTGCTTGGTGTGCATCGACTAACCACAGGCTGCCCAAAGGATGGGGTCATGACTTTATTGTCCTGCTAAAAGGATATGGGGCTATACATACTTTTTAAAGTTTCAAAACATTTATTTATCCTGATACCTAAGAGCTCATTTGGAGGTTTTTTTATATACCAGACAGGTTTTTTTTTTTTAGTACTGGGAATTGAACTTAGGGGTCCTGTACCTCCAAGCTACACCGCTAGCCCTATTTTATGTTTTGAAACAGGGCCTTACTAAATTACTGAGGCTGTCCCTGAACATGCTGTCTTCCTGTTAACTGGTGTCAGATTTGAATGCTTGCATTACCACACCTCCCTCAACTCCTGGGACTTTGGACTAGAGAAATAAACACCCCCTAGCCAACAGTGAAATGGCACACGGGGGTGTTTTACTTTACTAGCTGGAGAGGACATTGAAACCTCCCCCCAGTATAGAATTTGACAAACTGTGAAGTGGAAAACATCCTTAGAACAGTGGTTCTCGGCTGTGGCTCTACACTGGGGTGACCTAAAAGCTTTAACAAATCCTGAACTCCGGGCTGCAGCCCATCACAATATCCAGGGCGGGGCCCAGATGGCAGTATTTTTGAAAGCTCCCAGGCAAGGGTGGGAGTCAGCACAGAGAGAGCTCCCTCCTGGTTTAATTGTGCGGTCGGGCTCCAAGGGAGGCTTGGATTCTGCCTGCAAGTTCAGCCTGCCCCTAGGGCCACAGCAGCAGGGAGATCAGAGAAAAGCCGCAGTGATGCTGCCCTGCCCGCTGGCTAACAGGAGCCAACCCTGTATCACGCTGGCCGCACTGGGCAGGAGGGGGTAGGAGGGGCAGATCCAGCACTTGGGGTGAGGGTCGGGTGTGTTCCTACCCCATATCAAGTAAGTCCTCCAGCCCCACACTTTTGTGCCCTAAGGGAGAGTCAACAGAGTCCAGCACTAGCCCAGGACCAGGAATCAGGGACCAGGCTCCATGAGTCTGTCATTTCTGCCACTTGGTAAAACCCTGTTTCAAAATAAACATAAAATAGAGCTAGGGATGTAGCTCAGAAATAGAATGTCCAAGGGTTCAATCCACAGCACCATAAAAACGTAAATAAATAAAAATAAAAAGCTGCCTTACAAGATTCTTAAAATGGCTTATGTATGCTCAGAATAGAAAGCTTCAAAAGTATTTCCTGAGATTTATTTTTTTAATGGTAATTCTACCACCCCAGAGGAGACATTTTATTTTACTATTTATGTTTTTGATGAGTTTTAAAGATAGGTGGGACTGTTCTATTTGTAGTTTAATCTCTGTAAATCAAGTCTTTGTACACATTCAGGTAGCTGCTTCATACTCCGTCACTATGACACGGACCCCAGATCACCTAAAACTTCTGTTGAACACGGGCTATTAATAGTTTTTTGCTATTATAAATAACCAGTGGTTAACATTTCTCCATTTCACGCTTCTTTTTAAGCAGCTGGAGTTGTGCCGGGGACTTTGGGACACAGCTGGGGTTTTGTTTTTTTCATAGACAGAGGTTTCTTTAGGAAAGTGAGGGCTACACACTGGAGGGAACGTGGGCCATCTCAAGAGGAAGAACACCTTTGGGGGTCTCACAGCTCTTTCATAGGAGAGCACACACACACACACACACACACACACACACACACACACACACACACACCATGTGCGGGTGGGGAGGGGCTCACAGCAGGGATGGAGTCTGTTTTTTTTTTCTCTCTCTCTCTCTCAGATTCCTCATACCTGATTGGTGGGTGGCAGGTCTGGGATTGACCAAGTGTCAGACCTTCCTTATGGATGCTTTGTTTACGGTCCACAGTTTTAGCGGGCCCTGGCAAGAAGCCTAACGGTTTCAGGTGGACTGGCTCACGTAGCCTGCGGTTCCTTTGCTGATGTTTCAAGCACCTGTTCGGCGAAAGTTTCTTGGTGAAGTGGGCACCACTGCTCCCTGGGCCAAGAGATGGTGATATTGTTCTTGTTTCTTGCAGGCCGTACACCTGGTCCCTGGCTCCCAGCTGAGGCAGCTGGACACAGCTCTGAAGACATCAAAGGCAGAAATTCTCAGGTAATGCGACCCTCTGGCATCTGAATGTGAAGCCAAGAATTCTCTAGGAGCACAGGATTCCCACGGCGGTCTCCGCAACAGCTAGACATCTTTCCCCAGGTTCATTCAAGGAAGGCCATTTGTTTTAAGCCAGAATGTTTAAACACTCACGGTTCCAACATCTGAAGGGTGGAAGGGAGGCTTCCTTGGAGTAACCACCATGTACAGAAGCATGTTTGGCCACTCAGAACCCTTTTAGACCCTTCTGCAAGAATTATCCCCCTCACTCCCTATCCTTTCTTGATTGAGATGGCCAGAGAAGCCTGTGAGAAAAGCCCTGTACCCCTTATAAAATATAATCCAGCCTTATTTCTCACCCATAGAACACAGGATTTCTTTTAGCACCCTTGGGGCTGCTTTCTCCATCAATATTATAATTTTTTTTTTTTTTTGCGGGTCTGGGAATGGAACCCAGCGGCATTTGACCTCCAAGCTACACCCCCAGCCCTATTTTTTATTCTTTATTTTGAAACAGGGTCTCACTAAGTTGCAGAGGACCTCACTAAGTAGTAGCCGAGGCTGTCCGCGAATCGCGATCCTCCGGTCTCAGCCTCCCAAATGCTGGCATTACAAGCGTGCGCCACCATGCCCGGCTAATATTATAATTGATTTTGACCAAATTTCCTCACACCCCCAGGCCTGGTGGCTACAGGCGGTGTAGACACTGGGAGGGTGTAGACACTGATAAGCCATTGAAGGAATGTCCTGCTGTCCCCGGAGGCTGCTTAGATGGAGCAGCTCCTAACCTGGGCTGCGCCACCACGCCAGGCTTACGGTCTTCTCTTTAAAAGTCCTCTGTTCATTCAAAAACATGTATTCAGTCCTACCCTGGTCTCCTCCTTTTTCAGAGTTCTGTGTAACACTCCATAGGCTGGCTTATCGTTAAACGGGGCCATTTTACAGCTGTACGAACATTAAGGGAAAAAAGAGAAGACTAGAAGCCTAAACTTATTAGGTTACCACCCCCTTTTCAAAATTACTCAATGCCCCCCATGTTTGTTTATTTGTGGATACACTTACTTTGGTTTCTGAGGTTAGACCCAGCGGCATTCTACCTATGAGCTACACCCCCAGCCCTTTTCATTTTGAAACAGGGTCTCACTAAGTTCTGAGACTGGCCTCAAACCTGCAATCCTCCTGTCTCCGCCTCTAAAGTACTAGGATTACAGGTGTGCACCGCCACACCTTATTTTTATTCAATGCCCCTCAACTGTACCCAAGGCTGTTATACACCCCTGAATAACTCCAGCACCTGCCCCAGGCAGGGCATCTATAGACTCTGGGAATCTATAGACTAGATTCTTAAAAGCCAGGATAGTCCTGGGAGAGGCAGTGCTACTTCTAACAAATGTGTAAGTGTCCCCCTCTCCTAACCACAGCTAATCCAAGAATCACAGTATCCATTCTCAGATAATCACAGGTTCAAATCTGGGTACAGGATTATAGTTGGAAAAATAGAAGAGCAAAAGAAGAAAGGGGAGGAGAAAAGAAGAAAGATACTGTATACAAAATTAATAGGTGGAGAGGATTCTGGGAAGATGTTAAGGCCGGATACACAGGAGACTGCCCCTCCCCCAAACCCAGACATCCGCTGCCTGGAGAATCTTTCTTTTTTTTTTTTTTTTTTTTTTTGCGGGTCTGGGGATGGAACCCAGGGGCATTTGACCTCCGAGCTACACCCCCTGCCCTATTTTTTATTCTTTATTTTGAAACCGGGTCTCACTGAGTTGCAGAGGGCCTCACTAAGTAGCTGAGGCTGTCCGCAAACCATGATCCTCCAGGTCTCAGCCTCCCTAATGCTGGGATTACAAGCGTGCGCCACCACACCCGGCTGGAGAATCTTTCTGATGGAATTGTTTTGGAGCTCCGGAGTCTGCTGAAGGCATGCAAAGTCCAGGGGAGGCTTGGACAATAAATTGCAGTTGGTTTGGGTCAGTGTTAGCCTGTAACACGGGGGCAGCTGCCCGGCTCTCCTGACCTTCAAGTCCTCCCCTTCTAAGGTCACTCTCCTTCACACGCCATCCAGATGAGACAGGGGCTGTAGAAGATGATCGCAGAGTTTTACATTCTTCCTAGTGTATTTCTGCAGGTTCTGTACTTTGAATACAGCGAATAGATTATTATGATCAGAAAAAGATCATAAACATAACCCCGTACATTGACGTAGCTCCTTAGGCTTTTCAGTTAGCTCGTGTGTCATCTCATTTTGATCCTGTGGTCAGGCCTGTGGTCAGGCAGCGCCTCCAGCTTTGCCTCCTTCAGAGGAAGCCCAGGGCTTCACATATGCTGGGCACGTGCTGTACCTCTGAGCTACACCCCAGCCCCAGGGCTGCCTTGACAGAGAAGCCACGGCCCAAAAGGTTGAGGGGCGAGTGCGGGGTCACGAGCCCGACCTCTGACCTGTCTGGTGCTTCTGCCACAGTACCTCAGGGATTTTCCTGGGACCTTTGACTCCCAGGGACAGGAGCCCCAACCCCACCACCCACACTGCCAGGCTGAAGTGCCGGGTCCTGGGCCGTCTTTTGTGTGCATCGAGTCTTCTGACCCTGTTGGTTATCTTCTACCATGTTTCCACAGTTATTTCTCAAGACCCTCCGGTGAGAAGACGATGAAGCCAAGGTCCTGGGGTTCCGTGTCGCAGATGGCCACCCCCCGGGGAAACGTGTCAGGCCCCATCATGCCTGAGCTTTATGCAGTTGATATACAGGCTCTAAGAAGAGCATTTTATTTATTGTAAATACGTGGCTTGCACGGGCTTTCAAGCAGCATTTTAGTCTTTGAGTAACATTTTTAAAAACTATTTCTCCATTTTTTTTAATGCATCTTGGCATTTGTCTGTCTACACAGACAGAACCCTGTTCCTCCTCCACTGTATCATGTCCATTCTGAAAATATGCTTCCGGGCTGGCCCTTCCTAGATTCTGAACCATTTTTAGATTGTCTTAGTTTTCAGGTGGTCCCAAAGTCCTCAGTACCCCCACGCCTTCTTATTGGCATGACTTTATATTCTCATCACACCGACCGCAAAATCAAACCAAATACTGCCTTATACGTGATGCGGCTCAGAGGGGGGACTGCGTCCCCCACACCCAGCTGTGCCGCGCAGCCTCTGTGAGGGGGACCCCGTGTCTCGCCTCTGTTCTGCAGTACAGGGATGTCTTTTTGCTGCATGATGTAAATAGACCACAATGTCCAGGCGAGAGTGGGCGCGGCCCCGCCCATGCCTCCCAGGAGCCCCTTTTGGAACTGGATTATCCTACAGGCAGCCAATGCTCTTACTGTTTACAGTGTTTTCTAGTGCCCACACCTCCCTCCTGTGCCTCCCAGTTTGCAGCCCATCCTGGCAGCCAGGGTAAGGCTGGCTTTATGACATTGCAGTATTTTTTTTTTCCTCTATAGGTTAAAAAAGCATACATGACTTATGATCATAGTGAACTCTTAATTCTGTCTCAGAGACCTCCCAAGCTTCCATTCAAGTGCAGGGTTTCCATAGAAAATATGCCAGGAGAAAGTAAAGGTTTGGGAAAACCCCTGCCTCCAAAATCTAGCCACCCCATAGCCCTTTAGGAACCTGGGAAGCACCCAGCAAAGTGAGCTGCCTTCTAAACTGAGGGAGAAGGTCACCGGCCTGACGCTGTCCCTTGCCTTGTGGCAGGCACCGGTGACAGGGACAGTGGGCAAGTCCAGCCACCCTGAATATAGAAAGAGGCCAGGCCGGAACTGCCCGCTGAGTCGGCAGAGAGCAGAAGTGGGATTTGCTTATTACTCGACCCCAAATGTCCGTCCTTGGGGACAAGGCTGTCAGAAGAGAGAAAATAGAAGGCAATGGATGATCCCTGGGCTCTGTTCAAAGTAGCTACAAAATAAGGGAACCAGGGCAGGAAGAGAAGGAAGAGCGAAGGAGGTTGGCTTTGGCGCCAGCTACTCAAGCTGTGAGTACAACTGTGGACACCAGGCCCGGGCCAGCCGGAGAGGTGGACGGCAGGAGGGCTGGCCAGTGTGGCTGCAGACACCGCTGTCACCCAGAGTGTCACGCCCGGCACTGAGCAGGCCCGCTCACTCCAGATGGGAGACACTGAATCAGAATCGAGTCACCTGAGGCCAAGTTGCAACAGCTAAAATCAAAAGGAAAGAAGTCTCTGCTGCCTTGGGCATTCCTGAGTTGTTGTGCTGGCTCTGGGTACCATCCTTCAAGATGGGTAAAAAGCTTTAATTATGGGGAAGGAGGCCCTAGCTGGCCCGCCCACCCCGTGGGCTGTTCGTAAGTTCACTTCTTGCACTGCTGGGATAGAAATGAAAACTAAAACCATTCAAGGACAGAGGGAAGGAGCAAGCAGAAACCAAAAATGGCAAGTAGGGAGAACTCTCAGGAATCTAGCACCACATCTCTCCTCCACACCCCTCGCTGGATCCATGACCCCCTGAGCTCGTGCGGGCGCACCAGGCACCAGGCGGGGACAGGTGGAGGGACCCGTGACTGTGACTGCTCCCCGTGGCGTCCCTGCCTGCTCCAGACACTGTGGCCTGCGCGCCCCCGTGTTTCACCTGTATTTTATATTTATTGATGTCTCCTTCTGCAGATTCATTTCTTTGTACTTAATAAACTTTAATAAATGGAGATGCTTCTGAAGCCGTGTCCTTGTGAAAGCCTGTCTGTGGTCCCCAGTACTGTTCTAAGCCAAGGCTGTTTTTTTTTTTTAAATTACATATTATTTACGGGAAGCAGTATGATATTCTGATGCATGTACATGATGGATAATGATGAAATGTGAGTACTGAAGTAAACATATTTAAGGAGGATTCAGGGGGTTTCTAAGAATGAAACAAAACGGATATGGGCAGGGACCCAGTCCTTGCTGGAACATACTGTATGGGAAACGGCAATTTGCTTTTTTGGGTTAACATAAGTGGAAAAACCACACAAAGGAAAAAATACTTTTTCATGTATTTTTTAAAGTAATAGAGCACCAGGCATGGTGGTACACATTTGTAACCCCAGTACTTGGGGGATGAAATGGGGGGGGATCTCAGATTTGGGGCTAGCCACAGCAAGTTAGCAAGACCCTGTTTCAATAAAAACTAAAGGAGCTGGGGGTGCATTTTGGAGGTGGAATGCCCCTGGGTTCAAACTCTAGTAGCAAATAAAAGTAGGTAACACAGCAGGCCATGGTGATGTATGCTTGCAATCCTAGTACTGGGGAGGCTGAGATAGAAGGATTACAAGTTCAAAGCCAGCCTCAGCACTTAGACTCTCAGCAACTTAGCAAGACTTTCTTAAAAAAAAAAAAAATTAAAAATCTAGGGGTATAGCCCAAAGGTAGAATGCCACTGGATTCCATCTCTAGTACCACACACACACACACACACACACACACACACACACACACACACACACTTATAACACTAATTTTATTAATATAGAATGGGCAGCGTTTATTGCTTATATATGCTGATAATTCCTGTTCAAGTGGATTAATTTCAGCCCAAAATACACCTAGTCTCCCCCACCCCAGTTTACTGACCCTTCAAAAGCACCTCCTGTGTGAAGTGTGCTCATGGAGACCTCCACCGTGGTGCTGGAAGGGGACTCTGGGACTGGGGACAGGAGAGATGAGGTCCGTCTGCCAGGCAGCTAGCTCAGGTTACAGCTTGGAAGATGAACCTGAATCTGCGCCTCCTTCCTCTCATGAACTTAAGAAAGTTCATTACACAGTCTGTGCCTCAGTTTCCTCATCTGTCAAGGGGGGACGTGAACGTGCACCTGAGCACACAGGGGTGAAAACTCACACTCAAGCCCTGAGCCCTCAGACCACCAGGGGCCAGGCCAGGGCTCACCCACCCACTGGGCTGCACCCCACACCTCCATCTGGCCAGGCCGGGGCTCACCCACCCACTGGGCTGCACCCCACACCTCCATCTGGCCAGGCCGGGGCTCACCCACCCACTGGGCTGCACCCCACACCTCCATCTGGCCAGGCCAGGGCTCACCCACCCACTGGGCTTCACCCCACACCTCCATCTGGCCAGACCGGGGCTCACCCACCCACTGGGCTGCACCCCACACCTCCATCTGGCCAGGCCAGGGCTCACCCACCCACTGGGCTGCACCCCACACCTCCATCTGGCTGTTTGCTGAGCTGCTGGGACCACACACTTCACCAACAACAAAACAAGAAGGGTAATTACAATTCAAAGATGGTTCAAAAGTAAATCTTATCCAGAAGCTGATTTTAAGTTAGCCCTGTACACTTTGCATCAGAATGAGTTCTGGGACTGACTAATTTTGTCTGCCCCTATCTTGCTGGAGACAAAGTTTTTAATGGTAAAAGGAGCCAGGTTTGATGGTACACAACTATAATCACAGTCCTTCGGAGAATGAGACAGGCATTGAAGGATCAAGGACAGCTTCAGCAACATAGCAAGACCCTGTTTAAAAAACAAAAACAAAAAAGACCAAAAGGACCAGTCTGCATGGGGAAGAAAAATAAGGGCCTCAAATAATCTAGGGAGTAGTTGATGAACTTCCAGGGCCTTGACTACAGTGATAGGGTGCAGGAGCTGGGATTTTAGGCACCTCTTACTAAGTGTAGAAGGGGCCAGGAGGTCCCCAGAGAGGTGGGAGGAGATTGGGAAGGCCTTGGTCTCCAGGAGCAAGTTCCAAATTCTCACGCTATCCCAGGAGGCTTTGGCATTCTTCATGAGCCTCTTCTCTTATAGGGTGAGTTATGTCCCCCCACAACTCATACGTTGAGACCCCAACCCCAGTACCTCCACATGTGAGCTTCTATGGAAACAGAGTCATTGTAGATATAATTAGTTAAAATGAGGTTATACATGAGTAGTGAGCCCTAAGTCCATTTGTCTGGTGTCCTCATGGAAAAGGGAGAGCTGGACATAGTCATACACATGGGGCGAATGTGGTAGGAAAAAGACAGAGATTGGGATGAGGCCAAAGGAAAAGAAGCAGGTGAGAGAATTGTAACAAACCCCATCAGCTCTCAGGTGGAGCCAGCCTGAAGACGCCTCCATCTTGGACATAGTGGCTCCAAAACTGTGGAACCTATTTCTTTTTTGTCCGTGTTCCACTTTGTTACAGCAACAATAACAAACTAATACATACACTGTCACTCAGAGCTCGACTGCAACGTGCTTATGGGGGGGGGGGGAGCTGGGAATAAAGTTTAAGGAGTTGGCCGTTCCTTATCACGCAACTGGAGCAAGGATCCGGTCTGACCTTGAAAAAGGTCTCTCAAAGCATTTGGGAGACTCAAACAGGAAGATTGCAGGTTCATAGCCAGCCTCAACAAGTTAGAGAGGCCCTCCTCACACAAAAGCTGTGGTGGCACATGCATGCAATCCCAGCTAGTAGAGAAGTTAAGATAGCAGTAAAGAGGAAGATAGCAGGTTCAAGGCCAGCCTGGGCAACTTAGTCTCAAAATAAAAAAGTAAAAAGGTCCGGGGAAGCCAGGCGTGGTGGCACATGCTTGTAATGCCAGTATTTGGGAGGCTGAGACAGGAGGATTTAAAGTTCATGACCAGCCTCAGCTACTACTAAGTGAGGCCCTTTGCAAGTTATTAAGATCTTGTTTCAAAATTAAAAAAAAAAAATAGAGCTTGAGGTGGAGCTTGGAAGTAGAATGCCCCCGGGTTCCACCCCCAATATCGCAAAAAAAAAAAAAAAAAAAAAGGTACCAAGAAGATCGAGCCCAGGGTGAGGGGGAAATTGGCCAACCGTTCCCTACCACTCATGCAGGGGTACCCCAGGAAGAAAAATAAGACTTCCTTCTCTGCTCTTTCTTTCTTTCTTTCTTTCTTTCTTTCTTTCTTTCTTTCTTCTTTCTTTCTTTCTTTCTTTCCGCAGTACTGGGGTTGGAACCCCGGGGCATTCTACCTCCGAGTATTCCTCAGCCCTGTTTTTCATTCTTTATTTTGAAACAGGGTCTCACTGAGTAGCAAAAGGCCTCAGTAAGTAGTTGAGGCTGTCCACAAACCCAGATCCTCCTGTCTCAGCCTTCCAAGAACTGGGATTACAAGCGTGCGCCATCACGCCTGGCTACAATCTACCTGTCTCAGCCTCCAAAGTACTAGGATCACAGGTGTGGTTCAGAACGCCCAGCTCTCTCTCTCTCTCTCTCTCTCTCTCTCTCTCTCTCTCTCTCTCTCTCTCTCTCTCTCTCTCTCTCTCTGTATTGTTAGGAATGAAATTCAGGGCCATTCTACCTTCCAGCTACACCTCCAGCCTGATTTTTTTATTCTTTATTTTGAAACAAGGTCTCACTAAGTTGCAGAGGGCTCACTAAGTTAGCTGAGACTGGCCAAGAATCCAATCCGTCTCAGCCTGCCAAATGCTGGGAGGCTTGGTTCCCCCCAAGTCCGATAAGGCCAGAGAATCCAGGACTCAACAGGCAACCTAGCTTCTTGGAGGCTCTCAGGAGTCAGCAGTTGTATAAAAACAATAAATACATCAAAGAGCCCCACTTATCCCCACCCTGAAACTCAAAGAGAAGACTCCCCTCCCCGAGAGCTCTGGAGGTCCCCACCTCTGCCCACTGTAGCTCTCAGGGGGCAGAGCAGGAGGCCCTGGCCCGGGCACCCTGCTTTGGCAAAAGAGAAGGCCACTCTGCAGACACAGAGGCCATGACACTTGGCCACTGGCAGCACTTGCTGAGGGAGGGGCCGCTCCAGGCTACAGGGGCAGCGAAGCCACGGGCAGTGAAGAGGTGCAGAATGGAGTGCCAGCAGGTGGAGAGGGCAGAGAACCTTCTCAAAGGGCTAAATACATGATGCCATACAGGAAACAGCTCTCAGGGTCTCTCTCTAATACCAGGCTGGACTTCATTCTGGACGTAGAGAGGCAGCTAAGGTGCATTTTAATGAATTAGTTAATTTTTTATGGTAATAGGGATTGAAGCCAGGGGCATTCTACCTCTGAGCTACACCCCCAGCCCTATTTTTTATTCTTTATTTTGAAACAGGGTCTCAGTGAAGAGCACAGGCCGAAATGTGAACCCCCTGGAGCCAAGGGGAAAGGTCATCTGCATTATGGATTCGGTGGAGAGACCTGGCCAAGGTACCGGCATGTTCGGCCATCCACATGGAGGTCGCTATTATCTTTTTGCTTTTTCTACTGTTAAACTAAGTCTGTCTCCACACTTATTTCTTTTACTGTGTATAAAGAGGCACAGACAGAAAAACTAATTCTTTGATTTAATTGTGAAATAAGTAAAAAGTCTTTTGTTTATTAATAATAATAATAATAATAATAATAATAATAATAATAATTTTTTTGGTGGTGGTACGGGGGTTTCTGGAAACCCTTCTACCTCCGGGCTACCCTCCCAGGCCTATTTTATACTTTTTTATTTGGAAACAGGGTCTCTTAAACCAGCACGGCTGGCTTCGAACTTGAGCGATCCTCCTGTCTCCGTCTCCCAAGCGCGGGGATTCCAAGCGTGCGCCACCACGCCTGGCTTGTTTATTAATTTGAGGGTTGTCCTTAGGGGTGTTGAAGTATCAGAATCAGGAATTCTCGTTAATTCTCTTACTTCTCACATCTTACCTAAAATTAAATGAGATTCTGAGAAAGAGAGGAGGTGATACCAACTTTAAAATGTTTTTGTCTGAGCAAGGAGCTGGCCTAATTTGTACAGATTGTGTTTGGTTTGGAAACTTTTGATTTAAAATTTTTTCACTAGTTTTTATTATAGTCAGTAGAATCTGTTGACACTGTTTCTAAAATCTTAGGATATTTTAATAACTTGTAAATCTTAAAGTTACTTTCAGCAAAAAATACAAGTTAAAATGGAAGAGAAAATAAAAATAATTGAGCAGCAAATTAAATATCATATTGAATATTTACTAAGGATTACTTAATTTTAACTATAAAATTTAGAACAGACTCCATCAAGCCATGCACAAAGCCTACTTCCTCTGCTTTATCTGTCAGTCCTGATTACCTGGCTTACTAACAATCCAATTAACTATTTTTTGTTGCTGTTGTTCTAAAGAGAGCAACAGATAAAATAAGAAAGATAAACCACAGCTAGAGAGAAATGTTAAAAATAGGGACACGTGAACTGGTCTTGGTGGTGCACGCCTGCAATCCCAATACTTGGGAGGCTGAGACAGGAAGATAGCAGGTTTGAGGACATCCTCAGCAAGCAACAAGACTCCAGCAACCTAGTGAGACTGTTTCATAAACAAAAAATAAAAGCTCAGAGGTAGAATGCACCTGAGTTCAATCTCTAGAGTCCTAAAAACAAATGCAAAATAAAACATAAAGAGGGGGATGCATGGCCTATAGTTTTGTCAAAACATCCATAAAGCAATACAAAGTTGACAAATGAAAAGGCCTGACACAAGCCAACTGGAAGGATCCAGACATCAACAAACATTGTAGGTCGTGAGGACCTGAGTTCAATCACTTACTCAACAGTTTCTACTATCATGGAAACTTTTCCATACAACATAGATTTATATCTTTGTAAAATGGATATTGTCATCCTGGAACTACAACAAATAAGCAGAGAACCAAGATACTCAGTACTTTCCCTTGGATCAGATGGTCACAAAGCTGTAGAGGAGTGAGTTGAGTCCAGGTTTGTTTGACTCCAAAACCCAAGTTCTTTTCGCCTGTTCATTTTATTTCCCTATCCATTTATTTGCACATCAACTCAGTAATTTAAGTGCAGAAAGCACTGTTCTAGAGACTAAAGTTCATAGCAATTGTTCTCCAAAAATGCAGTGTTCTGCTGGGCCATGACCTGCCATCTCCCCTGGGGGCGGGTGTTCAGTGGGGGTGTTCACCCATGCACCCCATTCCTACCGGGAAGCAGGTCCTGTGCCTCACCAACCCTTCAGTCCAGTGCTTCTGGAAATTCAAGTACCCCGTCCTTAGGGAGAAGGCCTAGGTAAGACGGCCCAGAGCATGTCCTCTGAGGTTGAGAAATAAAAAGAGCGTGGCTACTGAAGGAAACTTAGTCGTCTGTACATCTATGTGCACGCTTCAGTCAAAGGTCATGTCATGCCACATGGACCATCACGGGCATAAATATATCGAACTCTCTCACTCTTCCTGGCATAAATAGATTTCACTAAAACTCTTTCAAAGGAACTTTAGCAGTATTTGCTCACCCGTGAGGTGCAAGTTTTTCAGAAATTCTAGTTGAGGTCAGCCATTGCCTGATTCAGCACCCGCCCACCGAAAGAATGAAGTCACAAAGACATGACAATTTTGACATTTGTTTTCACTCCATAAACACTTATTTTTTATGTGTTTGGTAAAATAGCAAATTGTTAAATTTTCTGAAAAAAGAGGAGATTCTTTCTCTAAGCTCCTGTCAAGTGGTAAAATGCTCTTAAACAGACCTAGAGTGCTCTGTGAGCTAGATACTTTGCATTTCCTGGAAACACTGATTTTCCTACTATTCTTTAGTAATAATAATACTTAAAAGTCAGTATGACTATGTGAAGCAAAATCTCTCCTAATGTCTAAAAATTAAACAAATATAAAATTTATCAGCAGCCAGCCGCTGACCGATACAAGGGAATGGTCTGTTGTTCATTTGCCCGCTGTACACACAGCCTCTTCTGTCTCTCTGTGGAATCAGTGGATGCATTAAGCAACCTGGTTCTCTACAGTTTAGGGATGGTCCATGTTCATAAACATAGAGCTCCTTTACTACTTTAGATTTCTCAGAATATGCCACAATACTAATGCATCCTGATTAGCCACTCAATCTTGTTTATTTATTTATATTATCTGTACTATAATGAACTCCTTGTACAGGGCTTCTGAGGCTCACGCACACATGTTTTTCTAGGGCAAATTCTAAGTACAAGTTCTGGGTCACAGTCTAAGAATCTTTTTCCTTTTATTTTTGGTCCTGGAGGTTGAACCCATGACGTTCTACCCCCAAGCTACACCCCAGCCTCATTTATTTATTTATTTATTCATTCATTCATTCATTTATTTATTTATTATTTATTTATTTTGAAACGAGATCTCACGAAGTTTCTGAGGCTGGCCATGAACCTCCCAAGTACTGGAATTACAGGCATGCACCACTATGCCCGGCTAGAATATTTGTAACTTAGTAGATGTAGCCCAAATGATTTATATTCTTGTTAGTGTCTGAGACATCCACTTTCTTATACTCTCAGACATTGGTATTATGTTTGCAAGTTGTACGGTTTTCATCCCTCTAGTTAATAGAGTATCGTGGCTCTAAGAGTGTACTTTTGGGTACTAGTCAGGTTGAATTCTTTTTCTTATGTTTATGGCTTACACATGGCTGCTTCCATTTCCTTTTCTAGTCTTCTCTGCCCACTGTTACTGGTTTTACTTTACATGTAGGTTCTCCTTGGTTCTTTATGTTCTGGGTAGCAATCCCTTATGTGTTATCTATATTTATACCAATTTTTATTGTGAGTGTTTTATGGTGTCCTTTGTTTTATTAAATTTCCTTTTGGCTTTTTACTTTGAAAGAAAACTGTTGTTTAAAAACTCCCCTGCCCTTTGCAACCAAATAAAAAAACATATTCATGTATATTTTCTTTTAATATTTATATAGTTTTTCTTCAACTTTTTAGATTTTTAACCCATGTAAAATTATCTTTTGGTATAGTGTGGAGATTATCATTTTCCAAATGAGTAGTAAACATTTCCTGTACTATTTACTGAAAGATATATATTTTTAAACTAATTTAAAATGCTATCTTTTCATATGCTGGATTTTTATATATTCAATGATTATATTAGTCTGTTTATATTTTTGTCTGTCTTTTATTATCTATTCTGTGTTAATTTTAAAGTATGTTCAATTTAATCTCTTTTTCTCTTTCCAGAAAGCTTCCTTTTGATTAATTCTATTATTTGACACAAAACAAAAAAAGTGACATCTAAGGGTATGACTCTTTGTAAATCTGGAGTTTCTTTATCTGCTTATGAGGTCAAATATTATTTTAAGTAAAATGAGTCATGTGAGAAATAAAAACTCCCATATGGGGACTCTTATAGAGATAACTCTTCCTTTTTATTAAGAGAGATCATTAATACTGGAAATCAAGACTAAATTTTAAAAAGCCAATAAACAAAAAGCAATTGTTTGTAGCTTTAAACAAGTCAATAAAAATAAGTAATGAATATTAATATTCAAATATACAGACTATTTTGACTCATTTCCCTAGCTTTGACCTACTTACTCAATCTTGTAAGAATCTGTTATGTTTTATAAAATACTCAAATAAAATGCCACAGTGGCCTTCAACAAAATTTTTATTAGAATTTTATGAGAATAGAAGTTTGTTATGACCACCTACAAATGGCTCCTTTAAAAATTACTTCCTTAGCTTCTTTTTTTTTTTTTGACAAGGATATTTGTTAATTTACTCTTTGTATGAAGGTATCATTTTCTATTGCATTAAAGTTTTATTTTACTCTTTGAAAAAATGTGTCACATATATTACAAAGCCATATATTTTTATTTTCAAATAAAACTAAAACATTGACAGCACTGAAGTATCACTGAAAATATAATTTATTTACCTTTATTACGATTTGTTATTTAACTTGTTTACAGAACAAGAAGATAGTGCAGTGTAGAATTTAGCCAGTAGAGGGCGCCCAAACGACAACATTGGGTTTGCCTGGTCTATCTTTTGGGGTTCAGTGAACTTTGCAAAGATGTGGCAATAAGATTAATGAAGTGGTTTGGGTCAAGGGAGGAGTGGCTCCAGGAATTTTTTAGTTTCATTTTATCTTTTCAAATTATCAAATTTTAGTTATGTAGTTATGTATAAATATACAAAATTTGCCATGTGAGCACAATTTTAGATGCCAATTTAAATTCATATGCTGTGGTAAATCCAGTACAGTCTAGATCCCTCGGATTTAAATACCCACTGCTCACCCACCCGTCTCCCAAACTCGGCAATATAGCTGCAAGTCAGAAAATGAGGCTTGTAGTCCCACACCCACTAACTTGAACACAATAAAGATATCAGCACTTATGGCTCATGTGAACTGTGTGTTCAGAACATGTAATAGAATAATAAAATGATATGGCTTTCATACTACTTTGGAGTGAATATCCTCTAGCATAGAGAGACATATCTGAAAAATCAAGCAGTATATGCAGTTCTGCTCACTTTTATTATCAAGTTGATGGCATTCTGTTCATTTTTTATGTCTGAAGTCTTTGAGGCTTATTTACATAGTCTGAAACTCTTTGCAGAAATCAAATGTAAGTGGATAACTCTCCTTTTCCAGTGGACTTTTTCTAGGGTGACAGTGTTAGTTCTCGGCAACCAGGGTTCCCAGTAACTAGTAAAAACAGCCTCAGAATAAACTGGTTCGGAGGAGGCATGCGTCCAGGGATTGGTCAGTTTGTTCTGTCCTCTCTCTGTGACTGGGAATCATTTGCCGTCATGAGATCAGCCACCCTGGACAGAGGGACAAAGCACACTGGGCTCCTAGGTCTCCGCCCCACAGGTCGCACTGGGGTCGCTCAGGTCCCGCAGTCGCACCACATGTATGGGGCCACGCACCCTCGGGCTCTGGGGCTGCTGTGACGGTCAGCGAGGTCCGTGAGAACCGGGCTTCTCCTGTGAGTGAAGGGCCAGCCTGAACCTCACCACCAACGGGAAGTGCAGAAGCGCTGGCCGCCAGGACTGGTGGGAATTCAGGGAATGGGAAGTGGAGCCACAGACCGCGGAGATGGCAGGACGTCTCATTTCTCTGCCCTGTCAGTATACACAGTCCCCAGCAACAAAATTGAACAATTTGGTTATTATTTGGAATAATAACCAAAATCTCAACATTTCACCTAAGTAGAAATAAAACAATCTCTCTTTGATTTTTACAAATGCACTCTCTCCTAAACACACATTTGGAAGACACTTACGTCGCAATACACACCCTGGCCGGGCCAACTCGGCGCTTTCTTCCTGGAATCCATGGGGAAATCGAGCAGTTCGTGTCTGTAAGGATGACCTGCAAATGTAGAGAAAACACCATTATCCTGACTGATTGAGACTCTGTGGGATTTGTGGATCAATAAATAAAACAATAAATAAAAGCAATATAGATTAGAGATGAATTTTGGTATACATTCTAGCTATATGTTTATAGCTTTATTATTTTATAAATTCCAATAGTACGAATCAATAGTTTTGACTTCAGTCTATATTACCTCTTGTCTTCAAAACT
Source organism: Muscardinus avellanarius (assembly GCF_963383645.1). Taxonomy (NCBI): domain Eukaryota; kingdom Metazoa; phylum Chordata; class Mammalia; order Rodentia; family Gliridae; genus Muscardinus; species Muscardinus avellanarius. The sequence goes on from NC_137795.1 coordinate 9,793,366, forward strand.
GTTGTATCATAGGCCTTGGTTGGCACCGTGGGAGGAAATGGCTGTTGGGTGCAGGCCTTGATTCCACTGTAGAGCTCCCTAGGTGACGTGAAGGTCGGGAACATGGCGCCACGGGAGATGTGTGTACGGTAGGGGTGTTCAACCGGGTATGGTGAGCAGACTTCTCTATATTAAAAACAAGTAACACAACAGCACAGAAGAGAACAAGCGTGGTGAAACAGTCATCAAGTATTTATTAGGACCTTCACTGTGGCAGACACTGATCTCATCCCTGGGGATAGGACAGTGACCCAGAGAGCTCATTTAATGCTCTTGGAGTTGGCACTCTGCAGGACGTCTTCCCTAACACGTGATCTTTTTCAGTTTTGCTAGATAAATCAAAACATTTTAAGATAACTCATGCCTTATTCTTTATCAGTGAATAACTGTATAACCAGTATAATATAAAATAGGTTACATATAAATTTTGTAGGTTTTAGACTATATAGAAAACATTCTGCTCACTTTTTTTTTCTGTATAGGGGGATTGAACCTAGGGGCATTCTACCTCCCAGCTATATCCCCAGTCCTGTTTTATTATTACTATTATTATTATTATTATTATTATTATTTATTTATTTAGTAACAGGGTCTCACTGAGTTGCAAAGGACCTAAGTAACTCGGGCTGTCCACAAACCACGATGCCCCTGTCTCAGCCTCCCAAATGCTGGGATTACAAGAGGGTGTCACCATGCCTGGCTCCCAGCCCTGTCTTTTATTCTTTGTTTTGAAAGAGGGTCTCACAAAATTGTAAAGGGCCTCACTAAGTAGCTGAGGCTGGCTGCAAAATTGTGATCCTCTTGTCTTAGCCTCCCAAGTTACTGGGATTACAAGCATATGCCACCACACCTAGATTTGATATTTAATTTTATGGAACTGTATTGTACCTTTGGCTCAGTAATACAATCATCTTGGATTGAACTTTCACCCAAATGTCTCTTTCTTTAAGCAATTGATCAACAAAATATATTATCTGTTCATGTACACAGACTATTTTGAAATTAAAAAGCTAAATAGCTAGACCACTGAAGGAAAAAAAAAGGTTAAAAGTCTGCAGGAAGTAATCTTCCTATAATTTAGAGAGCTAGCAGAGGGTAAGGGAAACACACACACACACACGAGGGCAATATGAATCAGAAGAAAATGAATATTAGGAAGGTTGGAAATGTGAGTTTTACTCTGAAAACCACAGTGGCAGGCCAGCTTGTAGTCGCTGCACACAATCATCTATAAAGTAAGCAACTTCCATTTATTTTTTTAAGTTCTATATATCGAGAATGATCCTTAAAAGATCATCTACTTTACTGAATCTCTTGTTCAGTCAAGCAAAATCTATTAGCTAAGCAGCGCAGAAATAGGACAAGTTATTCTCAGGACCGTCCCATCATTCCATATTCTTGTAGCCCAAATCCCCACCGGGTAATGTCCTTTCTTCCAGCTTGTTAAAATGCTGCATTCTCCAGGCACAGCCCTCTGCAGCCACCTGTGTCGCTCCCCTTGGCCTGAGCGTCATCCCAAACCTGAGTTACAAAGACCACTGGGGACCTGCCCTCCCTCCCCTGCGCCTGGCTGCACTTGCGGGTCCCTGTGTAGATCCAGGTCACGTCCCACTCATGGCACGCCCCGTCTCAGGGACTCTGCTCTAAAACTTGCTACCTCTTCAAGGCTCAGCTAGACACTATTCCTGTTGTGTAGTGGACAGAGAACCGAGTCAGGAGCCTGTGTTCTGTTAGTCCTCGTTAGCGTGTCCTATCTCAGGGGACAGCGAGGGACATGTACAATCCTCTGAGCCATCACTGATATACTGTATCGTTGTAATTTCAGTAAAATCTGTTCTACAAATTCCATAAGCTTTGAGGAGCATATAAAAGATCTAAAACTAGAAAACACCCTAACTTCTACAACATTATTATAATTTATCCAGCAGAAGAGTGCTCTCTCTCTCCTCTCTCTCTCTCTCTCTCTCTCTCTCTCTCTCTCTCTCTCTCTCTCTCTCTCTCTCTCTCTCTCCCTCCCTCCCTCCCTCCTCTCCCCCTCCCTCTCCCTCTCCCTCTCCCTCTCTCCTGTATTCTACCACTTCCTATAACCAATAGCCTTAACATCTATTTTACAGCTTATCAACTAAAAAAAATTTTTTTTTTGCAGGTCTGGGGATGTATTCTATCTCCAAGCTATACCCCCTGCCCTATTTTTTATTCTTTATCTTGAAACTGGGTCTCACTGAGTTACAGAGGGCCTAAGTAGCTGAGGCTGTTGGTGAACCACGATCCTCTGGTCTCAGCCTCCCGAATGCTGGGATTGCAAGCCATCAACTAAATTTTAAGTGCTTTGAAAACAGAATAGTTTATATATAAATTTATAAATTCCCCACAATGCTTTTGTACACAAATATTTTTGACTACCTTCCTCTCTTCCCTTTTCTTCCTTTGTCATGGTCTGTTTACTCAAACTTGATTAAAGATTATAACAAGTTGTTACTGACTCAGCATGGAAATTCCTCCAACTATGAAAAGATTAGGTTTCAAAAAGATGATCTGTGTGTGTGTGTGTGTGTGTGTGTGTGTGTGTGTGTGTGTGTCTGTTACTGAAGATTGAACCCAGAGGCATTCTGTCTCTGAGCTGTATCCCCAGCCCTATTTTTCATTTTTTCTTTTGAAACAGGGTCCCATTAGGTTAATGAGCGTCTCAGTGCTTGCTGAGACTGTCTACCAACCTGCGATCCTCTTATCTCAGCCTCCCGAGTACTGGGGTTACAGGCGTGTGCCACCATGCCCGGAGAAGAAGATGATGTTAAACTCATTCTTTTTAAGTCCAAGCTACAGTTATTATTATCTCAACATTCTCATTTCCATTATCTCTCCTGTCAATTCCATAATCATCATACATACATTGTTTTTCTTCAACATATTACTATAAAAAATTCCAGCCTACAGAAAATTTAATAATTTTATAGTAAACATACATATACCTACCACACAGACTTCCCAATTAATACTTTACTGATTCTATGATGTAATTTATCCATCTTTCTCTTTAACCACCATCAATATACTTTTTTATGTATTTTAGAAAAAATTGTCGACATTTGTATATTTCACCCTTTAACATTTGGCAGGCATATCAATTAACCAGAGTTCAATATTTGTTTGCAGTTATTTTTAAGGTAAAATATACATTCACTGAAATTGCACAAATATAAAGTGTACATTCACTGAGTTTTGACAATTGCCTACATCTTTGTAACTCAAGCCTCTTTCACAAGATAAAATACTATCATTATCCCAAAAAGTTCCCTTATTCTCTTCCCAGTAAACTCTTCCCTCTTATGGCCCCTAGACTTACCTGTATTAATAGCACTTTGAATATGTCCTACTTTTGTAGTTTCTAGACATGACAGAGGTCATATTTATAAAACATCTCAAAAGCCGGGCGTGGTGGCACACACTTGTAATCCCCACTCTTGGGAGGTGGAGACAGGAGGATCGTGCAGGTTGGAAGTCAGCCTTGCTGGCTTAAAAGACCCTGTTTTCAAATAAAATATATAAAATAGGTCTGGGGGTGTAGCCTGGAGGTAGAAGGGCTTCCAGGAACCCCAGTACCACACACAAAAAAACAATCTCAAAAGAAGCACAGACATAATATTATAACCTACTTCAAAGATAAGCACTGATAGGAACTGAGGTGTAGCTTAGTGGTCAAGCGTGTGCTTAGCAGATACAAGACACTGAGTCAAGCCCCAACACCAATCAATCAATCAATCAATAAACAAGCGAGCAAGCACAGACATTACACCTCAGCGCAGCACGTCTCGACACACAGCATGTCACTGTCTTAGCGGCCCCTGAGGTGGTGGTTAAACATGCAGGTCCCTGACCACAAAGGTGTAGCTGAGCGTCGAGCACATACTCAGCACGTGGGAGGTCCTGAGCTCACACTCCTGAGCCCTGCTGCAGGCCTGAATCCCAATCCTGGAAGGCCAAGCTTAGGAATTTCACTTCCTGCCAGGCCTGAAGGTTCTGGTTCAGCATGGCCTGCAATCCATGACTTAAATAGCAACACACAACTGCTGATGCCTTCTGGGGCCAGTGATCACAAGTTCTATGCCAGCGATTCCTTTTTATTTATGAAAGGCAGAAAGCTGAGTCCCCACAGAGAAGGGTTTCTCTATAGCCAAATCTAACGCCAGTGGAAGAGAAAAATGTATTTATATGGGCCCAAATTTCAATGCTTTTAAACAAATATCAGAGAACCTCACAATGTGCACTGCTATACCCATCTCGTTTTTACTCAGTGGAAATGGGCCTGACCTGTTCTTGACTTTCTATTTGTGGCAATTTATAATGCCATATTTATTAATCAACTTTTTTCCCTTTATATTCTACCACTACAGCAAGAAAAATTCCACCCTGTCTTAAACCCCCCTGGATCCTTGAGAAGGCAAATTGCGCGGCTTGCTCAGAACCGACGTCCTCTGGAGGCTGCTGTCCAGCAGAGACCACGCTCCTTTCCAGATTGTACCCCTAGAGTGCTGTGCAATTTCCATACCTTTGTAGCCAGTCCTACAGAAATGATGGCACTAAGTGATAACACACTGGCTGGAGCGACCCGTACAAGCCAGGATATCGAAGAGAAGATTAAGAAAGAACAAAGCTTGCTGTCCACCTGCACGCTCCAGTCTTCTTATTCAGCAAAAGATCTGGCCAGCAAGTATGACATAAAGCCATTTCCAAAAATCACAGATACTCAGAAGACAGAAGATTTGTACTGGAGACAGCTGTCATTAAAACATCCCCAGCTCATACCGTACTATAAATCAAACCATTACATCCCCTACGACTACCTGGAATCTGCCTTACATGACCCATATGCTATGTGTGAAAACCTTGCCAGCCTTCACCAGCCTCCTGTTTTACAAAGTACACCAGACGTGGAAGCTTTCACTTTCGAACATTTCTGTAAACCAGAAGAACATCTGGACTTGACCATGGACTGTGAAGACACAAGACCTGTTCTGGGTTGGATTCCTCGAGCTGGAGTGCCAAGGCCGCAGAGCAACCTGCTGGATCTTAAGAACTCTTTTTCAAAAGCTGGTGCACAAAGACGATTGCATAAGTCAGTTCTAGAAGATCATAAAGACCTCAGGGGCACGGTCAGTTCAGGGAGAAGGCACCAGTTCTATGACCATGATCCCCATTATTTCTATAATTAAGGCATTCCTTCTTCCCTTCAAAATCTAGTGGTACCCCAGGAAGGAGAGTTTCTTTCTCTGCTTCTTCTTTTTGTTTTGTTTTGCTTCTTTAGCCGTACTTGGGTTGGATCTGAGGGTCATTTTACCTCTAAGCTATGCCCCAGCCTTGTATTTTAGTTTTTTTATTTTGAAACATGGTCTCACTGAGTTGCAAAGGGCCTCTCTAAGTAGATGAGGCTGTCTACGAACCTGCATCCCTATTTCTCAGCCTTTCAAGTACTGGGATTACAAGCGTGCGCCACCATCCAGGCTGCAATCAAACTCTTAGCCTCCCAAGTACTAGGATCACAGGTGTGAGCCAGCACGTCTGGCTCTCAAGGCCTTTTTTTTTTTTTTTTTCGTTTTCTGGTGCTATAGATGAAAAACAGGGGCTCTCTAACTCTAAGCTACAACCCCAATCCTAATTTGTTTACTTTATTAATTTATTTTTGTGCTACTGGTGATGGGACCCAGAAGACTCTACCTCTGCGCTACACCCCCAGGTGTCTTTTTTATTTTTTATTTTGAAACAGGGTCTCACTGAATTGAGAGCGGCCTCACTAAGTGAAGTGAAACTGGCCATGAAATGAAATCCTCCTGTTTCAGTCTCCCAAAGGCCGGCCTTTGGGAGACTGAAACAGGAGGACTGCAGGTTCAAAGGCAGCCTCTACAAGTTTGTGAGGCCCTCCTCAAACAAAAGCTGTGGCGGCACATGCCTGCAAGGCCTGCTAGTAGAGGGTGAGACAGAAAAATATCTGGCTCAAGGCCAGCCTGGGCGAGGTAGTCTCAAAATTAAAAAATAAGAAGTTCTGGTGAAGCCAGGCATTTTGAAACAGGCTTGTAATGCCAGTACATGGGAGGCTGAGACAGAAAGCTCTTAGCCAGATCAAGGGTGGATCCATTCCCAGTTTCCTAAGGAATCTCCACACTGATCTCCATAGTGGCTAAACTGGTTTGCACTCCCACCAACAATGCAAAAGAGTTCCTCTTTCCCCACATCCTCGCCAGAATTTACTGTTATTTGACTTCTGATTGGGGCTGGATGGAATCTCAGCATAGTTTTGATTTGCATCTCCCTGATGGCTAGTGATGTAGAACATCTTCTCATGTATCTATCGGCCATTTGTATCTCTTCTTTTGTGAAGTATCTACTCAGTTCAGCTGTCCATTTCTTGATTGGGTTATTTGTTTTGCTAGTGTAGAGTCTTTTGAGCTCTTCGTATATTCTGGATATTAGCCGTCTATCAAAATGGTGGCTGGTAAAGATCTCCCATTCTGTAGGCTTTCTCTTTAGGTTCTTGGTGGTTTCTTTTGATGAAAAGAAACTTTTTTGAAACAGGGTCTTACTAAGCTGTGGAGGGCCTCACTAAGTAGCTGAGGCTAGCCACAAACCTGGATCCTTCTGTCTCAGCCTCCCACGTATTGGGATTACAAGTTTGTGCCACCATGCCCAGCCTGGACCTCGGCTTTTTTTTTTTTTTATGCCACGTATATGTTAGGTCATGCAGTATTTGTCTTTCTGTATCTGACATTTCACATAATGCTTTCCAGTCATCCATCTTTTTGCAGATGACGTTATTTCTTTCTCTCGTGGCTGAATACTGCTCCAGTCTGTATACGCCACGTTTTCTTTATCCACTGACATGTTGATGGACACGTAGACTGATTCCATATCTTGGCTACTGTGAATAATGTTGCGGTGAACGTGGAAGTACAGATATCTTTCATGGTTTTAGTTCCTTTGGATATATATCCAGTAGTGGAATCACTGAATCATATTGTAGTTCTATTTTTTAAATTCTTGATGAATCGCCGTACCAATTTCTTGAATGGGTATGCAGCTGCACTCCCACCAACAGTGTGCAGGTGTTTCCTTTTCGCCACATCCTTGCCACATTCACCTTTTGCCTTTTTTATAACAGCCATTCTAAGAGGTAGAAGGTGAGACCTCATTGAGGTTTTTATTTCCCTACTGATAAATGTTGAACATTCTTCATGTCTATTGATCATTTCTATAACTTCTATTGAAAAATGTCTACTTACTTCCTTAGCCCTTTTTAAATCAAGTTATTTGTTTTCTTGCCATGGAGTCTAGTTCTTACATAGTTTGCATATTAACCCCTTATCAGGTGCACTGTTTGCAAATATGTTCTCCAGTTCTATAGGCTGTCTCTTCTCTCTGCTACTTGGTCCATTTGCTGTGAGAAAGTTTTGTTTTAAGCATAATTTTTTAAATCCATTTGTCTATTTTTGCTCTTGTTCCCTGTTCATTTGGGGTCAATAATGCTCCTTTACTATCTTTTCAATGTCTACCAGATTTTGATAATGCCTTTTTAAATTTTTGTTACGGATTTTTAGTGTTTTTCCTTCATCTTTCTTACCAGATGTTAATTCCATTCCTTTACTAGCAAAATTTCTGTACCTTTGTGTCTTAGATATATCTTTTATAAATAGCAAATAACCTACTTCAAAGTTAAGCACTGATAGGAACTGAGGTGTAGCTTAGTGGTCAAGCGTGTGCTTAGCAGATACAAGACACTGAGTCAAGCCCCAACACCAATCAATCAATCAATCAATAAACAAGCGAGCAAGCACAGACATTACACCTCAGCGCAGCACGTCTCGACACACAGCATGTCACTGTCTTAGCGGCCCCTGAGGTGGTGGTTAAACATGCAGGTCCCTGACCACAAAGGTGTAGCTGAGCGTCGAGCACATACTCAGCACGTGGGAGGTCCTGAGCTCACACTCCTGAGCCCTGCTGCAGGCCTGAATCCCAATCCTGGAAGGCCAAGCTTAGGAATTTCACTTCCTGCCAGGCCTGAAGGTTCTGGTTCAGCATGGCCTGCAATCCATGACTTAAATAGCAACACACAACTGCTGATGCCTTCTGGGGCCAGTGATCACAAGTTCTATGCCAGCGATTCCTTTTTATTTATGAAAGGCAGAAAGCTGAGTCCCCACAGAGAAGGGTTTCTCTATAGCCAAATCTAACGCCAGTGGAAGAGAAAAATGTATTTATATGGGCCCAAATTTCAATGCTTTTAAACAAATATCAGAGAACCTCACAATGTGCACTGCTATACCCATCTCGTTTTTACTCAGTGGAAATGGGCCTGACCTGTTCTTGACTTTCTATTTGTGGCAATTTATAATGCCATATTTATTAATCAACTTTTTTCCCTTTATATTCTACCACTACAGCAAGAAAAATTCCACCCTGTCTTAAACCCCCCTGGATCCTTGAGAAGGCAAATTGCGCGGCTTGCTCAGAACCGACGTCCTCTGGAGGCTGCTGTCCAGCAGAGACCACGCTCCTTTCCAGATTGTACCCCTAGAGTGCTGTGCAATTTCCATACCTTTGTAGCCAGTCCTACAGAAATGATGGCACTAAGTGATAACACACTGGCTGGAGCGACCCGTACAAGCCAGGATATCGAAGAGAAGATTAAGAAAGAACAAAGCTTGCTGTCCACCTGCACGCTCCAGTCTTCTTATTCAGCAAAAGATCTGGCCAGCAAGTATGACATAAAGCCATTTCCAAAAATCACAGATACTCAGAAGACAGAAGATTTGTACTGGAGACAGCTGTCATTAAAACATCCCCAGCTCATACCGTACTATAAATCAAACCATTACATCCCCTACGACTACCTGGAATCTGCCTTACATGACCCATATGCTATGTGTGAAAACCTTGCCAGCCTTCACCAGCCTCCTGTTTTACAAAGTACACCAGACGTGGAAGCTTTCACTTTCGAACATTTCTGTAAACCAGAAGAACATCTGGACTTGACCATGGACTGTGAAGACACAAGACCTGTTCTGGGTTGGATTCCTCGAGCTGGAGTGCCAAGGCCGCAGAGCAACCTGCTGGATCTTAAGAACTCTTTTTCAAAAGCTGGTGCACAAAGACGATTGCATAAGTCAGTTCTAGAAGATCATAAAGACCTCAGGGGCACGGTCAGTTCAGGGAGGAGGCACCAGTTCTATGACCATGATCCCCATTATTTCTATAATTAAGGCATTCCTTCTTCCCTTCAAAATCTAGTGGTACCCCAGGAAGGAGAGTTTCTTTTTTCTTTCTCTGCTTCTTCTTTTTGTTTTGTTTTGCTTCTTTAGCCGTACTTGGGTTGGATCTGAGGGGCATTTTACCTCTAAGCTATGCCCCAGCCTTGTATTTTAGTTTTTTTATTTTGAAACATGGTCTCACTGAGTTGCAAAGGGCCTCTCTAAGTAGATGAGGCTGTCTACGAACCTGCATCCCTATTTCTCAGCCTTTCAAGTACTGGGATTACAAGCGTGCGCCACCATCCAGGCTGCAATCAAACTCTTAGCCTCCCAAGTACTAGGATCACAGGTGTGAGCCAGCACGTCTGGCTCTCAAGGCCTTTTTTTTTTTTTTTTTTTTCGTTTTCTGGTGCTATAGATGAAAAACAGGGGCTCTCTAACTCTAAGCTACAACCCCAATCCTAATTTGTTTACTTTATTAATTTATTTTTGTGCTACTGGTGATGGGACCCAGAAGACTCTACCTCTGCGCTACACCCCCAGGTGTCTTTTTTATTTTTTATTTTGAAACAGGGTCTCACTGAATTGAGAGCGGCCTCACTAAGTGAAGTGAAACTGGCCATGAAATGAAATCCTCCTGTTTCAGTCTCCCAAAGGCCGGCCTTTGGGAGACTGAAACAGGAGGACTGCAGGTTCAAAGGCAGCCTCTACAAGTTTGTGAGGCCCTCCTCAAACAAAAGCTGTGGCGGCACATGCCTGCAAGGCCTGCTAGTAGAGGGTGAGACAGAAAAATATCTGGCTCAAGGCCAGCCTGGGCGAGGTAGTCTCAAAATTAAAAAATAAGAAGTTCTGGTGAAGCCAGGCATTTTGAAACAGGCTTGTAATGCCAGTACATGGGAGGCTGAGACAGAAAGCTCTTAGCCAGATCAAGGGTGGATCCATTCCCAGTTTCCTAAGGAATCTCCACACTGATCTCCATAGTGGCTAAACTGGTTTGCACTCCCACCAACAATGCAAAAGAGTTCCTCTTTCCCCACATCCTCGCCAGAATTTACTGTTATTTGACTTCTGATTGGGGCTGGATGGAATCTCAGCAGAGTTTTGATTTGCATCTCCCTGATGGCTAGTGATGTAGAACATCTTCTCATGTATCTATCGGCCATTTGTATCTCTTCTTTTGTGAAGTATCTACTCAGTTCAGCTGTCCATTTCTTGATTGGGTTTTTTGTTTTGCTAGTGTAGAGTCTTTTGAGCTCTTCGTATATTCTGGATATTAGCCGTCTATCAAAATGGTGGCTGGTAAAGATCTCCCATTCTGTAGGCTTTCTCTTTAGGTTCTTGGTGGTTTCTTTTGATGAAAAGAAACTTTTTTGAAACAGGGTCTTACTAAGCTGTGGAGGGCCTCACTAAGTAGCTGAGGCTAGCCACAAACCTGGATCCTCCTGTCTCAGCCTCCCACGTATTGGGATTACAAGTTTGTGCCACCATGCCCAGCCTGGACCTCGGCTTTTTTTTTTTTTATGCCACGTATAAGTTAGGTCATGCAGTATTTGTCTTTCTGTATCTGACATTTCACATAATGCTTTCCAGTCATCCATCTTTTTGCAGATGACGTTATTTCTTTCTCTCGTGGCTGAATACTGCTCCAGTCTGTATACGCCACGTTTTCTTTATCCACTGACATGTTGATGGACACGTAGACTGATTCCATATCTTGGCTACTGTGAATAATGTTGCGGTGAACGTGGAAGTACAGATATCTTTCATGGTTTTAGTTCCTTTGGATATATATCCAGTAGTGGAATCACTGAATCATATTGTAGTTCTATTTTTTAAATTCTTGATGAATCGCCGTACCAATTTCTTGAATGGGTATGCAGCTGCACTCCCACCAACAGTGTGCAGGTGTTTCCTTTTCGCCACATCCTTGCCACATTCACCTTTTGCCTTTTTTATAACAGCCATTCTAAGAGGTAGAAGGTGAGACCTCATTGAGGTTTTTATTTCCCTACTGATAAATGTTGAACATTCTTCATGTCTATTGATCATTTCTATAACTTCTATTGAAAAATGTCTACTTACTTCCTTAGCCCTTTTTAAATCAAGTTATTTGTTTTCTTGCCATGGAGTCTAGTTCTTACATAGTTTGCATATTAACCCCTTATCAGGTGCACTGTTTGCAAATATGTTCTCCAGTTCTATAGGCTGTCTCTTCTCTCTGCTACTTGGTCCATTTGCTGTGAGAAAGTTTTGTTTTAAGCATAATTTTTTAAATCCATTTGTCTATTTTTGCTCTTGTTCCCTGTTCATTTGGGGTCAATAATGCTCCTTTACTATCTTTTCAATGTCTACCAGATTTTGATAATGCCTTTTTAAATTTTTGTTACGGATTTTTAGTGTTTTTCCTTCATCTTTCTTACCAGATGTTAATTCCATTCCTTTACTAGCAAAATTTCTGTACCTTTGTGTCTTAGATATTAGATATATCTTTTATAAATAGCAAATAACCTACTTCAAAGATAAGCACTGATAGGAACTGCGGTGTAGCTTAGTGGTCAAGCGTGTGCTTAGCAGATACAAGACACTGAGTCAAGCCCCAACACCAATCAATCAATCAATCAATAAACAAGTGAGCAAGCACAGACATTACACCTCAGCGCAGCACGTCTCGACACACAGCATGTCACTGTCTTAGCGGCCCCTGAGGTGGTGGTTAAACATGCAGGTCCCTGACCACAAAGGTGTAGCTCAGCGTCGAGCACATACTCAGCACGCGGGAGGTCCTGAGCTCACACTCCTGAGCCCTGCTGCAGGCCTGAATCCCAATCCTGGAAGGCCAAGCTTAGGAATTTCACTTCCTGCCAGGCCTGAAGGTTCTGGTTCAGCATGGCCTGCAATCCATGACTTAAATAGCAACACACAACTGCTGATGCCTTCTGGGGCCAGCGATCACAAGTTCTATGCCAGCGATTCCTTTTTATTTATGAAAGGCAGAAAGCTGAGTCCCCACAGAGAAGGGTTTCTCTATAGCCAAATCTAACGCCAGTGGAAGAGAAAAATGTATTTATATGGGCCCAAATTTCAATGCTTTTAAACAAATATCAGAGAACCTCACAATGTGCACTGCTATACCCATCTCGTTTTTACTCAGTGGAAATGGGCCTGACCTGTTCTTGACTTTCTATTTGTGGCAATTTATAATGCCATATTTATTAATCAACTTTTTTCCCTTTATATTCTACCACTACAGCAAGAAAAATTCCACCCTGTCTTAAACCCCCCTGGATCCTTGAGAAGGCAAATTGCGCGGCTTGCTCAGAACCGACGTCCTCTGGAGGCTGCTGTCCAGCAGAGACCACGCTCCTTTCCAGATTGTACCCCTAGAGTGCTGTGCAATTTCCATACCTTTGTAGCCAGTCCTACAGAAATGATGGCACTAAGTGATAACACACTGGCTGGAGCGACCCGTACAAGCCAGGATATCGAAGAGAAGATTAAGAAAGAACAAAGCTTGCTGTCCACCTGCACGCTCCAGTCTTCTTATTCAGCAAAAGATCTGGCCAGCAAGTATGACATAAAGCCATTTCCAAAAATCACAGATACTCAGAAGACAGAAGATTTGTACTGGAGACAGCTGTCATTAAAACATCCCCAGCTCATACCGTACTATAAATCAAACCATTACATCCCCTACGACTACCTGGAATCTGCCTTACATGACCCATATGCTATGTGTGAAAACCTTGCCAGCCTTCACCAGCCTCCTGTTTTACAAAGTACACCAGACGTGGAAGCTTTCACTTTCGAACATTTCTGTAAACCAGAAGAACATCTGGACTTGACCATGGACTGTGAAGACACAAGACCTGTTCTGGGTTGGATTCCTCGAGCTGGAGTGCCAAGGCCGCAGAGCAACCTGCTGGATCTTAAGAACTCTTTTTCAAAAGCAGGTGCACAAAGACGATTGCATAAGTCAGTTCTAGAAGATCATAAACACCTCAGGGGCACGGTCAGTTCAGGGAGGAGGCACCAGTTCTATGACCATGATCCCCATTATTTCTATAATTAAGGCATTCCTTCTTCCCTTCAAAATCTAGTGGTACCCCAGGAAGGAGAGTTTCTTTCTCTGCTTCTTCTTTTTGTTTTGTTTTGCTTCTTTAGCCGTACTTGGGTTGGATCTGAGGGGCATTTTACCTCTAAGCTATGCCCCAGCCTTGTATTTTAGTTTTTTTATTTTGAAACATGGTCTCACTGAGTTGCAAAGGGCCTCTCTAAGTAGATGAGGCTGTCTACGAACCTGCATCCCTATTTCTCAGCCTTTCAAGTACTGGGATTACAAGCGTGCGCCACCATCCAGGCTGCAATCAAACTCTTAGCCTCCCAAGTACTAGGATCACAGGTGTGAGCCAGCACGTCTGGCTCTCAAGGCCTTTTTTTTTTTTTTTCGTTTTCTGGTGCTATAGATGAAAAACAGGGGCTCTCTAACTCTAAGCTACAACCCCAATCCTAATTTGTTTACTTTATTAATTTATTTTTGTGCTACTGGTGATGGGACCCAGAAGACTCTACCTCTGCGCTACACCCCCAGGTGTCTTTTTTATTTTTTATTTTGAAACAGGGTCTCACTGAATTGAGAGCGGCCTCACTAAGTGAAGTGAAACTGGCCATGAAATGAAATCCTCCTGTTTCAGTCTCCCAAAGGCTGGCCTTTGGGAGACTGAAACAGGAGGACTGCAGGTTCAAAGGCAGCCTCTACAAGTTTGTGAGGCCCTCCTCAAACAAAAGCTGTGGCGGCACATGCCTGCAAGGCCTGCTAGTAGAGGGTGAGACAGAAAAATATCTGGCTCAAGGCCAGCCTGGGCGAGGTAGTCTCACAATTAAAAAATAAGAAGTTCTGGTGAAGCCAGGCATTTTGAAACAGGCTTGTAATGCCAGTACATGGGAGGCTGAGACAGAAAGCTCTTAGCCAGATCAAGGGTGGATCCATTCCCAGTTTCCTAAGGAATCTCCACACTGATCTCCATAGTGGCTAAACTGGTTTGCACTCCCACCAACAATGCAAAAGAGTTCCTCTTTCCCCACATCCTCGCCAGAATTTACTGTTATTTGACTTCTGATTGGGGCTGGATGGAATCTCAGCATAGTTTTGATTTGCATCTCCCTGATGGCTAGTGATGTAGAACATCTTCTCATGTATCTATCGGCCATTTGTATCTCTTCTTTTGTGAAGTATCTACTCAGTTCAGCTGTCCATTTCTTGATTGGGTTATTTGTTTTGCTAGTGTAGAGTCTTTTGAGCTCTTCATCTATCAAAATGGTGGCTGGTAAAGATCTCCCATTCTGTAGGCTTTCTCTTTAGGTTCTTGGTGGTTTCTTTTGATGAAAAGAAACTTTTTTGAAACAGGGTCTTACTAAGCTGTGGAGGGCCTCACTAAGTAGCTGAGGCTAGCCACAAACCTGGATCCTCCTGTCTCAGCCTCCCACGTATTGGGATTACAAGTTTGTGCCACCATGCCCAGCCTGGACCTCAGCTTTTTTTTTTTTTTTTTATGCCACGTATAAGTTAGGTCATGCAGTATTTGTCTTTCTGTATCTGACATTTCACATAATGCTTTCCAGTCATCCATCTTTTTGCAGATGACGTTATTTCTTTCTCTCGTGGCTGAATACTGCTCCAGTCTGTATACGCCACGTTTTCTTTATCCACTGACATGTTGATGGACACGTAGACTGATTCCATAACTTGGCTACTGTGAATAATGTTGCGGTGAACGTGGAAGTACAGATATCTTTCATGGTTTTAGTTCCTTTGGATATATATCCAGTAGTGGAATCACTGAATCATATTGTAGTTCTATTTTTTAAATTCTTGATGAATCGCCGTACCAATTTCTTGAATGGGTATGCAGCTGCACTCCCACCAACAGTGTGCAGGTGTTTCCTTTTCGCCACATCCTTGCCACATTCACCTTTTGCCTTTTTTATAACAGCCATTCTAAGAGGTAGAAGGTGAGACCTCATTGAGGTTTTTATTTCCCTACTGATAAATGTTGAACATTCTTCATGTCTATTGATCATTTCTATAACTTCTATTGAAAAATGTCTACTTACTTCCTTAGCCCTTTTTAAATCAAGTTATTTGTTTTCTTGCCATGGAGTCTAGTTCTTACATAGTTTGCATATTAACCCCTTATCAGGTGCACTGTTTGCAAATATGTTCTCCAGTTCTATAGGCTGTCTCTTCTCTCTGCTACTTGGTCCATTTGCTGTGAGAAAGTTTTGTTTTAAGCATAATTTTTTAAATCCATTTGTCTATTTTTGCTCTTGTTCCCTGTTCATTTGGGGTCAATAATGCTCCTTTACTATCTTTTCAATGTCTACCAGATTTTGATAATGCCTTTTTAAATTTTTGTTACGGATTTTTAGTGTTTTTCCTTCATCTTTCTTACCAGATGTTAATTCCATTCCTTTACTAGCAAAATTTCTGTACCTTTGTGTCTTAGATATATCTTTTATTATATAAAAGATATATCTTAGATATATCTTTTATAAATAGCAAATAACCTACTTCAAAGATAAGCACTGATAGGAACTGCGGTGTAGCTTAGTGGTCAAGCGTGTGCTTAGCAGATACAAGACACTGAGTCAAGCCCCAACACCAATCAATCAATCAATCAATAAACAAGCGAGCAAGCACAGACATTACACCTCAGCGCAGCACGTCTCGACACACAGCATGTCACTGTCTTAGCGGCCCCTGAGGTGGTGGTTAAACATGCAGGTCCCTGACCACAAAGGTGTAGCTCAGCGTCAAGCACATACTCAGCACGTGGGAGGTCCTGAGCTCACACTCCTGAGCCCTGCTGCAGGCCTGAATCCCAATCCTGGAAGGCCAAGCTTAGGAATTTCACTTCCTGCCAGGCCTGAAGGTTCTGGTTCAGCATGGCCTGCAATCCATGACTTAAATAGCAACACACAACTGCTGATGCCTTCTGGGGCCAGTGATCACAAGTTCTATGCCAGCGATTCCTTTTTATTTATGAAAGGCAGAAAGCTGAGTCCCCACAGAGAAGGGTTTCTCTATAGCCAAATCTAACGCCAGTGGAAGAGAAAAATGTATTTATATGGGCCCAAATTTCAATGCTTTTAAACAAATATCAGAGAACCTCACAATGTGCACTGCTATACCCATCTCGTTTTTACTCAGTGGAAATGGGCCTGACCTGTTCTTGACTTTCTATTTGTGGCAATTTATAATGCCATATTTATTAATCAACTTTTTTCCCTTTATATTCTACCACTACAGCAAGAAAAATTCCACCCTGTCTTAAACCCCCCTGGATCCTTGAGAAGGCAAATTGCGCGGCTTGCTCAGAACCGACGTCCTCTGGAGGCTGCTGTCCAGCAGAGACCACGCTCCTTTCCAGATTGTACCCCTAGAGTGCTGTGCAATTTCCATACCTTTGTAGCCAGTCCTACAGAAATGATGGCACTAAGTGATAACACACTGGCTGGAGCGACCCGTACAAGCCAGGATATCGAAGAGAAGATTAAGAAAGAACAAAGCTTGCTGTCCACCTGCACGCTCCAGTCTTCTTATTCAGCAAAAGATCTGGCCAGCAAGTATGACATAAAGCCATTTCCAAAAATCACAGATACTCAGAAGACAGAAGATTTGTACTGGAGACAGCTGTCATTAAAACATCCCCAGCTCATACCGTACTATAAATCAAACCATTACATCCCCTACGACTACCTGGAATCTGCCTTACATGACCCATATGCTATGTGTGAAAACCTTGCCAGCCTTCACCAGCCTCCTGTTTTACAAAGTACACCAGACGTGGAAGCTTTCACTTTCGAACATTTCTGTAAACCAGAAGAACATCTGGACTTGACCATGGACTGTGAAGACACAAGACCTGTTCTGGGTTGGATTCCTCGAGCTGGAGTGCCAAGGCCGCAGAGCAACCTGCTGGATCTTAAGAACTCTTTTTCAAAAGCAGGTGCACAAAGACGATTGCATAAGTCAGTTCTAGAAGATCATAAACACCTCAGGGGCACGGTCAGTTCAGGGAGGAGGCACCAGTTCTATGACCATGATCCCCATTATTTCTATAATTAAGGCATTCCTTCTTCCCTTCAAAATCTAGTGGTACCCCAGGAAGGAGAGTTTCTTTCTCTGCTTCTTCTTTTTGTTTTGTTTTGCTTCTTTAGCCGTACTTGGGTTGGATCTGAGGGGCATTTTACCTCTAAGCTATGCCCCAGCCTTGTATTTTAGTTTTTTTTATTTTGAAACATGGTCTCACTGAGTTGCAAAGGGCCTCTCTAAGTAGATGAGGCTGTCTACGAACCTGCATCCCTATTTCTCAGCCTTTCAAGTACTGGGATTACAAGCGTGCGCCACCATCCAGGCTGCAATCAAACTCTTAGCCTCCCAAGTACTAGGATCACAGGTGTGAGCCAGCACGTCTGGCTCTCAAGGCCTTTTTTTTTTTTTTTCGTTTTCTGGTGCTATAGATGAAAAACAGGGGCTCTCTAACTCTAAGCTACAACCCCAATCCTAATTTGTTTACTTTATTAATTTATTTTTGTGCTACTGGTGATGGGACCCAGAAGACTCTACCTCTGCGCTACACCCCCAGGTGTCTTTTTTATTTTTTATTTTGAAACAGGGTCTCACTGAATTGAGAGCGGCCTCACTAAGTGAAGTGAAACTGGCCATGAAATGAAATCCTCCTGTTTCAGTCTCCCAAAGGCTGGCCTTTGGGAGACTGAAACAGGAGGACTGCAGGTTCAAAGGCAGCCTCTACAAGTTTGTGAGGCCCTCCTCAAACAAAAGCTGTGGCGGCACATGCCTGCAAGGCCTGCTAGTAGAGGGTGAGACAGAAAAATATCTGGCTCAAGGCCAGCCTGGGCGAGGTAGTCTCACAATTAAAAAATAAGAAGTTCTGGTGAAGCCAGGCATTTTGAAACAGGCTTGTAATGCCAGTACATGGGAGGCTGAGACAGAAAGCTCTTAGCCAGATCAAGGGTGGATCCATTCCCAGTTTCCTAAGGAATCTCCACACTGATCTCCATAGTGGCTAAACTGGTTTGCACTCCCACCAACAATGCAAAAGAGTTCCTCTTTCCCCACATCCTCGCCAGAATTTACTGTTATTTGACTTCTGATTGGGGCTGGATGGAATCTCAGCATAGTTTTGATTTGCATCTCCCTGATGGCTAGTGATGTAGAACATCTTCTCATGTATCTATCGGCCATTTGTATCTCTTCTTTTGTGAAGTATCTACTCAGTTCAGCTGTCCATTTCTTGATTGGGTTATTTGTTTTGCTAGTGTAGAGTCTTTTGAGCTCTTCATCTATCAAAATGGTGGCTGGTAAAGATCTCCCATTCTGTAGGCTTTCTCTTTAGGTTCTTGGTGGTTTCTTTTGATGAAAAGAAACTTTTTTGAAACAGGGTCTTACTAAGCTGTGGAGGGCCTCACTAAGTAGCTGAGGCTAGCCACAAACCTGGATCCTCCTGTCTCAGCCTCCCACGTATTGGGATTACAAGTTTGTGCCACCATGCCCAGCCTGGACCTCAGCTTTTTTTTTTTTTTTTTATGCCACGTATAAGTTAGGTCATGCAGTATTTGTCTTTCTGTATCTGACATTTCACATAATGCTTTCCAGTCATCCATCTTTTTGCAGATGACGTTATTTCTTTCTCTCGTGGCTGAATACTGCTCCAGTCTGTATACGCCACGTTTTCTTTATCCACTGACATGTTGATGGACACGTAGACTGATTCCATAACTTGGCTACTGTGAATAATGTTGCGGTGAACGTGGAAGTACAGATATCTTTCATGGTTTTAGTTCCTTTGGATATATATCCAGTAGTGGAATCACTGAATCATATTGTAGTTCTATTTTTTAAATTCTTGATGAATCGCCGTACCAATTTCTTGAATGGGTATGCAGCTGCACTCCCACCAACAGTGTGCAGGTGTTTCCTTTTCGCCACATCCTTGCCACATTCACCTTTTGCCTTTTTTATAACAGCCATTCTAAGAGGTAGAAGGTGAGACCTCATTGAGGTTTTTATTTCCCTACTGATAAATGTTGAACATTCTTCATGTCTATTGATCATTTCTATAACTTCTATTGAAAAATGTCTACTTACTTCCTTAGCCCTTTTTAAATCAAGTTATTTGTTTTCTTGCCATGGAGTCTAGTTCTTACATAGTTTGCATATTAACCCCTTATCAGGTGCACTGTTTGCAAATATGTTCTCCAGTTCTATAGGCTGTCTCTTCTCTCTGCTACTTGGTCCATTTGCTGTGAGAAAGTTTTGTTTTAAGCATAATTTTTTAAATCCATTTGTCTATTTTTGCTCTTGTTCCCTGTTCATTTGGGGTCAATAATGCTCCTTTACTATCTTTTCAATGTCTACCAGATTTTGATAATGCCTTTTTAAATTTTTGTTACGGATTTTTAGTGTTTTTCCTTCATCTTTCTTACCAGATGTTAATTCCATTCCTTTACTAGCAAAATTTCTGTACCTTTGTGTCTTAGATATATCTTTTATTATATAAAAGATATATCTTAGATATATCTTTTATAAATAGCAAATAACCTACTTCAAAGATAAGCACTGATAGGAACTGCGGTGTAGCTTAGTGGTCAAGCGTGTGCTTAGCAGATACAAGACACTGAGTCAAGCCCCAACACCAATCAATCAATCAATCAATAAACAAGCGAGCAAGCACAGACATTACACCTCAGCGCAGCACGTCTCGACACACAGCATGTCACTGTCTTAGCGGCCCCTGAGGTGGTGGTTAAACATGCAGGTCCCTGACCACAAAGGTGTAGCTCAGCGTCAAGCACATACTCAGCACGTGGGAGGTCCTGAGCTCACACTCCTGAGCCCTGCTGCAGGCCTGAATCCCAATCCTGGAAGGCCAAGCTTAGGAATTTCACTTCCTGCCAGGCCTGAAGGTTCTGGTTCAGCATGGCCTGCAATCCATGACTTAAATAGCAACACACAACTGCTGATGCCTTCTGGGGCCAGTGATCACAAGTTCTATGCCAGCGATTCCTTTTTATTTATGAAAGGCAGAAAGCTGAGTCCCCACAGAGAAGGGTTTCTCTATAGCCAAATCTAACGCCAGTGGAAGAGAAAAATGTATTTATATGGGCCCAAATTTCAATGCTTTTAAACAAATATCAGAGAACCTCACAATGTGCACTGCTATACCCATCTCGTTTTTACTCAGTGGAAATGGGCCTGACCTGTTCTTGACTTTCTATTTGTGGCAATTTATAATGCCATATTTATTAATCAACTTTTTTCCCTTTATATTCTACCACTACAGCAAGAAAAATTCCACCCTGTCTTAAACCCCCCTGGATCCTTGAGAAGGCAAATTGCGCGGCTTGCTCAGAACCGACGTCCTCTGGAGGCTGCTGTCCAGCAGAGACCACGCTCCTTTCCAGATTGTACCCCTAGAGTGCTGTGCAATTTCCATACCTTTGTAGCCAGTCCTACAGAAATGATGGCACTAAGTGATAACACACTGGCTGGAGCGACCCGTACAAGCCAGGATATCGAAGAGAAGATTAAGAAAGAACAAAGCTTGCTGTCCACCTGCACGCTCCAGTCTTCTTATTCAGCAAAAGATCTGGCCAGCAAGTATGACATAAAGCCATTTCCAAAAATCACAGATACTCAGAAGACAGAAGATTTGTACTGGAGACAGCTGTCATTAAAACATCCCCAGCTCATACCGTACTATAAATCAAACCATTACATCCCCTACGACTACCTGGAATCTGCCTTACATGACCCATATGCTATGTGTGAAAACCTTGCCAGCCTTCACCAGCCTCCTGTTTTACAAAGTACACCAGACGTGGAAGCTTTCACTTTCGAACATTTCTGTAAACCAGAAGAACATCTGGACTTGACCATGGACTGTGAAGACACAAGACCTGTTCTGGGTTGGATTCCTCGAGCTGGAGTGCCAAGGCCGCAGAGCAACCTGCTGGATCTTAAGAACTCTTTTTCAAAAGCAGGTGCACAAAGACGATTGCATAAGTCAGTTCTAGAAGATCATAAACACCTCAGGGGCACGGTCAGTTCAGGGAGGAGGCACCAGTTCTATGACCATGATCCCCATTATTTCTATAATTAAGGCATTCCTTCTTCCCTTCAAAATCTAGTGGTACCCCA
The DNA here is from genome assembly GCF_963383645.1 of Muscardinus avellanarius. Classification (NCBI taxonomy): domain Eukaryota; kingdom Metazoa; phylum Chordata; class Mammalia; order Rodentia; family Gliridae; genus Muscardinus; species Muscardinus avellanarius. The sequence continues at coordinate 9,814,864 of NC_137795.1, forward strand.
GGAAGGAGAGTTTCTTTCTCTGCTTCTTCTTTTTGTTTTGTTTTGCTTCTTTAGCCGTACTTGGGTTGGATCTGAGGGGCATTTTACCTCTAAGCTATGCCCCAGCCTTGTATTTTAGTTTTTTTTATTTTGAAACATGGTCTCACTGAGTTGCAAAGGGCCTCTCTAAGTAGATGAGGCTGTCTACGAACCTGCATCCCTATTTCTCAGCCTTTCAAGTACTGGGATTACAAGCGTGCGCCACCATCCAGGCTGCAATCAAACTCTTAGCCTCCCAAGTACTAGGATCACAGGTGTGAGCCAGCACGTCTGGCTCTCAAGGCCTTTTTTTTTTTTTTTTCGTTTTCTGGTGCTATAGATGAAAAACAGGGGCTCTCTAACTCTAAGCTACAACCCCAATCCTAATTTGTTTACTTTATTAATTTATTTTTGTGCTACTGGTGATGGGACCCAGAAGACTCTACCTCTGCGCTACACCCCCAGGTGTCTTTTTTATTTTTTATTTTGAAACAGGGTCTCACTGAATTGAGAGCGGCCTCACTAAGTGAAGTGAAACTGGCCATGAAATGAAATCCTCCTGTTTCAGTCTCCCAAAGGCTGGCCTTTGGGAGACTGAAACAGGAGGACTGCAGGTTCAAAGGCAGCCTCTACAAGTTTGTGAGGCCCTCCTCAAACAAAAGCTGTGGCGGCACATGCCTGCAAGGCCTGCTAGTAGAGGGTGAGACAGAAAAATATCTGGCTCAAGGCCAGCCTGGGCGAGGTAGTCTCACAATTAAAAAATAAGAAGTTCTGGTGAAGCCAGGCATTTTGAAACAGGCTTGTAATGCCAGTACATGGGAGGCTGAGACAGAAAGCTCTTAGCCAGATCAAGGGTGGATCCATTCCCAGTTTCCTAAGGAATCTCCACACTGATCTCCATAGTGGCTAAACTGGTTTGCACTCCCACCAACAATGCAAAAGAGTTCCTCTTTCCCCACATCCTCGCCAGAATTTACTGTTATTTGACTTCTGATTGGGGCTGGATGGAATCTCAGCATAGTTTTGATTTGCATCTCCCTGATGGCTAGTGATGTAGAACATCTTCTCATGTATCTATCGGCCATTTGTATCTCTTCTTTTGTGAAGTATCTACTCAGTTCAGCTGTCCATTTCTTGATTGGGTTATTTGTTTTGCTAGTGTAGAGTCTTTTGAGCTCTTCATCTATCAAAATGGTGGCTGGTAAAGATCTCCCATTCTGTAGGCTTTCTCTTTAGGTTCTTGGTGGTTTCTTTTGATGAAAAGAAACTTTTTTGAAACAGGGTCTTACTAAGCTGTGGAGGGCCTCACTAAGTAGCTGAGGCTAGCCACAAACCTGGATCCTCCTGTCTCAGCCTCCCACGTATTGGGATTACAAGTATGTGCCACCATGCCCAGCCTGGACCTCGGCTTTTTTTTTTTTTATGCCACATATAAGTTAGGTCATGCAGTATTTGTCTTTCTGTATCTGACATTTCACATAATGCTTTCCAGTCATCCATCTTTTTGCAGATGACGTTATTTCTTTCTCTCGTGGCTGAATACTGCTCCAGTCTGTATACGCCACGTTTTCTTTATCCACTGACATGTTGATGGACACGTAGACTGATTCCATATCTTGGCTACTGTGAATATTGTTGCGGTGAACGTGGAAGTACAGATATCTTTCATGGTTTTAGTTCCTTTGGATATATATCCAGTAGTGGAATCACTGAATCATACTGTAGTTCTAGTTTTTAAATTCTTGATGAATTGCCGTACCAATTTCTTGAATGGGTATGCAGCTGCACTCCCACCAACAGTGTGCAGGTGTTTCCTTTTCGCCACATCCTTGCCACATTCACCTTTTGCCTTTTTTATAACAGCCATTCTAAGAGGTAGTAGGTGAGACCTCATTGAGGTTTTTATTTCCCTACTGATAAATGTTGAACATTCTTCATGTCTATTGATCATTTCTATAACTTCTATTGAAAAATGTCTACTTACTTCCTTAGCCCTTTTTAAATCAAGTTATTTGTTTTCTTGCCATGGAGTCTAGTTCTTACATAGTTTGCATATTAACCCCTTATCAGGTGCACTGTTTGCAAATATGTTCTCCAGTTCTATAGGCTGTCTCTTCTCTCTGCTACTTGGTCCATTTGCTGTGAGAAAGTTTTGTTTTAAGCATAATTTTTTAAATCCATTTGTCTATTTTTGCTCTTGTTCCCTGTTCATTTGGGGTCAATAATGCTCCTTTACTATCTTTTCAATGTCTACCAGATTTTGATAATGCCTTTTTAAATTTTTGTTACGGATTTTTAGTGTTTTTCCTTCATCTTTCTTACCAGATGTTAATTCCATTCCTTTACTAGCAAAATTTCTGTACCTTTGTGTCTTAGATATATCTTTTATTATATAAAAGATATATCTTAGATATATCTTTTATAAATAGCAAATAACCTACTTCAAAGATAAGCACTGATAGGAACTGAGGTGTAGCTTAGTGGTCAAGCGTGTGCTTAGCAGATACAAGACACTGAGTCAAGCCCCAACACCAATCAATCAATCAATCAATAAACAAGCGAGCAAGCACAGACATTACACCTCAGCGCAGCACGTCTCGACACACAGCATGTCACTGTCTTAGCGGCCCCTGAGGTGGTGGTTAAACATGCAGGTCCCTGACCACAAAGGTGTAGCTCAGCGTCAAGCACATACTCAGCACGCGGGAGGTCCTGAGCTCACACTCCTGAGCCCTGCTGCAGGCCTGAATCCCAATCCTGGAAGGCCAAGCTTAGGAATTTCACTTCCTGCCAGGCCTGAAGGTTCTGGTTCAGCATGGCCTGCAATCCATGACTTAAATAGCAACACACAACTGCTGATGCCTTCTGGGGCCAGTGATCACAAGTTCTATGCCAGCGATTCCTTTTTATTTATGAAAGGCAGAAAGCTGAGTCCCCACAGAGAAGGGTTTCTCTATAGCCAAATCTAACGCCAGTGGAAGAGAAAAATGTATTTATATGGGCCCAAATTTCAATGCTTTTAAACAAATATCAGAGAACCTCACAATGTGCACTGCTATACCCATCTCGTTTTTACTCAGTGGAAATGGGCCTGACCTGTTCTTGACTTTCTATTTGTGGCAATTTATAATGCCATATTTATTAATCAACTTTTTTCCCTTTATATTCTACCACTACAGCAAGAAAAATTCCACCCTGTCTTAAACCCCCCTGGATCCTTGAGAAGGCAAATTGCGCGGCTTGCTCAGAACCGACGTCCTCTGGAGGCTGCTGTCCAGCAGAGACCACGCTCCTTTCCAGATTGTACCCCTAGAGTGCTGTGCAATTTCCATACCTTTGTAGCCAGTCCTACAGAAATGATGGCACTAAGTGATAACACACTGGCTGGAGCGACCCGTACAAGCCAGGATATCGAAGAGAAGATTAAGAAAGAACAAAGCTTGCTGTCCACCTGCACGCTCCAGTCTTCTTATTCAGCAAAAGATCTGGCCAGCAAGTATGACATAAAGCCATTTCCAAAAATCACAGATACTCAGAAGACAGAAGATTTGTACTGGAGACAGCTGTCATTAAAACATCCCCAGCTCATACCGTACTATAAATCAAACCATTACATCCCCTACGACTACCTGGAATCTGCCTTACATGACCCATATGCTATGTGTGAAAACCTTGCCAGCCTTCACCAGCCTCCTGTTTTACAAAGTACACCAGACGTGGAAGCTTTCACTTTCGAACATTTCTGTAAACCAGAAGAACATCTGGACTTGACCATGGACTGTGAAGACACAAGACCTGTTCTGGGTTGGATTCCTCGAGCTGGAGTGCCAAGGCCGCAGAGCAACCTGCTGGATCTTAAGAACTCTTTTTCAAAAGCAGGTGCACAAAGACGATTGCATAAGTCAGTTCTAGAAGATCATAAACACCTCAGGGGCACGGTCAGTTCAGGGAGGAGGCACCAGTTCTATGACCATGATCCCCATTATTTCTATAATTAAGGCATTCCTTCTTCCCTTCAAAATCTAGTGGTACCCCAGGAAGGAGAGTTTCTTTCTCTGCTTCTTCTTTTTGTTTTGTTTTGCTTCTTTAGCCGTACTTGGGTTGGATCTGAGGGGCATTTTACCTCTAAGCTATGCCCCAGCCTTGTATTTTAGTTTTTTTATTTTGAAACATGGTCTCACTGAGTTGCAAAGGGCCTCTCTAAGTAGATGAGGCTGTCTACGAACCTGCATCCCTATTTCTCAGCCTTTCAAGTACTGGGATTACAAGCGTGCGCCACCATCCAGGCTGCAATCAAACTCTTAGCCTCCCAAGTACTAGGATCACAGGTGTGAGCCAGCACGTCTGGCTCTCAAGGCCTTTTTTTTTTTTTTTTTTTTTTCGTTTTCTGGTGCTATAGATGAAAAACAGGGGCTCTCTAACTCTAAACTACAACCCCAATCCTAATTTGTTTACTTTATTAATTTATTTTTGTGCTACTGGTGATGGGACCCAGAAGACTCTGCCTCTGCGCTACACCCCCAGGTGTCTTTTTTATTTTTTATTTTGAAACAGGGTCTCACTGAATTGAGAGCGGCCTCACTAAGTGAAGTGAAACTGGCCATGAAATGAAATCCTCCTGTTTCAGTCTCCCAAAGGCTGGCCTTTGGGAGACTGAAACAGGAGGACTGCAGGTTCAAAGGCAGCCTCTACAAGTTTGTGAGGCCCTCCTCAAACAAAAGCTGTGGCGGCACATGCCTGCAAGGCCTGCTAGTAGAGGGTGAGACAGAAAAATATCTGGCTCAAGGCCAGCCTGGGCGAGGTAGTCTCACAATTAAAAAATAAGAAGTTCTGGTGAAGCCAGGCATTTTGAAACAGGCTTGTAATGCCAGTACATGGGAGGCTGAGACAGAAAGCTCTTAGCCAGATCAAGGGTGGATCCATTCCCAGTTTCCTAAGGAATCTCCACACTGATCTCCATAGTGGCTAAACTGGTTTGCACTCCCACCAACAATGCAAAAGAGTTCCTCTTTCCCCACATCCTCGCCAGAATTTACTGTTATTTGACTTCTGATTGGGGCTGGATGGAATCTCAGCATAGTTTTGATTTGCATCTCCCTGATGGCTAGTGATGTAGAACATCTTCTCATGTATCTATCGGCCATTTGTATCTCTTCTTTTGTGAAGTATCTACTCAGTTCAGCTGTCCATTTCTTGATTGGGTTATTTGTTTTGCTAGTGTAGAGTCTTTTGAGCTCTTCGTCTATCAAAATGGTGGCTGGTAAAGATCTCCCATTCTGTAGGCTTTCTCTTTAGGTTCTTGGTGGTTTCTTTTGATGAAAAGAAACTTTTTTGAAACAGGGTCTTACTAAGCTGTGGAGGGCCTCACTAAGTAGCTGAGGCTAGCCACAAACCTGGATCCTCCTGTCTCAGCCTCCCACGTATTGGGATTACAAGTATGTGCCACCATGCCCAGCCTGGACCTCGGCTTTTTTTTTTTTTATGCCACATATAAGTTAGGTCATGCAGTATTTGTCTTTCTGTATCTGACATTTCACATAATGCTTTCCAGTCATCCATCTTTTTGCAGATGACGTTATTTCTTTCTCTCGTGGCTGAATACTGCTCCAGTCTGTATACGCCACGTTTTCTTTATCCACTGACATGTTGATGGACACGTAGACTGATTCCATATCTTGGCTACTGTGAATATTGTTGCGGTGAACGTGGAAGTACAGATATCTTTCATGGTTTTAGTTCCTTTGGATATATATCCAGTAGTGGAATCACTGAATCATACTGTAGTTCTAGTTTTTAAATTCTTGATGAATCGCCGTACCAATTTCTTGAATGGGTATGCAGCTGCACTCCCACCAACAGTGTGCAGGTGTTTCCTTTTCGCCACATCCTTGCCACATTCACCTTTTGCCTTTTTTATAACAGCCATTCTAAGAGGTAGTAGGTGAGACCTCATTGAGGTTTTTATTTCCCTACTGATAAATGTTGAACATTCTTCATGTCTATTGATCATTTCTATAACTTCTATTGAAAAATGTCTACTTACTTCCTTAGCCCTTTTTAAATCAAGTTATTTGTTTTCTTGCCATGGAGTCTAGTTCTTACATAGTTTGCATATTAACCCCTTATCAGGTGCACTGTTTGCAAATATGTTCTCCAGTTCTATAGGCTGTCTCTTCTCTCTGCTACTTGGTCCATTTGCTGTGAGAAAGTTTTGTTTTAAGCATAATTTTTTAAATCCATTTGTCTATTTTTGCTCTTGTTCCCTGTTCATTTGGGGTCAATAATGCTCCTTTACTATCTTTTCAATGTCTACCAGATTTTGATAATGCCTTTTTAAATTTTTGTTACGGATTTTTAGTGTTTTTCCTTCATCTTTCTTACCAGATGTTAATTCCATTCCTTTACTAGCAAAATTTCTGTACCTTTGTGTCTTAGATATATCTTTTATTATATAAAAGATATATCTTAGATATATCTTTTATAAATAGCAAATAACCTACTTCAAAGATAAGCACTGATAGGAACTGCGGTGTAGCTTAGTGGTCAAGCGTGTGCTTAGCAGATACAAGACACTGAGTCAAGCCCCAACACCAATCAATCAATCAATCAATAAACAAGCGAGCAAGCACAGACATTACACCTCAGCGCAGCACGTCTCGACACACAGCATGTCACTGTCTTAGCGGCCCCTGAGGTGGTGGTTAAACATGCAGGTCCCTGACCACAAAGGTGTAGCTCAGCGTCAAGCACATACTCAGCACGTGGGAGGTCCTGAGCTCACACTCCTGAGCCCTGCTGCAGGCCTGAATCCCAATCCTGGAAGGCCAAGCTTAGGAATTTCACTTCCTGCCAGGCCTGAAGGTTCTGGTTCAGCATGGCCTGCAATCCATGACTTAAATAGCAACACACAACTGCTGATGCCTTCTGGGGCCAGTGATCACAAGTTCTATGCCAGCGATTCCTTTTTATTTATGAAAGGCAGAAAGCTGAGTCCCCACAGAGAAGGGTTTCTCTATAGCCAAATCTAACGCCAGTGGAAGAGAAAAATGTATTTATATGGGCCCAAATTTCAATGCTTTTAAACAAATATCAGAGAACCTCACAATGTGCACTGCTATACCCATCTCGTTTTTACTCAGTGGAAATGGGCCTGACCTGTTCTTGACTTTCTATTTGTGGCAATTTATAATGCCATATTTATTAATCAACTTTTTTCCCTTTATATTCTACCACTACAGCAAGAAAAATTCCACCCTGTCTTAAACCCCCCTGGATCCTTGAGAAGGCAAATTGCGCGGCTTGCTCAGAACCGACGTCCTCTGGAGGCTGCTGTCCAGCAGAGACCACGCTCCTTTCCAGATTGTACCCCTAGAGTGCTGTGCAATTTCCATACCTTTGTAGCCAGTCCTACAGAAATGATGGCACTAAGTGATAACACACTGGCTGGAGCGACCCGTACAAGCCAGGATATCGAAGAGAAGATTAAGAAAGAACAAAGCTTGCTGTCCACCTGCACGCTCCAGTCTTCTTATTCAGCAAAAGATCTGGCCAGCAAGTATGACATAAAGCCATTTCCAAAAATCACAGATACTCAGAAGACAGAAGATTTGTACTGGAGACAGCTGTCATTAAAACATCCCCAGCTCATACCGTACTATAAATCAAACCATTACATCCCCTACGACTACCTGGAATCTGCCTTACATGACCCATATGCTATGTGTGAAAACCTTGCCAGCCTTCACCAGCCTCCTGTTTTACAAAGTACACCAGACGTGGAAGCTTTCACTTTCGAACATTTCTGTAAACCAGAAGAACATCTGGACTTGACCATGGACTGTGAAGACACAAGACCTGTTCTGGGTTGGATTCCTCGAGCTGGAGTGCCAAGGCCGCAGAGCAACCTGCTGGATCTTAAGAACTCTTTTTCAAAAGCAGGTGCACAAAGACGATTGCATAAGTCAGTTCTAGAAGATCATAAACACCTCAGGGGCACGGTCAGTTCAGGGAGGAGGCACCAGTTCTATGACCATGATCCCCATTATTTCTATAATTAAGGCATTCCTTCTTCCCTTCAAAATCTAGTGGTACCCCAGGAAGGAGAGTTTCTTTCTCTGCTTCTTCTTTTTGTTTTGTTTTGCTTCTTTAGCCGTACTTGGGTTGGATCTGAGGGGCATTTTACCTCTAAGCTATGCCCCAGCCTTGTATTTTAGTTTTTTTATTTTGAAACATGGTCTCACTGAGTTGCAAAGGGCCTCTCTAAGTAGATGAGGCTGTCTACGAACCTGCATCCCTATTTCTCAGCCTTTCAAGTACTGGGATTACAAGCGTGCGCCACCATCCAGGCTGCAATCAAACTCTTAGCCTCCCAAGTACTAGGATCACAGGTGTGAGCCAGCACATCTGGCTCTCAAGGCCTTTTTTTTTTTTTTTTTTTTTCGTTTTCTGGTGCTATAGATGAAAAACAGGGGCTCTCTAACTCTAAACTACAACCCCAATCCTAATTTGTTTACTTTATTAATTTATTTTTGTGCTACTGGTGATGGGACCCAGAAGACTCTGCCTCTGCGCTACACCCCCAGGTGTCTTTTTTATTTTTTATTTTGAAACAGGGTCTCACTGAATTGAGAGCGGCCTCACTAAGTGAAGTGAAACTGGCCATGAAATGAAATCCTCCTGTTTCAGTCTCCCAAAGGCTGGCCTTTGGGAGACTGAAACAGGAGGACTGCAGGTTCAAAGGCAGCCTCTACAAGTTTGTGAGGCCCTCCTCAAACAAAAGCTGTGGCGGCACATGCCTGCAAGGCCTGCTAGTAGAGGGTGAGACAGAAAAATATCTGGCTCAAGGCCAGCCTGGGCGAGGTAGTCTCAAAATTAAAAAATAAGAAGTTCTGGTGAAGCCAGGCATTTTGAAACAGGCTTGTAATGCCAGTACATGGGAGGCTGAGACAGAAAGCTCTTAGCCAGATCAAGGGTGGATCCATTCCCAGTTTCCTAAGGAATCTCCACACTGATCTCCATAGTGGCTAAACTGGTTTGCACTCCCACCAACAATGCAAAAGAGTTCCTCTTTCCCCACATCCTCGCCAGAATTTACTGTTATTTGACTTCTGATTGGGGCTGGATGGAATCTCAGCATAGTTTTGATTTGCATCTCCCTGATGGCTAGTGATGTAGAACATCTTCTCATGTATCTATCGGCCATTTGTATCTCTTCTTTTGTGAAGTATCTACTCAGTTCAGCTGTCCATTTCTTGATTGGGTTATTTGTTTTGCTAGTGTAGAGTCTTTTGAGCTCTTCGTCTATCAAAATGGTGGCTGGTAAAGATCTCCCATTCTGTAGGCTTTCTCTTTAGGTTCTTGGTGGTTTCTTTTGATGAAAAGAAACTTTTTTGAAACAGGGTCTTACTAAGCTGTGGAGGGCCTCACTAAGTAGCTGAGGCTAGCCACAAACCTGGATCCTCCTGTCTCAGCCTCCCACGTATTGGGATTACAAGTATGTGCCACCATGCCCAGCCTGGACCTCGGCTTTTTTTTTTTTTTTTTATGTACATATAAGTTAGGTCATGCAATATTTGTCTTTCTGTATCTGACATTTCACATAATGCTTTCCAGTCATCCATCTTTTTGCAGATGACGTTATTTCTTTCTCTCGTGGCTGAATACTGCTCCAGTCTGTATACGCCACGTTTTCTTTATCCACTGACATGTTGATGGACACGTAGACTGATTCCATATCTTGGCTACTGTGAATAATGTTGCGGTGAACGTGGAAGTACAGATATCTTTCATGGTTTTAGTTCCTTTGGATATATATCCAGTAGTGGAATCACTGAATCATACTGTAGATCTAGTTTTTAAATTCTTGATGAATCGCCGTACCAATTTCTTGAATGGGTATGCAGCTGCACTCCCACCAACAGTGTGCAGGTGTTTCCTTTTCGCCACATCCTTGCCACATTCACCTTTTGCCTTTTTTATTACAGCCATTCTAAGAGGTAGAAGGTGAGACCTCATTGAGGTTTTTATTTCCCTACTGATAAATGTTGAAAATTCTTCATGTCTATTGATCATTTCTATAACTTCTATTGAAAAATGTCTACTTACTTCCTTAGCCCTTTTTAAATCAAGTTATTTGTTTTCTTGCCATGGAGTCTAGTTCTTACATAGTTTGCATATTAACCCCTTATCAGGTGCACTGTTTGCAAATATGTTCTCCAGTTCTATAGGCTGTCTCTTCTCTCTGCTACTTGGTCCATTTGCTGTGAGAAAGTTTTGTTTTAAGCATAATTTTTTAAATCCATTTGTCTATTTTTGCTCTTGTTCCCTGTTCATTTGGGGTCAATAATGCTCCTTTACTATCTTTTCAATGTCTACCAGATTTTGATAATGCCTTTTTAAATTTTTGTTACGGATTTTTAGTGTTTTTCCTTCATCTTTCTTACCAGATGTTAATTCCATTCCTTTACTAGCAAAATTTCTGTACCTTTGTGTCTTAGATATATCTTTTATTATATAAAAGATATATATATCTTTTATAAATAGCAAATAACCTACTTCAAAGATAAGCACTGATAGGAACTGCGGTGTAGCTTAGTGGTCAAGCGTGTGCTTAGCAGATACAAGACACTGAGTCAAGCCCCAACACCAATCAATCAATCAATCAATAAACAAGCGAGCAAGCACAGACATTACACCTCAGCGCAGCACGTCTCGACACACAGCATGTCACTGTCTTAGCGGCCCCTGAGGTGGTGGTTAAACATGCAGGTCCCTGACCACAAAGGTGTAGCTCAGCGTCAAGCACATACTCAGCACGTGGGAGGTCCTGAGCTCACACTCCTGAGCCCTGCTGCAGGCCTGAATCCCAATCCTGGAAGGCCAAGCTTAGGAATTTCACTTCCTGCCAGGCCTGAAGGTTCTGGTTCAGCATGGCCTGCAATCCATGACTTAAATAGCAACACACAACTGCTGATGCCTTCTGGGGCCAGTGATCACAAGTTCTATGCCAGCGATTCCTTTTTATTTATGAAAGGCAGAAAGCTGAGTCCCCACAGAGAAGGGTTTCTCTATAGCCAAATCTAACGCCAGTGGAAGAGAAAAATGTATTTATATGGGCCCAAATTTCAATGCTTTTAAACAAATATCAGAGAACCTCACAATGTGCACTGCTATACCCATCTCGTTTTTACTCAGTGGAAATGGGCCTGACCTGTTCTTGACTTTCTATTTGTGGCAATTTATAATGCCATATTTATTAATCAACTTTTTTCCCTTTATATTCTACCACTACAGCAAGAAAAATTCCACCCTGTCTTAAACCCCCCTGGATCCTTGAGAAGGCAAATTGCGCGGCTTGCTCAGAACCGACGTCCTCTGGAGGCTGCTGTCCAGCAGAGACCACGCTCCTTTCCAGATTGTACCCCTAGAGTGCTGTGCAATTTCCATACCTTTGTAGCCAGTCCTACAGAAATGATGGCACTAAGTGATAACACACTGGCTGGAGCGACCCGTACAAGCCAGGATATCGAAGAGAAGATTAAGAAAGAACAAAGCTTGCTGTCCACCTGCACGCTCCAGTCTTCTTATTCAGCAAAAGATCTGGCCAGCAAGTATGACATAAAGCCATTTCCAAAAATCACAGATACTCAGAAGACAGAAGATTTGTACTGGAGACAGCTGTCATTAAAACATCCCCAGCTCATACCGTACTATAAATCAAACCATTACATCCCCTACGACTACCTGGAATCTGCCTTACATGACCCATATGCTATGTGTGAAAACCTTGCCAGCCTTCACCAGCCTCCTGTTTTACAAAGTACACCAGACGTGGAAGCTTTCACTTTCGAACATTTCTGTAAACCAGAAGAACATCTGGACTTGACCATGGACTGTGAAGACACAAGACCTGTTCTGGGTTGGATTCCTCGAGCTGGAGTGCCAAGGCCGCAGAGCAACCTGCTGGATCTTAAGAACTCTTTTTCAAAAGCAGGTGCACAAAGACGATTGCATAAGTCAGTTCTAGAAGATCATAAACACCTCAGGGGCACGGTCAGTTCAGGGAGGAGGCACCAGTTCTATGACCATGATCCCCATTATTTCTATAATTAAGGCATTCCTTCTTCCCTTCAAAATCTAGTGGTACCCCAGGAAGGAGAGTTTCTTTCTCTGCTTCTTCTTTTTGTTTTGTTTTGCTTCTTTAGCCGTACTTGGGTTGGATCTGAGGGGCATTTTACCTCTAAGCTATGCCCCAGCCTTGTATTTTAGTTTTTTTATTTTGAAACATGGTCTCACTGAGTTGCAAAGGGCCTCTCTAAGTAGATGAGGCTGTCTACGAACCTGCATCCCTATTTCTCAGCCTTTCAAGTACTGGGATTACAAGCGTGCGCCACCATCCAGGCTGCAATCAAACTCTTAGCCTCCCAAGTACTAGGATCACAGGTGTGAGCCAGCACGTCTGGCTCTCAAGGCCTTTTTTTTTTTTTTTTTTTTTTCGTTTTCTGGTGCTATAGATGAAAAACAGGGGCTCTCTAACTCTAAACTACAACCCCAATCCTAATTTGTTTACTTTATTAATTTATTTTTGTGCTACTGGTGATGGGACCCAGAAGACTCTGCCTCTGCGCTACACCCCCAGGTGTCTTTTTTATTTTTTATTTTGAAACAGGGTCTCACTGAATTGAGAGCGGCCTCACTAAGTGAAGTGAAACTGGCCATGAAATGAAATCCTCCTGTTTCAGTCTCCCAAAGGCTGGCCTTTGGGAGACTGAAACAGGAGGACTGCAGGTTCAAAGGCAGCCTCTACAAGTTTGTGAGGCCCTCCTCAAACAAAAGCTGTGGCGGCACATGCCTGCAAGGCCTGCTAGTAGAGGGTGAGACAGAAAAATATCTGGCTCAAGGCCAGCCTGGGCGAGGTAGTCTCACAATTAAAAAATAAGAAGTTCTGGTGAAGCCAGGCATTTTGAAACAGGCTTGTAATGCCAGTACATGGGAGGCTGAGACAGAAAGCTCTTAGCCAGATCAAGGGTGGATCCATTCCCAGTTTCCTAAGGAATCTCCACACTGATCTCCATAGTGGCTAAACTGGTTTGCACTCCCACCAACAATGCAAAAGAGTTCCTCTTTCCCCACATCCTCGCCAGAATTTACTGTTATTTGACTTCTGATTGGGGCTGGATGGAATCTCAGCATAGTTTTGATTTGCATCTCCCTGATGGCTAGTGATGTAGAACATCTTCTCATGTATCTATCGGCCATTTGTATCTCTTCTTTTGTGAAGTATCTACTCAGTTCAGCTGTCCATTTCTTGATTGGGTTATTTGTTTTGCTAGTGTAGAGTCTTTTGAGCTCTTCGTCTATCAAAATGGTGGCTGGTAAAGATCTCCCATTCTGTAGGCTTTCTCTTTAGGTTCTTGGTGGTTTCTTTTGATGAAAAGAAACTTTTTTGAAACAGGGTCTTACTAAGCTGTGGAGGGCCTCACTAAGTAGCTGAGGCTAGCCACAAACCTGGATCCTCCTGTCTCAGCCTCCCACGTATTGGGATTACAAGTATGTGCCACCATGCCCAGCCTGGACCTCGGCTTTTTTTTTTTTTTATGTACATATAAGTTAGGTCATGCAATATTTGTCTTTCTGTATCTGACATTTCACATAATGCTTTCCAGTCATCCATCTTTTGGCAGATGACGTTATTTCTTTCTCTCGTGGCTGAATACTGCTCCAGTCTGTATACGCCACGTTTTCTTTATCCACTGACATGTTGATGGACACGTAGACTGATTCCATATCTTGGCTACTGTGAATAATGTTGCGGTGAACGTGGAAGTACAGATATCTTTCATGGTTTTAGTTCCTTTGGATATATATCCAGTAGTGGAATCACTGAATCATACTGTAGATCTAGTTTTTAAATTCTTGATGAATCGCCGTACCAATTTCTTGAATGGGTATGCAGCTGCACTCCCACCAACAGTGTGCAGGTGTTTCCTTTTCGCCACATCCTTGCCACATTCACCTTTTGCCTTTTTTATAACAGCCATTCTAAGAGGTAGAAGGTGAGACCTCATTGAGGTTTTTATTTCCCTACTGATAAATGTTGAAAATTCTTCATGTCTATTGATCATTTCTATAACTTCTATTGAAAAATGTCTACTTACTTCCTTAGCCCTTTTTAAATCAAGTTATTTGTTTTCTTGCCATGGAGTCTAGTTCTTACATAGTTTGCATATTAACCCCTTATCAGGTGCACTGTTTGCAAATATGTTCTCCAGTTCTATAGGCTGTCTCTTCTCTCTGCTACTTGGTCCATTTGCTGTGAGAAAGTTTTGTTTTAAGCATAATTTTTTAAATCCATTTGTCTATTTTTGCTCTTGTTCCCTGTTCATTTGGGGTCAATAATGCTCCTTTACTATCTTTTCATTGTCTACCAGATTTTGATAATGCCTTTTTAAATTTTTGTTACGGATTTTTAGTGTTTTTCCTTCATCTTTCTTACCAGATGTTAATTCCATTCCTTTACTAGCAAAATTTCTGTACCTTTGTGTCTTAGATATATCTTTTATTATATAAAAGATATATCTTAGATATATCTTTTATAAATAGCAAATAACCTACTTCAAAGATAAGCACTGATAGGAACTGCGGTGTAGCTTAGTGGTCAAGCGTGTGCTTAGCAGATACAAGACACTGAGTCAAGCCCCAACACCAATCAATCAATCAATCAATAAACAAGCGAGCAAGCACAGACATTACACCTCAGCTCAGCACGTCTCGACACACAGCATGTCACTGTCTTAGCGGCCCCTGAGGTGGTGGTTAAACATGCAGGTCCCTGACCACAAAGGTGTAGCTCAGCGTCAAGCACATACTCAGCACGTGGGAGGTCCTGAGCTCACACTCCTGAGCCCTGCTGCAGGCCTGAATCCCAATCCTGGAAGGCCAAGCTTAGGAATTTCACTTCCTGCCAGGCCTGAAGGTTCTGGTTCAGCATGGCCTGCAATCCATGACTTAAATAGCAACACACAACTGCTGATGCCTTCTGGGGCCAGTGATCACAAGTTCTATGCCAGCGATTCCTTTTTATTTATGAAAGGCAGAAAGCTGAGTCCCCACAGAGAAGGGTTTCTCTATAGCCAAATCTAACGCCAGTGGAAGAGAAAAATGTATTTATATGGGCCCAAATTTCAATGCTTTTAAACAAATATCAGAGAACCTCACAATGTGCACTGCTATACCCATCTCGTTTTTACTCAGTGGAAATGGGCCTGACCTGTTCTTGACTTTCTATTTGTGGCAATTTATAATGCCATATTTATTAATCAACTTTTTTCCCTTTATATTCTACCACTACAGCAAGAAAAATTCCACCCTGTCTTAAACCCCCCTGGATCCTTGAGAAGGCAAATTGCGCGGCTTGCTCAGAACCGACGTCCTCTGGAGGCTGCTGTCCAGCAGAGACCACGCTCCTTTCCAGATTGTACCCCTAGAGTGCTGTGCAATTTCCATACCTTTGTAGCCAGTCCTACAGAAATGATGGCACTAAGTGATAACACACTGGCTGGAGCGACCCGTACAAGCCAGGATATCGAAGAGAAGATTAAGAAAGAACAAAGCTTGCTGTCCACCTGCACGCTCCAGTCTTCTTATTCAGCAAAAGATCTGGCCAGCAAGTATGACATAAAGCCATTTCCAAAAATCACAGATACTCAGAAGACAGAAGATTTGTACTGGAGACAGCTGTCATTAAAACATCCCCAGCTCATACCGTACTATAAATCAAACCATTACATCCCCTACGACTACCTGGAATCTGCCTTACATGACCCATATGCTATGTGTGAAAACCTTGCCAGCCTTCACCAGCCTCCTGTTTTACAAAGTACACCAGACGTGGAAGCTTTCACTTTCGAACATTTCTGTAAACCAGAAGAACATCTGGACTTGACCATGGACTGTGAAGACACAAGACCTGTTCTGGGTTGGATTCCTCGAGCTGGAGTGCCAAGGCCGCAGAGCAACCTGCTGGATCTTAAGAACTCTTTTTCAAAAGCAGGTGCACAAAGACGATTGCATAAGTCAGTTCTAGAAGATCATAAACACCTCAGGGGCACGGTCAGTTCAGGGAGGAGGCACCAGTTCTATGACCATGATCCCCATTATTTCTATAATTAAGGCATTCCTTCTTCCCTTCAAAATCTAGTGGTACCCCAGGAAGGAGAGTTTCTTTCTCTGCTTCTTCTTTTTGTTTTGTTTTGCTTCTTTAGCCGTACTTGGGTTGGATCTGAGGGGCATTTTACCTCTAAGCTATGCCCCAGCCTTGTATTTTAGTTTTTTTATTTTGAAACATGGTCTCACTGAGTTGCAAAGGGCCTCTCTAAGTAGATGAGGCTGTCTACGAACCTGCATCCCTATTTCTCAGCCTTTCAAGTACTGGGATTACAAGCGTGCGCCACCATCCAGGCTGCAATCAAACTCTTAGCCTCCCAAGTACTAGGATCACAGGTGTGAGCCAGCACGTCTGGCTCTCAAGGCCTTTTTTTTTTTTTTTTTTTTTCGTTTTCTGGTGCTATAGATGAAAAACAGGGGCTCTCTAACTCTAAACTACAACCCCAATCCTAATTTGTTTACTTTATTAATTTATTTTTGTGCTACTGGTGATGGGACCCAGAAGACTCTGCCTCTGCGCTACACCCCCAGGTGTCTTTTTTATTTTTTATTTTGAAACAGGGTCTCACTGAATTGAGAGCGGCCTCACTAAGTGAAGTGAAACTGGCCATGAAATGAAATCCTCCTGTTTCAGTCTCCCAAAGGCTGGCCTTTGGGAGACTGAAACAGGAGGACTGCAGGTTCAAAGGCAGCCTCTACAAGTTTGTGAGGCCCTCCTCAAACAAAAGCTGTGGCGGCACATGCCTGCAAGGCCTGCTAGTAGAGGGTGAGACAGAAAAATATCTGGCTCAAGGCCAGCCTGGGCGAGGTAGTCTCACAATTAAAAAATAAGAAGTTCTGGTGAAGCCAGGCATTTTGAAACAGGCTTGTAATGCCAGTACATGGGAGGCTGAGACAGAAAGCTCTTAGCCAGATCAAGGGTGGATCCATTCCCAGTTTCCTAAGGAATCTCCACACTGATCTCCATAGTGGCTAAACTGGTTTGCACTCCCACCAACAATGCAAAAGAGTTCCTCTTTCCCCACATCCTCGCCAGAATTTACTGTTATTTGACTTCTGATTGGGGCTGGATGGAATCTCAGCATAGTTTTGATTTGCATCTCCCTGATGGCTAGTGATGTAGAACATCTTCTCATGTATCTATCGGCCATTTGTATCTCTTCTTTTGTGAAGTATCTACTCAGTTCAGCTGTCCATTTCTTGATTGGGTTATTTGTTTTGCTAGTGTAGAGTCTTTTGAGCTCTTCATCTATCAAAATGGTGGCTGGTAAAGATCTCCCATTCTGTAGGCTTTCTCTTTAGGTTCTTGGTGGTTTCTTTTGATGAAAAGAAACTTTTTTGAAACAGGGTCTTACTAAGCTGTGGAGGGCCTCACTAAGTAGCTGAGGCTAGCCACAAACCTGGATCCTCCTGTCTCAGCCTCCCACGTATTGGGATTACAAGTATGTGCCACCATGCCCAGCCTGGACCTCGGCTTTTTTTTTTTTTATGCCACATATAAGTTAGGTCATGCAGTATTTGTCTTTCTGTATCTGACATTTCACATAATGCTTTCCAGTCATCCATCTTTTTGCAGATGACGTTATTTCTTTCTCTCGTGGCTGAATACTGCTCCAGTCTGTATACGCCACGTTTTCTTTATCCACTGACATGTTGATGGACACGTAGACTGATTCCATATCTTGGCTACTGTGAATATTGTTGCGGTGAACGTGGAAGTACAGATATCTTTCATGGTTTTAGTTCCTTTGGATATATATCCAGTAGTGGAATCACTGAATCATACTGTAGTTCTAGTTTTTAAATTCTTGATGAATCGCCGTACCAATTTCTTGAATGGGTATGCAGCTGCACTCCCACCAACAGTGTGCAGGTGTTTCCTTTTCGCCACATCCTTGCCACATTCACCTTTTGCCTTTTTTATAACAGCCATTCTAAGAGGTAGTAGGTGAGACCTCATTGAGGTTTTTATTTCCCTACTGATAAATGTTGAACATTCTTCATGTCTATTGATCATTTCTATAACTTCTATTGAAAAATGTCTACTTACTTCCTTAGCCCTTTTTAAATCAAGTTATTTGTTTTCTTGCCATGGAGTCTAGTTCTTACATAGTTTGCATATTAACCCCTTATCAGGTGCACTGTTTGCAAATATGTTCTCCAGTTCTATAGGCTGTCTCTTCTCTCTGCTACTTGGTCCATTTGCTGTGAGAAAGTTTTGTTTTAAGCATAATTTTTTAAATCCATTTGTCTATTTTTGCTCTTGTTCCCTGTTCATTTGGGGTCAATAATGCTCCTTTACTATCTTTTCAATGTCTACCAGATTTTGATAATGCCTTTTTAAATTTTTGTTACGGATTTTTAGTGTTTTTCCTTCATCTTTCTTACCAGATGTTAATTCCATTCCTTTACTAGCAAAATTTCTGTACCTTTGTGTCTTAGATATATCTTTTATTATATAAAAGATATATCTTAGATATATCTTTTATAAATAGCAAATAACCTACTTCAAAGATAAGCACTGATAGGAACTGCGGTGTAGCTTAGTGGTCAAGCGTGTGCTTAGCAGATACAAGACACTGAGTCAAGCCCCAACACCAATCAATCAATCAATCAATAAACAAGCGAGCAAGCACAGACATTACACCTCAGCGCAGCACGTCTCGACACACAGCATGTCACTGTCTTAGCGGCCCCTGAGGTGGTGGTTAAACATGCAGGTCCCTGACCACAAAGGTGTAGCTCAGCGTCAAGCACATACTCAGCACGTGGGAGGTCCTGAGCTCACACTCCTGAGCCCTGCTGCAGGCCTGAATCCCAATCCTGGAAGGCCAAGCTTAGGAATTTCACTTCCTGCCAGGCCTGAAGGTTCTGGTTCAGCATGGCCTGCAATCCATGACTTAAATAGCAACACACAACTGCTGATGCCTTCTGGGGCCAGTGATCACAAGTTCTATGCCAGCGATTCCTTTTTATTTATGAAAGGCAGAAAGCTGAGTCCCCACAGAGAAGGGTTTCTCTATAGCCAAATCTAACGCCAGTGGAAGAGAAAAATGTATTTATATGGGCCCAAATTTCAATGCTTTTAAACAAATATCAGAGAACCTCACAATGTGCACTGCTATACCCATCTCGTTTTTACTCAGTGGAAATGGGCCTGACCTGTTCTTGACTTTCTATTTGTGGCAATTTATAATGCCATATTTATTAATCAACTTTTTTCCCTTTATATTCTACCACTACAGCAAGAAAAATTCCACCCTGTCTTAAACCCCCCTGGATCCTTGAGAAGGCAAATTGCGCGGCTTGCTCAGAACCGACGTCCTCTGGAGGCTGCTGTCCAGCAGAGACCACGCTCCTTTCCAGATTGTACCCCTAGAGTGCTGTGCAATTTCCATACCTTTGTAGCCAGTCCTACAGAAATGATGGCACTAAGTGATAACACACTGGCTGGAGCGACCCGTACAAGCCAGGATATCGAAGAGAAGATTAAGAAAGAACAAAGCTTGCTGTCCACCTGCACGCTCCAGTCTTCTTATTCAGCAAAAGATCTGGCCAGCAAGTATGACATAAAGCCATTTCCAAAAATCACAGATACTCAGAAGACAGAAGATTTGTACTGGAGACAGCTGTCATTAAAACATCCCCAGCTCATACCGTACTATAAATCAAACCATTACATCCCCTACGACTACCTGGAATCTGCCTTACATGACCCATATGCTATGTGTGAAAACCTTGCCAGCCTTCACCAGCCTCCTGTTTTACAAAGTACACCAGACGTGGAAGCTTTCACTTTCGAACATTTCTGTAAACCAGAAGAACATCTGGACTTGACCATGGACTGTGAAGACACAAGACCTGTTCTGGGTTGGATTCCTCGAGCTGGAGTGCCAAGGCCGCAGAGCAACCTGCTGGATCTTAAGAACTCTTTTTCAAAAGCAGGTGCACAAAGACGATTGCATAAGTCAGTTCTAGAAGATCATAAACACCTCAGGGGCACGGTCAGTTCAGGGAGGAGGCACCAGTTCTATGACCATGATCCCCATTATTTCTATAATTAAGGCATTCCTTCTTCCCTTCAAAATCTAGTGGTACCCCAGGAAGGAGAGTTTCTTTCTCTGCTTCTTCTTTTTGTTTTGTTTTGCTTCTTTAGCCGTACT
The DNA here is from genome assembly GCF_963383645.1 of Muscardinus avellanarius. Lineage (NCBI taxonomy): Eukaryota > Metazoa > Chordata > Mammalia > Rodentia > Gliridae > Muscardinus > Muscardinus avellanarius. Next base: position 9,835,209 of record NC_137795.1, read on the forward strand.
TGGGTTGGATCTGAGGGGCATTTTACCTCTAAGCTATGCCCCAGCCTTGTATTTTAGTTTTTTTATTTTGAAACATGGTCTCACTGAGTTGCAAAGGGCCTCTCTAAGTAGATGAGGCTGTCTACGAACCTGCATCCCTATTTCTCAGCCTTTCAAGTACTGGGATTACAAGCGTGCGCCACCATCCAGGCTGCAATCAAACTCTTAGCCTCCCAAGTACTAGGATCACAGGTGTGAGCCAGCACGTCTGGCTCTCAAGGCCTTTTTTTTTTTTTTTTTTTTTTTCGTTTTCTGGTGCTATAGATGAAAAACAGGGGCTCTCTAACTCTAAACTACAACCCCAATCCTAATTTGTTTACTTTATTAATTTATTTTTGTGCTACTGGTGATGGGACCCAGAAGACTCTGCCTCTGCGCTACACCCCCAGGTGTCTTTTTTATTTTTTATTTTGAAACAGGGTCTCACTGAATTGAGAGCGGCCTCACTAAGTGAAGTGAAACTGGCCATGAAATGAAATCCTCCTGTTTCAGTCTCCCAAAGGCTGGCCTTTGGGAGACTGAAACAGGAGGACTGCAGGTTCAAAGGCAGCCTCTACAAGTTTGTGAGGCCCTCCTCAAACAAAAGCTGTGGCGGCACATGCCTGCAAGGCCTGCTAGTAGAGGGTGAGACAGAAAAATATCTGGCTCAAGGCCAGCCTGGGCGAGGTAGTCTCACAATTAAAAAATAAGAAGTTCTGGTGAAGCCAGGCATTTTGAAACAGGCTTGTAATGCCAGTACATGGGAGGCTGAGACAGAAAGCTCTTAGCCAGATCAAGGGTGGATCCATTCCCAGTTTCCTAAGGAATCTCCACACTGATCTCCATAGTGGCTAAACTGGTTTGCACTCCCACCAACAATGCAAAAGAGTTCCTCTTTCCCCACATCCTCGCCAGAATTTACTGTTATTTGACTTCTGATTGGGGCTGGATGGAATCTCAGCATAGTTTTGATTTGCATCTCCCTGATGGCTAGTGATGTAGAACATCTTCTCATGTATCTATCGGCCATTTGTATCTCTTCTTTTGTGAAGTATCTACTCAGTTCAGCTGTCCATTTCTTGATTGGGTTATTTGTTTTGCTAGTGTAGAGTCTTTTGAGCTCTTCATCTATCAAAATGGTGGCTGGTAAAGATCTCCCATTCTGTAGGCTTTCTCTTTAGGTTCTTGGTGGTTTCTTTTGATGAAAAGAAACTTTTTTGAAACAGGGTCTTACTAAGCTGTGGAGGGCCTCACTAAGTAGCTGAGGCTAGCCACAAACCTGGATCCTCCTGTCTCAGCCTCCCACGTATTGGGATTACAAGTATGTGCCACCATGCCCAGCCTGGACCTCGGCTTTTTTTTTTTTTATGCCACATATAAGTTAGGTCATGCAGTATTTGTCTTTCTGTATCTGACATTTCACATAATGCTTTCCAGTCATCCATCTTTTTGCAGATGACGTTATTTCTTTCTCTCGTGGCTGAATACTGCTCCAGTCTGTATACGCCACGTTTTCTTTATCCACTGACATGTTGATGGACACGTAGACTGATTCCATATCTTGGCTACTGTGAATATTGTTGCGGTGAACGTGGAAGTACAGATATCTTTCATGGTTTTAGTTCCTTTGGATATATATCCAGTAGTGGAATCACTGAATCATACTGTAGTTCTAGTTTTTAAATTCTTGATGAATCGCCGTACCAATTTCTTGAATGGGTATGCAGCTGCACTCCCACCAACAGTGTGCAGGTGTTTCCTTTTCGCCACATCCTTGCCACATTCACCTTTTGCCTTTTTTATAACAGCCATTCTAAGAGGTAGTAGGTGAGACCTCATTGAGGTTTTTATTTCCCTACTGATAAATGTTGAACATTCTTCATGTCTATTGATCATTTCTATAACTTCTATTGAAAAATGTCTACTTACTTCCTTAGCCCTTTTTAAATCAAGTTATTTGTTTTCTTGCCATGGAGTCTAGTTCTTACATAGTTTGCATATTAACCCCTTATCAGGTGCACTGTTTGCAAATATGTTCTCCAGTTCTATAGGCTGTCTCTTCTCTCTGCTACTTGGTCCATTTGCTGTGAGAAAGTTTTGTTTTAAGCATAATTTTTTAAATCCATTTGTCTATTTTTGCTCTTGTTCCCTGTTCATTTGGGGTCAATAATGCTCCTTTACTATCTTTTCAATGTCTACCAGATTTTGATAATGCCTTTTTAAATTTTTGTTACGGATTTTTAGTGTTTTTCCTTCATCTTTCTTACCAGATGTTAATTCCATTCCTTTACTAGCAAAATTTCTGTACCTTTGTGTCTTAGATATATCTTTTATTATATAAAAGATATATCTTAGATATATCTTTTATAAATAGCAAATAACCTACTTCAAAGATAAGCACTGATAGGAACTGCGGTGTAGCTTAGTGGTCAAGCGTGTGCTTAGCAGATACAAGACACTGAGTCAAGCCCCAACACCAATCAATCAATCAATCAATAAACAAGCGAGCAAGCACAGACATTACACCTCAGCGCAGCACGTCTCGACACACAGCATGTCACTGTCTTAGCGGCCCCTGAGGTGGTGGTTAAACATGCAGGTCCCTGACCACAAAGGTGTAGCTCAGCGTCAAGCACATACTCAGCACGTGGGAGGTCCTGAGCTCACACTCCTGAGCCCTGCTGCAGGCCTGAATCCCAATCCTGGAAGGCCAAGCTTAGGAATTTCACTTCCTGCCAGGCCTGAAGGTTCTGGTTCAGCATGGCCTGCAATCCATGACTTAAATAGCAACACACAACTGCTGATGCCTTCTGGGGCCAGTGATCACAAGTTCTATGCCAGCGATTCCTTTTTATTTATGAAAGGCAGAAAGCTGAGTCCCCACAGAGAAGGGTTTCTCTATAGCCAAATCTAACGCCAGTGGAAGAGAAAAATGTATTTATATGGGCCCAAATTTCAATGCTTTTAAACAAATATCAGAGAACCTCACAATGTGCACTGCTATACCCATCTCGTTTTTACTCAGTGGAAATGGGCCTGACCTGTTCTTGACTTTCTATTTGTGGCAATTTATAATGCCATATTTATTAATCAACTTTTTTCCCTTTATATTCTACCACTACAGCAAGAAAAATTCCACCCTGTCTTAAACCCCCCTGGATCCTTGAGAAGGCAAATTGCGCGGCTTGCTCAGAACCGACGTCCTCTGGAGGCTGCTGTCCAGCAGAGACCACGCTCCTTTCCAGATTGTACCCCTAGAGTGCTGTGCAATTTCCATACCTTTGTAGCCAGTCCTACAGAAATGATGGCACTAAGTGATAACACACTGGCTGGAGCGACCCGTACAAGCCAGGATATCGAAGAGAAGATTAAGAAAGAACAAAGCTTGCTGTCCACCTGCACGCTCCAGTCTTCTTATTCAGCAAAAGATCTGGCCAGCAAGTATGACATAAAGCCATTTCCAAAAATCACAGATACTCAGAAGACAGAAGATTTGTACTGGAGACAGCTGTCATTAAAACATCCCCAGCTCATACCGTACTATAAATCAAACCATTACATCCCCTACGACTACCTGGAATCTGCCTTACATGACCCATATGCTATGTGTGAAAACCTTGCCAGCCTTCACCAGCCTCCTGTTTTACAAAGTACACCAGACGTGGAAGCTTTCACTTTCGAACATTTCTGTAAACCAGAAGAACATCTGGACTTGACCATGGACTGTGAAGACACAAGACCTGTTCTGGGTTGGATTCCTCGAGCTGGAGTGCCAAGGCCGCAGAGCAACCTGCTGGATCTTAAGAACTCTTTTTCAAAAGCAGGTGCACAAAGACGATTGCATAAGTCAGTTCTAGAAGATCATAAACACCTCAGGGGCACGGTCAGTTCAGGGAGGAGGCACCAGTTCTATGACCATGATCCCCATTATTTCTATAATTAAGGCATTCCTTCTTCCCTTCAAAATCTAGTGGTACCCCAGGAAGGAGAGTTTCTTTCTCTGCTTCTTCTTTTTGTTTTGTTTTGCTTCTTTAGCCGTACTTGGGTTGGATCTGAGGGGCATTTTACCTCTAAGCTATGCCCCAGCCTTGTATTTTAGTTTTTTTATTTTGAAACATGGTCTCACTGAGTTGCAAAGGGCCTCTCTAAGTAGATGAGGCTGTCTACGAACCTGCATCCCTATTTCTCAGCCTTTCAAGTACTGGGATTACAAGCGTGCGCCACCATCCAGGCTGCAATCAAACTCTTAGCCTCCCAAGTACTAGGATCACAGGTGTGAGCCAGCACGTCTGGCTCTCAAGGCCTTTTTTTTTTTTTTTTTTTTTTCGTTTTCTGGTGCTATAGATGAAAAACAGGGGCTCTCTAACTCTAAACTACAACCCCAATCCTAATTTGTTTACTTTATTAATTTATTTTTGTGCTACTGGTGATGGGACCCAGAAGACTCTGCCTCTGCGCTACACCCCCAGGTGTCTTTTTTATTTTTTATTTTGAAACAGGGTCTCACTGAATTGAGAGCGGCCTCACTAAGTGAAGTGAAACTGGCCATGAAATGAAATCCTCCTGTTTCAGTCTCCCAAAGGCTGGCCTTTGGGAGACTGAAACAGGAGGACTGCAGGTTCAAAGGCAGCCTCTACAAGTTTGTGAGGCCCTCCTCAAACAAAAGCTGTGGCGGCACATGCCTGCAAGGCCTGCTAGTAGAGGGTGAGACAGAAAAATATCTGGCTCAAGGCCAGCCTGGGCGAGGTAGTCTCACAATTAAAAAATAAGAAGTTCTGGTGAAGCCAGGCATTTTGAAACAGGCTTGTAATGCCAGTACATGGGAGGCTGAGACAGAAAGCTCTTAGCCAGATCAAGGGTGGATCCATTCCCAGTTTCCTAAGGAATCTCCACACTGATCTCCATAGTGGCTAAACTGGTTTGCACTCCCACCAACAATGCAAAAGAGTTCCTCTTTCCCCACATCCTCGCCAGAATTTACTGTTATTTGACTTCTGATTGGGGCTGGATGGAATCTCAGCATAGTTTTGATTTGCATCTCCCTGATGGCTAGTGATGTAGAACATCTTCTCATGTATCTATCGGCCATTTGTATCTCTTCTTTTGTGAAGTATCTACTCAGTTCAGCTGTCCATTTCTTGATTGGGTTATTTGTTTTGCTAGTGTAGAGTCTTTTGAGCTCTTCATCTATCAAAATGGTGGCTGGTAAAGATCTCCCATTCTGTAGGCTTTCTCTTTAGGTTCTTGGTGGTTTCTTTTGATGAAAAGAAACTTTTTTGAAACAGGGTCTTACTAAGCTGTGGAGGGCCTCACTAAGTAGCTGAGGCTAGCCACAAACCTGGATCCTCCTGTCTCAGCCTCCCACGTATTGGGATTACAAGTATGTGCCACCATGCCCAGCCTGGACCTCGGCTTTTTTTTTTTTTATGCCACATATAAGTTAGGTCATGCAGTATTTGTCTTTCTGTATCTGACATTTCACATAATGCTTTCCAGTCATCCATCTTTTTGCAGATGACGTTATTTCTTTCTCTCGTGGCTGAATACTGCTCCAGTCTGTATACGCCACGTTTTCTTTATCCACTGACATGTTGATGGACACGTAGACTGATTCCATATCTTGGCTACTGTGAATATTGTTGCGGTGAACGTGGAAGTACAGATATCTTTCATGGTTTTAGTTCCTTTGGATATATATCCAGTAGTGGAATCACTGAATCATACTGTAGTTCTAGTTTTTAAATTCTTGATGAATCGCCGTACCAATTTCTTGAATGGGTATGCAGCTGCACTCCCACCAACAGTGTGCAGGTGTTTCCTTTTCGCCACATCCTTGCCACATTCACCTTTTGCCTTTTTTATAACAGCCATTCTAAGAGGTAGTAGGTGAGACCTCATTGAGGTTTTTATTTCCCTACTGATAAATGTTGAACATTCTTCATGTCTATTGATCATTTCTATAACTTCTATTGAAAAATGTCTACTTACTTCCTTAGCCCTTTTTAAATCAAGTTATTTGTTTTCTTGCCATGGAGTCTAGTTCTTACATAGTTTGCATATTAACCCCTTATCAGGTGCACTGTTTGCAAATATGTTCTCCAGTTCTATAGGCTGTCTCTTCTCTCTGCTACTTGGTCCATTTGCTGTGAGAAAGTTTTGTTTTAAGCATAATTTTTTAAATCCATTTGTCTATTTTTGCTCTTGTTCCCTGTTCATTTGGGGTCAATAATGCTCCTTTACTATCTTTTCAATGTCTACCAGATTTTGATAATGCCTTTTTAAATTTTTGTTACGGATTTTTAGTGTTTTTCCTTCATCTTTCTTACCAGATGTTAATTCCATTCCTTTACTAGCAAAATTTCTGTACCTTTGTGTCTTAGATATATCTTTTATTATATAAAAGATATATCTTAGATATATCTTTTATAAATAGCAAATAACCTACTTCAAAGATAAGCACTGATAGGAACTGCGGTGTAGCTTAGTGGTCAAGCGTGTGCTTAGCAGATACAAGACACTGAGTCAAGCCCCAACACCAATCAATCAATCAATCAATAAACAAGCGAGCAAGCACAGACATTACACCTCAGCGCAGCACGTCTCGACACACAGCATGTCACTGTCTTAGCGGCCCCTGAGGTGGTGGTTAAACATGCAGGTCCCTGACCACAAAGGTGTAGCTCAGCGTCAAGCACATACTCAGCACGTGGGAGGTCCTGAGCTCACACTCCTGAGCCCTGCTGCAGGCCTGAATCCCAATCCTGGAAGGCCAAGCTTAGGAATTTCACTTCCTGCCAGGCCTGAAGGTTCTGGTTCAGCATGGCCTGCAATCCATGACTTAAATAGCAACACACAACTGCTGATGCCTTCTGGGGCCAGTGATCACAAGTTCTATGCCAGCGATTCCTTTTTATTTATGAAAGGCAGAAAGCTGAGTCCCCACAGAGAAGGGTTTCTCTATAGCCAAATCTAACGCCAGTGGAAGAGAAAAATGTATTTATATGGGCCCAAATTTCAATGCTTTTAAACAAATATCAGAGAACCTCACAATGTGCACTGCTATACCCATCTCGTTTTTACTCAGTGGAAATGGGCCTGACCTGTTCTTGACTTTCTATTTGTGGCAATTTATAATGCCATATTTATTAATCAACTTTTTTCCCTTTATATTCTACCACTACAGCAAGAAAAATTCCACCCTGTCTTAAACCCCCCTGGATCCTTGAGAAGGCAAATTGCGCGGCTTGCTCAGAACCGACGTCCTCTGGAGGCTGCTGTCCAGCAGAGACCACGCTCCTTTCCAGATTGTACCCCTAGAGTGCTGTGCAATTTCCATACCTTTGTAGCCAGTCCTACAGAAATGATGGCACTAAGTGATAACACACTGGCTGGAGCGACCCGTACAAGCCAGGATATCGAAGAGAAGATTAAGAAAGAACAAAGCTTGCTGTCCACCTGCACGCTCCAGTCTTCTTATTCAGCAAAAGATCTGGCCAGCAAGTATGACATAAAGCCATTTCCAAAAATCACAGATACTCAGAAGACAGAAGATTTGTACTGGAGACAGCTGTCATTAAAACATCCCCAGCTCATACCGTACTATAAATCAAACCATTACATCCCCTACGACTACCTGGAATCTGCCTTACATGACCCATATGCTATGTGTGAAAACCTTGCCAGCCTTCACCAGCCTCCTGTTTTACAAAGTACACCAGACGTGGAAGCTTTCACTTTCGAACATTTCTGTAAACCAGAAGAACATCTGGACTTGACCATGGACTGTGAAGACACAAGACCTGTTCTGGGTTGGATTCCTCGAGCTGGAGTGCCAAGGCCGCAGAGCAACCTGCTGGATCTTAAGAACTCTTTTTCAAAAGCAGGTGCACAAAGACGATTGCATAAGTCAGTTCTAGAAGATCATAAACACCTCAGGGGCACGGTCAGTTCAGGGAGGAGGCACCAGTTCTATGACCATGATCCCCATTATTTCTATAATTAAGGCATTCCTTCTTCCCTTCAAAATCTAGTGGTACCCCAGGAAGGAGAGTTTCTTTCTCTGCTTCTTCTTTTTGTTTTGTTTTGCTTCTTTAGCCGTACTTGGGTTGGATCTGAGGGGCATTTTACCTCTAAGCTATGCCCCAGCCTTGTATTTTAGTTTTTTTATTTTGAAACATGGTCTCACTGAGTTGCAAAGGGCCTCTCTAAGTAGATGAGGCTGTCTACGAACCTGCATCCCTATTTCTCAGCCTTTCAAGTACTGGGATTACAAGCGTGCGCCACCATCCAGGCTGCAATCAAACTCTTAGCCTCCCAAGTACTAGGATCACAGGTGTGAGCCAGCACGTCTGGCTCTCAAGGCCTTTTTTTTTTTTTTTTTTTTTTTTTCGTTTTCTGGTGCTATAGATGAAAAACAGGGGCTCTCTAACTCTAAACTACAACCCCAATCCTAATTTGTTTACTTTATTAATTTATTTTTGTGCTACTGGTGATGGGACCCAGAAGACTCTGCCTCTGCGCTACACCCCCAGGTGTCTTTTTTATTTTTTATTTTGAAACAGGGTCTCACTGAATTGAGAGCGGCCTCACTAAGTGAAGTGAAACTGGCCATGAAATGAAATCCTCCTGTTTCAGTCTCCCAAAGGCCAGCCTTTGGAACAGGAGGACTGCAGGTTCAAAGGCAGCCTCTACAAGTTTGTGAGGCCCTTCTCAAACAAAAGCTGTGGCGGCACATGCCTGCAAGGCCTGCTAGTAGAGGGTGAGACAGAAAAATATCTGGCTCAAGGCCAGCCTGGGCGAGGTAGTCTCACAATTAAAAAATAAGAAGTTCTGGTGACGCCAGGCATTTTGAAACAGGCTTGTAATGCCAGTACATGGGAGGCTGAGACAGAAAGCTCTTAGCCAGATCAAGGGTGGATCCATTCCCAGTTTCCTAAGGAATCTCCACACTGATCTCCATAGTGGCTAAACTGGTTTGCACTCCCACCAACAATGCAAAAGAGTTCCTCTTTCCCCACATCCTCGCCAGAATTTACTGTTATTTGACTTCTGATTGGGGCTGGATGGAATCTCAGCATAGTTTTGATTTGCATCTCCCTGATGGCTAGTGATGTAGAACATCTTCTCATGTATCTATCGGCCATTTGTATCTCTTCTTTTGTGAAGTATCTACTCAGTTCAGCTGTCCATTTCTTGATTGGGTTATTTGTTTTGCTAGTGTAGAGTCTTTTGAGCTCTTCATCTATCAAAATGGTGGCTGGTAAAGATCTCCCATTCTGTAGGCTTTCTCTTTAGGTTCTTGGTGGTTTCTTTTGATGAAAAGAAACTTTTTTGAAACAGGGTCTTACTAAGCTGTGGAGGGCCTCACTAAGTAGCTGAGGCTAGCCACAAACCTGGATCCTCCTGTCTCAGCCTCCCACGTATTGGGATTACAAGTATGTGCCACCATGCCCAGCCTGGACCTCGGCTTTTTTTTTTTTTATGCCACATATAAGTTAGGTCATGCAGTATTTGTCTTTCTGTATCTGACATTTCACATAATGCTTTCCAGTCATCCATCTTTTTGCAGATGACGTTATTTCTTTCTCTCGTGGCTGAATACTGCTCCAGTCTGTATACGCCACGTTTTCTTTATCCACTGACATGTTGATGGACACGTAGACTGATTCCATATCTTGGCTACTGTGAATATTGTTGCGGTGAACGTGGAAGTACAGATATCTTTCATGGTTTTAGTTCCTTTGGATATATATCCAGTAGTGGAATCACTGAATCATACTGTAGTTCTAGTTTTTAAATTCTTGATGAATCGCCGTACCAATTTCTTGAATGGGTATGCAGCTGCACTCCCACCAACAGTGTGCAGGTGTTTCCTTTTCGCCACATCCTTGCCACATTCACCTTTTGCCTTTTTTATAACAGCCATTCTAAGAGGTAGTAGGTGAGACCTCATTGAGGTTTTTATTTCCCTACTGATAAATGTTGAACATTCTTCATGTCTATTGATCATTTCTATAACTTCTATTGAAAAATGTCTACTTACTTCCTTAGCCCTTTTTAAATCAAGTTATTTGTTTTCTTGCCATGGAGTCTAGTTCTTACATAGTTTGCATATTAACCCCTTATCAGGTGCACTGTTTGCAAATATGTTCTCCAGTTCTATAGGCTGTCTCTTCTCTCTGCTACTTGGTCCATTTGCTGTGAGAAAGTTTTGTTTTAAGCATAATTTTTTAAATCCATTTGTCTATTTTTGCTCTTGTTCCCTGTTCATTTGGGGTCAATAATGCTCCTTTACTATCTTTTCAATGTCTACCAGATTTTGATAATGCCTTTTTAAATTTTTGTTACGGATTTTTAGTGTTTTTCCTTCATCTTTCTTACCAGATGTTAATTCCATTCCTTTACTAGCAAAATTTCTGTACCTTTGTGTCTTAGATATATCTTTTATTATATAAAAGATATATCTTAGATATATCTTTTATAAATAGCAAATAACCTACTTCAAAGATAAGCACTGATAGGAACTGCGGTGTAGCTTAGTGGTCAAGCGTGTGCTTAGCAGATACAAGACACTGAGTCAAGCCCCAACACCAATCAATCAATCAATCAATAAACAAGCGAGCAAGCACAGACATTACACCTCAGCGCAGCACGTCTCGACACACAGCATGTCACTGTCTTAGCGGCCCCTGAGGTGGTGGTTAAACATGCAGGTCCCTGACCACAAAGGTGTAGCTCAGCGTCAAGCACATACTCAGCACGTGGGAGGTCCTGAGCTCACACTCCTGAGCCCTGCTGCAGGCCTGAATCCCAATCCTGGAAGGCCAAGCTTAGGAATTTCACTTCCTGCCAGGCCTGAAGGTTCTGGTTCAGCATGGCCTGCAATCCATGACTTAAATAGCAACACACAACTGCTGATGCCTTCTGGGGCCAGTGATCACAAGTTCTATGCCAGCGATTCCTTTTTATTTATGAAAGGCAGAAAGCTGAGTCCCCACAGAGAAGGGTTTCTCTATAGCCAAATCTAACGCCAGTGGAAGAGAAAAATGTATTTATATGGGCCCAAATTTCAATGCTTTTAAACAAATATCAGAGAACCTCACAATGTGCACTGCTATACCCATCTCGTTTTTACTCAGTGGAAATGGGCCTGACCTGTTCTTGACTTTCTATTTGTGGCAATTTATAATGCCATATTTATTAATCAACTTTTTTCCCTTTATATTCTACCACTACAGCAAGAAAAATTCCACCCTGTCTTAAACCCCCCTGGATCCTTGAGAAGGCAAATTGCGCGGCTTGCTCAGAACCGACGTCCTCTGGAGGCTGCTGTCCAGCAGAGACCACGCTCCTTTCCAGATTGTACCCCTAGAGTGCTGTGCAATTTCCATACCTTTGTAGCCAGTCCTACAGAAATGATGGCACTAAGTGATAACACACTGGCTGGAGCGACCCGTACAAGCCAGGATATCGAAGAGAAGATTAAGAAAGAACAAAGCTTGCTGTCCACCTGCACGCTCCAGTCTTCTTATTCAGCAAAAGATCTGGCCAGCAAGTATGACATAAAGCCATTTCCAAAAATCACAGATACTCAGAAGACAGAAGATTTGTACTGGAGACAGCTGTCATTAAAACATCCCCAGCTCATACCGTACTATAAATCAAACCATTACATCCCCTACGACTACCTGGAATCTGCCTTACATGACCCATATGCTATGTGTGAAAACCTTGCCAGCCTTCACCAGCCTCCTGTTTTACAAAGTACACCAGACGTGGAAGCTTTCACTTTCGAACATTTCTGTAAACCAGAAGAACATCTGGACTTGACCATGGACTGTGAAGACACAAGACCTGTTCTGGGTTGGATTCCTCGAGCTGGAGTGCCAAGGCCGCAGAGCAACCTGCTGGATCTTAAGAACTCTTTTTCAAAAGCAGGTGCACAAAGACGATTGCATAAGTCAGTTCTAGAAGATCATAAACACCTCAGGGGCACGGTCAGTTCAGGGAGGAGGCACCAGTTCTATGACCATGATCCCCATTATTTCTATAATTAAGGCATTCCTTCTTCCCTTCAAAATCTAGTGGTACCCCAGGAAGGAGAGTTTCTTTCTCTGCTTCTTCTTTTTGTTTTGTTTTGCTTCTTTAGCCGTACTTGGGTTGGATCTGAGGGGCATTTTACCTCTAAGCTATGCCCCAGCCTTGTATTTTAGTTTTTTTATTTTGAAACATGGTCTCACTGAGTTGCAAAGGGCCTCTCTAAGTAGATGAGGCTGTCTACGAACCTGCATCCCTATTTCTCAGCCTTTCAAGTACTGGGATTACAAGCGTGCGCCACCATCCAGGCTGCAATCAAACTCTTAGCCTCCCAAGTACTAGGATCACAGGTGTGAGCCAGCACGTCTGGCTCTCAAGGCCTTTTTTTTTTTTTTTTTTTTTTTTCGTTTTCTGGTGCTATAGATGAAAAACAGGGGCTCTCTAACTCTAAACTACAACCCCAATCCTAATTTGTTTACTTTATTAATTTATTTTTGTGCTACTGGTGATGGGACCCAGAAGACTCTGCCTCTGCGCTACACCCCCAGGTGTCTTTTTTATTTTTTATTTTGAAACAGGGTCTCACTGAATTGAGAGCGGCCTCACTAAGTGAAGTGAAACTGGCCATGAAATGAAATCCTCCTGTTTCAGTCTCCCAAAGGCTGGCCTTTGGGAGACTGAAACAGGAGGACTGCAGGTTCAAAGGCAGCCTCTACAAGTTTGTGAGGCCCTCCTCAAACAAAAGCTGTGGCGGCACATGCCTGCAAGGCCTGCTAGTAGAGGGTGAGACAGAAAAATATCTGGCTCAAGGCCAGCCTGGGCGAGGTAGTCTCACAATTAAAAAATAAGAAGTTCTGGTGAAGCCAGGCATTTTGAAACAGGCTTGTAATGCCAGTACATGGGAGGCTGAGACAGAAAGCTCTTAGCCAGATCAAGGGTGGATCCATTCCCAGTTTCCTAAGGAATCTCCACACTGATCTCCATAGTGGCTAAACTGGTTTGCACTCCCACCAACAATGCAAAAGAGTTCCTCTTTCCCCACATCCTCGCCAGAATTTACTGTTATTTGACTTCTGATTGGGGCTGGATGGAATCTCAGCATAGTTTTGATTTGCATCTCCCTGATGGCTAGTGATGTAGAACATCTTCTCATGTATCTATCGGCCATTTGTATCTCTTCTTTTGTGAAGTATCTACTCAGTTCAGCTGTCCATTTCTTGATTGGGTTATTTGTTTTGCTAGTGTAGAGTCTTTTGAGCTCTTCATCTATCAAAATGGTGGCTGGTAAAGATCTCCCATTCTGTAGGCTTTCTCTTTAGGTTCTTGGTGGTTTCTTTTGATGAAAAGAAACTTTTTTGAAACAGGGTCTTACTAAGCTGTGGAGGGCCTCACTAAGTAGCTGAGGCTAGCCACAAACCTGGATCCTCCTGTCTCAGCCTCCCACGTATTGGGATTACAAGTATGTGCCACCATGCCCAGCCTGGACCTCGGCTTTTTTTTTTTTTATGCCACATATAAGTTAGGTCATGCAGTATTTGTCTTTCTGTATCTGACATTTCACATAATGCTTTCCAGTCATCCATCTTTTTGCAGATGACGTTATTTCTTTCTCTCGTGGCTGAATACTGCTCCAGTCTGTATACGCCACGTTTTCTTTATCCACTGACATGTTGATGGACACGTAGACTGATTCCATATCTTGGCTACTGTGAATATTGTTGCGGTGAACGTGGAAGTACAGATATCTTTCATGGTTTTAGTTCCTTTGGATATATATCCAGTAGTGGAATCACTGAATCATACTGTAGTTCTAGTTTTTAAATTCTTGATGAATCGCCGTACCAATTTCTTGAATGGGTATGCAGCTGCACTCCCACCAACAGTGTGCAGGTGTTTCCTTTTCGCCACATCCTTGCCACATTCACCTTTTGCCTTTTTTATAACAGCCATTCTAAGAGGTAGTAGGTGAGACCTCATTGAGGTTTTTATTTCCCTACTGATAAATGTTGAACATTCTTCATGTCTATTGATCATTTCTATAACTTCTATTGAAAAATGTCTACTTACTTCCTTAGCCCTTTTTAAATCAAGTTATTTGTTTTCTTGCCATGGAGTCTAGTTCTTACATAGTTTGCATATTAACCCCTTATCAGGTGCACTGTTTGCAAATATGTTCTCCAGTTCTATAGGCTGTCTCTTCTCTCTGCTACTTGGTCCATTTGCTGTGAGAAAGTTTTGTTTTAAGCATAATTTTTTAAATCCATTTGTCTATTTTTGCTCTTGTTCCCTGTTCATTTGGGGTCAATAATGCTCCTTTACTATCTTTTCAATGTCTACCAGATTTTGATAATGCCTTTTTAAATTTTTGTTACGGATTTTTAGTGTTTTTCCTTCATCTTTCTTACCAGATGTTAATTCCATTCCTTTACTAGCAAAATTTCTGTACCTTTGTGTCTTAGATATATCTTTTATTATATAAAAGATATATCTTAGATATATCTTTTATAAATAGCAAATAACCTACTTCAAAGATAAGCACTGATAGGAACTGCGGTGTAGCTTAGTGGTCAAGCGTGTGCTTAGCAGATACAAGACACTGAGTCAAGCCCCAACACCAATCAATCAATCAATCAATAAACAAGCGAGCAAGCACAGACATTACACCTCAGCGCAGCACGTCTCGACACACAGCATGTCACTGTCTTAGCGGCCCCTGAGGTGGTGGTTAAACATGCAGGTCCCTGACCACAAAGGTGTAGCTCAGCGTCAAGCACATACTCAGCACGTGGGAGGTCCTGAGCTCACACTCCTGAGCCCTGCTGCAGGCCTGAATCCCAATCCTGGAAGGCCAAGCTTAGGAATTTCACTTCCTGCCAGGCCTGAAGGTTCTGGTTCAGCATGGCCTGCAATCCATGACTTAAATAGCAACACACAACTGCTGATGCCTTCTGGGGCCAGTGATCACAAGTTCTATGCCAGCGATTCCTTTTTATTTATGAAAGGCAGAAAGCTGAGTCCCCACAGAGAAGGGTTTCTCTATAGCCAAATCTAACGCCAGTGGAAGAGAAAAATGTATTTATATGGGCCCAAATTTCAATGCTTTTAAACAAATATCAGAGAACCTCACAATGTGCACTGCTATACCCATCTCGTTTTTACTCAGTGGAAATGGGCCTGACCTGTTCTTGACTTTCTATTTGTGGCAATTTATAATGCCATATTTATTAATCAACTTTTTTCCCTTTATATTCTACCACTACAGCAAGAAAAATTCCACCCTGTCTTAAACCCCCCTGGATCCTTGAGAAGGCAAATTGCGCGGCTTGCTCAGAACCGACGTCCTCTGGAGGCTGCTGTCCAGCAGAGACCACGCTCCTTTCCAGATTGTACCCCTAGAGTGCTGTGCAATTTCCATACCTTTGTAGCCAGTCCTACAGAAATGATGGCACTAAGTGATAACACACTGGCTGGAGCGACCCGTACAAGCCAGGATATCGAAGAGAAGATTAAGAAAGAACAAAGCTTGCTGTCCACCTGCACGCTCCAGTCTTCTTATTCAGCAAAAGATCTGGCCAGCAAGTATGACATAAAGCCATTTCCAAAAATCACAGATACTCAGAAGACAGAAGATTTGTACTGGAGACAGCTGTCATTAAAACATCCCCAGCTCATACCGTACTATAAATCAAACCATTACATCCCCTACGACTACCTGGAATCTGCCTTACATGACCCATATGCTATGTGTGAAAACCTTGCCAGCCTTCACCAGCCTCCTGTTTTACAAAGTACACCAGACGTGGAAGCTTTCACTTTCGAACATTTCTGTAAACCAGAAGAACATCTGGACTTGACCATGGACTGTGAAGACACAAGACCTGTTCTGGGTTGGATTCCTCGAGCTGGAGTGCCAAGGCCGCAGAGCAACCTGCTGGATCTTAAGAACTCTTTTTCAAAAGCTGGTGCACAAAGACGATTGCATAAGTCAGTTCTAGAAGATCATAAACACCTCAGGGGCACGGTCAGTTCAGGGAGGAGGCACCAGTTCTATGACCATGATCCCCATTATTTCTATAATTAAGGCATTCCTTCTTCCCTTCAAAATCTAGTGGTACCCCAGGAAGGAGAGTTTCTTTCTCTGCTTCTTCTTTTTGTTTTGTTTTGCTTCTTTAGCCGTACTTGGGTTGGATCTGAGGGGCATTTTACCTCTAAGCTATGCCCCAGCCTTGTATTTTAGTTTTTTTATTTTGAAACATGGTCTCACTGAGTTGCAAAGGGCCTCTCTAAGTAGATGAGGCTGTCTACGAACCTGCATCCCTATTTCTCAGCCTTTCAAGTACTGGGATTACAAGCGTGCGCCACCATCCAGGCTGCAATCAAACTCTTAGCCTCCCAAGTACTAGGATCACAGGTGTGAGCCAGCACGTCTGGCTCTCAAGGCCTTTTTTTTTTTTTTTTTTTTTTCGTTTTCTGGTGCTATAGATGAAAAACAGGGGCTCTCTAACTCTAAACTACAACCCCAATCCTAATTTGTTTACTTTATTAATTTATTTTTGTGCTACTGGTGATGGGACCCAGAAGACTCTGCCTCTGCGCTACACCCCCAGGTGTCTTTTTTATTTTTTATTTTGAAACAGGGTCTCACTGAATTGAGAGCGGCCTCACTAAGTGAAGTGAAACTGGCCATGAAATGAAATCCTCCTGTTTCAGTCTCCCAAAGGCTGGCCTTTGGGAGACTGAAACAGGAGGACTGCAGGTTCAAAGGCAGCCTCTACAAGTTTGTGAGGCCCTCCTCAAACAAAAGCTGTGGCGGCACATGCCTGCAAGGCCTGCTAGTAGAGGGTGAGACAGAAAAATATCTGGCTCAAGGCCAGCCTGGGCGAGGTAGTCTCACAATTAAAAAATAAGAAGTTCTGGTGAAGCCAGGCATTTTGAAACAGGCTTGTAATGCCAGTACATGGGAGGCTGAGACAGAAAGCTCTTAGCCAGATCAAGGGTGGATCCATTCCCAGTTTCCTAAGGAATCTCCACACTGATCTCCATAGTGGCTAAACTGGTTTGCACTCCCACCAACAATGCAAAAGAGTTCCTCTTTCCCCACATCCTCGCCAGAATTTACTGTTATTTGACTTCTGATTGGGGCTGGATGGAATCTCAGCATAGTTTTGATTTGCATCTCCCTGATGGCTAGTGATGTAGAACATCTTCTCATGTATCTATCGGCCATTTGTATCTCTTCTTTTGTGAAGTATCTACTCAGTTCAGCTGTCCATTTCTTGATTGGGTTATTTGTTTTGCTAGTGTAGAGTCTTTTGAGCTCTTCGTCTATCAAAATGGTGGCTGGTAAAGATCTCCCATTCTGTAGGCTTTCTCTTTAGGTTCTTGGTGGTTTCTTTTGATAAAAAGAAACTTTTTTGAAACAGGGTCTTACTAAGCTGTGGAGGGCCTCACTAAGTAGCTGAGGCTAGCCACAAACCTGGATCCTCCTGTCTCAGCCTCCCACGTATTGGGATTACAAGTATGTGCCACCATGCCCAGCCTGGACCTCGGCTTTTTTTTTTTTTTATGCCACATATAAGTTAGGTCATGCAGTATTTGTCTTTCTGTATCTGACATTTCACATAATGCTTTCCAGTCATCCATCTTTTGGCAGATGACGTTATTTCTTTCTCTCGTGGCTGAATACTGCTCCAGTCTGTATACGCCACGTTTTCTTTATCCACTGACATGTTGATGGACACGTAGACTGATTCCATATCTTGGCTACTGTGAATAATGTTGCGGTGAACGTGGAAGTACAGATATCTTTCATGGTTTTAGTTCCTTTGGATATATATCCAGTGTTGGAATCACTGAATCATATTGTAGTTCTAGTTTTTAAATTCTTGATGAATCGCCGTACCAATTTCTTGAATGGGTATGCAGCTGCACTCCCACCAACAGTGTGCAGGTGTTTCCTTTTCGCCACATCCTTGCCACATTCACCTTTTGCCTTTTTTATAACAGCCATTCTAAGAGGTAGAAGGTGAGACCTCATTGAGGTTTTTATTTCCCTACTGATAAATGTTGAACATTCTTCATGTCTATTGATCATTTCTATAACTTCTATTGAAAAATGTCTACTTACTTCCTTAGCCCTTTTTAAATCAAGTTATTTGTTTTCTTGCCATGGAGTCTAGTTCTTACATAGTTTGCATATTAACCCCTTATCAGGTGCACTGTTTGCAAATATGTTCTCCAGTTCTATAGGCTGTCTCTTCTCTCTGCTACTTGGTCCATTTGCTGTGAGAAAGTTTTGTTTTAAGCATAATTTTTTAAATCCATTTGTCTATTTTTGCTCTTGTTCCCTGTTCATTTGGGGTCAATAATGCTCCTTTACTATCTTTTCAATGTCTACCAGATTTTGATAATGCCTTTTTAAATTTTTGTTACGGATTTTTAGTGTTTTTCCTTCATCTTTCTTACCAGATGTTAATTCCATTCCTTTACTAGCAAAATTTCTGTACCTTTGTGTCTTAGATATATCTTTTATTATATAAAAGATATATCTTAGATATATCTTTTATAAATAGCAAATAACCTACTTCAAAGATGAGCACTGATAGGAACTGAGGTGTAGCTTAGTGGTCAAGCGTGTGCTTAGCAGATACAAGACACTGAGTCAAGCCCCAACACCAATCAATCAATCAATCAATAAACAAGCGAGCAAGCACAGACATTACACCTCAGCGCAGCACGTCTCGACACACAGCATGTCACTGTCTTAGCGGCCCCTGAGGTGGTGGTTAAACATGCAGGTCCCTGACCACAAAGGTGTAGCTCAGCGTCGAGCACATACTCAGCACGTGGGAGGTCCTGAGCTCACACTCCTGAGCCCTGCTGCAGGCCTGAATCCCAATCCTGGAAGGCCAAGCTTAGGAATTTCACTTCCTGCCAGGCCTGAAGGTTCTGGTTCAGCATGGCCTGCAATCCATGACTTAAATAGCAACACACAACTGCTGATGCCTTCTGGGGCCAGTGATCACAAGTTCTATGCCAGCGATTCCTTTTTATTCATGAAAGGCAGAAAGCTGAGTCCCCACAGAGAAGGGTTTCTCTATAGCCAAATCTAACGCCAGTGGAAGAGAAAAATGTATTTATATGGGCCCAAATTTCAATGCTTTTAAACAAATATCAGAGAACCTCACAATGTGCACTGCTATACCCATCTCGTTTTTACTCAGTGGAAATGGGCCTGACCTGTTCTTGACTTTCTATTTGTGGCAATTTATAATGCCATATTTATTAATCAACTTTTTTCCCTTTATATTCTACCACTACAGCAAGAAAAATTCCACCCTGTCTTAAACCCCCCTGGATCCTTGAGAAGGCAAATTGCGCGGCTTGCTCAGAACCGACGTCCTCTGGAGGCTGCTGTCCAGCAGAGACCACGCTCCTTTCCAGATTGTACCCCTAGAGTGCTGTGCAATTTCCATACCTTTGTAGCCAGTCCTACAGAAATGATGGCACTAAGTGATAACACACTGGCTGGAGCGACCCGTACAAGCCAGGATATCGAAGAGAAGATTAAGAAAGAACAAAGCTTGCTGTCCACCTGCACGCTCCAGTCTTCTTATTCAGCAAAAGATCTGGCCAGCAAGTATGACATAAAGCCATTTCCAAAAATCACAGATACTCAGAAGACAGAAGATTTGTACTGGAGACAGCTGTCATTAAAACATCCCCAGCTCATACCGTACTATAAATCAAACCATTACATCCCCTACGACTACCTGGAATCTGCCTTACATGACCCATATGCTATGTGTGAAAACCTTGCCAGCCTTCACCAGCCTCCTGTTTTACAAAGTACACCAGACGTGGAAGCTTTCACTTTCGAACATTTCTGTAAACCAGAAGAACATCTGGACTTGACCATGGACTGTGAAGACACAAGACCTGTTCTGGGTTGGATTCCTCGAGCTGGAGTGCCAAGGCCGCAGAGCAACCTGCTGGATCTTAAGAACTCTTTTTCAAAAGCTGGTGCACAAAGACGATTGCATAAGTCAGTTCTAGAAGATCATAAAGACCTCAGGGGCACGGTCAGTTCAGGGAGGAGGCACCAGTTCTATGACCATGATCCCCATTATTTCTATAATTAAGGCATTCCTTCTTCCCTTCAAAATCTAGTGGTACCCCAGGAAGGAGAGTTTCTTTTTTCTTTCTCTGCTTCTTCTTTTTGTTTTGTTTTGCTTCTTTAGCCGTACTTGGGTTGGATCTGAGGGGCATTTTACCTCTAAGCTATGCCCCAGCCTTGTATTTTAGTTTTTTTATTTTGAAACATGGTCTCACTGAGTTGCAAAGGGCCTCTCTAAGTAGATGAGGCTGTCTACGAACCTGCATCCCTATTTCTCAGCCTTTCAAGTACTGGGATTACAAGCGTGCGCCACCATCCAGGCTGCAATCAAACTCTTAGCCTCCCAAGTACTAGGATCACAGGTGTGAGCCAGCACGTCTGGCTCTCAAGGCCTTTTTTTTTTTTTTTTTTTTCGTTTTCTGGTGCTATAGATGAAAAACAGGGGCTCTCTAACTCTAAGCTACAACCCCAATCCTAATTTGTTTACTTTATTAATTTATTTTTGTGCTACTGGTGATGGGACCCAGAAGACTCTGCCTCTGCGCTACACCCCCAGGTGTCTTTTTTATTTTTTATTTTGAAACAGGGTCTCACTGAATTGAGAGCGGCCTCACTAAGTGAAGTGAAACTGGCCATGAAATGAAATCCTCCTGTTTCAGTCTCCCAAAGGCTGGCCTTTGGGAGACTGAAACAGGAGGACTGCAGGTTCAAAGGCAGCCTCTACAAGTTTGTGAGGCCCTCCTCAAACAAAAGCTGTGGCGGCACATGCCTGCAAGGCCTGCTAGTAGAGGGTGAGACAGAAAAATATCTGGCTCAAGGCCAGCCTGGGCGAGGTAGTCTCAAAATTAAAAAATAAGAACTTCTGGTGACGCCAGGCATTTTGAAACAGGCTTGTAATGCCAGTACATGGGAGGCTGAGACAGAAAGCTCTTAGCCAGATCAAGGGTGGATCCATTCCCAGTTTCCTAAGGAATCTCCACACTGATCTCCATAGTGGCTAAACTGGTTTGCACTCCCACCAACAATGCAAAAGAGTTCCTCTTTCCCCACATCCTCGCCAGAATTTACTGTTATTTGACTTCTGATTGGGGCTGGATGGAATCTCAGCATAGTTTTGATTTGCATCTCCCTGATGGCTAGTGATGTAGAACATCTTCTCATGTATCTATCGGCCATTTGTATCTCTTCTTTTGTGAAGTATCTACTCAGTTCAGCTGTCCATTTCTTGATTGGGTTATTTGTTTTGCTAGTGTAGAGTCTTTTGAGTTCTTCGTCTATCAAAATGGTGGCTGGTAAAGATCTCCCATTCTGTAGGCTTTCTCTTTAGGTTCTTGGTGGTTTCTTTTGATGAAAAGAAACTTTTTTGAAACAGGGTCTTACTAAGCTGTGGAGGGCCTCACTAAGTAGCTGAGGCTAGCCACAAACCTGGATCCTCCTGTCTCAGCCTCCCACGTATTGGGATTACAAGTATGTGCCACCATGCCCAGCCTGGACCTCGGCTTTTTTTTTTTTTTTTATGCCACGTATAAGTTAGGTCATGCAGTATTTGTCTTTCTGTATCTGACATTTCACATAATGCTTTCCAGTCATCCATCTTTTTGCAGATGACGTTATTTCTTTCTCTCGTGGCTGAATACTGCTCCAGTCTGTATACGCCACGTTTTCTTTATCCACTGACATGTTGATGGACATGTAGACTGATTCCATAACTTGGCTACTGTGAATAATGTTGCGGTGAACGTGGAAGTACAGATATCTTTCATGGTTTTAGTTCCTTTGGATATATATCCAGTAGTGGAATCACTGAATCATATTGTAGTTCTATTTTTTAAATTCTTGATGAATCGCCGTACCAATTTCTTGAATGGGTATGCAGCTGCACTCCCACCAACAGTGTGCAGGTGTTTCCTTTTCGCCACATCCTTGCCACATTCACCTTTTGCCTTTTTTATAACAGCCATTCTAAGAGGTAGAAGGTGAGACCTCATTGAGGTTTTTATTTCCCTACTGATAAATGTTGAACATTCTTCATGTCTATTGATCATTTCTATAACTTCTATTGAAAAATGTCTACTTACTTCCTTAGCCCTTTTTAAATCAAGTTATTTGTTTTCTTGCCATGGAGTCTAGTTCTTACATAGTTTGCATATTAACCCCTTATCAGGTGCACTGTTTGCAAATATGTTCTCCAGTTCTATAGGCTGTCTCTTCTCTCTGCTACTTGGTCCATTTGCTGTGAGAAAGTTTTGTTTTAAGCATAATTTTTTAAATCCATTTGTCTATTTTTGCTCTTGTTCCCTGTTCATTTGGGGTCAATAATGCTCCTTTACTATCTTTTCAATGTCTACCAGATTTTGATAATGCCTTTTTAAATTTTTGTTACGGATTTTTAGTGTTTTTCCTTCATCTTTCTTACCAGATGTTAATTCCATTCCTTTACTAGCAAAATTTCTGTACCTTTGTGTCTTAGATATATCTTTTATTATATAAAAGATATATCTTAGATATATCTTTTATAAATAGCAAATAACCTACTTCAAAGATAAGCACTGATAGGAACTGAGGTGTAGCTTAGTGGTCAAGCGTGTGCTTAGCAGATACAAGACACTGAGTCAAGCCCCAACACCAATCAATCAATCAATCAATAAACAAGCGAGCAAGCACAGACATTACACCTCAGCGCAGCACGTCTCGACACACAGCATGTCACTGTCTTAGCGGCCCCTGAGGTGGTGGTTAAACATGCAGGTCCCTGACCACAAAGGTGTAGCTCAGCGTCAAGCACATACTCAGCACGTGGGAGGTCCTGAGCTCACACTCCTGAGCCCTGCTGCAGGCCTGAATCCCAATCCTGGAAGGCCAAGCTTAGGAATTTCACTTCCTGCCAGGCCTGAAGGTTCTGGTTCAGCATGGCCTGCAATCCATGACTTAAATAGCAACACACAACTGCTGATGCCTTCTGGGGCCAGTGATCACAAGTTCTATGCCAGCGATTCCTTTTTATTTATGAAAGGCAGAAAGCTGAGTCCCCACAGAGAAGGGTTTCTCTATAGCCAAATCTAACGCCAGTGGAAGAGAAAAATGTATTTATATGGGCCCAAATTTCAATGCTTTTAAACAAATATCAGAGAACCTCACAATGTGCACTGCTATACCCATCTCGTTTTTACTCAGTGGAAATGGGCCTGACCTGTTCTTGACTTTCTATTTGTGGCAATTTATAATGCCATATTTATTAATCAACTTTTTTCCCTTTATATTCTACCACTACAGCAAGAAAAATTCCACCCTGTCTTAAACCCCCCTGGATCCTTGAGAAGGCAAATTGCGCGGCTTGCTCAGAACCGACGTCCTCTGGAGGCTGCTGTCCAGCAGAGACCACGCTCCTTTCCAGATTGTACCCCTAGAGTGCTGTGCAATTTCCATACCTTTGTAGCCAGTCCTACAGAAATGATGGCACTAAGTGATAACACACTGGCTGGAGCGACCCGTACAAGCCAGGATATCGAAGAGAAGATTAAGAAAGAACAAAGCTTGCTGTCCACCTGCACGCTCCAGTCTTCTTATTCAGCAAAAGATCTGGCCAGCAAGTATGACATAAAGCCATTTCCAAAAATCACAGATACTCAGAAGACAGAAGATTTGTACTGGAGACAGCTGTCATTAAAACATCCCCAGCTCATACCGTACTATAAATCAAACCATTACATCCCCTACGACTACCTGGAATCTGCCTTACATGACCCATATGCTATGTGTGAAAACCTTGCCAGCCTTCACCAGCCTCCTGTTTTACTAAGTACACCAGACGTGGAAGCTTTCACTTTCGAACATTTCTGTAAACCAGAAGAACATCTGGACTTGACCATGGACTGTGAAGACACAAGACCTGTTCTGGGTTGGATTCCTCGAGCTGGAGTGCCAAGGCCGCAGAGCAACCTGCTGGATCTTAAGAACTCTTTTTCAAAAGCTGGTGCACAAAGACGATTGCATAAGTCAGTTCTAGAAGATCATAAAGACCTCAGGGGCACGGTCAGTTCAGGGAGGAGGCACCAGTTCTATGACCATGATCCCCATTATTTCTATAATTAAGGCATACCTTCTTCCCTTCAAAATCTAGTGGTACCCCAGGAAGGAGAGTTTCTTTCTCTGCTTCTTCTTTTTGTTTTGTTTTGCTTCTTTAGCCGTACTTGGGTTGGATCTGAGGGGCATTTTACCTCTAAGCTATGCCCCAGCCTTGTATTTTAGTTTTTTTATTTTGAAACATGGTCTCACTGAGTTGCAAAGGGCCTCTCTAAGTAGATGAGGCTGTCTACGAACCTGCATCCCTATTTCTCAGCCTTTCAAGTACTGGGATTACAAGCGTGCGCCACCATCCAGGCTGCAATCAAACTCTTAGCCTCCCAAGTACTAGGATCACAGGTGTGAGCCAGCACGTCTGGCTCTCAAGGCCTTTTTTTTTTTTTTTTTTTTCGTTTTCTGGTGCTATAGATGAAAAACAGGGGCTCTCTAACTCTAAGCTACAACCCCAATCCTAATTTGTTTACTTTATTAATTTATTTTTGTGCTACTGGTGATGGGACCCAGAAGACTCTACCTCTGCGCTACACCCCCAGGTGTCTTTTTTATTTTTTATTTTGAAACAGGGTCTCACTGAATTGAGAGCGGCCTCACTAAGTGAAGTGAAACTGGCCATGAAATGAAATCCTCCTGTTTCAGTCTCCCAAAGGCCGGCCTTTTGGAGACTGAAACAGGAGGACTGCAGGTTCAAAGGCAGCCTCTACAAGTTTGTGAGGCCCTCCTCAAACAAAAGCTGTGGCGGCACATGCCTGCAAGGCCTGCTAGTAGAGGGTGAGACAGAAAAATATCTGGCTCAAGGCCAGCCTGGGCGAGGTAGTCTCAAAATTAAAAAATAAGAACTTCTGGTGACGCCAGGCATTTTGAAACGGGCTTGTAATGCCAGTACATGGGAGGCTGAGACAGAAAGCTCTTAGCCAGATCAAGGGTGGATCCATTCCCAGTTTCCTAAGGAATCTCCACACTGATCTCCATAGTGGCTAAACTGGTTTGCACTCCCACCAACAATGCAAAAGAGTTCCTCTTTCCCCACATCCTCGCCAGAATTTACTGTTATTTGACTTCTGATTGGGGCTGGATGGAATCTCAGCATAGTTTTGATTTGCATCTCCCTGATGGCTAGTGATGTAGAACATCTTCTCATGTATCTATCGGCCATTTGTATCTCTTCTTTTGTGAAGTATCTACTCAGTTCAGCTGTCCATTTCTTGATTGGGTTATTTGTTTTGCTAGTGTAGAGTCTTTTGAGCTCTTCGTATATTCTGGATATTAGCCGTCTATCAAAATGGTGGCTGGTAAAGATCTCCCATTCTGTAGGCTTTCTCTTTAGGTTCTTGGTGGTTTCTTTTGATGAAAAGAAACTTTTTTGAAACAGGGTCTTACTAAGCTGTGGAGGGCCTCACTAAGTAGCTGAGGCTAGCCACAAACCTGGATCCTCCTGTCTCAGCCTCCCACGTATTGGGATTACAAGTTTGTGCCACCATGCCCAGCCTGGACCTCGGCTTTTTTTTTTTTTTTTTATGCCACGTATAAGTTAGGTCATGCAGTATTTGTCTTTCTGTATCTGACATTTCACATAATGCTTTCCAGTCATCCATCTTTTTGCAGATGACGTTATTTCTTTCTCTCGTGGCTGAATACTGCTCCAGTCTGTATACGCCACGTTTTCTTTATCCACTGACATGTTGATGGACACGTAGACTGATTCCATAACTTGGCTACTGTGAATAATGTTGCGGTGAACGTGGAAGTACAGATATCTTTCATGGTTTTAGTTCCTTTGGATATATATCCAGTAGTGGAATCACTGAATCATATTGTAGTTCTATTTTTTAAATTCTTGATGAATCGCCGTACCAATTTCTTGAATGGGTATGCAGCTGCACTCCCACCAACAGTGTGCAGGTGTTTCCTTTTCGCCACATCCTTGCCACATTCACCTTTTGCCTTTTTTATAACAGCCATTCTAAGAGGTAGAAGGTGAGACCTCATTGAGGTTTTTATTTCCCTACTGATAAATGTTGAACATTCTTCATGTCTATTGATCATTTCTATAACTTCTATTGAAAAATGTCTACTTACTTCCTTAGCCCTTTTTAAATCAAGTTATTTGTTTTCTTGCCATGGAGTCTAGTTCTTACATAGTTTGCATATTAACCCCTTATCAGGTGCACTGTTTGCAAATATGTTCTCCAGTTCTATAGGCTGTCTCTTCTCTCTGCTACTTGGTCCATTTGCTGTGAGAAAGTTTTGTTTTAAGCATAATTTTTTAAATCCATTTGTCTATTTTTGCTCTTGTTCCCTGTTCATTTGGGGTCAATAATGCTCCTTTACTATCTTTTCAATGTCTACCAGATTTTGATAATGCCTTTTTAAATTTTTGTTACGGATTTTTAGTGTTTTTCCTTCATCTTTCTTACCAGATGTTAATTCCATTCCTTTACTAGCAAAATTTCTGTACCTTTGTGTCTTAGATATATCTTTTATTATATAAAAGATATATCTTAGATATATCTTTTATAAATAGCAAATAACCTACTTCAAAGATAAGCACTGATAGGAACTGAGGTGTAGCTTAGTGGTCAAGCGTGTGCTTAGCAGATACAAGACACTGAGTCAAGCCCCAACACCAATCAATCAATCAATCAATAAACAAGCGAGCAAGCACAGACATTACACCTCAGCGCAGCACGTCTCGACACACAGCATGTCACTGTCTTAGCGGCCCCTGAGGTGGTGGTTAAACATGCAGGTCCCTGACCACAAAGGTGTAGCTCAGCGTCGAGCACATACTCAGCACGTGGGAGGTCCTGAGCTCACACTCCTGAGCCCTGCTGCAGGCCTGAATCCCAATCCTGGAAGGCCAAGCTTAGGAATTTCACTTCCTGCCAGGCCTGAAGGTTCTGGTTCAGCATGGCCTGCAATCCATGACTTAAATAGCAACACACAACTGCTGATGCCTTCTGGGGCCAGTGATCACAAGTTCTATGCCAGCGATTCCTTTTTATTTATGAAAGGCAGAAAGCTGAGTCCCCACAGAGAAGGGTTTCTCTATAGCCAAATCTAACGCCAGTGGAAGAGAAAAATGTATTTATATGGGCCCAAATTTCAATGCTTTTAAACAAATATCAGAGAACCTCACAATGTGCACTGCTATACCCATCTCGTTTTTACTCAGTGGAAATGGGCCTGACCTGTTCTTGACTTTCTATTTGTGGCAATTTATAATGCCATATTTATTAATCAACTTTTTTCCCTTTATATTCTACCACTACAGCAAGAAAAATTCCACCCTGTCTTAAACCCCCCTGGATCCTTGAGAAGGCAAATTGCGCGGCTTGCTCAGAACCGACGTCCTCTGGAGGCTGCTGTCCAGCAGAGACCACGCTCCTTTCCAGATTGTACCCCTAGAGTGCTGTGCAATTTCCATACCTTTGTAGCCAGTCCTACAGAAATGATGGCACTAAGTGATAACACACTGGCTGGAGCGACCCGTACAAGCCAGGATATCGAAGAGAAGATTAAGAAAGAACAAAGCTTGCTGTCCACCTGCACGCTCCAGTCTTCTTATTCAGCAAAAGATCTGGCCAGCAAGTATGACATAAAGCCATTTCCAAAAATCACAGATACTCAGAAGACAGAAGATTTGTACTGGAGACAGCTGTCATTAAAACATCCCCAGCTCATACCGTACTATAAATCAAACCATTACATCCCCTACGACTACCTGGAATCTGCCTTACATGACCCATATGCTATGTGTGAAAACCTTGCCAGCCTTCACCAGCCTCCTGTTTTACAAAGTACACCAGACGTGGAAGCTTTCACTTTCGAACATTTCTGTAAACCAGAAGAACATCTGGACTTGACCATGGACTGTGAAGACACAAGACCTGTTCTGGGTTGGATTCCTCGAGCTGGAGTGCCAAGGCCGCAGAGCAACCTGCTGGATCTTAAGAACTCTTTTTCAAAAGCTGGTGCACAAAGACGATTGCATAAGTCAGTTCTAGAAGATCATAAAGACCTCAGGGGCACGGTCAGTTCAGGGAGGAGGCACCAGTTCTATGACCATGATCCCCATTATTTCTATAATTAAGGCATTCCTTCTTCCCTTCAAAATCTAGTGGTACCCCAGGAAGGAGAGTTTCTTTTTTCTTTCTCTGCTTCTTCTTTTTGTTTTGTTTTGCTTCTTTAGCCGTACTTGGGTTGGATCTGAGGGGCATTTTACCTCTAAGCTATGCCCCAGCCTTGTATTTTAGTTTTTTTATTTTGAAACATGGTCTCACTGAGTTGCAAAGGGCCTCTCTAAGTAGATGAGGCTGTCTACGAACCTGCATCCCTATTTCTCAGCCTTTCAAGTACTGGGATTACAAGCGTGCGCCACCATCCAGGCTGCAATCAAACTCTTAGCCTCCCAAGTACTAGGATCACAGGTGTGAGCCAGCACGTCTGGCTCTCAAGGCCTTTTTTTTTTTTTTTTTTTTCGTTTTCTGGTGCTATAGATGAAAAACAGGGGCTCTCTAACTCTAAGCTACAACCCCAATCCTAATTTGTTTACTTTATTAATTTATTTTTGTGCTACTGGTGATGGGACCCAGAAGACTCTGCCTCTGCGCTACACCCCCAGGTGTCTTTTTTATTTTTTATTTTGAAACAGGGTCTCACTGAATTGAGAGCGGCCTCACTAAGTGAAGTGAAACTGGCCATGAAATGAAATCCTCCTGTTTCAGTCTCCCAAAGGCTGGCCTTTGGGAGACTGAAACAGGAGGACTGCAGGTTCAAAGGCAGCCTCTACAAGTTTGTGAGGCCCTCCTCAAACAAAAGCTGTGGCGGCACATGCCTGCAAGGCCTGCTAGTAGAGGGTGAGACAGAAAAATATCTGGCTCAAGGCCAGCCTGGGCGAGGTAGTCTCAAAATTAAAAAATAAGAACTTCTGGTGACGCCAGGCATTTTGAAACAGGCTTGTAATGCCAGTACATGGGAGGCTGAGACAGAAAGCTCTTAGCCAGATCAAGGGTGGATCCATTCCCAGTTTCCTAAGGAATCTCCACACTGATCTCCATAGTGGCTAAACTGGTTTGCACTCCCACCAACAATGCAAAAGAGTTCCTCTTTCCCCACATCCTCGCCAGAATTTACTGTTATTTGACTTCTGATTGGGGCTGGATGGAATCTCAGCATAGTTTTGATTTGCATCTCCCTGATGGCTAGTGATGTAGAACATCTTCTCATGTATCTATCGGCCATTTGTATCTCTTCTTTTGTGAAGTATCTACTCAGTTCAGCTGTCCATTTCTTGATTGGGTTATTTGTTTTGCTAGTGTAGAGTCTTTTGAGTTCTTCGTCTATCAAAATGGTGGCTGGTAAAGATCTCCCATTCTGTAGGCTTTCTCTTTAGGTTCTTGGTGGTTTCTTTTGATGAAAAGAAACTTTTTTGAAACAGGGTCTTACTAAGCTGTGGAGGGCCTCACTAAGTAGCTGAGGCTAGCCACAAACCTGGATCCTCCTGTCTCAGCCTCCCACGTATTGGGATTACAAGTATGTGCCACCATGCCCAGCCTGGACCTCGGCTTTTTTTTTTTTTTATGCCACATATAAGTTAGGTCATGCAGTATTTGTCTTTCTGTATCTGACATTTCACATAATGCTTTCCAGTCATCCATCTTTTTGCAGATGACGTTATTTCTTTCTCTCGTGGCTGAATACTGCTCCAGTCTGTATACGCCACGTTTTCTTTATCCACTGACATGTTGATGGACACGTAGACTGATTCCATAACTTGGCTACTGTGAATAATGTTGCGGTGAACGTGGAAGTACAGATATCTTTCATGGTTTTAGTTCCTTTGGATATATATCCAGTAGTGGAATCACTGAATCATATTGTAGTTCTATTTTTTAAATTCTTGATGAATCGCCGTACCAATTTCTTGAATGGGTATGCAGCTGCACTCCCACCAACAGTGTGCAGGTGTTTCCTTTTCGCCACATCCTTGCCACATTCACCTTTTGCCTTTTTTATAACAGCCATTCTAAGAGGTAGAAGGTGAGACCTCATTGAGGTTTTTATTTCCCTACTGATAAATGTTGAACATTCTTCATGTCTATTGATCATTTCTATAACTTCTATTGAAAAATGTCTACTTACTTCCTTAGCCCTTTTTAAATCAAGTTATTTGTTTTCTTGCCATGGAGTCTAGTTCTTACATAGTTTGCATATTAACCCCTTATCAGGTGCACTGTTTGCAAATATGTTCTCCAGTTCTATAGGCTGTCTCTTCTCTCTGCTACTTGGTCCATTTGCTGTGAGAAAGTTTTGTTTTAAGCATAATTTTTTAAATCCATTTGTCTATTTTTGCTCTTGTTCCCTGTTCATTTGGGGTCAATAATGCTCCTTTACTATCTTTTCAATGTCTACCAGATTTTGATAATGCCTTTTTAAATTTTTGTTACGGATTTTTAGTGTTTTTCCTTCATCTTTCTTACCAGATGTTAATTCCATTCCTTTACTAGCAAAATTTCTGTACCTTTGTGTCTTAGATATATCTTTTATTATATAAAAGATATATCTTAGATATATCTTTTATAAATAGCAAATAACCTACTTCAAAGATAAGCACTGATAGGAACTGAGGTGTAGCTTAGTGGTCAAGCGTGTGCTTAGCAGATACAAGACACTGAGTCAAGCCCCAACACCAATCAATCAATCAATCAATAAACAAGCGAGCAAGCACAGACATTACACCTCAGCGCAGCACGTCTCGACACACAGCATGTCACTGTCTTAGCGGCCCCTGAGGTGGTGGTTAAACATGCAGGTCCCTGACCACAAAGGTGTAGCTCAGCGTCAAGCACATACTCAGCACGTGGGAGGTCCTGAGCTCACACTCCTGAGCCCTGCTGCAGGCCTGAATCCCAATCCTGGAAGGCCAAGCTTAGGAATTTCACTTCCTGCCAGGCCTGAAGGTTCTGGTTCAGCATGGCCTGCAATCCATGACTTAAATAGCAACACACAACTGCTGATGCCTTCTGGGGCCAGTGATCACAAGTTCTATGCCAGCGATTCCTTTTTATTTATGAAAGGCAGAAAGCTGAGTCCCCACAGAGAAGGGTTTCTCTATAGCCAAATCTAACGCCAGTGGAAGAGAAAAATGTATTTATATGGGCCCAAATTTCAATGCTTTTAAACAAATATCAGAGAACCTCACAATGTGCACTGCTATACCCATCTCGTTTTTACTCAGTGGAAATGGGCCTGACCTGTTCTTGACTTTCTATTTGTGGCAATTTATAATGCCATATTTATTAATCAACTTTTTTCCCTTTATATTCTACCACTACAGCAAGAAAAATTCCACCCTGTCTTAAACCCCCCTGGATCCTTGAGAAGGCAAATTGCGCGGCTTGCTCAGAACCGACGTCCTCTGGAGGCTGCTGTCCAGCAGAGACCACGCTCCTTTCCAGATTGTACCCCTAGAGTGCTGTGCAATTTCCATACCTTTGTAGCCAGTCCTACAGAAATGATGGCACTAAGTGATAACACACTGGCTGGAGCGACCCGTACAAGCCAGGATATCGAAGAGAAGATTAAGAAAGAACAAAGCTTGCTGTCCACCTGCACGCTCCAGTCTTCTTATTCAGCAAAAGATCTGGCCAGCAAGTATGACATAAAGCCATTTCCAAAAATCACAGATACTCAGAAGACAGAAGATTTGTACTGGAGACAGCTGTCATTAAAACATCCCCAGCTCATACCGTACTATAAATCAAACCATTACATCCCCTACGACTACCTGGAATCTGCCTTACATGACCCATATGCTATGTGTGAAAACCTTGCCAGCCTTCACCAGCCTCCTGTTTTACAAAGTACACCAGACGTGGAAGCTTTCACTTTCGAACATTTCTGTAAACCAGAAGAACATCTGGACTTGACCATGGACTGTGAAGACACAAGACCTGTTCTGGGTTGGATTCCTCGAGCTGGAGTGCCAAGGCCGCAGAGCAACCTGCTGGATCTTAAGAACTCTTTTTCAAAAGCTGGTGCACAAAGACGATTGCATAAGTCAGTTCTAGAAGATCATAAAGACCTCAGGGGCACGGTCAGTTCAGGGAGGAGGCACCAGTTCTATGACCATGATCCCCATTATTTCTATAATTAAGGCATACCTTCTTCCCTTCAAAATCTAGTGGTACCCCAGGAAGGAGAGTTTCTTTCTCTGCTTCTTCTTTTTGTTTTGTTTTGCTTCTTTAGCCGTACTTGGGTTGGATCTGAGGGGCATTTTACCTCTAAGCTATGCCCCAGCCTTGTATTTTAGTTTTTTTATTTTGAAACATGGTCTCACTGAGTTGCAAAGGGCCTCTCTAAGTAGATGAGGCTGTCTACGAACCTGCATCCCTATTTCTCAGCCTTTCAAGTACTGGGATTACAAGCGTGCGCCACCATCCAGGCTGCAATCAAACTCTTAGCCTCCCAAGTACTAGGATCACAGGTGTGAGCCAGCACGTCT
This sequence comes from Muscardinus avellanarius, assembly GCF_963383645.1. Classification (NCBI taxonomy): domain Eukaryota; kingdom Metazoa; phylum Chordata; class Mammalia; order Rodentia; family Gliridae; genus Muscardinus; species Muscardinus avellanarius. The sequence continues at coordinate 9,867,965 of NC_137795.1, forward strand.
GGCTCTCAAGGCCTTTTTTTTTTTTTTTTTTTTCGTTTTCTGGTGCTATAGATGAAAAACAGGGGCTCTCTAACTCTAAGCTACAACCCCAATCCTAATTTGTTTACTTTATTAATTTATTTTTGTGCTACTGGTGATGGGACCCAGAAGACTCTACCTCTGCGCTACACCCCCAGGTGTCTTTTTTATTTTTTATTTTGAAACAGGGTCTCACTGAATTGAGAGCGGCCTCACTAAGTGAAGTGAAACTGGCCATGAAATGAAATCCTCCTGTTTCAGTCTCCCAAAGGCCGGCCTTTTGGAGACTGAAACAGGAGGACTGCAGGTTCAAAGGCAGCCTCTACAAGTTTGTGAGGCCCTCCTCAAACAAAAGCTGTGGCGGCACATGCCTGCAAGGCCTGCTAGTAGAGGGTGAGACAGAAAAATATCTGGCTCAAGGCCAGCCTGGGCGAGGTAGTCTCAAAATTAAAAAATAAGAACTTCTGGTGACGCCAGGCATTTTGAAACGGGCTTGTAATGCCAGTACATGGGAGGCTGAGACAGAAAGCTCTTAGCCAGATCAAGGGTGGATCCATTCCCAGTTTCCTAAGGAATCTCCACACTGATCTCCATAGTGGCTAAACTGGTTTGCACTCCCACCAACAATGCAAAAGAGTTCCTCTTTCCCCACATCCTCGCCAGAATTTACTGTTATTTGACTTCTGATTGGGGCTGGATGGAATCTCAGCATAGTTTTGATTTGCATCTCCCTGATGGCTAGTGATGTAGAACATCTTCTCATGTATCTATCGGCCATTTGTATCTCTTCTTTTGTGAAGTATCTACTCAGTTCAGCTGTCCATTTCTTGATTGGGTTATTTGTTTTGCTAGTGTAGAGTCTTTTGAGCTCTTCGTATATTCTGGATATTAGCCGTCTATCAAAATGGTGGCTGGTAAAGATCTCCCATTCTGTAGGCTTTCTCTTTAGGTTCTTGGTGGTTTCTTTTGATGAAAAGAAACTTTTTTGAAACAGGGTCTTACTAAGCTGTGGAGGGCCTCACTAAGTAGCTGAGGCTAGCCACAAACCTGGATCCTCCTGTCTCAGCCTCCCACGTATTGGGATTACAAGTTTGTGCCACCATGCCCAGCCTGGACCTCGGCTTTTTTTTTTTTTTTTATGCCACGTATAAGTTAGGTCATGCAGTATTTGTCTTTCTGTATCTGACATTTCACATAATGCTTTCCAGTCATCCATCTTTTTGCAGATGACGTTATTTCTTTCTCTCGTGGCTGAATACTGCTCCAGTCTGTATACGCCACGTTTTCTTTATCCACTGACATGTTGATGGACACGTAGACTGATTCCATAACTTGGCTACTGTGAATAATGTTGCGGTGAACGTGGAAGTACAGATATCTTTCATGGTTTTAGTTCCTTTGGATATATATCCAGTAGTGGAATCACTGAATCATATTGTAGTTCTATTTTTTAAATTCTTGATGAATCGCCGTACCAATTTCTTGAATGGGTATGCAGCTGCACTCCCACCAACAGTGTGCAGGTGTTTCCTTTTCGCCACATCCTTGCCACATTCACCTTTTGCCTTTTTTATAACAGCCATTCTAAGAGGTAGAAGGTGAGACCTCATTGAGGTTTTTATTTCCCTACTGATAAATGTTGAACATTCTTCATGTCTATTGATCATTTCTATAACTTCTATTGAAAAATGTCTACTTACTTCCTTAGCCCTTTTTAAATCAAGTTATTTGTTTTCTTGCCATGGAGTCTAGTTCTTACATAGTTTGCATATTAACCCCTTATCAGGTGCACTGTTTGCAAATATGTTCTCCAGTTCTATAGGCTGTCTCTTCTCTCTGCTACTTGGTCCATTTGCTGTGAGAAAGTTTTGTTTTAAGCATAATTTTTTAAATCCATTTGTCTATTTTTGCTCTTGTTCCCTGTTCATTTGGGGTCAATAATGCTCCTTTACTATCTTTTCAATGTCTACCAGATTTTGATAATGCCTTTTTAAATTTTTGTTACGGATTTTTAGTGTTTTTCCTTCATCTTTCTTACCAGATGTTAATTCCATTCCTTTACTAGCAAAATTTCTGTACCTTTGTGTCTTAGATATATCTTTTATTATATAAAAGATATATCTTAGATATATCTTTTATAAATAGCAAATAACCTACTTCAAAGATAAGCACTGATAGGAACTGAGGTGTAGCTTAGTGGTCAAGCGTGTGCTTAGCAGATACAAGACACTGAGTCAAGCCCCAACACCAATCAATCAATCAATCAATAAACAAGCGAGCAAGCACAGACATTACACCTCAGCGCAGCACGTCTCGACACACAGCATGTCACTGTCTTAGCGGCCCCTGAGGTGGTGGTTAAACATGCAGGTCCCTGACCACAAAGGTGTAGCTCAGCGTCAAGCACATACTCAGCACGTGGGAGGTCCTGAGCTCACACTCCTGAGCCCTGCTGCAGGCCTGAATCCCAATCCTGGAAGGCCAAGCTTAGGAATTTCACTTCCTGCCAGGCCTGAAGGTTCTGGTTCAGCATGGCCTGCAATCCATGACTTAAATAGCAACACACAACTGCTGATGCCTTCTGGGGCCAGTGATCACAAGTTCTATGCCAGCGATTCCTTTTTATTTATGAAAGGCAGAAAGCTGAGTCCCCACAGAGAAGGGTTTCTCTATAGCCAAATCTAACGCCAGTGGAAGAGAAAAATGTATTTATATGGGCCCAAATTTCAATGCTTTTAAACAAATATCAGAGAACCTCACAATGTGCACTGCTATACCCATCTCGTTTTTACTCAGTGGAAATGGGCCTGACCTGTTCTTGACTTTCTATTTGTGGCAATTTATAATGCCATATTTATTAATCAACTTTTTTCCCTTTATATTCTACCACTACAGCAAGAAAAATTCCACCCTGTCTTAAACCCCCCTGGATCCTTGAGAAGGCAAATTGCGCGGCTTGCTCAGAACCGACGTCCTCTGGAGGCTGCTGTCCAGCAGAGACCACGCTCCTTTCCAGATTGTACCCCTAGAGTGCTGTGCAATTTCCATACCTTTGTAGCCAGTCCTACAGAAATGATGGCACTAAGTGATAACACACTGGCTGGAGCGACCCGTACAAGCCAGGATATCGAAGAGAAGATTAAGAAAGAACAAAGCTTGCTGTCCACCTGCACGCTCCAGTCTTCTTATTCAGCAAAAGATCTGGCCAGCAAGTATGACATAAAGCCATTTCCAAAAATCACAGATACTCAGAAGACAGAAGATTTGTACTGGAGACAGCTGTCATTAAAACATCCCCAGCTCATACCGTACTATAAATCAAACCATTACATCCCCTACGACTACCTGGAATCTGCCTTACATGACCCATATGCTATGTGTGAAAACCTTGCCAGCCTTCACCAGCCTCCTGTTTTACAAAGTACACCAGACGTGGAAGCTTTCACTTTCGAACATTTCTGTAAACCAGAAGAACATCTGGACTTGACCATGGACTGTGAAGACACAAGACCTGTTCTGGGTTGGATTCCTCGAGCTGGAGTGCCAAGGCCGCAGAGCAACCTGCTGGATCTTAAGAACTCTTTTTCAAAAGCTGGTGCACAAAGACGATTGCATAAGTCAGTTCTAGAAGATCATAAAGACCTCAGGGGCACGGTCAGTTCAGGGAGGAGGCACCAGTTCTATGACCATGATCCCCATTATTTCTATAATTAAGGCATACCTTCTTCCCTTCAAAATCTAGTGGTACCCCAGGAAGGAGAGTTTCTTTCTCTGCTTCTTCTTTTTGTTTTGTTTTGCTTCTTTAGCCGTACTTGGGTTGGATCTGAGGGGCATTTTACCTCTAAGCTATGCCCCAGCCTTGTATTTTAGTTTTTTTATTTTGAAACATGGTCTCACTGAGTTGCAAAGGGCCTCTCTAAGTAGATGAGGCTGTCTACGAACCTGCATCCCTATTTCTCAGCCTTTCAAGTACTGGGATTACAAGCGTGCGCCACCATCCAGGCTGCAATCAAACTCTTAGCCTCCCAAGTACTAGGATCACAGGTGTGAGCCAGCACGTCTGGCTCTCAAGGCCTTTTTTTTTTTTTTTTTTTTCGTTTTCTGGTGCTATAGATGAAAAACAGGGGCTCTCTAACTCTAAGCTACAACCCCAATCCTAATTTGTTTACTTTATTAATTTATTTTTGTGCTACTGGTGATGGGACCCAGAAGACTCTACCTCTGCGCTACACCCCCAGGTGTCTTTTTTATTTTTTATTTTGAAACAGGGTCTCACTGAATTGAGAGCGGCCTCACTAAGTGAAGTGAAACTGGCCATGAAATGAAATCCTCCTGTTTCAGTCTCCCAAAGGCCGGCCTTTTGGAGACTGAAACAGGAGGACTGCAGGTTCAAAGGCAGCCTCTACAAGTTTGTGAGGCCCTCCTCAAACAAAAGCTGTGGCGGCACATGCCTGCAAGGCCTGCTAGTAGAGGGTGAGACAGAAAAATATCTGGCTCAAGGCCAGCCTGGGCGAGGTAGTCTCAAAATTAAAAAATAAGAACTTCTGGTGACGCCAGGCATTTTGAAACGGGCTTGTAATGCCAGTACATGGGAGGCTGAGACAGAAAGCTCTTAGCCAGATCAAGGGTGGATCCATTCCCAGTTTCCTAAGGAATCTCCACACTGATCTCCATAGTGGCTAAACTGGTTTGCACTCCCACCAACAATGCAAAAGAGTTCCTCTTTCCCCACATCCTCGCCAGAATTTACTGTTATTTGACTTCTGATTGGGGCTGGATGGAATCTCAGCATAGTTTTGATTTGCATCTCCCTGATGGCTAGTGATGTAGAACATCTTCTCATGTATCTATCGGCCATTTGTATCTCTTCTTTTGTGAAGTATCTACTCAGTTCAGCTGTCCATTTCTTGATTGGGTTATTTGTTTTGCTAGTGTAGAGTCTTTTGAGCTCTTCGTATATTCTGGATATTAGCCGTCTATCAAAATGGTGGCTGGTAAAGATCTCCCATTCTGTAGGCTTTCTCTTTAGGTTCTTGGTGGTTTCTTTTGATGAAAAGAAACTTTTTTGAAACAGGGTCTTACTAAGCTGTGGAGGGCCTCACTAAGTAGCTGAGGCTAGCCACAAACCTGGATCCTCCTGTCTCAGCCTCCCACGTATTGGGATTACAAGTTTGTGCCACCATGCCCAGCCTGGACCTCGGCTTTTTTTTTTTTTTTTATGCCACGTATAAGTTAGGTCATGCAGTATTTGTCTTTCTGTATCTGACATTTCACATAATGCTTTCCAGTCATCCATCTTTTTGCAGATGACGTTATTTCTTTCTCTCGTGGCTGAATACTGCTCCAGTCTGTATACGCCACGTTTTCTTTATCCACTGACATGTTGATGGACACGTAGACTGATTCCATAACTTGGCTACTGTGAATAATGTTGCGGTGAACGTGGAAGTACAGATATCTTTCATGGTTTTAGTTCCTTTGGATATATATCCAGTAGTGGAATCACTGAATCATATTGTAGTTCTATTTTTTAAATTCTTGATGAATCGCCGTACCAATTTCTTGAATGGGTATGCAGCTGCACTCCCACCAACAGTGTGCAGGTGTTTCCTTTTCGCCACATCCTTGCCACATTCACCTTTTGCCTTTTTTATAACAGCCATTCTAAGAGGTAGAAGGTGAGACCTCATTGAGGTTTTTATTTCCCTACTGATAAATGTTGAACATTCTTCATGTCTATTGATCATTTCTATAACTTCTATTGAAAAATGTCTACTTACTTCCTTAGCCCTTTTTAAATCAAGTTATTTGTTTTCTTGCCATGGAGTCTAGTTCTTACATAGTTTGCATATTAACCCCTTATCAGGTGCACTGTTTGCAAATATGTTCTCCAGTTCTATAGGCTGTCTCTTCTCTCTGCTACTTGGTCCATTTGCTGTGAGAAAGTTTTGTTTTAAGCATAATTTTTTAAATCCATTTGTCTATTTTTGCTCTTGTTCCCTGTTCATTTGGGGTCAATAATGCTCCTTTACTATCTTTTCAATGTCTACCAGATTTTGATAATGCCTTTTTAAATTTTTGTTACGGATTTTTAGTGTTTTTCCTTCATCTTTCTTACCAGATGTTAATTCCATTCCTTTACTAGCAAAATTTCTGTACCTTTGTGTCTTAGATATATCTTTTATTATATAAAAGATATATCTTAGATATATCTTTTATAAATAGCAAATAACCTACTTCAAAGATAAGCACTGATAGGAACTGAGGTGTAGCTTAGTGGTCAAGCGTGTGCTTAGCAGATACAAGACACTGAGTCAAGCCCCAACACCAATCAATCAATCAATCAATAAACAAGCGAGCAAGCACAGACATTACACCTCAGCGCAGCACGTCTCGACACACAGCATGTCACTGTCTTAGCGGCCCCTGAGGTGGTGGTTAAACATGCAGGTCCCTGACCACAAAGGTGTAGCTCAGCGTCAAGCACATACTCAGCACGTGGGAGGTCCTGAGCTCACACTCCTGAGCCCTGCTGCAGGCCTGAATCCCAATCCTGGAAGGCCAAGCTTAGGAATTTCACTTCCTGCCAGGCCTGAAGGTTCTGGTTCAGCATGGCCTGCAATCCATGACTTAAATAGCAACACACAACTGCTGATGCCTTCTGGGGCCAGTGATCACAAGTTCTATGCCAGCGATTCCTTTTTATTTATGAAAGGCAGAAAGCTGAGTCCCCACAGAGAAGGGTTTCTCTATAGCCAAATCTAACGCCAGTGGAAGAGAAAAATGTATTTATATGGGCCCAAATTTCAATGCTTTTAAACAAATATCAGAGAACCTCACAATGTGCACTGCTATACCCATCTCGTTTTTACTCAGTGGAAATGGGCCTGACCTGTTCTTGACTTTCTATTTGTGGCAATTTATAATGCCATATTTATTAATCAACTTTTTTCCCTTTATATTCTACCACTACAGCAAGAAAAATTCCACCCTGTCTTAAACCCCCCTGGATCCTTGAGAAGGCAAATTGCGCGGCTTGCTCAGAACCGACGTCCTCTGGAGGCTGCTGTCCAGCAGAGACCACGCTCCTTTCCAGATTGTACCCCTAGAGTGCTGTGCAATTTCCATACCTTTGTAGCCAGTCCTACAGAAATGATGGCACTAAGTGATAACACACTGGCTGGAGCGACCCGTACAAGCCAGGATATCGAAGAGAAGATTAAGAAAGAACAAAGCTTGCTGTCCACCTGCACGCTCCAGTCTTCTTATTCAGCAAAAGATCTGGCCAGCAAGTATGACATAAAGCCATTTCCAAAAATCACAGATACTCAGAAGACAGAAGATTTGTACTGGAGACAGCTGTCATTAAAACATCCCCAGCTCATACCGTACTATAAATCAAACCATTACATCCCCTACGACTACCTGGAATCTGCCTTACATGACCCATATGCTATGTGTGAAAACCTTGCCAGCCTTCACCAGCCTCCTGTTTTACAAAGTACACCAGACGTGGAAGCTTTCACTTTCGAACATTTCTGTAAACCAGAAGAACATCTGGACTTGACCATGGACTGTGAAGACACAAGACCTGTTCTGGGTTGGATTCCTCGAGCTGGAGTGCCAAGGCCGCAGAGCAACCTGCTGGATCTTAAGAACTCTTTTTCAAAAGCTGGTGCACAAAGACGATTGCATAAGTCAGTTCTAGAAGATCATAAAGACCTCAGGGGCACGGTCAGTTCAGGGAGGAGGCACCAGTTCTATGACCATGATCCCCATTATTTCTATAATTAAGGCATACCTTCTTCCCTTCAAAATCTAGTGGTACCCCAGGAAGGAGAGTTTCTTTCTCTGCTTCTTCTTTTTGTTTTGTTTTGCTTCTTTAGCCGTACTTGGGTTGGATCTGAGGGGCATTTTACCTCTAAGCTATGCCCCAGCCTTGTATTTTAGTTTTTTTATTTTGAAACATGGTCTCACTGAGTTGCAAAGGGCCTCTCTAAGTAGATGAGGCTGTCTACGAACCTGCATCCCTATTTCTCAGCCTTTCAAGTACTGGGATTACAAGCGTGCGCCACCATCCAGGCTGCAATCAAACTCTTAGCCTCCCAAGTACTAGGATCACAGGTGTGAGCCAGCACGTCTGGCTCTCAAGGCCTTTTTTTTTTTTTTTTTTTTCGTTTTCTGGTGCTATAGATGAAAAACAGGGGCTCTCTAACTCTAAGCTACAACCCCAATCCTAATTTGTTTACTTTATTAATTTATTTTTGTGCTACTGGTGATGGGACCCAGAAGACTCTACCTCTGCGCTACACCCCCAGGTGTCTTTTTTATTTTTTATTTTGAAACAGGGTCTCACTGAATTGAGAGCGGCCTCACTAAGTGAAGTGAAACTGGCCATGAAATGAAATCCTCCTGTTTCAGTCTCCCAAAGGCCGGCCTTTTGGAGACTGAAACAGGAGGACTGCAGGTTCAAAGGCAGCCTCTACAAGTTTGTGAGGCCCTCCTCAAACAAAAGCTGTGGCGGCACATGCCTGCAAGGCCTGCTAGTAGAGGGTGAGACAGAAAAATATCTGGCTCAAGGCCAGCCTGGGCGAGGTAGTCTCAAAATTAAAAAATAAGAACTTCTGGTGACGCCAGGCATTTTGAAACGGGCTTGTAATGCCAGTACATGGGAGGCTGAGACAGAAAGCTCTTAGCCAGATCAAGGGTGGATCCATTCCCAGTTTCCTAAGGAATCTCCACACTGATCTCCATAGTGGCTAAACTGGTTTGCACTCCCACCAACAATGCAAAAGAGTTCCTCTTTCCCCACATCCTCGCCAGAATTTACTGTTATTTGACTTCTGATTGGGGCTGGATGGAATCTCAGCATAGTTTTGATTTGCATCTCCCTGATGGCTAGTGATGTAGAACATCTTCTCATGTATCTATCGGCCATTTGTATCTCTTCTTTTGTGAAGTATCTACTCAGTTCAGCTGTCCATTTCTTGATTGGGTTATTTGTTTTGCTAGTGTAGAGTCTTTTGAGCTCTTCGTATATTCTGGATATTAGCCGTCTATCAAAATGGTGGCTGGTAAAGATCTCCCATTCTGTAGGCTTTCTCTTTAGGTTCTTGGTGGTTTCTTTTGATGAAAAGAAACTTTTTTGAAACAGGGTCTTACTAAGCTGTGGAGGGCCTCACTAAGTAGCTGAGGCTAGCCACAAACCTGGATCCTCCTGTCTCAGCCTCCCACGTATTGGGATTACAAGTTTGTGCCACCATGCCCAGCCTGGACCTCGGCTTTTTTTTTTTTTTTTATGCCACGTATAAGTTAGGTCATGCAGTATTTGTCTTTCTGTATCTGACATTTCACATAATGCTTTCCAGTCATCCATCTTTTTGCAGATGACGTTATTTCTTTCTCTCGTGGCTGAATACTGCTCCAGTCTGTATACGCCACGTTTTCTTTATCCACTGACATGTTGATGGACACGTAGACTGATTCCATAACTTGGCTACTGTGAATAATGTTGCGGTGAACGTGGAAGTACAGATATCTTTCATGGTTTTAGTTCCTTTGGATATATATCCAGTAGTGGAATCACTGAATCATATTGTAGTTCTATTTTTTAAATTCTTGATGAATCGCCGTACCAATTTCTTGAATGGGTATGCAGCTGCACTCCCACCAACAGTGTGCAGGTGTTTCCTTTTCGCCACATCCTTGCCACATTCACCTTTTGCCTTTTTTATAACAGCCATTCTAAGAGGTAGAAGGTGAGACCTCATTGAGGTTTTTATTTCCCTACTGATAAATGTTGAACATTCTTCATGTCTATTGATCATTTCTATAACTTCTATTGAAAAATGTCTACTTACTTCCTTAGCCCTTTTTAAATCAAGTTATTTGTTTTCTTGCCATGGAGTCTAGTTCTTACATAGTTTGCATATTAACCCCTTATCAGGTGCACTGTTTGCAAATATGTTCTCCAGTTCTATAGGCTGTCTCTTCTCTCTGCTACTTGGTCCATTTGCTGTGAGAAAGTTTTGTTTTAAGCATAATTTTTTAAATCCATTTGTCTATTTTTGCTCTTGTTCCCTGTTCATTTGGGGTCAATAATGCTCCTTTACTATCTTTTCAATGTCTACCAGATTTTGATAATGCCTTTTTAAATTTTTGTTACGGATTTTTAGTGTTTTTCCTTCATCTTTCTTACCAGATGTTAATTCCATTCCTTTACTAGCAAAATTTCTGTACCTTTGTGTCTTAGATATATCTTTTATTATATAAAAGATATATCTTAGATATATCTTTTATAAATAGCAAATAACCTACTTCAAAGATAAGCACTGATAGGAACTGAGGTGTAGCTTAGTGGTCAAGCGTGTGCTTAGCAGATACAAGACACTGAGTCAAGCCCCAACACCAATCAATCAATCAATCAATAAACAAGCGAGCAAGCACAGACATTACACCTCAGCGCAGCACGTCTCGACACACAGCATGTCACTGTCTTAGCGGCCCCTGAGGTGGTGGTTAAACATGCAGGTCCCTGACCACAAAGGTGTAGCTCAGCGTCGAGCACATACTCAGCACGTGGGAGGTCCTGAGCTCACACTCCTGAGCCCTGCTGCAGGCCTGAATCCCAATCCTGGAAGGCCAAGCTTAGGAATTTCACTTCCTGCCAGGCCTGAAGGTTCTGGTTCAGCATGGCCTGCAATCCATGACTTAAATAGCAACACACAACTGCTGATGCCTTCTGGGGCCAGTGATCACAAGTTCTATGCCAGCGATTCCTTTTTATTTATGAAAGGCAGAAAGCTGAGTCCCCACAGAGAAGGGTTTCTCTATAGCCAAATCTAACGCCAGTGGAAGAGAAAAATGTATTTATATGGGCCCAAATTTCAATGCTTTTAAACAAATATCAGAGAACCTCACAATGTGCACTGCTATACCCATCTCGTTTTTACTCAGTGGAAATGGGCCTGACCTGTTCTTGACTTTCTATTTGTGGCAATTTATAATGCCATATTTATTAATCAACTTTTTTCCCTTTATATTCTACCACTACAGCAAGAAAAATTCCACCCTGTCTTAAACCCCCCTGGATCCTTGAGAAGGCAAATTGCGCGGCTTGCTCAGAACCGACGTCCTCTGGAGGCTGCTGTCCAGCAGAGACCACGCTCCTTTCCAGATTGTACCCCTAGAGTGCTGTGCAATTTCCATACCTTTGTAGCCAGTCCTACAGAAATGATGGCACTAAGTGATAACACACTGGCTGGAGCGACCCGTACAAGCCAGGATATCGAAGAGAAGATTAAGAAAGAACAAAGCTTGCTGTCCACCTGCACGCTCCAGTCTTCTTATTCAGCAAAAGATCTGGCCAGCAAGTATGACATAAAGCCATTTCCAAAAATCACAGATACTCAGAAGACAGAAGATTTGTACTGGAGACAGCTGTCATTAAAACATCCCCAGCTCATACCGTACTATAAATCAAACCATTACATCCCCTACGACTACCTGGAATCTGCCTTACATGACCCATATGCTATGTGTGAAAACCTTGCCAGCCTTCACCAGCCTCCTGTTTTACAAAGTACACCAGACGTGGAAGCTTTCACTTTCGAACATTTCTGTAAACCAGAAGAACATCTGGACTTGACCATGGACTGTGAAGACACAAGACCTGTTCTGGGTTGGATTCCTCGAGCTGGAGTGCCAAGGCCGCAGAGCAACCTGCTGGATCTTAAGAACTCTTTTTCAAAAGCTGGTGCACAAAGACGATTGCATAAGTCAGTTCTAGAAGATCATAAAGACCTCAGGGGCACGGTCAGTTCAGGGAGGAGGCACCAGTTCTATGACCATGATCCCCATTATTTCTATAATTAAGGCATACCTTCTTCCCTTCAAAATCTAGTGGTACCCCAGGAAGGAGAGTTTCTTTCTCTGCTTCTTCTTTTTGTTTTGTTTTGCTTCTTTAGCCGTACTTGGGTTGGATCTGAGGGGCATTTTACCTCTAAGCTATGCCCCAGCCTTGTATTTTAGTTTTTTTATTTTGAAACATGGTCTCACTGAGTTGCAAAGGGCCTCTCTAAGTAGATGAGGCTGTCTACGAACCTGCATCCCTATTTCTCAGCCTTTCAAGTACTGGGATTACAAGCGTGCGCCACCATCCAGGCTGCAATCAAACTCTTAGCCTCCCAAGTACTAGGATCACAGGTGTGAGCCAGCACGTCTGGCTCTCAAGGCCTTTTTTTTTTTTTTTTTTTTCGTTTTCTGGTGCTATAGATGAAAAACAGGGGCTCTCTAACTCTAAGCTACAACCCCAATCCTAATTTGTTTACTTTATTAATTTATTTTTGTGCTACTGGTGATGGGACCCAGAAGACTCTACCTCTGCGCTACACCCCCAGGTGTCTTTTTTATTTTTTATTTTGAAACAGGGTCTCACTGAATTGAGAGCGGCCTCACTAAGTGAAGTGAAACTGGCCATGAAATGAAATCCTCCTGTTTCAGTCTCCCAAAGGCCGGCCTTTTGGAGACTGAAACAGGAGGACTGCAGGTTCAAAGGCAGCCTCTACAAGTTTGTGAGGCCCTCCTCAAACAAAAGCTGTGGCGGCACATGCCTGCAAGGCCTGCTAGTAGAGGGTGAGACAGAAAAATATCTGGCTCAAGGCCAGCCTGGGCGAGGTAGTCTCAAAATTAAAAAATAAGAACTTCTGGTGACGCCAGGCATTTTGAAACGGGCTTGTAATGCCAGTACATGGGAGGCTGAGACAGAAAGCTCTTAGCCAGATCAAGGGTGGATCCATTCCCAGTTTCCTAAGGAATCTCCACACTGATCTCCATAGTGGCTAAACTGGTTTGCACTCCCACCAACAATGCAAAAGAGTTCCTCTTTCCCCACATCCTCGCCAGAATTTACTGTTATTTGACTTCTGATTGGGGCTGGATGGAATCTCAGCATAGTTTTGATTTGCATCTCCCTGATGGCTAGTGATGTAGAACATCTTCTCATGTATCTATCGGCCATTTGTATCTCTTCTTTTGTGAAGTATCTACTCAGTTCAGCTGTCCATTTCTTGATTGGGTTATTTGTTTTGCTAGTGTAGAGTCTTTTGAGCTCTTCGTATATTCTGGATATTAGCCGTCTATCAAAATGGTGGCTGGTAAAGATCTCCCATTCTGTAGGCTTTCTCTTTAGGTTCTTGGTGGTTTCTTTTGATGAAAAGAAACTTTTTTGAAACAGGGTCTTACTAAGCTGTGGAGGGCCTCACTAAGTAGCTGAGGCTAGCCACAAACCTGGATCCTCCTGTCTCAGCCTCCCACGTATTGGGATTACAAGTTTGTGCCACCATGCCCAGCCTGGACCTCGGCTTTTTTTTTTTTTTTTTATGCCACGTATAAGTTAGGTCATGCAGTATTTGTCTTTCTGTATCTGACATTTCACATAATGCTTTCCAGTCATCCATCTTTTTGCAGATGACGTTATTTCTTTCTCTCGTGGCTGAATACTGCTCCAGTCTGTATACGCCACGTTTTCTTTATCCACTGACATGTTGATGGACACGTAGACTGATTCCATAACTTGGCTACTGTGAATAATGTTGCGGTGAACGTGGAAGTACAGATATCTTTCATGGTTTTAGTTCCTTTGGATATATATCCAGTAGTGGAATCACTGAATCATATTGTAGTTCTATTTTTTAAATTCTTGATGAATCGCCGTACCAATTTCTTGAATGGGTATGCAGCTGCACTCCCACCAACAGTGTGCAGGTGTTTCCTTTTCGCCACATCCTTGCCACATTCACCTTTTGCCTTTTTTATAACAGCCATTCTAAGAGGTAGAAGGTGAGACCTCATTGAGGTTTTTATTTCCCTACTGATAAATGTTGAACATTCTTCATGTCTATTGATCATTTCTATAACTTCTATTGAAAAATGTCTACTTACTTCCTTAGCCCTTTTTAAATCAAGTTATTTGTTTTCTTGCCATGGAGTCTAGTTCTTACATAGTTTGCATATTAACCCCTTATCAGGTGCACTGTTTGCAAATATGTTCTCCAGTTCTATAGGCTGTCTCTTCTCTCTGCTACTTGGTCCATTTGCTGTGAGAAAGTTTTGTTTTAAGCATAATTTTTTAAATCCATTTGTCTATTTTTGCTCTTGTTCCCTGTTCATTTGGGGTCAATAATGCTCCTTTACTATCTTTTCAATGTCTACCAGATTTTGATAATGCCTTTTTAAATTTTTGTTACGGATTTTTAGTGTTTTTCCTTCATCTTTCTTACCAGATGTTAATTCCATTCCTTTACTAGCAAAATTTCTGTACCTTTGTGTCTTAGATATATCTTTTATTATATAAAAGATATATCTTAGATATATCTTTTATAAATAGCAAATAACCTACTTCAAAGATAAGCACTGATAGGAACTGAGGTGTAGCTTAGTGGTCAAGCGTGTGCTTAGCAGATACAAGACACTGAGTCAAGCCCCAACACCAATCAATCAATCAATCAATAAACAAGCGAGCAAGCACAGACATTACACCTCAGCGCAGCACGTCTCGACACACAGCATGTCACTGTCTTAGCGGCCCCTGAGGTGGTGGTTAAACATGCAGGTCCCTGACCACAAAGGTGTAGCTCAGCGTCGAGCACATACTCAGCACGTGGGAGGTCCTGAGCTCACACTCCTGAGCCCTGCTGCAGGCCTGAATCCCAATCCTGGAAGGCCAAGCTTAGGAATTTCACTTCCTGCCAGGCCTGAAGGTTCTGGTTCAGCATGGCCTGCAATCCATGACTTAAATAGCAACACACAACTGCTGATGCCTTCTGGGGCCAGTGATCACAAGTTCTATGCCAGCGATTCCTTTTTATTTATGAAAGGCAGAAAGCTGAGTCCCCACAGAGAAGGGTTTCTCTATAGCCAAATCTAATGCCAGTGGAAGAGAAAAATGTATTTATATGGGCCCAAATTTCAATGCTTTTAAACAAATATCAGAGAACCTCACAATGTGCACTGCTATACCCATCTCGTTTTTACTCAGTGGAAATGGGCCTGACCTGTTCTTGACTTTCTATTTGTGGCAATTTATAATGCCATATTTATTAATCAACTTTTTTCCCTTTATATTCTACCACTACAGCAAGAAAAATTCCACCCTGTCTTAAACTCCCCTGGATCCTTGAGAAGGCAAATTGCGCGGCTTGCTCAGAACCGACGTCCTCTAGAGGCTGCTGTCCAGCAGAGACCACGCTCCTTTCCAGATTGTACCCCTAGAGTGCTGTGCAATTTCCATACCTTTGTAGCCAGTCCTACAGAAATGATGGCACTAAGTGATAACACACTGGCTGGAGCGACCCGTACAAGCCAGGATATCGAAGAGAAGATTAAGAAAGAACAAAGCTTGCTGTCCACCTGCACGCTCCAGTCTTCTTATTCAGCAAAAGATCTGGCCAGCAAGTATGACATAAAGCCATTTCCAAAAATCACAGATACTCAGAAGACAGAAGATTTGTACTGGAGACAGCTGTCATTAAAACATCCCCAGCTCATACCGTACTATAAATCAAACCATTACATCCCCTACGACTACCTGGAATCTGCCTTACATGACCCATATGCTATGTGTGAAAACCTTGCCAGCCTTCACCAGCCTCCTGTTTTACAAAGTACACCAGACGTGGAAGCTTTCACTTTCGAACATTTCTGTAAACCAGAAGAACATCTGGACTTGACCATGGACTGTGAAGACACAAGACCTGTTCTGGGTTGGATTCCTCGAGCTGGAGTGCCAAGGCCGCAGAGCAACCTGCTGGATCTTAAGAACTCTTTTTCAAAAGCTGTTGCACAAAGACGATTGCATAAGTCAGTTCTAGAAGA
This sequence comes from Muscardinus avellanarius, assembly GCF_963383645.1. Classification (NCBI taxonomy): domain Eukaryota; kingdom Metazoa; phylum Chordata; class Mammalia; order Rodentia; family Gliridae; genus Muscardinus; species Muscardinus avellanarius. The sequence goes on from NC_137795.1 coordinate 9,883,856, forward strand.
TCATAAAGACCTCAGGGGCACGGTCAGTTCAGGGAGGAGGCACCAGTTCTATGACCATGATCCCCATTAATTTCTATAATTAAGGCATTCCTTCTTCCCTTCAAAATCTAGTGGTACCCCAGGAAGGAGAGTTTCTTTTTTCTTTCTCTGCTTCTTCTTTTTGTTTTGTTTTGCTTCTTTAGCCGTACTTGGGTTGGATCTGAGGGGCATTTTACCTCTAAGCTATACCCCAGCCTTGTATTTTAGTTTTTTTTATTTTGAAACATGGTCTCACTGAGTTGCAAAGGGCCTCTCTAAGTAGATGAGGCTGTCTACGAACCTGCATCCCTATTTCTCAGCCTTTCAAGTACTGGGATTACAAGCGTGCGCCACCATCCAGGCTGCAATCAAACTCTTAGCCTCCCAAGTACTAGGATCACAGGTGTGAGCCAGCACGTCTGGCTCTCAAGGCCTTTTTTTTTTTTTTTCGTTTTCTGGTGCTATAGATGAAAAACAGGGGCTCTCTAACTCTAAGCTACAACCCCAATCCTAATTTGTTTACTTTATTAATTTATTTTTGTGCTACTGGTGATGGGACCCAGAAGACTCTACCTCTGCGCTACACCCCCAGGTGTCTTTTTTATTTTTTATTTTGAAACAGGGTCTCACTGAATTGAGAGCGGCCTCACTAAGTGAAGTGAAACTGGCCATGAAATGAAATCCTCCTGTTTCAGTCTCCCAAAGGCCGGCCTTTGGGAGACTGAAACAGGAGGACTGCAGGTTCAAAGGCAGCCTCTACAAGTTTGTGAGGCCCTCCTCAAACAAAAGCTGTGGCGGCACATGCCTGCAAGGCCTGCTAGTAGAGGGTGAGACAGAAAAATATCTGGCTCAAGGCCAGCCTGGGCGAGGTAGTCTCAAAATTAAAAAATAAGAAGTTCTGGTGAAGCCAGGCATTTTGAAACAGGCTTGTAATGCCAGTACATGGGAGGCTGAGACAGAAAGCTCTTAGCCAGATCAAGGGTGGATCCATTCCCAGTTTCCTAAGGAATCTCCACACTGATCTCCATAGTGGCTAAACTGGTTTGCACTCCCACCAACAATGCAAAAGAGTTCCTCTTTCCCCACATCCTCGCCAGAATTTACTGTTATTTGACTTCTGATTGGGGCTGGATGGAATCTCAGCATAGTTTTGATTTGTATCTCCCTGATGGCTAGTGATGTAGAACATCTTCTCATGTATCTATCGGCCATTTGTATCTCTTCTTTTGTGAAGTATCTACTCAGTTCAGCTGTCCATTTCTTGATTGGGTTATTTGTTTTGCTAGTGTAGAGTCTTTTGAGCTCTTCGTATATTCTGGATATTAGCCGTCTATCAAAATGGTGGCTGGTAAAGATCTCCCATTCTGTAGGCTTTCTCTTTAGGTTCTTGGTGGTTTCTTTTGATGAAAAGAAACTTTTTTGAAACAGGGTCTTACTAAGCTGTGGAGGGCCTCACTAAGTAGCTGAGGCTAGCCACAAACCTGGATCCTCCTGTCTCAGCCTCCCACGTATTGGGATTACAAGTATGTGCCACCATGCCCAGCCTGGACCTCGGCTTTTTTTTTTTTTATGTACATATAAGTTAGGTCATGCAATATTTGTCTTTCTGTATCTGACATTTCACATAATGCTTTCCAGTCATCCATCTTTTGGCAGATGACGTTATTTCTTTCTCTCGTGGCTGAATACTGCTCCAGTCTGTATACGCCACGTTTTCTTTATCCACTGACATGTTGATGGACACGTAGACTGATTCCATATCTTGGCTACTGTGAATAATGTTGCGGTGAACGTGGAAGTACAGATATCTTTCATGGTTTTAGTTCCTTTGGATATATATCCAGTAGTGGAATCACTGAATCATATTGTAGTTCTAGTTTTTAAATTCTTGATGAATCGCCGTACCAATTTCTTGAATGGGTATGCAGCTGCACTCCCACCAACAGTGTGCAGGTGTTTCCTTTTCGCCACATCCTTGCCACATTCACCTTTTGCCTTTTTTATAACAGCCATTCTAAGAGGTAGAAGGTGAGACCTCATTGAGGTTTTTATTTCCCTACTGATAAATGTTGAACATTCTTCATGTCTATTGATCATTTCTATAACTTCTATTGAAAAATGTCTACTTACTTCCTTAGCCCTTTTTAAATCAAGTTATTTGTTTTCTTGCCATGGAGTCTAGTTCTTAAATAGTTTGCATATTAACCCCTTATCAGGTGCACTGTTTGCAAATATGTTCTCCAGTTCTATAGGCTGTCTCTTCTCTCTGCTACTTGGTCCATTTGCTGTGAGAAAGTTTTGTTTTAAGCACAATTTTTTAAATCCATTTGTCTATTTTTGCTCTTGTTCCCTGTTCATTTGTGGTCAATAATGCTCCTTTACTATCTTTTCAATGTCTTCCAGATTTTGATAATGCCTTTTTAAATTTTTGTTACGGATTTTTAGTGTTTTTCCTTCATCTTTCTTACCAGATGTTAATTCCATTCCTTTACTAGCAAAATTTCTGTACCTTTGTGTCTTAGATATATCTTTTATAAATAGCAAATAATTGAGTTTTGTAAGCCTATTTGAAAAAAATGTTTAACTAGATAGATACTGCAGGTTTGGTTCCAGACTACCACAATAAAGCAAATATCACAATAAAACAAGTCACACAATTTTTTTGGATTCCCAGTGCATATAAAAGTTATGCTTATACTATATTGGAGTCTAATAAGTATGCAATAGCAATGCTATTAAAAACAAGCTACATGCCTTAATTAAAATAAGTTATTGCTAAAAATCTGAGCCTTCAGCAATCAATCTTTGTGCTGGTGGAGGGTCCTGATGTTGATGGATGCTCACTGACCAGGGTGGTGATTAAGGTTGGGGTCCCTCTGGTGATTGTTTAATCCAATAATGAAATCTGCCCAACTGACTCTGCTTTTCACGAAAGACTTCTCTGTAGCGTGCAATGCTGTTTGACAGCATTTATCCACAGCAGAACTTCTTTCAAAACTGGAGTGAATCTTCTGGAAACTTCCCATTGTTTTATTAAATGGTTTATGTAATATTCTAAGTCATTGTAGAACATCAGAAGTGTTTCTAGCATCTTCACCAAAAGTATATTCCATATCAAGAAACAACTTCATTTGCTCATGCATAAAATGGAACTCCTAGCCGGGTGTGGTGGTGAATGCCTGTACTCTCAGTTCTTGGGAAACTGAGACAGGAGGATCGCAGGTTAACAGACAGCTAACTAATGAGGCCCTATGCAACTTAGTGACACCCTATTTCAAAATAGGGGTTTTAAAAATGGGGCTGGAGGTGTAACTAGGGGTAGAATGCTCCTGGGTTCAATGCCTGGTACTGCCAAAAAAAAAAAAAAAAAAAAAAGCAACTCCTATCCTTTGAAGATTTTGCAACACTTCATTCACATCTTCAGACCCACTTCTATTTCTAGTCATCTAGCTACTTCCATCTACACCTGCAGTAACTTCCTCTATAAAAGTCTTGAAAAGTCTATAAAAGTCTGTGGAATGGGGAGAGCAATCTTTTCTACCGGGTGGGGTTGTCTAGAGATGGAGTTCAGTGGATGGAGCTTGGCGTTGGCCCTGGCAACAGCATAGAGGAGGGCTGTCTTCCTTACAGGGCTTCTCCCTGGGGTGCAGGGGGGCTGGCTGCAGCCACATCCCCGTTTTGTGGCTGAGTTATTGCTGTCTGGTTTCCAGTCTCGCTCTTCACCGCCTCAGTGGGTTAGATGCAAATTCTGTGTTTGGGCACGTTCTCCAGCTGACTCAAGAAAGTCTGTGTCTCGAGTCAAAGAGTGAAACTGATTGTGTTACACACAGAGCCTGGAGGATTGTGAATTGAGTGTGCCGAGCCCTGGATTGATTTTCTGGTCTCTGAGGCGCTGAGCCTTCACACACAGATGGTGCCTTTCCACGGGGAAAATACAGCCACACACACAACTGCATCCACGCACACCCATAGACACGTGCACACATCCACACACATTCATTTGTACACAGCCTGATGAACACACCACATACACACATACACCCGCACTTACATGCATACACATTCGCACATATCTTTTGGACCTTTGATGCAGAAAGTTTCCTAAATTAATTTCCTCAAAATAAAAGCAGAACAAGCTTATTGTAGAACAAAGAGAAAGAAATAATAACATCACCCAGAGATGAAAGTTCGCGTTTGGACAACATCTTCTTCGTTTTTGAATATATATGTACATTTAAATGCACTTTGTACATATAATTTTGTAGATGTGTGTGTGTGTGGGGGGGGTACCAGGGATTTAATTTAGGGGTTTTCTGTCTCTGAGCTACACTCCCCAACCCCCCTTTTTTTTAATTGTGAAACAGTCTCATTGAGTTTCTGAGGGCCTTCTCTGTTCCTAAGGCTGTCCTCTAATCTGCAATTCTCCTGTCTCGGCCTCCCAAGAACTGGGATGACAGGCATGTGCCACCACGTCTGCTGTGTATTATTTTTATTTTTATTTTTATTTTTTGGTGGTACTGGGGTTCCTGGAAACCCTTCTACCTCCGGGCTACACTCCCAGACCTATTTTTATACTTTTTTATTTGGAAACAAGGTCTCTTAAGCCAGCGCGGCTGGCTTCGAACCAGCGTGATCCTCCTGTCTCCGCCTCCCAAGCGCGGGGATTACAAGCGTGCGCCACCACGCCCACTGTGTATTTTTTTTAATTTAATACTGCATTAAAAGCAGTTTTGCCAAATTATTGTGACTCACTTAGAAGTAAATATGATAGTATATACTATACTCCTACTATTAGAGATCTAAGTTGGAATAATATTATAGGAAATGCTTTCAGGGAATTTGGTCTACATTTTTGATATTTTTTAGAGAATAGGTTTCTAAAAGGACAAAGATATTTTTAAGACTCTTGACCAGAAGAAAGATGGTTTCATCATTACTTTTCCAACTGACTGGCCAGCAGGAGGACCGTCATTTATAGTGGTGTGCTCTGTCTGCTATCTGTGATTTTAAATGTATCTGGTGGGTGGGAAGGATTTGATTGACCAGAAAGTAAAACCAGGAGATCAGACCAGAGCAGATCCTGGAGGAGCACGCAGAGCACAGCCGTCCCCGGCCCTCGGCTGAGGCTGTCCCTCCAGGTCCCATCACTCAGCAATGGGTCCCTCTCCGGCTGTGCCCCCGACGCTGAGGGTCATCGCCATCATTAAAAACAGCAGCCGGCGCCGCTTGACTTATCTCCCTGATTCCTCCCATCACCCTTGGGGATATCTGTACTAGTGTTTCCATTTTACAAATGGGAAGACTGAGGTACAAAGAGACTGAGTTAGCCCAGTGGGAGAGCTGTGGTTCAGTCTGAAATAGTTTGGCTGCAGAGGCTGCCCGGTTACTGGCTATATCATCTAACACCCAAAGAGCTAAACATTGACCCCAGGTTCCCAAACTTATTTTGTGTACTACCCCCTTTTTAGGGGGAAAAAAATTTACCGATGCCTCCCTGAGTAAATCAACAGAAAGATGTAGAGACAATTTCATTCTCTCACGTATTTATATTTCATCTCAGGATCCGCAGAGAGGTGGTGTCGCTCACTTTGGGAACCTATATAAAGTTATAGCCCACAGTCCCCGTTTCTGTCTCTGAATGCCTGTCATCTTCTCCTTAAGGGACCGGTGGGGGGAAGCTAAACCCACCCCCAGCCCCTCCTGCAAGATCGCCCACCACCGAGCTCTCAAGCAAAAGCCAGCAGGCCCTGGCCTGGACCCCGGCCCAGCAGCCCGGAGGTCAGCTGAGAAACGGAGGCCTGCGCCTCAGAGGTAAGTGGGCTGCTGCGGTGTGGAGGCGGCTCCCTGGTGCTCCTGGGAAGCGCCCAACTTGGAGCATGACATCAACCCAAGTCGTCTTTACCTTTTGCCTGTGTGCAGATGACTTCGAGTCCAAATTCACGTTCCATTCCGTGGAAGACTTTCCCCCTCCGGATGAATATAAGCCATGCCAGAAGGTTTACCCCAGCAAGGTCCTCAGAAGTAAGTACCACTTTGGCAAGGCTCCTGGCTCTTTCTGATCCTCCCAAAGTGGGTGCTTGGTGTGCATCGACTAACCACAGGCTGCCCAAAGGATGGGGTCATGACTTTATTGTCCTGCTAAAAGGATATGGGGCTATACATACTTTTTAAAGTTTCAAAACATTTATTTATCCTGATACCTAAGAGCTCATTTGGAGGTTTTTTTATATACCAGACAGGTTTTTTTTTTTTAGTACTGGGAATTGAACTTAGGGGTCCTGTACCTCCAAGCTACACCGCTAGCCCTATTTTATGTTTTGAAACAGGGCCTTGCTAAATTACTGAGGCTGTCCCTGAACCTGCTGTCTTCCTGTTAACTGGTGTCAGATTTGAATGCTTGCATTACCACACCTCCCTCAACTCCTGGGACTTTGGACTAGAGAAATAAACACCCCCTAGCCAACAGTGAAATGGCACACGGGGGTGTTTTACTTTACTAGCTGGAGAGGACATTGAAACCTCCCCCCAGTATAGAATTTGACAAACTGTGAAGTGGAAAACATCCTTAGAACAGTGGTTCTCGGCTGTGGCTCTACACTGGGGTGACCTAAAAGCTTTAACAAATCCTGAACTCCGGGCTGCAGCCCATCACAATATCCAGGGCGGGGCCCAGATGGCAGTATTTTTGAAAGCTCCCAGGCAAGGGTGGGAGTCAGCACAGAGAGAGCTCCCTCCTGGTTTAATTGTGCGGTCGGGCTCCAAGGGAGGCTTGGACTCTGCCTGCAAGCTCAGCCTGCCCCTAGGGCCACAGCAGCAGGGAGATCAGAGAAAAGCCCGCAGTGATGCTGCCCTGCCCGCTGGCTAACAGGAGCCAACCCTGTATCACGCTGGCCGCACTGGGCAGGAGGGGGTAGGAGGGGCAGACCCAGCACTTGGGGTGAGGGTCGGTCGGGTGTGTTCCTACCCCATATCAAGTAAGTCCTCCAGCCCCACACTTTTGTGCCCTAAGGGAGAGTCAACAGAGTCCAGCACTAGCCCAGGACCAGGAATCAGGGACCAGGCTCCATGAGTCTGTCATTTCTGCCACTTGGTAAAACCCTGTTTCAAAATAAACATAAAATAGAGCTAGGGATGTAGCTCAGAGATAGAATGTCCAAGGGTTCAATCCACAGCACCATAAAAACGTAAATAAATAAAAATAAAAAGCTGCCTTACAAGATTCTTAAAATGGCTTATGTATGCTCAGAATAGAAAGCTTCAAAAGTATTTCCTGAGATTTATTTTTTAATGGTAATTCTACCACTCCAGAGGAGACATTTTATTTTACTATTTATGTTTTTGATGAGTTTTAAAGATAGGTGGGACTGTTCTATTTGTAGTTTAATCTCTGTAAATCAAGTCTTTGTACACATTCAGGTAGCTGCTTCATACTCCGTCACTATGACACGGACCCCAGATCACCTAAAACTTCTGTTGAACACGGGCTATTAATAGTTTTTTGCTATTATAAATAACCAGTGGTTAACATTTCTCCATTTCACGCTTCTTTTTAAGCAGCTGGAGTTGTGCCGGGGACTTTGGGACACAGCTGGGGTTTTGTTTTTTTCATAGACAGAGGTTTCTTTAGGAAAGTGAGGGCTACACACTGGAGGGAACGTGGGCCATCTCAAGAGGAAGAACACCTTTGGGGGTCTCACAGCTCTTTCATAGGAGAGCGCACACACACACACACACACACACACACACACACACACACACACACACCATGTGCGGGTGGGGAGGGGCTCACAGCAGGGATGGAGTCTGTTGTTTTTTTTTCTCTCTCTCTCTCAGATTCCTCATACCTGATTGGTGGGTGGCAGGTCTGGGATTGACCAAGTGTCAGACCTTCCTTATGGATGCTTTGTTTACGGTCCACAGTTTTAGCGGGCCCTGGCAAGAAGCCTAACGGTTTCAGGTGGATTGGCTCACGTAGCCTGCGGTTCCTTTGCTGATGTTTCAAGCACCTGTTCGGCGAAAGTTTCTTGGTGAAGTGGGCACCACTGCTCCCTGGGCCAAGAGATGGTGATATTGTTCTTGTTTCTTGCAGGCCGTACACCTGGTCCCTGGCTCCCAGATGAGGCAGCTGGACACAGCTCTGAAGACATCAAAGGCAGAAATTCTCAGGTAATGCGCCCCTCTGGCATCTGAATGTGAAGCCAAGAATTCTCTAGGAGCACAGGATTCCCACGGCGGTCTCCGCAACAGCTAGACATCTTTCCCCAGGTTCATTCAAGGAAGGCCATTTGTTTTAAGCCAGAATGTTTAAACACTCACGGTTCCAACATCTGAAGGGTGGAAGGGAGGCTTCCTTGGAGTAACCACCATGTACAGAAGCATGTTTGGCCACTCAGAACCCTTTTAGACCCTTCTGCAAGAATTATCCCCCTCACTCCCTATCCTTTCTTGATTGAGATGGCCAGAGAAGCCTGTGAGAAAAGCCCTGTACCCCTTATAAAATATAATCCAGCCTTATTTCTCACCCATAGAACACAGGATTTCTTTTAGCACCCTTGGGGCTGCTTTCTCCATCAATATTATAATTTTTTTTTTTTTTTTTTTGCGGGTCTGGGAATGGAACCCAGCGGCATTTGACCTCCAAGCTACACCCCCAGCCCTATTTTTTATTCTTTATTTTGAAACAGGGTCTCACTAAGTTGCAGAGGACCTCACTAAGTAGTAGCCGAGGCTGTCCGCGAATCGCGATCCTCCGGTCTCAGCCTCCCAAATGCTGGCATTACAAGCGTGCGCCACCATGCCCGGCTAATATTATAATTGATTTTGACCAAATTTCCTCACACCCCCAGGCCTGGTGGCTACAGGCGGTGTAGACACTGGGAGGGTGTAGACACTGATAAGCCATTGAAGGAATGTCCTGTTGTCCCCGGAGGCTGCTTAGATGGAGCAGCTCCTAACCTGGGCTGCGCCACCACGCCAGGCTTACGGTCTTCTCTTTAAAAGTCCTCTGTTCATTCAAAAACATGTATTCAGTCCTACCCTGGTCTCCTCCTTTTTCAGAGTTCTGTGTAACACTCCATAGGCTGGCTTATCGTTAAACGGGGCCATTTTACAGCTGTACGAACATTAAGGGAAAAAAGAGAAGACTAGAAGCCTAAACTTATTAGGTTACCACCCCCTTTTCAAAATTACTCAATGCCCCCCATGTTTGTTTATTTGTGGATACACTTACTTTGGTTTCTGAGGTTAGACCCAGCGGCATTCTACCTATGAGCTACACCCCCAGCCCTTTTCATTTTGAAACAGGGTCTCACTAAGTTCTGAGACTGGCCTCAAACCTGCAATCCTCCTGTCTCCGCCTCTAAAGTACTAGGATTACAGGTGTGCACCGCCACACCTTATTTTTATTCAATGCCCCTCAACTGTACCCAAGCCTGTTATACGCCCCTGAATAACTCCAGCACCTGCCCCAGGCAGGGCATCTATAGACTCTGGGAATCTATAGACTAGATTCTTAAAAGCCAGGATAGTCCTGGGAGAGGCAGTGCTACTTCTAACAAATGTGTAAGTGTCCCCCTCTCCTAACCACAGCTAATCCAAGAATCACAGTATCCATTCTCAGATAATCACAGGTTCAAATCTGGGTACAGGATTATAGTTGGAAAAATAGAAGAGCAAAAGAAGAAAGGGGAGGAGAAAAGAAGAAAGATACTGTATACAAAATTAATAGGTGGAGAGGATTCTGGGAAGATGTTAAGGCCGGATACACAGGAGACTGCCCCTCCCCCAAACCCAGACATCCGCTGCCTGGAGAATCTTTCTTTTTTTTTTTTTTTTTTTTTTTGCGGGTCTGGGGATGGAACCCAGGGGCATTTGACCTCCGAGCTACACCCCCTGCCCTATTTTTTATTCTTTATTTTGAAACCGGGTCTCACTGAGTTGCAGAGGGCCTCACTAAGTAGCTGAGGCTGTCCGCAAACCATGATCCTCCAGGTCTCAGCCTCCCTAATGCTGGGATTACAAGCGTGCGCCACCACACCCGGCTGGAGAATCTTTCTGATGGAATTGTTTTGGAGCTCCGGAGTCTGCTGAAGGCATGCAAAGTCCAGGGGAGGCTTGGACAATAAATTGCAGTTGGTTTGGGTCAGTGTTAGCCTGTAACACGGGGGCAGCTGCCCGGCTCTCCTGACCTTCAAGTCCTCCCCTTCTAAGGTCACTCTCCTTCACACGCCATCCAGATGAGACAGGGGCTGTAGAAGATGATCGCAGAGTTTTACATTCTTCCTAGTGTATTTCTGCAGGTTCTGTACTTTGAATACAGCGAATAGATTATTATGATCAGAAAAAGATCATAAACATAACCCCGTACATTGACGTAGCTCCTTAGGCTTTTCAGTTAGCTCGTGTGTCATCTCATTTTGATCCTGTGGTCAGGCCTGTGGTCAGGCAGCGCCTCCAGCTTTGCCTCCTTCAGAGGAAGCCCAGGGCTTCACATATGCTGGGCACGTGCTGTACCTCTGAGCTACACCCCAGCCCCAGGGCTGCCTTGACAGAGAAGCCACGGCCCAAAAGGTTGAGGGGCGAGTGCGGGGTCACGAGCCCGACCTCTGACCTGTCTGGTGCTCCTGCCACAGTACCTCAGGGATTTTCCTGGGACCTTTGACTCCCAGGGACAGGAGCCCCAACCCCACCACCCACACTGCCAGGCTGAAGTGCCGGGTCCTGGGCCGTCTTTTGTGTGCATCGAGTCTTCTGACCCTGTTGGTTATCTTCTACCATGTTTCCACAGTTATTTCTCAAGACCCTCCGGTGAGAAGACGATGAAGCCAAGGTCCTGGGGTTCCGTGTCGCAGATGGCCACCCCCCGGGGAAACGTGTCAGGCCCCATCATGCCTGAGCTTTATGCAGTTGATATACAGGCTCTAAGAAGAGCATTTTATTTATTGTAAATACGTGGCTTGCACGGGCTTTCAAGCAGCATTTTAGTCTTTGAGTAACATTTTTAAAAACTATTTCTCCATTTTTTTTAATGCATCTTGGCATTTGTCTGTCTACACAGACAGAACCCTGTTCCTCCTCCACGGTATCATGTCCATTCTGAAAATATGCTTCCGGGCTGGCCCTTCCTAGATTCTGAGCCATTTTTAGATTGTCTTAGTTTTCAGGTGGTCCCAAAGTCCTCAGTACCCCCACGCCTTCTTATTGGCATGACTTTATATTCTCATCACACCGACCGCAAAATCAAACCAAATACTGCCTTATACGTGATGCGGCTCAGAGGGGGGACTGCGTCCCCCACACCCAGCTGTGCCGCGCAGCCTCTGTGAGGGGGACCCCGTGTCTCGCCTCTGTTCTGCAGTACAGGGATGTCTTTTTGCTGCATGATGTAAATAGACCACAATGTCCAGGCGAGAGTGGGCGCGGCCCCGCCCATGCCTCCCAGGAGCCCCTTTTGTAACTGGATTATCCTACAGGCAGCCAATGCTCTTACTGTTTACAGTGTTTTCTAGTGCCCACACCTCCCTCCTGTGCCTCCCAGTTTGCAGCCCATCCTGGCAGCCAGGGTAAGGCTGGCTTTATGACATTGCAGTATTTTTTTTTTTCCTCTATAGGTTAAAAAAGCATACATGACTTATGATCATAGTGAACTCTTAATTCTGTCTCAGAGACCTCCCAAGCTTCCATTCAAGTGCAGGGTTTCCATAGAAAATATGCCAGGAGAAAGTAAAGGTTTGGGAAAACCCCTGCCTCCAAAATCTAGCCACCCCATAGCCCTTTAGGAACCTGGGAAGCACCCAGCAAAGTGAGCTGCCTTCTAAGCTGAGGGAGAAGGTCACCGGCCTGACGCTGTCCCTTGCCTTGTGGCAGGCACCGGTGACAGGGACAGTGGGCAAGTCCAGCCACCCTGAATATAGAAAGAGGCCAGGCCGGAACTGCCCGCTGAGTCGGCAGAGAGCAGAAGTGGGATTTGCTTATTACTCGACCCCAAATGTCCGTCCTTGGGGACAAGGCTGTCAGAAGAGAGAAAATAGAAGGCAATGGATGATCCCTGGGCTCTGTTCAAAGTAGCTACAAAATAAGGGAACGAGGGCAGGAAGAGAAGGAAGAGCGAAGGAGGTTGGCTTTGGCGCCAGCTACTCAAGCTGTGAGTACAACTGTGGACACCAGGCCCGGGCCAGCCGGAGAGGTGGACGGCAGGAGGGCTGGCCAGTGTGGCTGCAGACACCGCTGTCACCCAGAGTGTCACGCCCGGCACTGAGCAGGCCCGCTCACTCCAGATGGGAGACACTGAATCAGAATCGAGTCACCTGAGGCCAAGTTGCAACAGCTAAAATCAAAAGGAAAGAAGTCTCTGCTGCCTTGGGCATTCCTGAGTTGTTGTGCTGGCTCTGGGTACCATCCTTCAAGATGGGTAAAAAGCTTTAATTATGGGGAAGGAGGCCCTAGCTGGCCCGCCCACCCCGTGGGCTGTTCGTAAGTTCACTTCTTGCACTGCTGGGATAGAAATGAAAACTAAAACCATTCAAGGACAGAGGGAAGGAGCAAGCAGAAACCAAAAATGGCAAGTAGGGAGAACTCTCAGGAATCTAGCACCACATCTCTCCTCCACACCCCTCGCTGGATCCATGACCCCCTGAGCTCGTGCGGGCGCACCAGGCACCAGGCGGGGACAGGTGGAGGGACCCGTGACTGTGACTGCTCCCCGTGGCGTCCCTGCCTGCTCCAGACACTGTGGCCTGCGCGCCCCCGTGTTTCACCTGTATTTTATATTTATTGATGTCTCCTTCTGCAGATTCATTTCTTTGTACTTAATAAACTTTAATAAATGGAGATGCTTCTGAAGCCGTGTCCTTGTGAAAGCCTGTCTGTGGTCCCCAGTACTGTTCTAAGCCAAGGCTGTTTTTTTTTTTTTAATTACATATTATTTACGGGAAGCAGTGTGATATTCTGATGCATGTACATGATGGATAATGATGAAATGTGAGTACTGAAGTAAACATATTTAAGGAGGATTCAGGGGGTTTCTAAGAATGAAACAAAACGGATATGGGCAGGGACCCAGTCCTTGCTGGAACATACTGTATGGGAAACGGCAATTTGCTTTTTTGGGTTAACATAAGTGGAAAAACCACACAAAGGAAAAAATACTTTTTCATGTATTTTTTAAAGTAATAGAGCACCAGGCATGGTGGTACACATTTGTAACCCCAGTACTTGGGGGATGAAATGGGGGGGGGGATCTCGGATTTGGGGCTAGCCACAGCAAGTTAGCAAGACCCTGTTTCAATAAAAACTAAAGGAGCTGGGGGTGCATTTTGGAGGTGGAATGCCCCTGGGTTCAAACTCTAGTAGCAAATAAAAGTAGGTAACACAGCAGGCCATGGTGATGTATGCTTGCAATCCTAGTACTGGGGAGGCTGAGATAGAAGGATTACAAGTTCAAAGCCAGCCTCAGCACTTAGACTCTCAGCAACTTAGCAAGACTTTCTTAAAAAAAAAAAAAATTAAAAATCTAGGGGTATAGCCCAAAGGTAGAATGCCACTGGATTCCATCTCTAGTACCACACACACACACACACACACACACACACACACACACACACACACTTATAACACTAATTTTATTAATATAGAATGGGCAGCGTTTATTGCTTATATATTCTGATAATTCCTGTTCAAGTGGATTAATTTCAGCCCAAAATACACCTAGTCTCCCCCACCCCAGTTTACTGACCCTTCAAAAGCACCTCCTGTGTGAAGTGTGCTCATGGAGACCTCCACCGTGGTGCTGGAAGGGGACTCTGGGACTGGGGACAGGAGAGATGAGGTCCGTCTGCCAGGCAGCTAGCTCAGGTTACAGCTTGGAAGATGAACCTGAATCTGCGCCTCCTTCCTCTCATGAACTTAAGAAAGTTCATTACACAGTCTGTGCCTCAGTTTCCTCATCTGTCAAGGGGGGACGTGAACGTGCACCTGAGCACACAGGGGTGAAAACTCACACTCAAGCCCTGAGCCCTCAGGCCACCTGGGGCCAGGCCGGGGCTCACCCACCCACTGGGCTGCACCCCACACCTCCATCTGGCCAGGCCGGGGCTCACCCACCCACTGGGCTGCACCCCACACCTCCATCTGGCCAGGCCGGGGCTCACCCACCCACTGGGCTGCACCCCACACCTCCATCTGGCCAGACCGGGGCTCACCCACCCACTGGGCTGCACCCCACACCTCCATCTGGCCAGGCCGGGGCTCACCCACCCACTGGGCTGCACCCCACACCTCCATCTGGCTGTTTGCTGAGCTGCTGGGACCACACACTTCACCAACAACAAAACAAGAAGGGTAATTACAATTCAAAGATGGTTCAAAAGTAAATCTTATCCAGAAGCTGATTTTAAGTTAGCCCTGTACACTTTGCATCAGAATGAGTTCTGGGACTGACTAATTTTGTCTGCCCCTATCTTGCTGGAGACAAAGTTTTTAATGGTAAAAGGAGCCAGGTTTGATGGTACACAACTATAATCACAGTCCTTCGGAGAATGAGACAGGCATTGAAGGATCAAGGACAGCTTCAGCAACATAGCAAGACCCTGTTTAAAAAACAAAAACAAAAAAGACCAAAAGGACCTGTCTGAGTGGGGAAGAAAAATAAGGGCCTCAGATAATCTAGGGAGTAGTTGATGAACTTCCAGGGCCTTGACTACAGTGATAGGGTGCAGGAGCTGGGATTTTAGGCACCTCTTACAAAGTTTAGAAGGGGCCAGGAGGTCCCCAGAGAGGTGGGAGGAGATTGGGAAGGCCTTGGTCTCCAGGAGCAAGTTCCAAATTCTCACGCTATCCCAGGAGGCTTTGGCATTCTTCATGAGCCTCTTCTCTTATAGGGTGAGTTATGTCCCCCCACAACTCATACGTTGAGACCCCAACCCCAGTACCTCCACATGTGAGCTTCTATGGAAACAGAGTCATTGTAGATATAATTAGTTAAAATGAGGTTATACATGAGTAGTGAGCCCTAAGTCCATTTGTCTGGTGTCCTCATGGAAAAGGGAGAGCTGGACATAGTCATACACATGGGGCGAATGTGGTAGGAAAAAGACAGAGATTGGGATGAGGCCAAAGGAAAAGAAGCAGGTGAGAGAATTGTAACAAACCCCATCAGCTCTCAGGTGGAGCCAGCCTGAAGACGCCTCCATCTTGGACATAGTGGCTCCAAAACTGTGGAACCTATTTCTTTTTTGTCCGTGTTCCACTTTGTTACAGCAACAATAACAAACTAATACATACACTGTCACTCAGAGCTCGACTGCAACGTGCTTATGGGGGGGGGGGGCGGGAGCTGGGAATAAAGTTTAAGGAGTTGGCCGTTCCTTATCACGCAACTGGAGCAAGGATCCGGTCTGACCTTGAAAAAGGTCTCTCAAAGCATTTGGGAGACTCAAACAGGAAGATTGCAGGTTCATAGCCAGCCTCAACAAGTTAGAGAGGCCCTCCTCACACAAAAGCTGTGGTGGCACATGCATGCAATCCCAGCTAGTAGAGAAGTTAAGATAGCAGTAAAGAGGAAGATAGCAGGTTCAAGGCCAGCCTGGGCAACTTAGTCTCAAAATAAAAAAGTAAAAAGGTCCGGGGAAGCCAGGCGTGGTGGCACATGCTTGTAATGCCAGTACTTGGGAGGCTGAGACAGGAGGATTTAAAGTTCATGGCCAGCCTCAGCTACTACTAAGTGAGGCCCTTTGCAAGTTATTAAGATCTTGTTTCAAAATAAAAAAAAAATAGAGCTTGAGGTGGAGCTTGGAAGTAGAATGCCCCCGGGTTCCACCCCCAATATCGCAAAAAAAAAAAAAAAAAAAAAAGGTACCAAGGAGATCGAGCCCAGGGTGAGGGGGAAATTGGCCAACCGTTCCCTACCACTCATGCAGGGGTACCCCAGGAAGAAAAATAAGACTTCCTTCTCTGCTTTTTCTCTCCTTTCTTTCTTTCTTTCTTTCTTTCTTTCTTTCTTTCTTTCTTTCTTTCTTTCTTTCTTTCTTTCCGCAGTACTGGGGTTGGAACCCCGGGGCATTCTACCTCCGAGTATTCCTCAGCCCTGTTTTTCATTCTTTATTTTGAAACAGGGTCTCACTGAGTAGCAAAAGGCCTCAGTAAGTAGTTGAGGCTGTCCACAAACCCAGATCCTCCTGTCTCAGCCTTCCAAGAACTGGGATTACAAGCGTGCGCCATCACGCCTGGCTACAATCTACCTGTCTCAGCCTCCAAAGTACTAGAATCACAGGTGTGGTTCAGAACGCCCAGCTCTCTCTCTCTCTCTCTCTCTCTCTCTCTCTCTCTCTCTCTCTCTCTCTCTCTCTCTCTCTGTGTATTGTTAGGAATGAAATTCAGGGCCATTCTACCTTCCAGCTACACCTCCAGCCTGATTTTTTTATTCTTTATTTTGAAACAAGGTCTCACTAAGTTGCAGAGGGCTCACTAAGTTAGCTGAGACTGGCCAAGAATCCAATCCGTCTCAGCCTGCCAAATGCTGGGAGGCTTGGTTCCCCCCAAGTCCGATAAGGCCAGAGAATCCAGGACTCAACAGGCAACCTAGCTTCTTGGAGGCTCTCAGGAGTCAGCAGTTGTATAAAAAAAATAAATACATCAAAGAGCCCCACTTATCCCCACCCTGAAACTCAAAGAGAAGACTCCCCTCCCCGAGAGCTCTGGAGGTCCCCACCTCTGCCCACTGTAGCTCTCAGGGGGCAGAGCAGGAGGCCCTGGCCCGGGCACCCTGCTTTGGCAAAAGAGAAGGCCACTCTGCAGACACAGAGGCCATGACACTTGGCCACTGGCAGCACTTGCTGAGGGAGGGGCCGCTCCAGGCTACAGGGGCAGCGAAGCCACGGGCAGTGAAGAGGTGCAGAATGGAGTGCCAGCAGGTGGAGAGGGCAGAGAACCTTCTCAAAGGGCTAAATACATGATGCCATACAGGAAACAGCTCTCAGGGTCTCTCTCTAATACCAGGCTGGACTTCATTCTGGACGTAGAGAGGCAGCTAAGGTGCATTTTAATGAATTAGTTAATTTTTTATGGTAATAGGGATTGAAGCCAGGGGCATTCTACCTCTGAGCTACACCCCCAGCCCTATTTTTTATTCTTTATTTTGAAACAGGGTCTCAGTGAAGAGCACAGGCCGAAATGTGAACCCCCTGGAGCCAAGGGGAAAGGTCATCTGCATTATGGATTCGGTGGAGAGACCTGGCCAAGGTACCGGCATGTTCGGCCATCCACATGGAGGTCGCTATAATCTTTTTGCTTTTTCTACTGTTAACCTAAGTCTGTCTCCACACTTATTTCTTTTACTGTGTATAAAGAGGCACAGACAGAAAAACTAATTCTTTGATTTAATTGTGAAATAAGTAAAAAGTCTTTTGTTTATTATTATTAATAATAATAATAATAATAATAATAATTTTTTTGGTGGTGGTACGGGGGTTTCTGGAAACCCTTCTACCTCCGGGCTACCCTCCCAGGCCTATTTTATACTTTTTTATTTGGAAACAGGGTCTCTTAAACCAGCGCGGCTGGCTTCGAACTTGAGCGATCCTCCTGTCTCCGTCTCCCAAGCGCGGGGATTCCAAGCGTG